>NC_066617.1:319594771-320794771 GCF_025201925.1 Gopherus flavomarginatus | reverse complement strand
AAGTTTTTTTTAGTTCACCTCAGACAAGTACTGTAGTGCAATCTCTTTATCATGAAAGTGCAACTAACATGTAGGGTTTTTTTGTTAAATAACTGCACTCAAAAACAAAACAATGTAAAACTTTAGAGTTCTGTCTTGCTGAGCTAGACACTCCAACCAGTTACAGCACAGACCAAGAGGTTGGGCCACGCTCCCCTGCAGTTCACAAAAACTAAGGTTCATTTAGCCAGGGGCTTCTCAGTTAACAGGGACTTTCCCAGCACCAGTGTTCCGTCTTTCTGGGAGCCTAAACCCCAAATGAATTCATTTTACTCTGTATAAAGCTTATACAGGGTAAACTCATAAATTGTCCGCCCTCTATAACACTGATAGGGAGAGATACACAGCTGTTTGCTCTCCCCCCGGTATTAATTACTTACTCTGGGTTAATTAATAAGCTAAAATGTTTTTATTAAATATAAAATGTAGGATTTAAGTGGTTTCAAGTAATAACAGACAGAACAAAGTAAGTTACCAAGCAAAATAAAACAAAACATGCAAGTCAAAGCCTAATACAGTAGGAAACTGAATACAGGTAAATCTCACCCTCAGAGATGTCCCAATAAGCTTATTTCACACACTAGACTCCTTCCTAGACTGGGCCCAATCCGTTTCAGACCAATGTTGTGGTTTATGGCCTTAGTCCATCAATCACTCACACCCTGTAGTTACAGTCCTTTGTCCCAGTTTCTTTCAGGCATCTCTGTGGGGTGAAGAGGCCATCTCCTGGGCCAGCTGAACACAAAATGGAGGAGCTTCCAGGTCCTTTTATATTCTCTCTTGTGGGCGGAAATCCCTTTGTTCTTCTGTGCAAAATCACAGCAACAAGATGGAGTTTGTAGCCACCTGGGCAAGTCACATATCCATGAATGATTCAGCTTTTTGCAGGCTGACGGCATAGTTTACGTTAGTTTGAACATTCACAGGAAAGCTCAGGTGTGATTGGCGTCTCCAAAAGTCCATTGTCAGTTAAGTGTTTCTTGAATGGGCACTTACTCAGAATAGTCCTTTCTCAAGAAGCTGACCAAATGCTTCATTGATGCTACTTAGAATCAAACACATTGAGATATAAGTAGATAGCCAATATACATAACTTCAAATACAATGATACACACATACAGATAGCATAATCATAACCTGCAAATTACAACCTTTCCTTAGATACCTTACTTGACTTCCTTTGTATAAGATTTGGTGCAACTATAGGACTTTGGTTGCAATAATGATCTATATGGTCACAGTTCATGTAAATAACATTACTACAATGTCACCTGAAAGTAAGAGCATGGTACTTTTGTAGCTGGCATCGCAAGATATTTACGTCGCAAGATATTTACGTGCCAGATGTGCTAAAGATTCATATGCCTCTTCATGCTTTGGCCATTGTTCCAGAGGACACGCTTTCATGCCAATGACGCTTGTTAAAAAAATAATGCATTACTTAAATTTGTGACTGAACTTCTTGGGGGAGAATTGTATGTCTCTTGCTCTGTTTTACCTGCATTCTGCCATATATTCATGTTATAGCAGTCTCGGATGATGACCCAGCACATGTTGTTCACTTTAAGAATACTTTCACTGCAAATTTGACAAAATGCAAAGACGGTACCAATGTGAAATTTCTAAAGATAGCTACAGCACTCCACACAAGATTTAAAAATCTGAAGTGCCTTCCAAAATCTGACAGGGATCAGATGTGGAGCATGCTTTCAGAAGTCTTCAAAGAGCAACACTGATGTGGAAACTACAGATTCCAAACCACCACCAAAAAAAAAAAAAAAAATCAACCTTCTACTGGTGGTATCTGACTCAGATGATGAAAATAAACATGTGTTAGTCTGCAGTGCTTTCTATCATTATCAAGCAGAACCTGTCATCAGCATGGATGCATGTCCTCTGGAATGGTGGTTGAAGCATCAAGGGATATATGAATTTAGCATATCTGGCATGTATATATCTTGCAACACTGGCTACAATAGTACCATGCAAACGCCTGTTCTCACTTTCAGGTGACATAAACAAGAAGCAGACAGCAATATCTTCTGCAAATGTAAACAAATTTGTTTGTCTGAGCAATAGGCTGAACAACAAATAGGACTGAGAGGACTTGTAGGCTCTAAAGTTTTACATTGTTTTATTTTTGAATGCAGGGGGGTTTTGTACACAATTCTACATTTGTAAGTTCAACTTTCATGATAAAGAGATTGCACTACAGTACCTGTATTAGGTGAATTGAAAAATACTATTTCTTTTGTTTTTACAGTAGAAATATTAGTAATAACAATAAATATAAAGTGAGCACTGTACACTTTGTATTCTGTGTTGTATTTGAAATCAATATATTTGAAAATGTAGAAAAATCCCAAAATATTTAAATAAATGGTGTTCTATGATTAAAAGCACACTTAATCAGAGGATTAATTGCGATTAATTTTTTTAATCGTTTTGCAGCCCTAATAGTTATACTAGGGAATGACCTGTAACCATTCTGCCACATCCACTTTACAAAATATATTAGAACACAAATGTCCCTAATTAGTCAAAGAAGCATGATCTGGCAGTTAAACTTATAGTGTACATGAACGATTATAAGGCAGTCCCTTCCTGGGGCACCATCCTGCAGCAGGCCACAGCACAACATGCATATCTGCCCCAGTTTCTCTTTTATATGACCCATGCAAAGGAATATTGTCTCTTGCAGTGGCAAATTCAAGGCCCTTTATTCTCATAAATGCTACAGTCCACAGATCTCTCATTGTAAAAATAGGTCTTCTCAAAACCCCAAAGTACAGAGGGGTTACAATGCAGCAGATCCTCTATCCCATTCAAAGGTCCCTGTTTCTGGGTCACCCACCAGAGAGTCATTAACCACTTAGAGTTAGTTCCTTTAGCCCACATTCCAGGGTCCTATTCTCCAGGCCTTGTATCTGAGAGTACTAAAACCCCCTTCTCTCCTGTGAGTCTTCTCCTGTAGCCCCAAGTCAGGTGTCCTGTGACAGAATTCCCCACACCATGTTCCACTCAGCCAGGCCTCCCTGCCTGTGAGTCCTACCCCTATTCCTGGGAGCCACTTTCCAGCATCATCCCACTTGGTTTGGGCTTAATGGTTCCTAATCAGGCTTCTTTCCCTTCTTCCTTGGGGCTGCTGCACAAGCTCCTGTGCAAGTCAGCAGTGGTTCCACAGCACTGGCCAGTCCTCACCATCAACCTTTTCTCTTCCCAATGTCTCTTTGTAGCAGCTCTCTTGTGCTACTGCTTCACCCTTGGTCTCTCTTTTCCTCCTTTGGCAACTCTAACCTTTCCTTCTCTGTGTCTCTCAGTTCTCTGAGTCACCATGTCTGTCACTCTTCTAGGGCCCAGGTACCCTCTTAAGTCCAACCAGAGAGAGCTAATGAGTCACAGGTGCACTGGCCTTGCTCTCTCTTCAACAGTGGCTCTCAAACTTTTGTACTGGTGACCCCTTTCATATAGCAAACCTCTGAGTATGACCCCCCCCTATAAATTAAAAACACTTGTTTATATATTTAAGATCACTATAAATGCTGGAGGCAAAGCACCTTTTGGGGTGGAGGCTGACAGCTTGCGATCCCCCATGCAAGAACCTCATGACCCCCTGAGGGGTCCCGCAGTTTGAGAACCTCTGCTCTTAAAGGACCATTGCTACCCTGTGACAGAGTCGTAATTCAAGTTGTGTGAGAAACTGAGAAAAAATCATAATATAAAGCTGAACCCTCTTCTTACTTGCATGTTACAATATCAACAAGAGTTAGGTAGCATCAAATTTCGCACTTTATCTCTGACCCTTCCAAAGCCTAAGCAATTGTTATTGCTTGTTATTATTATAAGCATGGTGTTATGGATGGAATTTCAATTGTTTTCTATTTCCTTTGCTTGATAAAGGCTACTTATCCCCTAGTTTTTCTGCTTTAATAAAAGAGATCAGATTGAGCTAATGTTTAATTATATCCATGCAGATGGCTTATTATATAAGAGATCATTACTTTGCCCACTTAAAAATACTGTATGATGCAGAAAACATATGCATCTATCATTTTAAGATGGCAAGAAACTTAATGTGATGTAAGTTACTATTATTTCTTGCATACCCGCATAAGAATATTCATTTTCAATATACAAAGCATGTGTTAGTTTGATGTTTCAGTAATTGTTCCTTTAACATAATATGTTGAACTTATTTTTCCCTTCCATCATTCTTTTAAGTCATCATGGTTCTCCACTCCTATTTTGTATAATATAGTCTTCCCTTTGCTGGTGGTGGAATAGAAAACAGTATGCAATCTTATAGCTGATCTTTTGGGGTTTTTTAATCCTTTATTCAGAACCACTTTAATACCATAGCATTTTGTGTTTTTATTCTGCTATTGCAAACATCCTCATTCTATTATAACCATTGTCTCTAGTTCTGCATTTTAGATTTGAGAGTTACATAAGCTTGTACAAAACAGAAGCTGACAGACAGCAGCTACTGAGGTTGGTCCAATACAAAATAATACCTCACTCAGCTTGTCTCTCTAATTGAGGAACTATGACATTCTTACCTCATGTCAGTTAAGATGCAAATACTATTGTTTGATCATAGTTCCAGAAATGAAACGAGCAGGAAAAAAACCTTGAAAGTTCAATAAAATGTCAGTCAGGAATTGTTGAAATTAGTATTTTGTATCTCAGTGAGGAAACCAGGTTTCATTCTTGGACCTCATCTCTCTCTCAGGCCAGCAAAGGAAAAATGCTATATAATATATATATTCATCACTTAGTACCCTGCATGTTTTATAATCACATTACCAAGTTGTAAAAATGTGAAAATCACTTAATTTTAAAAATTAAATGTAATAACTTAAAATTATTAAATATTTAGTACATTCAGCCTACTGAGTGCATGACACTATTCGGAGAGTTAGGGAGGAGACCTGGGCCATGGTATATTTAGTATATCGATGATACCCAGTTCTGTATATCCTTCACATCATATCAGCCTAGTGCAATAGAACAAATAACCCCCTGTCTGCATGAGGAGGGCTTGCACGAAGACTAAGTGCTCTGTCCAGATAAGGCTAATATGATAGTTTGGGGGAAGAACAGGCACAAGTGTCCTTGAAACCCCAGCTGAGGGAAGGAGATAGCCTCAATGTAGAGTGCATTATAGTAGGCTAAACTAAAGATGCAGACAGCAGAGCAGGATCCTATTTGTCCAGGGGGAGAGACTTCAAGGAGGAAAAGAGTGTTAGATTTTCCATTATTGGTTAGTTATTTGTAGTCCACAAGGATTGTTGTCCTAATGTTTTAACTAAACATTTTAAAGCTCTTAATACTTTTTGTAGTTATGTAATAAGTAGCATTTTCTGTCTCTTCCAAAGCATCTAATATATGATTATGCTGGATCATATATTGTCCATAAAGAACAGCCATTAGAATTGCCATATGACATTGGTAAAGAATCACAAAGTCACTTTATCTTGACACAAAACAAGAAATTTATTAGAAGTGGGAAACAATGTATCCTTAAAGCTGCACTCTTTTGCTACACTGCATATATTCTGTCTACAACATTTCCTAGGCCCCTCCTGCTTGGATTCCTTCTACAATTTTAAAGAAACAGTGCATATATCCTCACAAGCTGATCATCTTCAAAGAAGTTGATCACTTGCTACCTAAATGGTTGCATTGCTGTGAGGTAACATAGCACTTAAAATGTATCAAAGAAATTGTGCACAGTTACAGCCAAGTTCATGATGTTTGTAGACTAAAAAAAAGTTGTTCATTAATTAGCTTAAATAAACCATAGAAGCTACTATGAAATTATCCTATTGCACAGTAAGGTATCAAATCAGCAAGTACATCTGCACTTTAAGTTTTAGTACTCTGTCAATGTGTATTATCTAACATATTTTGAAATTTTAAAGTAAACAGGATGCAAATGCATGTTCCTAATCCTGTTTAAACAAACATGTCTGACCAAGAAAAAATATGCATGTACTGGTTGTTCTAGAATTTACAGTCATGTTAGTTAACGTATTTTAAAAACACAGCTGGAAATGCAAGTGTAGACATAAAGAGTACAGCATGGTTTCCTGTTTTCAAAGAATTACAAGTAACCTCCCTGTAGCAAAGTTGCTGCCCACAACATGCTCCCTTGTGCCTAAGCTGTGCCTAAATTCCATCCACTGTCCTACTCCAGCCATAGCAATATCCTGGCCCTCCAGTCAGATCACTCTACAGAGCCATGCCCCTTCCAAGCTCACAGAGTCCTTCTCCTTTCCCAAAGTGCTACAGAAACATGCACAAAGCCAAACCTTCAGCTCCCACGGGCTCAGCTGGCAGCCACCTTGTCACAGCTGTGCCTCTCCTGCTCTAGACTGTCCTCCTGCCTAACCACAGGCCTCTGTGCCTCAGTCAACCTCCCACTTCTCCCCTTAGTCAGGATCTCAGACAGGCTCATCAGGGGCCATCTTCAAACAGGCTTCCAGCTCACCCCGGAGAAGCCTGTCTGTTCTTCTCCTCTTCCTACTTCTTTGGCATCTTTCAGGCTGTCTCCTCTATGTCTTCTCTCCCATCCCCTTCACTGGACCACCCTTCTTCCCAGGTGCAGTCAGTGAAGTTACTTGCACTCTCAGGCCCCTTTAACCCTTTTGGTATCAAGGTGGAGTTTTCACCCCATCACACTCCCCTCTGGCTTTTCCCACCCCGTTCCCCGTCTCTTTCTTCTCATGTGTAACCCCTTTGGGGTTTAGAGAGCATGGCCCCTTTAAATCTTTTTCCTAGGGGGAAGGGGCAGAGAAAAAAGAAGGGAAACTCCAGGGGGTGGCACTAGAGCTCAGAAGAAGAGAGAGGCAGCAGCCCGCAGGCCCTGGCAAAGTGAAGCAGCAGAGAACCTGCCTGATGCCTGGGAAGGACAGGGCAGCTGATCGGGGACAGCCCAGGACAGGAGCCAGGAGGAACACTGTCCCAGGGAGGAATCGCCCAAGAAGGACAGGCTGGATCAGGGCCCAGTATCATGGCTGCCCAGAGCTGCATGGGGCTGTGAGTACTGGGACTTGTGACTCTGCATTGGAAACAAGGAGGGAGGTTGCTAGCTAGTTAAGTGTGGAGGTGGTTGCTCTGTGTGGCTTTGCAAAGCATGGCAGAAGAGGCCACCAGAGGGGTTTGTTGGGGGAAAGTTCACTGGCACGGAAGATGACTTGGAGCACCCAAGACTCACCACTGGACTGGAACTTTGCTCAGGACTCCTGAACTTTGTGTGTAGACACATTGCTCGATGTCTGCCCTTCCAGACTGTGCTACCAGTGGGCCCGTGGGGCTTTGGTTTGGATGCAGCCCTGTTTTACTGCTCCCCCTGTATTTCCCCTTGTTGTATTTCTCCTCTCATCCCTCTGTAAATAAATATTTCCCTTTCTTATAGCCATTGTACTTTTCCTGTGTGTGTGTTCATTCTGGGGGGTTTGGAACAGGTACCCCTGGGGTTCCCCTGCTGCATTCCTGCATGTGCTTTCTCTTGGCCAGAGCTGCCTGCAGGACAGACTCCATCTTGGCCACGAGGGCACTAAAGTTACACACGGTTAGAATTGTAAATGGTTAGACTGCAGTTCAGATTCTGCCCCTGTAAATACAACTTGCTTATTCTATTAGGAATTATTAAAAATGAAGGGCCAAATTCTGCCGTTATTACCCTAATGCAACTCCAGTGAAGTCTGCACAAGTGTAACCGAGGGCAGACTCCAACTAAAAGATTTTACTTTAAATTGTAAGAGGTTTTTTAACAAGAGGATGTTGACATTTTTCTCTTGTATTGCTACAAGCCTCCAGTCTTTTCCATTGTGTTCCATATTAGTTAGTCCATACATCACTGACTCTTCCCTTTCTTTTCCCTCCAATAGCCAGACAAGAGCCAAATCTTATGGCTTTTTCCCCCACATTTAAAAATATCCACCACTTCCTTTCTCTCCCAACAGCCACATCACCCATTTAGTCCATAACTGCCTCATGCTAAGCTTTCAGGGAGAGCCATGGGTTCTGAGAATATTTTTCATGTCACTTGTGAATAATGGGAACCATAATCTGTTAATGTTGCTCCATGAGGTCAGCTATTGCCTTAGAAAGGACATCAGCATTTCAAAACACTGCAAAAGAGATCTACGTGGGCAAGGAACCAAACCACAGGCGGAGCGGTGAAATTAATCTAACACTCTGCACAGTTCTGAAAATGAAACTGCCCTGACATCTTTCCAACAACTATAAACTCAAGCTATAAGTGCTTAATCTGCAGAGTGAATCTCTAGTCATTGTATGTCCAAAATCTGGAACTGGAGAAACATCATCTCCCTCTACCATATCTAGCTCAAGAACCCTAAAGAGAGCTGCCAGACAAATTGTTAATAGTGTCAACTGCCCTATTTAAAGAGACACAGAAAACTGAGCCTAATATGCTTAACACGTGGAATAGAGAAATGCAGGGACATTTATATGGCAAGAACAAAATCTGAATAGTTTCCTAAAGCTGAAAATGACACCGAGCAAAGACATGTTTGCATCAGCTTATATTTTAGTACAACATACCACAATTCAGAATTGGGCACTCTCTTCCCCTTACTAAACATGAGCAGGTACAGCTGTAAGGAAAGAAAGCCCAGGAGTCTTGTGGAGACAGCACTAAAGTCACATAAAAGGACACTGTTATTATTTTAATTGAATAAAATGGGAGTTCAGATATTAAAGAACAGAAGATGCTGTGTTCCATTTTCTGACAGAAGACTCAGCAGGTTTTCAAAAATGAATTACTACCTTTATATTGTGCAAGTGTTCTTATTCAGGTTGGCCCTAATTGCTCACAGTTTGGCACTTGTGAAAAAGATTTGCAAACCAAGCCCTAGCAGAGCAAATTTCATTCAGATTTACAAAAGCTAATGAGGCTCTGTTAATCAATGCAAGCTCTTAATATGCTCAAGTTGGACGTTGCAGCAGAACAAACCATCATCACACAGTAAAAGGCCAATTTGTTTTGTAAAGGGGATTTTCTGCCCTAGTCATTGTAGAGAAAGCCCAGGAACTGATGGAGCGATACTGCAAATGACTTGTTGGGGGGGACGGGGGAGGGAATTCAAGACATTGGTAGAACTTACAATGGTTAATTGATTTGTTCCAGTAAAGGTTTAAAATTAAGTTGCACTATTTCAAACATTATTTATATGTCACTTTTCAAGCAAAACAACAATTTACACTGTAAGTAGCATCTTGGAAACTGTTACACTATTACTAAGCTGTGGACTGTTTGAAACGTGTGTATTTTGTAGATTAACTTCTTAGGCAAATTAACCTGTGCTTGAATAACTTTTAAAAAATTGATTTGCCCTTTCATTGTAGACACAGACTGTTGCCAAAAGTGATAAGGATTCCTTCATTTGGGGGTTATTCAAGCTATTGCAATCCTAAATCCAAGACTCTAACTCTGGTTCAAGATGAAAGTAGGGTAATAAGGATTTAGGTTGTGTGTGATTATATCCAATCTCCAACCTATAACCTTGTGATCAAGTCTGACAACAGCAACATATTTGTATTTCAGACTAAGCCACCCTTGCAAAAAAAGGCAACAGAATAAATGAGGTGGCTCAAGATTCAGTTCCATAAGCAGTTAGTATTGTTTTTGGATAAGAGACAAATTGTAATTTCAATTGGCAAGAGCCATTATTTCACAATCATTAAAATGTGGAAGAGGAAAAATTCAATTGTCTCTTTACTATTTTCTTTAATAAAAGCTTAGTTTTATCTAGAGAACACTCAGATTTAGGCTACTCAGTATAAAATTTCACTCCAGGAAGGTAACAATCATATCTTTGAAAATGGAGATAAAGAGTAATTTAAAAAAGGTAAATGTAATATATCGCAACTAAAACATATTGGACCATATTCAACAAACCAATGGAGCTACACCATGGCTGAGTTTGGCCTGTTTTTATTAGCAAGTACCAACAGTGTGTTTGACTATGTAATAAATACATAGTCATTTCCAAACTAGCTGACACAGACAAAATAGTTTCAACACATACAGTAAAATTTTGAAAGCAGCTTTAAGTCGATCTTCATTTTTGTTTATGCATATCATTTGCATGTGTTTTTGGTGTGCACAGTCTTTACAAGGGATAATTTGTGCATGCTGGTGATAGAAATTAGATATTTTAAAAAATCTGTTTGCACATGCAAATGAGTTTTGTGCCTGTACATTCTATCATTTGTATAATAGTGGGCAAAAACTGAGCGTGCACCAAAAGGCCACATTTTGAAATTGTAACCAATAGAGCTTCAGCCAGAGGTGGTTTGGGAATCTTGCTGAAGTCAATGCTGGAAGGCTGCGAGAATGAATGGAAAAAATTGAACAGGATCATTTCCTTTATGGGGGCTAGAATATTCTATTACAATCTACGCTGTTGTAAGGGGTCACATCACAATTTCCTTCCCAGTGTCCCCACTGCTCCAGCAAAAGAGTAAACACTGGATCTCCACCTGTTGCAGTGTACACGCCCCCAATGTGCTGGAGTAGCTACACCGCTTGGCATGTGATAAGGGGAAGAGGGAGCTTGCTGTCAAGGCCTCACCCTTCTGCACCCCCTTCTGTCCCTTCCTACTCATTGTGTGTGTGTGCGGGCGGAGATATAGTGTTCTGTGGCATACACTGCCCTCACCTCCTACTAGAAACCGTGATAGTCATGAGCATGCCTTATGCTGCCTTATTCTCTGAGCCTGCATGCAGGATGAGCCACGGTCTGGCCCTATAATTAGTGACTCCACTAGGCATGACTTCTGCAGTATCTCCTTTCTGCATATAGTTACCAGACCGCAACTGACTTGTTGCATTGAAATCACATCTGCTGAGATTTACCTTTACATTTGCCATCCTGCCAAGTGCTTTCAAAGCTGTGCATACAAATCTTAAAATTCCATTAAGAAACCAAGTAGAAATCAATATTTATGCAACAGTTTAATTATCTGAATTGGTTGTTAAACTACCAATAAAAAATTAACCAGGCCTTAGTAAATCTTTCAACATAGTTATAGCTCTTCTGTAGCATTTCCCCCCATAGATATCTAAGAGCCTCTCAAAGGAAGGCAAGTATATAATTATGCCCACTGCAGATGAGACACTAATGAAAAATGAAATTAGTAACAAAGTTTCCATTCTAATTAATAAAATCTCCACTAGTTTTCGGTAGTGGTGAGTGCGAGAATAGTGTAAGGACAGATATAATTATGTTTCGTCTGTTGTCCGGTGGATTGGTGGCCCATCCAGAAGCTTGCATCAGTAGTGATCTCTCTGGCAGTATTAGAGGTGTGTGACAGATGCGATGGTAGGGAACCACAGAATGTTCAGACAATGTTGTATCAACTTTATAAATGTTATATGTATCTTTATGAGCTTGTTACTGATTGTTTTCCTGGCTAAATGAGTAGGATAAAACATCCTGCCTGCAGGAACTAAAGTCAACAGAGAGTAATTAATGCAAATCCTCACTATTTAAAGCAGGTAGCAAGGCTTTTGAAGTTTGATGCCCTGGGCAAACAATAGACAGACTGGTCTGACATGGCTCAAAGACTTAAGATGACAAAGGACCTGAAACTGTGTAAAACAATGGCCCTGACCTGGGGCGTGGGTCACTCACACTTGATTCAAAGACTCACAGGCTTGAGACTGTGACCAGAGACAGGCCCTGTAATGTTTTGGAACTCCTAGTGGAAGATGAGTGACCATCTGGTGAGCTAGGGATGCATATAAACTGTTTATTGTTTTTAATGTATGTTTTCTCTGAAATGCATTTGTTCTGAATATATAATATTTTGCCTTAGCAAAATGACTGGTCACTGAATAACCCTGCCATTGTCCCTCAGAGAACATTATTGCAGGAGTTGAAATGAAGTCAGACCAGCTAGAGTGATTACACTGAATAACGGGGGTCTGCAGCCTATTATTGTGGTCTACAGAAGTTAAATCACATGATTTTGCCTCAGTAAAAGAGGTGAGACGCTTATGACCTGGGTGGGGTGCGTCAAAGAAGCCATGAGGGAATAAGAGGTGCAGTTAACTGAAGAACTGTGAGAAGGTGATTCGACTAGGCCTGCTGTCTAGTTTGAATACTATCTGAGAGATTTTAGAACAGACCTTGGAACCTCCACATTTGTTCACTGGAGGAGGTGTGTGTTCAGTGGATATTGAGACAATAATAGATGACAGAAATTTCAAAATGATGTAGTAAATAATGCATGAAGTAAAGAACACGGGTATAAGCCCCTTAGTAAATGATGGAGTAATAAATATGCTGTTATGTGTCTGTAGGACTCCCAAATACCTCATTGACAGCAATATCGCATGTAGAGGATATTAAACACAGAAATTATTACTTAACTGTCTGTCTAAAACACAGAAGGGGAACACGGGAGTGCGGATTCCTGGAAAGTTTTTAGAAAGGAAACTTGAAATCTAACAGTTATTTCATTATATAGTAAGTAGTGCAGTGGTATCTAAACCTTACCTGGTGCATGTGCCTAGTTATTACAGCATAATGGAGTATGTATATCTATAGTAAGCTTCCAAGTTTGTCACTCTGTGTGGCAGTCTGAAGGGTTGGAAACAGCAACAAGCATGGCTAAGAGGTCTTTTTAGGGCTGTCAAGGCTTAAAAAAATTAGTCGTGCGATTAAAAAAATTAATCTCGATTAATCGTGCTGCCAAACAGTAATAGGATACTATTTATATAAATCTTTGTGGATGTTTTCCACATTTTCAAATATATTTATTTCAGTTACAACACAGAATACAAAGTGTACAATGCTCACTTTATGTTTATTTTTTATTATAAATATTTGCACTGTAAAAATAAAAAATAGGTTTTTTCAATGCACTTAATACAAGTACTGTAGTACAATCTCTTTATCATGAAGGTTGAACTTACAAATGTAGAATTATGTACAAAAAATAACTGCATTCAAAAACATAACAATGTAAAACTTTAGAGCCTATAAGTCCACTAAATCTTTCTTCTTGTTCAGCCAATCGCTCAGGCAAACAAGTTTGTTTATATTTGCAGGAGATAATGGTGCCCTCTTCTTGTTTACAATGTCACCTGAAAGTAATAACAGGCATTCCCATGACACTGTTGTAGCTGCCATTGCAAGATATTTATGTGCCAGGTGTACTAAAGATTCATATGTCCCTTCATGCTTCAACCACCATTCTAGGGGACATGCATCCATGCTGATGATGGGTTCTGCTCAATAACAATGAACACATGTTCATTTTCATCATCTGAGTCAGATGCCACCAGGAGAAGGTTGATTTTCTTATTTGGTGATTCGGGTTCTGCATCGGAGTGTTGCTCTTTGAAGACTTCTAAAAGCATGCTCCACACCCCATCCCAATCAGCTTATGGAAGGCACTTTAGATTCTTAAATCTTGGGTCAAGTGCTGTAGCTATCTTTTGAAATCTCAGGTTGGTACCTTCTTTGCGTCTTGTCAAATCTGCAGTTAAAGTGTTCTTAAAACGAACAACATGCTGGGTCATTATCCAAGACTACTGAAACATGAAATATATGTCAGAATGCAGGTAAAACACAGAGCAGGAGACATGCAATTCTTCCCCAAGGACTTCAGTCACAAATTTAATTAACACATTATTTTTAACAAATGTCATCAGCATGGAAGCATGTCCTCTCGAATGGTGGCCAAAGTGTGAACAGGCATACAAATGTTTACCATATCTGGCACCTAAATACTTTGCAATGTCGGCTACAAAAGTGCCATACGAACATCTGTTCTCACTTTCAGGTCACACTGTAAATAATAAGCAGACAGCATTAACTCCCATAAGTGTAAACAAACTTGTTTGTCTTAGCAATTGGCTGAACAAGAAGTATGACTGAGTGGACTTGTAGGCTCTAAAGTTTTACATTGTTGTGTTTTTAAGTGCAGTTATGTAACAAACAAAATCTATATTTTTAAATGTCACTTTCACGATCTATATGGTCAGAGTTGAGGAGAGAGGGCTAATCTACACACACAGCTTGTACCAGTTTAATTAAACTTTGCATGTAAATCAGTTTAGTTTAATTGATGTAAACATCTGCGTGGACATATTTAAATCTCTAAGCCAATTGTAAATCAACCTTAAATGTAATTACACAGATGTGTTAAACTGATTTATACAAAAATGTGTTTGAAGTAGTACAAACGTTGTGTGTGGACCCAGCCCTCTACTGGGAGAACTGGGTCCTATTTCTGAGAAGTATGACTGAGTGGACTTGTAGGCTCTAAAGTTTTACATTGTTGTGTTTTTAAGTGCAGTTATGTAACAAACAAAATCTATATTTTTAAATGTCACTTTCACGATAAAGAGATTTCACTATAGTACTTGTATGAGATAAACAAAAGATATCGTATTTTTCAATTTATCAAGTGAGCAGTGTTCACTTTGTATTCTGTGTTGTAATTGAAATCAATATATTAGAAAATGTATAAAAACATCCAAAATATTTAATAAATTTCAATTGGTATTCTATTGTTTAATAGTGCGATTAAAACTGCAATTAATTTTGAGTTAACTGCGATTAATCAACAACCCTAGTCTTTTTGTTCAGAATATCACCTGGTTGAATCTTCACTGGGATTCAGTCTGTTGACATCCATTTTTTTAGTTCTCACCCATGTGGTGTACAGCTACACCAAGGCATGTATTTATGCCATGCCAAGAGTCCTAGCCCACTGTGATGTGAGAGATAAATCTCTAGCTTTCTCTATATCTAATTTGCAATTGGTCCAGCTGCCACACCTATGCTAATAATGCTGTGAACTTCTATAGCAATGTTCATCCTAAACTCTTAGAGTGCTTTACAAAGACAAGATTGATTCATGTTTTAGAACTGAGTAAATTGAGGCACAGAAATTCACATGCTGAAAGTCACAGCATGAGACACTGATTCAGAAATAGGACCCAGTTCTCCCAGTAGAGGGCTGGGTCCACACACAACGTTTGTACTACTTCAAACACATTTTTGTATAAATCAGTTTAACACATCTGTGTAATTACATTTAAGGTTGATTTACAATTGGCTTAGAGATTTAAATATGTCCACGCAGATGTTTACATCAATTAAACTAAACTGATTTACATGCAAAGTTTAATTAAACTGGTACAAGCTGTGTGTGTAGATTAGCCCTCTCTCCTCAACTCTGACCATATAGATTTTCTGGTGTGGGTTTTTTGTTTGCTTTTGTTTTTTTGTGTGACTTGTATGGTTATTTTATATTACTTTTAGCTTTCATTATGTTATCCTTCAAATAAGCATCTACAATGTTCACAATATCTATTGTGTAATTACTAATTTAATGGAAAACAAGTTCTCCAAGAGTAATTTCATTTGGAAAATGAGAAGCGTTTGAAATAGGTTTAGTTCTTGATGTCTCACAAGATATTCATAATTGTTTGAGCTCATCAGCTATTTCACTTGGATAAAATAGAGTGACCAACATTTACAAATAATTGAAAATTGTTTCATGCATTATTTGCTGAATTAAGTATGTTTCTGGAAGTTAATTGCTTTAGTTAACTTTCGTCCATACAATTTCCAGTTCTGCAGTGCACACTGTCAGTTTTATGTTGTCTATTCTAGGCTTGTAGGGGTTAGTTTGATTATTATTCCCTTTCACTGGTTTTAGTCTACAGTAGGTAGAAATAATTGTTTAATAGTTGAGCCTCATGGATTTTTCTGAGCCAGGAAGCCACTGCTCCTTCACAACTCCATCCCCTTTTGACCAGACAACAGGAAAGCCAGCCAAGAGCGAGCCCACAAATCAATCTTTGTCACAAATTCACCTTGACTAAGGTCTTTTGCCTAGATGGAAGGGAAGAGTTCTTGCTTCTAGTGAATGTTCAAGTACGTAAAAAGGACGCTTGAGTAGGGCTAGTGGGAGGAGAAGCTGTCACATGCTGGGAGAGATTATTTTATACTGTTATTAAGGGATGGGATAATGTAATTACAATGGAAGGTTAAGTATCAGAGGGGTAGCCGTGTTAGTCTGGATCTGTAAAAAGCAACAAAGAGTCCTATGGCACCTTATAGACTAACCAATGTATTGAAGCATAAGCTTTCGTGGGTGAATTCGTCAGATGCGTCTGAAGAAGTGAGTATTCACCCACGAAAGCTCATGCTCCAATATGTCTGTTAGTCTATAAGGTGCCACAGGACTCTTTGTTGCTTTTTAATGGAAGATTACATAATCATGGATTGGACAAGAAGTTTTAGGAAAGTTTCTTAAAATTACAGATGTACATTGACTTGAAAGGAATAAAGATCAGACCTATCTATAAACTCAGATGTCATCTGTTCACCATAATCAGTGAAGACACTTGATATGACTTGACATTAGTGTGACACTAAGAGCCCCTCAAAACCAAGTGGCAGAGGCTCCACTATGCTGTAACTCATAGCAGACCCGACACATACTATCCATAACATACTGTTGTCCTAATATGTACATAAGAGGTGTAGTGTAAGGCATCATATGTAAACTGGTGTCACACTGGTCCTGCAAATCATTTTATGATATGTGTATGAGTTGTGTATAAAGAATTATATATGTGTACTGGAAATATGTTCTTACTATGTTTTGAAGGCAATGCATAAATCAAGCCTGCTTTACACAAAAGAATGTGGATTTACCTGTATGACTGGCTTCCTTACATGCAGAGGACAATGAAAGGACATCTACATATAAGGTAAACAAAGCCATCAAGCTAACGAGTGGTGACGGAAACTATTTTTGTGAACACAGCAGCAGTTCAACTCTGCCTCTCGCAGAAGTCTTCCTGGCTCTTGAGACAAAAACAATGGATTTTGGAAAAGATAAGGAGGGGCAGGAAGACATTCTAGTTGTCCGTCACTTAGATAACAGCATTCTGTGAAAGTTGGATCCCCTGGCTTGGAGGGTGAGAGTGGCTGGTAATTTGATGCAAGTGAGAAACTTGCTTAGGGAGATTGTAACTTGCTAAAAATAAGTTTTAGTCACTGGAAAGTGCATTTTGTTTAGTATAGTTTGTAATCATACCTGTCTGTTTTTCTCTTACTTAGTATCACTGAAATTTCTGTTCATTGTTGATAAACTTATGCTTAGTTTTACTATAAACCATCTCAGTGCCGTTATGCTGATATATAGAGAGAGTCTTCAGCTAAGTAACAGGTTGGTGTGTACATTCTCTCTCTGGAGGCAGCAAATTTAATTTCTATGAGTGTCCAGTGAGAGGGACATCTGTGGGGAACATGGGTTCACTGATTGTTACCTGTAAGGCAAAGTGAACCCTGGCAGTCTCAAGGAGCTTTCTGGTGAGGCAGACAGTATGGTGCACCAGGGAACTGACACATAGTCTAAGCTCCAGTAAAGCTCACTTGCTAAGGCAGAGGGGGTAACACAGTAGTTTACAGTTCTGGGTGTCTTCAGTAGGGCATCACAATTGGTTAACACGTTATCAGATCATTCTTATAGAAGCTTTTCAGTCAGAGCCTGAGCCAGCTCCCACTAACATCAGTGAGAGCTTTGCCGCTGGCTTCAGTGATGACACTGAATAAAGCAAGAACTATATAAACAGCACTTTCAGCCAACAACCGTTAGATTTACTGAAAGTTCTTTGCTGCGTGATCATTTGCATTTCAATGGCAGGAATCTCTGTTGATTTGCTACTTTACTAACTAGAAAGTAATCCTGGTTAATACTTTCACATTTCAGAATTTTCTAACGTAATGTTTTAAAGACTAAGAATAAAAACACATTTTACATTTTGCAAACACACCACACCTTACTTTGCAAGTTAAACATGTCATTCCCCATTATGCATGTTATATTAGTACCTCAATCAGAAATCATATTAAATGCCAGCAGACATGCTGTGCAGCAGGGGCGGCTCCAGGCACCAGCACGCCAAGCACGTGCCTGGGGCGGCAAGTCACGGGGGGTGCTCTGCCGGTCGCCGTGAGGGTGGCAGGCAGGTTGCCTTCGGTGGCTTGCCTCTGGAGGGTCCGCTGGTCCCACGGCCTCGGCAGACCTCCTGCAGGCGTGCTGCCGAATCTGTGGGACCGGGGACCTCCCGCAGGCAAGCCGCCAAAGGCAGCCTGCCTGCCGTGCTTGGGGCGGCAAAATACCTAGAGCCGTCCCTGCTGTGCAGACAAAGCTTTCTTTTTAATGCGGGGGGAGGAGGAGGAGAGAGACACCCACAACACACCAAACAGTTCATCCACAAAATTTTGCAGTTCAGGTAATCTGTTAACTTGCTTAATTTGAACAAGTTACTTGCTTTTAATTAGAAGTTAACTGGAAAAAGAAGATGCTCTACATTAGAACTGTTAGAATTTAAGTTTCTAAAAAAACCAACCCCCACATTGATGGTTTACTGTGTAGAAGTAGGTAGTCATCATTGCACATCACCACCTAAAAAAGGACCTGTTTAGACCTTAGAAAGTTATGAAGGAAATGGACAGAGAAAGGAAGCACTCCTACACGGCAAGAACGTGCAACAATATGGAAAATTAAAATCACTAGTAGTAGGACTAACTAATCATAATTAAATCTAATTAGGAAGAATATATTTATTTTTCCCCAACATGGGCACAGTAGGAGCCAAACCTCTACTCTCAATTGTAGCAATGTAGCTAAGAACAGAATTTGGTTTTGGGTTTTTTTTGTTTCCCCTCTTTCCTTAAGGTTGATTCATTTAGCTAGAAACCCTTCTGTAACAAAATCTCCTGGTGTGGCTAGCAAAATGCACACTTACATGTTCTCCAGGGACCACGCATGACAGGAGTTCAGACATTCTGTATTCTTCATTTTTGTTCAGAAACTTACTGCAGAAAGAATCAGAGGAAAAATACATAAACAATAGAACCAACATATGGGGATTGATTTAAAGCCCATTTAAGTCAATGAGAGTTTTTTCCATTGAATTCAATGGGCTTTGGATCTAAGCCCTTAGGCCCCAGTTCAGGAAGGTACTTAAGCACATGCCTGACTTTAATCACCTGATTGATTTTACTGAAATCATTGGACTACCTATGTGCTTGAACATGTGGTAGACACTTTCATACCTTAATGAAATGGGGCCATGCTGAATAAGGACACAGGTTACACATTTATTTTTCAATGGAAACAAAGTCCCAAATTATTTCAATATTATTGCAATGTGCTAACTGCAATTCTAGTCACCATGAAGCCCCAGTAGTGAAACTGTTCTGTGAACCAAACAAATTTCTCTGTAAAAAAAAAGTCCGGATAGATCTGCAGTAACAGTCATTTAGATTCAGTGATCTAACTTCACATTTATTAACTGGTACAGGAGAAAAACTAAAGTTTTTAACTGAATTAAGTATTTTTAATTTGGCTTGCAATTTGAATAAGACTGGTACGCTACGGTACCAACAATGCATTTCAATCCCACAAATATCTCTCAGTACTAAATTGACCTTACTGATAAGCCATTTACAGAATGAGTAGGGCAAATAACCTATCTGAGAATATTTAAAAAAATGTATAAAACCCATCAGACAGAAACACTGATAAAAATAAAGAATGATGAAACAATGAATTTTTCTATGTATTTACTAATATCAAAGTGAACATAAAAGTCTCCTTTTAACCCTTTTGGCAAGCAGCTAAAGATTTCTGAAAACCAGTGTTCCAAGTGTAGAATCATCATAATTTCTGTGAATATAAACTTTATAAATGAAATGTTATGGTCAATATACATTTCCTCTACAAACATCTAGTATCTATGATAAGTTTGTCAAATCCTGTTTTAGCTTAAAAGTATATAAAATTAACTTTAAAATTAGTGTTAGTTACCTGTAACAATCTTTATACACCTAAAAAATTGTTTGGAAACTCACATTTTCTTAACGTACATTTATAACTGCAATCCACAGTATGCATTTTTCATAAACAGATAGCTAAGGGTTAATGTTCTTTTACCTGTAAAGGGTTAACACAGGGAACCAAACACCTGACCAGAGGACCAATCAGGAAACAAGACTTTTCAAATCTGGGTGGAGGGAAGTTTTGGGTGTGAGTTCTCTGTTCTTTGTCTCTGTTCGGTGACCCTCTCGGCTCTGAGAGTGATTTTTCTGTCTCCTGGCTTTCTAATCTTCTGTTTCCAAGTTGTAAGTACAAGGATAGTAAGACAATAGGTTTATATTGTTTTCTTTTGTATTTACATGAGTGTAGTTGCTGGAATGTGTTAAATTGTATTCTTTTGGAATAAGGCTGTTAATTCACTTTTTTTCTTAAGCAATTGACCCTGTATATTGTCACCTTATACAGAGACTATTTTTAATGTCTTTTTCTTTCTTTTTTATATAAAGCTTTCTTTTTAAGACCTGTTGGAGTTTTTCTTTAGTGGGGACTCCAGGGAATTGAGTCTGCAGCTCACCAGGGAATTGGTGGGAGGAAGAAGTCAGGAGGAAAATCTCTTTGTGTTAGATTTACTAAGCCTGACTTTGCATACCCTCTGGGTGAGGGGGAAGAGAGATTAGATCTCTCGGCACTTGTGTTTCCAGGACTGAAAGCAGGGAATCTCCTAGGGTCGTCCAGGGAGGGGAGCCTGGGAGGAAGTAACAAGGAAACAAGGGGAGGGAGTTATTTCCCTTTGTTGTAAGACTCATAGACTCTAGGACTGGAAGGGACCTCGAGAGGTTATAGAGTCCAGTCCCCTGCCCTCATTGCAGGACCAAATACTGTCTAGACCATCCCTAATAGACATTTATCTAACCTACTCTTAAATACTTCCAGAGATGGAGATTCCACAACTTCCTTAGGCAATCTATTCCAGTGTTTAACTACCCTGACAGTTAGGAACTTTTTCCTAATGTCCAACCTAAATCTCCCTTGCTGCAGTTTAAGCCCATTGCTTCTTGTTCTATCGTTGGAGGCTAAGGTGAACAAGTTTTCTCCCTCCTCCTGATGACACCCTTTTAGATACCTGAAAACTGCTATCATATCCCCTCTCAGTCTTCTCTTTTCCAAACTAAACAAACCCAATTCCTTCAGCCTTCCTTCATAGGTCATGTTCTCAAGACCTTTAATCATTCTTGTTGCTCTTCTCTGGACCCTCTCCAATTTCTCCACATCTTTCTTGAATTGCGGTGCCCAGAACTGGACACAATACTCCAGTTGAGGCCTAACCAGCGCAGAGTAAAGTGGAAGAATGACTTCTCGTGTCTTGTTTACAGCACACCTGTTAATGCATCCCAGAATCACGTTTGCTTTTTTTTGCAACAGTATCACACTGTTGACTCATATTAAGCTTGTGGTCCACTATGACCCCTAGATCTCTTTCTGCCATACTCCTTCCTGGACAGTCTCTTCCCATTCTGTATGTGTGAAACTGATTGTTCCCTCCTAAGCGGAGCACTTTGCATTTATCTTTATTGAACTTCATCCTGTTTACCTCAGACCATTTCTCCAATTTGTCCAGATCATTTTGAATTTTGACCCTGTCCTCCAAAGCAGTTGCAATCCTTCCCAGTTTGGTATCGTCCGCAAACTTAATAAGCGTACTTTCTATGCCAACATCTAAATCATTGATGAAGATATTGAACAGAGCTGGTCCCAAAACAGACCCCTGCGGAACCCCACTTGTTATACCTTTCCAGCAGGATTGGGAGCCATTAATAACTACTCTCTGAGTACGGTTATCCAGCCAGTTATGCACCCACCTTATAGTAGCCCCATCTAAATTGTACTTTCCTAGTTTATCTATAAGAATATCATGCTAGACCGTATCAAATGCCTTACTAAAGTCTAGGTATATCACATCCACCGCTTCTCCCTTATCCACAAGGCTTGTTATCCTATCAAAGAATGCTATCAGATTAGTTTGACACGATTTGTTCTTTACAAATCCATTGGCTATTCCCTATCACCTTACCACCTTCCAAGTGTTTGCAGATGATTTCTTTAATTACCTGCTCCATTATCTTCCCTGGCACAGAAGTTAAACTAACTGGTCTGTAGTTTCCTGGGTTGTTTTTATTTCCCTTTTTATAGATGGGCACTGTATTTGTCCCCTTCCAGTCTTCTGGAATCTCCCCCGTCTCCCATGATTTCCCAAAGATAATAGCTAGAGGCTCAGATACCTCCTCTATTAATTCCTTCAGTATTCTAGGATGCATTTCATCAGGCCCTGGTGACTTGCAGGCATCTAACTTTTCTAAGTGATTTTTTACTTGCTCTTTTTTTATTTTATCTTGTAAACCTACCCTCTTCCCGTAAGCATTCACTATATTAGACATTCCTTCAGACTTCTCAGTGAAGACCGAAACAAAGAAGTCATAAAGCATTTCTGCCATTTCCAAGTCTCCCGTTACTGTTTCCCCCTCCTCACTGAGCAGTGGGCCTACCCTGTCCTTAGTCTTCCTCTTGCTTCTAATGTATTGATAAAAAGTCTTCTTGTTTCCCTTTATTCCCATAGCTAGTTTGAGCTCATTTTGTGCCTTTGCCTTTCTAATCTTGCCTCTGCATTCCTGTGTTATTTGCCTGTATTCGTCCTTTGTGATCTGACCTAGTTTCCATTTTTTATATGACGCCTTTTTATTTTGTAGGTCACGCAAGATCTCGTGGTTAAGCCAAGGTGGTCTTTTGCCACATTTTCTATCTTTCCTAACCATCGGAATAGCTTGCTTTTGGGCCCTTAATAGCATCCCTTTGAAAAACTGCCAACTCTCCTCAGTTGTTTTTCCCCTCAGTCTTGATTCCCATGGGACCTTACCTGTCAGCTCTCTGAGCTTACCAAAATCCACCTTCCTGAAATCCATTGTCTCTATTTTGCTGTACTCCCTTCTACCCTTCCTTAGAATTGCAAACTCTATGATTTCATGATCACTTTCACCCAAGCTTCCTTCTACTTTCAAATTCTCAACGAGTTCCTCCCTATTTGTTAAAATCAAGTCTAGAACAGCTTCCCCCCTAGTAGCTTTTTCAACTTTCTGAAATAAAAAGTTGTCTGCAATGCAGTCCAGGAACTTATTGGATAGTCTGTGCCCTGCGGTGTTATTTTCCCAACATATATCTGGATAGTTGAAGTCCCCCATCACCACCAAATCTTGGGCTTTGGATGATTTTGTTAGTTGTTTGAAAAAAGCCTCATCCACCTCTTCCACCTGATTAGGTGACCTGTAGTAGACTCCCAGCATGACATCACCCGTGTTTTTTACCCCTTTTAGCCTAACCCAGAGACTCTCAACACTTCCATCTCCTATGTCCATCTCCACTTCAGTCCAAGTGTGTACATTTTTAATATATAAGGCAACACCTCCTCCCTTTTTCCCCTGTCTTTCTTTCCTGAGCAAACTATACCCATCCACACCAACATTCCAGTCGTGTGTATTATACCACCAAGTTTCAGTAATGCCAACAATGTCATAGTTGTATTTATTTATTAGCACTTCCAGTTCTTCCTGCTTATTACCCATACTTCTTGCATTTGTATATAGTCATCTAAGATACTGGTTTGATCTTGCCTCCCAGCTTTGCCCTGACCCTCCTTTCTCTCTGCCATTATAGCCCGTGCTCCCTCCTGTTTCCAACCCATCTCCCAGGTCTTGATCCCCACTTACCTGTGGGGTTTGCTCACCTGTCCCTGTCGAACCTAGTTTAAAGCCCTCCTTACTCAAGGCATCTAAGTCTGGGGATCCCCCAGGGAAGGTTTTGGGGAGACCACAGTGAGCTAGGCACTGTATAATTCCTAGCTGGTGGCAGCAACACCAGGTCCAAGCTGGTAACTAAGCTTGGAGGTTTTCATGCTAACACCCATATTTTGGACGCTAAGGTCCAGATCTGGGAAGAAATGTTATGACAGCATTGAACATAAACAATTCTATTTTAAAAATACGTTTGTTACTGTAAACACCAATAATACATTTTGTTAAAATAAGGTTGGTTTGCAAAACCCAATATGAATACAAGGTTGTTGTTTTTTAAATAAGAGCAAAAAAAAGCAGATTGTTATTCAGCTATTTCTCTAAAATGTTGTGAGCCTAACCAATGCATACACATCTGAGCATGGGAAGCTATAAGCAGAAGTGAAATTGATGAGCCTCGTTTCAGTCTTCCAGCTTGACTGTATTGGACAAATAACTCACCTTTAAAAAAACAGCTATTTTCAATTAATAATCTAAGGCATTAATGATATGTGAATTATTTTGTTGTTTTATTTATTGTATTTTGAAGTGTCAATCCCAGAAAGCTATTTTAGAAGGAAATGTCTGACCGGAAAAAAAAAAACTCCTTTTAGAGCTATAGTGGATGTTTAAGTTCCTTAAATCAGGCTTTCAGCATTGAAAACAATTATTTGTATCCGTGAGGATGAAGTCTGGCATATTGTATGACGCGTGGAGATAGCTTTACTTATTGCCCATTCTCATGGACAGCTAGGATCAGTCCAGAAAAGCCAAACATTACAAGATTCTTTTATTCCAGATCTCCTGGTATTGCAACTTCTTCATGGACCACAGGTGATGGCAGTCTAAACATTCTGTACTCTTTATTAGCATGAATTTGACTCCCTTACAGACAAGTTGCATTGCTAGTTCTGTGCCTGTAAAGGCAGAGTAGGTTTTCAATTGTTATAGCAGCACAGTCTATCTTGCTGGGGTAAGAGTAATCAAGATGATGAGAATCCACATTAATTCTCATTTAACACTAGCATCAAAAGGAGACCAGGCACAAATCCAGAGATCCTTAACTCAGGTTAACTCCCATTGATGACAATTGTCTGAATAAGGATTTAGTCTCAAGGAAGTAGTTAAGTTTATATTCAATATTAGTAGTGTCATATGCAAGATGGATAAAATAAAAGTGGTAATATTTTATCTAGCATATATGTACTCAAGACGTGCTAGAAGTGGCACATTGTTTGACTCAATTATTCAACTGTTTTAATTTATTGGCAGTTTGTTTTAGACCATAAAAACGACTTTTACAGTGCAAAGTTTCTCTTTCAAAATGTGTCAGAAAATGTAGTGAGGACAGAAATTAGAACCTGAAGGGACAAGAAAGATGAAAAGGTTTCAGGGGAGATTTGAGGATAGATGAGCTCAAGGGACAGAGGAAGAGCGTTCTAAGATAGCAAGACCGGCAGAAGCGTCTACACCAGAGCTGGTGAGACTATATGGAGACAAGTAGGTATAGCAAGTTTTATTCTGAGCTTTACCATTTTAAAAAAGCAACACAGAAAACCTTCACACACCTGTTTATAAAGGCAAAAGCTAAAAATCAGACTCCAGTAAGTGTTGCACAGAGCCATAACTCGTGGATATAGACATAGCTCTAAAGAGAGTCAGTCGATGGTTTAGCAATTTCAGGCCCTGATTCAAGAAGGCATTTTTATTAACATTTAAAAATTTGTAGTAGTTCATGATGTGCGTGATAAGTCACGTTGTTCGATGTTGGAAAACCAAGCAGCGCTGCATCTAGTTTAATTGTTTAAGCTACTTGAAATGCAGAAGTAAACAAGTAGATATAAATGGGGACAAGTTTGTGACCGTTTTAAATTTAACTTTTAATAGTCTGATATTAGGAACAAGGGCAAGGCTTCTTTATTTCAAATGTTAATTTTATCTTGGCACACTTCTTTTAAGCATTCAGAAAAACAAAACCAGCCCTGGAAGACTTTTCTTATGAGAGATGTACTACAGAATTCCACACGTATGACCCAACCACTACAGCAAACTCTATTATGAGCTGCAGTGTTTGGGCCATTGGAATAGAATACTGTAGCATAAGTGTTGGCAGTGAGAATACAGCACAAGTACTGCTTTTCATATCAATATATCTAATAGTAACTATAAAAATAGTATCAATGTATAGATTTTGCAGCTGGAAAACTTCTCCCCCCACCCCCCATTAAGTTGAACAAAAGGGTAAAAATTGATAGATTTCCAAACTTTGTCTTTACAGTAATTTGCAAATTTTGTAACCTGAGAGATCTTTCAATCATTTAATACAGGTAATCCAACTGCAACTAAGTGGGATATTAACTTTCATAGAACTGATTTTTCTATGAATGTCCCAACATTGGGACCAGCTTGTTCACTGGCAAATCATCATGTAGGTTTGCATTTTTTTTTTCCAAAAATGTTTTCATTTTAAGACACAACCACCAAATGAATATGAAATCCAAAGGGGCCAGAGTGACTTAAAGCTCATCTGTGAGCTTCCCTGATCCTACACTTTTATTCCTGTGCCAGCTGCAACAGTTAGAAGGGGCCAAAAGTGCAGCAGAGGATCAACAGGGAATCCTTGTATCACCCTCTTTCCTCTACCATACCCCATCCTCTTGCTATCCCAACAGAAAAGAGAGAGGTGGTATAGGCACTTGTGTTTATTCTGTGCCACCAGAGAATCCCCTGTTCACTGATGTGATCTTTTATCTAACAGCAGTGCAGTGCAAAGAGCCCCATTGTCTTGCTCTTCTTCCTCAGCTTTTCCTGCTATGGTTTGTCATCCTTTTATGCTATGCTTTAACCTACAGTATATGTTCCTCAAATAAGGGACAGAATCTTTTTGTTTACCTGTAAATCACCATGTAACAGCAGCGATAACAATCAAGCCTAAATCTAGTTAAATTTAAATGTATAAGAAATTTTAAGTAATAAGTCTGGGATAACTGGATGGTTGAGCAGTGTGTAGCATAACATCCAAAAACTGCAAAACCAGGGAAACAATTTAAACATTTTCTTTGCAAACTATATTAAAACCTCAAGTTAATGTTCCACTATATAGATACAAGTGTTTGCAAATACGAGCTCTTCCAATACAGCTAAGAATAAAATAACTAACTCCTGTTATTTCATTTTTGCTCCTATCGAAACACTAATATTTGGATAACTCACAGTAAACTATGGCACTGCAGTAGGAGCTAAAGTTACCTTGTGATATCTCTTCTTGAATTCCCACAGGTTCCAAATATGGCATCAGACCCATTTAACATGGTCCTAGGTGTGGGTAATATTCTCTGATGTTATAACATTGTACATGGCCTTGATGCAAGGAGGCTCAGAAATTTGTGTATCCATTTGTCCTCTTGATCCTGTAGAGCAACTTACAGCATCGGTAATGAACAGGTGTTGTGCCAGGAAAGTAGGACATATACTGGACAGTCAGCAACATTAAAGTCTGGTTTTAGATTGTTTCTGGAAGGCATAATCTGAAGAATTTCTTGGCTACCAAGCTGATCTTGTGCAACTCTGTGCTAAAACAGAGTTCTAGCAATGGAAAGGAAGCCTTGATACCAGTGGCACTGCAGGTGGAGAAAGAGCTGAAACATTCCAATTGGTTGTTGCAGTAGATCCATAACAGGCCAGAATTTGATGGGTGAAATGCACACAAGGAATTAAAGCTGAGGGCTGCAGTAGGAATAAATTAATTTTTTCAAACCATCAGTGTTTTCAGAACCAGAGAGGTCAGATAATCTTAAATCCAAAATGCATTTTAATTATACCCCCTCTCCCACCATCATTTTGGATATTTTAGATTCAACCCTATTCTTTACTTCATGCCCCCAAAACACCTCAACTCTCTTTCCATCCCTACCCCAAAAGCCACAGTCAGTATCTTTTATATATACTGTGCAGTAGAAATACTTATTAGCATATTCAAATATCTGAGAAAGTCAGACAGTAGTCTTACTGTGGATGAGCCAGTACTAAAGAACCTTCCAGTGATGCTATCAGGGACATTTAGGCATAACTAAAATAATTCTTTGTTTGCCAATTCTTATGTGTGATACAGAGTGTTGATGAAGAAGCTGTTGCCTAACAGTATGCTGTGAATAGTAACTATAGCATTTCTACAATACTGATGATACATTATCTGTACATATGAGCAAGGTTCACTGAAATTTAACAAAACAGAAACTATGAGGTAACTCCAAAGTGTTCTCAAATATTTCCGTAGTGTGGGCCAGATCTTGTCTTGTGAACCACCACCTCTTCTGTTTGATTCAGAAGCTTCCCTGTGTCATCCATGGCAACTGCTTACATAGAAAAGCAATATGAGGAAAATATGACATATATTTAAGATGTCTTAAAGCAAGTTAGCAAATGAAATGGTGAGACTGACCACCAACATGGGAGACAGACTGGCTTTCTGCAAACCACTACCAAGTGCTCTAGGGACCTCAGATTGAGAACCTCTACTGTAAAAATATCCTATCTCATGGCATTCACACCATTCAGACACTTGAAGACTGATCAGTTCATAGGCTGGTAGATTGGTTTCACCTCCAATTCTGAGAGCATTTTAATTGGTGACAACTCTCTAGAAGTTTGGATGATTTGTTCAACTTAGACAAACTCAAGGAAAGAAATTTTTAAGAGTCTTTAAAAATGCCTTTACTGGAATTCCTCAGAGTAACATTTTGAACATGACTTGGGATATTTGCAAGGCACATTCTGTAGAACAGTAATTGGATATTTAGTATTTACAATTACCCGACCGCTCTTCAGCACATTGACATGCAGCAGCAGGATGTGATGACAACACATTCAGGTACTTGTAAGTCCAGGATCCCATCACTCTCCTAGGTGAGAGAGTATTAATCACTGCATTATCATCATGAAAAAAGGGAACATAGTTAACATATTGTACACATAAGAACAGGGTATTGCTTTGTAGTCACACTCTTTGAATGAGAGCCTACTCTGAAAAGTGACACCTTTCACACAGTGAACAGGTTAGAATTTCAGCTTATGTTAGAGACCATCAGTGATGAAAACAAAAGTCTGATATGGAGAGCGCGCCCTGGTGAGACCAGGTTGCACTCCCTCAAATAAATATTACTTTTGTGGCGTTTTCATCTTAACCTTTACTGGTTTATCAGCCATTTTAAATACTTGCTGATGTGCATGTGGTGGGCTAACTAAACTGAAGGAAAAATATCGAGAAAACTCTGTAAAAGAGAAGGCCTAGCATGATCCACTCTGTGCAAGGCAGACCCTTTCTAGGCAGGCTTTCAGGTGCCCCAAGACAACTGACAACCTAGATTTGCAGAATTTTAGAGCACCATTTTTGTTGTTTGTGATTCTTAAAGGGGCAAGAACAAAAATTAATCTACATAGAATCTAACTGACAAACTGTAGCAATACTCCAAGAAGTCCATATTTCACTGGTGAGTAGGATATTGTCAGTGACTTTTACTCCTTGCTTTCCCCCTCATTATTTCCATTTTCTTGATGTAGTCTAACCAACTAAAGAATTCATTGTTCATTTGGTAAGCAGCCTTGGCAAGTGATGGCATCCCTCAAGGGCTACTGCATGGTAATCTCTCAAGTTTGACCAAGTTGCATTCCAATGTGTGACCCAACTTGTCTGAGTGTTATCTGTCATTTACTCTTAGTGAAAACAAAACTCTGGTTTTTGTTCCTAAAACACACATGCACACACAAATATGCAGCTATCAAAACTGCCTGCAAGGTTCCATTTTAAAAGTACCTCAGGAATAGTTAAGGTGGTGCCAGGGGACTCCATCAACAGGAGCATCTTACATATTTGCATATTCTTGGTGCCTTTATAACTGCATGATGGGTGACACAAGCAGCTCTCAGAAGAGCAATATGCTTAGCTAGTACAAAGCTGGGAAAGA
Organism: Gopherus flavomarginatus; assembly: GCF_025201925.1. Lineage (NCBI taxonomy): Eukaryota > Metazoa > Chordata > Testudines > Testudinidae > Gopherus > Gopherus flavomarginatus. Next base: position 320,765,055 of record NC_066617.1, on the reverse strand, counting down.
TCACTCTAAGAAGAGAATCTTGCCACTGCGTAACTTCTCTTCTTGCGCGTGCCACATATAGACAGCATACAGCAGCTGTAATGTGAAGATAAAGGAGTGAGATTCAGTTTTTGAAGAACCTGCATCTGTCATAAACAGATAAGAAAAGTAGGAGTGACAAAGAGTTAAGAGAAACAATCCTCGTGAGATGTTAAAAGCTTAGAGGAATTCATGCTGGTATCCCATCTTTTCGATGCTAAGGTTCAATGTGGGGAATTGTACCATGACATGGTGTGCAGCGTGTGGGATAGATAGATGTATAAGATAGAATCCAAAAGCCAGTGAGGTTTTTATTTCTCTCCCTGCTAGCTATCTGCAGGCAGACTGAGAGGTTTGGGTTTAGAAGCAAAAGCCAGTAGGATTTTTTCTCTCTCTTTTCCTGCTAGCTGTGTGTAAAGCAGGCTAGAGGAGATTGTTTTAAAAGCAAAGGTCTGCAAGTTTTTTTTGGTCTCTCCCTTCTGAGTACTCTGAAGGCAGAGGCACTAGGGTTTAACAAGGATCTTTTTTAAACAAAGGCACTCCAGTCGTGAGTCACCATACACCAGTAAAACACATTTGCAAATGAATGGTTTTTTTTCTTTCTAACTCTGTCGGGAATAGCTAGGTAGAAGGAGTTTAAAAAAGACTCTGTTGCTAAGCAACCCTAAGGAGGCAACAGAGAAGCATCATTTCAGGCAGTAAACAGCAGAGGGAGCCCCAATACAAGAAAACAGAAACCATGACTACCAAGGATGCCCTGAAACAGGAACGAGTGAGACTGGAGGCAGAGGAACAAATCAAAGACACAGACCACAGGCGAGAGATGGAAAAAAAAACTACAAGAGATGGAGCTGAGAGAAAGAGAAAGAAAGGCTGCCCACAGGAGAGATTTGGAACTCCTGATGGAGGCCCACCGGCAGGCCCTGGAATTAGAACAGGCTAAGCAGAAGAACGCAGCCAATCCTAGCAACCCTTTGCCAGTTATTGTTCCACATCCCAAGAAATTTCCCACTTACAAAGCAGGTGATGACACTGAGGCCTTCCTAGAAAATTTTGAAAGGACCTGCCATGGATACAGCAACTCTGAGGACCAGTACATGATAGAGCTGAGGCCACTGCTCAGTGGACCCTTAGCAGAGGTGGCGGCTGAAATGCCTAAGGAGAACATGAACGATTATAAATTTTTTCAAATCAAGGCCAGATACAGAATGGGGATAACACCTGAACCCTAAAATGGAACCCAGATGTGTCATTCCCCCGACACGCCTACCACATTGGAAAGAATTATAATGCCTGGATATCAGGAGCCAATGTTAAATCTCTAGACGACATGCACCTCCTAATACAATTGGAGCAGTTCTTAGAGGGTGTTCCTGAAGAAATAGAAAGGTACATCCTAGATGGGAAGCCCAAAATGGTAACTGAGGCAGGGGAGATTGGAGCCAGATGGGTGGAAGTGGCAGAAAAGAAAAAAGCTACTATCAAAAGGAGCGAATATCACAGGGGTCACACCGACAATAAACCCTATACCTGAGGGCAACCTAAGACCCCACCTGCAACCCCAGGAAAGCCGCCGACGCCCTATTCTCTCACCTCACCAATCTCCAGTAACCCACTTCGGCCCAGTGACCAGTCAGCTGGGCGATGCTTCAAGTGTAATGAACTGGGACATATCAAGGCCAACTGCCCCAAGAACCCCAACCGAGTGCAGTTCATTATATCTCCATCACTCCAAAGATCCCCAGGTCATCAGATTTACCTGAATTGGATATGCAGGAACAAACCTATTGATCCTTGAAAATTACATGTGTCAGACGATAAAAAAGTAGTATATATTCTAATTGAAACCCTTTGTGTATGTTGTCCATAATGACTCCGAATATTGCTCTCACATCTCTTCACTTGTATAGTTCTTAGCCGGCTTTCCTCATGCCACCTCAACTGAAAATCTCAATTCCATTTAAAATTAAGCAGTATGCTAAAACATACTTTGTGTCCTCTTACATGTTTTTTTCTTATAAATTAGGGATTTAAAAATCTGGAGTGATCACTACTTATTTCTTTCAGTATTCTGGATTAAATATAAACCTGTATAACTGGTATTTAGAGATTTAGCAAAGAGCACTAACAGCTAAACTAATTATGAGTTCGTAATCCTTAATCCTTCACCTTAAATGCTCTAGTGTATTGTGTAGTGTCAATTATTATCTACAAGCAACCAATTACCATAATATGAGTATTTTTCATCACCTCCTTCTGGAGTCTTAAACATAGATTATTAGGGTTGGAAGGGACCTCAGGAGATCATCTAGTCCAACCCCCTGCTCAAAGCAGGACCAATCCCCAAATTGCCCCCTGAAGGATTGAACTCACAACCCTGGGTTTAGCAGGCCAATGCTCAATCCACTGAGCTATCCCTCAAATGTTTATATAAATGTTTATATATTTGAGGTACACTGTCTCTTAAAACCAAAGTTTTGTACCAAGTTCAAATACGAGTGCTGATTTACATGACAGTGCAACAAAAGTATTTGAAGACACCATGAAGGAGCATAAAACTGAGCAGGGTTTCTATTCACTCCTTCTTCTTACACAAAAAGAAGGAGACATTCAATTAAATTGAGACACTGTAAATTTAAAATAAATAAAGGGAAATACTTTCCCATAACACACAATTGACCTGTGAAACTTCTTGCCATAAATATTGTTGGGACAAAGACCATAGTAGATTTTTTAAAAGGATTGGACATTTGGGTGGATGAGAACAACCAGAGTTATACAACTGTAAATATTTTTAAAAGTGCACCATTTTTGGAGAGGATATAAACCCTCAGGCTTCAGGACATAGACCAGCTCTTACTGGAATTAGAAAGAAGTTGCTCACTATAGGGGTTCTTAAACTTTCTTCTAACCACCCAGATATGACTGCTGTCAGAGATCAGACACAGGACTAAGCAGGCCACTGATCTCATCTGGTATAGCAATTCTGGTGCTTCTGCATTCCCCCTTGCAGGAAATTTTGCTTAAATAGAAGAGGGTAGTTTCTTTATAAAATAGAATGGTGGTCTGAAATATTTTTTCTTGCTTATTTTAGCCACAGAAATGTCCTGTCTTCCCAGATTTTGCTGAAGGATTCTAGACAGGAGCTTTCTTGCTCTTAATTTCAGGAGTGACAAAGAGTTAAGAGAAACAATCCTCGTGAGATGTTAAAAATGGACTTAGAATTCCTCTGCCTCAGTTGTTCAAATTTTGTTGTTCTGTGTGATGTTAATTCTAATAATCCTGTTGGTGTTTTCAGTCACTCCCAAAATCTTCCAGGAAAAACAAGATGGTTCAGATCAGAGTTTATTTTAAAGAGAAAAATACACATTTTTTTTGCGGGGGGGGGGGGAAGAGCACACTTATTTAAAGAACAAAAATAACTAATTAAAAAAACCCCAAAAACTTCTTCCTTTGCAACTTACCTCTAAGCACTAAACATGAAAAGCCACTCTAACCTGCAGCTGTAACTCCATCAGCTGCTCTAGTGTATAACAGTCAGAAATGAGGCAGAACAATAAATGTGCCATAAACAGGAAGTCAGGGAGCTCGTTTGTTTTAAGTCTGATACAAGGAATTAATTCAGTATCCTGTAGCCCTTATTTCTGCTTCCCTGGAGAAATGTAAGATACTTTATCAACTTCTATTTCTTGCATTAATTTAAAACATGAAACTTATAATGGCTACTCCTGTGATATCAGTAGCAAAGAGTAAATGCTGTTGATGTATTTTTTTTCCTTTCTGGGTTGAAGACTGCCTATTTAATCATCCATTTTCTGAGGAACCGGAGGGGGAGGGGGCATCCTTGTGAAATTAAGAAGGCATAGCACTTAGTGCTGCAGACACTCTTGTACTGAATATATATAGGATCTCCACACCATTACATGGAGGCTATCAGCAATACCTTGTTCCCAAAGGTCCCATTGAAGTCAATGGGACTCCAAATATGCTAGAAGTTAAGTATGTCTGTAAGTGCTTTACTGAATCAAGGACCAAAATGAAGATCCTGTTTTAATAATAAATAAGTGGGGAAACGCAGCAGGTCTTTGAGCGGTAAGATTACCACCCCCAGTTCACACCTGCTCATTTTGGAGGGAAGGGACGAGTCTGGGATTTCACAGTACTTATTCAGTTTGTTCCTACACATTCATACGTGTGTCTGACACACAAACACACAAAAACTCAGGAGTCTAACTCTAGCCAAAAGAAGTTTCTTGTTGAACTACCACAAAAACCGCATTCTTTCTCACACACACACACACACACACACACACACACACACACACACACACACACACACGTTGGCTTTTTTCCAAACTAGCACTTGGGTGAGTGGCAGAGCATTATTCAGAACTGTACAGCACTTATTAAACTAGAGCACTCTCTGAACGTGTATGGGCACCAGATATCTACTTTCCATTTTAAAATACAGGGCTGGGCGGGAGAAAAGACAAATAACTAACCAACAGAGCTTTTCAGTACAGTCATACATACTTCATGCTTGAATTACAAGACTGCCCCAGTATCAGGTTACGATATCCTAAGTTTCCATTCTCATCTGAAAAGCAGAAGAAGGAAAAAGTTGTAAGCTGATTTAAAAAAAAAATTAAAGGAATTCTGGAAGAATCAACATTAACAAAATATTTGGGAAGTGAATTGGGGCAGTTTACTCAACATATTAGAATAAAAAAGGTTTTGTTTTTTTTTTACCTAAATAGCAAAATAAAAGAAGGAGGACAGAGGATGCAATCATCTCTATCAGGCAGAGGAATTCAAATCCAGGAGTACAAAGGCATGAGGCATTTGCTTCTTACCAGGTAACCTTTGGATGATGCAGTTATGGTACATAAACCTCTTGCATATGTGCACCAAGAAAATCCAACTCCATGATCCTGGGGCTTTGGGGGTGGGACGTGGAGGTGAAGAATAGAGAAAGGAGAACAAAATAGAAAAGACATTTCATGGGTATTTATTTATTTCATCTCCTTTTGAAATCATAACTGCTTTCACAGTTTTGTATTGACAGCTTTAAAGATATTGAAGTATGGTTCTACTCTAAGTAACTATGCAAAATTGGCACCTTCTTACTCTGACATGCTCTCTGTCTATTCAGAGTCATATCTGTTCACATTAACAAAAAAGAAAAGATTTCTAAATTGATTTTTATTCTGAGTCCAGTAGAAAACAATCAACACAGCTAAGAGAAAGTGAGCTGTATTCTGTTCCTTCATGTGACTCAGTAATACCTGTTGTAAAATGTCATTAGCCTCAATGAGAACAAAATTTGGCCTGTGGAATCTTTATTACTGGCAATATGCAAGATGACTGATAGCAAGCTGAGTGTGCAAAGCTGGAAATTAGGAAGGGAAATTAAAAGCTTCTATTTGAGAAATGAGTGCATATGATACAGAAGTTATCGACACACAGATACAGTGTGTTTTCCTTTAAAATAAAAAGTCACTTTTCAGAGTTGTACCATGCTTAACGCTTATTCAGGTGAACAGGATATTTGTATTGTGCATATACAATATCTTTTTAAAAAGTCAAGTTACTATAGTTTTTCCTCAAAATATCAAAAGGTCCTGATTTCTATTGAGGACTAATGTCCTTTAGAGATTTGTTTCCCCAAGAACTTCCATCACATTAAAAGAAAAGCCTAAATTACATCTCTAAATAATAAATTCCTCCCTTACTGCCTTCATAAGACTTAAAAGACTTTTTTGTAAGAATAATATTCTCTTAGTTCTAAAAGTATGTGCTAATTGATAACTATATTAGAAAAACACTCAAGATGAAAACTGGAGGGTTTACCTGTATTACATTATTACACTTTTTTAAAGGTCTAGATTATTTTTCACTGTTTGTGCTGGTTGTTTTTGCACTTCACTCTGTTTAGACAAAGAAACTAAATAGATTAATTTCACTTTCTGGGTCTCATGCACAAGAACAAAGTAAAAAAAAAATCACATTTCTCCCTCAAGAGTTTTTCTTGTGTCTACTATTGTTAGAAGTAGAATACTTAAAGAATACTATAAATGGGAGAGATTAGAAGGGGAAAAAAGTTTATTCCCATCAGTTTGCTTACTTTGTGCATCTGACAGCACTATGTGTGTGTGTCCAATCAAATCAGTTTCCCTTTTTGTTTGTGTGGCTTTCTCAAAGCAAAAAAAGAAGAAAAAGAAAACATGTAAAAGAGAGGAAAGGGTTTCAATATAACAAAATTTAACATGGGGATTCTGGCAGTTTAAGTTCCCAAAACTGGCAGCTGAGGTAAAAAAAAAAAAAAAAAAAAAAAAAAGTCTTGATTTAAATTAACAAGAGTCTAACAAAAAACTTCAAAAGCCAATATATTACCCATAGTTTGGATACAAGAAGGAATCTAGAGTCTGAAGAATCCACATGCTGCAGACAATTTGCAGAAACCAAAACATAACATGCACCTGGGATAAGAATCCCATTCCAGTAACTCTTCATTTAAAAAACCAAAAAGTCAAATATACAAACTGAAGGAGGAGACGCCTGATTTAGTCCCATGCAGGTGGACCCCTGCACTCACACAGTGAAGTAATGGATCTGCCTGGGGCACATCCTTTCTAGAGGGAAATATCTGTATATTACAGCCATCAGGAAGTTTAACAATCTCTTGCCAATGTCCCTGAAAAAGTTGGAATGAGGTTATTTCTCTAACAGGTTTTAACAGAACATCATAGGCTCTTAGAAATTAGTGGAAATCTCAAAGCTATCTAGATGATCAATAGCCATCTAGTTTTATAATCAATACAAAAGTGTCAAATCTTGCTGATACTATATCTAATTATTGCTATTATGCTATAAATTGAATTTTTATTCACCACTATCTCAGAAAGAGGATGTCCAGCATTTGCCTACAATATCCAGTTTACCTGTTGTGAATGGTTCAATTAAAATAATATCAGCTCCATGTCCTGAAACACAATGTAAGGAGATATCTGATTAAATATTGATCTTGCACTTTTCACTTAGTGAGTAAGTGAACAAAAGGTGCATACACCTTTAAAATTCTCAGGAATTATAACAATGAACAGCAAGTTAATATTTCTCTTTTCAGTGAATCTGGAAAAGATTTGTTTCAGGCTAAAAAACAACTACTTTGACAATCAAGAATTAAAACGTCCAAGTTAAAGATGATCCACAAAAGGAAATAATATAGGTTTATTTTGACTGTTTCTTTATGATGCACAAACACAGCCTGAAAGTTTTGTTGGTGGTTGTTTTTAAGTCTACCTTTGGTTTATAAACTTTTCATAAGTATATATCTGTCATTTGAGAGAAAGTGGTGTTAATGGAAACAAACAAAAAACAAGTTTTTAAAGTGAATGAATAAATGTCACTTAATCAGGTTTCACTGGTTTGGTATCTACATTAGAATCATAGAATCATAGAATATCAGGGTTGGAAGGGACCTCAGGAGGTCATCTAGTCCAACCCCCTGCTCAAAGCAGGACCAATTCCCAACTAAACCATCCCAGCCAGGGCTTTGTCAAGCCTGACCTTAAAAACCTCTAAGGAAGGAGATTCCACCACCTCCCTAGGTAACCCATTCCAGTGCTTCACCACTCTCTGAGTGAAAAAGTTTTTCCTAATATCCAACCTAAACCTCCCCCACTGCAACTTGAGACCATTACTCCTTGTTCTGTCATCTGCTACCACTGAGAACAGTCTAGATCCATCCTCTTTGGAACCCCCTTTCAGGTAGTTGAAAGCAACTATCAAATCCTGCCTCATTCTTCTCTTCTGCAGACTAAACAATCCCAGTTCCCTCAGCCTCTCCTCATAAGTCATGTGCTCCAGCCCCCTAATCATTTTTGTTGCCCTCTGCTGGACTCTGTCCAATTTTTCCACATCCTTCTTGTAGTGTGGGGCCCAAAACTGGGCACAGTACTCCAGATGAGGCCTCACCAATGTTGAATAGAGGGGAATGATCACATCCCTCCATCTGCTTGCAATGCCCCTACTTATACAGCCCAAAATGCTGTTAGCCTTCTTGGCAACAAGTGCACACTGCTGACTCATATCCAGCTTCTTGTCCACTGTAACCCCTAGGTCCTTTTCTGCAGAACTACTGCCTGCTGTCCTAAAGTTACCAGACCTCCAGTTGTCCATGAGTCTTCCACAAAAAGAAGGGTAAATGAGAGCAAAATTTACCTTTTCGGAAAAGATAACCCGCCTTTCAGATCTTCTTTATAGAAATAATCAACAAAATAAGACAAAGCAAAACAATTTAAAAAAACCATGCAAGAATCTAGCATCCTCTCCCCCAGATTTTCAGATCACCTTTTAAAAAAATTAGTCAGTGATAAACTAGCTGGCAACAGAAGAATGTTGTTTTACATAAAAACATACTAATTCAACAATGACTTTATTTAAAATAGAAATCAAAGTATATTCACAAGGTTGGCCACTTCATATGTGACAGACAATGTTGGAGACAATTTTCAGCAAGATGTTTAAATAAAAAATATTTTAAATATTTTTCATATACAATTCAAAGTTCACAACAAGAAATGTCTCTCAAAACAATGTAGCAAAGACAATGGATAGCTCTTGTTAACAGAGGCAATATTACACTGTTAATTTCTCTTTACCCAGCTCATATTTTTGTATATCAGTTCATTTTTGATAACTTTCTCTCAATTAATATTGTTACTCCTGACCTTTAAATGTCAATATCCACTTGACTGAGGCCCACGGTGAACTTTAATCATACACCACAATAATATATGCATAGCTCAATTATATGAGAATCCAGTCACGTTTAGCAATGCACGGCTAAGCTTATGAATACAATTTATTATTCCTTCCACCAAAACCAAAAAACAAAACAAAAAAAATCACTCACGAGAACTTCACTCATGGGGAGCATTGCCTAGTGGTGAGAGCTTAGGTACTTGTACCTACAGAGGGGGTCTTGGTAGGGGAGCCCAGGCCCTATCACTAAATAGGGCTCCAGCCCAGGGTCTTGTGAGGGTGACAAAAGGGTCTGACACTCAGGAGTGCCTTAAGGTTGCTCTCCTTGGGCCACTTCCTACCCCTCCCCCCATTGTCCACAGTTCACAGTCCATGCAGGAAAGTATAAAGAGGGTCAGCTCAGTCTGTGGCACCTCTTCATGGCCAGGTGTGGCATGGTAATTCTTTTCCTCTTGGAGCAGCAGCTGCCTCCTCATGTGCCTTAGTCCACCAGTGAGGTCAGTTCTGAATCTGTTCGCTTCAGGCTAGTCCATAAACCAAACACACGGAATTAATGCAAATAAACTGGGTTACTAGAAGGGAGGGGGAAATGCCTCCCTCTCAGGGTCTATCAGAAGCTGGCCCTTCCATCCCTCCGAGAGGGACCTTCAGGTATCTGTGGGTAGAAGAGATCCACCCTTCCCTCAATCCTTTCTTCAGGAACTGCAAAGTAAAGGTCCTTTCTCTTTCCTAGCTTGCCTCTAAGCAAGCTGTTCTGCTCCCTTTTCACTCCTTCTCCAACCTGTGCATCTCTTGCAGGTGTGTGGCAGGACAGGGCTGACTGAGCCTCAATCAGCTCCTTAACTCCTTGTTGCCCATTGTGAGGTTTGTATACCCCATCCCAAGAACCTATTTCTCACCTTCAGCCAACTGCCACAGCTTTAAAAAAGAAATGGAGGGTTTACACAAAGTGTGTGTGGGTGTTGATAGATATGTAAGTCAAGTCTGTTAAATACTTCTCCAGCTAAGGGTCTCATTCTGCAAGCTGCTGTGTGTGGGTAGAACCTTGCACCCACACAGAGAAGCTTGTAAGACTGGGACCTGAATAAGTAAATTTTAATCCATAAATTGTAACTTTTTACTTTAAAGGATGCTGTCAAATTAAGCATTTAAAATGTCAAGATTTCCTTACCAGTTGTAATCACTATTTTCTATTTGCTTTCTCTCAGTTTCAATGTTCAAGTACTTTTTACCTTTTATGTTTGTTTGTTTTTTGTGCTTCACTCAATTTGGTTACCTTGTCTCTGTTCACCTCCATCCTCTGTCAATCTGTCAAGCTGACAATTGGCTATAGGTGCCCAGTACACTGACTATGGCTATTAGAAAAGGCTTTCCAGGCAATTAAATTTAGGGCCACAGCCTGCTAGCACAGTGATAAACTCACTCGTAATCAGCTGAAATGAAAGTTCAATGTCCTGGCACTTTGCGATCATGAGGCTATGACAGGTTCCACCTGGGGTGCCACTTGGAACTTGAATATCACAGAGCCCGCCTGTCCCATCACCCTGGGTTTCCCTTACTCTGCACTGCTATGACCCCAAAATTGTATTGTCTTGCATTGCACAGAGAACTGTACAGCGTAACCTAATTGAAATTCGCCCTCTTCCTCAATGTGGAGAGAGATATGCACAGCTTCCCCCCCTCACCCACTTAAGAATTGCAGAAACTGGGTCTTATAAAATAAAACAAGTTTATTAATTATAAAGGGTGAATTTTAAATGATAATAAGAAATAGCAAACAGATAAAAGCAGATCACCTTAGTTAATAAACACAAACTGAGCTTAACACACTAGACAGGTAGGACATAAATTAGCAAATTCTCACCCTGAGTGATAAACAGGCTGGCAGATTCTTAAGGCACACGTTGCCTTGGTTTTCCCAGGTTTACATACACATGCTAAAGATCCTTCTATCCTGGGACCATCACTTCCCACAGTTCAGTCCTTGTCCCTCAGGTCTTTCCATGGGTGTGTTGTTGCAGAAGAGTTAGCATCCCTCAATATGTTTTCTCCCCCTTTTATACCTTCTCTTCACTTGCTAGAAAGCTTTTTCGCTGTGACCTGGGTCAAACAGTTCCCATTGTGTAGTGCTATCTCTGAGAGGTTTCTATTGTACACAGTTCCTGGGGTAATCCTTGTGCGTGTGTGTATTTCCTTAATAAGCCACTAACATTGTTTGGCCTTTTTACTATCATACCCGAAAAGCTGCTTGTGAGTGTTTTCAACTCACTACATGTTTCAGTAACACATGCATAGCCAAACTTCATAACTTCACATAGGACAATCCAACGAGATATTGCTGTCTAGCAGATCAAGACTTTTAGAAGGACACACCACAAGACATAGTTTGTACAAAACATATCATAATTACATGACAGTGGTGAATATTGGGGTATCAGGGTGTCACTGTGGCATATGAAGTTGAGCTTGGCTTAGCCAGGGGAGATTTAAAGCTGGCATTCTGTGTGATCCGCAACCTCAGCGGTCAAGAGATAGTTGCTACAAACGGCATCCTGAACAACTGCCAAGGCCATCCAGGTAAATCAGACGACAACATCCTCTTACGCTGGGTGCAACATTATCACTAAGTCCTGAACTACTCTCTAGCTGCTGCTTGCCCAGAGCTGGATGATTTGGCAGCCACTGAGGTTCCAGTCCCAGACACTTGTACTGATGCACCAATGCTGGATGAAGCAAAGCACACCATTTGCAAACTGAAAAACGGATGCACAACTGGTGCTGATGGCATTCCCCCTGGAGCTGGTGAAATCACTTCTGGTATCTCTTCCCTGGTGTGGAGAACTGGAACTTTACCAACCGCCTGGAAGGACAATATTGTGATCTAATTTTATAAGGGCACTGCACTGCGAATGTAAGAGCTATGGGCTGATCACCTTGTTGTCCATCCAGGGAAGGTGTTGGTGCATGTTCTGATGGTGTGTTTGGAGCCCGTTGCATAGGAAGCATCGCCCCCAACAGTCAGGCTTTACGATGAACAGATCCACATTAGATGCCATTTTGCCCTCTGCTTGTTGTTGCAGATACACCGAGAGTTCAAGAAGTCCCTCTCTGTAACTTTTGTTGATTTTAAGGCTGTGTTTGATTCAGTTGACTGAGTTGCACTATGGAAGGCCTTAAAGGGTGTAGGTGTTCCAATCACTCTGCTGGCCTTGATTAACGAGCTGCATAATGGAACCACTGCCCATGTACATTTGGGAATTGGATGTCAGCACCTTTTAAATCAGTATCTAATGTTATGCAGGGCTGTGTCTTGGCCCCTGCACCCTTTTGTTGGGCAATAGATTTAATAATGCAGCATTCTGTCAGGCCCATAGGCATTAAGATCAGTGATTTCTCGCTCTCAGGCCTTGACTGTGCTGATGATGTTCTTCTCGTACAGAGCCCTGACAAATCTCCAGCTTTTGCTATTTGGATTCTGTACTCACCAGTTCCTCCAACTCTCGTACGGTGGTTCTTCATGGGATTGGCATTGCAGCATCTGCCATGAGTCATGTACGATGAATATGGAATCAACATTATCTTAGCACGACAACTAAGTTCAGGAGCTATTCGAGCTATATCCTCTCTGTACTGCTCTATGGTTGCAAAACACGGACAGTATGCCGCTTAGACTGGGCAAAGCTGGAAGCTTTCCACACAAAATGCCAACTTTATATATTGGGCATAAAGTGAAATGACTTCATTCGTAATGCAGGAGTTTACAGACGTTGCCAGAATGCCGCAAGACATTCCGGTGAATGCCATTCTTCGTGTGGCTTGTAACATCTCAGATTCCACCAATCGAGGGGTGGAGGTGGCCCAGAGGCAGACCCCCTATTACATGTGTGCATCAAGTCTGTTCCAACATTGGACTTTCGGCCTGCCAGAAACAGACCAAATGTCTGTCCAGCTGCACAGGAACAGACCAAATGTCGAACAATTGCCACGATCAACCATTTGGCTAAATGTTTACAAAAAAGACGAAGAAGATGATGAAGACTCAATTTAGGCTATGAAAAACAGAGGCTAATTCAGGTTCGCTTTCTGCACATCATGCAGCCAGGAGGCTGGTGAATGAGTTGCAAGTACTACAAAGTAGTTGTAAATCTGAACAAAAAGCCTCTCTTATGTTTACTGAAAAATAATTGGGGAAGGAAGAGGAGTTTTACATTTGTGGTGCAAGAAGTGCATTCCTCCCCACAAAAAACACACTCACAAACGAAAACAAAACTATAGTCTGAATTTTGGGCCTCAAACTACCTGGCAGCATCCTTTTAAAACCAAGCTTTTCTGAATTGTTTTGGCTGCTAGCTTTTACGAGTTTAAACTTTAACTCTGGGCACAAGTCTGTGATTCCTAAACGACAAAATACAGCAAACACAAAGTTATACATCTAGCAACAAGGAATGCAGGTTATACCTACACAATGGTGAATGTATCTAGGAAAGCAGTGACTCTAAAAAGGATTTAGCAGTCATGTATAACTGAGGAGTAGGAATAGGAGGTGATTTTACCTGACTATACAGCATTAGTGAGAAAGACATTGGAATACTGTGTCCAGATTTTAAAAATAAGAAAGGATGCAAAAGAGAGCCACAAAACTGATTTGAGATGTGCTTAGCTTAGTAAAAAGAAGACCGAGAGGTGACTTGATTACAATGTCTGAATACATTCATGGGGAGATAATACCAGGTACTCTAATGCTCTAATCTAGTGGAGAAAGACATAACAAGAACCAGCTTCCAGACATTAATCATTTAAATTACAAAAAAGGCACAAGTTTAACAAAGGGCTGGTCTACACTACGGGGGAAAATCGATCTCAGATACGCAACTTCAGCTACGTGAATAACGTTGCTGAAGTCGAAGTATCTAAGATCGAATTACTCACCGTCCTCATGGCACGGGATCAATGTCTGCGGCTCCCCATGTCGACTCCGCAACTCTGTTCGGGTTGGTGGAGTTCCAGAATCGATATAAGCACGTTCGGGGATCGATATATCGCATCTATATGAGATGCGATATATCGATCCCCGAGCAATCGATTGCTACCCGTCGATACGGCGGGTAGTGAAGATGTAGCCAAAGAAGGCAATTACCAATAGGAACAAACTATCAAAGAAAGTGATGGATTCTCAATCTCTTGGAATCTTCATTTCAAGACTGGATGCCTTTCCATAAGATATGCGTTAGCCAAGCAAATTATTGTGCTCACTGCAGGGCTAACTAGGTGAAATTGGATGCTAGCCTTTAACTCTATCAAATTTAATAAAATCTGTGCATGACAGACACCTGGCTATTTAACATTCCTTTTTGAAAAAGGATGACATTTATCATTTTGCCATATAAACTGATGGGCTTTTTAGCCAGATGAATGATAGTATGGAAAGATCATACTGCAGAACAGGTTAAGAACATTTAGTCACCCTTTTTCACCCTTCATACATTTGTAAAGAATTGTGAACAGCTATGCGTCATTCCAATGAGTTACAAGTATTCACTCAATCTTTACTTCAGAAGAAGGTCTAAGCAAGTGACACATTTTGCAGGGTACTTTTTTTAATAATTCCATTTTCAACTTACAGTTTAAAAGAAATAACAGCTCAAATGTAAAGTATTTTTTCCTCAAATGAATCAGAATCATTATATCGATCAGCAAAAAATGCTACACAAAGGTCAATGAGCACAATTTACCTATATTCTAGAAGTGACTGCATTAAAAGAAGTATGGTACACCTCTACCTCGATATAACGTGACCCAATATAACACCAATTCGAATATAATGTGGTAAGGCAGTGCCCCGGGGGGGCGGGGCTGCGTACTCCAGTGGATCAAAGCAAGTTTGATATAACGCAGTTTCATCTATAACGCGGTAAGATTTTTTGGCTCCCGAAGACAGCGTTATATGGCGGTAGAGGTGTATATATGCACTATTTTTGGAATTATTCTATGATCTGGAGGTTAGCAATAGCTAAACATCTAAAGGCTTGTAGCCTAGTATTCTCAAATTTCAATTTTTGAATTATTCATGAAGTGGTGACCACTTGTTCAAGAAGCTGTATTATTTTCTTCCAACTTGGATGCGGTCTTTCCATTGCCATAATATTCTAGATTCCAGAGGGAAATCTTCCTATACCTTCCATACCTGAAGCTGCATGATTTTTGACATTACTATATGACATGACTATATGCACTTACATCAAATTAGTGGTCAAACTAAATTATGTGGATTATTTTGGGGGGTGGGAACAGAATTTTTTGGGGAGAGGGAAGATAGGCAATTTGAACTAAGGGTAAATGGATTTTGTTAGTGCTTGGACCATTTGCCAGAACCCGTACATTCAGACCCTACTACCACCTTCTCTCCCTTCATTCTCCAATGTAAAGGACTATG
This sequence comes from Gopherus flavomarginatus, assembly GCF_025201925.1. Classification (NCBI taxonomy): domain Eukaryota; kingdom Metazoa; phylum Chordata; order Testudines; family Testudinidae; genus Gopherus; species Gopherus flavomarginatus. The sequence goes on along the minus strand of NC_066617.1, from coordinate 320,749,838 downwards.
TCGAATTTATAGCCTGAATCCTGGAGTATGTACAATAATTTTTTTTCAAAACTCAGATTCATTTTTCCTGATTAGAAACAGAACTTTTTTTTTAAGATTGAATTTCCATGCAACAAGCGCATCATAAAATTAGTATCATGATCTGTTTTCCATCTGCCAAAATACTTTGGGTCTTTTTGTAATACTATACAGTTCCTGTAGATTGTATATATGGGGGTGTATACTGTATAAACTGGAAACTAATATATTCCTCTCTACTTGGATGAATATTCTAACATCTTTTTGTTTTTAATATATTGCTGCTAATGACCCTGCCAATGTCTAATCTGCAAATATTGAAAAACAGGGACAGGCATTTTGGTAAACATCCTCTGGGAACCAAACCTTTTTCCCTCTGAATAATTTAGTTATACTTTTAGGTGTCAAGTCGGCTTAATAATCCTAACATTAAAAAAAAACGTACTGGTGTACTGAGAGAAAGGCAGTGCACGATGCCTGATCTGCCTTCAGTTGAGCTCTGCAACCCCCACTAACATGCACTCTAGTAGTCTAAATCCCACTTTTTAGTACAAATTTGTACTTTCTGTATTGTACTGCAATGAAAAAATGTTTTAAGTACCAAAGTTTCCTTTTCTCTATGAGTCACAAAGGCTGTTTTAACTCATTTTTGTGCTTGTTTTGCCAAATAATGAACTAAACAAAATGATCATGAGTTTAAGTGTTTTTAATTTATAGTAGAACTATTTCAGCTACATAAAAAGAGGCAGTAGTGCCATCATCCCCACTACAACTGTTCACACAAGCCAGCTGACTAGATGGCAATCACAATCCAATACATTTTGAAGCTAGTTTTAGACTGTCAGTAATTTGCTTCAAATTGCTGTAAGATTTTTGGTGCAATATTTCTACCTAGCTGCTTTAGGAGGCATTGGGCCAATTTAATCAGCAGATCTTGAATTTGCCATGAGCTTGTCAACCCACAATGTTGATTTGAAATCCAGCTACTCATCCATGACAGCTATGACACTTCAAAAAGAGCAAGTACTAATGAGGTAAACTTTATGCGAAACAAGAGTAACTCATCCACACACATTGCCTTTTTTATGTTGTTTTTCTCCTATTTTCATAGCCAGAGATATTTGGGTTGCTTTGGATCATGGCATAGGATAGGTTCTAAGGAAAAGCGGAGTGAGGATGGCTCCTTCTTCTCATCCAAATCCCAAGCTGGAAGGTGACTGGGTTGAAGTCATTTGTGAAAATGGACACTTTGTGGTGATCCAGTGAAGGAGAATTCCCCCACCCCATTGCTCTAGGGGTCTCAAATAATTAGGTTCACTTAACCCAAAGAAAGGGTTGTCCAGAGAGGACATCATTGTGTCCTGCCCCCAAACAGGAAGAGTGGACAACATTGATTAGCCTGTCAACATTACTTTATGTCTTTATGAAACTGAAAGTATTTTTAGCAATAAGAGAGCATTATGAGGCCCCAGTCAAGATCAGTGCAATAGGGCCCTGGAGACATGTATCGTCTCTGCCCTGAAAAGCTTACAATCACTTAACTCTAAAGCAACATCGTTAATATTTCAACTCCTGTATTCTGCTGATCCAACCACCAAATTCATTCATTCAGTTAATGTGATCTGAAGGCATGTATTGAATACAAGCACATGCCATTTGTACCATCCATTCCACCTGTCTGCTCCATCCTTCTGGGGCACTGGCAGGGACGGCTCCAGACATTTCGCCGCCCCAAGCACGGCAGCATGCCACAAGAGGCGCTCTGCCGGTTGCCGGGAGGATGGCAGGCGGCTCCAGTGGACCCGCGGTCCGCTGGTCCCACAGCTTTGGAGGGCAACCGGCAGAGTGCCCCCGGTGGCATGCCACCCCAAGCACGCGCTTGGCGTGCTGCGGCCTGGAGCCGCCCGTGAGCACTCGCTCATGCTAGAGCCTATGGTGCTGATCAGTGAAGGACCTAAACCCTCTGAAACATTAAAAAAAATAAGCCTCAGAATGCCCATAACCCCATATTTCATATGGGCATTGTGAGGATTTCATTTCTTTAATGTTTTAGAGGTGTTTTACCTGTTTGACAGATGGGAAACTGATCACGACAATCTCATCTTCCGAAGTCCCAATTCGGTGTCCTAGCATCAAAACCATCTATTCAGAATCAACATAATAATTAAAAGTCATTTTAGAGGAGAGAGAAGTATGACCATTAGTATGTATCTGTAGGCCTTGTCCACACAAATATTTACGTTATCTGAACCATTATGACATCTGAGTTACAGGATGATCCAAAATGCTTACACCAACTCAGGAATCAGTGTAGATTAGGACAGGCTGTGTCAACAATAACTTGATAAAGTGACTCAACTCATAAGAAAGTAGATTATGACCATTTCCTTTACTGGGAACTTTTTGCCCCATCCCAGCAGACCAGACATTGCTGTAATCATCACTGCATGCTGGGTACACTCATGCAATACTATCAGTCACACAGGATGGCGAGCTCAAATAAATCTACTTGGCAAGTTAAGGACTTAATATGACTAATTGAGTGTATTTTAAAGAGAGAATTTTTCAGCTGAATCACTATACCTAAAACCTTTTTTAAAAAAATAACAAAACGTTTTCCAACATCCCTGTTCAAAAAAATATAGTGCAGAGTGCAGGGAGAGTGCAAGACGCACATAAAGCAAAAGAAAGTTGGTTCAATTTTGTAGATAGCAGCCTGAATAACTAAGGCCAGAAGAAAATAAAAACCTATGTAAAAGCTTTCAGTTAGTTACAGTTATTACACCGTTAGAATAAAGTTGCAAGAATTTTAGAAGGTTTTGTTTTTACTTAATTAGCTTGATAGCTTTATATTCCTCTGTAGTTGGTAAAGAATTCATCTTTAAAAAGATCACACTGAATGTGTACTCATCCAAGAAACGCGATGGCAACAGAAATAATTCCTCTATAATCTCTACTGTACTTTCAACAGCAGCATCTCCTCCAACTAATAACATGGCTATTTTCTCCTGAAAAACAAAACAACAAAAAAAGCCAAACAGGGAAACTGTTATGGTAATGACCACTAAAAGTTATAGTCATTAAAAGACTTTATATCAAAAGATTTAGTTAGAAAGTCTTTCACACAGATTCTAAGAGTTAACAAATCCTGACTAGTATTCTCTTTTAAAATATTTATTTATAATCCCCAAATAGCAATCATTTTGTGCCAGATACCTGTTGCATTTCCAATATTCCTTTAGCCACCAGCTCTGACTTTACATCATAGAAGCTGATTTTCTTTGTATTGCAAGTTTCCTCTAATTTTGCTCTGAGCGTAGAAAGTGAGTAAATAAGTAAAGCAGTCAGCTTTCAAGGGATGACCTCTATGCTTTCTATTAATGCGTTTCTGCCACCTGATTAAGAACCACACACCTGCAGTAGCTTTAGCATCAGATCACTGCACTGTAGAAAAAGCATCTGTAGAAAAGGAAATGGCTCACATTAAAACAATACCAAACTTAGGAAAAAAGTAGCATTATTTCTGTACACATTGAGTCTTGCTGCATAAAAACCTTCAAGAATTGCCGGCTTTTCTAATTGACTTTAGTGCAGAATGTTTCCATTGATCACCATTGTGTAAATGGCCGCCTGAGGTCCTTTAATATTTTTTTGTATTAGAGGTTACAGACCCAGTCTATTTAAGACCAGCTTACATAATTTTATAATTTAAAAGGAAAAAAGTGAATTTTCTGCTGGGCATGAACACACACACACACACATACACACACACGCACACACGCACACTCTACAGACAAAGCCAGAGTCAAAGCACTTTGTACATTTTGTCTTTATACTCCTTTACGTGTTCCTAAAGTGTGCTGAACACTTTAAGTTCTCTATACACGTAATAATAAATAGAAAGGCAGAAATAACATGCAAACAGGACTATTCATGGAGGCATACATATTGGAATAGTTATTTTCTCCAAATTGCAAATAGCTAACAGGTTATTCAGGCCCCTTCTTCTATACCTGCCATTTCTCAGTGAAAAGGCTTTTGGATCTCACTTAATTCTGAATGCTTTCTCTCTCCTTCAGTGTTTTTCTATTTCAATGTTAATATAAAGAGGTATCAGGGGAAACCTATTTTATACAAGTGTTAGGACAAGATTCTTCTATTGTCAAACACCAAAACAATGAAACAGAAACAAACCATTAATATTACTGCACTATGTCTCCATAACACTAATGGTTCATTTCTACTTCATATAGAGCTCCGCATTTACAAGGCTTCAGACAGCAAGAAAGGCTATAGATCATTGAAATACTCCAGGGTAGCAGAGGATTATGGAACTTCCCTTTTACTGATTGGGCAGTAGTTCAGTCTTAATGTCTCATGGCTATAAAACCACAAAAGACACAACAAACATTTCCAAATGGAAACTGTGATTTTCTTCTCAGACACATGTAGGGTGACAGTGGGGTGAGAAAACTGCTTAATCCATATGCTGCCTACTGCTGGGGTGGCAAACTATGGCCCGCGGGCCGGATCCAGCCCCTCAGGGCTTTGGATCCGGCCCACGGTGCTGACTGCACCACATCCCTGTGGCCCCTGGGCGGGGGCGCATAGGGCTCCATGCGTTGCTCTTGCTTCCAGGCAGTGCCCCCTGCAGCTCCCATTGGCTGGGAACAGGGAACCGCAGCGCTTCCTGGAGCGGTGCAGGGCCGGGGACAGGGCAGGCATTCAGGGAGCCTGCTCTTGCCCTGGTGTGTGCCGCTGCCATCCCAGAGCTGCTTGAGGTAAGTGGCGCCAGGCTGAAGCCCGAACCCCTCCTGTACCCCACCCCGCAACTCCCTGCCTTGAGCCCCCTGCCTGCACCTCGTACCTCTCCTGCACCCCAACTCCCTGCCCTGAGCCCCCTCATGCACCCTGCACCACTGTGCACCCCAACCCCCTTCCTGAGCCTCCTGCCGCACCCTGCACCCCTATTGCACTCCAACTCCCTGCCCTGAGCACCCTTGTACACTCCACACCCCTTCTGCACCCAACCCCCTGCCCTGAGCTTCCTTCTGCACTCTGCACCCTTGTACACCCCAACCCCCTGCCCTGAAACCCCTGCCATACCCTGGACCACTCCTGCACCCCAACCCCCTACCTTGAGCTCCCTGCTGCACCCTGTACCCTTATGCACCCCAATCCCCTGCCCTGAGCCCCCTCCTGCACCAACCCCCTTCCCTGAGCCCCCTCATATACCCTGCACTCCTCCTCTGACCTAATCCCTTGCCCTGAGCCCCTTCCTGCACACTGCACCCCTTCCCACACCCCACACTCCCTCCCGCACCCCAACCCCCTGCCCCGGCCCTGCATACAATTTCCCCACCCAGATGAGGCCCTCAGCTCAAAAAGTTTGCCCACCCCTGGCCTAGTGTAATAAGGTTTAAGATTGCACTTACCTTTTATTTTCTTTGGTAACTATCTCTGACCTTTTTGTGCCTCCTGCTTATCATAACTGAAAATCTAGCTTTCTGGAGTTAATAAATCTCTTTTATATTTTTCCTAAAACTGTGCGGTTTCGTTGAAATGCTTGGGAAATCTCAGCTCAGGTTACAAAGACTTGTGTCCTCTTCACATTCAGGGAGGGGTGGACTGGGTAATAAACTTAACTGGTCAGGCAGATACAAGGCTGGGGGCTTTGGAGAACTGGCTGGTGCCTCTGTGAGATTCATGAGGGGCTCTGGGAGCATTCATTCAATCTAGCTGGGTGTGGGGCTCCACATGCTGTTCTGCTGAGTGATAACAGTGCCCAGAGGGGTTTGCTGCTTGAAACTAGCAAAGCATTGTGAGAGACAGCCCGGGCTGGAGAGTTAAGAGGGCACAGTGGTATCCCAGTACAGGTTGTACCCTAGGGATCCCATTACAATAAATTCTCCCTAAACAAGTCAAAAGCAGATATGTACTCTTTGCCTCCAACAGTTTTTGACTCAAAATAGTCCTGAAAAATGTATTGTTTAAGGAAACCTTTGCAGATACTGTTCTATAGGATAACTTATTGGAAACTGTCTTAATTTCTCTAGGACAAACAAAAGTGTTCCTGTGAAATGCATTACTCTTCCCCCAAAACTTCAAGGCAAAGATTCTGTAGGCCAGATCTTGCCCCAAATACTTACGTGCAAACCCTTATCTCAAATAGGTTTCAACAGGAATAATTGAGTGACTTTGTTATAACATGATCAAAGAGTTTAGCATGGGTGGGACATAGATGAATCCCAGCCACATTTTGACCATGTTGTAATTGGGTTGGAGTAAACCATTTATAGCTTTAATGTAGACACAGTCAAAAAAACAAATAAATCTATTTTCAGCTTTTGTTTCCACTTTCCACAGAAGGATTTTCTGTCAAACAACCTTGGTTGGAAAGAAATTGGGGTTCTTTCTGTCCTTTTACTTCTTAGGAGGTTTTCCTTTCCATTTCCCAGCTTTCTTTCCTCGGCAGCAATTCCAAAGCAAGCTCTTTGGGGCAGCTGCCTTTCCTTCTTTTCTATCTAATAAGCACTTAGGACACAGTGGGCATCAGCATAAACAATGTTTGGATGAGCACAGAGCTCTTGAAAGAAAAAAAAAAAGAGGTGCTACAGGCTCCTGTACATATTTGGCCACGAGGTACTGATGAGTCACAAGGCCAGTGCTCAAACTCAGAGGCATGCCATTTAATCTTCCTAAGGCTCAGACTTTAAGTAACATCAGAAGCAAAAAGAGTTTAAATAAAATGGTTTAAGTACCATAAAACTGTAAAATATTAAAGAGAGATGGGCTGGTTAGGGCACAAAGGGGTATAGCAGTAATGGAATGAAACTAGGGAAAAAAAGATTGTCTTGATCAGCACAAAACCAATTTTATAGCAAGACGTGGAAGAGCCTCCTAAGAGAAGTGGTGGACCCCCATTTTTGCAATCGAAGCATTGTGGAATGGAATACAGGAAATAATTCTTCATTAGCAAGGCCACGTGCTAAAGGACATAACATCTTTTCCATCTCTACCTTCTTTTTACAACTTTTTCAGGACATGCTTGTTATACTGCACCCCATAATCTTCAAAGTGATATTATGATATGATTATGACAATTATGATGTCTTTTAAGCAAGATAAGTCATGTGAGATGTCATTGGAAAGGTTATGATTTGCTGAATATGCTTATCCTATTTGTATGCATGGATCATTTTTGTATCTGAACTTATGAATATTGGCTATGTATCTATTTCACATGTAGCTATTCCTTGGCAACATCCACTAGGCAAAAGGGTCTCAGTCTAGATGGTTGTCTGGGAAGTGCCCGTTCAAGTTAATGAGCCATTAGAGAGAACAATAGCCTTAGGAGAAGCTTATCTGTCACCTGGGGAGCTTTCCTAAGGATGCTACACACAGCCTCGAGTAATGGCTTCTATGGCCCTACAGGGACATATTACCAGGTCACCTGGTTCTGGACTCCATCTTGGGATATCAGTATTTTTCCACTGACTGGCATGGGAACCAAGCTTTGAAGCAGAGGGTTCCTGCCATATGCAAAAGCTGTATGAGGCAGGGGAATGACATCAAGGTTCTTCACTGACTCTTCACCCACAGAGACTCCTAGAAACACCGGAGAAACAAGGACTGAACTAGGGGAAGTGCTGGACCCAGGCTAAAGGAATTTTTAGCCTGTGAATGGAATACCTGGGGATTCTAGGCTGTAAACGGTGAACCTTTCCCCTTAAGAATCTGCAGCCTGCTTGTATCATCACTTTGGATATGAATAGCAGATCCTCACCCTATCTCTTTAGTATATTAAGCTTGATTTGCATTTTGGTTTATTTGCTAGGTAATCTGCTTTGATCTCTTTGCTATCCCTTATAATCACTTTAAAATCTATCTTTTGTAGTTAATAAACTTGTTTTTGCTTTGTGTGGGAGTCATAACTTTGGACAGAAAGCTGTTGTGTATTCCTCTCCACATTGTGGGAGGGGGCAGCACAAGATGGTATCATCTTGGGTTTACACTCCAGAAGGGGAGGATGCCTGAGTAGCTGGGAAGTTCCTTAGCTGGGAAGTTACCTAGCCTTCCCATGCAGGGGCTGGTCACAGTGTCCGCATGTAACTGCAGCTGGGTGTGTCCCTACCTGTATGTGTGCTAGCAAAAGTGCAGGCTAAAGCCTGCAGAGGGCTTGGCAGCTTGTCACAGCAGTACAAGAAAAAGGTAGCCCAGGCTGGTGAGTCAGGAGGGCTCAGTGGTACCCCAGTTCCAGGTAGCACCCAGGGGGGAACCCATCACAATGCTAATTATGACTCTTCATAATAAAAAAAATCAGTGTCTGAAAAAAGACTTTTATCAATTGCATTAACTATTTGAAATCTAAATCTGCAGTCAATGTGGATGTTAAACATGTAGATTGCTATAATTTCTACCTTTCTACTAATTATTCCATTTCCTATCCCATAACCAAAGTTAGTAGCTTCAACTCAAAAGTAAAATCTTAAAAATTAAGGGATTGACAGGTCAGAAAGGAGAGAGAATAGCTAAGGAACCCACCACTGAAAGATTGCGTGTAGACAGTACTCCCCATGCTACAACCTGGAGCCTGGTAATCCCATAATTAGTAACAGCAGATGCTAAAGTGCTTAAAGTAAATCACTTCTGCATTTTAGTGAGTTGTTATTCATGTCAGTGTTATCCACCCAGAACAGATCTGACAGGATTGGTGACAGCTGATGACCTCTGTTTCAGAGCAATTTTTATACTCTGGTTTGCCAAATCCCATAAAAGTTAGACATTTAGTGTCAGAGAAGGCTGTAGTGAATTTTACACATCTCCAAATGCAGATGTTAAGGGCAGGGATGGTTGTAGAAACATTAACCCTTCCCACACACACAATTTTGTTAGTGTGGCAACAGGTTTAGAAGTTCCACACAAGATCCCACTCAAATTATTTGAAAGATTATGAACACATGGATACAGAGGAATGTATTGTGGTATGGGAGTTATAACTGGAGACGCAGGAGTAAAAACAACCACCACCATCACCAAACCAGACACAAACATTTTTATTTAGGCTGAAAGGATAAGCTTCCTGCAAGAACCTGCAAACTAATCCTCAGTATAACCAAGGATGCCATGTTGCATGGGACATTTAAAAACAAAGGAAGATTGGACACAGCTTTAGAAATATACTATACGGATGATCTTGTACTGGAAGATCTAATCCGTACTTAGAATTTATTGCTTCTGCTCAGATGTTCCAATTTAGGCTTCCAGTTTCCGTACTGTTGTTTTCTCCCATCTGAAGCTTATTAGTTTCTATCTGTCTAACAGAGCATAAGCTTTTCAGTTTGGGGACCTCATCTTTCCAAGCACCATATACATCACAGAAGGCAGGGCAGGGTGTGCTGAATCTCCACGTGCTGAGAGACTCGGTGTCCCTGCACTGAGGGCAGGATGGGTCTTGCTGGCTCACCTCAAGTCTCCCCGCACTGAGGGCGGGCCAGGGCTCAGTCCAGCTCTCTGCCTTAAGGGACTCGGTGTTCCTGCACTGAGGCCAGGATGGGGCTCGCTGGGTCTCTTCACATTGGGGGCTGCCCTGGTGGAGGGGCCTGAGAAAAATAACAACTTGAGATGTTCATGTTTCTTGAGCAGCTGCTGTCTGGGCTCAGACTGTGAGACAGAGCAGGGAAGCAGGAGGCTCAGCTCAGATTTTTGTCCCACTGGGAGAGGGGACTGAGTGGTCTCCTTTCACCTAGTGCCTTCCACCCTCGGGTAACTTGATTCTCCAGCCTGGTCTGTGCTGGAGATTTCAGCCATCAATGCAAAGCCCTAGTGGACCAAAGCAAAACACTCCATTTGCTCCAGTGTAGTTTACCAATTGGAGAAGTTTTGTACCAGTTCAAATGGCAGATTTGTGCCTTGCCCTAGAGAGCTGCAAATTGCACCCCTGTAATTATGCTGGTGACACTGGTGCTGGAACCATGGAACCATGTCCTCCCACCCCGTTCCTGCTTTCAACAAAAGGAACGTAAGTGCAGATTTCATGTCCCCTGCAGATTTTTTTCCCCCAGCAGAAAAATAGTTTGCCAGGGTGGTGCTGCAATTACACTTTTTGCCAGCCATGGTCTGCTATGGCACCAGAAGAAAGAGAGGGCAGCTGGTTCACTGCTGGAGCAGGCAGCGTGGAGAAAGAGAGGGCACTTTGGCCTCGGTCCCCCAATTTCTGCAGAGGTTCTGGTGCCCTTGGCTAGTCAGTTGAGCAATGATGGCTGAAACTGGGTGAGTCCCTAGTGAAGAGCAGGCCTCAGTCTTGACTGTGCACTGTCAAAGTTGACACGGAACAGAGAATGTCCCAGATGATACATGCTGCACAGTGAGGTCTTGTCTACACCGAGGTCTTTCTGAAAATCTTCCACCTCTATCACAACACTAGTGCTATCAGAGGCTAGCCACAAGCATTTTTACCACCATATTATCCAGGCCTATTCTGCGCATGTTTAGACAGCACTGGTAAAGATACCAGTAAACTCTGGTATTCCCATTGTTTCTTGCTATAGCAGAACTGCACTGATGAGACTGCAACACGGGGAGACGTTCAGAAAACTTCAGTGTGCACATAACCTTAGCTATAGCTCTCTGCTCGGGGTAATGTTGATAGAAGTTATAGTGTAGGCAAGGCATAGATTTATTTATTTATTTTTACTGCCTTGTCATCACTGTTGTCATACCTACATGGCACCTTCCACTATTGCTGCTGCCAATGGAGCTGCATCAGGATGAATTATACATCTCATTTTTCCTAATGTAGATACGATCTCGGAGAAATTGGGGAAGTAGGAGGGGAATGACACATGCACCTCTTTACTGATTTGTATAGTGAGCCCATCTTCAAACTAAGTCCACCAACAATTAAATATCTTGTCTGTTGTTAAGAATAGCCTCAGTATGCATATAGTTAGAATTAGGGTCTCTGGATTCTGCATTCTGAGGCAATGTTAATTTATTACATAATCAGTTCCCCAGTCACTAGCTAACCCTTTTCATGTACCATGATGTTCATATTTTTTTATGTTATAGAAGACGAATACAGTGTTGCCAAGAAAGCACTAAAAATCAGTCAGGCCTCATACAAATCATAATTTGAAAATTAATAAACTTAGTTTATTTGCCTTCTGGTGTTTGAGCCTTTTGTTCATGTTATAAAGCTTTTCTCTGCAACCACGAGGCTATCTACTTTAAAAGCTTTGATTCTCACACTCAAGACTTCAATTTTCATCACCGCTGTACAGAAAGGATGTAAAGAACCTGGAAAGGATCCAGAGGAGAGTGACAAAAATGATCAAAGAGTTGGAATGCAAGCCATACGAGCAAAGGCTGAAGGAACGGAGTATGTTTAGTTTGGAAAAGAGGCAATTAAGGGGGGACATGATAATGGTCTTCAAATACTTGAAAGGCTGCCATAAGAAAGATGGAGAAAAAGTCTCAGAGTAGCAGCGTGATAGTCTGTATCCGCAAAAAGAACAGGAGTACTTGTGGCACCTTAGAGACTAACAAATTTATATGAGCATAAGCTTTCGTGGGCTACAGCCCAGTTCATTAGATGTATAGAATGGAACATATAGTAAGAAGATATATATACATACAGAGAACATGAAAAGGTGGAAGTTGCCATACCAACTTTAAGAGGCTAATTAATTAAGATGAGCTCTTATCAGTAGGAGAAAAAAAAAGACTTTTGTACTGAAAAAAAAGTCTTCTCTTGCCACAGAGGGCAGGGCAAGAGGCAACAGCAGAGCAGATTTAGATTAAATCTCAGGAAAAACTTCCAAACTGTAAAAACAGCAGGACAATGGAACAGACTACCTAGGGAAGTCATGGAATCTCCATCACTAGAGGTTTTCAAAAGGAGGCTGGAGAGCCATCTATCTTGGATCATTTAGGCACAACAAATCCTGAATCTTGGCACAGAGTTAGACTAGATGATCCCTGCAGTCCCTTCTAACCCTATGGTTCTGATTCCAAGAGCTGCAGCTTTAAGAAAAACCCCAAATTAAAAACCTGGGGCAGGTGTTACCAAAAACCCCCTTTGTCTACCCCCTCCAGAAATCAGAAGTGACAATGACAGCTTTATAGAGCTAAAAAGAGGAAGACCGGGGGCCTGAGACTGTGCTCAGTACACTAGTGTTAATCACAGTAATTCCACTGAAGCCAGTGGAGTTACTTCTATGTAATACTGGGCTAAGGGCATCAGGAAATCTAACTTGTTACTTGATGCTTGGTATTACCTGGGTTACCTTCTGTTAGTGAAGGGGTCGGCAACCTTTCAGAAGTGGTGTGCCGAGTCTTCATTTATTCACTCTGATTTAAGGTTTCATGTGCCAGTAATACATTTTAATGTTTTTAGAAGCTCTCTTTCTATAAGTCTATAATATAACTAAACTATTGTTATATGTAAAGTAAATAAAGTTTTCAAAATGTTTAAGAAGCTTAATTTAAAATTAAATTAAAATGCAGAGCCCCCTGGATCATTGGCCAGGACCTGGGCACTATGAGTGCCACTGAAAATCAGCTTGTGTGCTGCCTTCGGCACCCATGCCATAGGTTGCCTACCCCTGTGTTAGTGGATCAGAATAATCATGTTTGGGGACCCAATTCCACTGTGTAGTGCAGACAAAACTTTAACTACATTCAAGGCTTGGCCTCTGATCCTGACTTTCTCTGTACCCTCAGCTCAACTCATTCTCTCATCATAGCATCAGATTCAGAATCCAGTGGCCTCTTTTGCATCTTTGGAGTGTCCAAAGCTTTAGCTAACCTCTAAGCTTAAATTCCACAGTGATAGAACTTTCCTTAGGCTTGTTACACCACAAAATAGAACCATAATTGGGTCAGTGCACAACAGTATTGTAAACCAGACTGTATTTTTATTTTATCCTTAGTAAACAGGCCCCGAATCACTGCTTCAGTTTTCCATATGTAAAATGGGGATAACTGAGAAGTATGGAGTATATTGCAAGAATTAATTAATGTTTAAATGCCTTGAAATCCTCATATGAAAGATGCAATACAAGTACAAATACTACTCATTAATGCAAATATGAGCAAAACCATTTTAATCCAGAGAAAAATATTAGAAAGGAAAGCCACACAGAAGAGTTGGACAGTACGGGAAGAATAAATCATACAAAATAAACCAAGACAATTTAAAACCCCAAATAATGCCCCTCCTCCCCTCTGCCAAAAAACAAAATACCATAGCACAGGAAAGCTGCTAAAAAAAAATATAACAGTACAAGAGTTAAATTCAAGTAAAAAGAAAAAACCCAACACATTTGCAGCCAGAAATAAAAGGACCCCTCTTTTTACACAGAAACGATATTTTCTTTTCTAGGCCCTCACATTGCTCTTAGGTCTGAAAGGGCTTGGAGAAGAAATGGAAACTCAAAACGCATCTCTGCTGAGAGTAAATTGTGTGTTTATATATATCAATTTCTCAAACCACAGTTTATAGATAAAGAAAGAATCTGCTAAAACCCCAATGTTTTAAGGCTTAAATAAGCAGCTTAATCATAGAATCATAGGATTGCAAGGGACCTCAAGAGGTCATCTAGTCCACTCCCCTGCACTCATGGAAGAACTAAGTATTATCTAGACAAGTGGTCTCCAAAGTGGGGTGCACGCACCACAGGGGGTGCATAAGATGATCCACTGGGAGGTGCGACAGGAGGAGCGCCGCCGGAGGGAAAAAGAGGGGGGGAGGCCGGGGGAGGCCAGAGGAGGGAGGGAGCAGGGAAGCTGTCCCCCCACAGGCAGGGCCACCCGGAATGCAGGGCTTTAGGGGCTGCAGGGCCCTGGGCTAAGAGGGTCCCAGGGCCCTGGTCTGCAGCTCTAAAGCCCCTTCCTGGCTCGTGGAGGAGCAGGGGCAGCCGTGCAGCCAGCGGCCAGAGAGAAGCGGTGCTTTCTCTTCAAAGCCGGCTGGAGAGAAGCGGTGCTTTGAAGGGGAAAGCGCCGCTTTTCTCCAGCTGCTGGCTGTGCGGCTGCCCCTGCGTCTCCCAAGTCCTCCGACCCGTACTTGCAGGGCTGCATTCTGAAAGTGGCTTTAGAGCTGCAGGCAAGGGCCCCTGGGTCCCCTTAGCCCAGGGCCCTGCAGCCCCTAAAGCCCCTGCATTCCGGGCGGTCCTGCTTGCAGGGGCCGGTGTGGGGCAGCTCCCAGAATCGCAGCCATGGGAGTGGTGCTGCACCATGCAGAGCCTCCTGCACCAAACAGGAGCTGCCCCAGATAACTGCCCTGCGCCTCCTGCTCCTCCTAGCCCTGAGCCTCCTCCCACACCTCCACCCTGAGTGCTCTCCCACCCCTAACTCCCTCCCAGACCCTGCACCCCACCCTGAGCCCCCTCCTACACCCTACCCTAATCCAGACCTTTGAAAGGCTGTATCACAAAGTATTAAACCAAGATTTTCAGAAATAAGCATATTCAATGACACTGTTCTCACTAAAAATATTAATAATTTTTTGTGAGAGCAAAAAGGTTTTGTACCTTTAATAAATAAAATAATTAAAAAATATTGTTTATTTCATCTTTATCTCATCCTTTTAAATTTCTACTTTTTGTGTATGTTTTACAATGTACATATTAGTGTAGTAGTACATGTATATAATTTATACATAAATATACATATATTGGGGGTGCGTGCTCAAAAATGTTTTACTGATAGGGGTGCGCGATCAAAAAAATTTGGAGACCACTGATCTAGACCATCCCTGACAGGTGTTCGTCTAACCTGCTCTTAAAAATCTCCAGTGATGGAGATTCCACCACCTCCCTAGGCAATTTATTCCACTGCTTAACCACCCTGACAGTTACGAAGTTTTTCCTAATGTCCAACCTAAACTGCCCTTGTTGCAATTTAAGCCCATTGCTTCCTGTCCTATTCTCAGAGGTTAAGGAGAACAATTTTTCTCCCTCCTCCTTGTAACAACCTTTTATACTTGAAAACTGCTATGTTAGATTTAAATGTTAGATTTTGTTTCTGTTTTTAGCCTTTGCCTCCCCTGGCTGGTTGACACAGTGTTCTACTCTGCTGCTCTTCCACATCATCAGAACAAGCAGAAAACTAAATAAATGGTTAACATTTAAAACTTCAAATGTATGTCCTCAGTAAGGACCAGTCACATGGTACCTGTGGAAAAAATCTGTGCTATGAAAGTCTGAGTCATCACTAGCAGCTGTTCTGCCTGTATCAGTGTGCAAGGTTCTAGTTCCTTCAAGTCTATTAAAATGATCACAGCTGACTATGCTGACACCCACCTGATACAGACAAAAGAGTATGCCCCTCTGTATCCAAAAATGGGATCACCTCCACTATTAGCAGATGTTCTTTAACTTTTATGCTAATGAGAGCATTATGTTACTCTCCCTCTCCTCCCCACCCAACCTCTCACTAATGACAAATGCCAGAACAATCAGAATCTGAAAACTTTCCATATGGGAAAACTAGAACAGAATGATGTTAACCTAATCATCGGTGCTAGGCTTTTGACTGTTGTTGGGGCTAAAAGGGTCAGACAGAGCAGTCTGCTTGTTAAAGAACCATACCAGCTGTATCATAGAAACAGCATAAATATCTTATAAATCTTCATCTAGATGAGGAAATGGTGTTTCCATAATGAATATGCTGTATATCATTGCTAAAATGCAAGAAAACAAGAACTGTAATGACATCATGTTCTCTCTCTATGAGTTTAATTGTAGCCTCACTTTAATGCTGCCAGTGATAAGAAACGATGCTATTAGCACTGCTCTTAAAGAGACAAAAAGCTTTAATGAATACCGTGAAGAGCTACAGAAGCTCTTAAAATAAAAAGAGTCCATCAATCAGATGTATTCTGAAGAGTGCTTTTTAAATCTAACCTAGAAGGTTGACTTTTAAATACCAAAACATTCTCTTTGCTGTTCTGCAGTTAAAAAAAAGAAAGAAAGAAAGAAAAAGGGCCTGCCAAAGTTCAATTACTGAAATATTGTTGGCAAAGAAACTGTAACAATCGCATGCTTAAGATTGAAGATATAATTCAAAATACTTCAAATAATCCCTCAGTGGTGATTTACAGGGCAGACTTTAAAAGGATGGTACTACTCAGGCCCCAAATCTGCAATGATACATGGGAGCAGTCCTACTGAAGCACACTGGAAGTCTTTGCAGGATCGGGGCCTTAGAGGGAAACATAAGTTTGTAAGTTTAGATTTCATATACTAAAACACATACACCAGCAAACAAGAAATATACATAGGATTTTAAGATAGAACACTTCATTCACAATAGGTACACTCTGAAGAATCTTTACATAACCATATTTGTTTGGGGACATTCGCAAAACATTCAAACTTTGGTTTACACAGTGGGCCCTACCCAGCTGAAAACAGCAGTGGAATTCCAAGCCATGCAAACTACTGAAGGCTGTGGATACCAGCTGTGCAGAAGCCATCCCTTTTAGCATGGCCATTTACAGGCCAGTCCTAGAATTGCTCTGTCTTCCCTGCCAAAGCCAGGCAGTTCATGGAACATAGACAGCCCTAAGGGTAGAAGGAACTGTGCTGCATAGCCCTGGGAGGATGAGACTGACTCCAAGTTTGGCTTCTAGCAGGCAGAGCTTTTTTTAAAGGGATACCTGAGAGTTAAGAAACCAGGGGTGCAACAAAGCCCCAGGCCCCCGGCTTAGCCCTTGATCAGAGGTAGGTGGCGTAACAGTGGAGCCCCTTCCCTGCTGGTGTGACAAAGGAGTGGGCAGGCAAAATTTGAGTGGTCTTGCAACCCCATGTGCCAGGTCACAGAATCAGTCAAGTTTGGCTTGGCTGCCTCTCTGTCATGCCAGCAGGGAAGAGACTCCACTGTTACGCCACCCAGCTCTGCTTCCCGAATGCCATAGGTGTGCCCTGTCCCCAGCCCACTGCTGGGAACCTGACCAGAACCTGATTGTTTGCAAGCTGAGAGCCAATCAGTCAAAGGGGAGGCAGTATCTCAGACAGGAAATAAGGCATACATTTTTAACACAGAGTAATTAGCTATTGGAACTAGTTACCAAGCGTTATCGAGGATTCTCCCTCGCCAGCAATTTTTAAATCAAGATTGGATGCTTTGCTGTAGGAATTATTCTGAGGAAGTTCTCGGGCCTGTGGTATACAGGTCAAACTAGATGATCACAGTGGTCCCTTCTAGCCTTGGAATCTGAAAATTGTGGTTGTCTTTCTAGAAAGAACCGTTTTCCCGTCCTCTAGTAATCAAGGGAGCTTCCCCAGTAGCTTGTGTGCTAAGTGTCTATTCCTAATGGGGTATTCCTCTTTTCTTCTGGTATAGGTAGTAGGGTTACTCTTCAGGTCACATCACTCCTCTCTTCTTCTCCTCCCTCACTGAGCTCTAAACACAGACCCTTTAAATTTTTTTCAATGACTGGCTGTGGAGTCAAAGTGGGGAAGAACCTGCCTAGCATAAGGCATTTAAGTGATTCCCTGAATGACCCAACTTGATTCCTTGATTCAGTTTTTACATCTGACAATCAGGCCGGGAAGGGTCAGACTTCGCCAGCATTAAGAGGGCACCCAGGAACTGCCCAATCAACTATTTCACGGGATTACAGAGGGCTACTTTTCCCTCAGAACAGGGAGCCTCTGAAGCTGCCAGGAGTCACACAGATCTTCATTAGTAGCTATTGTTATTGGAATGTGTCCTAAATCAATGTGGTACACACATTTTTCTTCAGAAACATTTAGCTAAATATACAGAAACAAGAATAAAAGTGATTGGAAGTTCTTGTTAAGAATATTAAGTCAGTGTTTTAATTTTGGAAGTTGTTTCACTCCTGCAGTCTTTTTAATTGGTCCTTTTTTTGGATCCAGAATCCTTTGATTTTCTGGAACATTATGTCTTCTTCTGAAATAAAGTCAGAAAGGTTAGTCATTATATGTCACTTACACGATGATGCTCCGGAAACTTGAACTGTTGGGAATTGGCATGCTTTTTATTTTAAAATAACTGATTATTATGGTTAATGAATAAACAGTTTCTTTCTGGGTGTGAGGTTAATAGAGCATTTAATTATTCTGTGTTCAAATCCCAATCCTCATCTCATCATTCCTGAATAACTTTATATTATTTAAATGATGAAATTTTAAAGGAACATGAAGAGAATATTAAACATTTGTATAAACAGGAAGGCAGCAGGCTGGGGAGACATTTTCACCAATTATATGCTCCTGATCAAGACATGGAAATTACTGTCTGCACCTGTAATTAGAGCTCTCTGCAGGCAGTATCCTCGAGAGAGCCTGGTCTTAAGTACCATGCCCTTACCTATAAAACTTTGGTAGCTGACTAACAAGTTTACATTCACTTCATGGGAATAACTCCCCTAAGCTTTATAAAGCGTTCTTTATCTACTTCTGGATCATAAAGTGTAATTTATAGGACTACAGAACAGAATTTCCAAGGGAAGAAAAATGACTAAGTAAATCCACAAAGCCATTCTCAGGAGGATGCAGGCAGCATCTCTCTATTATGCAAAACAGCTAAGTATCTCGCTATTCATCCTTGCAGTATCTGAGCATTTTATATAGTCTAACATAAAAGGTTTCAGTTTCTCTCTCACCCATCTGAGAAAGGAGGAAGGGAATATATATCAATTGCATACATATGTGTGTATGCGCTGATGATTGGAGAAATATTCTGCATATTGTTCAATGGTGAAAGTTGCAGTCATTTCATATGTTCTGGGAATGAGTTGCAGGTTTCTGGACAAGCTGCCAAGAAAGCACCATCTCCAGTGCTCTCTAGTTTCACTTTTGAGGTTGCCAAGTTCCATTGTTCTAACTATCATGAGCAGTATATGGGGCCTGCTTCCATTTAAAGCTTTGAAGATCAGGGCCAAAGTCTTGAATCTGACTCAGTAATCAATGAGGAATTGTTGCAGAACTGAGTACAGACAGACAGATCAATCTCTCCCCATCCTCCAGTTCCCATGTTTTTCTACCGTTGTGCAAGTGTCTAAAGCCCCATCTGACCTGACCCAGGAACCATGGTAAGAACCTCTATTTAATCTGGCTTCTAATTCAGCCAAAATGTACCAGCAACCATGATTAAACAAAGTTTAGATATTGTTTATTAACCTGATTTGAAACCCAGTGAAGACAAAGCTTTGAAATATCAGCTGAAATTAAATGAGAAGCTGCTGGAGGAAATTATGAGGTTATTCTCAAGGCCTAGATTTATTGCATAGTTTTACTCTAGAATTTAAATGGAATTACTTCTAATTTGCATCAGTGTGAGTGAGAGCAGATTCAGGCCCACAGTCTTAAAGTCATTACAGTAGTATTTATGGAGGAATAATGACAATGGCTCTCTGTTAAATTCTCCATACACTGAAGGGGTTCCTCACCTGTGCTTGCTTCTTCCTGATGATACACACTGTGACATATTACCACGCTTTGGTAAAAGCTGCCAGGTGAGACCAAGGTGGGGAACTCACCAGGCTCAAAGTTCTAAGCAGTTGGCCACAGAAGCCAATGCAGTGCAACCTAAGAGCTCTCTCATGGCTCTAACTGTCAGTTCTTTTCAGGGGCAGGGACAGTTCAGTGGTTTGAGCATTGGCCTACTAAACCTAGGGTTGTGAGTTCCATCTTTCAGGGGACAATTTAGGGATCTGGGGCAAAAGTCTGTCTGGGGACTGGTCCTGCTTTGAGCAAGGGGTTGGACTAGATGACCTCCTGAAGTCCCTTCCAGTCCTGGTATTCTATTATTCTAAGCAAAAGGTGAAGAAATCCAATCATGTGCATAAAGTAATTTGAAAAGTGCTGACTGAGGTTACAAAACCATCAGCTTTGAGAAGAGGCGGTGATGCAGTAGTAATCTGTCACAACATATATCTTTCCAGAACCACAACAGGAAATTATTTTTTGTCTAATATAAGAAGAATTAAAGACAGCAACTATCATAATACTCCCAAATAAATACTGGTCTAAAACCCACGGAACAGCACTACTATTCAGCCAGCATTCAATATCTGGCTGTTGCTGGTTTCCTTAGTCCCTCCAGAGGGAGTAAGGGAGAAACATGCTGGCTCTGCCCTCTCTGGCCTCCTCCACAGGAGCTATATAAAAACACAGCCAGAGCAGAAACTGCCTATGGGCTGCATATTAAGTACTTAAGAGCCACACAATACTTGTCTGATCTTAAGAATCCTTAGTAGCAGACATTAAACCTTACTCTAATAACAGTAATCTACTGAACTCTCACCATGAGACCAAAGAGAGGGAATCGGGTGAATATAGTTAACATTGCAGAATGTATCTTATTCATGTCCTGAGTGAGAGGTTAAAATAGAAAACAGGTGGGAAAACTATTTCATATCAATTAGCTTTTATAATCTAATGATGGGACAGCTGTTCTCAATTTGTATCATGGCTCAATTGCAATGATATAGTTAAGGATTTGTTAGTGCTTCCATTTCCAGTAAAGAATCAGCTTCAGTTTAAAAGTTGTTTTATCAGAGCTAAGCCCAGACACACGTTTTTATGTTCTAAATTCCCTCAAACAGGTTGGTGCTCTTCACATTTAAAAAGTTTGGGGAAACTCTTTTGCACCTGTGTAACTAAAAACTGGCTTTGATTTATTAAGCAATTAGGTGTTAATATGAGGTCATCTAAAATTACTCACCTTCTCATCCGCTGGACAGCTGTACAATCTCTATTGACTGAGAAGAACCAGGCTGAGCATTTAATTACATTACTGTTAATGGACTGGAGAATGTAAGATCAGACTTAGCAAAAAGGCCTATTTTTGACTGAGATTTATATGTAAGGATGCCAAAACCTTCTGTTAGGTTCCACAAAGGCCACTTACATTGTATGAGTACTGTACTATCATTCTGTAATAGTCTATGTTAGGTAATAAACTGATTTAAAATCAGTACCAAGAGTGATACGGACATCAATATTTTGTCAGTAAGATTATCTGCAGCAATCTTTATCTCGGATAGAGGGCTATGATAGTCAAGGGAGAGTATTTAGATAAATGTATTAAATCAGAAAATGGAGCGAATATGAAAGATTTACCTCAGTATCTGGTTTTCCTTCTTGATCCGTACTGCATCTGTCTTCTGCCTCTCAGCAATTTTAAGTGTAGCTGATGTCTGTAATGGTCAAATTTTTATAAAACAAGTTATCCTCCAAGTATATATGTTGTTAGGAAAGCAAAAATTCTCCTCACGTTGATTTAGAAAAGACAAGCACTATGACCTTGATTCAGCAAAGAATTTAAGCCCATGCTTAAGCACAGCACATGCTTAAGGTTATGTCCCACTGAAATCAACAAGACATAATCATATGTTTAAGTTCTCTGCTGAATCAAAAACTATATTACTTGAATCCATGTATTACTAATTAGGACAGGAATCCCGTATTTTCCATCTGCAAGCAATTTTCCCCTATGTATTGTCCTGTATGGGAAAGATAGAATAATGACAGTTATAGTGATTTTGTTGTGCTGTTGGAATTATGAAATTATTAAGTGAGAAGAGTGCAGCATTTACATCATCCCTGCTGTCCATAGAGAGCATTACTACAATACTGGGATATATAAAATCCAAGAAGCAGTTATAAAACTTTGGTAATAAAAAGCAAAAATGTGGGGAGAACTTAAACTCTCTCTCTTGTCCCTTGGCTCACAGATCCCCTTGATGCTGAGCTCCTCCAGGCTCATGTCCAACTGTCTCCCCAGAAATATCCTCTTGTATGAATTTCCATAGAATGGAGGGGGAAGCAACGAAAAATGCTTCAGGCTTACTTTGCAGTAATTTAGTGCTTCCGTGGCTGGTGGGTTGGGGTGTGCTTGTTGAAAACTGACACAATCCTGCCAACTTCCCAGATCCACAGAGCCCCCATAGAGGGGCTTTGTGGGAGCATAAGGCAAAGCAAGACAGCTGGCCACACTAGGGAGCCGTAGATGACTTTTTCTAAAAGCGCGGAGCCATGGATCTCTTTGATGCCATTTAAACAAAGCATACGGTTTGGATTATTTTTAAATCTTAATGTTATACTTTAAAATGTATGTGAATGCATTCTTCATGAGAGGGGAAAGAACCTAGCACAGCAAGGAACCACATCTGTGACTGGTTATAATACACTGGTTTCTAATGTGCTTCCATGTATGTACTGCATTAGACAACTACTCTCACTAACAATGTACTGGCAAAGCCTACTATAATTCAAACGAAGACACTTTCAAAGAATATACATGTAAAGACAGAGTAAGAGCTGCCTGGATTTCATTTATGGAAAGCACTGTTAAATTGTCTGCTTTCAGGGAGTTCTACTAAAGACACTGACTTATGAGAAATAATTTTTGAAGTTTTTTTTTTTAATTCTGTGTACCACTTTAAGAAAAAGGTTCTCTTAAAGACCTATCGCATTTCCCCACTGCTTGGTTCTCAAAATATTGCATTCTGCAAGCCACAAGGAAAGTTCCACTGGCCATCAATGTTCCATAGTGTGTGGTCTGAGAACCAGTCTTTTACGATGGGGAAAAAAAAAAAGTAATGCCTTTTGGATGAATATTAAATCTTGTGAAACCTTTACATTTATTTTAACTGTATCACTTAAAAAAAGATTAGCACCTTATGGAACGGACAACATAAACACATAAACACACTTAGAAGATGAATATACTTTGGAAAAAAAAACAAGGTAACAAGAAAAAGATACACCTCTACCCCGATATAACGCCACCTGATATAAGACAAATTGAGATATAACGTGGTAAAGCAGTGCTTGGGGGGGGGAGCGGGGCTGTGCGCTCCGGTGGATCAAATCAAGTTCAATATAACGCAGTTTCACCTATAACGCGGTAAGATTTTTTGGCTCCCGAGGACAGCATTATATCGAGGTTGAGGTGTATTTAAAAGAAACTATTTTTCTGAACAACAGCTTTTCCTTCCCGCCTCCATTCCCACTAACAGCTACAAGGGTGATCTCAAACAGGTATAAAAAAATTCTCAGGAAATGCATTCATTATGCTGATATTTTAAATAACTATTAATAAGAAAAAAGGTTCTATTGTATTTGATTTACTAAGCATACAGAAGAAGGCTAACCTTATAGGAAAAATAACAAAATGGAATAATCTATAGCTATATAGTTAAGAGAGAATATCTATGGAATTGATTGTTGTCAGAGAACAATGGTTCTCCTGCTGCTACATTTGCCCCAATACATATGGAATTATTGCTTGGTCATCCATGAGTGGTAATTCCCCCTTGACTTTAGCCTCTGCCAATTCCATAAGACAGATCTAAGACAGTGGGTTGTTTAATAAAATTGGGGAAAAAAAACAACACACACGTGCCAGATTCTTCTGCCCGTGACTGATTTTGACACCAATGGAATTACTCAAGAAGTAAGCACAACACAGGTGGCAGAATCTATTTCCAGTGTCTCGATTCAGCAAAGTATTTAAGCACATGCTTAACTTGAAGCAATGGAATTACCATGTGCTTAAACTTAGGCATGTGTTTAAGTGCCTAGCTGAACAGTGGCCTAAATTATTTAAGTACAAAAGAACACGCCACACTCATTAGCTATGTTTAGACATAATAACACTATTTCCTAACTTATGACTGTCTTCCTCCCAGAGTGTCTTCATGTTACCAGCCCCAGATTCATCAGCATTTACTGGTCTAACATCGCATATTTGTTTTCAGCAATTTTCCTCCATTCCCTAAGGCAGCAATGACTACACACAGTGAACCACCTGCCTGCTGTGCAAACACATGGAAACATTGCTAATTACAACCTCTCACCCCAGTTAGCTATACTGGCAATTCAATGACAGTCACTTCATTGTGCAGAGTTCTGGAGTATCATGTTAACCTACTACTTTTACACTATCTAAAAAATAAGATCTCTTTCAGAATAAGAGGTGCTATAATGTAAAGCTTTCAAGGTAACTTCCAATTTGTATGAAAAGCTCCTGTGTATTCCACAGCAAAATAATTTGTGGCAGAATAAATCCAACTATGCTATAAAATCTAATCTTTCATTTTATAAAACAATAAGACCTAGCCCTTACTACTGTGAATCTCTTTGAAATGTGAATTGTATTGTCATCCTGAGCTTGCAGACAGATGGCAACAGTAACTCTGAAAGGTGTGAAATGGCCAATTCATCTCAAAGCGAAGTTAATGCTGAAGCCTATGGTCGATACTGTTCACTATTTTGCTCTGTTCATTTCAGCAGAAACAATCAACTGCATGGTGATCTCGTCCGTGTTGGATGCAATAACGAATACTAA
Organism: Gopherus flavomarginatus; assembly: GCF_025201925.1. Lineage (NCBI taxonomy): Eukaryota > Metazoa > Chordata > Testudines > Testudinidae > Gopherus > Gopherus flavomarginatus. The sequence goes on along the minus strand of NC_066617.1, from coordinate 320,725,493 downwards.
AGCAGGGATAATGGGTAGACCTGGGTAGGAAACTGTTTCCCTGTCCCACAAAGATTTTTAAAGAATCTGAAATATTTTCCCCACCTTGAATCAAGATGAAGAGCAGAAATCTTGAAAATATTCACAAACCAACCCCCTCCGCCATCCAAACAATTCCCCCCCGAATCAATTAAAATGTTTGGTTTCAATTTCAACCTTTTTTCTTAACCTTTTTTCAGTCTAATGATTTACATTTAATAACAAAAAATCATTTCAAACCAGAACCAGAATTTTTCATTAAAAAAAAAAAGTTAAAACTAAACATTTCAACAATTTTGAAATATTGTTCTTCTGCTTTGTTTGAGTTGGGAAATTTGTCAAACCTGACCTGGTTTTGCAAACAGTTTCTGTTTTGATTAATCAGCATTTTTCAACAAAAAGAGGATTGAATCGAAAAATTCCTGGCCAGCTCTAATAGGGTGAATTCTGGTTTCTGTCAAGGGTTGTTAGAGTTAGATCTACAGTGAATATGCTATATCTGTTGCCCAAAGTTAAGCTCTTAAATCTATAATTAGTCAACAAAGTAAAAGTGGCCTCACTATAGAGGTGCTGAGCATCTGCAGTTCCCATTAACTTTAATCGTATTTCTGGGCACTCAGTACTTCCGAAAATCAGAATCAGGACATTTTCACTGAGGTGTTTAAATATGGCTTGAGAAGCCTAAATTTAGACATCCAGGTTTTAAAATCTTGACCTAGGAGTTCAAGCTTCTCCTGTCCCCTCAAAATGTCAAGTCAGTGCTGTCCTTGGCATGACGGAGTGGTGAAGAAATGCAGTGTTTCACTTTTTCCTTCGTGTTTAGTGCTTCAGCTATCCTCATAAGGTGCCAATACCCCAAACCATCTTCCATTGCTTCTCAGGTATCAAATGTCTCAACTTTTCACTACCTTACTGTCATAACCTTCCCATGACAAATTTTACAATTTGTTACATCTACCAAGAGACAAGGTGGATGAGGGAATATCTTTATCACTAATAGAAGTTGCTCCAATAAAAGATATTCCCTCACCACTTTGTCTCTCTAATATCCTGGGACTGACACAGCTACTACACTGCATACATCTACCAAGGCATAAAATCAGTAGAAAACAAAAAACCGAAGATTAGATAAATATAGTATTTCATTTGATGATGTTAACTGTTTCCCTATTCACCCAAATTTTACATTGGTCTGCTCAACCCAGGGTTGTGAGTTCAATCCTTGAGGGGGCCATTTAGGGAACTGGGGTTCAAAAACAAAACAAAAAAAAATGGGAATTTGCCTTGCTTTAAGCAGGGGGTTAGACTAGATGATTTCCTGAGGTCCCTTCCAACCCTGATATTCTATAAGTATGGAAATAAGAAGTTAAAGGAAAGTATCCTGCCATTCTTTTCCACCTTCACGTTGTCTGCAATAATGTCAACAACATGCTCCAGTGCTCCATAAGGTACTCCTGAGGGAATTCTGTGCCAAAAAAATAAAAATTATGCGCACAGTATTTTAAAATTCTGCAAAATTCTGCAAATTTTGTCAGTAAATAAATGTGGGTCCAGCATGGCAGTGAAGAGCACAGGCCACTGGCTGCAATGAGGTGGGAGATCACCCTGAAGCCCCCATCTCCCTTAGTACAGGGATTCGGCAGTAAGGCTGCACCCAACCCTGACACAGTGCAAGGGCTGGGCCTGTCCCAGAAACACCCCGGGGCCCTGCCCCTTTGCACCAGGTGTGAGTGGTCAGGCTCAGCCAAGCAGGATCCAAGTGTGGAGGGGCTTAGTGGGGGGGAGATCTAGGTGTGGGGTGAGAGGTTTCTGTGTGGGGCAATCTGGACACGGATCACTCAGTGGAAGATCTGGATGCACAGGGGCTCAGCAGGTGGAGTCTGGGTGTAGGGAGATGGGACTCTGTGGTGGGGTTCTGGGTCTGGGGGGCTCAGTGTGAGGGTCCAGTTGCTGGGGGAGTGGGGCTTGATGAGATGGGAGTCCAGGTGCAGATGGCTGGGGTTCAGTAGGGTGGGAGTCTGGATGTAGGGGGCTTGTCGGGGGGGTCCAGGTGTAGGGGGGTAGGGCTTATCAAGATGAGGGTTCAATGGGCCTGCTTACCAGGGGAGCTCCAGCTGCTGCCGAGGGGACACTGTAGGCTAGGGTCCTGCTTCCACCTGCAATTTCCCTATCCCCTTCTCTTCCCCATCTCATCCCTCTCCCCCACTGCCTCATCTCCCTCCTCTCACTCCCATATTGCCCTACCCCTGCCCTATTCAACCCCTTTCCTTCCTCACTGCCTCTTCCCTCCACCCCTCCCCCCATTTCCCTCACCCCCTCTTACCCAGCCCCACTGCGAGCACTCACTGTTGCACAGAAAACAGGAAGGCTCCCAGCAGATAGAAGGAGAGCACGACTGGCACTAGGACTCAGGAGGTGGCCTGCAGAGTCAGTGGAGCCGAGACACAGCCTCTTTCAGCTTGGCAGCTATGCATGCGCTTGCAGAAATGGGGGGAGGGGGGAAGTGGCATGTAAACCTGTGCACCCTCCCATGCCTTGCCTCTGTTTGCAGGAGAATCACCCCCCTAAAACCTGTGCCCATGGTCTTCCCCATGCGCCCCCCACCCCCCCGCCCATACAGCTTCCCTGCCGTTTTCTGCAGGGAAGCACAGGAATTCTGCAGGAGTGGGGCATTTTCGGCAAGCATGCAGAATTCCCCCAGGAGTAATAAGGCTCTTGCTTTTGGGTATCTAATGGAGATGGAAGTAATATGTACTCCAACTTCAAACTTGCATACTAATGCAAAACCTTAACAGTGAGCTAATATGCTTTTATGTAAATCAACAGATCAGCACATCCAGCTGTCACAGACTTGCCTTTGGCTACACTGGCGCTTTACAGCGCTGCAACTTTCTTGCTCAGGGGTGTGAAAAAACACCCCTCTGAGTGCAGCAAGTTACAGCGCTGTAAAGCACCAGTGTAAACAGTGCCCCAGCGCTGGGAGCATGGCTCCCAGCGCTGTAAGCTAATTCCCTTGGGGAGGTGGAGTACCTGCAGTGCTGGGAGAGCTCTCTCCCAGCACTGGCGCCACGACCACACTCACACTTCAAACCGCTGCCGCAGGAGCACTCCCGTGGCAGCGCTGTACAGCTGCAAGTGTAGCCATACCCTGTGTGCATTTGGGAAGTTATTTTGCCTTCGCACTGCTGAGGTGATCCCTAGTGTAGATAAAGACAGTGGTGTGTAAAAGTGTTCGGTGACTGTGTTCATGGTCAACCCTAGACAAATCAATCCAATGCTCTGAACAGAATTAGATGGAACAGTGGTCCCCTAGTGGGGACTATGACCAGTGAAAATGACATTATCAACGAGTGGCTCAGTGGAGCTTGTCTTCTAATAAAGGTTGGAAGAACCTGTATTCAGCCATTTAGGGAAACTTTCATGTGGTTTCAAGACAGGTCACCTGGTAATGGTGATCTCTTATACCATACATCAGGGGTCAGCAACCTTTCAAAAGTAGTGTGCCGAGTATTAATTTATTCATTTTAATTTAAGGTTTCGCGTGCTGGTAATACATTTTAACATTTTGTAGAAGGTCTCTCTCTATAAGTCTATATATTATATAACTAAACTACTGTTGTCTGTAAAGTAAACAAGGTTTTCGAAATGTTTAAGAAGCTTCATTTAAAATTAAATTTAAATGCTGATCTTATGCTGCCTACCTGCTCAGCCCGCTGCCAGCCTGGGGTTTAGTTCACCTAGGCTGGCAGCGACCCCAGCTGGCAAGGGGCTGACAGCCAGAACCCCAGGCTGACTGCGGGCTGAGCGGGACCAGCGGCTGGGACCCCAGCTGGCAAGGGTCTGGCAGTCAGAACCCCAGACCGGCAGCGGGTTGAGGGGGGCCGGGACCCCAGACCAGCAGTGGGCTGAGCAGTGGTTCCGTCCACTGGTTCCTGTCAGCCAGGGTCCCCGCTGCTGGCCCGGGGTCCCAGTCCTGCCTACATAGAGTAGGTACCTCCTTCTTCCTGGTTCTGGCCCATTCTCTTCCTCTCTCTCTGCACTGAGCTGAGGGTGGGGGTGCACTAAGCACAGGGCTGGGGGTGAAGGAGCAGGCTGGGGGTTGGAGTGCAGGGTCTGGCCAGGAGCTAGAATGAGAGAGGGGGCTCAGGATTGGGGTAGGAGGTTTGGGTGTGGAGCGCTTACCTGGGCAGCTCCCAGTTGGTGCGAGGCGTGCAGGTGGGAACGTAGGGTGGTGTGGGGTGCCGAAGCTCCTGTTTGGTGCCTAGCGTGGGGGGTGCAAGAGTCAGGGCAGAGTCAGGGCATTGGGGGGCTAGGTATGTGTGGAGGGTGCAGGAGTCAGGGCAGAGGACTGAGGGGCATGTGTGGGGAGTGCAGGAGTCAGGGCATGGGGGGGCTGGGTATGTGTGGGGAGTGCAGGAGTCAGGGCAGGGTGTGTGTGAAGAGGGTGCAGGAGTCAGGGCATGGGGTGTGGGAGGGCTGGGTACGTGTGGAGGGTGCAGGAATCAGAGCAAAGGGCTGGGGGCATGTGAGAGGGGTGCAGGAGTCAGGGCATGGGGTGGGGGGGGAGGTGCCAGAGTCAGGGCTGGGTTTCGTGGGGGGTGAGTGCAGGAGGCTGGGGTCTGAGGAGGGTGCAGGGGTCAGGGCGGTGGGCTGGGGTGCTTCCAGTCCCTTGCCCTGAGCGATCACAGCAGGGGGCTGGAGGGATACGCCCTGATTCCACCCCCTTCCCCAAGACTCCGCTCCTGCCTCTTCTCTGCCTCCTCGGTCTGAGCAGCGAGGGTGCTGGGGCTCCTCTTCTCCCCTCTCTCACAAGGGCCATCTATGGCAGGGAGAGAGAGGAGGCGGGGCATGACGCAGCACGCTGGGGGAAGAGGTGGGGGAGGGGGAAGCTTGGCTGTCAGTGGAGCCTGCCCTACAGCAGCAGCCGGCAGGACCAGGCTTGCTTCTGCCCCTTGCCCCCGCCAGAGAGAGCGGTAGGCAGGGGGTGGAGAAGAGTGGGCTGGGCCAGACAGGATTTTTAATGGCACGCTGCTGCCTGCCGGGGTCCGGGCTGTCAGCCCTGCTCAGCCCGCTGCCGGGGTTCAGCAGTGGGCTGAGCGGGGCCAGCGGCGGCCACAGCATGCCATTAAAAATTGGCACACGTGCAATAGGTTGCCGACCCCTGCCATACATGGTGACCCTTGTCATTGTCACTCTTGTCAGGATTGTTTCCCTAGCCTTTGTTAGCCAGAAGCTGGGACTGGGCAAAGGGATGGATCACTTGATGATTATCTGTTCTATTCATTCCCTCTGGGGCACCTGGCATTGGCCCTTGTCAGAAGACAGGTTACTGGGCTACATGGACCTTTGGTCTGACCCAGGATGGCTGTTCTTATATTTAGCCAAAACAATGCTTTGGCTGAACACGTATTATTACATTTAAAAAAAAAAGTTGAAGTTAGACTGAGAACCATCTTAAGAACTGCACAGCATGCTACAATACAGGAATCTGAGTATATAAGACCTGAGCATAGTTCTTTACACCTGTGCCAGCAGGGACTAGATGCTATATAGGGGCAATGTAGTCAGTCCTTTGACAGGATATATACACTGGACGTTTATTCTTAAGACTTTCCACCACTGTTGCCATCAGCTCAATTCCACCCAGTGGATGTACAGGTATAGACTGTCCACGGACATTTAAACCTCTGTGCCATCCAACTCTGCTCAGAGCAGGGCTAGATGGTACAATGGTTAAAGCTCCAGTAGCCATCATGCCTTGTCTACTATAGTGCTCCCACCAGCAATATAATGGGTGGGAAATTTTAAGTCAAGAAGTCTGGTGTAAACAATGTCAGAGAGAGAGATGACAGACAGACAGACTTCCATCACTTTCTAGCAATCGCTCCAGCTAACTGAGGCCTGGCTCTGATGGGAACTATGCCTGGCTTTCCTTGGCTGGAATAAAACTCAGATTTGTATGAAGGAGAAAAAAGAAAGAAAAATAAAGAGTTAAACAGTAATGATCCTTCAAGTACCAGCTTGGGACGAAAAAGATGATTAGGTTGCAAAGTTTTTGTTACTTACCTGTGAGATCTCTGCTAGATACATGCGCCGTTCATCATTAGCCCTATGGTAAGCCTACATTTTAAAATAATGGGTAAATGGTTACAATCAAACAAAACAATTAGCATGGTTAATCAAAAGGGAAGGAACAAACATATGTACCACCCCAGGACTTTTTCATTCTAGGTTTCATGGAGTCATTACATTCTCTACACCAATGCTTTAGACATTTCAGACAGCATAACAGCTTCTAGAAAGGGCTGGTTAGAGCGATATGGAAGTAACAGACCTTTGCTTCTTGTTCCAGTCTAAGCTCATAATCCTTTAGTTGGTTCTGGAGACTTCTCTTTTCCTCTTCTAGTTGTTTAAGAAGCTGGTTTAAGGAACCCTGCAATTGCATAGAAAATAAAATCAATAGGTTACAAATATTCCTGTTCTGAACAATGACAGAGGTTGTTATCACAATCTAGATTCTGAGTTGCAGTCTTCAAGATCTGTGTGCTTATGCTTAAGGCTACGGTTTTGTCACGGAGATGGTGGAAATCATGGAATCCGTGACTTCCAAAGACCTCCGTGACTTCAGCCCTGGCGACTGGGAGCTGCAAGGTCCCGTTGCCTCCTGCAGCAGCAGGGAGCTGTAAGGTACCCCTGCTGCCAGAGGCAGTGCGCCCCCAGACTCTCAGCCACCATGGGCAGCTCCCCGCCGCTGTGGGGGATGTGGGAACCCACAGAGATCCCCACCACCTGCGGTGGCAGGGGAATCCTGGCAGCTCCCTGGCCACCGCAGGTGGGGGGTGGTGCAGAGGGACCCCCGCAGTCCCTGGCCACCATGGGGGCTAGGGAGACCCCCACATCTCCCCACTGCGGTGGTGGCAGGGGGATTCCCACAGCGCTCCCTGCTGCTGGGGAGGGGGCAGAGGGACTCTGCAGCTCCCCTCCGCTGCTGGGGGCAGGGGGACTCGGGAGCTCTGAGTGCCCACAGGTGGTGGGGGGCCCAGAAATCCCAGCCTCCCCGCAACTGCCCAGTCCTTTCCCATTTTATCATGGATAAATTTAGTAAAAGTCAGGGACAGGTCACAGGCTTCTGTTAATTTTTCTTTATTGCCCGTGACCTGTCCCTGACTTTTACAAAAAATATCCATGACAAAAATCTTAGCCTTAATTATGCTTATGACTCTCTTGTTGTTAATATGGCTCCTGCTGATTTATGCCGAGACAGACATTACAGATCACCATCAATTTCACCATCTTTAAATGAGACACATTTGGTTTTGGCTTTGTTACTCTCAGCAGTTCCACTCTGCTCAACTGCATGGGGCCACACAGAGTTGCCCCTTACCTGTAACCAAGGACTGGCCTCTGGGCTGCAATTCATCGGGTTGGAGGTTCCAGCTCACAAGTGAACCTACACTCGGAAACTACTTGCCAAGGCAGCAATTGGCTTTGCTTGGGGAACTACATGTTCTAATTTGAGATAACTCACAACAATCCAGCTCTAAACCAATAACCACAGAGAAGGTCTGTATCTTTTGTGTACTTATATCTAGTATCAAGTTCAGGGGAAAGGGCTCGGGGGGAGAATTACTTGGATTATCTGGTATTCACATGTTATCTTTTCACTCTATGCTGTACTCACCTGGTATGATTCTGATACAATTTTGTGGTCTAGTGGGCAGTGCTCTGGATTAGGAGTCAGAAGACTTGGGTCCTATTCCCAGCTTTACCACCCACCTGCTGTGAAACCTTGGGCAAGTTACTTTATCTCACTGCTCCATGTCTCTATTTCCCCTTGCATCCTTTGACTGTCTGGCCTATTTAATCTGTAAGCACTTCAGGGCAGGGACTGTCTCCTGCCTAGCCTGTGGGACCCCAATCTCCATTGGGGCCTCTACTCACTACCATAATACTAATCATTTTTCTCACGCTGCACAGCATATGCTGCAAATCTTCTCTGCCATTGTGATAGAGCTAACTGATGCAAAGAGTGTATGCTGAGGATTTCAGAGGATCATTAGGGTTGGTCACTACCTAATACTCAGAGGCGCATGTAGTGTGGGGAATAGAAAGTGGTAGTGTCTGTAAGGTAAAGCCCCACTACTTCCAAATCGATGTGATAATGGCTCAGTTTCACATAAGACTGAGCTACAAGGGAGTTTGGTTGACTGATTAGCAGAAAGCTGGCTCCCAGTATGTGACAGTAGAGAGTCCATGGATGGGGCCTCTGTAGGATGCAGTGTTATAGACAACATATGGAAGTAATTCCTCCATATTTGGTCTGTCCTATCCTTGAGTTATGGTGTCACAACAGGCAAAGAAGTTTAGATTGACAAGGACCCTCTATTGGGTACAGTAATGTTAATAAAGCTGCGTCCCTTCTTTTCCACAAAAACGTTCCTGGATGCTATTAAGCTTTCCCTGTGAATGATTTTCATTAAAGTCAAGAATTTATAATGGTTTGGCGGAAGGTGAAGTGCTGTTAAAAGCTGCCAGCACGCTGAAATAACCCCTCCTGCTGATTTTAAAAAACAGAAATTGACAGCAGATCCATGGCTTTCAAGAATGCTTCACCCGTGGCTGAGCTGCTATTAACTTTAGTTTTCTATTATGACAGATACATTGGAGAAGACATGAAAAACCATTGTTTTAAAATTGAAATTGGAAGTCAAAACAACCTAGTTGCAGCTGAAACTCTGTTGCATATTACAAACCTCTCCCCATTATAGGATCTAGGAGCCTACAGAGTGTTTACATTCAACCCATTTGAAGAGAAAAAGAATAGGAAAGAATGAGGAGGAAATTTGACTAACTCCAACTAGTGCCATATTCTATTTCATTATTACATCTGTGCTCCTATAGAATCAAAGAAGGAAGAGAAAGAACAAACCTTTACTCTGTCAACTCTAGGAGACTGAATTTTGGTTGGAAGAAAGTTTTAATAGCCATCTCTACCTGACAGCATTTTGGGGTGTGTAACCACCTGACATACTTGTAACACGCTTTGTTTGTGTCCCACACAAAACTCCTCCCAACAGTAGATGGGAGTTCTTGCTACTGTTTTAATTGTTCTGAGCAAGTCCAAGCATCACCACATGCCCCTGCACTGGATCATTCTATAGTGCTGGTGTTGCAGCTATAGCTGCAGCAGAGCAACTGAGTGTCTCTTCTGGTCAAACTTCTGAACTATGTGGCCACTTGACCCTAGGGATCAAGTCTTCTTGAAGCCCCTCACTGAACACAATGACATGTACATACTTCTAGTCCCATAGCAGGCACTTCTAGTCCCAAGCCAGAATCTTCTTAAAGATCACTGTGTTCCAGTACTCAGTTTGCTTTTGGATCTGAGATAATTTCTTCTCAGAAGTTAAACTACAGTTGAGCTAGCAGCTGACCCAAGGCAGATGCCAGGACACTCATTGAAAAATAGTTAGATCCAATCCCAGGTAACCCAGACTATTCAGCACCCCATTGCTTTTGACAGGTGAATGCATATCTGGCCCAGCAGTGCAAAGAGAAAACTAAAGGCTTGAAGGTGCATCAAAACAAGGCTGGTAGCTGCATCTTCACATGTGTTTGAACAGATGCTAGTTCCTGGGTGTCTATGGAGACTGAAATGATCCTTGACAACAGTAAAGCCCAAAGAGGAAGGAGAGGGCACCTATGTCACAGGAGGTATCAGAGACATTTGCTGGACTGTTGGGAGATGGAGAAGTCATCTACACAAGATACATATTATGCTATGTATTATTTGTACTTTTCTTCATGGCCAAGGGCTAGGCCTACATGAACACTACCACTGCTATTAAAGAACAAGCAGACAGTCACAAGTGAGGGCAGAAATCCCTCTCTTACTTCAACTCAGTCACTTGGACAGACACTGCAGGACCCTTCCTCACATCCCCTGACATGACAGACCAAAAAAAAACAACAAATCAAATGGCTTGCCCTCTGCCAAGCCCCCACCAGCAGTAATCCGATCCCTCAAGCTCAGTACAGGGGCCCACCCAGCGTCAGTTACCATCACAGGAGGTAGATTCTGCTGGAGCATCTCCCCAGGAGCAGCAAAATAAAGTCCATGATTTCTGTTCTGGTGACCTTGGTGCTCTACTGAAATACGAACGATCACCACCTTCAAACTTCTACAGACAGCTAGCTCTGCATTTTCGGCTCTTCAAGAACAAATCTGGCTCTCTGAACAAACAGAAAATGCTCTGAACCTCCAGGGCACTTTCTGTTTTGGGATAAGATGCCAAACCAGACTGCAGTTGTCAGTGAGTTATAGGATTTGACCCCATCTCCCATAATTCCTTTAGACAATCCGAATGCTTGCACAGTTTCCCACAAAGTATCACTTCCAGGGCCTGAGGAATAGGTAGCTCACAGATAGCAGTGCATTTAGTGCAGGGGAGAACTGCACCCAAACCAGAAGGGTTAGTGTTGATGCACAGCACTGTTAAGTTGCAACACTTCAGTTCCCGAGTGTAAACAAGGCAGAGTTAAGGTTTCCCAAGCAAATTTTATTTTAGTATTTCCTTACTTTCGGGCACTCCACTCTGCATTCGTGTAACATGCTTTCTGAAGGGATTTAACTCATCTACATGTCTTAAATAATTTTTCAACACCAACTCAAAGTAATTTGCTGAAAATAATTTTCCAAAATGGTTCAGTTTCCTACTATAACTCTAGCTCATACTTCTGGTAGTACCCTAATTCTTATGTTTTCTACCCAAAAAAAGTCTAGAAAAAAATTCTATAATATATCTAACGTATTTATGTGACCCTCATCACTGTAGTATCTCACAATCGTTGACGTATTTATCTTCACAATTCTTCAGTGAGGTAGAGAGGTACTACTAGCCTCATTTTGCAGATGAAGAAATGAACCAGAGGGGCTAAGTGATTTGCCCAAGGTCACACATGGAGCCTGTGGAGGAGCAGAGACTTGAACCCAAGTCCTAAGCTAACACTCTAACAATGGGATCATCCTTCTTCCATAATAGAGAACTATTTGCTAGACAAAATACTTATGTACTGCACACAATGAACACTGAATAAGGCAAGCTCTTGCTGCAGAGCTCTTCCTTCTTGAGCACACACTTTGGGTATTAGATGAGGCAGGGAACCAAGATAGACTACATGTGTTTACTTATGTGAAAAACCTCTCTAGATATTCAAACACTGAAAGAGATGAAACAATGTTTCAGAAAATGGACTGAAGAAAATTTAAACCAGTAAAACTTCAAAGATATTCTAAGCGCTAACTCTGCTAGAGCAGATCATAATTTACCTTCAACTCCTATCACATAAGGAGTAACTGAAGAAGCAACTGAGACCTTATCTATGGTGCATATAGACACAAGTGTAGCTGCACAAAAAAAGAGTCCAGCCAAACTCCTAAGGGGTGTGTTCACCTTCAATTAACTCTCTGAGAAAGGAGAAGATAAAAACTCATTGAAACAGATGCAACTCAAGAGGCTTATAGCAATGTGAGCCGCTCTCTGTACAAAGAAGTGAAACAGCACAAAATGAGAAGCAAACAGCTCAAAGAACACAAACACACAGCACAGACAAGTCTCAGCAAAAAAAAAACAAGGACTAGCAAGAGCCCACAGGAGAACAAACCCTCTGAAGGGAACAGAAACCCAGTCTACCTGTGACAGACTCCACTAAGGAGAATAAAATAACCCAGATCCACCTGTGGATAGTAAATTGCCTAAGTAGCTGGGTGGCAGCTAATTAGGTAAGGAGCATCTGGGCCTAAATAAAGACTTATGAGGACTCATTTACTAGGTGCCAGAGTAGGAGTATTTCTCAGGGGAGCTGATTAGAGAACTTGCCAGACAAGGAGAATTAGGAAAGGTGTTTCTGGAGGAATAAGGTTCCCCAAGGAGCAAAGCCATAGAGAGGCTTGATTCCAGCAAAAGGATCTTACCAGACAGCGGTCAAAGGGCTAAGTCCAGTGTTCTAGTGATGAGCTGGGGAGCGCTAGTTCAGTGGTTTGAGCATTAGCCTACTAAGCCCACGGTTGTGCGTTCAAGCCTTGAAGGGGCCATTTAGAGAACTGAGGTAGAAATCCGTCTGAGGATTAGTCCTGCTTTGAGGAAGGGGTTTGACTAGATGACCTCCTGAGGTCCCTTCCAACCCTGATATTCTATGAACCTATGCAGGGGCTGTGAGTCCAGAAGAAACAACCCTTCAGCAGGTGATGCCTAGAGGGCTGAGTCCTGAAGAGTTTCCTGGCCCTAAGAGGGCCTTACTGGTGAAGAGGCTGGATGGAGGGCCTAAGATTAGCTTGCTAGAACACTGCAGTGAAGGCTAATTTGACCATTAATGACTGCTTCTTGGAGTAGGTAGGCCTGGAACCCACAAGGGGAGAGGCATTTCTTGATTTAGTCTTAAATGGAGCACAGGATCTAGTCCAAGAGGTCAATATGACTGAACTGCTTGGTAATAGCAACTATAATGTAATTCAATTTAATATCCTTGTACAGGGGAGGGGGAAGATACCACCACAGTAGTATTTTACTTCAGATAAGGGAACTACATGAAAAATGAAAAAGCTAGTTAGACTCAAATTAAAATGAAGTCACAAAAGTGAAATGCCCGCAAGCTGCATGGAAACTTTTAAAAACACCATAATACTGGTTCAAATTAAATGTATACCCCAGATTAAAATAATAGTAAGAGAACCAAAAAAAAAAGCCATCATGGCTAAACAGAATAAAAGAAGCGGTTAGAGGTAAAAAAGCATCCTTTAAAAACTGGAAGTTAAATCCTACTGGGGAAAATAGAAAGGAGCATAAACTGTCAAGCGTAAAAGTATAATTAGGCAGACCAAAAAAGAATTTGATGAGCAACTAGCAAAAGATTCAAACTAATAGAAATAATTTAAATACATCAGAAGCAGGAAGTCTGCAATCAGTGGGGTCACTGGACGATCAAGGTGCTAAATCAAAGGAGCACTTAAGGAAGACAAGGGGCATTGTAGAGAAGCTAAATTAATTCTTTGTATTAATCTTCACTGCAAAGGATCTGAGGGAGATTCCCACACCCGAGCCATTCTTTTTAGGTCCAAATCTGAGGAACTGCCCCACACTGAGGTGTCAATACAGGAGGTTTTGGAACAAACAGATAAATTAAATAGTATTAAGTAAGGCTGTCAAGCGATTAAAAAAATTAATCGCACTATTAAACAATAATAGAATACCATTTATTTAAGTATTTTCAGTTGTTTTCTACATTTTCATATATATTGATTTCAATTACAACACAGAATACAAAGTGTTCAGTGCTCACTTTATATTTATTTTTGATTACTAGTATTTGCACTATAAAAAAAATAGTATTTTTCAACTCACCTAATATAAGTACTGTAGTGCAATATCTTTATCATGAAAGTTGAACTTACAAATGCAGAATTATGTTAAAAAAACACATTAAAAATAAAACAATGTAAAATTTTAGAGCCTGCAAGTCTACTCACTCCTACTTCTTGGTCAGCCATCACTCAGACAAACAAGTTTGTTTGCATTTACAGGACATGATTCTGCCCTCTTCTTATTTACAGTGTCAGTGTCAGTGAATAGGTATTTGCATGGCACTGTTGTAGCCGGTGTCACAAGATATTTACATGCCAGATGTGCTAAAGATTCATATGTCCCTTCATGCTTCAACCATCATTCCAGGGGACATGCGTCCATGCTGATGACAGGTTCTGCTTGATAACAATCCAAACCAGTACGGATGGACGCATGTTTATTTCATTATCTGAGTCAGATGCCACCAGTAGAAGGTTGATTTTCTTCTTTGGTGGTTCGGGTTCTGTAGTTTCCGCCCTGGAGTGTTGCTCTTTTAAGACTTCTGAAAGCATGCTCTGCACCTTGTCCTTGTCAGATTTTGGAAAGCATTTCAGATTCTTAAAACTTGGGTCGAGTGCTGTAGCTATCTTTAGAAATCTCACATTGGTATCTTCTTTGTATATTGTCAAATTTGAAGTGAAAGTGTTCTAAAAATGAACATGTTGGGTCATCATCCAAGACTGGTATAACATGAAATATATGACAGAATGTGAATAAAACAGAGCAGGGCGGGGTCATACAATTCTCCCCCAAGGAGTTCAGTCACAAATTTAATTAATGCATTATTTTTTTAACAAGCATCATCTGCATGGAAGCATGTTCTCTGGAATGGTGGCTGAAGCATGAAGGGGCATACGAATGTTTAGCATATATGGAACGTAAATATCTTTCAATGCCACTACAAAAGTGCCATGCATATGCTTGTTCTCATGTTCTGGTGACATTGTAAATAAGAAGAGGGCAGCATTATCTTCTGTAAATGTAGACAAACTTCTTTGTTTTAGCCACTGGCTGAACAAGAAGTAGGACTGAGTGGCCTTGTAGACTCTGAAGTTTTACATTGTTTTGTTTTTATGTGCAGTTATGTAACAAAAAAAACTACATTTGTAAGCTTCACTTTCACAATAAAGAGATGTCATTACAGTACTTGTATGAGATAAACTGAGAAATACAATTTATTTTTTTAATAATTTTTACAGTGCAAATATTTGTAATAAAAATAATATACACTTTGATTTCAATTGCAACACAGAATACAATATATATGAAAATGTAGAAAAACATCCAAATTATTTAATACATTTCAATTGTTAAACAGTGTGATTAAAACTGCGATTAAATGCGAATAACTTTTTTATCATGATTAATTTTTTTTAGTTAATTGCGTGAGTTAACTGAGATTAATCGACAGCCCTAGTATTAAGCTACCAGGACCTGAAGGTATTTACTCAAGAGTTCTGCAGTTTCATATTTTAGTTCCTTCAGAACTACTATCTGTGGTATGTAACCTATCACATAAATCATCTTCTGTATCAGATGGCTAGAGGATAGCTAATGTGACAAGTTTTTAAAAAAGGCTTCAGAGGCGATCCTGGCAATAACGAACGTAAGCCTAACTTCAGTATCAGGCAAACTGGTTGAAACTATAGTAAAACATAAAATTTTCAGACACATAGGTGGGGAAGAGTGAGCATGGCTATTGTAAAGGGAAATCATGCCTCACCAATCTGTTAGAATTCTTTGAGGGGTCAAAAACATACGGAGAAGGGTGATCCAGTTAGGGTTGCCCCGTGTCTGGTTTTTGACTGGAACAGTCGACAAGGGATCCTGGTGGCTCCAGTCAGCACCACTGACCAGGTTGCTAAAAGTCCAGTTGGTGGTGCAGCAGGGCTAAGGCAGGATCCCTGCCTGCCCTGGCTCCATGTGGCTCCCACAAGTGGACAGCATGTCCCTGTGGCCCCTAGGTGCAGGGGTGGCTGGGAAGGCTCCACATGCTGCTCCGGGCTCAAGCACCACCCATCATTGGCTGGGAACCATGGCCAATGAGAGTTGTAGGGGCAGTGCCTGCAGGTGGGGACAGCGCGCAGAACTGCCTGGCTGCCCCTGTGCCTAGGAGCTGGATATGCTGGCCATTTCTGGGAGCTGCTTTAGGTAAGCGCTGCCCAGCTGGAGCCCGCACCCTGAATCCTCTCCCACACCCCAATTCCCAGCCCTAGTCCTGAGCCCCATCCTGCACCCAAACTCCCTCCCGGAGCTTGCACCCCACACCCTCTCCTGCACCCCAACCCCCTTCCCCAGTCTGGAGCCCCCTCCTGCACTCTGAACCCCTCATTTCTGGCCCCACCCCAGAGCCCCCAGCCAGAGCCTTCACCCCCTCCCACACCCTAATCCCCTGCCCCATCCCAGTGAAAGTGAGTGAGGGTGGGGGAGAGCAAGCAACCAAGAGAGGGGGGATGGAGTAAGCGAGGGTGAGGCCTCAGAGAAGGGGTGGGGCAGGGGCAGGACCTTGAGGCAGGGCAGGTTGTTTGGTTTTGTGCAATTAGAAAGTTGTCAACCCTAGATCCAGTGGATATAGTGTACTTGCACCTTCAGAAACCTTTGGCAAGGTGCCTCACCAAAGGTTTTAAAGCAAAGTAAGCAGTCATGGGATAAAGGGGAAGGTCCTCTCATGGACTGGTAACTGGTTAAAAAATAGGAAACAAAGGGTTAAGAATAAATGGTCAGTTTTCAGAATGGAGAAAGGTAAATAGTGGTGTCCCCCAGGATCTGTACTGGGACCCAGGGTTGGATTTAGGGGCAGGCGACCCAGGTGTGCTGTTTTTATTTTTAGCGAAAAAAAGGAAAACAGAATGTTTGGAGTAACATGTTTCAGGTATTCCATATGTGGATTCGTTTTTCACTAAACTCCTAGGATGTTCTGGACCTCTGTGGAATCTTGCGGAAACTTCCAGACTTTCTGAGAACATTTTCCTTGAATTTTCTATAATGTTGTCAGCCATGCTCTTGTGGGTATAGACGGGCTGGGGCATCGCCAGTCAGTCAGTGAGAACAAAGTGAAGTGAGAGCGCAGTTGCAATATTGTGAGCCTTGTTTTATTGTGTAATTGTGAAAATGTACTTGTGTTTTAAGATTTGAAGAGTGTAAGTAGTGACTAATAAAGGACATAGATATTTATTGAACCCCTACCTAAGCAACAATATAAAAAAAATACTGTTACTTCTTTTGCCATGCTTAATATGTAATGTTTGATGAGTTTCTAAGATTGCAGAACATAGCCTTTTGCTCTCCATGATACTGTCTATTTTCCCCCATAGAAAATAAAAGATGCCCCCAAAGAAGCCTTCAGGAGCTCAGTATAGGAAGCAAAAAGCTCAATTGCAATCTAGTTTGCAGCAAAGGGAAAATATGATGGGAAAATATCTGAAACAGAATAATATAGACCGGGCATTAGGCAGTAGCAATCATCTCAGCGCAGAAGAAATTGAGGAGCGAAGCGTAAATTATGGAAGTCTTAATACTAAAGAATTAGCAGATTTATCTGAAGATAAGGAATGGAGATGTGAGGAAAGTAACGGAGAATCGTCCAGTTTTCCTTGTGCCATAAAGGAGAGTGACGATAAAGAAGAATGTGACTCACATGAAAAAGAGAGTAATAACAAAGAAAAATCTGGTTTACATGAAAAAGAGAGAAACGATAAAGAAGAATCAGCCTTGCATGATGACAGAAACAGCAGTGAGAAAAATTGCACACCACAAATTGATATATCAGATCCTGCTTTATGGCCGATAAACTGTGCCGATATTGATAATACAATTTTGAACAGGCCAGGCAAAATCGAGGATATGGCGTTTCCAGTAAATAAGCAAAAGTGCCCGTTCTCATAGTCACACTGTGAAAGAGTGCTTGAGAATGTGAGAAACTGAATTGGTACTGGCTAGTGTGCTCAAAATCAATTGACAAGGTGTTCTGTTTTTGTAGCAAAATATTTGACAAGAATGCCAAATTGTTGCTTGCACTTTCCAGGTACAATTACTGGCATAACTTAGCTGATGCTCTAAACCAACATGAAAAGTCACCTAGCCATTTTACAGCCTACTCCAAATGGATGGAGTCGACTTCAGGCTCAAGCAGAATAAATGCATAGACACATAAAAACAGTACATTCAAGGAATGGGCTTGAGCATCTGATCTCAATTATTCTCTTCCTTGCAGAGAGTAATCTGGCTTTCCGGGGGCTTGTTGGATAAGTTGTTCACTGAACATAACAGTAATTTCCTTAGTTTGGTAGAGCTCCTTGGAAAATATGATGACGTCATGCGTGAGCACCTACACTGAGTAGTTTGTAAAGAAGCTCCATTACTGCAGGCTTATGATGCCCTGATGGAACTGGTGCAGTCGAGTAAAGCTGAGGCTGAAATCTGATATGAGGAGTAAAGTCTGGCAAACCAGTTGTGGTTTGGCATGATATCCTGTTCCAAGTAAATGTTGTAAACAAGGCATTAAAAACTCAATCGATGGACATCACGACTGCTACTACTTTGATGAGAAGCTGCCTTGACTTTGTTGTGGCCTACAGCGAGAATGGATTTGAAGATACCATCTCTGCTGCCAAAGAAATGGCGGAAAACTTAGGAGTTGATTCTGTCTTCAAGGAAACTTGTATTCATTGGAAGAAGATACATTTAGGTTATGAGGGCAGAGATGAGGTGATGGGAAGCTTAGAAGAAAAATTCAAGAGGGAGGGCTTTTTGCTCTCTTGTTGACACTGCTTGAATGTCCATTAAAGAAAGGTTCAGACAAATGAAACACCACAAAAAGACCTGGGGGGTTTTGTATGACCTTAGTAAGCTGCCAGTGGACAGGAAAACAGTCTTGAACAGTTGTATGGACCTTCACTGGACAGAGACACGGGGAATGTTCAGATGTCAATGATTAAGACTTCTATGTTGAATTGGACAAAATATTTGTCACATTTTGCCACATGGGAAGCACTCTCCACTTCAAGTTCTCCAATTGATTCATGATGCAGAGCTAAAGGACATTTTGTCTAATGTATGGATAGCTTTGAGGATTCTGTTCACACTGCCAGTCACAGTTGCGAGTGGTGAGTGCAGCTTTTCGAAGTCCAGGCTCATTAATATACATCTTCTATTGACCAACTATGGCTAACGAGAGTTTTCTATCTTATCGCTTGAAAAGGCCATTGGCTAGTCTTTGGACCTCTCCGATGCTGTGCTTCATTTTGTGAGGGCAAAGGCAAGAAAAACGACCTTCTGAATTAAAGGACTAGGGGTTGATATTCTAAGGCTGTCACCAACTGTAACACTATTTAATGTTTGTCCACCCAATGTGGGTGCACTGTTCAATTTCTTGATGTTAGTACATTTCAGTTATTCTTAAAATTAAGTTTCTATACGCTTAGATGAAACTATTTTATTTGCTTATATATGGCATGAATAAATATAGATTTACAGATCTTACCGATCAAATTTATCGTCTTATATGACAGGGATAAATCATGCATGCAAATTGTGCATCAAAGTCATGAAATGGACTACAAATGCAATAAAAATAAAGTATTCAAAAGTTTAACAAATGGAGGCGGGGCAACGAATACACTGCTTGCCTGAGGTGCTATTTGGTCTAAGACCAGCCCTGCTGGGAGCAGTGCCATTCAACATATTCAGAAATGAAAAAGGGGTAAATAGTGAGGTGCCAAAATTTGCAGATGATACAAAACTACTCAAGATAGTTAAATCTACAGCAGACTGTGAAGAGTTACAAAGGGATCTCACAAAACTGGTTGACTGGATGACAAAATGGCAGATGAAGTTCAATATTAATGAATGCAAAATACAGCACATTGGAAAACATAATCCCAACTATATATACAAAATGATGGGGTCCAATTAGCTGTTACCACTCAAGAAACAGATCTTGGGGTCATTGTGGATAGTTCTCTGAAAACATCCGCTCAATTTGCAGTAACAGTCAAAAAAAACTAACAATGTTACGAACCATTAGGAAAGGTATAGATAATAAGACAGAAAATATCATTATGCTACTATATAAATCCATGGTATGCCCACATCTTGAATACTCCGTGCATTTCTGGTTGTCCTATGTAAAAAAAAAAAAAGATATATTTTAAATGGAAGAGGTACAGAGAAGGGAAAAACCATGATTAAGGATGTAGAACAGCTTCCATATGAGGAGAGATTGAAAAGACTGGGACTGTTTAGCTTAGAAAAGACATGACTAAGGGGGGGATATGAGAGAGAGCTATACAATCATGATGGTGTGGAGAAAGTGAACAAGGAAGTGTTATTTACCCCTTCACATAACACAGGAACCATCTATCACCCAATGAAATTAATAGGCAGCAGGTTTAAAACAAAACAAAGAAGGACTTCTTCACACAACGTACAGTCAACCTGTGGAACTCATTGCCGGGGATGCTGTGAAGGCCAAAACTATAACTGGGTTCAAAAAAGAATTAGATAAGTTCATGGAGGATAGGTCCATCACTGGCCATTAGCCAAGATAGTAAGGTAAGCAATCCCATGCTGTAGGTATACCTAAGCCTCGGACTGTCAGAAGCTGGGACTGGACAATAGGGGGTAGATCACTTGATAATTGCATGTTCTGTTTATTCCCTCTGAAGCATCTGGCATAGACCACTGTCAGAAGATAGGATACTCGGCTAGATGAACCATTGGTCCAGCCTAGTGTGGCTATTCTTATGTTAATTTGCACACTATGTTCAGACTTGGTTAAATAAACTGGACTCCTGAAAGGGCAATGTTTACTATATGTGGGCCTTACTGAACTAATTGATAGCTCAAAAAAGGAAACTGAGGCAGGGACTCATCTGTGGTGTCGTGACTGACTGCAGCGGGTGCACCAGACTGATCTCCACACCATTATCTCCCTTCCTCCCTCCTTTATCCAGCACTGACCTATGAGAATATGCTGCCACCAAGCCTCAAGACTGAGTGGGTGGGATAAATTCTGATCTAAACCCTGAAAAAGTCAGGATAACTTTATCGCTGAAATTGGTTTAATTAAATATTGTCATTCTTGTAAGTTAAGGTTTATTAATAGCTTCTGCTAAACCCTGAATAGCTGGACAATGTATTTCTGGAAAGGAGACATAAGCTGACTAAGGGATTGAAAATTCTTAGTTTTCATTAAACTGCCTGTCAAGTCACTCTGAGTGAGCTGATGGGCTAAAAGACATGCTGCAATTTTAAAATAATACCTTGAGACACTTCTTTACATAACTGAATTCTTCACTAGCAAATACGTTATTAGCCCAATGATCCATCAAGTCTAGTTTCCAGCAGTGACCAATATCCAAAGCTTCCCAGTAAAGGGAACCCCCCCCCCCCAATTAATCTTTTCTGCATTTGTCCCCACGCTTTTTCTTTTTTTATTTCCTCCCAAGTATGCTGTTGATTTAACACCTGCCAGCAAATGAAATTATGCAGATTTATATTACAGTTGGATTTTAAAACCACCCACATAAGCTGTTTTCACAGTGGATTTTTCAGTGTATTGCTACCACTAGGAATGCAAATGACAATTTCCATCAATCACTCCTCCATATCCACGGTGACAAACAGGTCACATCGTCAACGTAGAAAACTTACTTTCACCAGAGACTGACTTGAGCTGTCTAATGGTCTAGCTGCAATTCACTCCAGCCATAATCCTCTTCAATTTTCCTCTACCAGGGAGCCACATAAGCAATACATTTGTTTGGCATGTAAAGAAAACAATGAAGCCTCTACAATCTATTTTACTTGACATTTGAAATCACATGTAGTTTCACTTGGAAAATAAACTCTTTTTCTTCCAACACCAGGAGGTATGTCTATCAGCTGAAGTAATTAAATCTAAAACCTAGTGCAAAAAGTGATGCTGCATCTTTCATGGTACTGAAATTGAACTCCATTTTAGCTCTATTGATAAACTGTCACTAATTTCCTACTGTAATAATTACTGTGACAAAATGAAATATTAAAGTTCTTTAGCAAAGCATGTTTCTGTGTATACTGTACACGTGAGATTTTGTGCACTGAACACTAAAGGCTTCAATACAGCTGAACCCAGGAGGGATATGCATATTTAAATACCAAGTGCCCCCTTGTGGCTAATATAATAATTCACATTAAAGCTATATTAAAAAATAATATGAAGATTATGACAGGCTGCATGAACTCTGCTGGGGTCAGTTTGTTTGGCTCGGGGGTGGGAAGAGATTGGTTCAGGTTCTACATGAACATCAAGTTCCAAGGAGCACCCTCTTTCCCAAGCCAATCCAGGAGGTGCTAGGGAACCACCAGGGTTTCTAACCAGCCACAAGCTAGGGAACAGAAGAACTATAATCCTCAGTTGTATAGCTATAAGAAGGGCTGGTAGCAGGATTTTCCTCTGCTCATATTGCCTTGCTGAGAAAAAGCAGGTGTTTCCTGCCCACTGAAGACAAGGAAAGTAACTACCTGGTGTGACCGAAGATATCAAAGAAAGAACATCTCATACCAGGATGGCAATGAGGCAGGGGAAGCCATGTCAACAGGGGTCTCCTGGACACATAAGGTGTGTTGTAGAGGTCTAGAACAGTATTTCTCAATGTTTTTGATACCAGCGACCAGCTTGCTGCCTTCCTAAACTGTATCAGGGACATCTCAGGGACTGATGCAGACCCTTTTCCAAGCTGGTACTGAAGTTTGCAAAGAAAAAGAAACTCAGACACACTTTTCATACATCCCTATTTGAGACTTAAGCAAGCAAGGTCAGTGAAGTTCAGTGAAAGGTGACCTGCTAAGGGAATTGTCAAAATTTCCTCCACCTTGGCACAGTGCTGATGTCCCCCACACAAAGGCTCAGAGAACAATTCCCACATACGTCTTCTTAGGATCCAGATACCCAGTCTGTGTTGTGTTTTCAGCTCTTTCTCCAATTTGACACCATCGCACACACTTTGCTAGTGGTGTAACATCAATTGCAGAACCCCAGTATGGCACAGGGATGGCCTGTGTGTGGCTAGAATGTATCCAGTGTTTTCACTACAATGCAGTTTTGCAAAGCAAATGCCTGAACAATAATTTCTGAATTTCCTCAGTCATGATGCTGGACAATGCTGAACACAGTGATTTATAATAGAAACTCTGGTTCCGCAGCTAATCATAACTAGACCGTTGCTAAGGCAATGCTATCTGAAGTGTGTTCTTCTGAATTGATTCTGCAGTATGCCTTCCTCTATTTGCATAATAAAGCCTCTGTCTAGGGAGGCTTTCTTGCAGTAACTATAAGGAGAGGAAAAAATATGAAGATTTTTGTCTCTTAGCATGGGAAATGATATTTAGGAGACAGCCTACGTATCTTTCACATAATATTGCTTAACGAAAAAGAAGTGAACAAATGCTAACTGGTTTATCTAACGAGGAAGTAAAATTTGCATTGGGCTAGGTTTCAAAGGAACTGCTTTTCAATTTCTTCATAATTATTACTGAATTACAGTACAGTCTGTATATTAGTCACTAGGGCACAAAGGAAGTTATGACTAACAGTCTTCACTGTAGAAGTTCTATTTCAGAGCTTTTCAGTATCCAACCTCAACATACAGAAATGATTTTCTAATCTCCACTTATAAAGAAGTAAAGGTTTGTATTATTGGTTACATATTATTGTGCTATTTGAAGGGGATGACAACACCATCGCTTTTGGAAACAAATGAACAAACAAACAGGAAATTTCAAGTCAAAATGAGATCATCAAAATGATACCTGTGTGTTTAAACATGACTGAACTACACATTTTCCAAAGCAAGGAAAAACTCCTCAGCAATATTTCAGCCAATATTCCAGCCAATGGTATTGACCTTTGAAAGCAATTATTTCAATTTCTGGGTATGGAAAATCCAATGTGTTTCCTTATCCACCATCCAAGAGTTTGCCTTGGTGTAAACTATTCCTTTCTATTTAGATTCTTATAACTTGCTCATTGCCGTGGTACCTGAGTGCCTATTTTTGTCATAACCCTGTTGGTGCTCAAAAACAAGACCTGTAGCTTTTAAAAGCAGAGAGTGGAATGTGGAAAAAGTAGACTTTTGCCAGACAATGTGTTATGGGTGTCTGGCAAACATATACACGATATTTGCTTATAATTAGTGGCATCAATTTGCTCTTTAGGTCTTCTTGGTTTGTGTCTGTACAGGACTAGCTCAATGGGGTTCATAAGTGCTACTTCATACAAATAAATAAAAAATAATATGAAACAAAGGTAATTTGTTTGTAGTCGTTCCATCTTCTCTAGTCAAAAGAGTTCTCATACAAGTACCTAATTTTTTAGATTTACCACAGTCTTTCAATCCCATAAATTCTTAAACTCCTGAAAGTGTTTTAAAAATAACATAAAGATGACAAGAACTAATAGACTTTACCTTTCTACAACGTTCCAGAAAGGAATCCATTATCCAGTATTGGGACAATGTAGAAATGACATGATATCTACCGGAAGCGTTAT
Organism: Gopherus flavomarginatus; assembly: GCF_025201925.1. Classification (NCBI taxonomy): domain Eukaryota; kingdom Metazoa; phylum Chordata; order Testudines; family Testudinidae; genus Gopherus; species Gopherus flavomarginatus. Next base: position 320,701,544 of record NC_066617.1, on the reverse strand, counting down.
TTAGCTCACAAGGCCAGAAGAGACCACTGTGATCATCTACTCTGACCTTGTATTAACACAGGCCATAAGACTTCCCTGAATTAATTTCTGTTTGAACTAGAGCATATCCTTTAGAAAAAAAACATTATATGGATGTCTTCATAGGATCTCATATGTAATGGCAAGTTTGGGACTTTGAAGTTTTAATAAATAACATTAAAAATACTGAACATAAGTAGGGAGATGGCTAGCTGCTGATCTCCCTGCTCCTGTCCATCAAGAAATGTCAGTTTCTCATTCTAATCCTTAAAGGGCTAAATATTTCCATTTTCTCACAGACAAACTTACAGGAGCAAAAAAAGTTTTGGAAAAATCTGCAAGCCTGAACACCTGCAGTTCCTGAGGAATAAGAGTGAGGGAGGCCTCATGGACAGGGCAGGGGCATGCCCTGGGAACCAGAAGTTTCCTAGATACCAATGAAAAAGTGCAGGCCCCTCTGTGCTCCTTTTTTGATTCCTCCTCTGCCTTCTGGCAGAACAGATCCCTTAGAAATTGTGCTGTTATTGGTTTCCTTCATCACAGATGTGCCCAAACCTCCATCTGAGGGAGTCAGAGCTATAGAGGGAATTTAATTGTGCTTGGAGCAGTATTAATTCCAAAACACACACTTCCATATGGAAACGCACTGGGTTGGGAAGAGAGATTAATATACAATGCAGCTACATCCTGGCTCAACCTCCTTCCATCCAATCTGGAGAACCTGAACAACTCAGAGTTTTTCCGTGAGCTCCCAAGCTGGAAGGAACATTTCACAGAGACCTATTGCCCTACCTTATACTACTTCTGCCTATATTACATGGATTCTGTATTTCTTTGTTTCTCAATGGACAACAGAATGGGAGGAGCAAAGGGCCTTAAAGTAAGAGTATCTGGAGCTTGAGAGGTTAAAAAACAAAAGAAAAATCCAGAATTCAGTTTTGTTTTCATTCTGCCCCCTTGTGCACCCACATTATGGGTGAAGGTATCTGTGGTTCCCAAGTGCCATTCCCTAACCAGCCTCATTCATATTGGTCAATTTTTCGGGCGTTGGGTGAACGTGAAGTCTGCACGGCTTTGGAGGAAGTGAAGTTAAAGAAATTAAAATGCTTAAGCCATTTTGTATTGTACAAATATAACATTTATTCTACAGTGAGGATTTCCCCATAAATATGTTGTGTACAATGTATTTGTAATAGTACTAAATGCATCGAGAATATACATTATATAAATTATAAATTGAAACTGTCCAGGTTTGACTCATGATTTAGCACCCAATCATGCAGTCTTTACTCAGTAAAAACTCCCACTGTAATACATAAGATTATATATCTCAGGATTCTTGTCTTATGTATCCTCTATTTCCTTGTTTTACTATAGGTCTTACAAGTTTATAAACAATTGCAGAGGTGAAACAATAAAAAAGTAAATGGGTTGATTTTTGTGGCTTCCAGATAGGGCCACTGATTTTTTTCTGGGCTGCAAATGGCTGAATTTATTTAATAATATCCTTAGCTACAATGAATTGTTAGATGCTTATGCAATTAAACACCAATCTACTTACCACAGGCATTTGATCAAAGGAGCGAATAGAAGACAATCTATCTGTAATAGAAGACAATCTATTTGTAAATAAGCAAATATGTGATACCTTGATATTTTTCTCTCGTATTCATAAAATTATATATTAATATATCTATGAAGGCACATTTCTACCTGTTGGATTTCCACGAATATGTTCCATCTTTTCTTGAAGAAGACCAGTTTGCCTTTCTAGTTGTCTGTTCAATTCTACTTGTGTCTCATATCTGGTTTTCCATTCATTACCTCAAAAGAAACACAAAGTTACATTTATTTCCAAAATTTAATTCATAACACCAGAATTAGAAATTGCCTTTTTCACCTCCTTTTGGAGCCTGGCACCCCACATTTGTGTAACCAAGAAAGTGTCCATTTACAGACAAGGGAACTTGAAAAAGATACTAGGTAAAATACTGGCTTCCTGGAAGTCAATGGGAGTTTTGCAATTTACTTCTGTGGGTGCGTCCGCAATGTAAACCCAGGATTAGTGGGACTTGAGTCAGCTGACCCGTGTCCAGGAAACCCTGGGCTTGAGCATCTACATTGTATTTTAAACCTAAATTAAGAATTTCATGACCTGTGCTGGAACATACGGCTCTGGCACCCACACTGCAGTCAGTGTGCAGACCCGAGTCAAAGTAACCATATCCAGAACCCCTAGCTTGCCCCCTGCCCTCTGAAATGAGACCCGCTCTAGCTCTAGAAACGTGGTGCACTGTGGGAAAACTTTATAGCCTGCTCTGCACATTACCAGGAAGTAGCTCACTCTGCAAAAGGCTTGATTGGTTTGCTCTCCATTACAAACCCAGGGGAAGCTCTCTGATAGTATGTTTGCAGATCAGCAATCAGAACAGAATAGGTTAACATTGACCTGAGCTGCTGCCCTTTCCCAGGGGGAGGGGTGTTTCTGTTTTCAATAGAGTAGATTGCAGATTGTTGGGATAGAGAGAACTAAGGAAGTTGTCCAATTGTGGGATATACTTCCAGATGACTCTGGAGACCTGAGTCAAATGGGGCTGTGGCTACACTGCAAAACAATAAGGCTCAGACCCTGGGTCCCAGCTTGACTTCAGCTTGGACCTGATAGCCCTGCAGGATCCTAGAACCTTGGGTCTACACTCTTGGTTTGTGCAATTGCAGTGTAGACTCAAAGGGGTGGGGTCAAGCACGGTCTCACATAGCAATGTAGACATATCCAGTGAGGTCAGGATTTCATCCAGTAACTGAAACTTATGTATTTTTATATTTTTCATTCATGATATGTGAAATAATACAAAATACATGGCTAATGTACTTTTGTAGTCTTTATTATGACTTTATTGTACATCTTCAAGACTCATAAATTCCAAGGCCAAAAGGGACCATTGTGATCATCTAGTCCAGTGGTTCTCAAACTTTAGCAACCCGAGGATCCCCGTTTTGATTTAAAAGCTTTTGGGGACACACAAACCCTCCTGCTCAGCCCAAGGCCCTGCCCCCAATCCACCCCCTCCCCACCTTTTCCCTTCCCCCACTCACTCCATCCCCTCTCCATCCATTGCTCTCTCTCTCCTACCCTCACTCACTTTCACCAGGCTGAGGCAGGAGGTTGGGGTGCAGAAGGGGGTGAGAAGTTCGGCATGGGGGAGGGAGTTTGGGTGCAGGAGAGGGTGAGGGCTGCAGGCTCTGGGAGGGAGTTTGGGTGCAGGTTGCGGGCTCTGGGCTGGGGCAGGGTGTTGGGGTACAGGATGGGATGAGGGGTGCAGACTCCGGCCAGGTGGCGCTTACCTCTGGCGGCTCCCAAAAGCAACTGCCACATTTCTCTGGCAGTGGCTTTTGGATAGGGAGGGCCAGGGAGTCTCTGGGCACTGCCCCTGCCCGTAGACACTGCCCCCAATGGCCACAGTTCCTCACCAATGGGAGCTGCGGAGTCAGCGCTCAGGGTGGGGGCAGTGTGCGGAACGCCCCTTGCCTCCCCCAGGGGCCACAGGAACATGCCAGCTGCTTTTGGGAACAGTGCAGAGCAAGGGCAGGTAGGGAGCCTACCTTAGCCCCTGCTGGACTTTTAGCACCTAAAATCTCCCGATTTGGCTTCAGTAGCCTTCTGGAGATAGAGGAAGGGGGAGGAGTTGAGGGAGGATGGAGGAGGAGTTGATCAGCGGGGTCCATGGACCCCAAGTACCCTCGGGATCCCCCAGGGCTCCACGGACCCCAGTTTGAGAAACACTGATCTAGTCTGACCTCCTGTATATCACAGGCCATAGAATTTCCCCAAAATAATTCCTAGAACATCTTTTAGAAAAAAATTCTAGTCTTGATTTCAAAATTATCTGCAATAGTGAACCACCATGACCATTGGTAAATTGTTCCAGTGGTTAATTACTCTCATTGTTAAAATGTACGTGTGTACATACTATAAAAACAGTTCCTGGCTGGGGAGGCCTGGAGAGCAAGCGAGTTGGAACATGACTGCAGAGCTGCAGAGAACTCCCTTGCATGGCCAGTGACACTAGATTCCTGCAGGCAAAAGGTGCAGAGAAGGCTGTGGTCCTGGAAAGGAAGAGCAGAGCGCCCCGGCCAGGGTCGTGAGGATGACAAGTCCCTGGGTGCAGGAAAGGACACCATGCTGCTGAATGGTTCCTGCCCAGAAACGGAGCCATTCAGCAGCAGGGTGACCTCCTCTGAGGCCAGGGACGACAACGTTTCCTCTCCTCCTCCTTGCAGTCTTGGCCAGGGATCTCTGCTCTGCTGGACCAGAACCAGAGTCTCCCTGACAGCTTGTGCCTGCAGGAATAGGGTGTCACTGGTCCCATGGCATGCAGGGATCCCTCTGCTGTCACAGCCCCACCCCCATTACAGCAGAGCTGCAGAGAGCTCCCTGCATAACCGCTGGGCCAGTGACACGGATCCCTGCAGGTACAAGATGTGGGAAGGCTGCAGTCCTGGCAGGGCAAAGCAGAGATCCCCGGCACTCCCAGCTAGTGACTGCAGAGACATTCAGCAAACAGTAGCTACCCTTGCAGTGTGGAACTTGTCCTCTTCCTCCTCTATGCAGTCCTAGCAGGAGTCTCTGCTCTCCCCTGTCAGGACCACAGCCCCTGCCCCCTCTTCTCCCCCAGCATGCAGAGACCAGGTGTCACTGCACTGAGGCAGCACAGGGAGCTCTCTGCAGTTGTGCTGTCAGGGACCTGCTCATTCACTCCAGTCAGTGTGTCAGCTAAAATCAACATTTACTGACAGTTTTCAATTAAAATTGAATCCTGCCGAGATTAATTATTATTCACTTACCTTCATCCTCAACACTGCTAAATCTTTTTTCAAGTTCTGCTATCGTGTTTCTCAATTCAAATATTGAAAGTTCAAGCATTTCCCTGTGATAGAGAAGTTAAATAAATGGTTATATAATTAATCTTCTTACTAACAACAAAATCTAACTTGAATTTTATGTACAGTTGAAGTGTCCTTGTGCTTATATTCTACTATGTACATTAGAGAGTTTGAGGCCAGAAGGGACCACCGGATCGTCTAGCTTTACCTCCTGCACATAGGCTACTAAACCCTACTCAGTTGCCCTGGTAGTAAATCCAGTAAACTGGATTAGATTAAAATGTTACAGACCTCAGAAGACTAAACTACTGTGTGCCTTAGGCAGGGAACTGGAGGGATTGAGGTGCACAAATGCCTGAGGCACGTGCAATGGCAGGGAAAGGATTTGGTGAGACATACCTAGATGATCCTAGCAAGTGAGCTAGACTCATGCTGCAGAGAAAGGTGAAAAACAAAAACAACCCCCCTCCCAAACCAAACCAAAAATCCCGAGGTTCCTGGCAATCTAACTTGGGGGGGAAATTCCTTCCCAATCCCCAAAATGGTGATCAGTATGACTTTGACCATGTACGCAAGATCCGCTAGCCATGCATCTCAAAGAGAATTCTCTGTACCGCCTCCACACGCACCAGTCCACTCTGTCCAATGTCCCATCATTACAATATTTTTCTCTAGGGTTGCTACAATGCTTTAGAAATATAGAGGCATTTCTGAAATTTTGTGATTGGAGACATTTTCATAAGGAGATAACATACTATCTCTAGATATCAATACTTGTCTGGCAAAACATCATGTGTTAAGCTAATGAACTAATGATTATCTTAGTTCTTGATATATAGGAGTACACCTGAGAAAAGTGCTATTGGAAATTTTGATCTTAGTTTAACTCAGAACTCAGTGCTTAGAGACTAATAATCATTCTTCTAGATACTTTTTGGCCACATATTATGACAATGACTTAGATTTCATTCAGAACTAATTGTCAAAGTATATAATAACTAGCAGCTAAACCCAGGGTTTGAAATAGTTTATAACTAGTAAATTCACAGTCCATTTTAGTCAATTTAATGGTCATAGGATTTTAAAAATAGTAAATTTGATGATTTCAGCTTTTTAAATGTGAAATTTCACGGTGTTGTAATTGTAGGGGGTCCTGACCCAAAAAGGAGTTGGGGGGGTGTCACAAGGTTATTGTAGAGGGGGTTGTATTGTAGGGGGTATGGTACTACTACCTTTACTTTTGCACTGCTGCTAGTGGTGGTGCTGCCTTCAGAGGTGGGCAGCTGGAGAGCAGCAGCTGCTGGCCGGGAGCCCAGCTCTGAAGGCAGGGCCGCTGCCAGCAGCAGCAGCACAGAAGTAAGGATGGCATGGTATGGTATTGCCACCCTTACTTCTGTGCTGCTGCTTGCAGAGATGGGCCCTTAGTCAGCAGCTGCCGCTCTCCAGCCACCCAGCTCTGAAGACCGCAGCACAGAAGTAAGGGTGGAATAATATGGCACTGCCACCCTTACTTCTTCACTGCTGCTGGCAGGGTGCTGACTTCAGAGCTGGGTGCCCGGCCAGTAGTCGCTACTCTCCAGCCACTGAGCTCTGAAGGCAGCACAGAAGTAAGGGTGGCAATACCGCGACCCCTCTAAAATAACTTGGTGACCCCCCTGCAACTACCTTTTGGGCAGGACCCCCAGTTTGAGAAATGCTGCTGTCCCCCATGAGATCTGTATAGTATAGGATAAAAGCACACAAAGAACCAGATTTCATGGTCTGTGAGGCATTTTTCATGGCCGGTGAATTTGGTAGGGCCCTGTATACAACAAATAGAAATTTTCCCCTAGATATATAGGAGCTAAGCCACTATTATTTTTATTACTTAAGTTTTAATTTGAAAAAAAAAGAAAAGTTTAGCGCTTTAGAGTGTGAAATATCTTCAAAATAGACAAACTGTCAATTGTATTGGAAATTTAAGCTTTGATTGAATCAAGCATTTATGAGCCATTTGACAGTGGGAGTAGTCACTGAGAAGTGACATGATTTTTGCATTTCCACCCATTCAGGTATCCAGTCAGTGTTAGTGAGACATGCTTTCCATGATGCTTTAATACCAGTTTAAATGGACAAAATGGTTAATATTTCAGCAGAAAGCCTAAATATGAAACACCACAATTATCTTTCTCATAATTATTTATTATTTAAATCATATATTCCTCTATATAAATCTTGGCACTTTACAAACACATTCCCCATTCAGTTTACAATCTAAGGTCCTGATCCTTAACATAAAAACGGCCACAGTGGGTCAGAACAAAGGTCCATCTAGCCCAGTATCCTGTCTTCCGACAGTAGCCAATGCCAGGTGTTCCAAGAGGGAATGAACAGAACAGGTAACCATCAAGTGATCCATTCACTGTCACCCAATCCCAGCTTCTGACAAACAGAGACTAAGGACACCATCCCGCCCATCCTGGCTAATAGCCATTGATGGACCTAACCTCCATGCAGGGCCGGCTTTAGGCCGATTCCCCCGAATCAGGCCCTGCACTTAAGAGGGCCCCGCGCCCAGCCAGAGCATGGCAAGCCTGTGGCCCCACTACCCCGGCCGGAGTCCAGCAACCCTGTGACCCACTTCCCCAGTGGAGCGCAGCATGGCCCCGCTCCCCCAGTCAGAGCATCGGCCAGAGCGCGACAAGCCCGCAGCCCTGATCCGCGGGCCAGAGCGCCGGCCGGAGCGCTGCAAACCCGTGGCCCCGCTCCTCCCGCCAGAGCGCAGCAATCTCTGTGGCCCCACTACCCTAGCCAGAATGCGGCAATCCCCATGGCCCCGCTACCCTGGCCGGAGCCCAGCAACCCTGTGACCCGCTTCCCCAGCGGAGCGTGGCAAGCCCCGCAGCCCCACTCCCCTGATCAGAGCACTGGCCAGAGCGCAGCAAGTCCCCCAACCCAGCGCCAGCAGGCACGCAGCAAGTCCTGCAGCCTCGCTCCCCCAGCCAGAGCGCCGGGCGGAGCACTGCAAGCCTGTGGCCCTGCTGTCCCGGCTGGAGCCCAGCAACCCCGCGGCCCTGCTACCCCGGCTGGATCCCAGCAACCCTGCGGCCCCACTACCCTGGACAGAGCCCAGCAACCCCGCGACCCACTTCCCCTGCGGAGTGCGGCAAGTCCCGCAGCCCCGCTCCCCCAGTCAGAGCGCTGGCCGGAGCGCGGCAAGTCCTGCGGCCCCACTCCCTCATCTGGAGAGTGGCAAGCCCTGCCGCCCCTTTCCCACGGCCGCAGAGTGGGCAGACAGCTCTAAGCACGCAGCCCCGCTCCCCAGACCAGAGCGCGACAAGCCCCACGGCCTCCCTCCCCTGGCCGGAGCGCGGCAATCTGAAGTGCCACTGAAGACTCGGAGTGCCACCCGGTGAGTACAAGCCCTACAAATTGGGCCCCGCACTTGCTAAAGCCGGCCCTGCCTCCATGGACTTATCTAGTTCTTTTTTGAACCTTGTTATAGTCTTGGCCTTTGCAACATCCTCTAGCAAGTAGTTCTCCAGGTTGACTGTACATTATGTGAAAAAATATTTCCTTTTGTTTTAAACCTGCTGCCTATTCATTTCATTTGGTGACCGTAGTTCTTGTGTTCTGAAAAGGAGTAGATAATACTTCCTTATTTACTTTCTCCACACCAGTCATGATTTTATAGACCTCTATCATATCCGCTCTTAGTCATCTCTTTTCCAAGCTGAAAAGCCAAGTCTTATTAATCTCTCCTCAAATTGAAGCCATTCCATACCCCTAACAATTTTTGTTGCCCCTTTATGAACCTTTTCCAATTCCAATCTATCTTTTTTGAGATATGATGATCACATCTGCATGCAGTATTCAAGATGCGGGTGTAACATGGATTTACATGGAGGCAATATGATATTTTGTCTTATTAGCAATCCCTTTCTTAATGATTCCCAACATTCTGTTCGCATTTTAACTGCCACAGCATATTGAGTGGTTAGTTTCAGAGAACTATCCATAATGACTCCAAGATCTCTTTATTGAGTGGTAATAGCTAATTTAGACCCCATCATTTTATATGTACAGTTGGGACTATGTTTTCCAATGTGCATTACTTTGCATTTGTCAATTGAATTTCATCTGCCATTTTGTTACCCAATCACCCAGTTTAGTGAGATCCTTTTTGTAGTTCTTCACCGTCTGCTTGGGACTTAACTAGCTTGAGTAGTTTTGTATCACCTGCAAATTTTGACAATTCACTGTTTACCCCTTTTTCCAGATCATTTATGAATATGTTGAATAGGAGTGGTCCCAGAACAGACCCCGGGGGACACCACAATTTACCTCTCTCCCTTCTGAAAACTGACCGATTACTCCTACCCTTTGTTTCCTATCTTTGAACCAGTTACCAATCCATGAGAGGGCCTTCCCTCTTATTCCACAGCAGCTACTTTGCTTAAGAGCCTTTGGTGAGGGAACTTGTCAAAGGCTTTCTGAAAATATCAATATCAAATGGATCCCTCTTGTCCAATTGCTTGTTGACCCCCTCAAAGAATTCTATTAGATTGGTGAGGCATTATTTCCTTTTACCAAAACTATGTGGACTCATCCCCAACAGATTATGTTCATCTATAAGTCTGACAATTCTGTTCCTTACCAATTTGCTCGGTACTGAAGTCAGGCTTACTGGCCTATATTTGCCAAGGTCACCTCTGGAGCCCTTTTTAAAAATTGGTGTCACATTAGCTATCCTACAGTCCTTTGGTACAGAAACTGATTTAAATGATAGATTACAAACCAGTCAGTAGTTCTGCAATTTCACATTTGAGTTCCTTCAGAACTCTTGGGCGAATACCATCCAGTCCTGGTGACTTACTACTGTTTAGTTTATCGATTTGGTCCAAAAACCTCCTCTAATGACACTTCAGTCTGCAACTGTTCCTCAGATTTGTCACCTAATAAGAATAGCTCAGATTTAGGAATTTCCCTCACATCTTCAGCCAGGAAGACCAAAGCAAAGAATTAATTTAGCTTCTCTGCAATGGCCTTATCGTCCTTGAGTGCTCCTTTAGCATCTTGATTGTCAAGTGGTCCCCAGTAGTTGTTTAGCAGGCTTCCTGCTTCTGATGTACTTCAAAAAAATTGCTATTACTTTTTGAGTTTTTGGCTAGCTGTTCTTCAAATTCTTTTTTTGGCCTTCCTAATTATATTTTCACACTTCATTTGTCAGAGTTTATGGTTCTTTCTATTTTCCTCACTAGGATTTAACTTCCACTTTTTAAAGGATGCCTTTTTGGCTCTCACTGCTTCTTTTACTTTGCTGTTTAGCCACGGTGGCACTTTTTTGGTTCTCTTACTATGTTTTTTAATTTGGGGTATACATTTAAGTTGAGCCTCTCTTGTGGTGTCTTTAAAAAGTTTCCATGCATCTTGCAGGGATTTCACTTTTGGCACCGTACCTTTTAATTTCTGTTTAACTAACTTCCTCATTTTTGTGTAGTTCTCCTTTATGAAATTAAATGTTACAGTGTTGAGCTGCTGTGGTGTTCTCCTCACCACAGGGATGTTAAATTTAATTATATTATGGTCACTGTTACCAAATGGTCCAACTATATTCACCTCTTGGACCAAATCCTGTGTTTCATTTAGGACTAAATCAAGAATTACTTCTCTTGTGGGTTCCAGGACTAGCTGCTCCAAGAAGCAGTCATTTAAGGTGTCAAGAAACTTTATCTCTGCATCCCATCCAGAAGTGACATGTACTTAAGTCAATATGGGGATAGTTGAAATCCCCCATTATTATTGAGTTTTTTATAGCCATTCTAATTGCTCTGAGCAATTCACAGTCACTATCACCATACTGGTCAGGTGGTGAGTAATATATCCCTAATCATAGAATATCAGGGTTGCAAGGGACCTCGGGAGGTCATCTACTCCACCCCCCCTGCTCAAAGCAGGACCAATCCCCAGATAGATTTTTGCCCTAAATCCCTAAATGGCCCCCTCAAGGATTGGGCTCATAACCCTGGGTTTAGCAGGCCAATGCTCAAACCACTGAGCTATCCCTCCCTAATGCTATATTCTTATTATTAGAGCATGGAATTACTATCCATAGAGATTCTATGATACAGTTTGGTTCATTTAAGATTCTTACTTCATTTGATTCTATGATTTCTTTCATATTTAGTGCCACTGCTACCCCACCAGCACAACCTGTTCTGTCCTGCTGATATATTTTGTACCCTGGTAGTACTGTGTCCCATTGATTATCCTTCATTCCACCAAGTTTCTGCAATGCTTATTACATCAATATCCTCATTTAATACGAGGCACTCTAGTTCACGCATCTTATTATGCAGTATTTGTGTATAAGCACTTTAAAAACTTGTCACTACTTAGCTGTCTGCCATTAAATGACGTAACTGAATAGGACTCTTTTTTATTTGACTGTTTCTCATCAGATCCTACCTGTATTTTATCATTTTCCATCCTCTCCTCCTTATTAGGACATAGAGAATTCCCATTAATAAATCCTCCCCTAAGAGATGTCTCTGTCCAAAACACGTACTCCTCCATACCTGTTGGCTTTCCCCCAGCCCTTAGTTTAAAAACTGCTCTATGACCTTTTTAATTGTAAGTGCCAGCAATCTGGTTCCATTTTGGTTTAGGTGGAGCCCATCCTTCTTGTATAGACTCCCCCTTTCCCAAAAGTTTCTCCAGTTCCTAATAAATCTAAGCCCCTCCTCCCTACCCTACACCATCGTCTAATCCACACATTGAGATCTTGCAGTTCTGCCTGTCTAACTGGCCCTGCATGTGAAACTGGAAGCATTTCAGAGAATGCTACCATGGAGGTCCTGGACTTCAGTCTCTTACCTAGCAGCCTAAATTTGGCCTCTAGGACCTTTCTCCTATCCTTCCCTATGTCATTGTACATGTACCACGACCACCAGCTCCTCCCTGGCACTACACATAAGTCTATCTAGATATCTTGAGAGATCCGCAACCTTCGCACCATGCAGGCAAGTCACCATGCGGTTCTCCCGGTCATCGTAAACCCAACTATGTATGTTTCTAATGATCGAATTCCTCATGACTATTACCTGTCTCTTCCTAAAAAACGGAGAAGTATCCTCAGTGTGAGAGGATACCACAACATTTTCTAGAAGGAAGGCCCCAACTATGGTATCGTTTCCCTCTGCTCCAGTTAGATATTCTCCTTCCCTGAGACTTTCATCCTCCTCAATAGCACAGAGGCTGTTAGACCGGGGGTGGGACCGTTCTACTGTGTTCCAGAAAGTCTCATCTATGTACCTCTCTACCACCCTTAGCTCCTCCAGTTCAGCCACTCTGGTCTCCAAAGCCCATACACGGTTTCTGAGGGACAGGAACTCCTTGCACTGAATGCATATATACGCCACCTGCCCATAGGGCAGGTAATCATACATGCTGCATTGGGTGTAATAAACTGGATAGCCCCCATTCTGTTGCTGGACTTCTGCCTGCATTCTCTTTTTACTCCTGCAGCACGTTCCTTTGTTGTTGTTTTGTTTTTATCAGGGGGTGTTTCTGGCTTTAAATTTAAAGAATGTTGAGTCTATCTAGCCCCACCTCAAACTCCCCCTCAAAATTCCAATGTTAGCTGCTCCTGTTCACTACCTGCTACGGTTGCTTAGGAGCTCGCTTTTTAAAGCCCTGGTCTTCAAGAGTAGCTCTGTCCCCTAGTTAACGGTTGATGGGTGCTAATGGGCTTAGGGATCAAAGCCTCATTAAGAAGCTCTCAGCCTTGCCTAGCAGGCCATTAGGATCATTAAACAGTCCCCCAAACAAATGGACTGAGCCATGCAGGTGGACTCTTAAATTTGCAAAGACACCACCAGTTTGTGCAGACATGATTGCAGGACTGGAGCCTAAAGTGAACAAAAACACTGGACTAACAGGAAAGTAAGGTAAGGAAAAAGGATTACAGATGAGAAAAAGATAGAAAGGGCGACTGGAAAAGTGAGGTTTAAGGAGAGGAAGAGAATGAGTGATGTGGGTGAACAAGAAAATGGCAACTGTTCCACGTATAGGATGCAACATGGCAGAATACGTGAAGCCCAGAGTGGGAGAAAAAGATGATTCAAGCAGCATCTCCAGGACTACCATACTGCTGGTACCAGAAATGACATCAGTTTTCAGTAAAATTACAGCATCTAAACAGCCAAATCAATGATCAGAGGAGCAGGAAAGCAGATATGGGACGGGAAGCTGAAGAATTGACATATCAGGAAAGAGACAGGGAAGGAACCAGTTGTGGGGAAGCTGGGGCCTGCAAATGTCAAGGGTTTCAAAAGAAGCCTCCAGTCCAAGAGGAGGTTGGGCCAGATAACCCAGGGAGGCTAGAAGTCTCCAGGGGGAAGGGGAGAGTGGAGGGAAGTCCTAATTTACTCCTTGCTCCAGTCATGCTTTGTTCCCATTCACTTCAGATTTGGGAGGAGGGGCAAGGGGCAGGAGGGTAACAAAACAGTTGTTGGTTTGAACAGAAGACACCAACAGGAAGGGAGAAAGTCAGAGAGTTGGCATATTGCAAGGAAAGCATGAGGAGGCTGGAGAGAGTTGAGATAAATGCATGAGAGGGCAGGGTTAGAGGCAAGAAGATCATGAGGGTATCTAACGACTGCTGCTTCCACCTCAAAAGAAGGAGCCAGAGGGTTTCAGAGATATTTTACTCCTGGGAGTATTCTGCACCAAAAAAATTAAAAGTTATGCACACAATATTTAAAAATTCTGCAAAATTTTGCATATTTTATTTGTCAACATAACACAATATGATCATGCCAGTTTCAATTATTTTGGTCATTTATTTCAAAATATTGTCAGCAAGTATGTCCATAACAATTAAAAAAAATCCTGAGTCTTTGTTTTTTTTGGCAAATGGATTCCCTTCTAGGCATATTAATATAGAACTTTGAGTAATTCATTTAAACTACAACTCAGAAACGTATTTCCCACATCCCTTTGAAGTGGTACAAAGGCTTAAGGGAGTTAAGGGTAACAGAGGAGCTGAGGCAGAGGGAAGGAACCTGGGAGTGAACCTGGAGGGTTGTTGGTGTGGGTGGGAGAAGTATGGAATAGTTTCTTTTGGAGGGGAAGGGATTGTTAGGGAGTTGGTGACCTTCTTCTCTACAGACCCTGACTGACGCCTAACCTCTATCATTTCATTGGGCACATCTGCCCCCATCCCTATGTGTCTCTGTAGTCCCCCTAACTCCTTCATCCTCATGTGACCCAGAGCTCCCCTCCCATTCAGACACTGGCTCAACACTGTCACCCCACTAACTCCTGTGCCCACGCCCCAGTCTGTCCCCCACACTAGCCCTTCTGAACCCCAGTCTGTGACCTCTCCCATCCCCGCAGTCCTGTGTGCCCCATGGTGCCTCCTAACCTGGCTTCATTGGCAGCCTGCTGCTACCTGTTAATGCCGGTCAGCAGCCTCTGGTGGGTGCAAGGCAGAACTGCCACACTTCTTCCACAGAACGTATTTTCTGCAGAAAAAATAATTCTGCATCCAACAAGAAGTCTGCACGTGTGCAGTGGCACACAATTCGCCCAGGAATAATATTTGCTGACAGCAGAAAGATGGTGAGACTCAGGAATCTGGGGTTCCATTCCAGACTCTGGAGGGGAGTGTGTTCTAGTAGGCATAGAGTTGTCTGCCCATTTTCCTCAAGCTTGACCCTTTCTGCCCCAGGCTCTTCAATGTGTCCTAGTCCTGTCTCTTCTTCACCCCTGACTTCATGTCCCACTTGCCTCACCTAGGCAGTCCAGCTCCACTCCTCAGGCTTCTCATCCCCCTTTTAGTCTCCTTGCCCAGCAAATCTTAATTTCACCTCTCCAGACTTCCCATCCCAGTCCCAGTCTTCTCGCCCACTATTCCCAATTTCACTCCTCCCACTCTCTTTGCCCAGAGTCCCAGTCTGCCTCCTAAAGCCTCATTCAGTCTCAGTCTCCTCCAACCTTGTGACTCCCAAGTCCTCCATTTCCCTTCCGAGCTCCCAGTTTCATTGGTCAGCCAGTTCCACTCTACTCCCACCTCAACTCCCTCCAGCACAACAGCCTCCAATCCCGGCTTCTTCGTCCCAGGCTCTGTGTCCCATCTACTTCCCCCAGACCATCTGTAGCTTTTGCCCTCTCTGCATGCATCAGGAAGCTTCCTTCTCCAGGCTACCAGTAGGTCACTCGAAGCACAACAAAAACAAGGCTTCCTGCTCTCAATTCAAGTACCTAGACCCAGTACAGTCTGCAGCAGCCCAGAGCTGTAAGTGCTGGAGCATGCCCAGTGCAGATGGAATCTTTGGGAAATTTAGCTGCTAAAATCTACGAGCATGTGCATATTTTTCAAAGGCTTAGAACTTGGTCAAATCTGTGTGAACTTCATGGGGCTGGCAAGAGGCACATCCCTCGCACAAAGGCCACCCCTGGCCAAATGTCAAGCTCCTGCTTCAAAGCAGGCAGGCGCTAGAGCACTTCAAAGCAAAGGTTGTGAGAACATTGCAGCAGAGAGAAAACATTTCCTCAGCCTCATTCTCTAAAACAGCTGGAGCTACTTGGCTGACCTTTTCCCAAGACAACTCAGCCCCAGGCAGACACCAGCCTGGAGAAGTTCAGCCCCAGCGCTCGAGGGATGGCAACGCTAGAAGCCCCTGACAGCGGGGTGTTATAATGGAGAGCACTAGGCAACCCTGTACCAGGCAGGCCCTGCTCTCCTAGCTAGGAGCCTTTCCCTGGCGTACCCCGCAGCACGGCCCACGCTGACTCCCAGGCACTGCTGCAGGCACCGAGCGCGGCCCCTTTCCCCACCGCTCTGGGACGGGAACTCACTTCATCTGCTTCTCCTGCCCCAGCTCCAGCCGCAGCTGCTCAGAGCCCAGGGCGCTGGAGTCCCCGTCCCCGCCTTCTCCCATCACTGCCCGCAGCAGCCCTGAGACCCTGCCTGCCGCGGGGCGTGTGTGCGCGCGCTCGTCTCCCTGGAGAGGAGGCAGGATAAGGGGGGGGGGGGGAGAGGGGAGCAGCCACACGAGCCACAGATGAAACGGCCCATCCCCGACACGTGACAGCCACGCCAGGAGGGGGCAGGTCACATGAGTCGCGCTGGATCACGTGACAGCAGGCTAGGGAACGAGTCTCGAGGGCGCTGGCGGGAAGACGCGCGCGACTCAAGCCCCTGAGTGTTGGGTTGGACGCGGCGCCGGCTGGCTGAGGATGGCTGCGCGCGCGCCCCAGTGTCTCGGCTCCGACGCGGCGTACGGGCGGATGGCGGCTGCGCTAGGTAACGGGCGGGGCAGCCGCTCTGCACAGGCTCACGCGCCCGGCGAGGGGCGGCCTCCCGGTGAGCCCTACGCTCAGCGCCGGAGCCGCCGCGCCCCGCTCTGGTCACTCGGCGAGCCCCGCGCGTGGGGCAGCGCCCGTCTGCCAGGCCTGTCGCGCCTGGCCCCTGCACCCGGGCCGCGGAGCCGCTCGCCGAGGGGACGCGCGGGGAGCCCAGCCCAGTCCCGCCACAGCGGCCACCCACGGAGTTAAACGTCGCTAGCACCGTGTTAGTAGGGTGACCAGACAGCATATGTGAAAAATTGGGACAGGGGGTTGGAGGTAATAGGAGCCTATGTAAGAAAAAGACCCCCAAATTGGGACGGTCCCTATAGAATTGGGACATCTGGTCACCTTACATGTTGGGTTCAGGCTGGGGCAAAGCAGCCGCACAGATTGACCAACTGAGCTGCATCAGCTACCACAGGGGTAACTTCCTGGCTCCAGCCAGCTAGATGGATGTGTCTCAGCCTAAGGGCCTGCAATAGTTTAAGAAAAACACTGAGGGAAGCTTTGCAGCCAGTTCTTGCCTCTGTGGGAGTCAGCAGAGTGTGACAGTACAGAGTGTCCTGCAGCATATGGGAACTTTAAACTTCCCATTGAAGTTTAAAGTTCCCATGTGCTGGCACAGGCTAGACAGTACTTTTTCCATGGCAGAAATTGACCCTTCCTCTCCTACAGTTATAGACTAGGAGAGAGATAAAGGGAGTAATAGAAGGGAGGTGTGCTCCGCTGCCAGCCACACGTGCTCTAGTAGTTCCTCCGTAACCGTTCTCTTCAGTACTGTTGCCACAGAGATGGGAGGGTTTTATAAGAGTACAATGTAAGGTCAGATTTGAAGGCACGAAACAGAATGAAGCACTGCATTTTACTCTGCAGACTTGTTTACATTATGAAAACTTGACTGGAACTTATTTTGCAAATAAATGTAAAGTATTACAGAGTTTGCTCAGCTATTGCTTTAATGGCACATCTGATGCCTCGCCTACTTTGCTTTGTCTAGAGAAACTCACAAAGGAAGCCGAATGTTTGGCAGAATACCAGAAACTAATGAAAAAGCATGATGCAGCTTTGACCGAGTTAAACAAGAGTTTTGATCAGGTAGGATAAGCTAACTGTTGTCTAAACCACCTTGACCTGTGAAGTGTTGTAGTAGATATGCAATTAATTTTTAGCCTTTTAATTATTTAGCCTTACAGAAACAATTAACACTTAGATTGTCTACTGCTTAGGGCAGGGACTGTTGCTATGTTGCATAGTGGGCCTTGATGCTTAGTTGAGGCCTGTAAACACTACTGCAATACCAATATTAGTAATCAGCACTGTATAAAATAGCACTAGATAGTCTGAAGGCTTCTCTACACTTATCCGGGGATTAACAAACGATGCATTGGCAGTCGATTTAGCGGGTCTAATGAAGACCTACTTAAATCAACCGCAGATCACTCTCCTGTTGACTGCTGTACTCCACTGTATCGAGAAGAGTAGTAAGTAGATCTAAGTATGTCTACTTCAGCTACGTTATTCATGTAGCTGAAGTTGTGTAAGGTAGCTTGATCTTCCCCTGTAGCATAGACAAGGCCTAAATCAATCTAAGCTATGCAAAAAGTCAATCTAAGCTATGTAATTTGAGTTTAGTGAATAGCATAATTCAAATCGACATAGCTTAAATCTACATACGGCGGGGTCCACACTACGCTATGTCAACTCCCCTTACTCTTCTCTATCCAGTGGAGTACAAGAGTCGACGGGACAGTGATCTGGGGTCGATTTAGGGAGTCTTCACTAGACTCGCTAAATTGACTGCCAATGTATCGATCACCACTCATCGATTCCACAGTAAGTATAGACAAGCCCTAATTTGTTAAACCAATGAGGACTGAAGAGTGCAAAACACCTAACAATAACAGCCACTAGTCTAATCTGATATGTATTGGGTTGTATTTTTTTTTTTTAAATTGAACTGGATTCAGTAACATCTGACAGCTTTAGATCACACAAGCACTTTTGCATTGGCTCTTGGTTCTCTTTTACAGGCAGCTGTGGGCATAATTCCCTCTTATGCTGCACAAGAAGAGTGAGGAAATAGATTCTCTTTTATGTGTATTGTAGTAGTTCCTGTAAGGAGTGAAGGGCTGTCAGTGTGGCACAGATTGCTCCTAAACAACTAACAATCTAAAAGTGACAAGAGAGAAAAATAAAAGCAACGTTTTCAATGAATACAAACTGGTCTTGTACCCAAATCACTGTTAGCTTGGGTTTTGGAGTTGAAAGTCAGTCAATTTGGTGAAAACATCTGGGCAGGAGATGGTTTTGACAGTGTTAGTAAGTTATAACTGATGCTGCTATTCTCCTCAGTGAATTATCTGAGATGCAAATGAATTGCACAACTGTCTAAAATCCTCAGTCAGTGACAAATTGTATGGTAACTGCTTTTAAAAACAGTTGCTCCTGCTATCATACATTGAGAATTCATTGAACACTAGATTTTTAAATTGGAGAGAACAGTGGACAAAAATCAATAATTTTAACTATGACTAGTAATGACTCAGCTCTAATTAACTGTGTCAGGATTCACTATAGCAGATACCTTAAATAGGGCAGTAGTCTGTCTCTTCCTATTAGACTCAAACCAGCTAATATGAGAAATATGGCACTATAACTATAGAACTACTAAGCTAGCTATCAGAGGGGTAGCTGTGTTAGTCTGGATCTGTAAAAGCAGCAAAGAGTCCTGTGGCACCTTATAGACTAACAGATGTATTGGAGCATGAGCTTTCGTGGGTGAATACCCACTTCGTCGGATACATGTGATAGCTATAGCTAGCTATAGTACTTGTATTATTATTTTGAATGTGGACTACATCTTCTAACATACCTAGGGCTCTACTAAGTTCATGGCTATGAAAAGTGCATCAGATTGTGAAATCTGATCTCCTCTGTGAAATCTGGCTAGTGTAGGGGAGACCAGATTGCACAGAGTTGGATGGCAGCTGTTGGTTGGGAGACCATTACTGAAGGCAGCGGCACTGCCAGCAGCAGCGCAGAAGTGAGGTGGCCTGGTATGGGGCAGGGCTGGTCTTACAGGTGAGCAAGTGGGCAACTGCCTAGGGCCCTGTGGTCACCCCCGTGCCCCCAGTACAGCCAGACCAAGGCCAGGGGCGGCTCCAGGCACCAGCACGCCAAGTGCATGCTTGGGGCAGCAAGCCGCGGGGGGCACTCTGCTGGTCGCTGCTAGGGCGGCAGGCAGGTTGCCTTCGGTGGCATGCCTGCGGAGGGTCCGCTGGTCCTGTGGCTTCGGTGGACCTCCCGCAGGCGTGCCGCCAAATCTGCGGGACTGGGGAGGCTCCTTTAACTCCCAAGAACCAGGCTCCAGCTGCTAGTCCTGGGGAGGGACAGGACTTTCTTTG
Source organism: Gopherus flavomarginatus (assembly GCF_025201925.1). Lineage (NCBI taxonomy): Eukaryota > Metazoa > Chordata > Testudines > Testudinidae > Gopherus > Gopherus flavomarginatus. Next base: position 320,681,904 of record NC_066617.1, on the reverse strand, counting down.
TACATGCTACTCCTGAGGCTAGGTCAGACATCTCTGGGAACCTCCCCTGGCTGCAGGAAGTCCCATGGCTGCTGGCTGGGAGTCCAGCTCTGAAGGCAACACTGCTGCATGCAGAAGTGAGTATGGCATGGTATGGCATAGCATGATATTGCCATGCTTACTTCTGCACTGCTGCTGGTGGTGATGCTGTCTTCAGAGCTGGCTGCCTGCTCACCACTGAAGGCAGCAGCACAGAAGAGTGGCATTACTGCAACCCGCACCCACCTCTTTTGGGCTGAGAACCCCTATGGTTACACTACTGTGAAATTTCAGATTTCAATATCTAAAATTGAAATTTACAATTTTAAAAATCCTATGATTGTGAAATTGACCAAAATGGACTGAATTGGGTAGGGCCCTACTTGTACCCATTAGTATTAAAGATATGAATCTTAATTATACAAGGCTGGCTCTGAAGGAGAATAAAACTTGTAAATTATGCTTCCAGCTTACATGGTATGTGGTACAGAGAACTGAGTTTAAAAATTAGGGTACAACCCTGTTCCTGGTGTCCCTAAACCTCCAACTGCCCAAAGCTGCGACTGAATGAAAGGGGTGGATCACGTGAAATTGCCTTATTCTGTTCATTCCCTCTGAAGCATGTGGCACCGACCACTGACAAGACAGGTTACTGGGCTAAATGGACCATTGGTCAGATGCAGTATGGCTGTTCTTAATAGTGCTGCTTGAGAACATTTTGGGTTATGGTATAAACTCAAAGGGATATGCTGTTCTCCTTTCTGAGCGTTACAGGATTGGCAACTTAAATAACATTTTGCCTGCTCCTGAAGCAGCACACAAGACTAAGGTCTAGTCTACACTAGAAAGCTATACCAGTAAGCAAGCCCTTTTAGTGGAGACATACCTTTTACTGGTCCAGTGAGCAAAATGATCTAGCCCCAAAAATGATTTATGCCCATATAACTGCATTTAGAGCAGGGTATTTGGCAGTACAGAAATCTTGCTAAAAACACCCCTATATCCCTAACAGACACTTCTATGCCAGTAAAAGTTGCTAGTGTAGAGCTGGATGAAGGTTATGATCTGGACTGTCACATTAGGAAAAATCCAATTTTTACTTCTCACAACAGAAAATGCACACAGTAGCTCTGTATCCATAATAATGCTAAGCACACACGTCAATTCATTTTATTTATAATCTAAATTCCACAAGACACTCCAAGAATTGCATCAAGTTGTTACGCTCTTGGCCTCATGCTTCTCACCATCCCCAGTTACAGGCACGTAATAGCTGTGCAACTGCACTACCTTCTATTAATCCATTAGTATAGACTTTGCATTTATTCATGAGTCTGACCCAGTCACACAGTTAAGTCATTTTCTGCAATTAATGTGAAGGGCAGTTTGTAAATGTCATTTTGTTTCCACTACAGGTTCAATCAAGACTGGAACGGATAGCAGCTGTGAAGCCCAGTAATGATGTTTTGAGTCAGTAACAGAGAATGACTTGAGTTTTTCATATGTACCACACTCCTGTATACTACACAAAGCTGTTATAGAACAAAAGTGTACGAGAAACATCAGGACAGTTCATGTCTGAGTAGAAAGTAGGCAAAAAGTAACTACTTACAAAAGCAGCATGTATATTACATTCATGGGGATGATTTTCAGAATTTAATTTTTCATTGTGTTCATGCCCATGAAGTCATGCCCTTACCAAGACCGAAAGCTCATTTTAATAATTGTTGGCATTTAATACTAGATTCTGAAGTAGGACAGAAACAAAAACTTAACATTTCAAATACCCTGATATTCCATTAGAGGGCAGTAATACCCAATGTTACGATACATTAGAAATCTTTCTAAAGACACTGCAGTTACAGTAGATAGATTGTGAAACACATGCAGTGTAAAAGGTCAGTGAAAGCCTTTCTATAGAACAATTTTTTCATGGATAGAGTCTCACCCTGATTTTTTTTTTGTACTACAGAATTAGTTCTCCTCTCCCTCCCACCCCCCACGGGAAAAAAAATTGCACAGAATTATTGAATTCTCTTTTTACTGCCAACATGTAAGTATTCTCATTATTTTTGAGTTGGTTCTCTTGTACAGAGAGTACTTGTCACCCTAATAAACAGTGTGGTTTAAGTCTTTGGTTTACATAAATATTTGTTTTGAAAAGCATTTAACTTTAAAAGGAGGGAGGCTACCTGAGGTTCTCTCTCATTTCTTTTAATATGACTTTGGTTATTAGCTCAGCTGCTATTTAAATGTTAGCTGTCCTAAAGGAATTTCTCTAATCTTTAGAAACTAAAGAATGGAACCCAAACCTAATATTAGTGCATATAATTAGGAGATGACAATTCTGCCTTTGTAAACTCAATTAAAATTGGAATTAATAAACCATGAATCCTATTAGATTTATTCAGAGTACCAACCCTTTTTCTTTACAAACAGTGTTACAAAAATACTCAAGACAAGTTCATATTTCCATTCATGGTACTGTTCCATTTTAATTAAACTCTTTTTTGAAAATATAGATTATGGAGATTTTATCCTGAACGTACTACATGTAATTCCAAATCCATATCCTTCCAGTGGTCAGACTGATACATGATGCAGAAGTGCTGAATGAAGGGTACTTTCAACTCAGAGAAAATCACTAGTTTTATGCCTTCAGTTTTCTCAAGTATGTAAAGAATTAGTTTTCGTAAAGACAGTTATAAAAATAAATACTTATTATAGGTTAGCATTATCCCATTACTTTAAAATAGTAAGTTACATCCGTACTGTAAGGCTTTGGGAAATGAAATGTTTTATCTTCCATCCTTTTTCTCCTTTTCTAGTACTTTATATTCATCCAGCACAGCATAACTAGTCTCTTTTGCAGTTTTCTTCACTATAGCTTTGATACCAATGTTGTCAATGTTAAATGCTGTCACACCAACATTGATTGCAGAATTCATAGCGTTGTCTGTAGCATGGCCTGCATCATCCCCATACCTTAAGAAACATCATATTTGTAGATATGAAAATACATTTTAAAATTTAATACAAGTGAAGTCATCTGTTCATTCAGTTTTCCTTATGTGCGAACCCTTGGTACCCATGCCCACATGGTTGTAAATCTGTTTCAGTATGGGGTCTTCACAACAATACAGCTATGGATAGTAGCAATTCACTCCTCTTGAAATCTTCACTCCCAAAGCAATAGCTTATGCATAGCACAAAGAAAATGAAAGAATCCAGATCAAGTTTGACCAGACTTTGCTTAAATATTTAAACATCAAAATTAAAAATTTTGAAAATTCTTATCCATTATGGCTGCTAATCTATCACAAGGCTTATTAATTCCATAACTTTCTTTTCAAGTGTCAGAATACCAACTACGACCCTGTTCTTTTCTCCAGGAGTTAGGTGTAAACCAGGGGTTCTCAAACGGGGTCATGAGGTTATTACATGGAGGGGGGGAGGGTCGCAAGCTGTCAGCCTCCACCCCAAACCCTGCGTTGCCTCCAGCATTTATAATGGTGTTAAATATAAAAAACAAACAAATGTTTTTAATTTATAAGAGACGGTCACGCTCAGAGGGTTGCTATGTGAAAGGGAGTCAACCAGTACAATAGTTGAGAACCACTGGTGTAAATGGTATTGGGCGACGAAAAAAATCTAACTGTTCCCCTACAGGTGTGAATAAAAGGAAGTGAGATGAATTGGAGACAGAACAATGGGAAGAGAGAGTAGTTCTACTAGTTGGAAAGCGTCAGTCAGTAGTGTCCTGGTATCAGAAGATCCTGGCAAGGGGCGGTATTAGTCCAGCATACTCAAAGATAGGTCTCAGTCCTGGGCTGTGTTTCAGCCTCTTTACACTGCTCCTATAGCCGAAAGAGGCAGGTAAGCAACCAGATCTCCCCATTTAGGAATTTCTCCAGCAAGGTAGGGCCAGCATAACACATCCCTGTATTGGACCAGCACAGGGGAATGGCCAGAGCACTCAGCAATCCAGCTGTTCCAAGTTGCCACACAGCCCCTTCGGATGCATTGTCGCCATGCATAAAAAAGAGCAGGCCAGAAATAGTCTTCGTTTTCCCAGAATCCCAGCAGTGCTAAACCAACTTTGCTTCACCATCTGGGCTGAGCCTCCTGCAAGACCCAGCTCAGAGAGAGATTTTTGTTTGTTTTTTTTCGTTTGTTTTTTTTTAGTGTGGAGGCAATGTATTATGTTAAGGACCCAGACTTTGGTTCTCCTATCAAATATGAGAAGAGCAGCCCTGTCTACTGAGGGCTGGACCAAGCACTGAAACTAAGTGAGAAAAAAACCTCATATTTGTATTTAATATTCTCTGTTAATAGAGTAGCAGCCTTAGTCATGATTATGGTCTAATTTGCAGATCACAGAATTAGTTGACAGCAAGGAGTAAATATTTGCCAGTTTGATTAGTTATTTCCTCCATTGATACACTAAATAAATTTGCCGCAGCATCACTGCAACAGGTAGCTGTACTGATTATAGTACATCCAATGCCAAAGTGTAGTCAATTTAGCTTTCTTCCTAAGCCCTATATACAAGATTTGATAAATTGATTCTTCACCCCAGCTCAAAATCTGAGTGCCTCAACTGAGAGAGTTTTTGTTTTTAAATGTGTCAAGATGCACTCAGATACTAGAATGAAGGACACCGATATAAGAACCTAAGTAGTTAGAGGCCACTTACTTAACTTGTACCCAAACAGAGCTAGTAGTTCTGCAGCTACATTCAAGTCCAGAACACTTGTAGCTTGGTGGAAACCTGACAGTGTTCCTTTAACGTCCATTATGCTGATTTTTACAGTTGTCTTATAGAAAAGACAGTTCTGCCACCTAAACTGAAACCAGCTTAAAAAGATCTCTTGTAGGATTTTAAAACATGTTTGGATAGAGCCAAATGCAAGAGATGAGGGGGAATCTTCAATTATCAAATACTGTAAGTTTTAGTTAACTGCAAAATTTAGCTACTTATTGCTTGTCACTCTTAGTGGCTGTTGATAGCTGATCTCCATGTTTCCTATTTTTATATCTAAAATAAAAACAAACATTAAAATTATTTTAAATGGCAGCAGAGTACTAATACAGCTCCTCCAGCCACTTCCTGTTAGAAATAAGTATGACAGTTCATTAGGCATAAGATACTGTTAGACAGCCAGGTAGCAGAACAGTCTGACTAATCAAAACTGCATCACTAAAGTGACATATGGAACATACACACAATACAAGCCCCAATGAGAGTGATGATTACTCCTACACCTTTGGGCATGTCTGAGAAACATGCTTAATCTATAGATCTGTAATAGCAATATCTACTAATATTTCCAAAGCTCTTGCAGATATTTATAAACACATTTCTGTACTCCCCACTCTGTAGAATAAAGTAAAACTTGTTAAAAAAATGAAATGTCATTGTATCCAGGGTGTAAGACTAATGATCTTTCCATGCCCCCTGCAGGCATTATGCCCAGCCTACCATAAGCCTTAATGCATTTCTTGCAGCTGCCTATAAAAGACCCATCACCAACCTGCTTGCCATCTCCCCAAAATGCATTCCAGGAGTACATCCACAGCCTCTAGTCTGAAATGCAGAGAACTTTAACTTTTCACCAGTGACCTCTATTCTATATTGTTTGTCTACTCATTGTCTTATCTGCTTCTTTGTGCTCTTCTGATCTGTTTGCATTTACATGTACCTCTTTGACCTGGCTGCTGCTAGATCATCTGTCACTGACTCCATTGTTACCTAGGTGCCTTTACTGAAGCTCCCAGTTCTGATCATGCCTACTGTATTGTTTTCCAGATCAACACTTGCACCCTTTCACCTTAGGTCATCATCTTTCCAACATTCCTTTTCATATCTCCCAGTTTGTAATTTTCTCATCTCTTCAGATGTTCTCTACTATCATCTTTCTTCCCATCACGGTAGTACCACATGCTCCTAAATCCTCCTATCCTTTCTGCCCCCTCTTACTTGTCTCTGGCAAGATCTGTATTTATGTCCACCCTAACTTTGAACAGAGCATTTAATCTCTCTACTGCTGAGGCCTATGTTTTAAGTTTCCTTAACTCCCCTATGTCCTCCTTTGCACCTACTTGTAGCTGAAACTCCTTCCTTGTACACCAGATTATCTCATCTTCATCTGAATTTTTGGTAAACTTTGGTAAACCAAAACAGTGAAGACTCAACTAGAGTTAGAAGTGACTCAAAGTTTGAAGTATTTTAGCTAGACAGGGTTGTTTGTTTTTTAAATAATGTTGAAATACACACATTAAAATCTGAATAGGATTTCTCCCTACATCTCTCAAAGTTGTACTAATTTAGACCACAGAGTTAAAAAAAAAAAAAATCCATTAGGGCAGTGTTTTTCAAATGGGTTGTGGCATGATAGGCACACGGTTGCTCTGGTCAACACCACCAACTGGGACGTTAAAAGTCCTGTTGGTGGTGCTGCCAAACTAAGGCTCCAAACTGTACCCTGGAAGCGGCCAGTAGCAGGTCCAGCTTCTAGGCAGTGGGGCCATGAGGCTCCATGCACTGCCCTCCACCCTCAGAACCGGGTCTGCACTCCCATTGGCCAGCAACTGGCCAATGAGAACTGTGGGGGGCAGGGGGTGGTGCGTGTCTGCAAGAGTTGGGCAAAGCCACTTGTGTGCCTCCGCCTAGAAGCGGGACCTTCTGCTAGCTGCTTCCATGGCGCAGCGCAGTCCACAGCGCCAGGACAGACAGGAAGCCTGGCTCTGCACCCCAGCTGCACTGCTGACCGGGAGCTGCTCAAGGTAAGACTGAACCCCAACTCTGTGCCCTAATCTCCTGCCCCGACACCCCCCCCAAACATGGAACCCCTCCTGCACCCCAAACCCCTCATCCCCGGCCCCACCCCAGAGCATGCATCGCCAGCCAGGGCCCTGACCCCCTCCCACACCCCAACCTCCGCTGCAGCTCAGAGCCCCCGCCACACCCTGAACCCCTCCTCATTCCCAGCCCCACCCCACAGCCCTCACTCCTGCACCCCAACTCTTTGCCCCAGCCCTGAACCCCTCATCTCCAGCTCCGCTGGGTCGCAAGCACCACAGTTTCTTCAACTGAGTCCCTAGAAAAGTTTGAAAACCCACTGCCTTAGGGACATTTACTCAGTTACAACTGTATATACTCATTCATTAGCCTGTTCGTTTATAAGCCGACCCCACAAGTAAAAATAGCAAAAAAACTTGTATGACCCTTTCATAAGCTGACCCTATGTTTCTGGGGTTGGAGGAAAACTTTTGCTCCTAGCCCCTCAGGGTAGGCTGCTGGAGGGTCGGGAAGTTTTGTTTACCTGGAGCATTCATAGGCACAGAGCCCCTCAGCTCCCAGTGGTCGCAGTTTGCCGTTCCCAGCCAATAAGGGTGCATCACTTCCTGCAGCTGGGAATGGCAAACCGCAGCCACAGGGAGCTGAGGGGCTCCGTGCCCGTGAATGCTCCAGGTAAACAAACGACAATGTATTAGATATTCAGTTCAATGATTCCATAGAGTTTAAAAATCACCACATTTTGGTGTGGACCCATTTATAAGCCAACCCCTGCTCTTTGATGCATCACTTTACCAAAAATATTCCATTTATGAACGAGTATATACAGTAATCAGATTTAGGTAGAAGGCAAGCCTGTCACTATTCACTTACAACAAAATCATTTACTGTATACCTAGTGCAAAGAGATTTTATTCTGTATAGTAAGATTTGCTATAATTTTGTAAAGTCTAAAAGTTTAACGAACAGGCATATATGCTGGCCATTGTTCATACATGATCCTAGTTTATAGCAGGAGACAAACCGGTTACTAAGCTGATAAAAATGTAACTTACTTGTGCTGGACAGTGTGAACAGTCTCGGTTGAAACACTATTAGCAATGCATTTTGCTGCACTTTCCAAACCTTGCCATACTGTTGAAAACCCTATAAATATATTCAAATGGTTTATTTTAAGCCAACACATTGCAAAATGAGAGTTATGTAGCTTGCAGCATGCATTTAGAATTTTTGTTACCTTGAATTCCACTTGCTGCTACAACCATGGCACCATCAAAAGTGGACTTTCCATCTTTGTCTTTCTTAAGCGACTCAGGAACCAATTTACTCCCATGCTTCTTCACATGTGGGGCTAACTCTTTTCCAATACTGCTTGCTATTGAACACACCCCTTCAACTAACACAAAAAAAAGTATTCAGATTGAGTCTCAAAGTTCTTGTTAAATGGAGAAAAAAATATGTTTGGTTGAATTCAAAGTTCTATTAAAGTCTAAAGTTGTTACAATTTTATTCTGTTCATGAGAAAGAGGCTTCTAAATTCATATTTAGGCACCTAAATAGAAATGGCCTGATTTTCAGAGATGCTGAGCAGCCCCAGCTCCCATTAAAAGAGGAAGGATGATCTTGTGGTTAAGGAACTGGACTTGAAATCAACATCTAAGTTAATCTCTTAGTTCTGTCATAGGGCAGGTCTACACTTACCACTTACGTTGATATAACTTACGTTGCTCAGGGGTGTGAAAAAGCCACTTTTTCCAAGTGAGGCAAGTTATTCCGATCGAAGCACCAGTGTGGACAGTGCTATGTTGGCAGGAGATGCTCTCCTGTCGACATAGGCCTGGTCTACACTGGGTGGGGGAGGAGGGGTGTTGATGTAAGATACGCAACTTCAGCTACGGGAATACCGTAGCTGAAGTCGAAGTATTTTATTCTGACTTAACTCCCATCTTCACTGCGCAGGATTGACGTCTGCGGCTCCTCGTGTCGACTCTGCTGCTGCTGCTCGCTCCGGTGGAGTTCCTGAGTTGACGGGAGCGCTTTCGGGGATCGATATATCGCATCTAGATGAGACGTGATATATCGATCCCTGAAAAAAAAAAAAAAAATCGATTGCTACCGGCTGATACGGCGGGTAGTCTGGACGTACCCATAGCTACACCTCTTGTGGAGGTGTAGTAGTTACGCTGACAGGAGAGCTGTCTCCTTCAGCATAGAGCATCTTCACCAGACACAGTGCAGCTGTGCCAGTGTAGCACTTCTAGTGTAGACTAGTCCATAAACTTAATCTGGGGCAACTCTCTGTGGACTCAATTTCCCATCTGTAAATTGGGGATAATACCTCCTGGCCTTTTTTTCTGCCTTGTTTAAATAGATGTAAGCTGGTCAGGAGGGCACATACTGTCTCTTACTTTCATGAGCTCCTCCAGGTGACTAATACCCAACTCACTGGGTCCTAGTTGTGGTTGGGGCCTATACGCACTACCATAATAATGCAAATAATAAGAGAATGAAATCAATAGGCACTGGGGTTGCTCAACACTTCTGAACACTAGGCCACTTCTAACTTCATACTTAAAATTAGGCCTCTATTGAAATGTCTAAGCCCCCAGATTTTGAAAAAACAACAAAAACACAAAAAAACCACACACAACACACAAAAACCCCACCACTCTACACTGGTACCTCTGTGTTTTGATAGTTGTAGAGGTTGAAGAGGAGTTCAGCTATAAGCTTTAAAAACTGACATTAACATCTAAACAAATAAATAAAACCAGCTCCTTTTGACACCAAAGGTAACAGTCAATTTTAGCCATTTAATTCAACATGGAGAGTCCAATCTAACATTTTAAAATAAATGTAAAATTGCAGAAATCCATGAAATATATCAGAGCAATATGCTTGATCTTTGGATGGGGGTGGGGAGGGGAGAACAGGACAAAAACCACACACACACACACACCCCCCTACTTGCTTTCTAAAAGGCCAAATATGGTATGATACTTTGGGGCTAATTCTGATCTCACACTAACGATAACCAGGACTAGCCAAGTGATCCGTAAATGGAGGTCAGTTCATTAACTCATCTAGCTACTGCGCTTCAGAAACCCGAGCAAACAGGGTGTGTTTACAGTCTGCACATTCAGTACATTTTACAGGGGTCAGCAACCTTTCAGAAGTGCTGTGCCGAGTCTTTATTTATTCACTCTAATTTAAGGTTTTGCGTGCCGGTCATACATTTTAACGTTTTTAGAAGGTCTCTTTCTAGAGAGAGAAAGTAAGTTTTTAAAAATGTTTAAGAAGCTTCATTTAAAATTAAAATGCAGAACCCCCGGGGCCAGTGGCCAGGACCCGAGCAGAGTGAGTGCCACTGAAAATCAGCTTGCATGCCACCTCTGGCACACGTGCCATAGGTTGCCTACCCCGACAACACAACATCTTTTTGCAGAATTCAGATGCAGTACATCTTACCCAAAAACCGGCTGACTTTTACAGCTCCTCCAGTTGCTTGTTTTGCTACATGCAGCCCCTTTGCTACAGTTGGATTTACTTCCAAAGGTTCTTCTTCTGGCTGAATGTGTTCTCGCAATTTGGAAGCTCCTTTGTGGATTGCTTTGCCAGTGTATTCTGCTCCCTTGACCAAACCCCAACTCAACCAGGATGCTCCTTCAAAACAAATTATCTTATTATGTGTAGTATTTACAGACTGGACTTCTGGTAGTATTTTCTCCTTCCTCCTAACATACCTAAATTACACACCAGTATTGCAAATGGCAGATGTACTTCCTCAGTCAGAGGTGCTAGCACAAATGAATTTCCACAACTCTTCTTTCTGCTGCCTCCCCAACCACCACATTACCTCCAACTTGTCTGATTTCAGTCACACCTAGCTAACCCTCATCCAAGCCTCAATATAGACCCTGCTCCAGCATGGTTAAGTAAGAGACGGAGAGAGCTGAGTGTTATTAGCATTCATTAACCCTCCCACCAGAGTCACACACTGAACAGGAGGTGTGATCAGCAGGAAAGAACTCTGGGAGCATAGGAACAGTTACCCACAACTACTCTGCACTCTTAGAAAAAGCAGTACTGAGTCATTCAAGGGCAGCTCAGTTTGCCCCCATTAGCCCACAAGCAAGCACAGCACAAAGAAATGCAGGCCTAATGTACTGGAAACATGATTCGATAAACAGACAAATTTATTCTTCTGTCACCGTATACCTGGAGTACAGAACCATTACAGAATGCTTATCTTTTCTTTAAGAATCAGATGCCTGTTTTCTCTAATATAATCATAAAAGAACTAAAACAGTTTCATTTCAGTGGCTTGAATCATTCAGGGCTAGATCCACAAAGGGATTTAGGCACTTACGTCCAACATTAGATTCTCAGAACCTCCACTCAGATACCATCTAACCCTGTAGGGGTCTAAGTTTCTGCTGGTGGTTGGCATGCACACAGCTGTCTAAATCCTGATACCAGGTGCCTAACTCATGGTGGGATCTCAGATTAGGTGTTCCCCACCAATCTCACCTCAGAGAGGGACAGTCTTAGGGCATGCTTACTGGATCAGGCCCCACACAAAACAGTGGAGATGGTGGTGCCCCTCATACTGTATATCTGAGTGGTTAGAGCATTCACTCAGAATATGGGAGACCCAGGTTAAAATCCTCACTCTGCGAGAGAGGAGCAGGGACTGTAACCCAGGTCACCCTGCTCTCAGGTGTGTGCCCTAACCACTTGGCTATGCAGTAGTCTGGAGTGGGGTGCTCTCAGCTTCTGCAGTTGTTCCACTTTGTATAAAATAAATATTCGTTGGGTCAGAGAGAGATAGACTCTACAGCCCAGTGCTTAGGGCACTCACCTGGGGAGGTGGAAGACCAGGGTTCAAGTCTCTGCTCCAGTTAGAGAGAGCGGGCACTGAACCTGGTGAATGCTCTAACCACCTGGCTATTGGGTGTAAGGAGGGAGAGGGCATCATCTTCTCCTCTGTCTTTGTGAGAAGGGTGCCTAGGCAAGGTCAAGCCTATGTCCAAGAGAGAATTCAAGGCTGTGAATCCTGAGTGACGGGAGGCGCCTCCCTCTGACTCAGACTTAAGTGCCCAACTCCCTTTAATGAGCTTGATTGAGGTCATACCCCTTCCTCCAATTTCCTATTAGCACAGAGTTGGGGAGCCACCTAAACTAGCTATCTATAGTGAATCCCAATTTTTAGGCGTCTAACTCTCCCCATGCATTGTACAGGAAATCTAGGTGCCTTACTCAAAGCTATGGATTCAACTACATGGCTGGGTGCCTAAAGTCAGGCACTGCAACAGAGCTTAAGTAATCTTTGTGGATCTAGCTCCCCTGCCCCACAAAATGTTCATCAGCAACAATGCCTTTAAATCAAAATATAGTGTTTAAACACTACTAGCAGGACAATTATATTAAACATAAATCCCTGATTCTGGTAGTACCTGACAAGATTCCATGGGCTACTTTCTCACTCCACTCAGGTAACTCTCTTTCTCTCTCTCCTCCTTCAGGCTCTGGTTGGATGCGTACAGTCTGGGCCAGGTTAATCACATCACTTGAAGCTTCCAAAGCCTAAGGAATGAAATTCACATTCATGAAAATAAAGTATTTAGCAAGCTACCAAGTTATCTTATTTAGGTACTTAGATGGTCTCCATTAATCACAGCAGCTGAGATCAAGATTTTTAAAAAGGTATTTAGGTGTTACTCCACTCAGTGTTATAAAGCTGAAGTGACTTAGGAGCCAAAGCCTCATTTTCAAAAGTGACAAGCTCCTACATCCTGGTGACCTTTTAAGGAGACTTTAGACATTGCTCTGCATGTTGCAATGCCTAATATCTTTAAAAACCTGGGATTAAGTTACTTATTTCTGAGATAAATTAGCAGAGAATGGATGAAAGCCTGCGTGTTGCTATGGGACAAGGAAGAGATTCAGTGACTTTCACAGCAATATTATTTTTAGAAACTTTTCTAGTAAGCATTTTAATTAGACCAAAAAGTCTACAATTTTTGTTTTAAAGTGGAAACTTACTAACAAGAGTGCTTGGCCAATTAACAGAACCGAGAACTCTATTTTGGGGGTTTAATGGACATGTTTCTATTTTTTCTTACATCTTTCCATTTTATTTTTTTTAAGAGGGAAGACAATGCTTTGCTGCTGTTAGGTATGGGAGCTGCAGCCCCATCTGTTCTCTCTTTGCCCAGACAGTCCAGCTGCAACAACAAAACACAGCTTTGCTGGGAATTTGCTCCCTCTTCTCTTTCCCTCCCAAATTTATAAATAAAAAGGAAATTTATTCAAGCCCTGAGCTGCTGGACCATTTACAGACTGGCACAGCCAGGAACACTGCAGAGTGGTGTATGATGCTGCCTTCTCTTCAGGCCAAGGGGGGCTGCTTTACCTGCCTTTATCTCTAACATTCTAAAGCCTTTGGATTAGACTGCAAAGTTTGTCAGTCACTCAGAGGTAGCAGTGGCAAAGACCGGACTGGCTACTACTTTTCATAAAGCAATTTTGTTGCAATTAATAGGATTAGAATCATAGAATATCAGGGTTGGAAGAGACCTCAGGAGGTCATCTAGTCCAACCCCCTTCTTTGGGCAGGAAGAATCCCCAGACAGATTTTTGTCCCAGATACCTAAATGGCCTCCTCAAGGATTGAACTCACAACCCTGGGTTTGCCAGGCCAATGCTCAAACCACTGAGCTGTCCCCATTAATATGATTTTACTGTGTAATGGACTTTACTTTGACCCTCCTGGTATTTAACTTTACTAGTATTATTTACTGTTAAAATTAAGTTGAGTTAAAAACTCGCCTTAATTTTCTCTGCCTTCTTTAGCTAGAAGTAATCTATAGAGGTGAAGAGAGGATTGGTTAAAGTTCTGAAAGAAAAAAAGATTTGTCTAGGACCAATGGAAAAAAGAATGGTCATTACCACCATCCAGGAACAGATATCAAATAAGGCACAAAAATACAAAACAAAATAATACTAGACAGGAGAATCTGAGGAGTGTATTTCAAAATAAAGTAAAATGGGGGCATGGAACAGGACTATTACAGTAGGAGTAAGGTGAACAGAGAAGAAGTCCAAAAATAGATGAGCTCTTAGTTTTTTGTTGAACAGCCAGAGATACTAAATAACACGCTACTGGAAGATGAACATTGCAACATAATCTGTATGATTTGCATGCGGAGATTCACCTTCAGTATTGCCCTACTATTCTCATGTCAGTGACTTTAGTATATTAGTCACAACTCCAAGAAAATGACCAATTATTGTTTGATAACAGTATAGGATTATACATCCCATTTTTGAATGTGCACACTGTCTTGTATGTAAACAATTAAAATACCTGTTAGAAAAAAAACACATACAAACTATAAAGTAACTTATCTGGGTGCAGCTGTATCGTTGACTAATCCTCTACACTGTAAGCTCCTTAAGTGAGTCATTATAAAGCAAAAATAGATTGTTTTGCAATGTAGAGTAAAACTCATGTTATTTTGTTAAGACATGACATATAGTTGCTAATTATGTCCTCATCAGTACTGTATTAAAAGGGAGGGGGGAATAATTTAACTAAACATTCAGAAGCCAACAAACAAGACTCTGTAATGCTTCCCCCTGCGCGCGCACACTTTATAAATGCCACTAAAGTTTAGATGATGATTTCTAGAATCTTTTAAAATTAGACAAGGCAGTATTAACATTTATTTTGGATTTGATAAAACACTTTAAAATGGTCTTAAAAAGTTGGTTGCCAACACAGCAACTTTAAAGATAAATGCTCTTCTAAGAAAAGCTTCACAGTCAAATCCTATTTCAGCATATTGCTCAGAATTCTTGAAATTGAAAAGCACTGTCTCCTCAATGAAAGAAATAACTTAGAACTTTATGATAGCTCATAAGTACGATCAGCCAGTCATTACAGAAAGCCAAGAAATACTCAACTCTTCCATGATATTATAAGAGTCTCAAGTGGATTCTCTCAACAACAAACATTAGGCCACTTGGTTAGTAGAAAGGAGGAAGGGAGACAATATTTTGCAAGGTCAGGGAGTGGGATTTACTGATCATGGACACTGATGATAAATACCACCCCTGGCAAATACACAACAATATATAGTGAATACTATATATTTTTAGTATTAAATCAAGACCACCAGTTTATGAAGTACTTAAAAAAAGAAAAAGAAAAGAAGTTTTACTTTCCTAGTAAATACTGAATCCAAATATACATGTTATTCCAAGAGGAAATATCCCTTCATGCATCTGCCTACATCTCAGATCTGTCTCTTGCTGTGTTTCGCTTTTGGATTTACATAAGGCTTCATGTCCCATTTGTCTCCTTCCAAACCCTTTCCCATGCATTTCTCTACGTTGATCCCTAAGGAAGGAATGCCCTCACAATTTGCCAAGCCACCACACCTACTACTTTCGTGTCACAGAAGTAGTGACTTTCTAATTAAAAAGATGAAGTCAGTGTTTTGTTGCAATTTACCTTTTAAGTCATTCTCCCATGTTTTGCATGTCATTCTGTTAGACAAGTTCTTCAGAACAGGGACTAGCTATTTGTATGTATTGCACAGTGCTAAGCATATTGTAGGCCAGGGGTAAGCAACCTATGGTACGCGTGCCAAAGGCGGCACGCGAGCTGATTTACAATGGCACTCACACTGCCCAGGTCCTGGCTACCGGTCCGGGGGCCTCTGCATTTTAATTTAATTTTAAAATTAAGCTTCCTAAACATTTTAAAAACCTTATTCACTTTACTATATAACTAAACTATTGTTGTATGTAAAGACTTATAGAAAGATCTGCTAAAAATGTTAAAATGTATGACTGGCACGTGAAACCTTAAATCAGAGTGACTAAATGAAGACTCGGCACACCACTGCTGAAAGGTTGCCAACCCCTGTTGTAGGCACTAAATATACATTACTCTCCAGAGTAAACACAACAATTTGGTAACATATTTTGAGTTTACAGACATCTGGCAGCCAGTTCTACCAAAATTAGAACCTTTATAGAAATACTTGTTAGAAGGCTGACAATTTTGAGAAAAATTAAACTCCCGTAAATGGGGTTCTACAGAGAACACATTATAATTGAGGGAATCTATTTCCTCTTTCTTAATTGTGTTATTTTTAATAAGTTATGTCATATTTCTTTAAAATTCCTAAAATATTTCCCCACTCATCCTCTTCTCCAGAGGTCCTTTGCATCCAAGCAGGCTGACTCACTGTCAGCACTAAACAAGTAATAACCCACAGCAGAACCTTGGGAATTTCCCCCACTCATTGTTGCCAGCATCCTTCTAGCAAATATTGTTGAGGAGGTGCTCAATGCTATCATGTAATCACAAGCATACTGATTACAGAATGGAGTTGGGATGTTTTCTTAACCAGAAGGAACTCCCTCCCAAGGGGTAAACTCTGCAGCATTTCAAAGCCCTTTTAGATTAAGGGGCAAGACCAGAACCAGAATTCACCTTTGTTGCAGAGCACTCCACCACCACCGGCTACCACAGAAGCCCATGTGAGAGTTTTAAACACTATAAAAAAAAGTTACACTTGTTACTCAATGACAATTTGCATCTTTTATCATTGGTTTAAAATCACTGCCCTAGAATTTACCTGGACTCTGAGGTCAGACATCTGTTTTAACATATCCTCATAATGTTCTCTGTCAGCTGCTGCAAGTTCTGAAGATAATCCTACTCCCTCATGGGATCTTGGCACCTGCATCATCATATCAGGGCAAATTAATAGATTCATGGAATTTTAAGGCCATTAAAGGACCATTATGAACATCTAGTCTGAACGGCTGCATAACACAGACCAGAGAAATTCACCAAGTAATTCCTGTACTGGAGGAAGTTATTTTTCCCTGCTAAGTAATGCCTCAATCGTGCAATGCCTTGCATACAGGATCCTGTGCCAACATAGTGCTGCACTGAGGTTAAAAGGATTTTACATTGGCCAAAGGGGACTCCCTGGACATAACACTGCAGGACTGGGTCCTTGATGAACACTATTGAGTTTGAGTTTTGGCGGTAAAAGAAGAAGAGCATATCTTTTAGAAAGGCAACCAGTGCTGATTTACAGCCTCTAAGTGATGATGGATTTACCAATGCTTCATTACCCTCACTGCTAAAAATCATCTTATTTCAAATTAGAATTCTTCTAACTTCAACTTCCTGCCACTGGATCTTGTTATTTCTTTGTCTGCTAAATTAAAAAAAGTCCTCTAATATCAGATATCTTTTCCCTGTGTAGGTGCTTATGGACTGGTCAAGTGACCTCTTAACCTTCTCTGCAGTAAGCTAAGTAGATTCAGCTCTTTAGAACGCTTCTGTTCAAGCTTGCTTTCCAGCTCTCTAATCATTTTTAAAGTTCTATTCGAACTGGACACAGTAGTCAAGCAATGGTCTCACCACTGCTAGATAACAGTGCCCTTCTACTCAATATTTTCCTGGAGAATCATATTAGCCTTTTTTGGGAACTCACTGCTTTCCATGATATAGTCCCCCTCATCCTTAAATACTGCCTCCAATAGTGTTTTTCTAAATGTATTACGTTTGCATGTGGCTGTACTAAAATGCATATTACTCTGCCCAGCTTACCGAGTGATCCAGATTACTCTTATGTAAGACCTCAAAGTTATGCTTGTTATGCAGTTACAATTTGTTGCCTCTTTTATCCTTGGTTTAAAACTATTGCCCTGGAATTTACCTGGACTCTGAGGTCAGACATCTGTTTTAACAGATCTTCAAAAAGCTCTCTGTCAGCTGCTGGGAGTTCTGAAGATAGCACTACTCCCACGTGGGATCCTGGCACCTGCGACATCAAATCTGGGAACATGTAGACTCCAGTATTACAGCACAGAACAGGAGACTGGTTGCACATAAGAGGATACAGCCAATCACAAACCTGAAAATGACAAATACATTTGTTTGTATAAATTGAAGAATCAGGCTTTTTCTGATACACCAAAAGTAATGTCAGTTGAAGGGTAAAGGATCTGTACAGATTAGCATCACAGACTCCAAGGTTCCCATGTTGTTTTATTAAAAAAGTCTCAAATGACCCTGAAAAGTGTATTGTTGGGACACAGTCTCAACAGACTGCCACCAAAGTTAAATAAGGAACAAATAAAATTCACTTCCACAAGGCTATCACACAGCATAGCAGCCTTTTAGTGAGCCTCAGGAAACACAGCATCAGCAGTAGAGGGAGCCTTATGCCAAACAGGTGCTAGATTTACAGTCCATATGGCATTCTGCTCCAATCAGAACAGGTTTACATGACACAGTGTAAAGAATGGGCATGGATGCCCATGAGCTATCTAGAGCTTCTAGTGCTGCTAACACTTGTGGAGCTGAACCAGTGGTGGGAATACATCCCTCTTGTAGACAAGGATAAGGAGATCCAAACAAACAAGCTCTCAAAAGAAGAGACTGACGTTGGAAACCAAGCTGGAAAAACAGTACTAAACGTATACAAGGAAACAATGCTGCACTGGCAAGAAAATGGACTAGATAACCTAAAAAGTCTGTTCCATCCCTAGTTTACATAAGTAGGTTGGACATACACCACAAATTCAGAACTGTGGTTATCCAAGTAAACCACACTGGCATGGTCAGCTAGAAAGTTAAGTATCAGAGGGGTAGCCGTGTTAGTCTGGATCTGTAAAAGCAGCAAAGAATCCTGTGGCACCTTATAGACTAACAGATGTATTGGAGCATGAGCTTTCGTGGGACATGCATCCGATGAAGTGTGTATTCACCCACAAAAGCTCATGCTCCAAAACGTCTGTTACTCTATAAGGTGTCACAGGACTCTTTGCTGTTAGAAAGTTAAGTATTTAAGTCCATTTTAAGCTGACCCTTTATACACAGATTCAGTTAATGCCAATATATCATTCAATAGGTCAAATTTATCTGAGGAAAGGGAAAACGAGTTCTATAAGATCAAAAAAAGTGTTAAAAGCCAACCCATTCCAAATGAGCAATCCGTTGAAACGTTTGGTGTTCTAGAACTCTCAGACAAAAGAGCTATTTCTTCACAGACACAACAGCATGTTTTAGTGGCATCTATGCGTACAATAAATGTACAGAGAACTACTCCTTCACTAGCTACAGGTTCTTTCAAAGTAAAGACAAGAGAAGGTTTTGGCTTAGAAGTGCAGGAGCCCAAATGGCTCAGATTACGAAGTTCTAACACATATGCAAAAATTGATAACAGACACAATGTATTCTAAAGTTAAACACCACACCAACTGTTACCTGAAGAAACGCAGGGGGACGATTCTGGGCCATTGCACCATCAGTGTCCAAGAACTTCACAATGCGCAGGTATCCAGGATACGAAGGAGCACTAACCTGCCCATCAGGACTCACAAAGAATATCTGTACTCCTTGGGGAATCAGGATCAATTCATCTGCATCTACTCCTAGACTTTCAAGGGCAGGTGGCTGAGTACATTTTGTGTAGTAGTCCTCTCCAACTGATGAAAACTCCCCAGAGTCTGTACCGTAAGATACAGTATAGTGTCCATCAGTAGCTTGAGGGGTATACACAGGAGGAGCTTCATGTGGTAGAGAGTGAGCTTTTGGAGATGAAGGACTCATAGCTGGAAGTTGCCCTTTGCTTGTAGTTGCAACATTTTCATTTTCTGCAGGCGGCGCAGATAGTGGAATGAGAGAATAAGGTGCAGGGGGCCTTTCTGGCTTTTCATTAGTGGGAATCACTGGGTATAACTTGGGCTCCTCTAGAGGCACATCCATTGTGATGGCATTAGTTTGCATTGCAGGGGTATTTTGTTCTAGAATATTCATTCGAGTTCTAACATTTTGTAAAGTCTCTTGCATCTTTTGCTGCATTTGTCTAGCAGAGTCCCACTGGGATCCTGTACATTCAGGACCTTGTGATGGAATGCTAACTCCTCTAAGCAAGTGGTCAAGTCCCTGCTTATAGTAGTTCCTTGCTTCTTCCTTTTGACCCAATTCATCTGTATTCAGTCCTTTATTGACAAAGATAAAGGCTTTCTTGAACTCTTCTTTAATAGCTTTAATGTTTGCATCTTCTAGAATAGCAGGATCCTGTTCTTGTTCCATGACTGCAAGTTGGAACACAGTGTTAACATGACTAAGTGTAGGCATACCTTCCTGATCCTTATAGGCATCCACTAAGAACTGTTTGCAGTCAATTAAAAGACACTTCTTATAAAATAAAACTTGTTTGTTCAAACCAGTATAATAAAATTTTACAGAGCACTCGAAATCGTCTTAGCTCCAAAGTATCTATCTGCATGGTCTGATCTGTTCTATTAACATTTCTGGTTAGCCTTTGGATTAGCAAATAAGATTCCAGCTCATTGAGGACTCTCATCCTGTATTAATCAGGTCTGACTAATCCTAAATGAGGAGTTTATACCACAGAGGTGTTTACTTATTAAAATGGAGAAAAACTGTGGAAAGGGTTTATGTTCCAGAATATTTTATAATGACAGAAGTGTATTTCCAATGGATATATATACACAGACCCTCCATTACTAAAAATTTATGATGGTTCCCTATCTTCATTTATGTCAACTCAGCACTTCTTGGTAAGTGCAGAAAGATACAAAAACAAAGAAGTGCAACTCAAAACAGAAGGCAACACTATATTTTGAACAATAGCCGCAATGTATGTTTTCTAAAACTAGTTTCATTTCTCTTGCTGATAGGTTTAGTATACTGACAAATACTATTTTATAAGAAGTTTTTACATGTCCAATTCGGATATAACATTCTGAACAAGATCAATTTGTTCACTTTGTACTTCACATTACAATGTCTTTGCTTATACTGTAACTAGACCCTCAGTTTTTACACTAATCAACTGTTTAAGTTAGCTAATGTGTGACCTTGCAAGGTGCTGTGCACCCTCATCATCCAGGGAACTCAAAGATTTGGACGGTCCTGCTGGGTTTCAGTTCCTGCAATTGTAAATTGTCTATGTCAATTATTACTGGTCCAAAAATTAAGCACCAGAAGAGAGCACAGACTCCTGATACTACATTTGGATGTCTTAAAAATCCTTAACAGCAGCAACAAGCAGGATAAGTTTTTTAATTAAATATTTGGATTTTTTTTTAATTAAAAATCCATTTTATGTTAAGTATTTATTTTAAAAACAAAATGTATTTAAAATTAAATTTGAATTGACAGCAACTTACGTGAAAGCCTACACTCACTCTACTTTATCAAATATTTCAAAGACATAAAAAATGATGAGCTGAATTAATGAGTCCTCCTCATAACGTTTAATGAGTTAAAGACTATTTTTAAATGTTATGAGGAAGAACATTTAACTTTTGAGGTCAAGCTTTATAAATATGACACTAAAAGTCATTTATTTCATTTTCATTCTTTATAATGGAGGAAAAATTGGTCTTTACCTTTTTCCAAATGGCAGTCTTTCAGTTTCTGTTGTGCTTTTGGGTTAATTACTTTTGTTTTTAGTTTTGCAGACTATTCAGTCATCTAGCATTCTTCAGAGTATAGCCTCTCCTGTAAATTTCAACAATTAGAGATTAAATGAAAATACCACATTTTTCCCAACCAATAAAAATACTTCAAAATGCTCTTTTTGCTTTTTAAATTTAATTCCATTTTCCATCCAAATTCAGCTGGACACAAACCACGAATAAATAGTTCATTATCTAGTAAATAAGAAATACAAGATGCACTATTTTAATATAATGGAAAAAACAACAGAAATAAGAATCTAAATTAAGCTATGTAATTGCCTAAATAAATATATATAGTTGTAGTTAATTCTCCTGGTTAGCAAAAAAGTACCACATCGAGCATCCAGGCTACAGTTAGTTTGAATAATCAAATCAATATGTTTTAATGGTTTATCAACCAGTGACAATGAACTTTTCTTTGGAAAAATAATTTAAAGAACAAATGGGAAACAATTAAGGTGACCAGACGTCGACTATCCCAATTTTGAGGAGTTTGTCCCGTGTCCCGACCAGAGCATGGTTGGGATGCTATTTGTCCTGATATTTTGTTTCCTGGTCTTTGGCGGCAATTCAGCAGAGATCCCTTCAGTCACGGACGGTCTTCGGTGGTATTTCGACGGTGTGTAATAAACCTTGCCGCCAAAGACAGAAGCACCCGCCGCCAAATACTGCCAAAGACTGTCCGCAACTAAAGGGCTCTCCACTGAATTGCCACCGAACTCTTGGATGGGTGAGTGGTTTTAAAAAAATAAAACCCACACACGGTCTCCCCGTGGTGGTCCCAATATTTTCCCCTTAACATCTGATCACCCTAGAAATAATTATAGTCATTTAAATAAATGTTTTCTGTTTGCTGATTTAAATCCACTGAGAGTGAAGGGAGAGGGAACAGATTAGGAGACTGGTAGAAGGGGGACAACAAAGTAAATGAATGTGAGGATGGACTGGAGGGAGAGAAATTGCACATGAGGATGGTTCATTTTCTTTAGGTCAAAATTTAAAAATTTGTTTTAAATTTGTAGTGACTGTGCTTCTGATTTTACAATGAGACCCATTCTGAGGTCAGTGGGGTTCCATGTGAGAATGATTGAGTGGATTCACATACAAGGCCACAGCCTGTTATGAGATTTTTTGTGTATCTTTCAGTTTTCACTTTTCTCTTATGCTAATGATTTTTAACTGAGAAAAGGCATAAAATATAATCCCAAAGCAGTAGTTAAACTGAAATAATGAATAATATAATCCAATATTTTTTTATCAGCTCCCTAACTTGTCTATAGGAGTACAGCACTAGCACCACAACACTACTGCTACTGCTGCCCCTTTACTGCAAATAGATCTGCAGGAAAAACTACAATGTCAGCACAAGCACTGTTTACACAGCAGCTGATGCACACACTTGTGCAGCAATAGGGCTGCAACAGCAGGCTCTGTGATTCCAACCAGTGCCACACACTGTGATACTAGTTAGAAATGTTTTATTCATGGTGTTAATATGAATAGTCAATTGATTTTATATTTTGAATCTATTGTTGGCAGCAGTGCATTCTCTGGTGTGCAGCCACACAATATGGAACTGGGAGCACCAGAGGCTCAGTGGAAAGCCATTCTACTGGACACCTTCTGAAGCCATCTTAGGTAGTTTGAGGAGGGAGAAATTCAGAGATTAGGCAAACAAAGACTTGCTAGAAATGTCATGATAAGTCCAAAGGATACAATTTAGTGCCTGTACTTCCAGATGTATACATATACACTGTCTGCCTATCTCAGAACGTCTGCATTTTACTGTGTGCTTAAAATCATTTTAAAACATCCCCAATATATGATACCTCAATCTAGTAGGTGGGTCTAGTAAACAGTTTGGATTTAAAACTTTAAACTAAGCATGAACTAAAAATCATTTTGAGGAATGGGATCTAATTTCCTTAGGATGACTATTTCATTTTCCCTTTGCTGACAAGGGAGTTAACAAGTTTTTGTAAGAAGATGGTTAATTTGGGCCAGAGATTTATTCATGAAGATATATGGAAAAGCTTCCATGCAAGGAAATACTGAAAAGATTGGGCCTGTTTAAAGAGGAAATGAGTAAATGGGGATATGATAGAGATATTTAAAATTAGTATTATAGAGAAGGTGAAAATCAGGTGCTTCTGTTTACTCTCTCATATAAGAAACATTCAATGAAATTGGAAGGCAGCAAACTTAAGGAATAACCTGCTCGTATGAGGCCAGGTCTGTCTATCACACATACTTATCACCACAGTATCTGAGCAACTCACGATCTTTAATACATTTATTCTCACAACACCTTTGTTATGTAGGGAAATGCTATTATCTTCATTTTACAGAAGGGGAAATGAAACACAAGGAGACTAAGTGATTTGACCAAGGTCACATAGGAAGTCTGTGATGAAGCATGGAATTGAACTCATGTCTCCCCAGATCCTAACCTAGTACCCAACAACTGTTATACAACCTCCCTGGGGCATCAAACTTAAAACTGATAATAAAAGAAAATATTTTAAGCAGTGCACAATTAACGTATGGAATTCATTATCAGACAATATCCCTGTTAAACATAATCCCAAATATATATATACACACACACAAAATGATGGGGTCTAAATTAGCTATTACCACTCAAGAAAGAGATCCTGGAGTCACTGTGGATAGTTCTCTGAAAACATTTGGTCAGAGTGCAATGGTAGTCAAAAAAAACTAACACAATGTTAGAAAACATTAGGAAAGGGACAGATAAGACAGAAAAATATCATAATGCCACTATAGTAAATCCACAGTACACCCATACCTTGAATACAGCACGTAATTCTGGCTGCCCTACCTCAAAAAATATTAGAATTAGAAAGCAGGTTTAAAACATACGGAAGCACTTCTTCAAACAGTGCACAGTTAACCTGTGGAATTCATTGCTAGTGGAGGTTATGAAGGCCAAAAGAATAACTGAATTCAAAAAAAGAGTTAGGTAAATTCATTAATGGCTATTAGCCAAGATGGTCAGGGACATAAACCCATACTGTGGGTCCCCTTACACTTCTGACTACCAGAAGCTGGGTCTGGACAATAAGAGATGGATTACTTGATAATTTCCCTGTTCTGTTCATCCTGCTGAAGCATCTGGCACTTTGGTCTGACACAGTAGAGTCATTCTTTATGTTACCTTGAAGCCAAGAGGTTAGTAAGATTCAAAAAAGTTTTAGTCCATTCTGTGACTGAGAATATCCAGTTTTACATTAGACAGGCCATTAGACTCAATTACATTAGGCAGACAGTTAGAGATTTAAACGCTCATGTTCCAAGGTATAAACCAATCACTAACTGACAGGAACAAGAAAGAAACTTTTCCTATGAGCAGGTTAAACTTTAACTGTCCATTGCAGGATTTCTTTCAGCTTCCTCTGAAGCTTCTAATACTAGACACTGTCAGGGACTGGACAAGATGGACCACTGGACTGATTGGGTATGGTAATTCTTATGATCATGTAAATAGAAAACTTTAAGGCTTCCAATACAATTGACATCTGACAGTTTACAAGCTGGCTCATGCCTAAATAATTTCTTCACACTACTTCTCTCCCAACCCCCACATTCCACCCAAGTAGCATGATGACTAATACACCCCCTTGGGTCCTACTACTCCTGTTCTCCAGGCTTTTCCCATACTGTACCATAAACTGGAATTCTCTCCTGACCCAGGGGGCCATAGCACCAGCCTTTCCTCCCAATTCCTCCTCAAAACATACTAAGAACATAAGAACGGCCGTACCAGGTCAGACCAAAGGTCCATCTAGCCCAGTATCTGTCTACCGACAGTGGCCAATGCCAGGTGCCCCAGAGGGAGTGAAGCTAACAGGCAATGATCAAGTGATCTCTCTCCTGCCATCCATCTCCATCCTCTGATGAGCAGAGGCTAGGGACACCATTCTTTACCCTTCCTGGCTAATAGCCATTTATGGACTTAGCCACCACGAATTTATCCAGTTCCCTTTTAAACAATGTTATAGTTCCAGCCTTCACAACCTCCTCAGGTAAGGAGTTCCACAAGTTGACTGTGCGCTGTGTGAAGAACTTCCTTTTATTAATTTTAAACCTGCTACCTATTAATTTCATTTGGTGACCCCTAGTTCTTATATTATGGGAATAAGTAAATAACTTTTCCTTATCCACTCTCTCAACATCACTCATGATTTTATATACCTCTATCATGTCTGACGAAGTAGGCATTCACTCACGAAAGCTCATGCTCCAAAATGTCTGTTAGTCTATAAGGTGCCACAGGATTCTTTGCTGCTTTTACAGATCCAGACTAACACGGCTACCCCTCTGATACTTGAGTAGTTTAGTATCATCTGCAAACTTTGCCACCTCACTGTTTACCCCTTTCTCCAGATCTTTAGGAATAAATTGAATAGGATTGGTCCTAGGATTGACCCCTTGGGAACACCACTAGTTACCCTCTCCATTCTGAGAATTTACCATTAATTCCTACCCTTTGTTCCCTGTCTTTTAGCCAGTTCTCAATCCATGAAAGGACCTTCCCTTTTATCCCATGACAGCTTAATTTACATAAGAGCCTTTGGTGAGGGACCTTGTCAAAGGCTTTCTGGAAATCTAAGTACACTATGTCCACTGGATCCCCCTTGTCCACTATTTCTAGGAGGCTTTTAAATCGCAGTCCATCTCCCACTTTCCATCACCATTTGAGATTAAAACCACAGAAACAATAAAGACATGACTCACTTGACTTCATCTGCACTGCCTTTAGTAGGACTAACACTCCTATTACCTATAGGTTGGGTAATTACAAAGTAAACTGAGCCTGATATAAAAAATGGCCATCAGATTTGGCTGTCATCATGGAAAGAAGTTACAGAAGAAACATCACTAATCTTCTCTCTTTTATTAGCAGCAAGTCTGACAGATAGATATGAACCACTCCCACTCCAAACTGCACAGCATAGTTCTAAAAAAAAAAAAAATTTCAAAACTCAAACCATTCTGAGAAGAGCTTTCATTCTAGATTACCTATGAAGCTGTAGCTCATTTTAGTTAACTTATTGTGTTTCAGTGAAATACTCTATCCATTCAGTGTCAGTTTGAGAGCACCAAACAAACATATTTAACACAGCTGGTACGGACCCTAGATTTTCAAACATCTCTATGGTTCAATGCAATTCAGTACTAATATACTCCCAACACCTACATGAGGTAAATCAATTTTACTATTCCCATTATTACTAAAGTTTTCAGAAGTGTTCACTAATTTTTGAGTACTCAGCTTTAGATAACTTGGCTTTCTGCAGTGCTGAGGCATCACAACTCCCATGGGAACGCTTAGGAGAAAAGTCTGGCAAAGTTACTTAAGCCAAAACAAGGGATCAGTATTAGACAGGAATTTAAGACCTATGCTGTGTAAGTGTAACCCTTCTCATCCTGACTCTGCTTACATAAGTAAAACTGCAAGATTATTTTTTTAAATGATTGTTTCATTATTCTGGTATAAGTTTTCAAATCATACAGGTACTTTTAAACATGTCAGTTGTATCTGCAGACCTTTTGGGAATGGGTGAAAAAGCTAAAAAATGAACCTGTGTTAACAAACAGAAACTGTGCAACTTCAAAGTTACGTTTAATTTTCCTGTACTCTGGGGCTTTTTTTTTTAAATATATAATTGGCTTTATTAACTTTTTGTTCTGTGTTTCAAGTCAATAAAAATGTTGGCAATGTCAGTTAATAAAGTGACTTGCAGATTTGTTTTGTGATGCGTGAGGTCAGTTACCAGTTTGTTGTCCTAATGTTTATAAAATAAGTGACCACCACCACAAGTCTCTGGGTGGGTGTGCCTACCACTTCCAATGTTAATCCGTGTGTACTGGGGCTGGCAGTGGAGGGGTGACAAGTCAGCAGGAGGGAGCTGGTCCGTGACCACAATGGCACCTAGGGGCTCCCAACTCCCTCCTCACAAATGTGGGGGAAGTAACCCCCAGCTCCACTGGGTCTCAGCTAGAAACCGCCCCCCATAAACAAATGCAGGGTCTGCCCAGGGAGGAGACCCCACAACTGACAGAGAACGACACAGGAGCAGAAGAAACTGACGCCGCACCAGCCCCACAGCACCAGGGAGTCCCCCCACCCCAGCCAGGCACAGAGGACCCTTCACCCCGCTCCCCACCCGCAGGCGGGCTCGCCCCTTGCCCAGCCCCGCCCGAACCCGGCACTCACACGGAACTGGAGCGGCCCGCCAGCAACCTGCTCCCTCTGCGCCACTATCGCAGAGATCCCAGCTGCCCTGAGAATCACGTGACCGCCTGTCAGCTGTTCCCATCCCTCATGCGGAGGCTTTTGGGCGCTGGGCAGGGCCCTTTACACGCCCTGCGCCCGCCTAGCCCGGAGCGAGGCTGCGCCGCCGCGCCGCACTGCGGGCCTGGGCTGTCACGGGTGTGGTCGCTATCCGGGTGTGGCGGGCAAGCCCGGGCTGCCGCGTGCATATGTTATCATCTGACATGACATCACAATGCTTTGTGACGTCACTGCAACACAACCGCAGGGCATGGTGTTGCCGCTGCAGTGACATCACAAGACAATCGGATGTCGTCACAACAGGAGGCAACAGCATTGTGTGGTGACAGAGCCATGTAGTACTGAAACGTTATGGGATAAAAGGGAAGGTAAGCTGTCATGGGATAAATGAGAAGGTCCTTTCATGAATTGCGAACTGGTTAAAAGACAGGGAACAAAGGGTAAGAATTAATGGTAAATTCTCAGAATGGAGAGGTGTTCCTCAGGGGTCAATCTTAGGACCAATCCTATTCAATTTGTTCCTAAATGATCTGGAGAAAGGGGTAAACAGTGAGGTGGCAAAGTTTGCAGATGATACTAAACTGCTCAAGATAGTTAAGACCAAAGCAGACTGTGAAGAACTTCAAAAAGATCTCATAAAACTAAGTGATTGGGCAACAAAATGGCAAATGAAATTTAATGTGGCTAAATGTAAAGTGATGCACATTGGAAAAAATAACCCCAACTATACATACAATATGATGGGGGCTAATTTAGGTACAACGAGTCAGGAAAAAGATCTTGGCGTCATCGTGAACAGCTCTCTGAAGATGTCCACGCAATGCGCAGAGGTGGTCAGAAAAGCAAATAGGATGTTAGGAATCATTAAAAAGGGGCTAGAGAATAAGACAGAGGCTATCTTATTGCCCTTATATAAATCCATGGTATGCCCACATCTCGAGTACTGTGTACAGATGTGATCTCCTCACCTCAAAAAAGATATTCTAGCACTAAAAAGGTTCGGAAAAGGGCAACTAAAATGATTAGGGGTTTGGAGAGGGTCCCATATGAGGAAAGATTAAAGAGGCTAGGTCTCTTCAGCTTGGAAAAGAGGAGACTAAGGGGGGATACGATAGAGGTATATAAAATCATGAGTGATGTTGAGAAAGTGGATAAGGAAAAGTTATTTACTTTTTCCCATAATACAAGAACTAGGGGTCACCAAATGAAATTAATAGGTAGCAGGTTTAAAACAAATAAAAGGAAGTTCTTCTTCACACAGCACACAGTCAACTTGTGGAATTCCTTACCTGAGGAGGTTGTGAAGGCTGGGACTATAACAATATTTAAAAGGGAATTGGATAAATTCATAGTGGCTAAGTCCATAAATGGCTATTAGCCAGGAAGGATAAAGAGTGGTGTCCCTAGCCTCTGTTCATCAGAGGATGGAGATGGATGGCAGGAGAGAGATCACTTGATCATTGCCTGTTAGCGTCACTCCCTCTGGGGCACCTGGCATTGGCCACTGTCGATAGACAGATACTGGGCTAGATGGACCTTTGGTCTGACCCGGTACGACCGTTCTTATGTTATTGCAGGTTTGTGGAAAGGCTGGGAGGGATTGTTGGGGTTCACATGTTGAATCTGTGCAAGAGCGTATCCTTGTTTGTGATTATGTCTGATACTTAATGCGTCCCCATTTGTGTTTTGTGATTGTGAAACTTCCCATGAAATTTTCTGTGCTAGGTAACTAAGCAGTTATCAACTTCGGTGAGTTTCGTTCAAAGGGACAAATTCAGCCATTGTCTCTTCAGATCAGGGTAGTTGACACAGAACATTCACAGAGATCATCCTGCTGTGTCAAACATCAATCTCAGCACAACACAAGGTCATAGTGCCATACAACAAATCTTCATGGCACTACAACACAATGTGGTGATTGTGACACTATGGGAGTGTCATAAACAGATGGTTAACCCTTAACCATCTGTTTATGACAGGGGAATGTTATAATACTTCCTTATAGAAATCACAGGGATTTATTGGAATAATTCCACACCACAGGCAAGACTTTCCCCAATCAGGTAACAATTTAACACTAAAATAAAAATACTACACCATCTATTGGTGGAGGGGCTGTCTACGCTGATCATTACAATTTGTCTCTGTCAACTTATGAATTATGTTTAGGTTTGTGAATGTTGTGTTGAATTTCAACTTCCATTTTGAATGTAATCTTTAATGTGGCTTTGTGCATTCATTCTATAACAGGAACTTTATAGCTAGTGGACAGATTCTGTCTGGGAAGCTGTGTCAGACCAATCAAGAGCCTTCAGCACTAAATGGTTCTACCCCTGTGGGGTAATAGGTTTTCTACCATAAGGCCATTGATTTTGAACAACTCTCTGCACAGAAGCTTTTTAATTTCCAGAAGCAGGATGGGTAGGCCAAGAAGGCCAGAAGGGTTGTATGGCCTACAGGAACAGGACCAACCCAAGACTCACAGAGGTAGTGGAAACAGAGGGAATTGCATTCAGGAGTTGTTTTCCTAAGATCTGTAGCTCTCTTGTGGTTTTTAAGAGTAAAGTGTGTGTATTTAAAAAATTCCTATGCTAAGCCTGTGGTTCCTTGTTTTACTGCCATCTTGTCCCTGAATGGGTTAAAGTAGAAGCCCAAAGCTCACACAGCCAGGTGTACTCCAGATGAACATATCTAACCAAATGGTGTCTCGGAAGGGCAAGGGCATTGGTTCTGAGGTCTAGGTGGCAGGACTGTGGGGTCCTACTGCCCAATACAAGTGTCAGACACAGGAGAGCGCCTGAAAGGCACAGAGCGAGG
Source organism: Gopherus flavomarginatus (assembly GCF_025201925.1). Taxonomy (NCBI): domain Eukaryota; kingdom Metazoa; phylum Chordata; order Testudines; family Testudinidae; genus Gopherus; species Gopherus flavomarginatus. The sequence continues at coordinate 320,651,419 of NC_066617.1, read as the reverse complement.
AACAGTGGTCAGTCATTATCAAGACACAGAGAGCTAAGAAGCACGTGGGATTCAGCAGTTGGATCCTGTCACAACAGACAGGTGTCCATCCAGGGAGCAGGACTGGATCAGACTGTGGCAAAGATATTTTGCAGTATGCACCATGCCCCAAAAAATTATCTCAGGACCCATGAACATTTCACATATCCCATTTGTGAAGCTGTTAAAAATTAGACAGTCTTGGAGCTACCAGGCTATGTGGCAACCCCAACCCTAAAACTCTGTAAAGTGAAGTCAATATTTTGCATTGAACAGTTTCACTATAAATAAAGTATTGCTGATCTTGGGAGTTCACAAATTAATCTATAGACTACACAAAAATTATGAGATTGTCTTAAAATCATGATATTTTTAAAATGTCTCAATTCTTTTTTAGTCCATCTAGAAATGTGTTCAGCTCTTTTCGGGACAAAAAATTCTACCTCAACTGTACACAAAATGCACACAGAGGAATGGGGGTTTTCAGTGCTCCTCTTTTATGGCAGATGGAAGAGCCGCAGTCTCCCCAACATCCTTCCATGCACTGTCAAGCTCCTCCTCAGCTTTCAACCCAGCAATATTAACTGCTAACCCCGAGCACTGTTTTTTGCTTCTCCCCTGGACCCTGTTTCCTGATCTTCTCTCTATACTCTGGTCCTTGCACTGATAACCATTGCCCTGTATCCTCCCTGAATTCCCCACTGTACTAATGAGACTTGTCCTCCCTTTCCCCTGTCATCTAGGGCCTTGACACCTTCCCCTGTCTCTATGGGGTGGGCACCGATCTCCCCACTTCCACTGCCTCTCCACCTCATGGGCACTGGCCTCCTCCCTCTGCTCTCGTGGACACTATCACCCTCTTCTCCTTTGCCATCTAGTGGCAGATAAGAATAAGTATATAATCTGAGCCAGACCCTGAAAAGATAGGCCAAGCCTTATCATGTTTAAGTGGTTTGGTACTGGCCCACTTTTCTCCTTGATGTCTGATCAGTGCTAAGAGGCTGCCTGTGGAGAGTTTCCAAGAAAGTCTGATAATGGAGGAACTAGGGCTGACTAATTGAGAGTCCTCAACACTTTCCAGGAGAGCTCACCACCCTGTAAAAACATTCCCTAAGTAATCTGTTTTATCAATCATCATCACCACCACCACTTACAGTTACACAATTTACCATGATCTTCAATTTTAATTATTTCAATCCATTTTTACCTGTGTTTTACTAAGAAAGTTGTTTTCCCCCAACTCTCTCATGAGTTTTTAGTTATGTTTTTGTTAAACCAATTTATACTTTCTTGAATGAACTGTAGACTAAAATGTGTCCAAATTCACTGAAATGTCATTCATAGAATAAAATATGTCTTGGTTTCCAAACTGGATTTCCAGGTGACTTTAGTGTGCACTACCACATAAATTAATTTTACATCACCACATTAATCATGCTATTTCTTTAGTGTACAGGAATTGGGTAGTAACCCTTTAAGTAGTTTATGAGTCCGTTAATGGCCCATGCTGTCTTCTGTGTTTCATAAGCCATCAAAACCCTGCCAATGCGGCAGTGTGTATATGTAGTTAGACCTTGTATGTTATAGATGAGTAAATACAGATCTGTCCTAAAGCAAGGAGGAAATTGCAAGAATCTCTGCCTAGCAATTTTTCTCAGCCTTATTCTTGTTGAACTTAGAATGAAGAGTCAGTTTGCTAAATGTGCAAAAAACATCTGAAGTTTATATGGTCCCGGTTGTTAGGCTCAGACTACAAGTATGGATAACTTATCAAACATTTTAGAAAGTTGGACAGAGCATGACATTTGGAAACTGGTAGCTGGCTACCAGAAGGACATCTCTTTTATCAGACTGCGCTCCTGCAACTTGCATTTAAAGGTACGTTATCAGACCTCTGAGAAGTGGCTGTTCCTTGTCTAGGATCTCCCTATGTATACTAGTTGTGAATTGCATATGGCTGGTTGTCAGGCTGCAGCCATTTTGGGCCTGATTCTCCACTGCTTTGCACTTTGAATAATCATAGAATATCAGGGTTGGAAGGGACCTCAGAGGTATCTAGTCCAACCCCCTGCTCAAAGCAGGACCAATCCCCAACTAAATCAATCACCCATGAGCAAAACGAATGTTAAATGCTGGCTTTCTGAGATGGGTAAGTTTACATTCACTTTGGACAAGTGTAAATGATTACACAAGGGGAAAGGCAGGAGAGAATTGGGCCCATTTTCAACATTCCTGTTGTCAATAATTCAGAGCAGTGAAAGTGAGATACCACAGGACCAGTACAAAATTGAGTGACAATTGAGAGGCACATTGTAAGTGTGGACACAGTAATTGCGGTGTTTAATTTGTAATGAAAGAGGTGCCAGGGCTAAAGCAATTAGGTGCTGGGTCTCAAGCAATTTTTTTTACTTTCATAACTGATTCAGGAAGTTCAGAGGTTCTGGGGCTATGAACTGCAAGCTCTGACACAAATTAAGCACTGAGTAATTGGAGCTATTCAATATGTTATAGGAGTCTTGCTGTCACAGAGATAGAGGCCTGAGATATACCAGATTCAGATAGCTGATCAATTAGATTAGACTGGCTGGAAGTTCAACATGATAACTCAGTTGTATGTAACAGAAGTCGTCAGCTCCCTTAACAACAGTGTCCAGAACTAGAGCTGGACAACGTTTTTCATCTGAAACATTTTTTTCACTGAAAAACAGATTCAGGTCAACCAAAACATTTTGAGAATTCCTGGCAATTTTGGGGAACTGTTTCAGTAAATAAAGAAATAAAATCAGGAATATCAAAATGATGCATTGTAACATTTTTAAATGAAATATTTTGATTGTTCTGGCTAGATTCATAACAGGATTTAGATGCCATTCACAAAACTGAGGAGGTTGTGCTTCCCCCCACAATACTCAATAGTCCAGTGGTTAGGTGCTTACCTTGGATGTGGGAAAATCAGGTCGGAATCCCCAGCCTAATGATGGGACTTGAAAGTAAGTTTTCCCTCTTCCCTAGATGAGTGTCTTAACCACCTGGCTATTGGCTATCTTGGGGTAGGTATTTCTCTATTTTCCATGTAGTAGCTGTTCTAGTTTGTATGAATAATTAATTGAAGTAAGAACTGGAAACTGGGCATGCCCCCCTCCAAGTGGGTGCCCTAACCAGCAGGCTGTATAGTAATTCTAACTCTCTCGCCCTTTGGCTCACTGAGTCCACAGTTTTGTGAATGGCACCTAAGGCCCCTTTTGAATCTAGCCCCTTGTTTCCAGATTTCCTGCTTTTGAATAAAAAAAGGGTTAAAAATTGTGATATCAAAATGAAACATTTTGTTATGAGTCAAATGAAATATTTCTGTCAATCTGAAATGGATTTTTTTTTCAGAATTTTCAATTAGTCAAAAATTCAGATTTTTTTCTATTTTTGGCACTGCCAGTGAACCAAAAAAATCAGTTATTTGCACAGCTCTGTTGCAAATGGCATTCTGACAGAAAAATGCTGGCCTCTTTAACAACTGGAAGGCTACTTTATTAAAAACTAACCAAGCATTTTCTAGTCAGAAAATTGGGCTGTAGCAGAAAAAGCCAAAGCAATCTCAAGACTTTGACCCCTACTCAGTTGTGGAGGCCCATTGTGGAGATTATGTCTTCCCTTGCTTACTGGCCAAATAATGGTTGACTCATAAAAACAATAGTATGTTTCTGAATGGAGAAAAACAGAAGAGGGAAGCAGCAGTCCAAGAATGCTTCATATTCTATGCTTGGTTCCACTGGTGTAAATTCAAATTAATTCCATCAAATTCAATAGAATTATTCCAGACTGACACCTCTGAAATGAGATCAGATTCTGGCCCTGTGTTAGAAAGATATTGTAGATTATAGTAATAATATTTTGCACATATAATACAGTATGCCTTTCATCCAAGGATCTCAAAGCCCTTTACAAACTGTAATTAAAGCCTCACAACATTCTTTCCCATTGTATGGGCAGGGGGAACAGGGTATGTCTACACTTCTATTAGACACCTGTGGCTGGCCGGTGCCAGCTGACTCGGGCTTGCAGGGCTCGAGGCTGTTCAATTGCACTGTAAATGATCCAGCTTAGGCTGCAGCCCAAGCTCCCATCTCACAGGGTCCTTGAACCTGTCCGCCAGCCCAAGCCTGAATGTCTACACCTCATTAAATAGCCCCTTAGCTAGAGCTCCGTGATCCCAAGTCAGCTGGCACAGGCCAGCTGCAGGTGTCTAATTGCAGTGTAGACATACTCACAGAGGCCCAGAGGTGAAATTACTTGCTTTAGGTGATGCAGCAAGCCAGTATACAGAACTGAGTTTTGTTTTCCCTTCTCCGGTATTAACCAATAGACCCTACTGAAAAATTATATTTTCAGTAATCTGAAGAGCTGACTTGAGGGGCAATTAGATTGAAGAAAAGTGCAACAAACAAGCTAAGGTATTGAAGTTTATTTCTTTTTGTTCTAACAATGTGTCAGACTAATGTGTCAGAAAAGAGAGAACTTCCAGGGGAAAGTTCTTTACAATTTACATGCCTGGAGGCAAATCGCACAATCCTTAGTCATGTGAGCAATCCTTAATTATGCATGTTGTCCTATTAACTTCAGTGGGACTATGCAGATGAGTGAAAGGTGCAGGATCAGACCCCTGGAAAGCAGTGTCTCACACAATAGCTATAATTAAAAACTGCTTATTTCACACTCTTAATTGTTGGGAGAAATGAGTCTGCATGCTGACTTCATTTCACCATAAACTGCCTTTGTTGAGAACATGAAATATCAGCACTTTGTCTTCTGGCTTATTCTAGCTGATTCATGCCCCCATCAGTCAGCCACTAGAAAATAACACTGAACAGTATGCAAAGTCCCCATGACATTAGGTATTGTTATTTTATTTCTATTGTTTCTGGCTGACTTAAAAAGCTTCAGCATTTGTGATAAATTGAGTTAGGCATATTGGTTTCTATTGTCTGTGCCAACAGCAATGCTCTTACTAACATTGATTCAACTGTGGGTGCGTGCGTGCAGGCACACACAAGCTCACTCTGACATTCACAACGTCCTCGCTACACTGTTACAGAAGTGGTGTTGGCACAGGCTTAGTGTCCCCTGAAATACCATAAATAAGAACTAACCGTGAACACTCTTGGGTGTTTTTTAGCGGTGTAGTGAAGAGGGAATGATGGGATTTTTATTTTTCTTATTGTTTGTAGGAAGCAGGCTGGAGCCCTGAGTGTGGGAGTTCCGTTTAGAGTTTTTTGTCTGAAGCAAAGCCCTTTTTGTGAGTAGTAGATATTCTAAAACTCTCATTATTCAGAGAATAAGCCAACCACTAGCTGCGCAGGTTAGGATGAAACTTTCCCTGTGGGCAGATGCGATGGTTTTTGGGGTACCCAGGACTGTGAATTACTTTGTGGGGAGTCTTGCCTGTGGTAACTGGGTGTTAGCTCCCTAAAACCACCAGCCTCTCAGCCATTCAAGCACTTCCCTGTGATATCCAGCCCCTGACACTGGCTAATCCCAGAAATCCCAGATCCTCTTCCCAAAGGAACAGTGTATTCCAATTTAGCAGTTTTACCCTAAACCACGTCTCCTATATAACACAGAGCACTTGTGATACAATGATACAAATGAAGGTTTATTTAAGAAAGAATAGCGATTCTGCTAGAAACAACAGAAAGTGATAGAAACAAATGGTTACAATACAAAACAAAATTATAAAATGCAGACTAAGGCCTATATTTCTCAATAGTTACCTTTCCTATCTAATAAAGTATGTTTTCCTCCAAAGTTCAATCCTTTGCAGAGCTGGCTGACTTCATAGGAACCAGGATCCAATTATGCATGAAAAATATCTGCTCTACAAGATGTCTTCTCGGTGATTGAATCCAGAGTGCCTCTCCCCACTCTGTTATACCGAAATAGTCTTTTGTCTCTGTTCATAGATAGGGCCATCCCCTGTCTGTTGTAATGGTCCTTTTTTTTTTTTTAATACCTCCAAGTGGTTTGTTTGTTTGCATTTGTCTTTGATGATTTTCCATTGACTGTTTTGTGTTGGAGCAATGGTAAACAACTGAGCCTTGTATTATCTCCCTGGCTAAACAGAGAGAGTGGCAGCTCCCTCCTGCATGAACAGGTTGTCACTGAGTCGTATCACTCTCTGGTGACTGCTTTTAACCTTTAAGACTATATGGTCATTGTTGGGATTCCCTCTGAGACCTCTTTCTACTCAGCTTCCTATAGCTGAGTTCAATTCCTGACTTCGTCACTCAGGTGTCTTTATTTGGGATATAGCAATGCTACACTGAGTTGATCAGACTCAGATGCAGAGAGGTGGAGTGGATGCAGGTACAACATAGCTCCAAAATTTTACAGAAACTCTCTTTATATACATTTACACAACTCATTGCATTCACTGTACATTGTATCATACATTTTAGGATTGGCTAGCTTACTTATCAGGAACCAATCCCTGTACTACATGCTTTGTCCACATGCTGTCCACGTTTTGACCTCTTTATCTCATCTCTGTATTTCTAACTTATTTTGTCCCTTGTTATCTAGTTCGCAGTCAATAGTTCCCTGGGTGTTCTCCCTCGTATCTTAGCTGACTCAGACATTCTGTCCTTTTAGCCTACTTATTTACTTATCTGATTTAGCACGGATGTCCTGTTTTCAGCCCGATGATTCATTTTCCTCCCTAATCCTTTCAGAGGCCTTGGCTACACTCACACTTTACAGCGCTGCAACTGGGATGTGAAAAAACACCCCCCTGAGCACTGCAAGATACAGCGCTGTAAAGCGTTAGTGTAATCAGGGCAGCAGCGCTGGGAGCACGGCTCCCAGCGCTGCACGCTACACCCGTAAGGGATGTGGTTTACATGCAGCACTGGGAGAGCTCTCTCCCAGCGCTGCCGCTCTGACTACACTCACACTTCAAAGCGCTGCCGCGGCAGCGCTTTGAAATTCCAAATGTAGCCATACCCTTACAAAGAATGATGCCTCCTCCATGTGTTAATTACTCATCTCAAGTCAGACCTCAGCTACAGGCATAAACTTCAACAGAGTTACATTATTCCTTAAATATTACCCATACACACATCACACCATAATTAGGAGTATTGATAAGTCTCAAGCTTTCAATAGAGACCTTACTTGTTACACTTTATGGACAACTATCCTGTAAGCAATGTATTTGATGTAGTGAGTTTGTCAGGTTTGAGATGAGAATTGTTTGCAAAGAACAGGGGACCAAAAGGACACATCTTCAAGATTTTTAAGCATCTGAGGGAAACTGTTGGGCCTCAGACTCCCCATGAACAAATTAAAGAGTTTTATTATATGACTCAAAAAGCCACCAACATGCTAAATGAGTTTGCCCCCAGCTTCCAACTGACCTCCAAGCACTGGGTGGGCGAATTTCCCGCTGGCCTGGAACAGCAGTTGGCTGGGCAATTGCCTGTGGCCCTTTTGGTTTTCAGAAATTGTACTCCCTTCCCGCCTAATACCCACATATTGAGAAGAATCTTTAAAGAGAAGGCTATTCAGGTGATTGAGTCACAAAAGACTGATGGAGTCCAAGGGTGCTACTCACATACTCTGCTTTGATTACCGATGCTCAACATTTTGGGCCAGACTAGGGTGTGATTAGAACCCTCTAGCCAACATGGGGATTCACAACATCAACACTTGGGGCACAGAAGCAGCTTGACAACAATCAGAGGAGCTGACAGCCTAGGCCCTGGGAACCCCAGCTAGAGCTGGTTCTCCCAGGCTGCCAGCTGTGCTCCTGGAAGCCTTGGATTGAGCCAGGGTTCTCAGGGTTTCCAGGCTCCCGGCTGCAGAGCTCGGAGTAGAGCCATGGCTAAAGCCAGTGCTTCCAAACTCCAGGCTCTACAGCCTTGAAGCTCTGGGGCCCTGACTTGGAGGTAGTCACCTGATGGGGCTGCCCTAGAGCTGCAGACCCTGGAAACCTGGACTTTCCTGCAGCCTGCCAGGTGAGCTGGCAGGAAACCAGGCAGGTTTCTAACAGAACCGTGCCTACGTTTTGTCGAAAGTTTGTTGAAACCAATATGTTTCTGGTTTAGATTAATCAATATTTTCTGATCAAAAACTGTTTTGTTGGAAAATTCCTGACCAGCTGTACATTGGAGTGATTTCTGGGGGATTGCCTGCCTCCCCAAAAGAAATAGGAGGGGTCTCCATCCCAAAGCTGATGGGGAGGAAAGAGTTCAAAACCACTGATGAAAAGGGGACCACTCACATGACAGTAAGAGCCAAGAGCACTTAACAAGGTTTCATCTTTCTCTGTGTGTGAATCTCTCTGTAGGTGTTGATACCATCCCCATCAGAGCAGTGTGTGTGTGTGTCTACTTTCCCATCTGTAAAATGAGGCAACAGTAACTACCAACCTCAAAGGATGCTGTGAAGCTTGATTTATTTTTTCTAAAGCATTTTGAGAGCCCAAAAAAGGTGCCTTGGCAATCCCAAGTATTATATTGACCAGACCACACTTTTAGTTCCATTTCAATGACAGTTTCTTAGAAAAGGTACCTTGTGAATATTTGTTAGTATTAAATTTGTGAATCAAAAGCCAAGTCTAAACAAAATATTTAATATGGTTACTTGCTGTACAGCATTAACTAATTCTCACAGCGACTCTTTGACCTAAATGAGTTTGTACTATCTACACATGGTGAAACTAAGACAGAAAAGATAAGTGACTTGATCTAGGCCACATAGTCGGACATCAATAGAGACAAGATTAGAATGCAGGGATTCCTTACGTGTTGTCCTGTGCTCAGTGCTCTAACCCACAGTGCCATGATACTCAGATGAAGCCTTAGCACGGGGAAACTTTTATAAACTAATTTAAAAAGAAACATTTCTGAGCAAGAATTTCCTTGTGGAATTAGGGTTATGTCACCTTGGCTGAGCTAAATGGTAAACAAGAAAGAATCCGTGCATAGCATAATCAAGTTCCTTAATTAAAAATACACCAAGGACTGTAAAGTGTTGAGTGAAGCCTGCTTTTAAATAGCAAGGTAGAAGAGAACAATTCTTCCCTCTACCTCCCAGCCATATTTAAAAGTAGAAAAACCAGTTGCATAAAACTGTGGCAACGCTTCAATGAAATGAACATGTTTGCAGGGACATTTACACCTGCTGGGACTTTTTGTAGCAAGCATGACAATGCCTCTGTTCATATTGAATTGTGTTCCTTGGAACTGGTTCCATAAATGGCCCTAAAACTACTGTAATTTACTCGGAGTGCTGGACTGGCTCCTGGATAGATGAGAATTAAAACCTCCTTTGTGCACACACACACACACACACCTGAGCACGCCTCAACTATAGCTTAGAATTTAGATTCCTTTCTTTCTTGAGCTCCATTCTGTGGTGGATTCTGAACTGACTGTGTGGCATGGGGTAATTTCCCAGTTACTTCTATAGTGGCAAGAATTGCAGGAAACATTAAACCCTGACTACAGTAGACTTTTTGCATGGAGGGAGCTATTCTTTTTGAAGTGATACCTCTTCCTGGAAACTGAGGTATTATGCAGAACTGGCTGGATGATTCAGGAATAGTTGGTTGATTTAGACTCTGGGGTTTGAATCAGCTTGTTCATTCTTCATGATTAGTTGTTTGTGAATGTTCAGATAATCAAAGTTTTGTTAACTTTGAAACAGTGATCACAGGAAAAGATTTTCAGACTTGCAGGAGAGATTCATTTAATTAAGAAACAAAATTTGTTTTGTGACTAGATGAACTTTGTTTTGGGTGGAAGTGGACATCCAGTTTTAAAGGTCATCCAATAAGGTAACCAGCACAATACCACATGACTTAGGTGGCCAATGATAAAGCTCAAAGAGTGAATTCTGAATATTGAATAATCAATTGAATATTACACTACAATCAGTTTCTGAACTATCCACAATGCAATATATATTAGTAAAATTATTAAACAATTTCAAACAAGCCCCTTTGCAAAAATACTAATCTGCTTCTTGAACAGAAAAAAGGGCTATGGCTCCAACTTGCAAACACACGTGCCTGTAACTTTACACACATGACTAGTGCCTTTAAATTGAAGGCACAAATATAAATCTTGGCAGGATAAGGCCCTAAATTTGTAGAATAAATTTTTCATAAAGAATAGCTTAACCAGCTCTAGCATTATGGTTCTGACCTTTTGAGTCATCTGTCAAAATCATCTTCCACATTTGGTATTTGACCATTTTTTAATTAACACAAATATAGTTGGAGTTTGTATAGTGATTTTTTGCAAACCAGGCCTTAATTCTGCACGTAGCAGAGTTTGACTGGAGATATAATATTGCTGCAGAGCTAGATGGCAGTGTTCTCATTATTTTTGAGCAACACCAGAATTACTGGCCATATTTTCAGAGGAATTTGGTTCCTATTTAGGCATCTAAATGATATCGCCAGATTTGAAAAGTGAGAATTGCTGGATGCTGCACCCTTCAATCTGCCTAAGCAGGAGCTGAGCTTCTGCCAGCATACTCAGCGTCTACACTAGGCAGCTAGGCCAGCAAAGCTATGCAGACATAGGCTCTGTCATGTATATTGCATCAGTATAAGACTAGACAACAAATGGATACAGACAGACCAATGGGGAGTACAAGGAAGCAGTGAGACTACTTGTACCGGATTCAGCTATTGTGCAGTATCTTAAGCAGCATAAAACTCCCCTGAAATCAAAAGGTTGGTATAGTCAGCTCTACACAAGCCCTACAGGAGCCCAGTGTATAAAGCATGTCAGGGGCATGTTGTGAGGCAGGCCGGGCTGGGGAGGGAAGAGGCAAGCCAAGGCCTTTCTACACCCTGGCTATCCCCAGCTGCTAGAACAACCACAGAGGCCATCGGGGTGGCTCCAGGCACCAGTGCACAAGTGCGTGCCTAGGGCGTTAAGCCGGGGGGGCGGCCTGCAAGTCGCCATGAGGGCGGCAGTCAGGCTGCCTTCGGCGGCATGCCTGCCGGAAGTCCGCTGGTCCCACAGCGTCGGCGGCAATTTGGCATCGGGTATGCTGAAGGCGCGGGACCAGCGGACCTCCCGCAGGCGTGCCGCTGAATCCGCGTTACCAGCGGACCTCCCACAGGCATGTCGCCAAATCCGTGTTACCAGTGGACCTCCTGCAGGCATGCCACTGAAAGCCGCCTGACTGGCAAAATACATAGAACTGCCCCTGGGGGCCATTGTGGCTGTGACACAAGTCAGGGCATCTAACCTGCCCTGGGGGGCCAAACTAGATATCAGCAGCTCCAAGATCAGGGAGGCACATTGCCTTCCCAGTCAGCCCCTGCTTCAGGCTCTTATTAGAGCTGGATTATTGACTGGCTTTGGTACCATCATACTTTGGCACTGAGGATACTTCTGTGCTGCACACTACACTTTCTTCCCTCCACTTTATGCATCAACATAGCAGAAAGCAGGATTAAGACCTGTATTAGCTGCAGGCAGGCAGTTTTCTATACAAGTAGTTCTGGACTGTAAGTCATTGAACCATAGAAATGTAGGGCTGGCAGGGATCTCAAGAGATCGTCTAGTCCAGCACACTGCGCTGAGGCAGGACCATCCCTGACAGGTGTTTGTCTAACCTGCTCTTAAAAATCTCCAATAACAGGGACTCCACAACTCCCTGGGTAATCTATTTAACTATTCTTACAGTTGGAAAGTTTTTCCTAATACCTAACTTAAATCTCCCTTGCTGCAGATTTAGCCCATTACTTCTTGTCGTACCTTGGGTGGATGTGGAGAACAATTGATCAACATCCTCTTTATAACAAGCCCTCATCAGGTCCCTCCTCAGCCTTCTTTTCTCAAGACTAAACATGCCTGGTTTTTTAACCTTTCTTCATAGGTTAGCTTTTCTAAAGCTTTTATTATTGTTGCAGCTGTCCTCTGGACTCTCCAGTTTGTCCACATCTTTCTTAAAGTGTGTTGCGCAAAACTAGACACAATACTCCAGCTGAAGCTTCACCAGTTCTGGGTGAAACAGAAAAATTACCTCCAACGTTTTATATATAACACTTTGGTTAATACCTCACAGAAGAATATTACCTTTTTTGCAACTGTATCACGTTGTTGATGCATTACATTTGTAATCTATTATAACCCCTAGATATATTTTCTGCTGTACTACCGCCTAGCCAGTTATTCCCCATGTTGTATTTGTGCATTTAATTTTTCTTTCCTAAGTGTTATAGTTTGCACTTGTCTTTACTGAATTTCATTTTGTTGATTTCAGACCAATTCTCCAATTAATCATGGTAATTTTAAATTCTAATCCTGTCCTCCAAAGTATTTGGAACTCTTACCAGTTCCCTGTCATCCACACATTTTATAAGCATATTCTCCACTCTATTATCTAAGTCATTATGAAAATATTGATTAGTACCAGACCCAGATTAGACCCCTGCAGGATTTCACTAGATATGTCCTCCCAGCCTGATAATGAACCATTGATAACTATTCTTTGAGTACCCTTTTTAAATCAGTTGGGCACCCACATTGTTGCTGGATTTAGGGGCAGAGGCAGGGCTGGGGGGCAGTGCTGGGTTTGGGGTGCTGTTTTTGTTAGCAACAAAAGGAAAAATAGAATGTTTGAAGTAAAATGTTTCAGATATTCCATATGTAAATTCATTTTTCACTGTCCTCCTAGAATGTTCTGGACCTTTGTAGAATTTCATGGAACCTTCTAGATTTTCTGAGAACTACATTACCTCAAACCTCCTAGAATGTTGTCAGCCATGCCCTTGCAGGTATATAAGAGGTGGGGTGTCTCCCATTGGTCTGATATGACAGGGATAAATCATGTATGCAAATCATGCATCTAAGTCATGAAATGGGCTACAGATCCAATAAAAAATAAGGGATTCAAAAGTTTAACAAATGGGTTGGGGGGGACTGAAGATGTTCCTTGCCTGGGGCATCATTTGGTCTAGGGCTGACTCTGCTTGTTATAATTTCACGTAGACCATATTTCTGTCATTTGCTTGTGAGAATGTTAAGTGGAGCTGTGTCAAAAGCCTGACTGAAAATCAAGATATATCACACCTACTACTTTCCCTCATACCCTAGGCCAATAACCCTGTCAGGGGAAGTAATTAGGTTGGTTTGGCATGATTTGTTTTGACAAATCCATGTTAGCTATTCCTTACAGCCGTGTTATCCTCAAGATATCTTCATTTAGTAAATTGCATCCCCTGTCCTGATTTTTTCATACTTACTGTCTGGTCACGCTATATACCTCCAACATGCTTTAAAAAATGGCTCAGCCTTGAATATTCAGAATTACACACTCTGAAATACAATTACCTCTAGGGCTGCTTGATTTTTAATCTCATGGTGTACCGGGGTGGTTACCAGCTTTTGCCCTGAGGGGTTTAAAAAGCGGCCCTGGAGAGGGCTTCAGCTCTAAAAGCTGGGCTGATTGGGGAAGCAGCCACAGCTGGGCCACTCCCCAATCAGGCCACAGCTGGCCTGTATAAAAAGGCTGTGAGCCAGGAGCCCAAACAGTCTCCCTCTGGCTGTAGAGGGAGAAGGGCTTGGCTGTAGGGAGCTAGAGACAGGATACCTGAGTGGAGCAGGGCTGGGGAAAGGCAGAGAAGCTGGGGAGCTCCAGCCTGGAAAGCCCCAGGCTGTGGCCTACCATAAGGCCAACAGGTACTGAGGGTTGCAGAGGACAGCCTAGGGGTAGGCCAAGGCAGCAGGTCCAAACTCAATCTTGCCAGTGATGATTAGGCTGATACTGCAGTCTGCCCCAGGGTGTGGGGCTAGACAATGACTGGCAGTAGCTGTATACTGAGGTGGGGATAGAGGGTTGGGGGTTCCCCAGGGAGGGTGGACCCAGATTAGTGAGGTACTGCTAGGTGGCAGCACCCCAGTTAAAGGGGCACTGGGGTCCAGGGAGGGACAGGGGGGCTAGAGGACAGGTGGATCACTGGGCTGCAGAGAGTGTACCAGAGCTGGAATGAGCTAATTACACTGCTCTACAGCCAAAATGCTTCTGAAATAAATTTAGTCCAACTTTACTAATTCTGGGTCACTGAGAAAGAAAATGATGCTTAAAATTGTTGATTGGCTCTAGTTTTCAAGATAAGTTATTGGGTCAGTATATACGACCCTTGACTTTGGAATGGCGGAGGATAAGTGAGTTATAAAGGGAAGGGATCTCAATTTAAACCAGAAATGACTAAAATGCATCTTTGACTGGATCTATGAATAAATGTATGACTGGGTTTGGACAGTACTTGCTTTTTAGGCAAAACAATGAATGATGCAATCTGAAGCTGGTATTGCATCATACATGATATGAATTACATCATGTTATTCCTAGAAGTCATGGATGGTGCAATCATAATGAAACTTACATCACTCTGCTGAACAAATTGCCCTATATCAGCTCTAGCAATCATACAGTGTCCTGCTCTCTTATTTGTCAGTGTTTGATTTTGCAAAGGGACACATTTCTGTTTAGCCAAAGTGAGCAGAAATGCCTTGTACTTGTGTGAAGAGTGCAGATAACTTCTGCTATGTTTGTGGGGAAGTGACTTTTGCATCACAAAAGCGCAGTCTAACCACTATGGTTAAGAAAGCCTATCACCTTTATTTTGGCTGCAAAATTGAAGATCAAGACAAGAGGTGGGCCCCACACATATGCTGCAACACTTATGCAACAAATCTTCACCAGTGGTTGAACAGGAAAAGGAAATCTATGCCTTTTGCAGTGCCAATGATTTGGAGAAGCCAACAGATCATAGCAGCAATTGTTACTTCTGCATGGTGCCTCCAGTTGGGAAAGGTGTGTCAAAGAAGAACAAGTGGACTGTGCATTATCCAAACATTCCATCAGCTATACGCCCAGTACCCCACGGAGAAGGACTGCCGGTTCCTGATGCACCAGAATCATTCTCACTTGAGTCAGACGAGGAAGAGGATGAAACTTCTGGTCCTGAACCACCAATGTCACAGGACCCACATTTTCTCCCATCCTCCTCCTCTGAACCACATCTCATAACACAAGGTGAACTGAATGACCTTGTCAGGGATTTGGAACTACTCAAGAGTAAGGCAGAGCTGTTGGGCTCCAGACTACAGCAGTGGAATCTCCTAGCAAGCTATCAGGGCAAATGGAGCCCTTCAGTGCTTGCAGACTATTGCTGGACAGTGACAAGAGATGCTCCATTTAATGAATACAAGCCAAGAAGCACCGAGTAGACACTGAATAGGACTAAATTATGTACATAATAGATATTTGCCTTTTGTTTCATAATAAACTTTATTTATATAAACCTTTTGCTGATTTTTAAAGTGTTACATAAACAGGACAGGTGAAATATTATCATGTAAAGCAACCATAAACACATGAAAAGACTAGGTTTACAATTTATGATTAAAACTCTATCTACACGATATACATAGAAGTAAAATGTAAAAACTTAAATATCTTAGAAACAGTAGCCAATCAGTTGTTTTAATTGTCATATTTGAATTCAGGACATCAAAATACATAATAAATATCACATTTTATCTCTGAAGCAGACAACTTCTCAAAAATTGTAGACCAGTGTTATTGGAAGTCACCAGCAGGAGGCACTGCAGGGGTGAGTCCACTTCTCTACACACTGTTATATAAAACAATATTAGGCCATCATCATCATGCAGACACATAAATCTTATGCATTGCCTAAAGTCAATGGAACTACTCACATATATAAATTAAATGTGTGTGCAACCTTCTGCAGGATCAGTGCCTGAGTGATTGTAACCAAACCTGACATTCCTCAGTCTGGTTGGCTCTCCATACATCTGCAGTGGCCTGTGCCACTTTTCTTGCAGCAGTGTTCAGTGATCACAAATCCTTTGATCCTCAACAAAGTGACCATAACATTACCTCACTCGGGAGTCAACCTGTGTTGTGGTCAGAAATCTGTTTCCTTTCCTCAGAGATGCCCAGTCACTGCTCCTTCTTTGCAGTCACCATATCTGAGTAACTGGAGGATCTGCAAAGCTTGACATTATATGGCAGCCTCTTTTTTTGTATGTGTACGTAACCCACAGACTTCCTGGGTGTGGTGTTCTGTCCCATCTAGTGGTACTGAGACCACAGAGAGAGAGGCCTATAATAATATATAAGGCCTATAATACAGTAACCTTAGATGTGTTACAATGTAGTGTACAAGTACTCTATGCATATGCAGAAAAGTGTTACAATATAGCATTAAACAAACATGAAACAATTACAATTCTGCAAGCAGTGGCTGGCTGTTTACAGGATGGAGTGAGGCAGTTCTCACTCAGAAGCAGGCATCCAGCTTTATTGACAAGCATACACACAAGCGGTCTTCTTAATATAAGCAAAAATCAGACTTACACTCTGTGACAATCTGTACCTCAGGGGTATCCCTGTACTCCCATGTTCATCCTTATAATATGGTTGTGTGGTATCCAATGCAAAGTTTGTCATGTCAGGTGTCTTCAGAAGGCTCATGATGCATGGAGCATTGTTGTTATAGTGATGTTATAGGTTGTAATTTTCATGTATATAGTTATGAAAATGTGTCCTCATGGCTTAAAACAGGCCCAAGCAAAAACTCTTCAAGAGCAGAGGGGAAGTTCACACCTAATCAGGGCATGTATGGGACAAACCCAGCCCAGACTCACAGGAACAAAGGACACTGGTCTAGGCAACAACAAAGGATCTGTTGGACTCTCCAGTGAGTTACCCCCTTTCCTTTGATAAGTTTGAGACTGCAATGAGGTAATGCTCACCTGACTCTGAAGAGGGGAGTAGCAAAGCCAAGAGGGAAGAAAGAACATCATAAAAGGGAGAGACCTTTGCCATGCCCTTCCTCTCTTTCTCCTGCCTACATCTACAGACACCACACCAAGTTACTGAAGTGTGCTAATCAAAGGGGAGAGCTTGGCTGAAGAGCAGCCAGCCAGCCTGTGGTGAGAAGCATCTAAGTTTGTAAGGGCATTGAAAGTGTTAAGATCAGCTTAGAATGTGTTTTTGCTCTTATTTCAGTTGACCAAATCCAACTTGTAAGGCTTTGACTTATAATCACATAAAATCTATCTTTGTAGTTAATAAATCAGTATGTTTGTTCTACCTGAAGCAGTGTGTTTGGTTTAAAGCATGTCAGAGACTCCCCTTGGGATAACAATGCTGGTGCATATCAATTTCTTTGTTTAAATTGATGAACTCATATAAGCTTGCAGTGTCTAGACACCTCTAGATGGAGGTTCCTAGGGTTGTGTCTGCAACTAGAGATATTGGCAAGTGCCATTTGGTTGCACAATCCAAGGAGTGCTTACATGCCAGAGGGTAAGCTCTCACAGCAGAGCAGAGTAAAGCTGGCTCCCAGGGTCAAGGATTGGAGTGACCTAGCAGATCACTGGTCCAGAGGGGAATGTCACATACTCCCTTTTCTCAATCCCTCTGACTTATCTTTAGGTCCTTCTGCTCTGTCACTCTTTCACACTCTCCAATCTCTGATCTTTTCTTTCTTTCTCTGATCTCTCTAGTCTTCTGCTGCTGCTGCTTCTCGATCTTCTCCTTCTAGCTTGCCAGTCATCTCCTTAGTCAGTTCTCTGACCTTTTATGATTGGTTGACCTTTCAAACTGCCTGCTCATTTATCCCACAGTATTCTTGTCAGCAAGTTAAAGTAGTATGGGCTGGATGAATGGACTATAAGGTGGATAGAAAGCTGGCTAGATCATTGGGCTCAATGGGTAGTGATCAATAGCTCTATGTCTAGTTAGCAGCCGGTATCAAGCGGAGTGCCCCAAGGGTCGGTCCTGGGGCCAGTTTTGTTCAATATCTTCATTAATGATCTGGAGGATGGCGTGGATTGTACCCTCAGCAAGTTTGCAGATGACGCTAAACTGGGAGGAGTGATAGATAAGCTAGAGGGTAGGGATAGCATACAGAGGGACCTAGACAAATTAGAGGATTGGGCCAAAAGAAATCTGATGAGGTTCAACAAGGACAAATTCAGAGTCCTGCACTTAGGATGGAAGAACTCCATGCACTACTACAGACTAGGGACCAAATGGCTAGGAAGCAGTTCTGCAGAAAAGGACCTAGGGGTTGCAGTGGATGAGAAGCTGGGTATGAGTCAACAGTGTGCACTTATTGCCAAGAAGGCTAATGGCATTTTGGGCTGTATAAGTAGGGGCATTGCCAGCAGATCGAGGGACGTGATCATTTCTCCTCTATTCGACATTGGTGAGGCCTCACCTGGAATACTGTGTCCAGTTTTGGGCCCCACACTACAAGAAGGATGTGGAAAAATTGGAAAGAGTCCAGCAGAGGGCAACAAAAATGATTAGGGGACTAGAGCACATGACTATGAGGAGAGGCTGAGGGAACTGGGATTGTTTAGTCTGCAGAAGAGAAGAATGGGGGGAGATTTGATAGCTGCTTTCGACTACCTGAAAGGGGGTTCCAGAGAGGATGGCTCTAGACTGTTCTCAGTGGTAGCAGATGACAGAACAAGGAGTAATGGTCTCAGGTTGCAGTAGGGAAGGTTTAAGTTGGATATTAGGAAAATCTTTTTCACTGGGAGGGCAGTGAAGCACTGGAAAGGGTTACCGTGGGGGTGGAATCTCCTTCTTTAGAGGTTTTTAAGGTCAGGCTTGACACAGCCCTGGCTGGATGATTTAGTTGGGGATTTATCCTGTTTTGAGCAAGGGGTTGGACTAGATGACCTCCTGAGGTCCCTTCCAACCCTGATATTCTGTGATTCTATCTATCCAGCATTTTCATAATCCAGTGAGTTCAATGAACATGGGGTCTTATCCAGAGAAGACTGAAGGCTTTCCTTTGCCAGAAACTGAGCCATCATATCTTCACATTGGCACAATCCCTCATCACCTTCAATTCTCATTTTGGTTACACTCCTTGGGGTGTCATAATAATTCCTTTTCAGGTAGGGGATCTGCATGTACTTTGGCTGTATGAATTTTCACTTGATCCAGAATACCAGGATAATAACCATAATTATCATTAGAATTTGGAATGCTAAAAGCATCACAGTGGGATGTAAAACTACATTAAAAAATCCCATTTCTGTGGGGGACCATCCTAAAAACACTTCCCACTATCTATGTTTAGTATCACTTCTTATACGCTCAATTACTTGTTCGATTTTCTAGTGGAATGGTGGACAGTGATCATAACGTTCTGTGCATTCTCCTGAGCCTTTTGTAATTAACTTTGCAATTCAGGATGAGTCATTAATTACCTGACTAAACTTCAAGTATCAGAGGGGTAGCCGTGTTAGTCTGGATCTGTAAAAGCAGCAAAGAATCCTGTGGCACCTTATGGACTAACAGACGTTTTGGAGCATGAGCTTTCGTGGGTGAATACCCACTTCGTCGGATGCATCCGACTAAGTGGGTATTCACCCACGAAAGCTCATGCTCCAAAACGTCTGTTAGTCCATAAGGTGCCACAGGATTCTTTGCTGCTTTTACAGATCCAGACTAACACGGCTACCCCTCTGATACTATGCTGTTTAACACACCCAAGTCTGTACCCATTCCTCCTGATATTGTACCCATCAAATCTCTTCTCATTCTATTGGTTTGAGTTCTCAGTTGAAGTTGAGTTTCCATCCACTTTTTCCAGCCCTCAACTAATGGGTTAGTGTACTTTTTGCACCTCTGGATTTTGATGGGAAATATTCATATGGTGTACATCTATTATTATTTTGTTTAGACAATAGGGGGCTCTATCATCAACTGTCTTGATATCCTCTTTCACAACATAGGGACCAATGCTTGTTGACTCTGGTTTAGATATCCATGTAACAGAGAAAAAATAACTTAAGTGAGGACCATTAATTCTCCCAGTTCCTCATCTTCTAGTTATATTTACAGTACCTTCACACCAATAATGAAATAAAACTTGACCCGAATTTCCTCATTCACACTTATCACCTTCTATCACATGTGCATACCATGGTATCTGTAATTTCATCTGATTTTTATATATAATTTCAACTTGTAATTCACACTGAACATCTATTCTACTGAGCTTCCTTGCTGGTCTATAATTTGAAATAGAGTTTCTGTCAAATTAACAAATTTATTATACCACTGTATGAGTATTGTTTTTGAACTCTCCTTACTCCATGCCATTACGGCACAGAAATAATTCTTATTCGGATATATGATAAATTATCTGATCCTGCCAATACATTTGGTCCCTCTATTATGGCACATTGCCATTGTCTCACTCTTACTACTTTCCCATATATTTTACCTATATTATCAGTAGCATCCCAATCACAATTTGATGGCTTTGGTGAGGTATAATAATCTGGATGGGTCATTAAGTGTCTCTGTCCTTGAGAGGCATACACAATAGAACACTTCTGAGCATCGTAATAGATTGTTGTCATAAACAGATAGTTAAGGGTTAATGTCTCTTTTACCTGTAAAGGGTTAACAAACAGGGACCCAAACACCTGACCAGAGGACCAATCAGGAAACAAGATACTTTCAAATCTAGGTGGAGGGAAGCCTTTGTTTGTGGGTTTGGGGTTTGTGGGTTGTTCTCTCTGGGTCCTGGACGGGACTAGAGGTGCAACCAGGTTTCTGCCAAACTCCCTGCTACAGTCTCTTATCTATTCAGAATAGTGAGTAAGTACAAAGGCAGTTACAGTCTTTTTAACTTGTTTTTCTTTATTTGCAGATGTGTACTTGCTGGAAGTAGCTTAAATTGTGTTTCTGCTGGAGAAAGCTTCTTTCTATTGTCTATAAGCTAAAAAACCCTGTATATTTACGATCTTGATTACAGAGACAATTTTTATGTTTTTCTTTCTTTATTAAAGTTTTCCTCTTTTTTTTTTTTTTTTAGAATCTAATTGATTTTTTGGTTATCTTTTGTAAGACTCCAGGGAAGGGAGTCTGCACTCACCAGGGAATTGGTGGGAGAAAGGAAAGGGAGGAGGGAAGGAAAACCTGCTCTCTGCATTTATCTCTGTATCTCTCTCGGGGAAGAAGGGAGGGGGAAGGTAACATTTCTCTCGGGGTGGGTCTCTTAGTGTACCCAGGGCGGGAAAGAGCTGGGAGGAAGAAAGGAGGGGGAAGGGAAATGGTTTATTCCCCTTTGTGGTGAGACTCAAGGAATCTGGGTCTTGTGGGTCCCCAGGGAAGGGTTTGGGGGGACCAGAGGGTATCAGGCCCTGGAATTCCTGATTGGTGGCAGCGCTACAGAATCTAAGCTGGTAATTAAGCTTAGAGGCCTTTAGGCTAGTACCCATAACCTGGACGCTAAAGTCCAGAGTTGGGAATTATACTATGACAGTTGTAACAACTTCCATCTCCTGTCTTCCATGCTTTGTTCTATGGCTTTTATAGGATCCATGATAATGGCTATTGCTTTTGCCCTATCATTCTTTCAAATTGTGAACTTGCACCCTTAAATAGTTGCAGTATTGGATTTGATCCACTGTACTGCTGTTTCTGTGTTTGCCTTCATCGTTCTTTTCATAACTATCGTCTGGGGTTTAACTGTGGGTTCTATACCTGAATCCACCCTCTCTTCTGTACTTATTAATACATTTGGTGAGCGTGCAATTATTTTTAATCTTTCTAGTAGCGCACATTGCTATGGTCCAAACCTAACTACTTTACCACGTATGGTTCCTATTCCTTCCTCCAATTTCCACGTACAATTTGGAGGTCTTGGTGATTTCTCATCAGACCTTTGCCACATCAATACTCTTTTCTTGATTTCTGAATAAAATACTTAATTTGTGGCCATCATCTGTGATGAGTACCTTACCCATATAATTTTCTGCCATAAACTCTATCATTCAAACAGGTCCCATTACTACTTTTATTACTGTATTCCTTAATTTAGGAATTGTGAAAACACATTCCTCTGTTATTAGCCAAGACCTTATCCCTGGGATGGGATATGGCCCATTGAATCATGGGTGTTTTGTCCAAATTCACACCACCATAGTAGAATCCCATAGACACACATACCCATAAGAGCCAAAATGAATAGAACCGCATCTTCTACCATTTGGCTTCCCTTTCTGAAAGATATAAAGAAAATGAAAGTCTCTTTCCTTTTCAAAAGAAGCTTGATTTTTATTTGAACAATATATAACTTTTGGTGAAAACTTTTAACCGTAAAACAAAATTCATTTGAATTTATTTTATCAAATTGTAAAAATTTAATCTTAAAAATAATAAATAATATTTTACTAACGATTATATATAAAATCTTTAACACAACTGTTTCCAAAACGTCTTTCATCACTTATTTTAATAACATTGTGAGACCATAATACCAGTGCTTCTACATCAATCAAGCAATTAAAAAGGTGTATTACATCTATTCCAACAATGTCATACCTGTTAACCCCCCCATCCATTAATCTAACTCTGAGATAAGTTATTCTTCTGCGCCCAGTGTCGATGCTGGTTGGTTGACTTACAGGTATCAGGCTTTGGTTTCCCAAATCCTATATTTATGGCAAAAAACTCCCCTGAGGTGTATGCCATTAGGTTGACATTTGCAATGTTTAATATTGTCATAGATGATCCAGAGTCCAAATGACACAGGGCTCCTACTCCCATGCTCCTTGTGGCCCATCTCTGCAGACGCTCAGGTAAACAAAGCATCTCGTGGCCCACCCTTACCCTGAACAAGCTGCAAACCAAGGTTGGGAATCCCTGCTCTAGGGTTTCAGTGCCTGACTTCAACCTCAGAGCTGCCCTACTCTAGCTTAGCTATTGCATTGCCACAGAGCTAGAAAAAAAAATAAACTGCTTGTTGGACTTCCTGGCTTGGCAGGCTGAACCCTTTTCATGCCTGTTCTCCCTTAGGCAGCAAAGGGGAAAAAAAAAACCTCCTTGACTTTGCAGGCTGTCAGAAGGAAAAATGTGTTCTTTTAAAATCCCGAGGTCTGTGCTTCTGGTTCAGAACGATCCCACCAGTCTGCCACCATGTCAAGAGTGATTCCCCACTCTGAGTGCAGAAGGTGGGAGCCTGCAGGGATTCTAAAAATTAATACTGGCCACTCCAAGCTTGTGTTAAACTCCAAAGGTTACAGCTTCTCTCTGACCTTGGATGGGTAGATGCTGCCACCACCCAAGTGCTAAAAACCCCTTTGAGAACCCAGGAAGGTGCAATTGGGAATTCCTCCCAGTGGGGTACCCTAAAGCCTCTTCAACCCCGCTCTGGGGAAGAGCTGAAAAAGAAAACAAAGAAAATCAGCTGTTGCCACTAGCTAATTAAACAACATATGCACAAACCTCTTAGGACATCAAAACCCAATCCTGTTCTTAAAAAAGGCAAATTTTATTAAATACAAACAAAAAACAAAATACATCTGGAACTTAGGCTATTGCTAGATTTAAAAAAAGCAAATATAATAATTAAGCATTGAGGATGGTTTTCTTGAGGTCCAGCTTAATGGTTACAAGCAAAACCAAAGCATTTGGGGTTAGTACAGAGGAGTCTACAATCCATAAAGAAATAAAAAGAGATAAACCTAACTGTGTCTCCCTAGACATTTCCTGGTCTACTTACATATCTGGGGTTTCAAATGTGTAGTTTCTAGGTATGATCTGATGATTTTCTTACCTGGCCCAAAGCTTTTTACAGCATAGTTTCAGCCCTGTCTTGCCTCAGACAAAGGGAAAGGTTTTTTTCCTCCAATTTTAAAAAGTTCTAGCCTTCTAATTGGATCTTTTGGTCAGGTGCTCACTCCCTTCCGTTTACCTATGGACTTTTTAACCCTGTACAGGTAAAGCAAGTAGAGAACAGCTACTAACAGGGATTTTATAGCTGGCTGGCTGGCTGGGTGTCCATAAAAGGGAGCTACCTCCCCTTTCATTTATCACATCTCCCTTCCACTTTTTCAGCTTTGATTAGTGAAACCATTTTGACACCTTTCTCTTTCCTTGTCGAATATCCAATTGATACACTGTAGGGCTTGCTTTATTGACTATTCTGACTGGTCCTTACAAAATAGAGCTTTGGACATGGCCTTTTTCTTTTATGTGTTTCTACATAACCATATCACCGATCTGCCATTCCTAAGCATGCAAGATTGGTCCCATTTTCCTATCCATTGCTGAACCTTTGCTTTAAGTGCTATTGCTACATGTTTATGCATTTCAGCAATAGATTCTAGTAATTTCTGCATCCATTGGTCTGTTAACACCCTAGGCTGTAATCCATCTCAGGGTCTACCAATTACCCACCATTGTTCAGGCAACATCATATCTCTTCCTGTCATAGTTTAAATGGAGTTACACTATGTGATGCTATAGTTCCCCTAATAGCCATAGATAATTAGCGGTAGTTTCTGATCCCAATCTTTACCCTGTTAATTTACCCCTTAGAGCAGTTTTTATTGTTCTATTGGTCCTTTCTACCTGTCCTGAGCTCTGAGGATGCTCAGCTGTATGCAACCTTTGTTTAATGCCAAAAGCCTGGCACGATCCTTTTGTAATTTCTCCTATAAAGTGAGGTCTCTGCTCTGAATCTATTTCTTTAGGGATACCCCATCTTGTAACAACTTGATCCACCAGAACTCTAGTTGTAGTTAACCCTGTATTATTTCTTGTGGGGATTGCTTCCACCCAGTTAGTAAAAGGCTCCACTATTACCAAACACTGGTTTCCTTTTTCAGTTTTTGCCAATGGACAGATAAAATCAGTTTGCAACTTAGCCCATGGACCCTCTATTCTCCGCTGTCCTAATGGTCCTTTTGTTATTTTAATGTCTGTGTTATTTGCTGTACAGGGTAAACTATTATTTACATATTGTTCTACATCTGCCCTCATATTTGGCCACCAGCCTACAATTTGCAGTCTATCAAGGGTTGTATCTAGTCCTAAATGTCCATTATCATGTACCAGTGAAATCACTGCAGTTCTAATTTATTTTGGAACTATCCATACAGACATATCCTCTTCTGTTTTGGTTGCCAATTCTAATCCTGCTTCATGTTGCTAGATTTTTCATCCTTGGTGTCTTTCTTTTGACACTGATTTTTGTACCTCAGGGTCTCTTTTTTGTAAAGCTAGTAAATCAGTCTGTTCTATTCTCTCTCCTTCTATGTTAGTTACTGGGATTGGAATTGCAGTTGCCACACTATCCCCTCCTGAGCTTCTTGAGCATGTTTATCTGCCTTCTTATTCCACTGAGCCCCTTCAACATTTTTCTTATGGGCTTTTACTTTTCCCATTAATACTGGTTGTGTCCTTTGCTGTGCCAATTCCCACAAGTATATCAACTTTTCAGCATGAGCAATGTATTTACCATCTGCTGATTTCGTGCCCCTCTTTTGCCATTGAGGCATCCAAGCTGCAACAGCCCTCAAGACTCATTCAGGATCTGTGAAAATAGCAACAGTTTCATCTGTTGGCATATTTTCCAGTGCTACTGTTACAGCTACAATTTCAGCAGCCTGTGCCAAATGAGGTTAACATGCTCCCTTAGCCATTTCTTCATTAGATATCTTTACAGCTGTCTATCCCGTTTACACCTTACCTTCCTCATAAAAGCTTGAACCGTCCACGAACCAAATTACATCTACTTTATCTGCGATCTCATTTAGAATTGCTCTATCTTGGACTAATATAGCCCCTTGAGGAGGAATCTCTGATAAGGGACATTCATGTTGTTCCCATTCAGTTATGAGGCCATAAGGAACTGGTGATAGACTTGGAACCTTTTCCATTGTTACATTTTTATTCAGCAAGGCTAATGTCCATATTGCTAATCTAGGACTAGATACATGTCCATCATCAATTTTTCTGGCTAAGACATATTTTATGGGAGAATGGGCTGTTTTAAGAAGCACTGGGGATAGTTCTACTCCCAGTATTGCAGAGCCCAAACCAAAGCTAATACCTCTTTTTCACAAGGAGTAAATCCTTATTCTACTCCATTCAGAACCTTAGAGGCATATGCCACTGGTCAAAGATCTGTACCATGGTCTTGACTCAATACAGCACTCATTCCAGTACTAGTAGTAGTCAATTGAAGCATATAAGGTTGTCCTATTTTTGGGTATGCTAAAGCTGGGCTTGTGCTAATGCTTGCTTAAGCTGCATAAAAGCTTCCTACTGTTCTTTTCCCCATGCCCAATTATTACCCCCTTTTAAAAATAACTTAATACAGTGGACTAGCTTTCTCTGCATAATTCTCTATAAATTATCTGGAAAAATTAGTCATACCCAAAAATGACCTTAAAGTAGATACATCTGTAGGAGCTGGTAATCTTTGCAATGATTCTATCCTTTGTTTACCTGGTGATCGTCCTTGTCCCAACGTTACTCCTAGGTAGTTTACTTGCTATTGGCATATTTGAGCCTTTTCTGGGCTTACCTTAAACTCTGTTTCTTTTATTTTCTGTAACACTTGATCAAATATTTCTAAATTTTCTTCCTTAGTTTTTGTGCTTATAAGGATATCATCTGCATATGGTATGATGCTATCCTTATTAGGCATGCTGTCCCACATTTTGTTCACATGCAGGTGGCAGATAGCAGGACTGTAGTGGAAACCTTGTGGGGTTCTGGTGACACAGAACTGTCTTCCCTGGAAAGCAAAGGCAAATTTGTACCAAGAGTCTAGGTGCAAAGGAATTGCAAAGAAGGCATTAGCTAAATCCAGAAAAGGGAACTATTATGCTCCTCCCATAATAGAAGCAATTACCTCAGGATACTTTGCTACCACTGGAGCAGTCATTTGAGTTACTTTTTTTCCAATGGCCTCAAGTCGATGGTAAAACTTGGAGATTAACCATCTGCCTTTAAAATTGGCCAAATAGTAGCATTATTTGTACTTTTTTGCTCCACAATTACTCCTTGATCCAAAAGCCCTTGGATAGTTCTCATTAAACTAGGTTCTGCTTCCTTCAGGTTTTTATACTGCCTTTGATGTGGGGGATATGACCAGTGATCAAAACTTCTGCTATTTTTCCACATTAGTTGTCCAGATTTTCTTATTTTTGTGCTATTTCCAGAGCCTCTGTCAACCAATCAGGCCATTTTAGCTCTTCAGCAGCCTTGATAGCAACTAACCTATATCCTATCTCGATAACAATTGGTTGATCTTCTGTTCTGATCCTATTAGAAGGTATTTCCCATAATACCTTATTACCAAATCCACTGACACTTCAAGTTTACCTAATACATCAATACCAACTATTCCATCACTATCTAAATTCATCAAACCAAACTGTTCTTTACCTTGTTTTCTCCCTAATTGAAAATGAACTGGAGCACTAACTGGTGCTCTACTTCTTGCTTCATTAAATTCCTGCAACTTTCTGACTGTTGCAAGAAGTCCAGATAAATCCTTATTCTTTGTACTAACTAAAGAAAAATGTGGCACCCGTGTCTACCAATGGTTTGTCCGAATGCTCCACTTTTAAATTCCACATATATAGTGGGTCTCCCCCAGGCATCTGTTTGTAAATGTGCCACTAAAATAACTTGATCTTCCCTTTATCAATATTGGGGAGAGAGAGTGCTCAGCCTCCCTATACCTGATTTCTAGGGTGTGATGGAGCCGTAGAGACACTATTCTCATGGTCCGCCAATCTCCAAAGTAGTTCTTATGTAGGTAGCCCATCAATTTGTAAGGTTCATACTGCAGCAATTTTCTCCATAGCCAGTTTCTTCCGGAATCACCTTTCCTTTCACAAGGAACAAACTTTTTGTTCCTATCCTCTTATTGCTTTAACCCTTCTTTGTTTCACTGGTTCTGCTGATTTCCTTGTCCTTTGGGACCATTATTAGAGAAAGTTATTACTGATGCTTTTTCAAGATTTTCTTTGAGGTGGTTATGTAGGTTGCATGTTCTCCCTCTGTATCTCATACAGTCTTTCACTTTATCTTCTATAATATACAGAGCGGTTTGTGCAGGATCATCAGAGACCGTTGCCGTTCTGATGGTTGGATCAAAGCCTAGCATTAATGCTCTTTAAAACTGGGGAATCATATATTAGTTGATATCCCAATGGAATGATTCCCACATGTTTATACAATAATTTCTGCCTGACCATATATGGTTCAGGTCTTTCCTTTGGTTTTTGCTTCTCCTGATGAAACCATACCACTGGATCTTCCCCAGGGAAGAAAAACTTCAAAATTTCTTCTCTTACTGAAAGGGATACTGATTTTTCCTCCTCCCTGGATTTCATAAGGAAGTCCAGCAAATTCATCTGCATTCATGCACTCCTTTATTACTGCAGAGAGATCACCTCCTGTTAATCCAGGTATCCCTGTTGTGTGTGTTAACCATCCAATCACTGTGTTCTAGTTCAAAGGACCCATGGATTTTCCTAGTGCTCTAATTTGCTCAAGGGTACAGGGTCTTTCCTCTACCCTCTCTTCTGTACTGCTTCTGTTTCCTTGTGCAGTAGTTTTGGTTACCGTGGAGGTAATTGGAGCTATGGGAGGTGGGCTTCGTTATTCTTCCAGCTCTTCTCTTGATGATCTGTAAAATTCTGGAACAGATTCTTTGCTCCAAACAATTTGGAGGACCCATGTCTTCTGCATCTGATTCCTCCTCTTCATCACGTAGGGATTTTATTGCTGCTATGGCTCCCTTGTTGGTTTTCAATTCTTCCTCTAATGTGTGAATCTTCCTTCTACATGCTTCGTGATTTAATTTTCTCTCCTTGTTTGCATCTAAGACTATCAATTTCATTGCAGCTTCTCTATTGATTTGCCTTCTGTTTCCATTCTTCAGATTCTACTGTTAGCTTCTCCCTCTCCTCGAAGTTCCTTTTGTGACTCAACCATCTGAAGTGATTGAATGAGAATAGTGGCTCTCAGTGGGTCAGCTTCTGCTGTTAGATTAGCTTTATCTTTTCTTAGTTCCTTAAATGCTTTATTCGTTTCTATATCTAGGAGTTGTGACTGTAAACAAGAGTCCTTACAAGGCAACTCATTTCCTTTCCTTTTGCTTGGGTCCCTTGAGAGCAAGCCTTTCTTCTTTGGTTGGATCCACTGTTCCCATTGCTTGCATAATTGTTGATAGGCACCAGGCCCAATAAAAACATCTTTCCAAAAACCCCATCCAGTTTTCTTGACAAAATTCTCCAAGCTGTTTTCCAACATCATTTCTGAATTATCATACCTCAATTTTCCTCTTGTGGTCATTTTAAATTACTGCTCCTAGTTGTTGCCCTTCTTACTAGCTACAATCACTTTGTAATAAAAAATACTGATACGCCATTACAAATATCCAATCCCAATAGACAACGTTTACTGTGATCTATACTTCCCTGTTCTGAGGGATTGGGCAGTAAAAGG
Organism: Gopherus flavomarginatus; assembly: GCF_025201925.1. Lineage (NCBI taxonomy): Eukaryota > Metazoa > Chordata > Testudines > Testudinidae > Gopherus > Gopherus flavomarginatus. The sequence continues at coordinate 320,622,061 of NC_066617.1, read as the reverse complement.
TAAGTATGGAGAAACTTTACCTTCCTATCCCTCAGAACAGGAAAGCACTGACAAATTCTGCCTTCCTGTCCCTCCGAACAGGAAAGCAATTAGTTTCACCATAGTTTCCGTGTTATCTACTGTACAGCAATTACTTTTGAGATCTTATTAATGAAATCTTTTATTTACCTTAGTTACCTACCTTTTAAGTTCTTACCTTTGCTGTAACTTACCTTTTCTTGAACTCAGAGAAAAAATCAGTAGAAAGAAAGAATAGAAGAAAAAAATTAAAATAAACAAGAGAAGAGAAGGAAAGAGGATGAAAAAAATACTATTTGTTGTCTATTGTCCTTTTATCCAATAGGGAGTGCTATACTCTCTCTTTAGGTCTTGAAATAATGCTTTCAAGCCTTAGGGTTTTAATAACATCATCGAGCTCAGCGTGGGGGCACTTAGCACTTTGAGCACAATGCCCAGATGCTAATATGTTACCCCAAATTTTGGACCCAAGGCACTTCAGTAGTGGTCTGCCTATAATTCTAAATTGATTTGTTAATTTATTCTGTCCAAATAGGGAGAAAGGTAGTGACTCGCCCTAAGGAAAATGACAGGATATTACACAAAGTTTGTCTCTGACCCGCAGAGGACTCTCCAGAGCAGACTAATCCTGCTAACCCTTGAAAGGACACGGATACAGCCTTCCGATCAAGAATAGGCATAGAAGCAGCAGTGCTTTAAAAAACACAGTCTTATTTATTAAAAGAAACATTGTAACCAGTTAATTATCTAATAAAGCGGAAAAGAAAAGTCATTGTATGGTAGGCAATAAGGCACATCTGGATTACTTAAAAAGCATGCATTTAAGAGACTACACAGACTTAAGACAAATACAATGTTGCTGGATTGGTACACTGAACGTTTCATACATATGCATAAGGCCTATAATACGATAACCTTAGATGAGTTACAATGTAGCATATAAGTACCCAGTGCATATGCATAAAAGAGTGTTACAATATAGCATTAAACAAACATGTAACAATTACCATTTTGCAAGCAGTGACTGGCTGCTTACAGAATGCGGGAGGCAGTTCTCACTCCGCAACAGGTATCCAGCTTTATTGACAGGTATACACACAAGCAGTCTTCTTAAAATAAGCAAAAATCAGATGTACACTCATTTTCTCAATCCCTCTGACTCATTTTTAGGTCCTTCTGCTCTGTCACTCTTTTGCACTCTCCAATTTCTGATCTTTTCCTTCTTTCTCCCATCTCTCTAGTCATCGTCTGCTACTGCTTCTTGATCATCTTCTCCTACCACACACCTTCTAGCTTGCCAGTTGTCTCCTTATATTCAGTTCTCTGACCTTTTCTGATTGGTTGACCTTTCAAGCTGCCTGCCGCCTGCGTGGGTGGCAACTCATTCAGCCAATCAGCTTTACCCTTATCATCATAGCTACTCCTCTTTCTGCCCCCTTCCTGCATGTATTTTGAGACACCCTCCTGAACTTTGTTTGACTCTTGTTTCTGATTTGCTATTGGTCAATTTAGGGTACGTCCACACTACAGCTTAAAAACGATATTAGTAAAATCGATTTTATAAAACAGGGTTTAAAAAATCGATTTTACACGTCCACACTAGGGCGCATTACGTCGGTGGTGTGCGTCCATGGTCCCAGGCGTCCATCGATTTCAGGAGCGTTGCACTGTGGGTACCTATCCCATAGTTCCTGCAGTGTTTCCTGATCCTTGGAATTATGGGTTACTACCCCAGTGCCTGATGGGGCAAAAATCACTGTCGTGGGTGGTTCTGGGTACAGCCTCACCCCCTCCCTTCCTGAAACCAGCAGACAGCCATTTTGCGCGTTTTTTACTGGGTGAAGTGAGCAAACGCCATTTTACAGCAAGCATGGACCCTGGTCTGATCAGTACCTTGATCATGGACGTTGTAAACAGTTCACGCATTCTTGTGCTGTCTATGCTGAACCATGAACAGCAAATGCAGGAGAGGAGGCTGCAGCGACAGCGGCGCGGCAACGAGAGTGATGAGGACCTGGAGACTGAGTTCTCCGAAATCGCGGGCCCCTGTGCTTTGGAGCTCCTGATGGTAAAGGGGGAGGTTCTACCCATTGCTCGCCGATTTTGGGCCTGGGAAACAAGCACAGACTGGTGGGACCGCATAGTTTTGCAGGTGTGGGATGATTCGCAGTGGCTGCGGAACTTTCGCATGCGTAAGAGCACTTTCTTTGAACTTTGTGACTTGCTTTCCCCTGTCCTGAAATGCCATAATACCAGGATGAGAGCAGCCCTCACAGTGGAGAAGCGAGTGGCAATAGCCCTCTGGAAGCTTGCAACGCCAGACAGCTACCGGTCAGTCGGGAATCAATTTGGAGTGGGCAAATCTACTGTGGGGGCTGCTGTGCTGGAAGTAGCCAAAGCAATCATTAAGCTGCTGCTACGAAAGGTTGTGACTCTGGGAAATGTGCAGGTCATAGTGGATGGCTTTGCTGCAATGGGATTCCCTAACTGTGGGGGGGCCATAGATGGAACCCATATCCCTATCTTGGCACCGGAGCACCAGGGCACCCAGTACATAAACCGCAAGGGGTACTTTTCAATGGTGCTGCAAGCACTGGTGGATCACAAGGGGCGTTTCACCAACATCCATGTGGGATGGCCAGGAAGGGTTCATGATGCTCGTGTCTTCAGAAGCACTACTCTGTTTAAACGGCTGCAGCAAGGGACTTACTTCCCAGACCAGAAAATTACAGTTGGGGATGTTGAAATGCCTGTAGTTATCCTGGGGGACCCAGCCTACCCCTTGATGCCATGGCTCATGAAGCCATACACAGGCAGCCTGGACAGTGGTCAGGAGTTGTTTAACTACAGGCTGAGCAAGTGCAGAATGGTGGTAGAATGTGCATTTGGGCGTCTCAAAGGTCGCTGGAGAAGCTTACTTACTCACTCAGACCTCAGCCAAACCAGTGTCCCCTTTGTTATTGCTGCTTGCTGTGTGCTCCACAATCTCTGTGAGAGTAAGGGGGAGACCTTTATGGCGGGGTGGGAGGCTGAGGCAAATCACCTGGCTGCTGATTACGCGCAGCCAGACACCAGGGCAATTAGAAGATCACACCAGGAAGCGGTGCGCATCAGAGAAGCCTTGAAAACGAGTTTCATCATGGGCCAGGGTATGGGGTGACTGCTGTGTTTCTTTCCCCTTCCTGAACCTCCCCTCCCCCCGTATTGACTCCTGCTGCAAGCAACGTACCCTGCACCCTTCCCTAACAGCTTGCTTATGGAAATAAAGTTACTATCTTTTAAAAACCTTGTATTCTTTATTAAAAGTCAGTCCCTGTAAGCAACCCACCCTCCCTCTTGCTTTAAAAAGCATGTAATTAAAAATACACAAGTAGGGGTTTTGGAGGAGGATGGGAGGGAGGGAAGAAAAAGGAAATTAAGGAAGCATTGAAAACGAGTTTCATCATGGGCCAGGGTATGGTGTGACTGCTGTGTTTCTTTCCCCTTCCTGAACCTCCCCCCCCCCCATGTATTGACTCCTGCTGCAAGCAAGCTACCCTCCACCCTTCCATAACAGCTTGCTTATGGAAATAAAGTCATTCCCTGTAACCAACCCACCCTCCCACTTGCTTTGAATAGCATGTCATTATAAGAAGAGTAAGAGAAATAAGAAGGTACCCCGGGAGTGGTTTGGGAGGAGTATAGGAGGGAAGAAAAAGGCCATTAAGGGCATTTCAATGTAATGACAGCCTTTTGGTTGGACTATCCATGGGGGTGGAGTGGGCAGGTGCAGAAAGCCTTCCCCCACGCGTTCTTACACGTCTGGGTGTGGAAGATGTGGGACATGGTGAGTACTGAGGGAGATTAAACATGGGCTGAAGTGGCACTCTGTGACCCCGCAGCTCTTCCAGCAGACTTCGGAGGATGTCAGTTTGGTCGCGCAGCAGCTCCAGCGTTCCATTCTGCCACCGCTGATCTTCCTGCCGCCACATCTCATCTCGAGCGTCCCTCCTGTCCTCACGTTCACTGGCAGCATTCCTGTACTTTGCAACCACGTCTTTCCACTCCCCCAGATGAGCTCTTTCACTGCGGGTTACTGCCATTATTTCTGTGAACATCTCCTCCCGTGTCCTCTTCTTCCTTATTCTCCTTATCTGACCTATCCGTGGGACTGAGGTAGGGAGGCTTGAAAAATGTGCAGCTGCATGAGTGGGGGAAAGGAGTAATAGAAGGGTCATAAGAGATACATTTCACAGAACAATGGTTATACTCTTTCACAGTGAACTACACTATTCACCGTACGTAGCACATGTCACTTCACTACAAGGTCACCTTTGGATTCTTTTAGTATTTAGTGCTTGTGGCTGTGGTGTCAGAGAGCAACAGAGACGCAGGTTCGGGGATTACAAATCAGTTTGCAGGCGGACATGGTAAGGCATACATCTAATGGCAGTTAACCATACAACCTCTTCCTTTCCCCCGTACCACTGGCTATTACCAGGTAACATTCATGCTGGGCAGCCAAACTGCTAAAAAGCACATCTTTTGCTTCTTTTCTTATGCCATCAGAAAGGTTAAGCACTAGAGGAAAATTGTGAATGGTTTCCCCCCCCACTCTGCATGTCTGCTGTAATGGCAGGTCACTGAAACCTTACCACCTCCCCCTTCCCCCCTCTATGCCTTGGCAATTAGCAGCGAAAATTCCTGCTGCCCAAATGCTAAAAAGGTCAGTGCCATTAGAGACACCTCCCCGTAGGAATGGGCTGTTTTTTACCTCCCCCCCCACATGGCTAACTGCTAGGGAAGGATTTTTTTAAAGGCGCAGGAAAGCAGCAACGAAGGAATGGTCATCTCTGTCCCCTTAATAAACTACATTACTTTTTACCAGGTGACCATGAATGATATCACTCTCCTGAGGATTACAGACAGAGAAAAAGAAATTATGCTTCTTGAATGCCAGCAATCCCCGGGACCATACGCAGCTAGGCTTTGTCATGCAATGATACCCGATTACGTGCTCCAGGCATGGCGTGGTAAAGTTTCGTACCATGGTGGACGGAATAAGGCTGCCCTGCCCAGAAACCTTCTGAAAAGGCTTTTGGGGTACCTACAGGAGTGCTTCATAGAGATGTCCTTGGAGGATTTCCGCTCCATCCCCAGACATGTTAACAGACTTTTCCAGTAACTTTAATGCCAGCTAATGCATGCAAGCCCTCAAGGCAAATCAATCATTAAAAAAGTTTGCTTTTAAACTATGTTTTTTATTTAAAAAAGTACACTCACCAGAGGTTGCTTCCATGGCTTCATTGTCTGGGCTAGTGGCTTGGGAGGGCTACGAGGGTAATTCTGTCTGGCTGAGGAAAAGCTCCTGGCTGTTGGGGAGAATGGAGTGCTGTGTGGTCTCTGCCATCTCGTCCTCCTCTTCCTCCTCCACATCTTCGCCGTCCGCAGAATCATCAGCAATGGCTGAGATTACTACCCCCACCTCTGAATCCACAGACAAGGGGGGGCTTGTCGTGGCGCAGCCACCTAAAATTGCATGCAGCTCCGCATAGAAGTGGCATGTTTTTGGCCCAGATCCGGATCTGCCATTTGCTGCTTTGGTTTTCTGGTACGCTTGTCTGAGCTCCTTCACTTTAACTCTGCACTGCACCGAGTCCCTGCTATGGCCTCTCTGCCTCATGGCATTAGAAATTTTTTCAAAAGTTTTCTCATTTCGTCTACTGGAACACAGTTCTAATAGCACAGAATCTTCTCCCCATACAGCGATCAGATCCAATAACTCCTGTGTGTGTTCCACGATGGAGCTCTTTTCCTATTCTCAGGAGACTGCATTGTTACCTGTGCTGCTGAGAGCTCCACGCTGGCCAAACAGGAAATGCAATTCAAAAGTTCCCGGGGCTTTTCCTGTGTACCTGGCCAGTGCAGTAGAGTTCCTTTACCTGTCCAGAGCGGCCACTGGTGCACTGTGGGATACCTCCCGGAGGCCATTAACTTCGATTTCCGTCCACACTAGCCCTAAATCGATTTTGTAAAATCGATTTTAGGGTTACTCCTTTCGTTTAGCTGGAGTACAGAAATCGATTTTAAGACCCCTTAAAATCGATTTTAAGTGCCTTGTAGTGTGGACGGGTACAGCGTTAAATCGATTTAACGCTGTTTAAATTGATTTAACGCTGTAGTGTGGACCTGGCCATAGTCTGTGTCCTCCATCTTGCGAATTCCTAGTAGAAAATAATAGCAGCAGCCATGTTGGATTTTTACTACAAACTATCATTAATTACACTGCTCTACAGCCAAAATGCTTCTGAAATAAATGTAGTCCAACTTTACTAATTCTGGGTCACTGAGAATGAAAATGATGCTTAAAATTGTTGATTGGCTCTAGTTTTCAAGATATGCTATTGGGTCAGTATATGCGACCCTTGACTTGGGAATGGCGGAGGATAAGTGAGTTATAAAGGGAAGGGATCTCAGTTTAAACCAGAAATGACTAAAATACATCTTTGACTGGATCTATGAATAAATCTATGACTGGGTTTGGACTGTACTTGCTTTTTAGGCAAAACAATGAATGATGCAATCTGAAGCTGGTATTGCATCATACATGATATGAATTGCATCATGTTATTCGTAGAAGTCATGGATGGTGCAATCATAACGAAGCTTACATCACTCTGCTGAACAAATTGCCCTATATCAGCTCTAGAAATCATAGTGTCCTGCTCTCTTATTTGTCAGTGTTTGATTTTGCAAAGGGACACATTTCTGTTTAGCCAAAGTGAGCAGAGATGCGTCGTACTTGTGTGAAGAGTGCAGATAACTTCTGCTATGTTTGTGGTGAAGTGACTTTTGCATCACAAAAGCGCAGTCTAACCACTATGGTTAACAAAGCCTATCACCTTTATTTTGGCTGCAAAATTGGAGATCAGGACAAGAGGTGGGCCCCACACATATGCTGCAACACTTGTGCAACAAATCTTGGCCAGTGGTTGAACAGGAAAAGGAAATCTATGCCTTTTGCAGTGCCAATGGTTTGGAGAGAGCCAACAGATCATAGCAGCAATTGTTACTTCTGCATGGTGCCTCCAGTTGGGAAAGGTGTGTCAAAGAAGAACAAGTGGACTGTGCATTATCCAAACATTCCATCAGCTATACGCCCAGTACCCCACGGAGAAGAAGGACTGCCGGTTCCTGATGCACCAGAATCATTCTCACTTGAATCAGACGAGGAAGAGGAAGAGGATGAAACTTCTGGTCCTGAACCATCAATGTCACAGGACTCACATTTTCTCCCCTCCTCCTCCTCTGAACCACACCTCATAACACCAGGTGAACTGAATGACCTTGTCAGGGATTTGGAACTACTCAAGAGTAAGGCAGAGCTGTTGGGCTCCAGACTACAGCAGTGGAATCTCCTAGCAGGTTATCAGGGCAAATGGAGCCCATCAATGCTTGCAGACTATTGCTGGACAGTGACAAGAGATGCTCCCTTTAATGAATACAAGAGACAAGCCAAGAAGCACCGGGTAGACACTGAATAGGACTAAGCTATGTACATAATAGGTTTTTGCCTTTTGTTTCATAATAAATTTTATTTGTATAACCCTTTTGCTGATTTTTAAAGTGTTACATAAACAGGACAGGTGAAATATTATCATGTAAAGCAACCACAAACACATGAAAAGACCTAGCTTTACAATTTATGATTAAAACTCTACTATCTACACAATATACATAGACATAAAATGTAAAAACTTAAATATCTTAGAAACAGTAGCCAATCAGTTGTTTTAATTGTCATATTTGAATTCAGCACATCAAAATACAAAATAAATATCACATTTTATCTCTGAAGCAGACGACTTCTCAAAAATGTAGACCAGTGTTATCGTTTCCCTAAAGCATCTAGTTTAAAACTAACCACTGTTTCTTGCAAACTAAAGCACTCTGATACTAACACTACCTTTTGAAATGCAAATTGGGAGAGGTGAATTTTTACAATGTTTCTCACTCCTACCCTCCCACTCCCTGGGCTTTCAGTATTTTTCTTCAGGGTGTTGCAACTACACAGAAATTAAGCAAGTTTAAAAAAAAAGGCAAAAGAGAGCTTCTGGTAACAATAGAAATATTTTACTTCCTGGGAGTTGTTAGATGCCCCTTATGAAGTGGACCGCAACATGGCAACTGGGCAGAACAAACGTGCTAGACCAACCATCATCCAACATGGACAGTGGGCCCCCTGCAGCTAACCTACCCCCACTCAGCACATCTGAGAGTGAGTCTGAGGAGGAAGGCACTACCACAATGTATCCTAGAATAGAGACGAGATTTCAATCTCAATCAGCTGAACCAAGGGAGAGCACCACTTCTTCAGCCCTAAACCCCATGACAGAAGTATTTAGGCCATTGCTGGCACACCCATACCGCCAATGAGACCTCCCTGTGATGACACGTTTAGGTTATTGGACAGTGGAGACATTCAGGTGGAAGGTGTCCTGGAGGCCTTGGACCTTCCACTATTAGAATCAGAGATGCAGGGGCCTATGCCCATAGCTGAGGGATCCTCAAATGAACCCTCCTCATCCCTTACCCAAGAAAATATCCTCCTCTGCCCCTGCAATGCCCACTCTCAATAAGCAGGACAGGGTTATAAGGCCAGTAAGCCGGTTAACTTATGATGCACCTGTGAGGGCTAGTAAAGAACCAATACACTTTAGTTCACAGACTTGTGGAAGCCATAGTGTGTTTCCTGAGGTCCTCTGCGGGGGAACTAATGAATTTGGTATAATATGGAGTGTGATTTGTTGGGACAACAAATTCTTGGCTGGGGGAGGATGTAAGCAGGATCTGAATGAGCTCTCCCCTGACATCTAGTGGTGAGCTGTGGAAAAGGACTTCAGGAGCTGATCTCGTTTGCATGGACACACCCACCCTGCCAAGGTGCTCAGCATGATGCGATTGCTTGCCCAAGTGATCCCTTGTGGCTGGTGTTGGATCCCCAGTCTCCTTGTTATAGGAGCAGGAATAATAAAGCGTTGTTATCCTTATTGTGTGAACCGAGGGCAGCAGAACTGTACCTGGCATACCCCGATGGAGGGACTGACCCTCAACTGAACGACACTCGCTAGGCAGGGGACATGGGTTCAAAAGCCTAATGAGCTGAGAGAGAGTGGAGACAGGTGCTTGTATTTGGTAGTGTGGGCCATATTTAAGGGTTCTAGACACCATTTGACCATGCCTTTCTCTATGGAATAATAGAGTTTATTTAGACTGAATTAAGTATCTAGTTACATGCTGCAGAGCTGAAATCACTGATATCTAGGTCTAAGTATTAGACCTACTTTGGGACAGTGTCTCTATTGCAAGTGACTTCCCAGTGTGCACCAGCAGTGAGGTTGCCCCACTAACAGCTGTGAAATCTCTGAGAGCTGTGTTAAGTAGGGGCCCTGAAGACATCTTGGCAAATGAGTGGCTGGTGGAGAGTTGTGGCCAGCAGGGTGGTGGAGGGTGTGGTGCAGCAAGTGGCAAGAGGGAGGCTGGTGGAGAGGCACGGCCAGCAAGGTGGCTGGTGGAGAGAGCCAGAGCAGAGCCCTGCAGAGAGGGGTGGCAATTGGCCAGTGGGGAAATGAGCAAGTGCCCTAGCAGAGGAGCATGTAAGGTGCCTCCTTACCCCTCCTTCCACCCAGGGTGGGAGGTGAACTGTGCAGATGAACCTCTGAATTCTGGGATTGCCCTGGCCAAAGACAGCAACTATGAGTGGGGTGCAGAGAAGGGACAGGCAGGTTAAATGGACTTTTTGGTTGCTGGACGTAAGAACCTGAGGGGGAAAGGATACTGCCCAATTTACTTGGGGGTGGGTCTTTTGCTCATGGTTTGTGTTTATGAACCCTAGTTGTAGTGTTTTCCCAAATTAATGCTGAGTTACTTCCCTCCTTTTAATAAAAGTTTTTGCTACACTCAGATTCTGTGCTTGCGAGAGAGGAAGTATTGCCTCTTAGAGGCATCCAGGGGGTAGTGTGTAATTGGCCCAGGTCATTGGGTGGGGACTCGAGACAATTTTGTGTTGTACTGTGGAAAAGGAACCCCTAGCTGAACTTTGCCCTTGTTGCTGCTGGCACAACCTGGCAGAAGGGTTACATGTATAACTCTATTTACTCTAACATTACATACAGTTAACTATGTGCCCTATTTTTGGAGCAGTGTATAGCTAAAATATAGTACAATTCTTGTTCTTATGCTTCATCTCACATCTTGGAGGAAAGAGTAATTTGCATTACTTTCTGAGCATGGAGCTCTTCATATGAACTAGAGCAGGCCTGCACAACATACGGCCCGTGGAGGCTCACTGTGCGGCCTGGCAAAGAATCAAAGGGCTCTGGGCTGCTGGCAGCCGCGGGGAGCCCAGAGCCCTTTAAATCTCAGCTGTGGTCGGGATTCATAGGGCTCTGGGCCGCCGGCAGCGGCAGGGAGCCCTGAGCCCTTTAAATCTCAGCCACGGCCGGGATTCACAGCGCTCTGGGTTGCCCACAGAGATTCCCGGCTGTGGCTGAGATTTAAAGGGCTCAGGGCTCCCAGCTGCCACGGGCAGCCCAGAGCCCTATGAATTCCGACCGCAGCTGAGATTTAAAGGGCTCAGGGCTCCCCACAGTTGCAGGCAGCCCAGAGCCCTTTGAATCCCAGCCACGGCTCCAGCGGATGGGCTGGGACTGGGATTTAAAGGGCTCGGGCTCCCCTCAGCGGCAGGAACTCTGGGCCCTTTAAATCCCTGCCCCAGCCCTGCAAAGCTCTGGGTTCCCCCAGCTGCCGGAGCCCCGGGCCCTTTAATTTGCCCCTGACAGCTCCCAGCCACCTCTTCAGCTGGAAGCCCCTGGTTGATTTAAAATCAAATATCACCTCCCCACCCCCAACCTTCCTTTTTGGCCCATAGCTGTTTTGGTGGGGCGACGCTAGGGAAGGAGGGTTTGTTTCTGCAGGGCTGGGCGGTGCTGGGGCGGGGTGTTTCCACGGGCCGGGAGGTCCTGGGGGAGGGTGTTTCTGCGGGGCTGGGGGGTTTCGGCCCTCAGCTGTTTTCTTTGGAGTAATGTGGCCCTCGCCGCTTTACGAGTTGTGCAGGCCTGAACTAGAGGTTTTTTTGAACTCTAGCCCTTATATTAGATTGTTGAATTATTTTTAGTTGTAATACTTAATAGGTTTATATTGTGTTCAGGGATTAATAGGGAAACCCTCCTGAAGCTAATTTAACACACATTAAGCCCAATAGCTAGTACTGAAAAACTCCTTTAGCTTAGTGGCTAAACTGTCTGTATTATATTGAAAAATTAAGCGGCAAGTTTAAACCCTGAGGGTTATATATTTATGAGAAATTCTTTAGATCTTTTGTTCTCCCAGGGCCTTATTCATTATTACATTCTGACACATCTGTTTTTATCCTCCCCTAGTGGCCTGTATATATTAAAATATGAAAAAAAATCCTGTGCAGTATAACTGAATTCAGTTTTTCTCATAAATGTCTTGGCATGTGCTAGCAAATGCCCTTTGTTTGAAAACTGCAGCTCTAGGCTCAAATTCACCTTTCATTTGCACCAGTGCAGCCCCTCTGAAGAAATTCTTATTCAAGGTTGAAATTAGCTTCATGCACAGAGTCCAGATACTCAGGTTTAATGCCAGAGGAGTGTGTGACATTGCACTCCATATGATTTTATAAAATATGCTAATGAGTGTGAACATAATGTAACTGGAATATGCTTCATGCAAAAGATCTCTTGTAAGGTATCATTATAAAGCTTATCTACTGAGGGTGTTCATCCTATTTGCATGAATGTATCTGAAACTAGAAATATGAAATATAACTGAGGTCCTATTGTAATTATGCAAAGTGTGGGCCATTAATGGTGGTTTGGAATCTTGATGCCTCCCATTAACCAGGACAATTGGTTGTAAATGGCTCTTTGTACTTGCAAGCCTTCCTGTGAATCAGGCCAGGAAGAATGAAGGCTTGGGGTCTCACAGGACATTTGACCATGTCACCTGGTACTGGAATCCATCTTAAATCTGGTGCTTTTCCATTTAGAAGGAGGGGTGGGGACCCAGAGACACACAAGATTCCTGCCTTTTGCAAAGCTATATGAGGGGGCAGAACAGAATAAAGGAGGCTGCAGTCATGAGAAATCCCCTACCTGCCACCTGAGCTGGAACAAGGACTGAACCCAGGGGAAGGATTGGGCCCAGACTAGAAAGGAGTCTGGTCTGTCTAAGAAGCTTATTGGAACATCTCTGAGGGTGAGATTTATCTGTAATCCTTTTCTTAATGTATTAGTTTTAGACTTGTGTGTGTTTGTTTTATGTTGCTTGGTAACTTACTTTGTTCTGTCTTATTACTTGGAACCACTTAAATCCTACTTTTTATATTTAATAAAATCACTTTTGTTATAAATTAACCCAGAATAAGTAAGTAATTTCTGAGGGAGCAAACAGCAGTGCATCTCTCTCTATCAGTGTTACAGAGGGAGGACAGTTTATGAGTTTACCCTGTATACTCTTTATACAGAGTAAAATGGATTTATTTGGGGTTTGGATCCCATTGGGAACTGGGTATCTAAATGCTAGAGACAGGAGCACCTCTTAAGCTGTTTTCAATTAAGTCTGCAGCTTTTGGGGGACGTGGTTCAGACCTGGGTCTGTGTTTGCAGCAGGCTGGCATGTCTGGCTCAACAAGACAGGGTACTGAAGTCCCAAGCTGGCAGGGAAAACAGGCTCAGAGGTAGTCTCAGAACATCAGGTGGCAGTCCCAAGGGGCTCTCTGTGACCCTACCTGTCACAGAGTGCAGGAAGGCTGAAGAGTTGAAATCTACTCTCTAGGCCACTTCTAAGGTATGAAACTACCACACAGTCCCCCCTCCCCTTGACAGGTGCTATCCCAGCCCATGAAATAGTGACCACTGCCTCTGTGCTCTCAGGATGGGTGCTGGGCCACTGGTTCTGCGAAAATACTGTTCTTCAGTCCCTTCCCTGGTCCACCCTAGAACCACCTTGGCCTGCCCTCCCCAAAGTGATCTTCCTTGCCAGCTGGTGAAGAGCAGGTGCAGACACTCTTGCTTTTTTGCTGTGGTGGCATGCTTTGGGCAACTGCAACTTCTCAGCCTGTTGACCTCCAGCTGGGCAGCCCCTACTTCAGAATTAGGGGGTGTGGGTGAATCTGAGTAGCGGTGTGTGAAATGTTCCTAACAAAATGCAAAACTACTTATAAATCTAGTTTCTTTACGTTTTATTATGAACACAAATGGGCACACAGAAAATTTATCTATAATTTGTATTAGATACTAGAAGTCCCAATTGGGATCAAGACTCCATTGTGCTAAGGGTTGTACAAATACATAGAGAAAGACTAGCTCCACCTAGAAAAGCTTACCAACTAATTATATAGTGCAATTTTTATTAACTCTTCGTTGTTGCAAAAAATAGCCCCATTTTCTACTAAAAAGGGGCTGCTCTTTAAGCATGTTAGCCCCATTTCTTGAGTGAATCTGGTTTTTACATGGGAAAACATGCAAAACAATGCAAAAAACAGTTTGTTAAAATTGCAAATGGTCTAATATTTAGGTAGCATGGATTCATGAGCAGTGAAAGGGCAGGGGGAAAGTGAGCAAATCTCTGCAAGACAAATATTTAATTTTGCCCCATTCTTGGGTGGAAGGAGTTGTCATGAGAGGGATGTAGCGGGGAGTTTGTCTCAGAGGTAGATCAATAGAGGACAGCCAGGGAGGGCTTTGGTAGCTGGTGGACAAGGGCTGGATCTAGGTGGATGTCAGTGTGGGGCCTTTGAGAGTTGGCCCTCCTATGGTCCTGCAAACACTGACATGTGTACTCAATTTGACTACAGTGGGACTACTCATGTCTAACTCTCAATTTGTTAAAGTCCAAATAGGGGCCACAAAAGTTTTATTCCTGCAGGAAATGTTAAATCCTGTGGGGATTCATTTTTGAATTTAAAGAACACATTCTGTAACTTATATCAGAGGGGTAGCCATGTTAGTCTGTATTAACAAAAACAACTGGGAGTCCAGTGGCACCTTAAAGACTAATAGATTTATTTGGGCATAAGCTTTCATGGGTTAAAAAAAACAACAACCCACACACACTTCAGATGCATGAAGGTTTTTTGGTTGCATTTTTTGGTTCTGCGTGATGGGGTTGGGACTCATCACCACAGCACCTCCTACTGGCACATCTGGGAATTAGCTCTGTCCTCTGCAGGGCACCCTCTGCTGGTGGTGTCCCGTCCAGTGTCTGGACCCATGTTGCTCCCTGCTCAGGGGCGTCCACTTCAGGACACTACCCTCTGGCAGTGCCCACTGCTCCAGTCTCACTCCCTTCCAGGGGTCTGGTGTTATCAGCAGTCCTCCATCTGCACCTGTTCTAGTGGCCAGCTGCAGCCTCAAAGTCTAGCCCCTTTATCACAGGGGCCAGCCATGGCCTGTGTCAGGCCATGCTCCTCCTCAGCCAGGTGTAGTACAAGGGGGAAAGAGGAGGATCCAGGGACTCTCTAGCAGAAGCCTTCCTGCCCTCCTCCTCTCCCCTTGTCAGACTTTGTCCCTAGGCCACTTCCGCTTCAGCCCTGTGCACCTGCTCAGCCCTTTGTAGCAAGGCTGCAGCCTGAGGGTCTCCTTGGCTGGAGCTCCCCAGCTCCTTCTGCCCTTCCCCAGTACTGTTCTGTTCTGTTCTGTTCTGTTCAAGGTGCTTATCTCCTGCTCCAGAGACAAGCCTTCCCCCCATGAAGGTCTGGGACAGACTTTCTGTTCCTTGCTTAGGTGGCCTTTATATAGAGCCTAGCCTAGCCCTGATTGGCTCTCAGTAGGCCCTTCTCTAATTGGCTGCTGGCCTGTGCAGCTGCTCTGGCCTACTCTAGTCCTCTCTCTCACAGAGGTGGGGCAGTCGCCCCATCACACTCTGTAACTTAAGTTTTACAATTCTTTATTTCTGATTTTTAGTGTAGGAAATAATTTCCAACACTAAAAATAAGGGGACATCCAATTTGTGTGGAAAGTAGCTAACTATGAGTGAAATGAGTGGCATCCCTTGAAAAGAGGGTCTTCTGAGATGTATGCTCATATGCACAAAGCACTTGCATAATTGCACGACTGAGCCCTTACATGATCAAGTAAAACAACACTTAGTCCTCTTCCACCTATCCTGTTTAGATCTCATGTGTGAGAATATGAATCCTAGGGCAGGGACTAAGTTCATCTTAATTACAAAGTGCCATGTTCATTTTGGCTATTCAAATGCCTATCCCATTTCTAATGTAGCTATTTTCAAAGGAAACACCTGTGTCTACTTGTGAAATGTTTTGGATCAAATAGATATTTACTCAGTGAACTGGAACCATTTCCCACTATTCTGGTTTATTGAATAAATAATAGGCATTTTTAAAAATGCCTAATTTAAAAATACAAATTCTTAATAACAGTATGTTGTTCTCCTGGCTTGAAAGCTAGGAATTCACCAAACAGCATATACTGTTTTCTTGTGTTCTTTGAAACATTACTAGATAAATAATATTTAGGCATTTTGATATGGCAGACACAACATACTATTGAGTGTATAATGCATTTTAAAAATACCATTAAACCGAAATTAATGGGCTGAACTCAACCTTCATTAGAGTTGAGTTCAGTGAGTTTTTGCTAATTAAATTAATAGAATCATACAAATTGGATTATTTGAGGCAAGGAAGTTTATAACAGTAGGTCATATTGTTCACACCTCTTCCAGGGACTGAGTGCCAAAGAGCCAGCTGCAGCAGGGGTAGTCTTCTAGCAACACACTGGACACAGCTGATCTTAACAGGGGCTGCCTGATTAACTGAATTTCCTAATTGGTGGAGGGGCAGAGCTAATCACTGTTTAATCCAGCAACATCCAGATCACTCTGGCTGTGGCTGCTCAATATGTTTTTGCCAGCATCTGCGCTTGGTCCTGATTCCTGTGTCGGCCCCTGCCCCTGCCCCTGCCCCTGTCCCACATGCTTCTGCCTGATTCAGCCCCTACTCTTCTCCATCCTTGACACCCTGGGCTCTGACCCCTGGCTCTACTTCCTGACCAAATCTCCAGGTCACCCACTGGCTCTGGCTTCAGCTTCTGATCCTGGATTCTTATCTTCAGCTGTGCTCTCTATTACTACCTCCAGGTGTGCTCTAACCCTGATCCTTGACTCCAGCTTGGCTTGGCTCTAACCTCCAGACCTCTCTTTCCCTCTGGCTTTGACCATTAGGCCCAACTGCCCATGTCCAGTCATGCCTTTGACAGCGAGATTTAACGGGTATATGGGCTTTGTTCTGGCTCTCATCACAGAGCCGAATTTCATCTCTCAGTGCAGGTTTATTCCCTACGTGATTTTCAGTCCTTGGTCCAATTTAGTTTTAAATGCTTCCAGTGATGACCGCATCCCTCCAAGACTGCTTTACAGTGTAATATAAGAGTAACGTGTTCATGGTGAAAGCTGATATCACTCATACCTCCTCTGGCCCAGCTCCTGCTGCATTTGCCAGAAGTGCATCATCCAATATTGTCAATTATTGCTCTGTATCTAATTTTTTTCTGGGAGAAGACTGTAGCCAGGAAAACCTGGCAATAGTTAAAGTCCTCAGATTTCCTTGTCTCCTACCATCTGGGTTTAAGCCCAGTATAGCATGGAAACCACATTAGTCTCAACAGTCAATGATTTTCTTCCAACAATGGATGAAGACTGAGTATCCATGGAGATTCTTTTAGATTTAGCAGCTGCCTACATTACCAACAAAAACTACCATCAACTTCCTGGACACCACAATCAGCTTCAACAATGGAACCGTACAGACAACTATATACAAAAAAAATCATGATCACCACACCTACCTTCACAGATCCAGTGACCAACTCAAACACATCAAGAAATCTGTTATCTATGGCCAGGCACCCATACCACAGAATATCCTCTGAGGAAAAAGTCCAGGATACACACTGAAACAATTAAAACTGCCTTCACCAAACAAGGACACTCCACCAGAGAAGTAGATTGCATCATGGAACGGGCCACCTAAATACCCCAAGGAAACCTACTTCAATAATAAAAACCCCCAAACATTCCCCATGGACCACACACCCATAGTTGTCACCTATCACCCCACACTGGAACCCATATGGGATATCATTAAACAGTTAATGACCTGTACTTGATGGGTACCACATCCTGAAAGAAATCTTTCTCAAATCCACTCTTCTGGTGTTTAAACAACCCCCCAGCTTCTCCATGCACATCAGATGCAAGCTCCACACAGACCAGAACTCACCAACTCAAAACAGCACCAGACCTTGCCATAACAACATACGCAAAACCTGCCAGCATAACTCCACTACTGCAATAATCCCTCCTCTCCAAAACACCTTTCAAGAGCCAGGGGTCCCATACATGCCTCTCACAACATGTGTTGTGCCTCATCTAGTGCACTAAATTGCCCAATAACAACTATGTGGGAGAAACAGGACAATCAACTATGCTCCCAAATGAACTCTCACAGAAAAATGAGACCAAAACACCATATCACCTGTGTGCAAACACTTTTCACAAAATGATCGCTCTATATCTGACCTCTCAATTCTTGTCCTCAAAGGAAGCCTGCACAACCCCTCCAAAAGTTGAAGCTGTGATCTTAAATTCATAACGTTGCTAGATGCTAAAATCCCTGGTCTTAATAAAGACACTGGATTTATGGCTCATTATAACAACATGTAACTCACTAACCAGCCTTTGTCTTATGTCTGCAGAGGTGTTATCATGTTGCAAGATACAATTCAAATTGAAGTGGGCAGTCAACGCTTTATGTTTAACAATCTGTTCCACCTTGTATTTAGTTGTGACAAATTGTTTATTGTTTCCAGACCTGAAGAAGAACTCTGTGTAAGCTTGAAAGCTTGTCTTTTTCACTAAGAGAAGTTGTTCCAATAAAATATATTACTTCACCCCCCTTGTCTCTCTAATATCTTGGAACCAATATGGCTACTGCAAATACTGCAAACACAGAGTGGGCTATGTCAGTATCAGATGATGAACTGCATTTTGTGTTATGTGTTGAACATGTTTAAACCTTCTGCCATGGAGTGTTGGCAGCAAGGGGCTGGGTTCAATATCTAGGGTTTCCTCTTATCAATATAAAACAGAACCTATTCAAGCCCCACCCAGTAATCTCTGAAAACTAAATACCACCCCAGGGTGCCGCTAAAAGGGCAGTTCCAGGGCCCTCTAATGTGCAGCCTTTTGCTCATCAATTTCCATCTGTTTCAGTTGCATCTGTCTTTTATGCATCTTTTCAGTTTCCTCTACTTGCAACCAGTAGAGCTCCAATTTTTTTGGTAACTTCACTTTCGCTCATTTTCACGCATTTTTCTGCTTTTCTATAGCATTTTCCTGCTTTTTCTGGCAACCTTCTCTTGGTCGAAATAAGCAAACAGAAAATAACCAGTCATCACTGTTAGGATAAAGATATTCAGGCCTGTTTGCAAAGGCCTATACTTCAAGAATTTAGGTGTATTCTTATTACTAAGCTAGTTATAGAGGTATAAAAATTAAAATCACTGTCTGCCGATGTAAGGGCCTTCTCTTACTGTGACAGTCTGAGGCCCTGTTCTTAGGCTAAGCCTTTGGCTAAGCAGCAGAGACCAGCAATAAGCTGGGAAGTGTATGGTCACATCCTTGCATTCCAAACTAGTCACACTGAAATAAGGTGCCATTGGTCTGTTAGGAATATCAGGACAGGGTTGTATTCCTGAGAAAGGGAAGAGCCTAGAAAATGTAAAAGGGAACTTAGTTTGATAGCATCCTCACTTATCAGTAGCTGGGATGTGAAATCCTCATTTCTGTATTGTTCTATCACTGTAGTCTCCACTTCCCTATCGTTTGTCTGTATAATCTCTGTCTGGTTCTGTGATTGTTTGTCTGCTGTATAATTAATTTTGTTGGGTATAAACCAATTAAAGTGGTGAGATATAATTGGTTAAATAATTGTTACAATATGCTAGGATTAATTAAATTTCAGTAAAATGATTGCTTAAGGTATAGCTAAGCAGAATTCAAGTTTTACTATATAGTCTGCAGTCAATCAAGAAGTAAGCGGGGAATGGGAACAGGGAATGGGGGAATTGGAATCATGTTTCACTAAAGGGGGGAAATGGGAACAGGGACAAAGGCAAGGCTCTGTGGTGTCAGAGCTGGGAAGGGGTTCACTGAGGAAGGAAACTGGAATCATGCTTGCTGGAAGTTCACCCCAATAAACATCAAATTGTTTGCACCTTTGGACTTCAGGTATTGTTGCTCTCTGTTCATGTGAGAAGGACCAAGGAAGCAAGAGGGTGAAGAAATAAGCCCCTTAGCAACCACTTTGTCTGTTCTTTAGCCAACACACTTAAAACTCACTTAAAACCACTACCAGTGTTTCAGAGCAATAAGCTGTGCACACTGTGCTGCCGACTACACCACTGTGTCAGGTTGCCCCCCTTAAGGTGCCACCTGATGTACTGAGATATCACTGAGCTCACCTGTTCTTCCAGCCTTGGCCCCTTTAACCTGCCTTGCTGAGCCGGGCTCTTAAGCCTCCTCTAGCGCACACACAGGCAGGGCCACACCCAACTGCAGAAAGACACAGACATTGAGATCAGCTCTGGGAAGACTCAGCTTAAGGGACTTGCCCCGTCACTCAGGTGTCCACCTCCCTGGGAACGCAGACACAAAGGTATATTGCTGGGGTCAGCAACCTTTCAGAAGTGGTGTGCCGAGTCTTCATTTATTCACTCTAATTTATGGTTTCTTGTGCCAGTAATACATTTTAACGTTTTTAGAAGGTCTCTTTCTATAACTCTATAATATATAACTAAACTATTGTTATATGTAAAGTAAATAAGGTTTCAAAATGTTTCAGAAGCTTCATTTAAAATTAAATTAAAATGCAGAGCCCCCCAGTCCGGTGGCCAGGACCCACCCAGGCAGTGTGAGTGCCACTGAAAATTAGCTCGTGTGCCGCCGTATATTGTCTTGTGCTATATGGAAAGATGTGAACAGCACAAGCTCAAGAAAATTCTCCCTCTTCCTCAATGCACAATTTTTTTGCCCCTCTCCCCGATATGAATTGCACGAACTGGGTTTTGAAATAAACAAGAAAGTTTATTAACTACAAAAAGTAATTTTTAAGTGATAAGGGATAGCAAACAGAACAAAGCAGATTATCTTAGTAAATAAACAAAAACCGCAAACTGAGCTTAATACACTAGATATGTAGGATATAAATTAGCTAGTTCTCTTCCTGAGTAATACAATCTGACAGATTCTTAAGGAACAAATTGCCATTGCTTTTCCAGGTTTTCATACACAGGCTAAAGATCCTTCTAGCCTGGGACCATCACTTCCCCTTCCCACAATTCAGTCTTTGTTTGTTTTCAGGTGTGTTCTTGTAGGGAGAGTGAGGTGCCCCCAAGGTGTCATTTCCCCCCTGTTATATCTTCTCCCCACTTGCTTGAAAGCTCTTTTGCTGTGACCTGGGTCAAACAGTTCCCATTGTGTAGTGCTATCTCTGAGAGGTTTCTATTGTACACCATTCCTAGGGTAATCCTTGTGCTTGTGTGCATTTCCTCAATAAACCATTAACATTGTTTGGTCTTTTTACTGTCATACCTAAAAGGCTGCTTGTGGGAGTTTTCTACCTCAGGACATGTTTCAGCAACACATGCATGGTGAAACTTCATAACTTCACATACAATAATATCACATACAAGCCAATGAGATATTACTGTCTAGCAGATCAAGACTTTTAGAATGACACCTCACAAAGCATACTTTGTATAAGTCATATCCTAATTACATGACAGTGGTGAATATTGGGGTGTCAGGGTGTAACAATAAGTTATTTGCCCAAGGTCACATAGTCATTTGCAGAGCTGGGAACTGAACTGTGGTCTTGAGATAGAGCCCAGATTGGTCCATATTATTGCATTATATTGTGACTGTAAGAAGTAATTTCCAGTAGGGCATTTTTCTATGAAGCAGTCTTAAAAGATGAAGATTAAATGTTCATTTTAGACTACATTCTAGGACATTTGTTAGAAGCTAAAGTGATCACCAAGGGGAACTTTATCACTCTCCAGACCAGAGTCAAATAAGAATTCAAACTCTCAGGAAGTTGTATGTGAAGAAATCAATAGCTACTTTTATGCTATAAATTACAAGGTGAACTTAGCTGACCATTATACAATCAAAGCACTGATGCACCGAATATCAGAGCCATTTATTGCAGAGGCTTTAAATGATTTTGTGTCAAGGTGTAGTGGTCATAAAATGCAAGTCACTTTTATTGTACCCTGGAGCATCTCCAGTCTTGCACTGCACAGAAAACCTGCTTACAGAGATATTGGTTTTGTATTGTATATGTGCAAAATTCAATAACACTGTCTTCACACAAAGTCCTGATAGTCAAGATATCAGAGACAACAATTTGTGATGGAAGAACACTCATTTATTTCAATTCATTTGCCAGGAGCAGTATGAGAGTTTGTCTGAAATGCTTCTGATGAAAGCTTTGGATGAATGGCTAAAACAAGAGGTAGTTTCTTACTGCTGGGATGAGAATTACACAGTCTTAACAGAGAGGGGAGCTATTTACAGCAGGGGTGGAATTTTGCCTGAATAAACTAGAAGGTGCAGGAAAGACGAGGACAGTGTCTGTGGTTCACTTAAACAGGAATTTCCATTGGGAATGCTCCCTTGTTAGGATGCCAGGAAGCAGGAGGGACATGTTCTGTCCACATGCACCCCTCCTTTCAGAGACCTGTTGGATTCTGGATGTCTTCCTTCTTTGCTGTTTTGCTACTGTTGTTGGCTCCTCTTTATCCCACCCCTCTCCTGCCACTTTTACCGCTGCAGCCTTTCACCTACCCAGTTTCTTTCCACTGCTTTCTATGCTTCTAGCCCTCCTACCTTCTCTTTTCCCCACACTACCTTCCTTCCCACTCAGTTTCCCTCGCTTTTTACTAGTGGAAATTATTCAGTGAAACACTTTTTTCTTTTGATGAAAAATGGCCTTTTGATCAAAATGAGCATTTTCAAAGATTTTTTTCATTGTGGTCATAATTTTCCAGTAAAAAAAAATGGAAATCAAAAACTGAAAAAATATCACTACAACATTTACAGTAAAAATGTTCAGCTCTCAATTTTTGGAAAACCAAAAATTGGTTTTAATTGAAAACCCAAAATTTTACCAAAAACAGTTTTTAGAAACTGGAAATGTTTCATTTTGCTACTTCAGGTTTCCCCCCAGAAAACCATCTTTTTTAAAAGGAAAATTAAAGAAAAATAGTTTAAAATATTTTCTATCAAAATTTATTGGGATTTTTTTCAAACCAGCTCTAGCCTTTATTCCAGCTTCCATCAATCACATTGCCCCATTCCTCTTCCCTACTTCAACCTCAAAAAGGAGTGTCCCACCAAATGACACCTCATAGATTTTATAACATAAATAAGATATGAGCCATATCTTATTTATGTTAGACAAGACATGAGCCATCTTTGCCTGTATGTTTTTATATACCTTTCCCTGCCCTTCATCTGTCTCCTGTCTGTTTTAGGGTATGCTCCCAACTACTTGTCTAGAGATACTTCCCAGAGCAGTAAGGCTGCAACAGCATGGACAGCGCCTCAGGTGGGTGGGTGGGTTTGTACTTGGCTGGCTAGCCCGAGCCACTGGCCCTGCTGCAGAGGCCACACTTATTTTTAAATGCCCTCTTTGTAGCAGAGTGAGTGTGTGTCTCTCTACCCATGCTGAGAAGAACACTCCCTTAAACTGGACACTATTTGTGTCAGTGTGGAGTCATCTTCCGTGTTTGTAAAGCACCTATCACAAAAAATAATGTTTCTGATTTCCAGTTCTTAACAGTCTTGGAAATGTTAGTTATGTAATAAATGGTTCACTTTCATGCAGGGCTCTAAGCAGGGGAAAAGAGGCAAAGTAAAAGGAACGTTCTGTGCCCGTTGCAGCAGCAACTAGGCACAGCCACATTTCCCTATAATTTCATCCCTCATTTCTCCTTTTACTGTGTTATCTTTTTCTTTTAGTCTCATTGGCATTGCTGGATTTCTTGATCAAATGTGCTATTTGAGAAATCTTGCTTTCCTTATTCAGGCAAAACAAACAATGACATTTATTTTGCCCGATTAAAGACTGTAGGGTTTGGCCATAATAGGTTTGAGACTTGTTTGTGCCTTACTGCTGCAGGGGGATCACAAAAAGGAGGTAAGATGCAAGGAAACTTCCTCACATTTTTACCCATGTGCAGCAGCAAGGTACAATGGCAGATCCCTGAGTATGGGTACTGCTCCCTGCTAATCCTCCAATAGGCAGCAGGACAACGGCCTGTCCTGGTAGTGGAGGTAGCTTGTGCAAAGAGAGGAGCACACAGGACTGGTTCTGCAGGTGAAGTTCTCCTATGTACTAGGGACTCCCTGAGGCTCAATCCCTCCCAGAAATCCCACTGGGGCAGTACAGCTCTGCCCTGACCTCAGCACACAGCTGTACCTATCAGGCACAATTGAAGCAGCAGTATTTTAGTGTTAATGGTAATAGGGAGAGATCAGAGTTGCTCCTTCCCCCTCCTTCCTGCCCCCTGAATGTCGCAAGCCAGCTGATTGCCACGGGCAGGAGGCGGGCGGAGAGGAGCAAGGATGTAGCATGCGGAGTAAAAGGAGGGGGAAGAAGAGGCGGGTTAAGGGTGGGGGTTTGGGGAAAGGGGTGAAATGGGTGGGCCGAGGGTTGAGTCCCTGCCCCGGTGCTTACAGAGTAGGGGAAGCTGCTGCTGCTGCTGCTGCATAATGTGCTTCTCCTAGCCTACAGCACCTTCAGCCTCCTTGCCTGCCTCATTGTCTCCAGTGCCAGTGGGCTGTGCCTGTGTGCAGTAAGGGGGGAACCTCCCAACTATAGTACAGTGCTCTACAGTATGGCAAAAAAAATTTCCCTGGAACCCAACTCCTCCATTTACATTCATTCTTATAGGGAAATTGAATTTGCTTAACATCATTTCACTTAAAGTTGCATTTTTCAGGAACCATAATTACAACATTAAGTGGGTTTGGCTTTATTGGTAACTCGTACAACCAAATCTGCTGGGTTTTCACTGGCCAAATTCTCTATCTCAGTCCCTAGATCCCCCTGCCTTAGGGAAACTCCCAACAGCCGCTTCTATCCTGGCTGGAATGAACAAGATTCATGTGCCATTATGACTCCTAAGTAATTGCCCTACCCCTTAAAGCAGAGTTTGAGCATCTGCCATCAGGAGGTCACCATGCCAGTTCCTAGAGTTTGCCATTCTGTTACAGGTACTGTTTGGTACCCATCACATTGTCTTGTGTTTGATCCACAACCACAACAAGTCATGTTATCGTGAGATAGGCACAACGCTCAAGTGTGTGGTTAAGGAGGTAAAAATCCAAAATGCATCTCTTATTACAAACTGCAGGAGGAGGACAGAGCAAATAGGTTGTCTCCTCACAGTATCCTAGAAAGAATTCCCTCCAGAGAAAGGGGATTGTGTGGGGGAGCACAAATAGGCTGACCAGATGTCCCAATTTTATAAGGACAGTCCAGATATTTGGAGTTTTGTCTTGTATAGGTGCCATTTACCCACCCCCTCCCTCCCATCTCCATCCTGATTTTTCACACTTGCTGTCTGGTCACCCTAAGCACAAAAGAGCAGAGAATGGGACTTCCCAACTCCATAGACCCTGGAAATCTTCAGGGAAGGGAATCCTTAGATTTGTGCTGCCTGAAGCCATGCTGCATAGTTGGTTGCTCTTTTGCACTGATTCACTGGTCCCTTCTCTCTCCTTCCCATGGCAGCATGGCTCCTTCGGCATTGGCTGATTCTTCCTAGTTGCTGCAGAAGGGCTGCCACATAAATTAATACTACTTCATGCAATGACATCCCCTACTTAGATTTCCATGTGCCCACTAAAAAAAAGATGTGGGGAACTCCTGGTCCCTCCCCTACCCCACCACCCCCAAATTCTAGGATAGGAAAAGAAGAAAGGCCCACATAGAATCCATAGGGGGTGGTTGATGGGGTGTGCAAACTCCATACGAGGCAAGAAGGGGTTAAAGAGCAGCTTTGGACTCAGGCTGCCCTGCCCTGTTGTACTGAGAAGGCATGCCAAACTTGACAGAGGAGCCTTAAAAAGGGAGAAGCTCAGTTCAGAAGGGCCCAGCCTGGGGAGGCAGACAGACCTCTTGTTCTCAAGATGTTTTATCCTCAGATCCCAGAAGGGAGCACATCAGAGACCCATGCAATATTTGGTTGCCCCTGAGCACAGAGCAGTAGGACAAATGGCTGGAGGATCCTGGTAGGACAAAGAAGCTGATGCCAATGTTCGTTTCTGTTCATTTAGTTTCCTTTTCTTTGTTGACGTGGGCAGTGTGGCCTAGTGGTCAGAGCAGGAGTTAGGCCAGGTCCACTACCAGGAGGTCAGAGACCAAGATGGACCAGAGGGCAAATGGAGGTCAGGTGTCAGAAGGCAGGCAGGGTCAGGTTACCAGGAGATCGTCAGTAGGAGCAGGTATCACAGAGGAAACAGTGCAAATCAGGGAGAATCCAGTTGCATGGACAACTTCCTGTTCCTGTGATGGATTTATATAGAAGCTATGAACCAATCAGGGTCCTCACAATTCTGCCAGTCAGAGTCCAGGGCTGGGGTCCTCTTGGAGTTCAGCTTCTATTCTGACAACACTTAGCAGGACATTGGGTGGCAGGTTCATTCTTACTAGCACTGAGGAGCCCTGTGGACCAGGGTTCAAGATATATGGACCCTGACAGTTCAGAAGGGCCCAGCCTGAGGAGGTGGACAGACTTCTTGCCTTCAGCTCCCAGAAAGGAGCAGAGCAGAGAACGAAGCTACCATTGGTTGCATGTGAGTGCAGAGCAGTAGAACAGACAGACAGGATCAGGGAACAGCTGAAGAATCATGGTAGGACAGAGAAACTGGTGCTACTATTTATTTCTGTTAATTTAATTTATTTTCTTTTGTTACCTTGAGAACTGTGACTAGGAGCTTTACCCCAGGGCAGACTCCTGCTGAGAATATGAACCCCCTGGGGAGAAGGTGTGCTGATGCAGGAAGTAGCCAAGGGAAGAAGCAAGAGGTTGACCAGACAGACCGTAACTTGCTACAAGAGTCTCTGGACTGGAATACGGGGTATAGGGAGAGACTGGATTCCTCTAGAGCCCAACCAAGAATACTAGTGGGAAAAGACCCCAGACACAAGGTGAGAGAAGGATCTTTGGGCCTGGATAAGGGATGTTGACCTGGTGTAAGGTCTTGAGACTATTGATCAAAAACCCTGGTTTACCCTGAAAGGGGTGAAACCAAAGGTAACCTGACTAGAAGGCAAAATCACAAGGGAACCACAAGTGGACCTGTTTGGCAGGTCTATAGAGAACAAACCCTGCAACTCCATACCTAGTCACAAGGTGGCACACCAGCTGGTAAGCCAACTTGACATAGGAGGCATTTGTTTATGTGTTTTGGTTGTAGAAACATGTTTGTGGAAGATTATAATTTATAGATGCTCCCTCATAAGGGACAGTATTATGAATATAGGAATTCAGAGATGTGCCTTGGAAGCTGGAGTTTCAAAGGATAGTGTAGCTGTGTACAGCAATTCACCACTGTCATAAACAGATAGTTAAGGGTTAATGTCTCTGTTACCTGTAAAGGGTTAACAAACAGGGACCCCAAACACCTGACCAGAGGACCAATCAGAAGACAAGATACTTTCAGATCTCATGGGAGGGAAGCCTTTGTTTGTGGGGTTTGGGTTTGGCTTTGTTCTCTCTGGGTCCTGGACGGGACTAGAGGGGCAACCAGGTTTCTGCCAATCTCCCTGCTACAGTCTCTTATCTATTCAGAATTGTGAGTAAGAAAAGGCAGTCATAGTCTTTTAAGTTTTTTTTTTTTTTCATTTGCACATGTGTACTTGCTGGAAGTAGCTTAAATTGTGTTTCTGCTGGAGAAAGTTTCTTTCTATTGTTTATAGTTGAAAGACCCTGTAACTTTTTACCATCTAAAGTGCAGAGATAAACCTTTTACTTTTTCTTTCTTTCTTATTAAAAGTTTTGCTTTTAAGACCCGTTTAATTTTTTTTCTCCTAGTTAAGGTTCAAGGGAATTGGTGGGGAGAAGGGAAGGATACATTTTCTCTTTGTGTTATATTCACGCAGCTTGTATTGCCTCTGGGTGAGGGGGAAGGTAACACTCCTCTCGGTGTGGTGATTCAAAAAGTTGAATCAGGTGATCTCCTAGTGTTCCCAGGGCGGGAAGGAGCTGGGAGGAAGAAGGGAGGGGGGAGGGAATGGCTTATTTCCCTTTGTTGTGAGACTCAAGGAATCTGGGTTTTGGGGTCCCCTGGGAAGGTTTTGGGGGACCAGAGGGTATCAGGCCCTAAAAATTCCTGATTGATGGCAGCCTATCAGATCTAAGCTGGTAATTAAGCTTAGGGGAATTAATGCTAGTACCCATATTTTGGATGCTAAGGTCCAGAATTGGGAATTATACTTGACAACCACAGAAGTGCTCTAGTTTGTTTTATTAAAAGTTTTA
The DNA here is from genome assembly GCF_025201925.1 of Gopherus flavomarginatus. Taxonomy (NCBI): domain Eukaryota; kingdom Metazoa; phylum Chordata; order Testudines; family Testudinidae; genus Gopherus; species Gopherus flavomarginatus. Next base: position 320,594,402 of record NC_066617.1, on the reverse strand, counting down.
TTCCTTTCTCATTCACTTGTTTGTAGGGTGACCAGATGAGAGGAAGAAAATATCGGGACACATGCACCCAGGGGGTGGCGCTGGCGGAGCAAAATATCAGGAAGCAGGACAAACACCTAAATATTGGGACATCTGGTCATCAATCTTTTTGCATGTTCGTGGGGGAGGAAGCACTGGATATTTATAACAATAAGTCTGAAGAAGAAGAAAGCATGAAGCTAAGTAAAATACTGACTAAAGTTGAGGAACATTGCATGCCAAAAAGGAATGAGACCTTTGAGAGACTTCTTTTACATGCATGCAAAAAGCTGATGATACCATACAGCAACATGTCACAAAATTAAGGAAACTCAGTAAAACTTGTGACTTAGGTGAGTTGACAGGGTCTCTGGTCAGAGAGAGAATCATTTGTGGCATTAAAAAAGTGTGTTGAGATAAACTGCTCCATGAAGGAGATTTTACTTCACAAAAAGCTCTCCCTATGCAGTGAAGCAGAAACTGTGAAAGCACAAGCCAAAGAGCTCAGTTTACCAGAAGAGGTTTTTAATGTACTAAGTACTAAAGAATGTAGCCAGAATAGGTCAAATCAAAAAGTGGAACCACTCAGTATGAAAACTACTGCTAGGGGGAAGATTGGGTACAGATGGTTATTTGGAAGGTGTGGATCACAGCATGGCCCCAAACAGTGTTTTGCCTTTGGGAAACTGTCATAAATGTGGGAAAAATAATCATTTTGCAAAATGCTGCAGATCTCAAGTGCAGAAAGGTCAAGTGTATCCAGTTGAAGATAACCTGGGATCAAGCAAGCCTCATGAGAGGGACTGGATACTGCCTATGATAGTGAACATTTATTCCACTGAAACTGGACACAGGAGCTCAGGTTAAGGTTCTGTCTGAACAAGATTGAGAGACTGAAAATAAGACCAAAACTGGGACCAACAAAAATAAAAGTATCTGGTTATTCTGGAACAAATATACCAGTGAAGAGGAGGTGCTAGCATCAACCTCTCATAAGAACACCATGTCCTGTTCATTGTAGTGCCAAAGGAGGTGGCACCAATTTTAGGCCAGTCTGCATATGAATAACTCAGTCTTGTAAATCGGGTGCTCTCATTAAAAGATCATACCGAACCTTGCTATGAGGCACTCATTTGGGAATATCACGATTTGTTTCAAGGGTTGGATTGCTTGCAAGGTGAACATACAATCCAGATAAACAAGCAGGTCCCTCCAGTTATCCATCCAAGCAGAAAGGTGTCATTTGCACTCTGTGAGAAACTCAAAAGCTGAGCTTGCAAGGATGGAAGCAATGCAACTAATACAAAAAAATTGAATGGGTGACCTCCCTAGTCATTGTGGAAAAAAGTAATGGCCAGCTATGCATATGCTTAGATCTAAAAGACCTCAACAAGGCTACAAAAAGAGAACATTTCAAACTACCAGCCAGAGAATAGGTCAAATTACAAATATAAAATATTTCAGTAAATTGGATGAATCCTCAGGTTTTGGCAGCTAAAATCAACTGAAGGAAGCTCACAACTATGCACATTTAATACACCATTTGGAAGATACAGATTCTTATGCTTACCCTTCGGCATAGCTTCAGCACCAGAAGTTTACCACAGAACCATTCATATGATCTATGGACTTATTAATGGTGCTAACACCTCAGTGGATGACACATCATCGGAGGCTTAATGAAAGAGGAACATGATTGTAGACTTCAGGAAGTCCTGGATACAACTAGAGCTGCAAACCTCAAACTAAATAGGGAGAAATGTGTTTTAGGGGTTACAGAACTGACTTTATTTGTGGATATTATTTCCAAAGAAGGTGTAAAACCTGTTAAGAGGAAGATTTCACCCATTGAAATGATGTAATTTCCCCAGTCAAAGAAAGATGTCCAATGGTTCCTGGGAATGATTAAATATCTTTGACAATTCATACGTAATCTATCTACCAAAGCAGCAGCTTTGAGAAAGCTCCTAGAGAATAAAAATGAACTCCGTTGGGATGGAGAATAGGAGGAATCATGGAAAGGTTTAAAACAACTGATACAAAAACCAGTGTTGACATTCTATGCACTAGTAAGGCCTATTAAAATTTCAGCAGATGCTTCACAGTCTGGGTTAGGTGCAGTGATTTTACAGAAGCATGATGATTGTGGGCAACCTATGGCATGTGCATCCAAATCACTGACTGAGGCAGAACCAGATACACAGACATTGAGAAGGAGCTTTTAGAAATATTGTTTGCTTCTGACAGATTCGATCAGTATATTTATGGCCAGACAGCAGAAGCTGAAATGGACCAGAAGCCCCTGATAGCATTAGTTAACAAACCATTTGTGACAGGGTGGCCTGGGCCCAGAGGCCCTCTGCTGAAGGCCTCACGGTCCTGTCACACCTGTCCCAGGAAAGGAGCAGTGGATCTAAGTTCTCCAAGAGGCTTAGAGAGACTCTGCAGGAACACAACCAATCAGGGAGAGGCTGTAAGGGGCTAGCCAATCAGAGGGTTGGAGGCTAATATAAAAGGAGCTGCAGTGCAGACCAAAGAGTTCCTTGCTAAAGCCAGAGGAGTGCAGAAGGTGCTCTTGGCTGGCCAAGGGGGAACTGAAGCACCGTGGACAGCTCAGTGCTGGCAGGGACCAGGGGAGTGAAAAAGAGCTCCCAGCTGGCTGCTGGGCCTGAACATAAAGGAGCCCTGAGGTAAAGGTGAAACTTTGGTGAAGGCTGGGGTTGTGGGGAAGTGGCCCAGAGAACTGAAAGCAGTTTCATTAAAAGGAAATGGTGGCATGTAGCTGCTATTCTTAGAGTCCCTGGGCTGGGACCCAAAGCAGTGGGTGGGCCTAGGTCCCTTCCATAGGCCTACAATTGGGCAGTGATAAACCCCAGAAGGGAATCTGAACTACTTAGTGGCCCAGCTGGAGAGCTGGGGCCAGAAGGGACCAGGGATGGTGAAACCATTCCCTCAGAGAGGAAGCCCTTGGAGTACGGCCTGATACCAGTGCTGGGACTGTTTAAAGACAGCAGTTAGACCTGAGCAGAAGGGGTGCTCATGAGAGTTGGGTACCATGTAATTACACTGTTAAATGACTGTAGATTAAGGATTTAGACAAAGATGATAAAGCTGAAAAAGTATGATTTGGTTGTGATCTACTTGCCCAGTAAATTTGTGTTCACTACAGATGCACTTGCCAGAGCAGAGACTCTCACCACAAAACCAGAGAAGACCTTAGAGATAGAGATGTAAGCCTATAGAGATAGGATTGTATAGTCAATTCCTGTAGCTAACAGGAAACTGCAACAAATAAGAAGGGAAATGGAGAAAGATGAATCATAGGTGATCCTTAAGAAATGATAAATGAAGAGTAGCCTGAAGAAATAATCAGTTGCTGTCCAAGCATAAGAGACTATTGGAACTTTAGACATGAATTTACAGTGACAGATGGGGTGATTTTGAAGGGCAGTAAAGTTGTAATTCCAATGAGCCTCTGAAAAGAAATGCTACAGAAGGTCCACAAGAGTCATTTGCAAACAACAGGCGCAAGAGGTGCTGTATTGGCCATGGATCAATCACAACATCACTAATGTGGTAGGAAACTGTTTTTCATGCTTGAAATATAAGCCATGCCAACAGGCAGACCTGCTGAGACCTCTTCCAGTTCCCCAAAGACCTTATGAGAAGGTAGGCACTAAATAATTTACCTGACAATCAATTGTATTTAATAGTCACAGATTATTCTTCTCTGTATCCAGAAATTTGCACACTGCACAGTACTAATAGTCAGTGATAGCTGGCATGAAGGGAATCTTCTCCAGACATGGAATTCCAGATGAAGTCTTTAGTGATAATGGGCCCTAATTTTCCAGTGCAGATTTTAGGCAATTTGTGATAGATTAGGATTTTCATCACAAAACATTAAATCCAAATTGCCCCCAATCAAATGGACCATGTGGAAAGGTCTACACAGACAGTAAAGAACCTTATGAAAAACAATTTTGACATTGGGGGAGATTTATATAAAGCTTTACTGGTTTATGGATGTACACCTCTGGAGAATGACTTTTCTCCAGCTCAGCTGTTAATAGGAAGAAGGATCAGATCTAATTTACTAATTACTGATAACTTGCTGAAATCTCACAACAATGAAACCATGCAGAAGATGAAAGAAAATCAGAGGTGGAAACAGAAATATTATTTTAACAAAAGGGCCTGTGATCTCCCATCTCTTAATCCAGGTGGTAGAGCGTGCCTGAAGAATCGCACCTCTAATACTTGGTCAAAGGGGTACCATTAAAGAACAGCTGCATCCAAGGTCTTATGTAGTCCAGACAGACCAGAGGGACTCATTTCAGTATAATCGAAGAGATCTAAGAGTAATCTCAGAAAGTTCCAAAACACTGACAGTTAATGTGGACTCTGGCATTTCCCAACTGACTGATCATTTATCAACAGACAATACAGAAACTGTCAAGGAACAAGAGAACAACTCAGACTCTAATGAAAGACTAAGATCAAAGAGGGAGATTAAACATCTCAAAAGACTCCTAGAGACTTACTAACCTGCCTGGAGAAGGGGTATTTGAGGAAAGTGAGTGGTAAAGACACACTCAAGAGTGATGTGCTGGTAATCTCTCCTCTCTAGGTAGCTGGGTTTATGGAAATGTATTAGATGGGTTGAGAATTTAATGTATGTGTTGTTTGAATTCAACAGGTTGAGAATTATGTGCAGAAGATGACTGTGTGGTTCAGGATTAGGGTAGAAATTCCACTTCCAGGTTTGAGTCCTGCCCAGATCAGAATCTAGAGACTGTTTGGTGACCTGACCATGATGAATGAGTTTCCAGTTGCAATTTCTACTTGGCAGAGGTCACATCACAAAAACTACCATTACAATTTAAGCTTACTTTTAGCTGTGTAGTTGGTCTCAGTAGAGACCCCAAAGCCGGAATGGGAATGGGGGCAGAACTACTCTTGCTCCCTAGGTCAGAAGTGGTCCCTGTGATCTAGCCTTGAGAAACACTCATGAGGCCGTGTAGAGGAGCTTGCACTGATGCAGCCTGTGCTTATATCTGTTTTGTGACTAGAGGATTCCAGTTTGCAGTGTTGTAAAGATTCAGATAACAATAAAACTGGAGTGTGTGTGTGTGTGTGGGGGGGGATTATATCCTGGCTCTTTGGTAGGAAGAGGATTCAGCACATTGTGTGAAAATTTACTTTTATATCTGGATTAACAGCAAGTTACCACCTTTCACTATTTTTTGCAATGCCTCATCATCATACACTCTGCTGAGAACATAACACCCACTTCAGAATCCTGAAGCTGCTGGCCTATAGGGGTAAGGAAAACATGTTTTGCAACAACATTGCATGGCTTTATCATGTTTTTAATATTATGTAACTTTAGCGCCCTTGTGGCCAAGATAGGGTCTGCTGTGCTGGCAGCTCTAGCCAAGGTTAGGCATGTGCAGGAATTCAGCAGGGAAAGTCCCTTCCGCCCCAGGGGCACCTGTTCCAACCCTCTCCCCTCCTCCCCCCTCCCGCCCTGGCATGAACACACACACACTGGACTAGTACAATTAATATAGGAATGGGAAATATTTATTCACAGAGGGATGAATGGAGAAAAACAACAGAGGGAAAGATAAGGGGAGTGGTAAAACAGGGTTATATTCAATACAAGGCCCCACAGGCCCAGTGGTACCACAGTCTGAGAGGACAGACACCCATCAATGCATCTACGCTCAGAGTTCAGGAATACTGGGCAAAGTTCCAGTCCAGTGGTGAGTCTTGGGTGCTCCTAGTCGTTTTTGGCACCAGTGAACTTTCCCCAACAAACTCCACTGGTGCCCTCTTCTGCCGCACTCTGCAAACCCACACAGAGTGACAACCTCCCCACTTAGATAGCTACAGCCTCCCTCCTTATTCCCAATTGCAAAGTTACAAGTCCCAGTACTTACAGGCCCCATACAGCTCTGGGTAGCAGTGATACTGGGTCCAGCTCTGGTTTATCCTTCTTGGGTGATTCCTCCTTGGCACAGGGCTCCTCCTGGCTCCTGTCTCTCTGAGGCTTTAGGCAGGTTCTTGGCTGCTTTGCTATGTGAAGGCCTGATTGCTGCAGCCCTTCTGTCCGGAGCGCCAGACACACACACCCTGTTGCTCTCCCTCTTTCCATCTCCCCGAAACAGCACTTCCTCATCCTGACAAAGATTTAAAGGGGCCATGTTTTCTAAACTCCAAAGAACTTACAATTATTTTATACTCTAAACTTTAAAAAGATGCTTTGTTTTTTAAAATATGTAGGTCTCACTTTATCGTTGACAAGAGTAGTATGTCACCTCTCACATTTACTACCACCTCTAGTTCTTAGTACAACAAATTACCTGTCCATTTGGCCCCAGAGACTTTTACTAGCTTGGTGCCAGCAAGGCTCTCTTGTGTTCTGGTTTTATCCTGTTTCCATGTGGCCCAAAAATCTATCCTATCTACATCTTCAATTGGATATGTTATTCATCACAGCCTAATCCTATATGGTGTCATATAGTATTGCTGTGTACTATTTCTGTCTTATACCCTAGAAGTGGCTGCATTTCAGTGATACTTTTATATAGTATATTATACATTTTGTAAAGAGCTTTGGGATTCTTCTGGATGAATAGTGCTATGTAGATGTAAGTCATTATCCTTACAGAAGGTAATTTTGAAACCCTGTTTGACTGCATCTTCATTTTCCTAGCTTGGCTATTTTAGAAAGGGTATCCATTCTTAGTGCATATTGCAGTATTATATCATCTCACTCCATTGCTTCAGTTTTCTAGATGTGTTAGCATTCTCTTTCCCTAGTAGTCACCATTTCATTGGCTCTTACTTGTAGATTGCAATTGTGATGGTGCCCCCCATAAGGCTTTATGGAAATATGCTTATGAATATATATGATATAACTGGAATATGTTCTGTGCTACATATGCCATGCAACATATCTATGTAAAGGTTATGATCTACTGAATCTATTAATCCTATTTGTATGCATGTACCATTTTTGTATGCAAAGTTATGAATATTGGCCGTGTACTGGCTTGATTTCTAAATAACCTTAGTAGAGCACCTGGTCAGTTCCTGGAGAAAGGAATTTGCAAAGTTAAGTGCCCAGTCAAGAAGTACTTAAGGAACAATGCATCTTGGAATGCTCCAATCCACATAAGAAGTCTTCCTGGAGACATTCAAGATACTATGTGGGCAACGGCTTCTGCCTGTAAAAACTGTGAGTCATGCATGGACATGTGACTTGCCCAGGTGACTCCAGAACTCCATCTTGGAGCAGGACTTTGCATAGCAGAGAGAAAGAAGTCTCCACCCACAAGAGAAAGTCTGTTTAGGCCCATGGGAGACCCCTCTATTTTGTCTTCAGCTGGCTAAAGAGACAGCCTCTCCACCCCCAAAGATACCTGAAAGAAACTGGAACAAAGGACAATAACTACAGTGGGTGTGAGTGATTGCTGGACCCAGACTAGAAGGACACTAGTCCGTAAAAGAAAGCTTACTGGAGCTGGTGAAGTGTTATTTGTATTAGTGTTGGGGACGCACTTGGCATAACCCCAGGTAATTTGGGAGAATGGAAGGCCATGAGAGCCGATGAAGTTCTCTTGTTCTGAGCCATAGTGTACCAGCTCCTCCATTTTGAGTTTTACTCCTCCATGTTTGACCTCAGGTTGCCCTTGTTGGGAGGTGCTACTCCTACTCCCTCTGTTGCTGGGCAGATTTAACCTTTGGGCGGGAAACTGAACTGTTACTAGGCAGACTTGGCCTTGGGCGGGGACAGTGTGAGTGACAGATCATGTTATAATGTGTATCAGTTTTGGTTCCAGTATAAATAGTTAGGTAAGCTGTTTGTTTGGCGCGCTTGATCTGAGTCCTGTGTGACTCCAGGCGTCTTATTTGAGCTCAAATAAAATTTGGTTACTTCTCCACCCTGGTGTGTTTAATTGGTTGCGAGGCACACCGGGCAACAGACCCAACCGTTGCCACCCTCGGGCACTCTGTGCCGGCAACAGTTTTGGCGCACAACGTGGAGCTCGAGGCAAAATTGTGACTCCTCTGATGGCCGACGGACGGCGGTCACGGCCGACACCCAGCCGGCACCGGTGAGTTTACCGGGGGCCTTGGGAGAGATGCGTCAGGCCGACCTCGGAGGACACAACGGTGCAACGCGATCTTATAGTGGAGAAGTAAGAGGGAGTTAGGGTAGATCGGTTCCCCTATGGAAGGTAGACGTCAGTAGAGAACTGGTCCCTCCAGATCACGGGGTTGTACAACGGTCTTGGTCCGGTCCCCCTTGGACAAGATAAGACCAGTCTGGTTTATTCCTGGCTTAATTACCTTCTGGTGTCCTAGGTTATCTGGAGTGGTTGCCCGAGGCTGGGGACGCCCAGTCGTTGTAATTCCCATTGGCTTCCCCGGGATTAGAGGCATACAATGGGTCAAGGGCATGGTGTGGGGCGGAAGGTACAGTGTTGTACTCCGCTAGAATGCATTCTCAGGTGGTGGAAGATCTTTAAGTCAAATGTGATCACGAAAGGTCAATTGACAAAGCTTTGTACAGTTGACTGGCCTCAGTATCAACTTGAGGAACAGGAGAGGTGGCCACCTGGAGGATCTCTTAATTACAACACAATCCTGCAACTGCTGTTGTTTTGTCAGCGTGCTGGTAAATGGGAAGAGTGTATGTATGTATTGTTGTTTATGTCGTTAAGGAATAGGTCTGATTTGTTGTCTGCTTGTAATTTGGTTGTGACTGGAGCACCAGTCAGTGTTTCTGTAGTGACTGAAACTCCCCTAAGAACTGTAATGCCAGAACCAGTGTCCCCTTCGGCCACTACCATGCAGCCATCTTGTTCAGCCACAGCTCCGCCACCTTGTGAGGCAACACATAGTCAGCCATCTTGTGAGGGGTTGTATAGTCAGGATAGGGCGGCCATCTTGGATAGTCAGAACGGGTCAGTCATCTTAGATACAGGCCTATCTCCTCTTGTTACTGAAGCCGCGATTACTAGGCCAGAAATTGAAGTGCAGTAAACTACCACCAGGCAAGTGTCTACCCAAGTACAGTCTGATCCTGTAAACTTAGAATGCCTAGCAAAACTTAAACACCTGACTCATAATTGTCAGGTCCTCTTAAAAACTTTGATCTCTGAGATTGAGCGGAATCAAGCTAGTCCCAAGGCAAGGGAGGAGGCATAGCGGAGATATGAGGGGAACCCAGCTAATGTTCCAGACCCCGTAGGAGCGGTCCCCTTAGCAGATCCCCAGTGGAACCCCAAGGACCACTGGGATTATACCTATGTCCTCAGGGAGAAAGAAAAGAAAAAGAGGCAGGCGGAAATGATGTTTGCTACAGTGCAAGCGGGCAGAGGGAGCCTATCGAAGGGCTGCAGCCGAGGCCGGGGAATGGAAAACCGTGGGCGAAATCGTCCTGGCCCACGAGAAAGGCGTCTAGGCCAAAATCAGTGTGCCTTATGCCAAAAGGAGGGACACTGGAAAAACAAGTGTCGCAATGGGAGGCCCATCTCTGTGATGAAAGTAGAGGATTGGGAAACAGACTGTTCCACCTCTGGAACCCCAAGTAAAAGTGCAGGTGGACAAATTCACAGATGGATTTTGTAGTACATTCTAAAGCAATGCAGCAAGTCAAATTGCTTGTGTATGTCCTAGACTACTGAAAAGAGAACTGTGTGAATAAGAGCTGAAGGTTTTAAGCATGTTGCAGAAGGCTTGAGTGAAGAGCAGAGAGTAGTGATAGAGAATGGAAAAGGAAAGTTGTTTAAATAGGAAAGACAGTTTTGGAAGTAGGCATGAAGGTATATTGTATGTTTTAAGAAGGACGAAGAATGTGATGTTGTTTAAGAAAAGAAATGGAAAGTGCTCTGTAAATATACTGTACAGTGTAAAGTACCACCCTGCATTTTACTCCTGGATAATAACGCTTCAAATGGTATCAGGGAAATGTCAGTCAGCTTGGAATACTCCCATCTTGTACCTATGAAAGGGTAATGAATGGGTTAAGACTCTGAACTCTTTTGTCCTAAACCCATATATACTGATGGCTTCATGATTTCGGTCTGCACTCCATTCAACAGATTTCCTTTAAGAGAGAGGACAAAAGGAGGGTTAAGCTGCTGTGGACCTAACTTCTTGCCTTTAAACCAAGCTCCTGGAGAACCTGAAGTTACTCTACAGACCTGTCCTTCCCTTAGCCCAGCCACGCTTTTGCTAGAATACAGAAGGAAAAGAAGAAACTGGAAATATCAGTGAAGACACATTGAAATTCATGATCAGACCTCAAGCAATGCTTCAGGCTAGAAACAGAGATTCAACAAGCCTCAAAAGCATATAAAGACCTGGAAATCCTCCTCTAAGCGGGATGCCCTAAAAAAGGATGCAGGAAGAAGCAAGGATCTGAGAGAAAAAAAAAATTTGAAAAACTTAAAGAATTAACCTCTTCTGAAGACAAGCTGTGAGTGGTACATCGTTGGCAGCAGCACTGTTGTGAATGGCCAAAGGAGGGCTGTAGGCCTGAAACACTCCATTCTGCTAGCACAGAAGAACAGACAAAGGAGAGCAGGATATGTTGGGGTGATCCAAGTAAACCCCCCCCGCGGCACCATCACCTCTGGTTTTTCAACAGCCAGTGAAAGCTCTTGGTAATCACGGACCCGGTTCTGCTGCTGCTGCTTCTCTAGAAGTTACACAGCTGGCACACAGCAGTTTCTCAACAGGACCTCTGGCAGTTTAGAATTCAGGCTTTCCAAACCCTGTCAGCAGTCTTTCTAAACCTTATAGTTCCTGGCTCAGAAGAGATGACTTTTGCTTTTAGCATATTGCTAACTATTTAGGACAATCGTTTTTATAGTAGGTTTCCCTCAAAAGGAAGGAGCAACTAGTGGTAACCATTGGTTCTGATGTCATCACGTCACGATGTTTACAGCCTGGAGTACAACTATATGTACTTCCCAGAAACACAGCAAGAAGACGCTCAAGCTGGCCCCAGAGCAGTGGCAACGGAGGCAGCAATGCAGAACAAGTATGCCTGTGTCCTCAAACCCACATCGCCTATTGAAGACTGTGAAGGCAGCCAGTAACTCCACATTTGCTAAGCCTGCTCGAGAGGAAAGGCAGTCAGATGGACAACCAGCCAGTCCTGAGAACTCTACCTTCAGCTCCTATCCTTCAGTTAAGGTTGATAACTCCCCACCAGATTTGAGGAAGAAATCATTCCAGAAATCTGACAGATTCCATGCAAGGCAGCTAAAGAGGGAAAAATGCACTGAAATTGATGTAAAAACACCTGACTCAATCTTAGTGAACACAGATCTGCTGGCGCTGATCAACAAGCATGTGTTCTCTGTCCTACCCACAGATTATCAGCAGCAGCTGCTACTGCTGCTCCCCGAGGTGGACAGGCAAGTCGGGGCAGATGGTTTGATGAGGATGAGTGGCTCAGCACTCAACAATGAGTTCTTCACTTCAGCTGCCCAAGGCTGGAAAGAGAGGTTGTCAGAAGGTGAGTTCATTCCAGAAATGCAACTAAGAATACGGCAAGAGACTGAAAAGGAGAAGAAAGTGGAGCTATGGAAGAAACGATTCTTTAAGAGTAACTATGGTCAAAGTTCTGGAATAAGTCCTGAAAAGTCCAAGAAACTAACAACATACATCAGCATTCGTGACACATAGGCCAGGAATCCACCAGCTGAACAGATGAAATGCATGCTACTCTCCAAGACATCAGCCAGTAAAGAAAAGAGAACTCCTCGGTCAAAGTCTAAAGTACAGGATGGCCCTAGGTATTGCAAGTCTCCCTACTCTGTTTTTGTGCTCTTCCCCAGGGTAGGTTAGGGTAGGTTAGGGTTCAGGCCTTTTGAAATTTTGTCGGGATTACCATGGCTTATGAATGGAACTCTGGTACTGGCAAGGGAATAGATATTGGAAATAATTTGTTGTCTCAGTATATGTGCTCGTTGTCTGCTGTTCTCTTTTCTCTTTTCTTTTCACAGGTACATTAAAGACTTGCAGTCTCTTCAGCTGGATTCCCCTGTCCACTCCTCGTTCGCACCTGGAAGGACGAACCCCTGCAGGAACGATGGAAGGGATCGCAAACAGTCCTGCCGGTATCCCACGCAGCAGCCAAGGCTAAGGAACATAAGAACTGGATACACCACTCCCAACTTAAGGCAGTAAGGAGACCTCCATTATTAGGTCAATGGACTGTCCAGCCTGTTGGTGACCAAGACAACAAGAACTTTGGACTGAAGTTACTGTTTAAAAGACTTTGAGGTTTAAAAGGGAAACAGGTTACTTATCTTGAGTGTGTTGGGTTATATAAGTCCCTGTTTATTGTGGTTTTGGACCCTGGATGTACAGTGTTTTGTTCCTTACTCCTCACCTCAGGAAAACATTATGAGTCTCAGTATGCTTTGTTAACATTTTCTTTTGGTAGAAAACGTTTCATGCTCTTAGTTATGGTTTCCCTAATTAAGGCCCAACTGTATGCTGGTTGAGGTTCCAATCCTCCCAATTTAATGATTAATACGTATAATGTCCTAAAGATTGCTTTTGCCAGCAAATTTAATCTCTTCAACTGCTGGATATGCTCTCAGATCCCCTATCATACAGCAAGGTTGCCCTGAAGAGTAATTCTCTGAAACTGGTCTAATCATTGCCAATGATGATTTGCTATTAAGGGAAAACAAGTCTTGTTATGCTATAGATAATAACTCCCGGTGTCCTTCTGGTTTTACCTACCTTCAACAAAAAGCAACAGCCAATTACATCTGGTTTGCTAATGAGAGCACCTGCCAGTTCTATGTGTCCCCCACTGTCTTTAATATCTTAGGTCAGAACACAGAAAAGGGCTTATGTACTTCTCTGCTAACAATTCTCTCATGAGTTAGAAAGAAGGTAATGGAATGGTGGCAATTGAAAATTTCTTTTGTATCTGTGGTAAATTTGTTTATAAGTGGCTGCCCCACAGATGGTATGAAAACTACTATCTAATATTCCTTGTACCTTCTCTTTGTGTCATGGCCCAATTCCCACCAGGGCGAGCCCAGGCAGTGCAGGTATCTGCAAGCCACCTCAGAGCCCATTGGTAAGGAAAATAGACTGAGTATAATCCACCTCCATTTCTATAGGGCAAAACAGATAACCTAACTCCAATGTAGGCTCTTGGTGTTCCTTACTGAATGTGCCAATAAAACCTTAGTCATTAAAAGGAGCCTCAGCTCTTAGCTCTACCAGCTTTGGCTCAGGGCTCTGCAAATTAAATAGACACTAAACTATATCCTAGCCTCTCAAGGTAGGGTATGTGTTCTCAGTTGTAATAAATGTTGTACATATGTCTCTAAACAAGCCCTCAAGCCCTTAACCAGTGGAAAACTCAGGAACAGGTGCCTTCCCTTTTTGACTCTCTTTAGTTGGTTACCTAACCTTGGTAAAATAGGTTCAAAATTAATTCGCTTTTTGGTAATAGGGGTAGTGTTATGCTTACGTGTGCTATTGTTGCTTACCTGTTGTAAGGTTATCAAGGGGAAAGGTTTGTTCTACAACCTCTATCACACTTATGCTGATGGCTGGCCACCTTCAGCATTCCCTAGACCCAGATTTAAACCAAGTGCTGTCATCATTTTATGAGAAGACTCAAGCAGGAGCTTTTTGAGTATTCTCAAAGGAGGGATTGTTGGGGACACACTTGGCATAACCTCAGGTAATTTGGGAGAATGGAAGGCCATGAGAGCCGATGAAGTTCTCTTGTTCTGAGCCATAGTGTACCAGCTCCTCCATTTTGAGTTTTACTCCTCCATGTTTGACCTCAGGTTGCCCTTGTTGGGAGGTGCTACTCCTACTCCCTCTGTTGCTGGGCAGATTTAACCTTTGGGCGGGAAACTGAACTGTTACTAGGCAGACTTGGCCTTGGGCGGGGACAGTGTGAGTGACAGATCATGTTATAATGTGTATCAGTTTTGGTTCCAGTATAAATAGTTAGGTAAGCTGTTTGTTTGGCGCGCTTGATCTGAGTCCTGTGTGGCTCCAGGCGTCTTATTTGAGCTCAAATAAAGTTTGGTTACTTCTCCACCCTGGTGTGTTTAATTGGTTGCGAAGCACACCGGGCAACGGACCCAACCGTTGCCACCCTCGGGCACTCTGTGCCGGCAACATTAGGTTTCTTAGACATAGACTTGCGTGTTCTATTTTATTGGTAATTCACTTTGTTCTGTCTGTTACTACTTGGAACCACTTAAATTCTACTTTCTGTATTTAATCACTTTTTACTTATTAATTAACTCAGCTGTGCATCTCTCTCTATCAATGTTTTAGAGGGCAAACAATTTAAGTTTACCCTGTATAAGCTTTATACCAGTTAAAATGGATTTATTTGGGTTTCAACCCTGTTGGGAGTTGGGCATCTGAGTGTTTAAGACAAGAACACTTCTGTTAGCTGCTTTCAGGTAAGCCTACAGCTGTTAGGGGACGTGGTTCAGACCCTGGGTCTGAGTTTGCGGCAGGCTAGTGAGCCTGGCTCGAACCAGGCAGGGCCCTGAAGTCCTAAGCTGCCAGGGCAGGAAAGCAGGGGTAGAAGTAGTCTTGGCACATCAGTTGGCAGCCCCAAGGGGGTTTCTGTGATTCAACCTGTCACAGCAATTACATCTTAAATCTCATAGCTGTACCTTGAGGCAGCTTGTTTGTCCTTCAGATAAATCGCAAGCCTGAAAGCTGTTAGTAATACCTTATGTAGATCATCTTTACAAACCACTTAAGTGTTAACAAAGTAAATTCTTTCACAATGACAGAGTCCAGTGTTACTGACAGATTTTTTTTGGAAGTGAAAATAAATCCTATCTCACTTGCAATATAGCTGGCTTGTGGGAGGGTTAGAAATCTCTCGTGAGAAAAACAAAGGGCTGTAATTCTATGCTGGTGAGTGTATTTAGCATAAAACCTTTTCATAATTAAAGCTGTGGACAAACATTGTTTATGCTTTAGAGGCAGCCAGTAAAGAAACAATTTGGATTACTCATCTGTTTGCCACTTCTGAGACCCACTATCAGCTGATAGCTGCACATAAATACTCTACATAGTTCAACAAACAAATGTCAAAAAATGCATGCAGAAAAAACCTCCTGGTAAACAACTTTTCACAAAAGACCTCACAGAGAAGCGGTTACCAGTGGAAGTGAATGACACAGCATATTTGCTTTAGGTATGGGTTTCTACAAGTTGATGTGTACATTTGTCCCTTGCAAAGCAATTAGTGTGATTGCAGATTGGCTTGAAGCTCTCTGAAGTGCTAATTTAGGCCATGCAATACACTAGTTATCTAACTGAAGAAATGTGCCGATGTAGCTACACTAGTGTAATTACACAGAGGTTGTGGTCTTTCAGAAAAAGATCAGCCAAATCGCACAAATCAGGATTTCAGATAGTCTGAATATAAAAATTACTGACCCTCCCACTTTACTTGCTACTGCCCATTAGTATTCAGTTGAAGGGGATGGTATGAAAGATTGTGCAGTGGCACATCTGGGACATTCAGCAGCAGCAAATGCCCTATACATGAACATATTTGCAGTGTCTGGCAGCAGCAATTTAATGTCTTATTATTCTTTAGGTCTGTGATTCAACTCTTCCATAACCACTTAAATCCCATGGCTCAGCATGTGTCATGTATGGCTGAAAATCTTGTTCTAATGGCCTATAAACCGTCAAAAAGAGAGGTGCCATTGCCCCCTTGAGTCAGCACAAGTCTTTCTGTGGGAATGCTGTAGAGGTTAGGTGATGAGGGTGGTCAACTAGTGTAGGAAAAGGGTACTGTGCAAGCTGAGGAAGGCTGCTTTCTAAGGAGGATCACTCACTGACAAACAGCTTGAAGAATTCCTGCAGGAGTGAATACTGATTGTCACCAGTGGCTCCTACACTGTACCATCTGCATAGAGGGAGGAGAGCATGGGGACACAATGGCAGCATGCCTCTAGATACTACTGGGATGCAAATAATAAATGGAGCCATGCTGCTGTGGCACGAAGGGCCTAGGAATTAGAGCAGCTGCCCTGTGACTTAAAGAAGTTTGCTATGGACCATGGGGCACCTGGGCTGTTGGAGGCCATACCACCTTATCCCTGCCATGGGTCCACAAGGCACTACCTGTCACAAGGTTTCATTGCCCTGGAACGGTTTCTATGCCTGGAACTTCTGATTCTGACCTCCATTAATGAGCAGTGCTTCACTGGGCATTTAATGGCACACAATACATTTAAAATGTCTCATTTAAGCAGCTATAAAAACTGATTATATTAAAATACAGATCATTCACTCCTATTGCGGTCAGGCCTCGTACGATAATGAAATGTGTGTTAAGAAATTAATTCTGTAGCTCTTCCTATTGTTAGTAATCCAACTGCACTCACTGGGATTATGCATCAGAGTAAGGGCTGCAGGATTGGGCCCATTACTTCTAGTTGTATTGGCCATATTTATTTTGCAAAGGTTGTGATTCTTAGCCCATACTGTTAGTTACTGTTTGTATTACAGTAGCACCTTAAGGATCACAAATGAGATGAGGGCCCCATTGTGCTGACTCTGCAGATTTTACAGAGGGTGGGAGGGGAAATTAAGTCACAGAGAGGTGAAGTGACTTGCCCAGTCAGGACTCTGAGGGAGCCTTCTCTCAGTGAGCATACTGTCTCCAGGGAAAGAAGCTTACACAGCTTCGACCTTCCTGGGTCTGACCTCGGAGCATTCAGCATCCCCTTCTCAGACGGTGAGCTTCCCCCAGTGAGTCTGCACAGGCGGGGCTCCTGGGAAAGCCAGAGGACCCTGCACCCCAACTCCACAGTCAGATGTGACTCTCAGCCAGCCAGTAAAACAGAAGGTTTATTAGACAACAGTCCAAGCCAGAGCTTGTAGGTACAGAAACCAGACCCCTAAGTCAGGTCCATCTTGGGGCCAGGGAGGCCAGGCCCCGGGTCTGGGACTCCCTCTCTTTCCCCAGTCAGCTCCAAACTGAAAAACTCACCAGCCCCTCCTCTGGCCTTTGTCTCTTTCCTGGGCCAGGAGATCACCTGATCTCTTTGTTCTCCAACACCTTCAGTTGGCACCTTTGCAGGGGAGGGCCCAGGCCATCAGTTGCCAGGAGACAGGGTGCTGGCCATTCTCTGTGCAGACATCACACTGGCCTTCTAAGGCTCTGCAACAATCACACACCCTTATCCCACCACCTAGATACTTAAGAAATGCATAGGGGAAACTGAGGCACCACATAGTATTCAGAGAAAACATTAAGAACATTCCCACTTCGTCACACCAAAGTCACACAAAAGGGCAGTTCTGCTCTCACTGCAGCATCTTACCCACTGGACCACTGTTTCTCAACAAGAGCAGCTCTAGCCAGTTCCCCCCACCCCTCTCCAAGTGGCCAAGATTTAAAAAAAGGCCAGCCAATCAAAAACACCAAGCAGCATAGTAGTTCAGCACCTGCCCTGCTCACCCACCCCCTAGAACTGGCTTTGTTTCTCACTCTTTTATTTGAAGTAAAAAAATATTTCATGACACCCCCATCCCTTTTATATTAACTTCAAAAGAGTAAAACAAATGTAACAATGATAAGCCGATATAATTTATTGAAAGCAGCAAAGAATCCTGTGGCACCTTATAGACTAACAGACGTTTTGGAGCATGAGCTTTCGTGGGTGAATACCCACTTCTTCAGATGCATGTGGTGGAAATATCCAGGGGCAGGTATATATATGCTAGCAAGCAAGCTAGAGGTCAGTTCAATCAGGGAGGATGAGGCCATCCTCAGGGAGGATGAGGCTTGCCAACTACAGAACCAGTTTCTCCTCTCTTGGTTTTCACACTTCAACTACTAGAACAGGGCCTAATCCTCCCTGATTGAACTGACCTCGTTATCTCTAGCTTGCTTGCTAGCATATATATACCTGCCCCTGGATATTTCCACCACATGCATCTGAAGCAGTGGGTATTCACCCACAAAAGCTCATGCTCCAAAACATCTGTTAGTCTATAAGGTGCCACAGGATTCTTTGCTGCTTTTACAGATCCAGACTAACACGGCTACCCCTCTGATATAATTTATTGGTGAGCTTTGATCAATTCAGAGAGAATACCTGTCCTTGAAGGATAAAGCTATGCCAAGATTGGGGGAGTGAGATTTTCTTTGTTTTGGATAATAAAATTTTCAATCTGTCACTACCCTCCTGATTGTCTTTCATGAGCTTCCTGGGAGGCTGTGACCCAGCAGTTGAGGATCACTGCACTAGAGTATTATAAAGCCTTTGCACTTCATGTTCTGTCTGAAAATGTAACAGGAAGATATTGTTGTCAGCTGTGCATTGTGCTGTAATAGAATAAACAGACTAAATCATTTGGATATAGGTGGTGAGAAAAACAAGGTACGTTATGTGACAACACTCCCCTCCAGAACTGTCAGGTGTGACTTTGTCACAATAAGCATCATCTGTTACTCAGAATAAAAAGTGTTATTTAGTAAACAGACTTTTAGTGAAGGCTTTGCTCATAAGAGCCCAACCAAGCTGAGTTTTTTCTTGAATTTAAAATTTCTACTGAATAGACACCCTATTCAATTAATTCTTATCATTAATACAGAAAGCTCTGTTCGTTTTAAATGCACCTTTTTCAAAGCCATCATCAAATGCCCAGAGAAGCAAAAGAGTCTTTTTTTCCCTAAAGAAAACTAACCTTATGGTGCTTGTTGTGATGTGAAGGGCTGATTTTTACATTTGCAGATAATATTGAAGATAGCACAACATGTATTGGGATTATACAGTGCAAGTGAAAAGCCAGAAGCAGAGGACAAAAAAAAAGTGTGAGCTTTATCTCATTATCTTTAGGAGCCTCCAGATAAAACTGTAAATGGATGTTTGCCTAAAGCTTGCCAATTCTCATGCAGCACTAATTAAAACATTGTATAAATTTGCACATCTTATGACAAGCACAAACCAGCTAAGTGGAAGTCTAAAATGCAAGCCCTGCTGACATTCATGTGACCTTTTTAATTTTGCATATTCTCATTATTTTTGCTCCATACAAGTCAGTCAGACTTTTTCGGGAAAGTTAATGATGACCTATTGGTAGAATCCTTTTTTATAGTACAGTAGCAGCCACAGGGTACTGTCAGGATTGGGACCTCACTGTGCTAAGTGCTGGAGGGAGGATGAGGATAACATTGATTAAAATCACAAAGCATGTTTTCTAACATGATGCATTTTTCCAGTATAGACATGGCTTTACTTTCCGCTTGCCATGGTGCTCCATGGATCCTGGGAAGCAGAGAATAGCTGGCTGTGAGGGAGTGTGCTTCAGCCATGTCCCCCATCTGCCCCCTGTATGTATCAGAGACAGGCTGGCACAATGGTCTTCTGCCAGCTCTGCAACATATGAGGAGGCCCTCTGCATATGGGTATTCTCAGGGGGGCATTTCTTCCATCTTCAAGGCCTCTTGATGTAGCCAGAGTGGCATAAAGGGACCTTAGTGTATATGAGAATCAGGCTGTCTATTCGGAATCCAATATTATATCCCACTTATACTGTGGGTAACTCTAGCAATGTGATGACTCAACCTGCGTCACCTTCTGGTGGTCATCCAGGGAATTAGCTTGCCATCTTCCAGAGCACCATCTGCAGGCCTGTGTCTCGCTTGCCGCTGGCCCTGAGTCCCTCCTGGACCCCAGTGCCCCTTTCAGTCCAGGGTGCTGCCCCCTGGCAGTACCCCCACAGATCTGGGTCTCTTCTCACCTCCCCACCACGCCTCAGGCTATGGCTACTGCTAGTCTGGATCTAGCCCCCATTAACTGGAGCAGACTGCAGTGTAAATGCCACTCATCACCAGCAAGGGGGTTTGGACCTGCTGCCTCTGCCTACCCTTGGGCTGCCCTCTGCAACCCCAGTACCCTTTTCTTGACCTTTAACAAGGCCTGCGGGAGTTTCTAGGCTGGAGCTCCCCAGCTCCTTTAGCCTTCCCTCAGCCCTGCTCCAGTCTCGGTACCCTGCTTAGCTCCTAGCAGCCAGCTTCAACCATCCCTCTCAACATTGGCTCTTTTGGCTTTTAGCCCCAGCCCCCTTATAAGGGCCAGCTAGGCCCTCATTCAGCAAGCCACACCTGTAGTCAGCTACCCACTCAGCTTCCCCAGCTGTTCGTAATCTCTCTTACTCTGCTGCAGCCCTCTCCAGGGCTGCTTTTATCCTTCTACAGTAACTGTTTGACACAGTACTTCTTCTCATACAGTTTTCTGGAGTCTCTGTCTTTTGTAACTCAGGCTTAATTGTCTTTTGCTCTAGAAGCTGGTTGGCTCCTGGTTCTATGCCCATAAGTCTCTGCATTGGCAACCCTAATAAAACATGATAAGAAGTACTATGATAATATAACTATGATAAATATGAATCCCTTGAACTTACCAGGGCTTTTTTTAAAAAATCACTTTCTTTGCTATTTGACCTATCTTTTCCGCTAACCTATTTGAGTGATTATAGCAAGGGCTTGACAGGAGGCGCTTAAAAGGACATGTTATGAGTTGCAATTAATTATGTATAGTGATCAAAATGCAATTTATAGTATGTTAGTGTTTCTTTATGTGTCGTGCAACAACTCAGTTAAAAAAGAGTAATCCACTAATATAGTAATCTTTACAGTTTAATGCCAACACATCTCTGCTAAACTTGGACCAAGTGTGATTAGAAATCTCATGTGGTTTCAGTGTTTGCAGATTTTTAACTTGGACACAACACACAAGCCAGATTCTCCATTGCCATGAACCATGTCTAATCATTTAGACACCAGGAAAATACAAATGATAAGTAGGTAGAACACACCATCAGTGAGACTGAGAGCAGTTTATAACTTGGACAGTTGCAACTGACTACACAACTGAAAAAAAAAAAGAGGCTCCTTTATCTTTGAATGCAATGATTATTATTACCACTAATATTAGTATTACCACAGTGATGGAGGATCAGGCTCCAATGCCGAAGATGAGTAACTTTTAGAAAACAGATAATAGCATATCCATTCTAACTTATACTGCATTTATTGTGGCAGAATCTGCATGCCTTTTAAATCATTTTTCTGTTAGTAACTCTAAATAAAACCAAAGTATGATTTGGCAGGTACAACATCAGGCTGTCACACATTTAAGCAGACTGTTGCAAGAGAATTTTCTACCAGTTAAAATCCAAGCACCTGGCAAACAGAATGTTCTGTAAAGAGATCAGTTTATTTCACTTGACAGTTTTATTAATCTTTAATCACCTTTTCAACACTTTCAGTGTCTAGTACCTGATGTTCCCATGGCTCAAATAAGGGACTTAAAAAAAACCCCTGCATATTTATTTTCCAGATTCTCGAACACAATGCAGTTCTGCTGTCATTTACTATTAGCAGTAAATCAGAGACAGAAATTGGTAAGATAAAGTGGGGCAGTAAAATAAAATTAAAGAGGGCTGTCAACACTAGATTTGTCAATAGTCAGGAGTTTAATGAGCTCTGCAGTAAAGGGCACTCAATATCTGCAACATTTCACAATGCCATTCAACACTCAGCAGAACAATATACTTTGGGAGAACATTACTGTGGTCTGAAATTATGGAGGTGCCTAGACAATACATTGATGGGTGCTTGGAGCAGCCAATTCCATTTTGCTCCCAATAGCCAGAGAACATATACCTCGGCCTGACCTTTCTTCTGAAGCCTAGCCATTCCTAGGTTTTCATCCAGACACCATGTCTGCCCCTGGTTCCCTCTGACCTGTGGGTAATGCCCACTTCTTATAGTCTAGGAGAGTTAAAAAACTGTACTGACACAAGGAGTTGGAAGAATTTACTCAGCAGCTGTAGGCATGGTTCTATCTCTCGCGAATAGAATGGATCAACAGAAGAGCCCCATGTAATGCCCAGTGGCTGAAGTGGGCTAGGGACAGTTCAGAGTCATGGCCAAGTGCTGCAGAGCTGGTCTGATAGCCGGAGGTTAAGTGGTGTTAGAGACAGTCCACGCCAGTGGTCAGAGTTCTCTCAGGGGATCAGTAGCCAGAAGATCCAATCCAAAGGGAAAGGTTGGCAGGATAGGTACGCAAGATAGGGTCAGGCAGCAACCAGCAGGCAATGGTCTGTTGCCCAGAAAGCTTCTGTTTCCTGTTGGGGTCTTTATAGAGTCCAGCTACCAGTGAGAATGGTGTGTGTCAGCCAATCAGAAGCCTGGAGTGTGGCTGCTGTGGGGCTGTAGGGTTTTAGCACTAAGGCTGTTGCTCAAGGACAGTGGTTCAGCACACTATTGTGGCGCAGAGATCAGGGATGCCATTTAGGGTCCCGGTGGTCCTGGATTTAAACACAGGGGTCCTGACACCTGCATCCTTCTGTAGGGTCATAGATCCTGCTGTCCTTTTACAGTGTCCCTAAAATATGCTAGCCAGATGAGCTGACAGGGCTGACTTTCCTCTTACCTACACTTGTTTAATACTAGTGTAAATCTGTTAATTTCAACAGAATTATTTCTACTTTACACTTCTGTAGGTAAAAGGATTAGATTAGTCAGCTTTGCTTGGTCAGATTTCCCTTACACTGGTGTAATTAGTTATACTGATCCCAAACATGTGTAAATGAGAGGAGAATTAGGATCTATTCATCAGGCATAAATAGAGAAAATTTAATGGGTGCCTCAGATGTGCACATGGGGCTCCTATTAAAGTCAATGGGTATAGAAGGCCCTTAGCATCTTTCAGGATAGTGTCCTGTGTGTGGTTAGTCCCTGCACCCAACCAGAGTTCATTGCTGGAGTGGGGCTTTGAATAGCTAAGTAGCTGGTTCTTGTATCAAGAAAGGTACTTAGATATCCAAGAGATGAAAACATCTTTTACAAGTAACCACAGATGCAATTTTGTGCACAGTTATTTGTGCCTGCAATATGTGGACACAAAAATGAAGTTTTTGAAAGTTCGGCTCTCCGAATTAAGAGGATTTCCTGAAGAAGATGAAACCAATGCCAGTGAAGGGCAGTTTTGGAGCCTAAAGCCATGAAATGTGGCTCCAGTCATGAAACCCTTACTCACATGAGCAGTCTGACTCACTCCCATAAGCAGTCCCTTGAAATCAAAATCCTATTCATGTGAGTAAGGAATACCCTGTATCAGTAAGGGTTAGCAGGATCATGCTCAATATCTCCTAAAAAGTGAATCAATTCATAAGTTTGAAAATCAATAAAGAAGAGCCCCTGAACTGACTCTGCCAGAAGTAACAACTCATGAATATGCACTAAGAATGTACACAGTCACTTTCTCTTAATTACATTACTCTAAAATATCAAGTACTCCTCAAATATGCAGTAGGTAATGCAGCTGTATTAGAATCCCATCCTATCGTTGACCCATGGAGGAGACATAACCCTGTGTTTGTAACAGAATGAGACTATGATTAGCTGCACTTCTAGATGTTTTAATGCTACAAGTGTGACCCTTCCGTCAGGTGGAGTTGGCGGCAACCAGGGCTAGCTTCCATATCGAGGGGTTCCTTTTCAACAATACAACACAGAACCAGCTTGAGCCTCCCACCCAGTAACCTGGGAAAATTACACACCATCCTTGGGTGCCTCTAAGAGGCAATAGCTCCCCTTGAGCAAGCACAGAGTGAGTGTAGAACAGAAACTTTTAATGAAACGAGGGAAGTCACCCAACATTAATTTGGGAAAATGCCACAAGCAGGATTCATAAATATAAAACCATGAGCAAAACACCCACCCCAGAGTACATTGGGCACTGTCTTTTGCCTCAGGTTCTTGAGTCCAACAACCAAAAGTTCCTTTAACATGCCCCTCCCTTCTCCCTCACCACACCCCATTCACAGTGGTTTTCCTTGGTCAGTGAAGACCCATAGTTCAGAGGTGCATCTCTGTGAGTTAACCTCTCACCTGGGGGGTAGGGGGGGGAGGAATGAAAGGAAGAAGGCACCTTACTTGCTCTGCTGTTCAAGCACTTGCTCTGGCGTGGCCACCCTACTGGCCTTTCGCTGCTCCACTCCATTGGCTGCTCCGCCCTGCCGACTGCTTGCTGTTCTGCCCTGCTGGCTGCTCTGCCAGCTGCTCACCACTCCTCCGGCTGCTCCACTGGTTTCCCTGCTGTCTGCTCCGCTGACTGCCCTGCCAACCACTCATCATTCCATTCCAGTGGCCACTCGTCACCGATGCACACTGTAACCTTATGCTGTGACCTATTTTTCTACTGTGACCTCTGCAGGTCAATCTCTTGAGGTTTCACCCAGCTCTCAGTGATTTTCAGCTCTTAATGGTGGAACTTCATTGCTGAAGTAGGCTGGGCAGAAATACCTGTTCCAACCCCCTCTTGCCCTTCACAAGGGTTTGGCATCTGAGCTTCCTGCCTAGAGAGTTCAGTGCAGTTGAGGGTGACCCCCTCAATCAGGACAAGCTAAGTACAGTTCTGCTTCCCTTTACTCATACAGTAAGGATAACAACATTTCATTACCCCTGCATTCAATATTAAAGTGATTTGTAACCCAACACCAGTCAAAGTTGATCACTTTAGGTGGTCTACACTACATGGTTAGGTCAACAGAGAGCTGGGTGGCTGGACCCTGCTCCTAACTTTGAGCTGGGATCAGAAGCTGGGCGGGGGGTTTCTTCCCACTCCCAGCTCAGTGCTGAAGCCCAGGTGGCTTGGGACCCTGCTCCCAGTTGGGAGCCTGGGTGAAAAGCCAGGGTGACTTGGATCCTGCTCCTTGGAGGCAATAAGCTCTGGGAGGTTTTCCCAGCCCCACTTCCCATGGAGAATTGGGGGCAAGAAGCCCCAGGTGGCTTCCTCCCCACTTAAAGCAAGAAATAGGGGGGCAAGAAGCCCTCAGAGGCTCTCTTCCCACTTGCAGTGGGGAACAGGGCTGGCAGGGGTGAGAAGCCCTGGGCAGCTTTCTCCCTGCTCCCAATGAGGAACAGAAAAGAGAAGCCCCAGGTGGGACAGAGCTTGCCAGGGGCCCAGGAGCCTGTGTGGCAGCCAGGGTCCTGGCAGGGAGCTGCCAGCAGAGCTGAGAGACTGGAGTCTCAGCTCTCCATACTGCCTCTTTTAGGTTAGTGGAAGCATTCCTGATGAGGATGTGCACCACCGACCCAAGGAGGGCAATATGGACATCCACCACCACAGTAGGTTTGTAGTGTAGACATACCCTTTGACAACACAGCTTTGTGTGGTTGTACCTAGGCAGAGTGGGTGTGTTCATGTAAATACAGTCTGGTCCTGAAGTCTTTTCCCCTACCCAGCTCATCACTAACTCAGGGAGAGCTCATTCAGATCCTGCTTACATAAGGAAAAAGACACAACTACAGTGCAAAATTTGCAGTACCCATGACTTGTCTATTTGTGTTTTTAAGTGGATTTCAGAATTAACTGTTCATAGGTATTTAACGTATGTAAGTCAGAGTGATCTGGATTGTTGTAAATCAGGGCAATTTTCTTGGATCCCAGAACATTTCAGCCAGGACATGTATAGTATCTTTTTGTTTTTTAAAAAAGGTGTGTGCAAAATCAATTTTGGATCATTATTTGCAAAGCTGGTCTTCCTTCCCTTTGGGGCTCACTGGAAACTTGCGTAACTATCAGAAGGGTTCAGTAGTTCAGAAATAAGGGCCTGATTCAAAACTCCTTGAAGTTAATGGAAAAAACCTCCCATTGACTACAGTGGATTGTTGGATCAGGCCCTAAATCCTCTGAGGTTCATTTCACAATCCAAAATACAGAAGTAAGTTCAAAGTCCAGTACACTGAAAAGTTGATTAAAATCAATACTTAGAAAGCTTCTGTGCTGTCCGTTCCCTTTTGATCTGTGGAAGCAAGCAGTTCCCTTAATAGTCTGTGGAAGGAAGCTTCTGTTTCACCTTTCTCTTATTTCACAGCAAAGCGATCAAAGTTCAGTGCCCATCACAACAGATACAGCACAAGACACATGCAGTTCAATATGCACGTCAGTCCAAGTGCCTAGGTACTGATAGTGAATTGTGATCAAGCTAATGTAGAAACAGCCAAACAAAATATCTGTCAATTTGAATGCCTCAAACATTGTCCTTAGTAATTTTCTATTTCAGATCCTATTTATCAAGTGCATACTTCCATTATGTCATTTTGTTTAGACTTGTTTTTATTGACTGAGTAAATAACTCGATTACAGTAGTTACAGTTTTCCCTGTGGCAACAAGCTGCCTACACTTCTTTAACTGCACTGTGAATTAGGAGATCCGACATTGTCAAAAGCCACTGAGCTCCCTGTCCCTGGAACTGCTTCTCCTCCATTCTGCCAAGATGAGTGAAAACTAGTAGCTTTGCCAGTACGTCCCTCTGGGTCTGATATATATGACAGAGGTAGGTAATGTCTGGGGCAATGTTTCATTTCTATCATCTGTTTTTTAGTAATACATTTGTAAACAATTTCTCGTGTCAGATTGTTTTCTGTTCCTAAACATATCTTGAGCATACTGTGTTTATAGCAGTAATATAAACAACAACAAAATCCCTAACTTTATTCCCAGCACAACTCTGGCATTTTTTATCACAATGCAAAATCCTTGGTTGGCCAAACAAATTAATACCTATAAGTCGTCAATTTTGTATCTGTCACAGAAACCTGACTTCATTAATAAGACATGCATTAGTGGAGAAATTATGCATCTCTGGCAATATTAAAATCCACAAAGATTAGAATATGCTGGAACATATATTTGCATAAATAATGCCCCCTCCCTGCTTTTTCTAAGTCTTTACAAGGAGACAGAGTAGAATTTGGTCTGCAAAATTGGCTAAGCACATGAAAGGTTTGAGCCCACTCTCACTGGAGTCAACTGCAAAGCTCCCATTCAATTCAGTAATAGCAGGAACAGGCCCAAAACAAATGGCTTTAGTTTTTACTCACGCATTTAAAACTGATAAAGGAATTGCTTTTTAATGCAGTGCATAGATAAGTAGAACTTACTGCTACAAGATCTCACAGACTGAGAGTTTAGTAGGAGTCATATGAAAATAAGGCTTTCCACAACTGCATTAGATAAAATAAAAATGCACAAGGATATATGTTTATAATGGATAAAACTGTAATGTTTCTGGGCATAAACTAACCACTAACTGCCCAGACTCTGAGTCATTCTTCAGTGGAACTAAATCTACCCTGTTTTCTGAACTGATACTGAAATGATATTGACAACAGTGAGGGAGTTCTTAAAGGGGGAAAAAAGAGGAATCTTGGTCAATTATTGTTCTGTTTTGGAAACTTCAGCACCAGCCGAATAACTGTGCCCACTGGTCCCAAAGAAGTGCCTGAGAGGCCAGGGTGCTCAGCATCTTTCAGGGCCATGACCTCAATCTAAAGCTAATCTCTCTTGTCAGGTTTGAATCAAACTGGTGGGGCAATGTAGGGAGCATGTCCTGGCCTTGTCCATGCTGTACCCAAGCAGAAGTTTCCTTTGCCTAGTCATTCCTTGAGCCCCCTGGGAGATTAATAAAACTGCCAAATGTGATATAGTTACCATTACACACTGGACCGAGGCCACCACCAACGAACTTCACAAAGGTCATTAAAACAGTCTGATGATGGCTGTTGTGGGCTACAGACGGGGATAGATTTGAGCCAGTAACCTGGAGGTGAAAAGCTTCATGCTCCACTTTCATGGCACTAAGTAAATATAAGAATAAATAAAAAAGTTTACTATACACATGCTAAGTATGAAAATGAAAGTATAAGTACAACAAGTGAAATCAAGTTCTGAAGTATTATCCTTAAAACCTTTAATTTTGTGAGGGATTTTTGTTTGTTTCTGATTATCTTACAAAGGTCACAATGCTGACTTGAATGCTGGAGACAAACAGAAACGATTGTCTAGTTCACATGGATACAAAAAGGCTTGGGCTGCTTGACAAAGGGAGACTCTTCTGAAGTAGCGACAGTTCCTTCCTCTCTCGTATGTGCATCTCTTTTTAATGAGTTATCAGAAGCAGGGAAGTGTTGCCTCTAGCTTTAGAAACAACCTTTGCTTGCTTCTGGGTGTCTGAAAACAAGACCCTTGTGGCTTCTGGGAGAGAGTGGAGAGTGAAGAAGATGGAAAGATGGCAGCACCTGGAGTACAGTGGAATACTGGAGGAGGCTGCCTGCTTTCTCTACTCACTGGAAGGGGAAGGCAGAGTGCAGTTGTCATAAGATATGCATGAGGAAACCATGGTACAACATAGGAAAAAGGTAGGCAACTATCAAGGAGTAGGTGGAAGCTTCAGAAGTCAGATTCTCTGTCAGATCTACTATATCCTGAGTGAGATAGAATTTATTGAGCATTTAATATAAACCTCAGATAGCAACTCATACAGTCAAAGATTTTAAGGCCAGAAGGAACCATAAGATCATCTAGTCTGATCACCTGTATATTAAAGCCATTACATTTCATGAGCTACTCCACTACTGAGCCCAATAACTTGTTTAAGTAATACATAGCTTCCAGACAGGCATCTAGTTACAACTGCGAAGAGCTATAAAGGTATCTCACAAAACTGGGTGACTGGGTGACAAAATGGCAGATGGAATGTAATGGTAATAAATGCAAAGTAATGCACATTGGAAAAAAATAATCCCAACTTTATATATAAAATGATGGGGTCTAACTTAGTTGTTACCACTCAGGAAAGATATATTGGAGTCATCGTGGATATTTCTTTGAAAACATCCACTTAATGCACAGCAGCAGTCAAAAAAAGCCAATAGAATGTTAGGAACCATTTGGAAAAGAATAAAAAATAAAACAGAAAATACCATAATGCCATTATATATATATATATCTCCATGGTACACCTGCACCTTCAATACTGTGTGCAGTTCTGGTCACCTCATCTCAAAAAAGGTATATTAGAATTGCAAAAGGTACACAAAAGGGCAATGAAAATGGTTAGAGGTATGGAACGGCTACCATATGAGGAGATGTTGTTCAGTACTAACATGTTTTAAGTATATTCCATCCGTGCAGTTACCTTTATCAAGCTTGTAATCTCATAAAAAAAAATGAAATCAGGTTTGTTTGCAAAATCTATTTTCTAGAGAATCTTGTTGACTGGCATTAGTTATATCCATATCCTTTCCTTCTTTATTAATTAAGTCCTCCGCAAGTGTTTCCATTGTTTTGCCTGGGATTGTTGTCAGCCTAACCAGCCTATAGTTACCCAGGGCATCTTGGTTTTCTTTTTGAATATTGGCATGAAATTAGCACTTTCCCAGTTTCCTGTAATTTCCCCAGTATGCCAAGATTAAATTAAAAATTAACATCAGCAGGCCAAAGATCTCCTCAGCCAACTCTTCTGGGTTCAAGTTGTCCAGACTTGCTGATTTAAAAATACTTTTACCCTTTGCATGGTGTCAAGTATCAGGAGGTAGCCGTGTTAGTCTGTATCCACAAAAACAACAAGGAGTCCGGTGGCACCTTAAAGCCTAAGAGATTTATTTGGGCATAAGCTTTCGTGGGTAAAAAACCTCACTTCTTCAGATGCATGGAGTGAAAGTTACAGACGCAGGCATTATATAATGACACATGCCTGCATCTGTAACTTTCACTCCATGCATATTCTGTCTCTGTTGCCTATAAAGGGACAGAGTAAGAATAAGAAAAACAGAATTAAAGGCCAGCACTGAGTGAGGATTAATATAAATGGCAAGTTATACTGGAGACGAGCACATGTTCAAGTAATATTATGCATTAACTACCTATTTCTATAAATGCACATATAAAAGGTAAATAATATTGAAAATAGTTACATGCACATGCAAGGCTACCATTACTGATTGCCTAGCAACTTCACATGTACTGTAACCACCCTCAACAAATACAATTTCATATGCAATACTAATATATTGATTAACTATATTTTACTAACCTTAACCTACGTATAACCTTATACAACAACTTATAAGCTTTTATTGACTTTTATGATAACTTGATGGTAACTTATACTAAAGACAGGCACAGTGACTTGTAAAGCTATTATGGTTTATAAACTACTAGTTTCACCAGCGCTGTACCCGTTCCCAGGAAGGCACAAAAAACATACACAGTTATTATATGCTGATTAACTATTGACCACTACTATTTTTAACAACTTAAACAATTTACTAATATAATTAAACTATATTATTAATGCAGACTTAAGATTAACTAGTTCGAGCACAATCAGACCTCTTCACTCCAAAACCTTACCCTGCGTTATTCCAAAGATACATTACCTTCAGTCGACCGTTTCCTGCACTGGCCAGGCACAGACAGTTGGTGAAGCGCAAGTGCCTTTGGTTCAGGAGGTGTGTATATGAGCCTGACAAAGAGTGGTCTCTTTTAGGTCAACACACACACAAACACTTTCGTCTTTGCACCTTTTTTATATGGTATTTGCTGGCCATGTTTCAAATCAGGTCAACCAATCAAGGTGGCCAAATGTTTCAGTGTGATATTTGCGGTTGTCTTGATCTTATGAACTGTGCACCTGTGCTCAGCTCATCTCTTCTCTATGCGGCTAATTGTGGTCAATTTGCTAGACTCAAAAATGCTCAAGTCAGCTTAAAGAGGTATTTGGTTGCAGAGCATAGTAACCCCAAGTCTATTTCTATTTTTACAGAATTTCCTTTTCAGTCTATGAAATTTCCTAGATTATGCTTATGTTTGCAGGATTCAACTGTACCCACTTCTTACAACTTCTGGAAGGCTGAGGCCTAACAGTACTTAGCCTGACGCTACTTGACAAGACTTATGCACATTAATCACACATACGTCATAACATTCATGGGTTTTTCATGAATCAAGAGAACATAAACATTTTTGATGAAAGACATTTTAACGTTATAAGTTATAATAAACAAGGGTTATGCAGACAAATAAACTGTGACCTTTGAGATCCAGTTGTGATTACCTGGGGTTTTAATCTCAGCTCTGAAATGCAGTGGAGATGAATTGATACCATTTGTCACTAACAAGGCATTCAGAAACACAATAAAAATATCTAAGCATGACTAGATCAGTGGCAGAGTCTCCTGGAAGTGCACGTGCAGGAGTGTTGTCATGGTATATATCTAAAGTAAATATTTATCAGCAATGTGATTTAATTTCATACACAGGTTATTGCAGACCACTTGAAATAGCAGAAATTGGATGATCCTAACTAACTGGCAGTGAGCAAGTTTGGCTATCTGATTTATTCAGATAAACAAGGACCAAGTCAGGTAATGGAAACTACATAATATTTTCAATTAAAGTATGTAAACACAAGTAAAAGCCAGGAAATTTGTTCTAGGGAGTCATTCAAATAACAAAATGATTGGCTAATTGAATTTAGTATTTGAATACACCCAACACTCCACAAGTTATATAATCTTGGCACATATTATAACATTGTTACAAGCAGCAATATGCTTGTAATTTTCCATTATTTTTCTTTTTTAAACTAGCATTTCCAGGGTGCCATGAGACACGTTAGGCTTCATCTGACACTTTCTGCTGGGGAAGCATAGGAGGCTGGAGGAGTTCAAATTCATGCACTCAACCTAAGGCCAGGATGCAGCACAGCTCCTCCATGGTCAATGGACTATAACCCCTCTGCTTTTGGGACCTAATCCAATGGCTCTTGAAGTTAATGGAAAGGGGCTGATCCAACTCTCAATGGGAATCTTTCCATTGACTTCAGTAAGAACTGGGTCAGGCCATATCTGAACATAGTGCTAGAGCCATTACATCTACAGTCATGGATCTCACAGCCTCTCCTCTGGCCAACCACCAGTGTCACCCTCCACTTATGCAGGGAAGCAAGGAGGCCCCCACATGGCATTAAGGGGTGCAGTCCTCTGTGCACACTCATAACTCTGCTGCAGGGTTACAGTGATAAGACCCTGCATATAGAGTGGGTTAAAAAAAAAACCCACCAACTACTGTAAAATTTTGAAACACTGTTGTTTTTGATGAAAAATCAAAACTGACAGACAACCAAAACATTTTTGATTTTTGACAACTGTTTTCTGTAGAAAATTTTATTTGCAGAAATTCAAGATGTTTGAAAATCAAAGTCTGAATCTGAAAATGGAAAACTTTCCCCAAAATATTTTTGGGGTTTTGTTTCTGTTTTCTTCTGTATTTTTAATGTAAAATTTAAAGCAAAACTACAATCTGCTATGAAAATTTTGCTTTGTTCAAAAAGTCATTTTTTCTCCAAAAAACCCCCCTTCAGCTAAAAAAAATTAACCAGCTCTAGTAATGTCCTTTTGCTTCAGTCTAGCAAAAGCACTCCAGTATGCACATAACTCAGCATGACTTCATAGGACTCTTCCAATGCTTAAACTCACACGTTTCAGTGATTTCCTGGATCAGGGCCCTTGTGAGCAGCCTTTATTTACTTCTTCCACAAAACATCAGAGATGTTAGATCAACAAACATTCTATTTTCAAAACCACCATGATCAAGAATTTCCTTCTGAGATTATTTATTTTTTCATAATTTTATATCAATGTTTACACACATATCACTCCCATAAAAAGCAAAATCAAAAATGTTCTGCATCATTTACTTACAAACAACAGCAGGCTAATTTCTGGCTAGAACAAACAAGTGGTGATGATAGTAATAATCAGTAAATGTTTTTTATAAGCTAATGGAGATATCCTATCTCCTAGAACTGGAAGGGACCCTGAAAAGTCATTGAGTCCAGCTCCCTTCCTTCACTAGCAGGACCAAGTACTGATATTGCCCCAGATCCCTAAGTGGCCCCCTCAAGGACTGAACTCACAACCCTGGATTTAACAGGCCAATGCTCAAACCACTGAGCTATCCATCCTCCAATGTCTTTGAGATGTCAAGATGCTGATCACCAAAAGAAAAGCTGGTCTGTGATTTGTAACCTGAGAAATAGAGCCCAATAATCAGTTTCCATAGGATTATCAAGTTGAAACACGAATTCCCTCCTGAAAGATTTCAACTGTCAGCCTCTGAGTGGAGATTAATAACAGCTGTCAAAAACAGTTGAGTAACAGATGGTATGAATTAAGGCTCTATAAAATAAGGTCCCAATTAATGAAATCATCATTTTTTAGGAGGAAGAATGTTTAAACATGTACTAAACTTTAAGCATATCCTAAAGTACTTTCCTATATCAGACCCTACAACTGGAACTAGTGGTAGTCAGCTACCAAATTAGATCATTTCAGAAATACAAAAACGTATAATTTTAAAATTAATTAAGACACCTTTTCAATGGTCTGTCACAGTAACAGATATTTTCCTATGTCATTTTGAACATAAACAACGTATGTTTTGTACTATTAACGAACAATGTATTAAGGATAGGAATTTAAAATGCATAATTATAAAAGCTCCTGACTAGGTGATACTTATAAAAACGATATCTCAACTCAGATGAATTATCCCTGGTTTCCTTCTGGAAACAAACTCTTCATAGAGCTTCATGCAAACCTTGAAGAGTTGAGTTGGCCTTGGACTCTCTTTTTCTGCCTCACAACTTCCACTCTCTAACAGGCTTCCCTTAAAACTCTCTTCCTACCAAAGTCTTCAGACCCTTTTTGAGTCTTTGGGGAGCAACAAAGCAGGCCTACTCCTACCTCATATCTGCCAGAATGTTTTGGGAGCAGTAACCTGCACCCTTCTGCAGAAACACTGGGTAATGTTCTTTCTATCTCAATGTTGCCACTGTTGCCATTGTTACACGTTTTTCTTATGGTTGTCCATACTCCAGAACATATCTAAAATTAGATGTGG
Organism: Gopherus flavomarginatus; assembly: GCF_025201925.1. Taxonomy (NCBI): domain Eukaryota; kingdom Metazoa; phylum Chordata; order Testudines; family Testudinidae; genus Gopherus; species Gopherus flavomarginatus. Next base: position 320,560,559 of record NC_066617.1, on the reverse strand, counting down.
AGAGGGAGAAAGCATATATTCCTCCTCCCACACTCAATTTTCAACATGTGGGAAGAATCAGCCAATAGCTGCCTGAAAGATGCGGGGGAACAGTTGCAAAGTTCTGTGCCCCATATGAAAACAGTTACAGGTTAAGTGTGGGAAGAGCTGGAGCCTGTTGGAAGAAGGGTGATCCACGAGATGCGGGACTTCAATAAGGTTTTAAAAACTAACAAAACCCAGTCAGATTTACTTATTTATTATTTACATTATTGTAGTTCCTAGAAGACCCATCTGAGAATGGGACTCCACTACACAAGGTCCTGGACCAACATAGTAAGAAAGTCCCTACTCTGAACAGCTTACAATCGAAGTAGATAAGACAGACAAAGGGATGAGGAAGGTAATGTTAATATGCCCATTTTAAACACACAGGGAGCTGAACCACAGAGAGCTTAAGTGATTTCCCCAATGTCACACAATAAGTTTATGACAGAGGCAGGACCGGAACACCCCTCTCCTAAGGCCTGGCCCACTGCCTTAACCATTAGTACATTTTCCTTTTGGTTTTTAGTTTCATTCTGAGGTTTGTGGTTCACAAGAACACAGAAAGTCCAGATGAAACTTGTGGATGCCTAAACTGAGTGAACTAATTCCATTTACAAAATTCTCTACAATCCATGCAAACTGCAACCAATGAGGTTTTGTACATCCTTAAAAATCAGATATCTGAAATGAAAGTGTGTCAGAGGGGTAGTCATGTTAGTCTGGATCCGTGTGGCTGACGAAGTGGGTATTCATCCACAAAAGCTTATGCTCCAATACATCTGTTAGTCTATAAGGTGCCACAGGACTCTTCGTTGTTTGGAGATGAGAGAGGCGTTAGATCACATATTTCATCCATTTGCCAGGGCTGTACCTCCCTTTATTACCTGCCACACATTTTCCAGTGCTCCTCCAGAGTCATTCTGCAATAAGCCAACATCAGAAGATCCTGTGGCAGTCATAGAGTGGCTATGTAATAATCTAGGAATACTGATCTGTAATAATTTTATGAATACTGTAGATGACCTATACAGCTATACAAGGTCATTGGGCATTCCTGTATGAATGTATTGGGTTAGTGATAGTGGGCTGTTGGAAAAACAAATGGGAAGACAATGGATTTAGATAAGCAGCCTCGTGACAAACATTTGGTGGCAATTACAATGGCCCAGCTCATAGGGGTGAAGATGCCACTTCCAGGCTCCCTCCCAAGATTATACAGCTATTTATTTTGCCAATGCTGGGAGCCTAGAAATCAAAGGGACACTTAATGGTTAAAAAGACTCTCAGAAGGCCAGGTAGGGGGGGAGAGTTGTCAGTGAGCGGCGCACAGAGACAGGTCCTAGGGACATGTCTGACACAGTTGGGCCCTTCCCAGGATTCCAGGGGCTGGTAAGATAGACATGTATAAACAGTTTAGGGTGACCAGATGTCCCAATTTCATAGGGACAGTCCCGATTTTTGGGTCTTTTTCTTATATAGACTCCTATTACCCCCCACCCCGTCCCGATTTTTCACACTTGCTGTCTGGTCACCCTAAGACAGTTTATTGTTTTAAGATATTTACTCTGAAAAGCTTTGGCTCTAAATAAACCATATTTTGCTATAAGAAGGCTGTTTGGTCACTGGAAGCCACTGGTCATAGCTCCCAGGGACAATAGTCTCTACATGTCTACAGTACAAAATTATCTTGATCTAACTTCCATAGGCATAGAACTACTGCAGTTATTAAATCGCTTGTGTGCATGCCCAGTTTGCTCCTTGTGTTGATAGTGCACGTCCTCACCAGGAGCACTTGTATCGATTATACTGTCAGTGTGAGGCCTTGTGGCATGGCTCCTGAAGGCCAGTAACAGTCTATGTAAGTAAGAACGTTTAAACCGACACTGCGTCGACATAATTACATCAACTGTAACTCTACGCTGCTCGGGGCGGTGGAATTACTCAGTTGGCATAGAGGTGCACTTACATTGGCGGAAGCCAAATTTAAGTGAAGACACTTCCACAGCTAGTGTAACCCACACACCTTCTAAGTGTGGTGTTCTGTCCCATCCAGAGTCACCGAGACCACTTAAAGAGAGAGATATAATGAGTCTGCTCTACAGCCTTAGCTAACAGCTGGTTGGCTTTTAGTTCATGTGGTAGAGGCTCATGTGCTAAGCTCCCAGAAGTCCAGGGTTCAATCCTGCCCACTGTTGACCAGGGTCTGGTGGTGTTAAACTAAGTCAATGCAAGGCAGCCTATGTCAACATAACCCTATAGTGCAGAGCAGGCCTCGGGCTAAACCCAGTCAGTCCTGCTGAGGTAATCATGGTTAGCACTAAACATTCCACTCCCAATGAAGACATAGAAGTGAAATCCTGGCCTCAATTAAGTCAGTGGGTGTTTTGCCATTGACTTCAGTTGGGTCAGGCTTTCATCTTAGGACTTGAGACCTTGCAGGATCAATCTCTATAGACCTGATCCTGAAGTCATGTCTGTGTGGATCTCACTACACTATCTAGGCCTAATTATATAAAGGTCAGAAGGCATACTGGTTCTCACTGAGCGAAGCAGGAGTCACAGTTTACTCCCATGGAAGTGAATGGCAAAAATCCCACTCACTTCAGCTGGAGGAGACTGGGGGCCATAGAATTCTAAAGACAAAACAAATATGGCAGCAGCTAAAGCAAAAAAACAGAAACCGCAAAAAACCAAAAACAGCAAAAAACACACACAAACTAATAAGGTGGGAAGGATGCACGAAAGAACAGAGCCTACTTCTGACTGTCCGTGTAATGACTATCTCTTCCTGGCCCACTGGGGAAGCAGTCTAGCTGAGTTCATCACTGCTGCTGTACTCTGTGTCCTTAATCGCAATAGAGTTGCACAAGGCAGTAATTACAGAGGGACGCCCCACAGAGTTCACACAGGGATTCTTGAGTTTCCTTTCAATCATTCAAAAGGAAGCTCAGAAAGGAAATAATTAAAGGTCCAAAGCTTGATTGATCTGTTGCTGCAATTACGTAGTAACTGGTAAAGCTCACTGATCTCCCTCAGATTCAAATCCATACTGGATCATTTCAAACAGTTCCTAGGATACTGACGGACAGATAATCTTATTACTAGCTATATGCAATATGTTCCAGCTGCATGTATATATTATCTGACTAGAGATGATATCCATACATTGATTGTATGTAAAAATATAAAGAAATCTCACTGAGAAATTAATATATTTTCAGTTATGTACATATATATGAATATGAATGATATTTCTATATAAAGGATATTCATACTGAGGGACATTATTAAGGGCCCAAGAGCAAACTATCCCACTGTATAGAAAAGATAGGAAGTATGGCAAGAGACCACCCTGGCTTAACCAGGAGATCTTCAATGATCTAAAACTCAAAAAAAGAGTCCTACAAAGAGTGGAAACTTTGTCAAGTTACAAAGGATGAATATAAACAAATAACACAAGAATGTAGGGACAAAATTAGAAAAGCCAAGGCACAAAACGAGATCAAACTAGCTAGGGGCATAAAAGGAAACAAGAAAATATTCTACAAATACTTCAGAAGCAAGAGGAATAACAAGGACAGAGTAGGTCTGTTACTGAATGAGGGGGGAAGACAGTAACAGAAAATGTGGAAATATCAGACATGCTTAATGACTTCTTTGTTTTGGTTTTCATCAAGAAACTCGGTGGCGATTGGATGTCTAAGATAGTGAATGCCAGTGAAAATGAAGTAGGATCAGAGTCTAAAATAGGGAAAGAACACATCAAAAATTACTCAGACAAGTTAAAGCAGCAAAGAATCCTGTGGCACCTTATAGACTAATAGACGTTTAGGAGCATGAGTTTTCATGGGTGAATACTCACTTCGTCGGATGCACGTAGCGGACATTTCAAGGGGCGGTATATATATGCAAGCAAGCTAGAGATAACGAGGTTAGTTCAATCAGGGAGGATGAGGCCCTCTTCTAGCAGTTGAGGTGTGAAAACCAAGGGAGGAGAAACTGGTTTTGTAGTTGGCAAGCCATTCACAGTCTTTGTTTAATCCTGAGCTGATGGTGTCAAATTTGCAGATGAACTGAAGCTCAGCAGTTTCTCTTTGAAGTCTGGTCCTGAAGTTTTTTTGCTGCAGGATGGCCACCTTAAGGTCTGCTATAGTGTGGCCAGGGAGGTTGAAGTGTTCTCCTACAGGTTTTTGTATACTGCCATTCCTAATATCTGATTTGTGTCCATTTATCCTTTTCCGTAGGGACTGTCCAGTTTGTCTGATGTACATAGCAGAGGGGCATTGCTGGCATATGATGGCGTATATTACATTGGTGGACGTGCAGGTGAATAAACCGGTGATGGTGTGGCTGATCTGGTTAGGTCCTGTGATGGTGTCGCTAGTGTAGATATGTGGGCAGAGTTGGCATCGAGGTTCGTTGCGTGGATTGGTTCCTGAGCTAGAGTTACTATGGTGCGGTGTGCAGTTACAAGTGAGAATATGTTTCAGGTTGGCAGGTTGTCTGTGGGCAAGGACTGGCCTGCCACCCAAGGCCTGTGAAAGTGTGGGATCATTGTCCAGGATGGGTTGTAGATCCCTGATGATGTGTTGGAGGGGTTTTAGCTGGGGACTGTATGTGATGGCCAGTGGAGTCCTGTGAGTTTCTTTCTTGGGTTTGTCTTGCAGTAGGAGGCTTCTGGCTACACGTTTGGCTCTGTTGATCTGTTTCCTTATTTCCTCATGCGGGTATTGTAGTTTTGAGAATGCTTGGTGGAGATTTTGTAGGTGTTGGTCTCTGTCTGAGGGGTTAGAGCAGATGCAGTTGTATCACAGTGCTTGGCTGTAGACAATGGATCGTGTGATGAGTCTGGGATGGAAGCTGGATGCAGGAAGGTAGGCATAGCAGTCGGTAGGTTTTCGGTATAAGGTGGACTTCAAAGAGAAACTGCTGAGCTTCAGTTCATCTGCAAATTTGACACCATCAGCTCAGGATTAAACAAAGACTGTGAATGGCTTGCCAACTACAAAACCAGTTTCTCCTCCCTTGGTTTTCACACCTCAACTGCTAGAAGAGGGCCTCATCCTCCCTGATTGAACTAATCTCGTTATCTCTAGCTTGCTTGCATATATATAACCTGCCCCTGGAAATGTCCACTACATGCATCCGATGAAGTAGGTATTCACCCACAAAAGCTCATGCTCCTAAACATCTGTTAGTCTATAAGGTGCCACAGGATTCTTTGCTGCTTTTACAGATCCAGACTAACACAGCTACCCCTCTGATATCAGACAAGTTGGATGTCTTCAAATCACCAGGGCCTGATGAAATGCATCCTAGAATACTCAAGGAGCTGACTGAGGAGATATCTGAGCCATTAGTTATTATCTTTGAAAAGTCATGGAAGACTGGAGAGATTCCAGAAGATTGGAAAAGGGCAAATATAGTGCCCATCTATAAAAAGGGAAATAAGGACAACCTGGGGAATTACATACCAGTCAGCTTAATTTCTGTACCTGGAAAGATAATGGAGCAAAGAATTAAGCAATCAATTTGCAAACACCTAGAACAGTGGTCGGCAACCTCTGGCACACAGCTCGCCAGGGTAAGCACACTGGCGGGCTGGGCCAGTTTGTTTGCCTGTTGTGTCGGCAGGTTTGGCTGACTGTGGCTCCCACTGGCCGCAGTTCACCGTCCCAGGACAATGGGGGCTATGGGAAGTGGTGCGGGTTGTGGGATGTGCTGGTCATGGCTTCCCACCACACCCACTAACTCTATAGAGTTAGGTCACTGTGAGGCAGCTTGCATTGGCCTAACTCCGTAAGCGCCTACACTAAAATGTAGCTCCCACTGATGTAAATTGCCCACTACACCGACTTAACTACTCCTCCGCGAGATATGTAGCACTTAAGTCAATGTAGTTAGGTTGCTGCAGTGTCAGTGTAGACACTTCATTGCTTATGTTGACTGTTGCTGCCTTTCAGAAGCCCTCCCACAGTGCCCCACACTGACAGTTAAATCAGTACAATGCTCCTGGTGAGAATCTGAACTGCTGACACAAGGAGCATAGTGTGGACATGCAAAAGGGATTTCATTACTGCTGTTGCTTTATGTCAAGGTAATTTAGGTTGACTGAATTTGGTAGTGTAGATTTGCCCTAAGTGTCATTGAAAGTCAATGGGACTTAGAATCCTAAATCATGTAGGTGCTTTTGAATTGTTAACATTTTACCCTTAGCCACCCAACTCCCATTCATTTCAAAATCAATTCTGAAAATATCAACCACTATATTTTAAGGTCAGGAGAGTGGTACCAACTATTTAAAATATAATTAAAAGCTGAATAGTGTTCATAATGATCCTGATACCTTAGAGTTGTAATAATGTTGTTAAAGTGTTGACTAGAGCGGGTTGAAAATTTTCTATCCACTTTTTTCCCCAATGGAAAATGCCTTAAGTTTTTTTAACACAAACAAACAAAAACCTCATTCTGGTGATGGTGAGGGAGGGGTGAGGGGGGTGGCAGGAACACTTTCTCTCACTTCTTACTTTTTTCCCCTCAGGAAAAAAGGAGCAAAATAAAGTTAAAAATGTTCCCCCATCCCACTGAAATGAAACTAAATTGCCTGAAATTTTCAATAATTTGCCATTTGTTTCAAAAACATTTATTAAAAAAAATGAAATCTGTCATCAAAAATTTGTAACAAAATGACTGCTCCAGTGTTGACACATTTGGCTCAGAACCTGCAAAGACTCAAGCACATGCTTAACTTTACAGATCTATGTCATCCAATTAAAGTCAATGAAACTACTCACAGAGTGTAAAGTTAAGCACATGCTTAATCTTTACAGGATTGGGGTCTCAGTTTGTTTTCTCTCAAAGGAAAGATATTAAAAATTTGCATTAAAGGTATTTAAAGAAGCCTCTGAAGATAGAATCTCTCCTGCTATGAAAGTCAGCATATAACTGGTTATCTCAAGGTTCCAGATCACATTAGAAAAAAGGAAGGGATTCACCTGCAACTCGTAGTGGTCCACCCTCTTCCTCTAGCACCAGTGACATGTATTTAATCTTTCCCTCTGATTGTTACAATGTTTCCCACATACCATCCTGTGTATCCACCTAGCCTCTCAAAAGGACATAGGGTTCAAAGGATCCATACTCACTAAAGGAAAAATAACTGCACACAGTCTATGGATCAAATATTGACTTCATGTTTTTTACTTGCAAGACAACCAGGAGCACTACACGTTAAATTCATTTTTAAAGGTAAAAGCTGAATCTACCTGAATCCTATGGATCTTTGGCCCCAAGCCTTCAAATTCTACCATCAATACAGAGAAAAAGCCTAACTGCTAACATTGCACCAAAATAAAAATTCAGAGCCTAGCACATTATGGATCATGAGCATTGCAAAAATCCAAGTGTAGCATCTGGAACCTGCTGGATAAGCCAAATTTGGGTCCCGCTCCCCTAAATTCTAATGCCACCATAGAGAAAAAGTCGAGTTGCTCCTACTGCACTAAAAATTCCAGGAATTTGACACATTCCAGGGCAGGAGTGCCCCAAAAATCCAGATGCAGAAGTTGGATCCTATAAAATCCATCCAAGTTTCGGCCCTTATCCAAATTCTATGACATTAACAGAGAATAAGTGTAGCTATTGTGATTGCACCCCAAATAAATAAATAAATGCTTGATGCATTCTGGTACATGTAGTGCCTGGATCCTGCTGTATCTTGGCAATTTCTGGTGTCAAACTTCAAATTGTCCAATACAAATAGAAAATAAGTGGAGCAACTCCTTCTTCACTGGAAAAATCTGACTCCTATCAATACTGGTCCAATATCACTGGAAACACCTATAGCTAGTACCTGGAGCCTGAGGGAACCTGCTAAATTTTAAACTCAACCCTTGCCTTCTCCCCCCCCCCCTACAACATACTACTGTCAAAATAGAGAGAAACATGTAGCTGCTCCTAGTGAATCCTCAATTCCAGACCTTGTTACAAAGTGATGCAGCAGCACCACAAACACATGTATCTGGCATCCCAAACCTGAAAATCCTACCAAGTAAACAAAAAGGGGCAGCTGCTCCATTTCCACTGCAAAAATCTAGACCCTGCTTCATCTCTGCTCAGCAGTCCCACCGACAAATATCCAGCACCTGGAGACTGCTGAATTATGCCACAAACCCCCAAACTGTACAGTCAAAATAGACATGTTGCTACTCCTCTTTGACCTGAAACAGCCTGGCTCTGACACATCCCAGGGCAAAAGCAATGCAAAAATGCATATCTTGCATCTGGATTCAACATTTTTTGGGGGGCACAAATCATTTAGTTTTACTGGAGAAACAGAGACTAAGTATAATTGCTGCAAGGTCACTACAGAAATTTGATCTCTGATTCATCCTGGCACACAAAAGTTGAAAAATCCAAATATGGATTTGGATCCAGTGAGGTTTAGCCCATTTTTCGCCTATATTCCCGAATTTCTACCTTCTAGATAGACAGCACATGCAGCCATCCTTTTCCATCAGGTAAATCTGTATCCAACGCATTGGAATTTTCAAAACAATCTGGGGGATTTTTAGATTTACATCTAACATTACAATGTGGTTTAAAGTTGATGGAAGATACACAAAGGAGTCTTAACGAGCTGGGCACATCTCCACCAAGCTATGATAAGCTAAAACCACATATAACGTGGTCATACAGATACTAGACCAGTTGCAAAATTTAAATATTATATTATGACATTTGGATGCATCTAGAAAGTTTATGATATCAGATCTGGGTTCTTATGGCTATGCAGATGTACAATGCACAGGACACTTACTATACTGCTACATTTCACTATTGATGCTACATGTTTCTATTTAGACAATTCTGTTTAAATTTTTGCAGGGAAGTAGGTGCTGAGGTTGAAAATGAGCCGGATCCAGGTACCAGATATGTGTTTTCCAGTTCTGTTGGGTCAATAGGCATCACGGTCTAGATCTGGGGTTGGCAACCTTTCAGAAGTGGTGTCCCAAGTGTTCATTTATTCACTCTAATTTAAGGTTTCGTGTGCCAGTAATACATTTTAACATTTTATGTGGTCTCTTTCTATAAGTCTATAATATATAATTAAAACTATTGTTGTATGTAAAGTAAATACATTATTTTAAAATCGTTAAGAAGCTTCATTTAAAATTAAATTAAAATTCAGAGCCCACCAGACCATTGGCCAGCACCTGGGCAGTGTGAGTGCCACTGAAAATCCGCTCACGTGCCACCTTTGGCACACGGTACCATAAGGTTGACTACCCTGGTCTAGATTTTATCACTAATGTGGAAGACGTTTACATTGGTTTCCTATTCAGATTGTATCATTTGGATTTGAGGACCAAAGTTGCAAATTTCAGCTGGATTCTGGTTTCTGTTGCAGTACTCCTGCACCGGATGAACGAAGGCCCATCACTGATGAGTTTTTTAAACGCACTGTGCAAAAGGAGTAGCACTTGTAATCCCTGGTGCGCAATGAGTGGGGCCTCGTGTGCTGCGGTTGATGGGAGGGCGCGGAGGGTGTGCGGGTCCCTGCGGCTCTTCCACGCGCCTTTCGGCACTGTGGGGTCACTGTCCCATGGCTCGCACGGCTCCAGCTGGCAGCGGGTGACGGTACCTGGGGGAGCAGCTTCTCGCTGCTGGTGAGTCCCAGCAGGGGCTACTCGGCGGCGGGAGCGTGACCCGCCTTCGGGGCCGGCCCAGGGCGCCCTGCTGGGACCCGGCCCTGCGTGGGGGTCCCGGACTCCCGCCAGCCCCGAGGCAGGGGACCCATCCTGCCCCCCTTGGCGCCAGGGGCCAACTCCTGGGCGGGGCGGGCTGGCGGACCCCCGCGACGGGCCGGGTCTCCATGGAGATCCCCAGCCAGGGCCCCGGCACGGCCGCTGCGGTTGCCACGGGAGCCGCCGCCGGTCTCCGCTTCCAACGGGCCGGCACCAACAGCCGCGGGCGGGTTGAAAGTAATCAGCGCCCGCGCGGGAGGGGCTGCGCCGCCGCCGCCCCCGGGACGCGGCTACATAGGCGGGGCGGGCGCAGCGGCGCGGCTCGGCGCCCTGGTCACTCGCTGCCTGTCGGGCAAGGGGCAGCGGCAGAGGCGGCGGGGTCTCCCCGGCGGCGGGGCTGGCGTGTAATGCCGAGCGCGGTGGGGCTCCCGGGGCACTAGTGCGCGGGGGGCTCCTCGCAGGACCCCAGCAGCGGGGGCGGCTCCTCCCGCTCGGACTCCAGCGTCCGCGGGGGCTCAGTGGGCGCTTGGCCCGGGCATTGCAGCCGGAGCTGTGGGTGCAGGATCCCCTGGGAGCTCGCTAGCCTGTAACCCTCCCGCTCTGGGCGCTGCTCGGCGTGCTCTGCCCTAGCAGTGTGCAAAGGCAAGGAGAGCCCGGCGGGAGCCCTCTGGCCTGGGCTACTGTAGGCGCTTCCTTTCAGGAGCCTCTTCCCTTGCATCCCTGACAGCCCCCGCAGTATTCCTCTGGAGCTGGTGTCTTGCTCGCTTCTCCGGAGCCGCAGCGCTTGTAGGGAGTTAGTGTCTTTCTAGAACTGCCTCTCCAGGGCTCCAACGGGGAAGCAGATTTTGGGGGGGGGGGCATTAATGATGGCAAATCTGTCCACTGTGAGTTTGAAAAAAGACTTACTGCTTAAGAGTCACAGATTTTAAGCTAAGAAAGGACCATTATAATCATCTTATCTGACCAATATAATGTAGGCCGGAGACCTCCACGAAATAATTCCTAGAGCCTGTCTTTTAGAAAAACATCCACTCTTGATTTAAACATTGTCAGTGATGGAGAATCCCCTATGTCTCTTGGTAAATTGTTCCAGTGGTTAATGATGAGACCTAGAATCCTGCCTTTAGAATGAGAAGTGGTCATGAGCAAGATCTGCACTCCTTCTAGGCAGGGGAAGGGGAATCTGGACTGTCATTTCTAGAGAGAAACTGGGGCAAACTTGCCTGGGATGACTAACATGCCATTCTCTTCTCTTCTCAGCTGCCAGCTGCTGACCTTGAAACAATGCATCACAACGATAAGAGTGGGATCTCTCAAGCTGGAAGTTGGGAGATCCGCCGGGTTGCAGCAGGGGCTTATTCCAACCAAAATCCCCCACAGAGGGCCGTACTTGGGCTGCTGACTGAGAATGGGCAGTGCTTGAGGGAATGTGGCCAGGTAACTTTTTGGGGTGAACCCCATTGCTTACTGTGGGGTTACACTGATAAGTGGCTGGCAAATGCCTGAGGTGCCTTTTGTGCATGTGTGGATGACACTACTTAAGTCAGATATAGCTTGTGCAGTTGCCATGGAAGCTTTTCCTGTCTCCAGACAGATTTTGTCAAGGCCCCTTTTATTCCAGCACTGGGTTTTTTCTTGTTATGCATCTTAACTAGAGACAATGAGGAACTATGACAGTTTTTTCCTTACCTAAATTGAATGTTTCTCTAAACCTAGTTCATCTTTTTTTAAACCTTACTTTTGTGAACTGTTATATGTAAACTGTCAAAGGTATTGCTGTGAATGTTGATAAACCTGAGTTAAAACATATGTGCAAAACAAGTATCTAGAAGTCTGACTGATCAGGACTATTTAAGTATGTAAATACCTAACCTGGCTTCATTCCCCCCTTGCCAAAAGTGATAAAAGCCTGATAAATGACCTGATGCTCAGCTTACACTGGAGGGACACAATACCAACTCTGGCAATTTTATTGCAAATATGTTTTTTAGTGTCTTTTTTTGAAGCCCTACCTCCTGAAATCCTGTGATTACTGGAGAATCTAAGTTCTGCTTTTTTTAAAGATAAATTTCTAGCCCACAGGGTTGCAGAAACAAGCTTGAAAATGTGGCCCAAGTGCAACTTAAAGGCTCAAAACTAGAAGGCAAATAAAAAGAACCCAGCATTTATTAACTCTTGACTTTTTTAAGGTTATGTCATGATTCTTTTTTGAATGCTTGGGGCTGACAGTACTAGGTTTGCAATATGGAATTTGGCTAAATCACATGATTTCCTTTTCTCTCAATATTTCATCCAGCTCACACATGGGATTTAAAAAGGTAGTGCTTCAATCCCTGTTCAGTTAGCAGAGCTTTTTGAGGAGGTCATGGCTGGCTAGTATTCTACAGTGTGGCCCTACTGACCATTTCTCCTTTGCTCTAACTTGGAGCCCAGCTTTAAGTAATATTTCAGGAGGGGGAGGGACTGTAAAGTGGCTTCTCTATACCCCTAGCCTATGGAATGTTAGGGCTCAGTGGAAATGTATGTGCCCCTTAACTGCCAACTACTGCTCAAAGGTTCCGTGGCTCGGTACATGGCTCCTGCAGTGTGTTGATATGGTGGCAATCATTCAGAGAGCAAGCATTACTTTTGGGATAGCCTTTTTTCTCAGTTTCCCTCATGCTTCAGAATAAATTTAGGTACCGGAGCCACTAAACAGATTTTAATCTGGTTAGCATGACTCTCTAGTACTCATTCCAGTCTGACACAATAGGTCCTTGCAAGTATAGTAGTTGCTACTCCTGTGCAAACCTCTTTTGAGGAAAGCAGTCCAGTGGGATTAGTGTAATAAGATTCCCATTTAAAGGTGTCAAGTATCAGAGGGGTAGTCGTGTTAGTCTTGATCTGTAAAAGCAGCAAAGAATCCTTTGGACCTTATAGACAGACGTTTTGGAGCATGAGCTTTCGTGGGTGAATACCCACTTCGTCAGATGCATGTAGTGGAAATTTCCAGGGGCAAGTATATATTTAAAGGTGGTAATCCTTAGAGTACATCTGGTATTGTGCAATAAAAACAGACACCGCCCCCTTTCCCCCTACTGTCTTCAAATCTGAGTGTATAAAGCCAGGCTCCTAAATAAAGGAACCTGGCTACAGAAGTTTGGCCTACCCACAAATCCCACTGAAGTCAAATGGGGGTTGTAGGGGCTCAGCATCTCTGAAAAGTTTGTATTTGAGTCACTGCAACTGCGGCTTCTGTTGACATGGTGGGATTTGTGATTGCTCAACATTCTCAAAATTGGCCCTATTTATTTCAGAGCCTGACTTTGGCCAAAGTTTTTTCAAACCTCAGTGCCGAATGTATTCTCAAAGACATGACTTATGATGCACTTAATACAGCGTATGCTCATTGGGGGCTGCAAGCTCTTACCTCATGTTCATGGGATGAACAGACAAACTACTTGCCCAGTTCAAAACCTTCACTATAGACATGGACTAAACTCTAATCTACTTGTGCGCTTCACTAACATACTCACTAGAACTGTAAGAAACTTCTGCTTCTCAGGCTTGCTCTTGACTATTGGCGGTCTGGGAAGATTGATATGACCCTTATAAAAGGATTTTATTAGCTTTTTCAATACAAAACCCAGTTTTTTTTTCTGAAAACAATACTCTTAAAATTACCTCTTGCAACATGGGGCTTTGCATTAGTATACATATGCATAAACCATTTTAACAACCTTGATATCCAATTATAAAAGACTGCTTTAAACTCTTAATGCATTTCTTAACTTGCTGAAGAAAACAAGGTAACAAGTGTTGGGCTGGATTTAATGTTGGTAGTTTTAAGCATGAATAAATTGAACTGTAGCTCAGAGCTTATAATTACAGTTGGCATTTCAACAGAATTGCTCAGGCTGGCTATCTTGCAGATGAATGTTTGACACTAACAATATAAGATTATTCAAGACTGAATCTGGTTTAGTAAACTGGAAGATAGATAATTCTCCGTGTAGTACAGATGTCCATCATTACAGCAAGATGGCAGTAAGCAGAATTTCCTAAATGCCAGTATAATGGCAAGCTTTGTTTCCACTACTGTTCAGTTTATTGATGCAAGCGCTTGCAGTCTGCAGTGCTAAGGAAAATGGGTGGTTTTCCTCTTAAAAATATGAATTGCACTGTTTCTGTTTGTACCCAAATCTCTTCCTACAGGTTTAATCTGTACTTTATTTCAGGGTACCACAATAGTCAGACGCTTCTCTGGCTCTGAAAATGCTTTCCCTCCATCTGGAAAGAATATATTGCCTAGTTGTATGGTCAATATAACATCCAAGCAAGGGTTTGCTATATATGTAGATGAACCAGAGCAGAAAGACAGATGCAGCTGCACAGTTGTAGAAGAGGTGGAATCCAGCCTGTGTGAAGTGGATACTAGCACAATGAAGCCCAATATTCATCTGCTGTTGGATTTGAGTACAGGTAATTGTCAGTGCTCAAAACCTTGCTTGTAACATTAATCTCATACATGAAGTGGCTGGTTTTTTAATAAAAGTAAACTTGCCTAAATTATCTGTAGATTACTTGTTCATATAAATGTGGTTGAATCTTTTACTGCCAGAAAATTGGCAGGATAAATTGAAAGGAAAAAAGTCCCATCTAAATGTCTTGTTGGATGCCTTATGTAATAAGAATCCTGATTGTGCAGGTTCTCCTATGTTGGTGGATACGTCATTGCAGTCACAACATGAAGTTTATGTGGATAACATCGTGGATGTAATGAATGTGGGAGACTATGTAGAAGACATTCATCAGTACCTTAGAGAAGCTGAAGTGAGTGGCTTTCACAAGCCTGTAATGTCAATGTTTCCTTGTACTGGCAACACTTGCCTCTTAGATGTAGATTGCCACTCTTAAAGTATTGCTGCATGACACAACTTTCAGATTCTCAGGTTGTCATTTAGCATCTCTTTACTGCCTGCATTCTCTTTAACAAAGCTTTCTCAGTAAGCTCCTTGTGTTGCTGGCCAAAGTCCGAGCAGGAGGTAGTGAGAGAAGATTCTTCTAAAATGCATGACTGCTTTGACTCTCGCTCCTCTCTCAGATGGAATGTGTAACTGAGCTTTGCCCGAGTGAAGAGACTTTCAACAGCTCTTGAGAACCTATTTATCAGGTTGAGAGTAAGAATATGCTACAGCCTTTTTTGCAATCTGAGGAGGTGGTGGTTACCTATGGCTCCTACCCACACCAGAGTAGTGTTCACCTCCAAAGTGCCTCCTATACACTAGCTTTTACACTGTGCTAGATCTTCCTCAATTACAGTTATCAAACTTCAGCAACAAAAGTTAATCATGAATTCAGTACAGCTCTCCACTCACTGATAGTGGGAATCCGTAATGGTCTTAATGTATTGACCATCAGTGAGAATAATTGCTTACACCATTGATATGGCAAAGGTGGTTGTTCTTATAATGTCCTAATTACTGAACCTCCAATTTTTCCAAACAGGTAAGATACAGGCCAAAACCATATTATATGCGAAAGCAGCCAGACATCACCTCAGGGATGCGTGCAATCTTGGTGGACTGGCTGGTGGAAGTTGGGCAAGAATACAAACTTCGTACTGAAACACTGTACCTAGCTGTCAACTTTCTGGACAGGTTTCTTTCCTGTATGTCTGTCCTCAGAGGGAAGCTGCAGCTTGTGGGAACAGCAGCAATCCTTCTGGCTGCGTAAGTGTTCTTTATGTTGCCTACAGAAGTCTTGACAGACAAACTTCTTGTGGGGAAAAGACCTCTTCTTCACATTTAGAGGTTGAAACTAAAATCTGTTCTGAAGAGTTGTGCTGGTTCTGAGAACACAGACCTTGTGGTAAGAATTTGTTTTCAAACTAACATGCTATCATTCTACTTAATTCACAAACTCCTCTTACTGACTTTGAACATAGACTAAACCAAAACTTATTTTGTCTGGAGCATATCGTATCACTTGGACTTTTGGCTCTTAAAGCTCAAGCTTCTTAACTTCAATGTGAATTCTGTTTAAAAAATGGTACAACATGGCATCTTGCATAATCTGGTTCTTAAGGAGGCAGTCTAATGTCTGTAAATGCTGTCCTGTTGTATAGTCAATCTAAAAAGGACTTGTAGGCAAGAGTTGAATGTATTAAGCTTGTCAAAAGGTACCATGTGTGTTACAGAATATGCCTAGGTGGGGGTTGAAGTCTGTGAATCTCCTTGGATGAAGGTGGACCTTCAGTGCTTATCCCAGTGCTTATCCCAGCACTGACTCCTGCAAGCCTTTCTTTCTGACTGAAACTTCCAACTTTATAGACTTAATGGACTTTGCACTCCTTTTTAGGAAATATGAAGAGATCTACCCTCCGGAGATAGAGGAGTTTGTGTATATAACAGATGATACTTACACAAAGAGACAGCTATTAAGAATGGAACACCTGCTCCTGAAAGTACTGGCTTTTGGCTTGACAGTACCAACTATCAACCAGTTTCTCCTTCAGTATTTACAGAGACACGGAGTCTGTGTCAGGACAGAGAACTTTGCAAGGGTATGTGTTACACTCCTTTAAGGGCTGTGGGAGGGCAGCGATTGCTAAAGCAGGAACATGTAGGGGGTGGAGGTGTGGGAACTTTCAAACTCGGTTTACTCTGAGGAACATCTTCTTGATTGGAAAACACCTACTATAGGGAACATGCTGAGGGTGCTTGCCTATCAAACATGACCAACACCCTGATTAAACCAGTATCCTAACTGGAGATTGCATAAAGTGCAGGCCTGGTAACAGTACACAGCACAGGAATTAAACTTAAACCTAATAGCAAAATCTGTTGCACTTCTTGCTTTCCAAAACCTACAGCTTTATGCTGTCCCTCTGTATTGATACCACATACATAGTGGTAGAGCCCAGAGGCCCCAACAAAGATCAGGACCCTGCCATGCTAACCTCTGACTGTACCAATATAATATAGTGACAGTTTGTCCTGTAGAGCTATCAGTTTAAAGGACAAAGGGTAAAAGAGAGCAAGTCTTACTCCCACTGGCTCAGATGGGGAGCTGAGGCACACAAACTAACTTGCCTTGGGCCATATAAGAAGCCTGTGATAGAGCTTAAAACAAACCCAGGCCTCCTGAGTACCAGTCCAGTGCCTTGACTACAAGACTGCCCAGCCATCACTCAACTAACTGGTATCTGTGTCTAAAAGGTGACTTCTGGCCCCATTGAAGATCATTGTAGAACTCCTGTTGACTCCAGTGAGGGCAGGATATCACCCTAACTTTCTGAACAGAGTATATAATGATCCATTGTTCTCCAAAACTGTGGTGTTGAAGATAACCAATGCTTGTTTAGAGCACACTGAATTGATCCCACTGTATATGCAGGGGTCTATTTGAAAGTAACTTTTGCAAACGTCTTGTGCCTAGTATGTAGCAGAGTTGAGTCTCCTGGAAGCTGATCCATTTCTGAAGTACCTTCCTTCGCAAACTGCTGCAGCAGCTTACTGTCTAGCAAATTACACAGTGAACAGGCATTTGTGGGTAAGCTCTTAATTCTCTGAGGTGCTGTAGAACAGGGGGTTTCTTACATCTACAGGTTCAGACTTGAGTGGAAAGAATCTCCACTCCAGATAGTATGAACTAGCAGATCTCTTGGGAGGGTTCTAGTTCAACTAAATAGGCTTTTTTCCACTGGCACACAGTTAATATCTATCTCAGAGGTGGGCAAACTATGGCTCGCAGGCCACATCCAGCCCACGGGACCCTCCTGCCCGGCCCCTGAGCTCCTGGCTGGGCAGCTAGCCCCCATCCCATCCCCTGCTGTCCTCCCGCTCCCCCTTCCCCTCCCCGGCAGCCATGCCACCACATGGGCAGCACTCTGGGGGTGGAGCTGCATGCTCATGCTAGGCAGCTTGGCAATGTGTTTGGCTCCAGCTGGGAGGCGTGGCTTCAGACATGCTGCTCTGAGCAGCATGGTAAGGGGGCTGGGATTGAGGGGCTGGATATAGGGCAGGGGGCTGTTGGATGGGGCAGGGAACAGGGGGGATTGGATAGGGAGTGGGGTCCTGGGGTGTGTGTCAGGGAGCAGGGGTGTGGATAGGGGTTGGAGCAGTGAGGGGACAAGTCCTGGGGGGCAGCTAGGGGCAGAGGTCCCAGGATGGCATGGTCAGGGGACAAGGAGTGGGGGGTTGGATGGGGGTATTCTGAGGGGGGCAGTCGGGGTGGAAAGTGGGAGGGAATGGATAGGGGGTGAGGGCCAGGCTGTTTGGGAGGCACAGTCTTCGCTATCTGGCCCTCCATACAGTTTCGCATCCTGATGTGGCCCTCAGGCCAAAAAGTTTGCTCACGCCTGATCTACCTAGTTGAAGACTTGCTCCTCTCTTCCATCTAGATCTTCTGCACAGGCAGGAACAATACTTTGGTCACTGGCTGAGACTAACCTGTTATGGTACACAGTCCTAATGAGACTCATATAATTAACCATCTTGTCAATGTATTGACCCCACCCTATAAAAAAAACTGATAAACTGGCCTCTATGCAACTGTCTTTGTGTTATGGGGGGAGAAGAATCTTAGCACACATGGTTTTATCCAAATACCAGTCTTATTGGTATTTGCCTATGTGCTGTAGGAATAATTTCATTTGGTGGCAATGGTAGAGGACACTGGTCAGAACTGGTGAAAGAAACCAGCAAATATTCTGTCTGCATCAGAAGGAGCTTCTTGTCAGCCTTCTCTGCTATAGTAAAGACCTAAAGTGGACACTGATGCTAGGATGCATCTGGGATATTGGAAGGGCTCACATCCTCTATGGTGATTGCTATGGGATCTCATTTCAGCAGCAAAATAGATGCATCTGTCCACCTAAGTATTCAGCAGAAATGTGACTTGCTTCTTGACAGAGGGCCTCTACCAAAGTCTGGAAGACACAGTACCTAACCAATGCAATAATGTACAGTAATTCTTTTCTCTACTGATCAGCCAGAAACACTTGCTGCATTCACTGGGTATTCGCTAAGCGAGATAGTGCCTTGTCTGAGTGATCTACATAAAGCATGCCTTGATGCTTCTCATCGACCACAGCAAGCAATTAGAGAGAAATACAAGCTGTCAAAGTAAGTTCTTAAGACACTAAATGCCTTCTGTTTTTTGGCTCCAAACAACAGCAGGGCTTAAAATTGGCCAGATTTCCTCAACTGATGCAAATCATGCTGTTCTAATCAGTGGAGCTATGCTATAGGAGGTCCTATGTGCAAGCTATTTAATCAAAAGTTTCTGCATAACTGGTAGTCCTATCTAGTAGCTCCCCTAAAAGGTAGTGGCTGATGCTAACTACACACCTCTTGAAGGTTCAGGTGATCTTAATAGTAAGAACTGTTCTTCTTATAAGAGCAATCTTTTATAATCTAGGCATAGCAATAACTCCGTTTCAGACCTGCATGATGCTGAAGCACTCAGCAGCTGAAACCCTAATCATTCTTGTACCTCAAGTAGGGTTTCCTACTAACAAGATGTCAGTTAAATAACTTGTAACTAACTAGCTGCTGGTTTCTATTGCAGGTACATGCATGTATCCTTTATGGAGCTACCAGCAGTTCTTCCTCTGCAATAAATGCCAGTGAACCAACACACTGACAAAATCGAAGCACTTGCCTCCTGATCAACAGAGTTGGTCTTACATTTTTATAGGGCACTGCAGGTCATGTGTCAGTAACCATGATGCTTATTGTTTTAGGTGATGTTTTTAAATGATTTTTTTTACAAGGACTCTAGACTAGTTTTAATGTAAACTACAAGCACTTTTAATAAATATCTTGCCTTATGAATGTCTCTTGAGGCTTAGACAAGTGAAGTTACTTACTAAGAATTGTGGTGGATTCTCCATGTTTGGCACCTCTCTGAATCAATATTGGATGAGTTCCAGTTTGAACTGGAGCATATTAGGGGGAAAAACTCAGAAATCCAATGGCTTATCCTCAACAGGAGGTCAGACTGGATGATGATCATAATCCTTGTGGCCTTATAACCTATAAATCTTATCTAGATCCCAAAATGGGTTGTGAATCAAGAGGAGAAACTGTATTGACTCTTACCATAAATTAATATAATAGCTGCCCTGCAGATCTTGCATTCAATCTGTCATTTGAGTCTTGTTTCAAACAGGAAGAATAGCAAAGGCAACACATGAGATCACTTAACTATGAAAGTTGGCTATTGCACAAATCCTCTTGAATATAGTTCCTTTCAAGTGCTGCACCATCAAACCATCAGTAGGTGGCTAGCTTTTTAGTTGAGATCACAGCAGAAGTGGTCTTAAGGGAACTGGAGAAAGCCGTATGGCTAAGTTCAGGGTTGGTGTTCCCAGGTAGAATGTATAGGCATATATTGGGGAGGCAAACATGCAATCCTTGAATACTTAATTGGAGAGGAAAGAAAGGGTAAGGGTGAGGTTGAGTCTACAGCAGATGAGTAGTGAGGGGCAGAATTGTGGAGACTTCATAAGCAAAGATGAAACTTTATGCTATGGCATGGGGAGGAGAGGCAATGCAGAGAATCGAAGAGGAAGAGATGTGATATTCATGGGCCCCTTAGATGCCCCTAAAATTAAGGGACATGTAGATGTTTGAGGCCAAAGAAGTAGACACTACAGTCATTAAAATGCAAGATAAGGGCTAGGAGTGCTAGCTGTGCAGAAAAAGTCTAACTGTCCTCTGGGAGGAGCAGCAGGGTTTGGACACTACTGTGGAGTTAGGGGAAATGACAAGGGAGGGAGAAGTCAAAGACATCATTCAGATGCACAGCTGGGGAGGGAGTGACAAGAATGGCTTGTTAATAGTGATAGAACTTGAGCAAAAAGAGTTGATGTTTTGGCCATATTAAGCTCTTAAGGTGCTGTGGAGATGTTTATTTCAGCCTGTGTGACTAGACTGAGCCAAGTCAGGAGTGGAGAGGTTGGTGGGAAAAATATTTGAATCTGAGTAGCTGATGACAGAGGATTAACTTTTGTGCACACACAACAGGGAAATGGTTTGTGGTCTTTCTCAAGAAACAGACAAGGACAGCCTTAAAGGATAGGACTTCAGTGGAGAGCAGATTAAAGCAGCAGTGAGGATGAATTTGGGGCAGGCAGTGCAGGGTACCTGAGATTGGACCTTAAAGCAGTAGAACCCATGGTGAAAGCAGAGCAGAGGTTGCAGGAGACCAACCAGAAAGAATCCAGGATGAAGTTAGAGGACATTACATACTGCGGTCTTGGCTACTTTTATGCTATAGAAATTAGAGGATCTCTATATTCCAGTGTAGGATTCTTAAATACTGCACACATTCTAGTACTCTGATCTCTCAATATGCCACACACCACCCTTCACTTAAGACTAGGCTGTCAGGGAAACAGCCTTAAATTTTTCCATAGTTGATTTCATCCAACTTTTAACATTTCCATCTTACCCTTGTAATCTAAACTCTGCTTCTTAGGGTTCATAACACCACAAAAGACTCATTGGGGAAGGAGCCCTTGTCATCTTCCCTTACCCAAGCTGCGGCTTTTCAAAGAAAGCTTGAAACAAATCTGACTTCCCCCGCCCTTGGCCTAAAGTCCTTTCAGTCTGTTACTATGTTAACAGATACAATGTGCTCAGATTGAATGTAAATGCTGCAGTCCTATCAGGCCTTAGACTACTACCTTATCTAATCTGAAAAGATGCTTTGGTCTCTCTCTGCCTCTTTTTGCCACAGGATGTTTCACATATCTTCCCTAAGAGACTTTCCCCTTGCTTCTAATGCCTATTGCACACTGCTTCTTTAGAAGGAAAAGTTTGAGTGTGCATTTGAACAGCTGACACTATCTGCTGCCATCTGTCTCGATCCCTTGTTTGTCCTTAATGGTGTCTAAAACAGCATCTGATTTAGTGGCTATAGGTTGTCATTAACATCCTGTCTAATCCCTTCTTGAGATGACTAAAATGCAATGCAGGGAGACCTCCCTGATGACCTGCACTCTCCCAGGACCTAAACCTATTGGCCTTGTTTTCAGCCCTCAGTGGCATGTTGACTCAGGGGGAACCCTCCGTCTGTATCAATCCAGAGTGGATAAACTTAGAGTAGAATTTATTGAGCCACTCAAGCAAGTACTCTATTAAAATAAAACATTACATGTATGGTGCTAGCTTAATCAAACTGGCACTTGCAAAAACGAAATCTAGTTTATGGGGTTATTTAGATCTAGTAAATGGTCTAATGGGAGGGTGTAAGGTTCTTGGGAGGCTACAGGCCTACCCAGGGTGCTCTGCAAGAACAAGGCCCATGAACACTGAGTTATTGGCTTTAATGAAGGTAAAGTGACACACCCGCAACAGGGACTCCTGGCATTGCTGTCACGGAGGTGGGGAACCCAGCGCACCAAAGCTCAGCCTGGTATGGAATCCAAGGGCCGGGACTGGGACCATGCAGCTATATATACAGAATACAAACAACTCATACATAAGCAAATAGGGGCTTTCCACAGGATGTGTCCACCAGTTGGCCAAAGGCCAGGAACTTTCCACAGGAGCTGTCCACCCTCTGGCTAAGGGCCATGCAAACTGGTCCTAACCAGTTAAAAGCAAGTTATAACTGGCGTGCCATGTCCTACAGTGACCGGCTGCCAAGAAAGCAGAACTACCCTAGCTAGGCCATAACACAGTCTTCGGCGGTTCCCTAGAGAGGGTATGACTTTCTTTTTCTTAACTCATTATATTAAAGTGAGGTGCAGAAATAGACCAACCTTGGTTATTTAAGAGAACCTTTATTTAACAGTTTCTGGGCACCTCTCTTACAGATCAGATCTGTCTTTTATCCCTGGTTCCAATGGACAGTAACTCCTCACTTAACAGCATAGTTATGATCCTGAAAAATGCAACTCTAAGTGAAATGATGTTAAGCCAGTCCAATTTCCCCAGAAGAATTAATGTAAATGAGGGGGTTAGGTTCCAGGGAAATTTTTTTCACCAGAAAAGAGACTATATATACACACACGTGCAGTATAAGTTTTAAACAATTAAATACTGGTATCCAGTGATGATGACTGTGAAGCTTGGTTGAGGTGGAGGAGTCAGAGGGTGGGATATTTCCCAGGGACTGCCTTACTGCTAAATGAACTAGCAATTGACTGAGCCCTCAAGGGTTAACTCTCACAATACTCTACAAGGCAGCAGGAAAGGAGGGAGGGCAGACAGACACCCTGTATGTGAGAGAAAAAATGTGCATTTCCCCTTTAAGTAGCTGACCCCAGGCTTAAGGATACTGCCTTGTTAATTAAATCAGCTTGCTGAGACCCACAGCTACTGCCTAGAAGCTCCCTCTGTCCTTTGTGTGGCTCCCCTGCTCTATAGAAGATGGAGTGAGCAGAGGGGAGACACCCTGACATTAGCCCCCCTCTTCTCCCCTCTGACAATGCAGTTCTGGCAGGACCCATCTGAGAGTGCTAATTCAGGACTAGTTGCTTAAATAAGGCAGTTACAGCCCAAGGCTGGGGTTTTTCCACCTCTAAGGCAAACCAAACCAGCCAGAGAAAGAGGACTCTGGTTTTACCCACTGGCTAAACACAAGTCATGCAAACAATTTCCTTAGACACTCCAGTTTCCCAGAATCACCACCAATGCCACTTGTCCTGGGAATGAATGGTTATAAAAACCAACACCCCAATAAAAGAAAACAGTTCTCTCGATCCCAAAGAATCAAGCCCCATACCCAGGTCAACATACAAATCAGATCTTACCCATAAATCATGCTGTTGCCAATCCTTTAGTATCTAAAGGTTTATTAATAAAAGGAAAAAGATAGAGATAAGAGCTAGAATTGGTTAAATGGAATCAATTACATACAGGAATGGCAAAGTTCTTAGTTCAGGCTTGTAGCAATGATGGAGTAAACCACAGGTTCAAATCAAGTCTCTGGAGTACATCCCCAGCTGGGATGGGTAATCAGTCCCTTGTTCAGAGCTTGCAGCAAAGTCCCTCCAGAAATAAGAAGCAAGATTGAAGACAAAATGGAGATGAGGCATCAGCCTTATATAGGCTTTTCCAGGTGTAACAACCTCTTTGTTCTTACTGTGGAAAATTACAGCAAAATGGAGTCTGGAGTCACATTGGCAATTCCCGGCATACTTTGCAGAGTTACAAGGCATATCTGCCTTCTCTCCATGGGTCAATTGTGTAGCTGATGATCCTTAATGGACCATCAAGCAGGCTAAGCAGAACTAACACCAGCTTGTCTGGGATGTCTCCCAGAAGCACAGCACAAATTTGAAATACAGACAGTATAGAGCCAATACTCATAACTTCAACTATAAAATGATACATACATATCGACAGCATAATCATAACCAGCAACCCATAACCTGGTCTTAGACACCTTATATGACCCCTTTTACATAAGATTTGGTGCCACTACCGGACCTTGGTTGCAACCATGTTCTATATGGTCCCAGATTATATCAATAACATCACACCAGGGCATTTTATTGTCTTTGGTGCTGATGGCATTGAATGCCTGGTCATTGGGCAGAATATAAGTCCTCAGGGCTTTGTTTTGGAGTTCTAAAGAAGAAAAAAATATTCTAAAGAATTTTAGACTTTTTCCAGTTCTGTTTCATGTGAAATCAATGGGATCACACCTGTGTAATAGGAGAGTAATACCATGGCAAATCAGATATCAAGTTCTGGCAAGAGATGAGTCTTTCTCCTTCCACCACCTCCTCTTGCTGTTTTCATGGACATGAAATGGGAAAGAGAGCTACAGAACTCAATGCTGTATGAAATAGAACATCCGTGGCTCAGCTGGATGCCTAGGTAAGGTGATGACTCATCACAGAACTAGAGCCTGATTAAACCTCGTGTTGATGAGTCATTCCTGTACTGAGTTAACTCACAAGCCAGGAGCTGGTCCGGTGGCTCTCGGGGCAGGTATACAAGCCTCACAGGAGAAACTGCAACTCAGTCTGCTGAATGTCACGTCATGGCTTGGAAATCTTCCTTGCCTGATAGTGGTAACAGATTCCATTAGCCTTAGCCTGCTCCAGCCTTGCTCTCACTCCAGCCTTGTTTCAGCTCTGCTCTGGACTCCTGATTCTGCCTCTTTTTACTAGGCCTGGCCATTAGCAACTCAGTTTCTGACAGCCTAATGCCAATCAATGAACTACGTACAATAAAATATAATAAACCCTATCTCGCTCTGCCTGATAGCAAAGGAAACTGGAGTAAGACCCTGGTGAATCGGACCCAACGTTCTTTTCTTGAAAGAAAATAGATATACAAAGTACCTGCAATTAACAAAATGGATGACACAACAGAAAAATGTACATCCTGAGAAAACAAATGAGCAACCCGAGCACAGATTCTCTCTCTTGTATATCATAATGAAAGCTGATAATGAGATTAAGATGCTGATGTGGCAAAACAAGACTAACCCCAAATTCCATTTTCATAGCAAGCGCCAAGGAAATAATGAACCAACAGCAAACACAATTACATTCTGTCAGCTTTATTTACCTAAGACGCATATAAACAAGAAATCAATTGTGTTCTTTATAAAGTTTAGTCAGTCAAGAATGAAAATGTGGACTCTTTAAAATCCATTGTACCAGTAACCAAAACAACACAGTCCCTTGTAATAATAATAATAATAAATAGAATAACTATATTATTATCTCTTTACATTTTGGTAGAGCCTAGAGGCTACAATCAGGATACAGCCCTGTTGTTGTAGATGCTGGGCTTGGAAGGAAACTTATCCAAGAGTTTCCCAAAGGGACACTGAATCAGAACTCACAAAGACCATCCTATTAGTAGATGATTTTTGAATGTTCAGATAGCTACGTACAGTTAATATACCTTAGCCAAGATACTGTTCTTGCAGATTTCTCCAACTGTAACTGGGATAATTAAGACACAATGTTAGGCCATCCTCTGGGATCTCCCAATCTTTTAAATGGCAAATCTTCAGGGCCTATTTAAGTAAATTAAACTATTCAGGGTTTTTATATTATTTTAATAATTTTCAGATTACTCCACTAGTTTACCTATATTTTTAACTTTCTTTGTTACTTTTCATAGCTGTGCAAACCAGGTACTCTGTGGTTGATTCTCAATTTCTCATGCATTGGTTTGAAAGAAAGATGGAAGCTGCTACTTGTAGATTGCCACGTACTTTTAGGGGCGAAAGAAAAATGCAGACCTGTTATTTACCAGGCTGCACGTGGCAATAGACTGTATAGGTAAGGGATGCAAGGAGGATATGGGTCACAATGCAAACTGCAGGCACGCACACAACTAAAATTAATTAATTTAAAGTTTTATTAGCGATAGTTACAAGGGGTAGGGGAGCAGCGTATGATTAGCTAATAGGGTTAATGGAACTTAAAACATACAATGGCTAAAGTATTTACTATCAAACAATATTTATAAACAAAGATGCAGTAAACAATATTTATAAACACGGATGCAGCATTTAGTAATAACCAATACTTACGAATACAAACCAACTCATAACGACCGGCAAACGTAGAAACTCTGCTTAAAACATGTGAGCTGAGAGAGGCTTCAAGGTGATCAGGCTCGGTTACGGGTGTGCACAAGGTACACAGGATTTGTTTTTCTTTCTCCTCTTCTGCCTGCACATGGCAGACCAGCCTAAAATACCCACTATGACATCATAGAAGTGTCATAGGGGACGGGGCCCAAAAACTGTGTGTGTTCGTTTCTGATTGGTACAAGCAAAGTTTACACCAAGTAGGGGAGCAGGTGCCTGAAAGTCTGGCTTCGCCCCCAAAAGGTGAGGAAATACATATAGTTCAGAATGCGTTTAACACTGAATGACAAAAGAAGAGGCCAGAGCAATACCGGTATGGGCAAGTTCTTCTTTGAGTGATTGCTCACATCCATTCCAGTTAGGTGTGCGCGCTGCGTGTGCACGTTCGTCGGAAACTTTTTACCCTAGCAACTCCAGTGGGCCGGCAGGTCGCCCCCTGGAGTGGCGCCGCCATGGCGCTCGATATATACCCCTGCCGGCCCACCCGCTCCTCAGTTCCTTCTTACCGCCGTGTCGGTCGTTGGAACTGTGGAGCGCGGCATAGCTGTCCTCCACGTCCCTAGCTCTCCTTGTTAACTACTGTTATTGTTACAGTTGTTAGTAGATCGTTAAGTATAGTTAGTTAATTAATTAGGTGTAAATAGTATTGTATATAGTTGTTCGCCGGTCTGGGCTGTAGCCCTTCCCGGCACCCGGCACCGGGCTCATGCCTGGTTCGCCGGGCTTTAAGCAGTGTGCGGCCTGTAAAAAGCCTATGCCAACCAGCGACCCCCACGACGCGTGTCTGAAGTGCCTGGGGGAATCGCACAGGTCGGACAAGTGCCGCATCTGCAAGGCTTTTAAGCCCAGGACTAAGAAGGAGAGAGACCAGAGACTCAGGACTCTCCACATGGAGGCGGCACTTGACCCTGCAGCTTCACAGGCCGTGATCTCGGCGCCGGCACCGGATCGCACCGGCACCGGGAAGACTCCCCGGCACCGACCTTCCCCGGCACCGGGTGCAGAGGTGAGACCGTCAACGTCTGCTACTCCAGCCAGGCAGACCCGAATGGAGCGCCCGGCATCGACATCGGCCGCGGCACTACCGGCACCGTCGACTCCGGGCCCGGTGGGTCCGTCGAGTCCGGTGCCGCCAAGCTCCTCCATAAGATCTGGGGTTGAGCTATTGGTCCCATCCAAACTGGAGACCTTCGCCTCGGCACGGGACCTTATTGCCCTAACTGAGTCTACTCAGCTGCCACCCCCGGTACCGCCGGTGCGGGTCGCATCTAGAGGCAAACCCATGATGACAGCACCGTCTCGGGACTCGCGCTCGCGATCCAGGTCCCGACGCCTCGGTCTCTCGAGATCCCGCCACCGCTCGCAGTCCCGGCACCGCTCCCCTCGGCGGTACCGGTCGCACTCGTGGCACCGATCGACCTCCAGACGGTCGCGGTCTGACTCCAGCCGTCGATACCGGCACCGTGACTCGAGGAGCCGGTCTCGCCGTCACTCGCCGCGCCGGTCGACCTCCCGGCACCGAGCTGGTGGCAGGTCCCGGTCCCGGTCGACCTCCCGGCACCGCGTCGGTGGCAGGTCCCGGTCCCGATCCCGGCACCGAAGCAGCGGCCGGTACCGGTCCAGATCCCGGCACCGAGACAGAACCCGGTCCTGATCCCGGCGCCGCTATGACTCCCGGTACCGATCCCCGGCACCGAAAAGATCTTCGGTGCCGACCCGCGCAGACCCTTAGCAGCCGGGGTCGGCCCCGCCATGGCCTTCTAGGCAGCCGTCGGTGTCTTCTCAAGCAGACAGCGTGTATGCGCTGGGCACCGACAGGCAAGCGGCATTGTTCCAAGACCCTCCGCAACAGGACCAAGGTCCGCAGCAGTGGGGGTTTTGGACCCCCTGGGCATACCATCAAGCCCAGGGCCCCCAACAGCTTCCCGCTAGGCCTGCAACGACGGAGCACAGGGTGCCGGAGGCTTCATTGTCTCGCCCCCCTCCCTCCCCGGATGGAGAGGAAGGATCCAAGCAGCAAGACCCCGCTCTTGCTCCTGAGACAGAGGCGAGGGCTGAGGGAGACCCCCCACTGGACACTTTCTTGCCGGGGGTCTCCTCATCCTCCTCCCCTGATGAAGCGGTGGCTGGCACCTCCTCCAGTAGCCCTCCTCCGCTGGATCTCAGGGCGCACCAAGACCTCCTTAGGCGAGTAGCTCAGAATCTGAGCCTGCAAGCCGAGGAGGTCTCTGAGATCGAGGACCCTATCGTCACCATCCTCTCGTCTGATGCTCCCACCAGGGTCGCCCTACCCTTCATTAGGACGATCCAGGCCAATGCCAATACAATCTGGCAGTCACCGGCCTCCATCCCCCCTACGGTGAGGGGCATCAAGAGGAAGTACATGGCCCCCTCCAAGGGCTATGAGTACCTCCACGTCCACCCGACACCGTGTTCCCTGGTGGTGCAGTCGGTGAACGAGAGGGAGCGTCATGGGCAGGAAGCTCCAGCCCCCAAATCCAAGGAGGCCAGACGTATGGACCTCCTTGGCCGAAAGGTCTACTCAGCTGGGGCCCTTCAGCTCAGGGTTTCAAACCAACAAGCCCTGCTCAGCAGATACGCTTTTAACTCATGGGTGGCAGCGGACAAATTCAAAGAGCTGCTGCCACAGGAGGCCCGCCAAGAATTTGCAGCCATTCTGGACGAGGGCAAGAAGGTTGCACGAACCTCGTTGCAAGCTTCTTTGGACGCTGCAGACTCGGCTGCCCGCACCCTCGCCTCGGGGGTAACGATGCGCCGTATCTCCTGGCTTCAGGTCTCTGGCCTTCCACCAGAGCTCCAATATACCATCCAGGACCTCCCGTTCGAAGGCCAGGGCCTGTTTTCGGAAAAGACAGACCCCAGACTTAAGAGTCTCAAAGACAATTGGGTCATTATGCGCTCCCTCGGGATGCACACGCCGGGAACGCAGCGCAGACCCTTCCGGCCACAGCAGCAACAGCAGCGCAGGCCATACCCCCAGTTCCGCCAACGGCAGGACCTCAATAGGCGCCGTGGCAGGAATGGAAGGCGTAGGCATTCGGGGAACCAGGGGGGGCAGAATCAAAGCTCCTCTAAGCCCCCGCCTGGACCCAAGCCTTCGTTTTGAAGGTGCACCCGAGGGCGCAGTAACAGTTTCCCCCACGGATCCTTCCCCCCCGTTTTCAAACCGCCTTTCATTTTTCCTCCCGGCGTGGGCCCAGATAACATCGGACCGCTGGGTCTTACGCACGGTGCAGACGGGATACCGCCTGCAGTTTATATCATTTCCTCCTTCCCGCCCCCTTCCTCGTCCCTCTTCAGGGACCCCTCTCACGAGCAATTCCTTCAACAGGAGGTACAGACGCTCCTCATCAAAGGAGCTATAGAGGCGGTTCCGGAAAACGAGAAAGGCAAGGGGTTTTATTTCCGCTACTTTCTGATCCCCAAGGCCAAGGGAGGCCTCAGGCCTATCCTCGACCTGCGAGAGCTCAACAAATACCTAGTCAAGTTGAAGTTCCGCATGGTATCTCTGGGGACCATTATCCCATCCCTGGATCCGGGAGACTGGTACGCCGCCCTCGACATGCAGGACGCTTATTTTCACATTGCCATTTGGCCACACCACAGACGTTTCCTTCGATTCGTGGTGGGCCGCCTTCACTACCAATTTGCAGTCCTCCCATTTGGCCTCTCTACGGCCCCGAGGGTATTTACAAAATGCATGGCAGTCGTTGTGGCACATCTTCGGCGCAGTCGTATCCACGTGTTCCCTTACCTAGACGATTGGTTGATTCGGGGCACGTCGGAACTACAGGTTTGCAGCCACGTCCGCAGGATCACCGGCCTGTTTGCTACCTTGGGCCTCATGATCAACATAGACAAGTCCACCCTGCTCCCCACGCAGAGGGTGGAGTTCATTGGGGCCGTCCTGGACTCCACCGTGGCCAGGGCCCTTCTGCCGTTGCCAAGGTTCCAGGCGTTGTCGGCGATCGTTCAGCGATTGCGGGCAGCCCCCTTGACATCAATACGGACATGTCTAACCCTGTTAGGCCACATGGCAGCATGCACATTTGTGACCGGTTACGCTCGGCTCTGCATGAGGCCCCTCCAGCTGTGGCTCATCGCACATTACCGGCCGGCAAGGCAACCGCTAGACATGCTGATCACAATCCCCCAGGGGGTGTTAGATTCTCTCGGCTGGTGGCTAGACCAGTCCATAGTGTGTGCGGGGCTCCCTTTCCACCCACCTCAGCCTTCGGTGTCCCTAACAACGGATGCCTCAGATCTCGGCTGGGGGGCCCACCTGGGAACCCTGAGAACACAGGGCCTGTGGTCCCCGCAGGAGGTGAAGCTGCACATCAACATGCGGGAGCTGAAAGTGGTCCGCCTTGCTTGTCAAACGTTCTGTCACCAGCTTCGAGGTCGTTGTGTCGCGGTGTTTACCGACAACACGACGACCATGTACTATATCAACAAGCAGGGCGGCACCAGATCCTCTCCCCATGTCACGAGGCGATGCGACTCTGGGACTTTTGTGTAGCCCACTCCATTCACCTCACGGCTTCCTTCCTCCCCGGAGTACGGAACACGCTGGCGGATCGCCTGAGCAGATCCTTCCTATCACACGAGTGGTCCCTTCGCCCGGACGTCGCCCTCTCAATCTTCCAGAGGTGGGGTTATCCCCGTGTGGACCTCTTCGCGTCCGGGGGGAACAAGAAGTGCCAGGCGTTCTGCTCCTTTCAGGGCAGGGAGCCCGGGTCTATAGCGGATGCCTTCCTTATTCCGTGGACGACCCACTTGTACTACGCGTTTCCCCCGTTCCCACTGGTCCACAGGGTCCTTCTGAAGGTGCGCAGGGACAGGGCTCGCGTGATCATGGTAGCCCCGGCGTGGCCCAGGCAACATTGGTACCCCATGCTGCTGGACCTGGCCAAAGCCGACCCAGTTCCCCTGCCCCTTCACCCGGACCTGATTACCCAGGAACACGGGACTCTCTGTCACCCGGACCTGCAGTCGCTGCACCTAGCGGCGTGGTTCCTGCGTGGCTGACCGGTTCTGAACTGCGCTGCTCCACCCCGGTACGGGAGGTACTTTTGGGCAGCAGGAAGCCTTCCACTAGAGCGACATACTCGGCCAAGTGGAAGCGTTTCTCCTGTTGGTGCGTGGAGAAAGGTCTCCGCCCTATGGAAGTTTCGGTGGCCAATATCTTAGACTATGTTTGGTCCCTCAAACAACAGGGCCTGGCGATATCGTCTTTGCGGGTCCACCTGGCAGCTATCTCCACCTTTCACCCGGGTGGGGATGGCCGCTCCGTTTTTTCTCACCCGACGGTGACTAGATTCCTAAAAGGGCTGGAACGTTTGTACCCTAACGTCCGACTCCCTGCTCCAACCTGGGATCTTAACCTGGTGTTGTCTCGGCTCATGGGGCCCCCCTTTGAGCCGTTAGCTACTTGCTCCCTACTCTATCTCTCTTGGAAGACTGCCTTTCTAGTAGCTATCACCTCAGCTAGGCGGGTGTCGGAACTCCGGGCTCTCGTGGTAGACCCCCCGTATACAGTCTTCCACAAAGATAAGGTGCAGCTGAGGCCACACCCTGCCTTTCTCCCCAAGGTGGTCTCGACCTTCCACATCAACCAAGAGATATTCCTCCCGGTTTTTTTCCCGAAGCCTCACTCTTCAGGCAGGGAGCAACAGCTCCACTCGCTTGATGTCCGTAGGGCCCTCGCGTTCTATGTGGAGAGGACCAAACCGTTCCGCAAATCCCCCCAACTTTTCGTGGCAGTAGCGGACCGCATGAAGGGGCTTCCTATCTCCTCGCAGAGATTATCCTCATGGGTAAGGTCCTGTATCAGGACCTGCTATGAGCTGGCCCACGTTCCTACGGGCCGTGTGACTGCGCATTCTACCAGGGCGCAGGCGTCATCGCTGGCTTTCCTTGCCCGTGTGCCCATCCAGGAAATCTGTCGGGCAGCGACCTGGTCATCGGTCCACACCTTCGCGTCCCACTACGCCCTGGTCCAGCAGTCAAGAGAGGATGCGGCCTTCGGATCTGCAGTGCTCCATGCCGCGACTTCTCACTCCGACCCCACCGCCTAGGTATGGCTTGGGATTCACCTAACTGGAATGGATGTGAGCAATCACTCGAAGAAGAAAAGACGGTTACTCACCTTTGTAACTGTTGTTCTTCGAGATGTGTTGCTCACATCCATTCCACACCCGCCCTCCTTCCCCACTGTCGGAGTAGCCGGCAAGAAGGAACTGAGGAGCGGGTGGGCCGGCAGGGGTATATATTGAGCGCCATGGCGGCGCCACTCCAGGGGGCGACCTGCCGGCCCACTGGAGTTGCTAGGGTAAAAAGTTTCCGACGAACGTGCACGCACGGCGCGCACACCTAACTGGAATGGATGTGAGCAACACATCTCGAAGAACAACAGTTACAAAGGTGAGTAACCGTCTTTTTTTTAGGATGCAGACAGGAACTTATCTTAACACTACTCATCAGCTTGTGAAATGCACTAATAAAAATGTATTATATATGCAAGTTAAAATGTTTTGCTGAAGCTGTTATGATGCAGGAGCAATTTGCTACATTACAAGGGGGAAGGAAAGACTCCTGTGCTTTGCTGTGCTATGGAACTGGTATAGTTAATCTTTGGGTGGGAGGAGGGTCTCTAGAAAGATGTTGGTTCCTTTGGAGGAGAAAGAAGTGGAACATTAAGGATAGCACTGAAGTCTGAGCATGGCTCCTCTGTTAATGAACACTTCAGAGATAAGCCTTGTTTCAAGACAACCAGTCAGTTGAACAGTGGTTACATAGTGCTATCACATAATTACTGGTGTGATTTTCCTTTGTCATACTTCCTCATTTTATCTATTCCTAACTTGAATTGAGTTTTGCTGAATATTTCAAGTTGCTCACTCACCCAAATCTATATTTCACTCTCTGTGTGTGACTACTTTAAAAATGTATTTGCTGTCTGCTCCAGTCTGTAAACACAGAGTGAGAGAGAGGGATTTGAGAAGGGTCATTGGATCATCTTTCTAATACACAGCATCACAGCTTGTAGTAAGGAGGAGGCAAGGAAAGCTTTAACAAACACTTGACAATGTGCAGATGTCTGAACCGACAGATTTTATTAGGATAGTACTTGAGAACACATTGTCACGTGCAGCAAAAACACAGGCTGTCGGGAATTAGGGTCTATAGCTGGGCCTAGGACTAATTAGGTCAGTCTTCAGGATGACTAATGAACCCAGCTGAGCTACAGCAGAACCACCTGATTGGCCCACTCACCTGATTGGCTGAGGGGAGTTAGCAGACTTGCTTTTAAGCTCAGCAGCCGTGGTAGCTGCTAATTGCTGGCTACTGGACCCTTACACTTGCTATTGTTCCTGTATCTGCTTTGTCTTGCTGCCTCTCTTAGTCTTGTTCTTGTCCTGCTCTTTCCCTGGTTCCAGACTCTTCCCCTTGGCTTGGATCCCTGTTCCTGACTCTGGCCACTCACTCCCGGGTTGTTGATATAGGCTAACTGAAGGACTCCATGGACTATATCTGCAGAGAGCAAGTGCATGGTTTGCTCTCAGGAGCATAACCAGTGTTCAGTAAGTCTTCTGCATAATAAGGTTTTCAGAATATTATACAACACTGACATGTTATTGCTGAGAACAGATTTGTTCATCTCAATAGTTTCACTGTACCAACTCTGATTCATAAAGTCATAATGTGTCTTGTCTTTTTGGAGAGTAATTTTATATTGCAATGCAAAAGGGAGAGCTGTGCAGGTTGAATGGGTGCAAATATGTCCTGTTGACAGCTTTATTTCTGCATGATGACAGAGCTCTGCAGTATTAACTGATCTATTCTTCCCAGAATTGTATGGTCTGCTAGCTAATGGGAGTAGATTCTTCTCTCAATGTGTATGTAACTATTAGTATTAACAGAGAACTGTCTGCACACAGGTAGTGAAGTGTATGTCCCCTTTTGTGTCCTCAGTCAA
Organism: Gopherus flavomarginatus; assembly: GCF_025201925.1. NCBI lineage: Eukaryota > Metazoa > Chordata > Testudines > Testudinidae > Gopherus > Gopherus flavomarginatus. Next base: position 320,526,230 of record NC_066617.1, on the reverse strand, counting down.
TGTGGGCTATTTCCAACTTTGAATAAATATGGAGTATTGTTAATTATATGCAAATAACTGCACCAAAGTGTGACACAGTAATCTTTGCAGGCAATTGACAATTATCTCCTGCTCAATGTTTGTTTAGCCAGTTATTTTATTCCCTTTTTTTAAAGGATTTAAATGGCTAATGCCAAGTGGACTTTAAACTAGGAAATTCCTCTTCTCTTGCCAAATTAAATATCCAGAGCTTTTTGGTAGTTGCCTAGAAAGGAAAACTGGAGTTCATATGAAAGGAATTTGGAGTTGCTTCATCCAATTATAAAGAGGATGGAATCACCAATAGTGTCTTAAAAATTGCCTAATGTATAATATATGAATGCATACCCAGAAAGCAGCTACATATTTTTCCTGGCTGCTTGGCATGCTAAAAGCATCCAGGCCTGGCTTGTAAGTGGCCTGTAATGTTCTGGTTTGTTCTTTGTCTGCTCCAATGAGCCAGTGTCCATTGTAAGGTCGTGAAAGGTAATACGGGAGATGTCCTCTTCTCTGCAGTGGTTCAGGCATGGGAATTGTCAGTGACATTAGTTTGGAAAATTCAATTCTTAGTATGCTATTTTAAGACCATTTATTTAGCTTGTTAAAGAAGTCTACATAACCACCATCGTTTTCCTCTAAGCCTCATGTTAAGTGACTTTGCTGAGAAATTCTAGGATTCTGCCGGGCTTATTTAATTTCACCTTTCTGTCTGACCACCTACACATGTGGTGTGGGCAGCTTGACTTTTGAGTGCCTTTAAATGAAAGACAAGTGTGTATGCAAGGTGGAACCCTGACCCCATTGAGGCTAATGGCAAAACTCCCACTTACTTCACTGGGCCAGGATTTCACCCACTCCTTTGGTGGAAAGACGCCTTCCATAAAACTAAACCACCCTTGTTCATCCCCTCGAAAACAAGGGAAAGACGACATATGGCCCCATGGATCTAAACCTGGGTCTGCGGAGCTCCCAGCTACCCAACATCCAATGTTGTCACCAAGCAGCACTGTAACCAACTTGTGCTCCAATGCCCATGATGGGCTGGGGACACAAACCATGAGATGTCCCACCTCAAGGGGTCTGATAGGCAGCAGCCTCATGGCTCCTGATTGGCTTCCCACCCTATATAAACCGAAGGGCATTCCAGGAAGTGTCCAAGCAACAGTGTGGATTTCCTGTAGCTGCCCTGACCATTTCTGCTCTTGAACTTCTGGCTTCAACCTTGGCTTGATTTGGACTTCACCTCCTGCCCCAGACCCTGAAACCTGAGTTGGACTCTGACCCTTGATATTGACCCTGGTCTGAAACCTGACTATGAGCACCTCCACTGCTCCCAGACTTTGATCCTGCTCTGATTCCTGGTCCCAACTGCTCTTGTTAGGATGCTGCCAGGCTAATTGTAAATGCTTTCCATGAAACAATAAATGTTATATGTGTTTGGTTCAGTAAAATTAATCCAGTAACTGAAGAATTCACTGGATGTTTATAAATCTGCTAATCTGGTGTCCATATGAGTTATGACTTTTCAACTTTTGGCTAGAAGGATATGGGAACACACACAAGGTGATATGCTGGTGTCAATTATGATTTGCTTCTGTATCTAAGACCAGGGACCACACAGCTTCTGAAAGGCTGTCCAACAAAGATGTGCTGGTTTGTAAGCTAACATTGTATTGTTCCTTACACGCCTTAACTTTTTTTGCTTTCAGTGCTAAATAAGTTACATGACTGAGAGGAGATCCAAGTGGATGGCTTGTAATTCTTATGTGCACAACAGTAAACTCTAGAATTGAGTGAACAGGTGGCCTGGCTGATCCCATGGGGATACATAGCAAACAGACATGTCTCTCTCATTCAGAGCACAAACACAGCCCTTTGCTTACCTCATGAAGTATGACTTGTATTCATTCTGTCTTCTATCATTAAATGTTTCAATGGTCCTGTTGCAAGTGCTTTTTCATTAGTTTTGCAAAAATCTACTTTCTGGACTTTATTAGATTATACTGCATATGTTCAGTCTCATACTTGCTGTAAGGTATCTTTTTCCAGCTCTCAAATCACATTTAACACTTCTTTGCAACCTCTCCAACTTTTCAGCAACCTTGTTAAAATGTGGACACCTAAACTGGCTGCAGTCTTCCAGTAATGGTTTAACTGATGCCATATATCAAAGCCTAGGCCACAGATATTACACTGCTGGATCTACAATCTCTGGGGGACATACCCTTGCAGTAATAAATATTGTTTGTTAAATGCTGGCACTGTTTTTGGAACAGTATAAAAAGTGCAGAAAACATGGTCCCTGCCCCAACTGGCTTCTAATGAAAGCTGAATCAGCATGTATACAAGTTAAGCATGGTTCCCTTGTCTTCTGGCAAGTGACCAGTGCACTTATTCTGGCAAAGTTTGGCTGGATGGCTTCTCCACTGAGAAGCAGTGATCAAATATAATAATGTTACAGTAACTATAATTCATCAAATACCACCATTTGTACTGATGTCCAATGCTGGTTTTAAAACAAGTCCTATGTTATGTCCATCAATGCATTTCTTCACACTTCAGGATTGATTAGGGGCTTGATTTCAGGCTGCTGTCTAATTCAGTTAAAAAATTGTAAATTTCAGATTTCAGTGGCAGTTGTCATGTATTTAGCATTCTTTTTAGTTCTAAATCCAGTGAAGGCAAATAACCAATTGTTCAGGTAAGGAGACTTATTCTGAAGCAAAGGGAGATTGAGGTTTAGATATTTAAAAAAAGAAACAAACTGTTTCTAACTAAAAGGGTTGTTAAACTCTGGAATGGGCTTCTACTGGAGGCTGTGGAATCATATCACTGGAGGTTTTAAGAACAGATTAGTCAACCACCACCTGTCAGGAATGGTCTATGTTTACTTGGTCCTGCCTGGGTGCTGGACTAAATGACTTTTCAAGATCCCTTCCAGCCCTATAATTCAGTGACATCTGCTTGGATAAAGCAGTTCTTTAAGTAGCAACATTGCAAAATATGCTATTTCCATTGCATTCAATCTTAGCAGTTTCCTTTTGCCCTACACTTCAATCCTGTTTTAATCAAGTGTTAAATTGAAGGAAGAAGGTGGCATCATGCAGGAGTGTGGCACACAAGAGGATCCTCTTGATTCATTCAGGAGAACCACAGATTCTTACCACTGTTTAAATATCTGAAAATGTCAATTTTGTAACAGTTATTTACCCAGCGACTCAAATGAAGTCTCATTTCCAGCATGCTCTTGGTTTTTTGGGTCTCTAGGTGAGTTGAGGGAGGCACAATGAGGGTAACTTAGTTGCTTATCCTTTCATAGGAGCTAAGAGTGTCCAGTGCTCTTTGGCAGCACATTACCCATTGCAGTATTGAGTCACTCCAGCTTTCAATCAAACTTCCTGGGTCCTGCCCCTTTGCTGTCAACACACAACCATCCTACTAATCTGACAAATGTGTAATACTGATTTATTTGCCATCAAAGACATTAGCAATAGTTTTTATTTGACTAAATACTTACCACAGGGATAAGAATGTAAATATCCCTTTGCTTAAGAAACAATAGGGGTCTCTTTCTTCTATTGTAGTTAATGTTAACTTTCTTTCTGGCCATAGGCATGTGGTGCTTCAATGTCTAAAGTAGAAGACATAGTTCAGTAGCAAATACCCTTTGAACAATGACAAAATTATCATTGGCTTTAGTATTCAGAGACTTAGTCTGCATGCCTTTCTCTCTCGCTTACTTAAAAGCGCACAGCTTTGTGTACTCTGAAAGGTCTGGTCATTGACATCCCCTTTCTTAAGATAGGTACAGCACAGACAGTGGCATTGCACAGTTCATCAGTAGGCCTCAACTTGGACCTGGTGATGCCAGGGAATGAAATGGCATGAACTGTCTCCATGCCCTTCCAGTCCTGCACTTTGTTTTGCTGAGATGACGTGACAGTCCGTACCCCTATGTTCATCCCTTTCCAGGATTATAAGTTTTGTACAAAGTATGCATTGTGAAGTATCATTTGAAAACTCATTCACTGATCGTTATTATCACAATAAAATGTATGGCAACATTGTTGGTTTAAGACATGTTCCAAGTCTGGGAAAGCAGCCTCAGACCAGATCCCCAGATACAAAAGGCTAGTCCAATGCCTCAGCCAGGGTTAACAAGATGAAATGGACCATCACTTGATTAAGTGGTCTTTCCTCCTGAGGAAAGAGGAGGTGGTCATGAACAACAAAAGGAACAGCTGGGGATTTCTATCAACACCAACTTTGTCTCCTGAACTCAGTTGGAGATGATTCTCAAGAGAAATGCTATAAGTGGGTTTGGTTTTTTTTTTGGGGGTGGGGTGTTTCTCTCCTATCTTTCTCCTTCCTCTCTATTCACAGCATCAGTAACACTTGAACAAAGGAAACAGCATTGGGAGGGAGATTAACTGACTGAAAAGTTCAGCCAGTTAGACTGCTAAGATATGTGGCACAAGAGACTCTTGCTTTGAATCCACTTCATTTGTTAAGTTAGGTATTAGCTGCACTTTACTTTTATTTTCTTGTAACCAATTCTGACTTTATGCCTCATCGCTTACACCTGTTCTGTATTTATCTAAACCAGAGTGGTGTTATCTCCAGATATTTCAATCCCAGGATTTGTGCACATTTTCTATTAATAAAATGACTTTATATGAGCTTGTATTGTCTGGAAGAAGAGAGCTGTGCTGTACAAGATGCTCATATCTGGGGAGTAAGTCTAGGATGGAGAACTTGCTGGTGGTCCTCTGCAGTGTAATCCAAAAATGCTATGGCCAGTCATTCAGACAATATAGCTGGGAGTAACTTACCTACTGGAGGCTGTGTGTGAGCAGGATCAGGCATACTTGCTCTCACAGCAAAGCAGGGTAAAAGGCTTGCCACATTGGCAAATTGAGGGGACACAGCTATCCATCAGTCCAGTTTGTACCCTGGGTAACATCCCAGATAGCCAGTAAAGGTGCCAGCTGTGGTGGTGGTTTGGTAATAAGACTCCTCTATATTAGAGATAGAACTGAAGTCATCAACTCACTTCACAAGGACACTGAACAGCTAGTAGAAGGTACCAAATTTTAGTTCTTAATCTGAGCTAAGGTTGAACCAGATTGCAAGGCTCTATTTTACCAATCAGGTCATACTCCTTTACCATTCCAGGGCATATTTATCAAAAGTGCCTATGTGATCTAGGTTACTTACCCTATTTTCCTCTTAAATCACATAGGGGCCTGTAGCAGGGTGGTTACCCTGCTCCTGCCCTAAAGGGCTTAAAGCAGCCCTGGGAGGGGACTGTGACTGGAGCAAGCAGCTCTAAAAGGCTGGGCTGATTGAGGGAAGTGGCTGCAGCTGGGGCCATGCCCCAACAGACTCAGCTGGCACCATAAAGGTAGAGAAGTCGGGGTAGACAACAGAGAGGGACTGTTTGTAGAGGGAGATACCCCTGGCTGTAGGAAGCTAGAGACAGGGTACCTGAGGTGGCTCAGGACTGGGAAAGGGTAGAGAAGCTGGGGAGCTCCAGGCTGTAGCCTAGTAGAAGGCAAAAGGTACTGGGGGTTGCAGAGGGCAGACCAGGGGTAGGCTAAGGCAGCAGCTCTAAACCCACTCTTGCCAGCGATGAGTAGGCTGATACTGCACTCTTCCCCAGGGTGTGGGGGCTGGACAATGACTGGCAGTAGCCTGATACTGAGGTGAAGTGGGAATAGTGGGTGGGGGTTCCCTGAGGAGGGGAGACCCTAAGACTGAGGGGTTACTACTGGGGGCATCACCCCTGGAAAAAGGGCCCTGGGTCAAGGGAGGGACATGGGGGGCAGAGGACAGGAGGATCACCAGCTTGCAGAGGGCACTCCAGAGCTGGAATGAGCTAATTCCTTGAGAGACCAGCAGGAGGCACCACAGGGGTGAGTCCACATGTCTACAGTGCCTTTGCACATTTTACACACTATGCATAATCTTGATGTGAAGCATTTACTGATTAAGAAATATTTCTTAATCAAGTTTAATGGAGTCAGATTACAAAACAAAAGTACGCACACAAGCATGAGGGGGAGGAGTCCAAAGAATTGGTAATGTCTGGAATTCAGCTAAGCTATAGTGAGGTTGGCTCTAGTCCTTATGTGACCATGCAAGAGAACAGGTCACGACCTCTTCTTACTTCATGTTACTGCATTAGCGCTACCCAGATCCTAACTCTTGGTGCTTCCTTCCAGAAGCAAGGGGGAAGGAAGAAGAGCAAGCCATGTCTCTGTATTTCCTAGTGCTAGCCACCAAGGTTGGAATAAGTTTTTATTGTGAAAAGGGCTGTAGCTAATTTTCCTCCTTACTCATCCTCTTGCGCATGCCTCTGTGGACTGTTCTTGGGGAAGCGGGCTACATCCTGCTTCTTACTCAGGTCTGGCACAATCTAAACTTAGACTCCAATTCAGCTAAATACACATTTGAGTATTTAACTTAAGTGCACACTTAATGTGTCTATAGAATGACTCTTAAATCCATCCCTATTCAGCAAAGAATTAAATGTGTTTAATTCCTATTGATTTCACTGGGACTGAAGCATGTACTTCAGTGCTGTACTGAATCAGGGCCTTACTTTTTTTTAAAATCCTTTTTGGTAATGTTCCCTGTTCAGGGAAATTTGACTTCAGATTTTTTAAACTAAAACATGATCTGCTAATGGAAGCTGGGGTGTGCCTACGGTGAACAGATGTCCTGTGTGTGTCTGTGTTTTGTTTGTTTGCTTTTTAATATAGGGATACTCCTGACATTTGGGTCTCTTTCATATATAGGCTCCTATTACTTCCTCCTCTCCCCCCCTTCCCCCCCACACCCTGTCCTGACTTTTTCACATTTGCTGTCTGATCACCCTAGGTGTGGCACATCAGTCACTAACATTTCAAGGCAGGTCATGGGATTTTCAGAGCAGTGTCGGAATCAATTGGTAACACTTCCCATGGTGAAATCTAACTGTAATTTTCTTGGACACCTACTGCTTCACTAAATGTCATGATAATAATTTTGATTATGGTGGTAATCTAAAATGTCTTGTTTTGAAATGATTGTATAAACACATTTACTTAGGACTGTATGTAGTTCTTGTGAAATCAGCTTTTTCCTAGCAGTGAAGTGGTGTCCTGACGAGAACTCTGTTCCTTTCACTCCAGGACCCAGTAATTCTTCTGTGTCTTGGTGCATATGTCTGCATATTAATATATTGCCTTCAGCATCTACTCCTGGGGGAATTCTGTGCGGGTGCAGAACTTGTCCTGTCCTGCTGCCCTGCCCCCCAACTCCCCCCACCCCCTCCCAAAAAACACATTCTGCTGGGGAAGCACTGCAATTACAACATTTACCCACCAGGGGCTGAAGTGCCCACAGAAGAGAGGGCAGCTGGCTCATGGGTCAAAACAGCCAGCCACAAAGAGGGAGGGGAAGAGGCTGTCTTCCTCACAGCACCCTACCTGTGGGGCCACAGGAGGAGGCATGGGACATGGGAGAGGGGGACATGGACAGCAGTAGCCCATAGGGCTATGGGGGATATGATGAAGGTCTATAAAATGACTGTGTAGAGAAAGTAAATATGTGTAAATATTTCCTTAACACAAGCATGAGAGGTCACCAAATGAAACTAATAGGCAGCAGGTTTAAAACAAAAGGAAGTATTTCTCCTCACAATGCCCAGTCAGCCTGTGGAACTCTTTGCCAGAGGATGTTCTGAAGGCCAAGAGTATAACAGGGTTCAATAAAAAACTAGATAAGTTCATGGTAAATAGCTCCATCCATGGCTATTAGCCAAGATGGGCTGGGATGCAAAACCATGCTCTGAAGTGTTCCTAACCTCTGCTTGCCAGAAGCTGAGACTGCACAATAGGGGATGGATCACTTGTTACCTGTTCTGCTCATGCCCTCTGAGGCACCTGGCATTGGCTACCTCCCTAAGTGGCATAGTCAAGGCTGATGTAGTTGGGTTGACAAGGTCAGCGAAGAAACGGTGGGTGTTGCATTGATTGCTACTGATCTCCAGGAACTGCCCCACACTGACCACTCTGGTCATTGTGGTGAATTCAACTGCTCAGAGGCAAGGTGGACAGGAAGCTGCCCCTTCCCTTTAAAGCCCTGCAGATTTTTGAAATTCCTTTTCTGGTTGCCCAGCTTAGTGACCATACCTTGCAATCCTGTTGGAGGCAGGTGACCATGCTGAAGACTCACTCCTGCCTGGAATACACAGCCTCTGTGGGAAGAGGGTCTGCAGGGATAGCTGTTGACATCTACGAGCAGATTGCTTGGGGTGTGGAGAAGGGCTACAAGATGGACCGGTGGTAATGCCATGTGACAGCCAAGGAGCTGCAGCAGGTGTCCCAAAAGGTGAGGCGTGGAGCCATAAACCTGCCACTTTTACCAAGAGCTGTATAATCTCCTTAGTGGAGACACCCACCCCTCAGGAGCATGGTGGATACTCAGTGGAACCTGAGTCACATGCCTCTCCTCCATACTCCTCCTCACTGTTCAGAGCAGGGACAACTGGGGGATTCAGCTACACAGCAAGCCAGGACGTGTTCTTGACTCCACCACAGTGCAGCCTGTCCCTACAGTTGAGCATACATGAGCCAGATGCAGGGGAAGGAATCTCTGGTAAGCATCCAGTAGCAGAAAACCTGACTTCCCTCCCCCCCCCCCCGCCACCCTCACGTGTAATAGGATGTAGTGAAACAACCACAAGAGGTAGTTATCTGCTTTTCATTCACCTCTTGAGTTAGGCAGTGGGGGACGCGCAGAGCAGTTTGTTTGTATGTACCAGGATGTCCCCTGAATCCTCCATAGAGATTATGATGAAACTTTCATGGAGGTATGCTGCAGTCCTCCACTGAAGGTTTCTGGAGTGGACTGCCTTGTTTTGTTCCTGTGCAGTAGGACACTTCTCCCCAAATAACTCGGCAATTATTTCAGCAGGTGCCACTGCAGCACAGAGACCAGCAGCATATGGGCCTGGGCAGCATCAGGATGCCAGCAGCAGCTGTGCGATCAATTGCTGCCTGTAGAAAACAGTGCCAGGATTCAGTTCCATTACCCTAGGCAGATATACTCCATGCCGGTGAGCTATCCCCAACATGCCACCCGAGACCTCACCACAGCTGGTTCTGTGACTGGTGCTGTGCTGTATCGGTCCCGAGGAGAAGTGAGAACATAGTGCTTACAACTTTGGGGGATCAAGGGGAGTAAGTTCAGTATCCTAAGTTTTTAATTTCTGTCGTGAATATGATGGTACTTCTGTGAGTTGTAGCTGCAGCTGCTGCCATTGTGGCCTTGAGGGGCTCCAGCCGTACTGCTGAGCCAAATGAGGAGGAGAAAGAAGAGAATTGGAGATGACGTGTTCAAGGAGATGTTGCAAGCCTGTGCTGCAGAGAATAAACCAGGGCCTGGAGGATGACCACTGCAGAAAGTGTGGAAGGGAGAGGCCCAGGAGTCCAAACAGGAAAAGGAGGAGGATGCATCAGGATATAACAGGGTTTCTCAAGCAGCAAACAGATGCTGGCAGACCTGCAGGTCTAAGTATCGGAGGGGTAGCCGTGTTAGTCTGGATCTCTAAAAAGCAAGTAAGAGTCCTGTGGCACCTTAAAGACTAACAGATGTCTTGGAGCATAAGGTTTCGTGGGTGAATGCCCACTTCATCAGACGCATGGGATGCAGGTGGACCTACAGTTCCAAGAATCCCATGCTCGCCTGCCTCTGTAGACAACTCAGTGTTGGGACCTCCCTACACCACCCCTCAACATTCCACATGGCATCAGGGGCCACAGCGCTACCCCTACCACTCCACACTAGTGGACATGAAAAACAATCTCAGTTCCACATTCACTGGCCTATGAAAGAGACATAGGTGGTGTATGTGTAGATGAAATGGAAATGACTGTTCTTTCCCCTTTATTAAGCTCTAAATGTTTGCCTGGTTCATGTTACAATTTTTTTTTCTTTTTGGAACTTAATTCATCTTTATTTGTTCACAGCATATGCTGGCTGGTGCTGAGCAGGACTGACCACCACCAATTTCCTGTTTTATTTTATCACAACCCATAACATCCCTCTCAGACAATATTAACATTGCCAATGCAGCTATTATTTTCCTACACACACAGCACTCACTACAAGATTCATTGTGAGAGGCAACACAGCAAGACCAGCTAGGGTTCACTGCAGCAACTCAAACTACACTGGCCTTTAACATTATCTTTCAAAGCATCGTTGAGCCACAGAGCTCCCACATTCACAGTCTATTTTGGTCCATTTCAGTCATAGGCTTTTAAAAATCATAAATTTTCATTATTTCAGCTAGTTAAATCTGAAAGTTCAGTGTTGTAATTGTAGGGGCTCTGATCCAAAAAGGAGTTGTGGGGGAAGGGTGGGCGCAAGGTTAGTGTAAGGTGGGGGTTGCGGTACTGCTACCCTTACTTCTGCACTGCTGCAGGGGGCAGAACTACTTTCAGAGCTGGGTGGCTGGAGAGCAGAGGCTGCTGGTGGCAGGGAGCTCAGCTCTGAAGGGAGAGTTGCCACCAGCACCACAGGATGGTATGGTATCACCACCCTTACTTCTGTGCTGCTGCTGGTGGCAGCTCTCTCTTCAGAGCTGGCTGGCTGTCCAATTGCTGCCACACTCTAGCCACCCAGCTTTGAAGGCAGTGCAGAAGTAAGGGTGGCAGTGCTACCACCTCCCTCACAACTTCCTTTTGGGTCAGGACCCCTATTTGACAAACTCTGGCCTCTCCCTTGAAATCTGTATAGTATATGGTAAAAGCATGCAAAAGACCAGATTTCATGGGGTTAGGGGACCTAATTTCAAGGGTCTGTGATGTGTTTTTTATGGCCGTGACTTTGGTAGCTAGATACAAGGCTGCTCCTTTTCTACCCTGATGGAAACCCCTCCCCACACACACACCTGCAGTTCAATCTAGTAAATTGACAATGCCAGCAACCCTCCAAACAACCAAAGGCACATTCAACTGTTCTTCTACACCTGCTGAGCCTGTAGCTGAGGGCTTCATGAACCATGGGAGCAAGGGATAGGCTGAGTCTCCCAAGATCACTGTTGGCATTTCAACATTCCTATTTAGTAATCTGCCAGTCTGGCAAAAGACGCTGCTTGCAGCTTTCTGTACAGTCCTGTGTTCTTAAAGATGCACACATCATATGCCTTCTCTGACTAGCACAAACGGATGTCAGTAAAGCATCCCCAGTGATCCACCAGCACTTGCATTACTATAGTAAAGTAGCCTTGTCTGTTGATGTACTCTGTGGCAAGGTGGTCAAGTGCTAAAATAGGGATATGCATGCCCTCTATTGCCCCACTGCGGTTGGGGAAGCCTATTGCTTCAAAACCATCCACTATGTCCTGCATGTTGTCCAGAGTCACAGTTCTGCATAGCAGGAGCAATTGGTGGCCCTTGGGGCCAAACTTATGGAAAATGCTGCTCTGGGTGAACTTGTATTTTAGCACTGCAGTCTCTACTGCCTTCTCCTCCCCTGGCCTTCACTACCTCCCTGGACATCCCACCGACCCCCCACCCCACTCCATTGCCTCTGACCCCTGATGCCACCTCATCACCTCTGGCCCCACCACTACTGCCCAAGGCTCCCCATCCTCCTATTGCCCAAAGCTCCCTTCTGTGGCCTCATACCCCAGGGCTACCCTCCTCCTTGCCTCTTGACCACAGCACCCTCTCCAGACCACAGTGCCCTGGCGTCACCCACTCATAAGGCTGCCTCTGGTAGCCCTGTACACTTGCATGACAACTACCCCTGTGGTTCATTTCCTGACTCCAAATTGCTACCGGTCAGTCAGGAATCAATCTGGCAAGTTTCCACAGTGCAATCACTACTCATTTCTCAACTGTCAGCACACTTCTTATTTTGGTGTTCCTGCTCTGGGAGGTTGGGATGACTTTGCACAAATCTGGGAATGTGGACTTGTGCATCTGAAAGTTCTGCTACCACTGGTTATCATCCTAAAACTATGAGTCGGTCCTTGTTTCTCTGTCCTGGAACTGGGGTTCCACCATCTGCAGCTGCTCTGTGAATGCCACCAACAAACTTGAATTATTTGTTTCTATGTCCCAGAGTAAGCTAATCTCCAGGGAATTGTAATGTTCCTCGCTGCTCCTCTTGCAGTTCTGCAAATACTGAAGGATCAGGTGCCCCATGCTCACAAGGCTTGTGACAATACTGCAGAGCTGGGAAGGTTCCAGGCTTCTTTCAGAGATGGTAGACAGCGAGGAGAGGCATGTGCGTTTGCAGGGATTTTGAAAAGAGAAAATATTATGGAATGCAGATGAAATTATGGGATGGAGAATGCTGCATGATGGGGAAATTGAACCCTTGCTCCCAGTCATTCCTGCTCGATTCATTTCAGCCCCATAAGGGATTGCAAAAACTTCCCAAAACACCTTGCAGTGGATGGTGATGAGTTTCCCAGTGGGATAGCTATTCACTATACACTGCACTCTGCATCGATACAAGTACGCCTGGTGAGGATGCACACTGCTGACACCAGGAGCATAGTGTAGACATGCACCAGTGATGTCATAACTCTGGCGGTTGTATGCTAATGTAACTTAGGTCAACATAGTTTTGTAGTGTAGACAGGGCCTTACTCTGCTTCCGTTGAGGCTGATGGGAGTTTGAGCACTGACCTCAGGAGTAGCAGAGTTAGGCCTGCACTGAGCATTTCTGAAAATTCCATTTTTTCTATTAATGTTGTATTAACTTTTTAAAATATAGCTAAACTTCTCATAATCTAGTAACCAATTGCTACCTAACTTTAGCTATATAATTAGATGTTTAAGGTATATCCTATTAATGGTTAAAATATAAATCAATTATTTGTATAACATAATTTAGACTCAAATTTTGCTTATAAAAATCCAACTAGTTAAAGAAAAATTTAAAATAAGAAAAAAAAAAAGCAAAATGCAGAGGAGAGGGTATCAAAGAGGGGGAGAGGTGTAGGAGGCAGGTATTTAATAGGATCATTCAGATACTTCCAGGAAAGTGTCCCATACTTCTGAGATTTTTTTTCTCTTGGGTATTTCTGTTGCGGTATACAATTCTTCCCATGCTGGCCAAACTTGTGATGTCTATGCTCCAGTCTTCCATTCTTGGTCAGTTTTTAGAGTTCCATGTTTTGTAGTACTAATCTTTAAGCAATTATTAGTACTCTGCTTAGCCAAAGTTTTTCAGATTTATTCAGCTTCCAATTAACATTCATTAGGATTAAAATTACATAGTTGGCTTTTATTCGACTGGAATAAAAAATTCCAGTTGAAATTTTTTCCAGTCGAATAAAATTAACTTTGCAATTCAGTTCTGCCCCAAACCTATGGGTATAGGAGCATTCCCACAGCATATGGGTTAAATTAGCACTTAATGCATCATAGCACCAACATTTGTCTGACTTAGTGGTACTTAGCAGAACAGTTGGTGAGGGATCCAATGCATCCCTCATACGATTTTTCTGCTGGATTCTTCTTAAACAGAGGACCAATGAGCTGTTCAGAGAACTGGCTAAAATTTGTTTCTATTGGTTAGCAGAAAATAATTGGCTTAGTTCCTTCTCCTATTTCTCTGTTAGGATATTTGCTTCAAATGTAGTTCAAATAGTGTTGCCATAAATCTTGGCAATCTGAGTAATATTTGGAGAAATGAAAGCAGTTCAGGTGGGTCGAAGGTAGCAAAGGCACGGGGGACAAACAGATGGGAGATAGCGTGTTTAAGATGGCTATATTGTCATTCTTCCTTGGTTCAATCTTTTAATATTGTAAGGAGGAGGAAAGTATTTGCGATGTTGCTGTCTATATGGTTTTATAACAAATGCTAATGAGTGAATATAATGTAACTGAAATATGCTTTATGCAAAAGGTCTCTTGTAAGATATCATTACAAAGTTTATAATCTGAGTGTGATCATCCTATTTGTATAAATGTACCACTCTTGTATCTGAAACTAGAAATATAAAAATAACTCTGAGGGCCTATTGTAATTATGCAAAGTGTGGGCCATTAATGGTGGTTTGGAATCTTGATGACTCCCATTAACCAGGACAGTTGTCTGCAGATGGGTGTGTTTTACCTGTAAATCATCTTGTGTATACCTGTGTGCTGGCAAGTGGGAAATGAAGTCTTGCAGTGACATGTGATCATGTCACCTGAACTGGAATCCATCTTTAACCTGGTGTCTTTCCATTGAAAAGGAGGGGGTGGGAACCCAGAGAGGTACGAAGGATTCCTGCCTTATGCAAAAGATATATAATGCCTGGAATAGAACAAGGAGAGGAGCTATCATGAAGAATCCCCTAGCTACCAGCTGAGCTGGAACAAGAGCTGTATCGGGGAAAGAATTGTGCCCAGGCCTGGAAGGCGTCCAGTCTGAGGAAAAAACTTACTGAAGCGACTGAGGGTGAGATTATCTGTATTCAGATTGATTAGACATAGATTTGTGCATTTTATTTTATTTTGCTTGATAGCTTACTTTGTTCTGTCTGTTACTACTTGGAACTATTAAATCCTACTTTCTGTATTTAATAAAATCACTTCTTACTTATTAATTGACCCAGAGTATGTATTAATATCTGGGGGAGCAAACAGACGTGCACATCTGTCAATGTTACAGAGCAGTGGTCTCCAAAGTGGGGTGCGCGAGGATCCTTCAGGGTGCGCGGCAGGAGGAGTGCTGCTGGAGCAGTGCCGCTTTTTTTTTTCTCCTTCTCCTCCCTTGGCAGTTCAGCCGGGAGTCCGACCAGCTTTGTTTGTTTGTTTGTTTGCTTCAACAGTTTGGCTGGGAGCAGGGGGTGCATGGCCAAAATTTTTACTGATGGGGTGTGCTATCAAAAAAGTTTGGAGACCACTGTTAGAGGGTGAACAATTAATGTGTTTACCCTGCATAAGCTTTATACAGGATAAAATGGATTTATTTGGGTTTAGACCCCGTTGGGAGTTGGACATCTGGGTGTTAAAGACAAAAACACTTGTTAGCTGCTTTCAGGTAAACCTGCAGCTTTTGGGGCAAGTAATTCAGACCCTGGGTCTTTGGAGCAGATGGGAGTGTCTGGCTGAGCTGGCACGGGTAGTAGTCTTGGCACATCGTGTGGCAGGTCCCAAGGGGGGTTCTGTGATCCAAGCCATCACATTATTGGTTTCAGTAAATTGAGTGGTGATCAAAATCCCTTTCCTAATCCAATGTGGCCAAATAGTGGGGTTGCCTGCTATACAGAGTTTTGAGTCACCCCAGACAGAAGCCTTGATATGCAGAAGAGGTACACATCGTATGCCAAGTACTTCTGGCTGCCACAATAATTGGTAATTATTATTTAGGGAATTGGTAGTAATCCAAATACAGTGCATTGGAAAGGAGTAAAGAAGAAACCACATCTGCATCTCGCTGACGCCAATCTGCAGGCTCTACAGCATGAGGGAATGAGCTGTGGTTGAGAACTACTGCCTGATGGTAAAGTTTAAAATTTGGAAATGTAAAGGCACCTTTCTAGATAGGAAGCGGTAGTCTTTGTCGGAAGATTCTGGGTTTGTTACCAACACTCCACAAGAAAGACCTGAACATGTTGATTGTGGTAAAATAAAAGTAAGGAATATGAATAGGAAGGGATTCAAATAAAAAGGATCCTGGGAAGAGCATTCATTTTAATTGTTCGTTTTTCCCTAAAGGGAGAGAGGTAGTGCCTGCCATCTCATTAGATCATTTGCTAACTGCATGATTAATGGGGCTAGGTTAACCTTGACTATGTTTTTAATTTCCTTAGGGAAATGGATGCCAAGATATCTCAGGTTTGTCTTTTGCCAGCTAAACGTCCCTATAGGAAAGCCACTTCCAACTTAATCCAATGAGATCTGCATTGCTTCTGACTTATCCCAATTTATCATTTAGTCAAAGAATTTACCAAAGTTGTCTGTCTGCAGGATATTTGGAATAGATTGAGCTGGATTTTTAATAAATAGGATGATGCTATTTGCATATGAAAAAAAAAATCTCTTTCTTGGGTCCCTGATTTGATCCCATGAATCCCTTGGTTGCTCCTAATAAGTACTGCAAGTAGTTCTAATGCCAGACTGAACAGGAGTGGGGAGAATGGGTATTCCTAATTCCTTGAAACAGATCAAAGGAGGAGGATATGGTCAGGGCCGGCTCCAGGCACCAGCATTTCAAGCTGGTGCCTGGAGCGGCAATTTGCAAGGGGCGGCAGTCCCTGTTGTTGTTTTGCCCCCAAGCAGCGTGCCGAATTGCCGCCGTAGGCAGAGGGGGGAGCAGTTCGTGCTCCTTTAGGGCAGCAGGCGCGTTTCTGCGGGGGCGACAATTTGGCAGCAGCTTCTATGTTTAGCTGTCCGCGGCGGCAATTCGGTGCACTGCTTGGGGTGGTGAAAACTGTAGAGCCGGCTCTGGATATGGTGCTATTTTCTAGGATACAAGGGCTGGGGTGAGAATAAGCTTTATCCATGAAATAAAGGATTCCTCCAACCCAAATTTATCCAGGGTAAGAAACAAATATTGCCAGTTTACTCTGTGGAAGGCTCTCTGCACAGAGTGAAGTGATTGCATGGGAATTTCTAGAATGTTGATGGAATGCCATAACACTAATCACGTGACGTGTTCTCTGAATCATGCTTTGTTAAATAAATCCCACCTCATTACTTTTTCAAGCTTCTTGGCCAACATTTTTATATCAGTATTGACTGAAGAGATGAGTGTATAGTTATTACACGCTTGTGAATCCTTACCTGGTTTAAGTAGTATAGTAATTCCCTCATAGTAGGAGACAAGGTACCTTTCTTTAAGGCATCTTTTGCAAGTGTATAACAGCTCAGGGGCCAGAATTTCTTAGAAACTTTGATAGAATTCTATCGGTGGGCCATCAGGGCTGGGAGTCTTGCCGGGACTTATTTCCTCCATGGTCGTGTAATGACAACAGACCCCGGTCATTGGCAGGCAGGATTGAACTGGGGACCTCTGGGAATGTGGACTTGTTTTTGTATATTGCCATTCCTAATACCTGACTTGTGTCCATTTATCCTTACAAATAAATACACAAGTCAGATATTAGGAATAGCAGTATACAAAAACATTTCAATCTCCCTAGACACACAATAGCAGATTTAAAGGTGGCCATCCTGCAGCAAAAAAACTGCAGGACCATGCTTCAAAGAGAAACTGAGCTTCAGTTCATTTGCAAATTTGACACCAGCAGCTCAGGATTGAACAAAGACTGAATGTCTAACCAACTACAAAAGCAGTTTCTCCTCCCGTGATGTTCTCACCTCAACTGCTAGAAGAGGGCCTCATCCTCCCTGCTTGAACTAACCTGGTTATCTCTAGACTGATACTTGCCTGCATATTTATACCAGCCTCTGGAAATTTCCACTACACTCATTTGACAAGTGAGTATTCACCCACAAAAGCTTATGCTCTAACACGTCTGTTAGTCTATAAGGTGCCACAGAACTGTTGCTTTTTACAGATCCAGACTAACACAGCTACCCCTGATACTTGACCTCATTTTTTCCTCTCTCTAAATGGTCTTGGTGCCACTAGACAAGACAGAACACCACACCCAGGAGGTGTGGGGGGTCACATACTTCCCCTAGCTGAGGAAGTACGTCCCGAGCTTCAGAGACTTCCCAGTTGAAATCCTGGACAAGCCTCAACTTGTAACACCGCTAGACTGTGGTAGTCAGCAGGCAGGATCAAACTGGGGACCTCCGCAGCTTAGTGGATAAGCCTTTACTGTATTAGCTTCTTCGGTATGAGCTGAAAGCCAACTGGTTCTTAGCTAAGGCTGTAGAGCAGACTCATTTTACCCCTCTCTCTCTATGGTCTCGGTGCCACTAGGTGGGACAGAACCACACCCAGGAGGTATGTGGGTTACACTTCCACTGTACATGAGGAAAAATAGCAACTCTGGGCCCCAAGCATTCTGCTTAGAGGGCCAGACACAGCTGTTCACACACAACTTGCTTTGAGCAAATATGATTTCCAACTAACGTTGTGTGGCCCCCACTTCAGCATGAATGGGACTGAGCCCTGTAGCAGTTATTCTCTCTTCCAACTTATTCATGTAAGCCACTCACGAACCACTCTTAGTGAGATGGATAGAAATTACAGTGAATTCCATGTCAGAGTTCAATGAATGCTTGATGCAAAGGTGAATTTAATGCATATGTAAGTGGAATGCTTATTATTTAGCTCTTCTTTCAAAGAAGGGACAGGCATTTTCATTACAAACCTTGACATTATGAATGTTAATTATTTGAGTGATTATAAAAATGGGAACATACACATACCAAACATGATTCAAATAAAGAGGCATAAAACAACACAATCCTTTGATCAGTAAAGTTATCTGGAAATCCTCTGTGAATCTGGCTGTGGATCAATGTCCATTTTCTGCAGTAGTTCATAGTGTTCTAAGATGTTTTTCCTGCATACCCCTAAGAATTGTCTTGTATCACTATTGCACTGAGAATTTCCAAGCCAGGTAAATCATGTTTAGTAATTGAATTTGTTCACTGAAAACAGATCCTCAGCATTTGGACAACATTAGTCAGCATGTCTTCATTTTCTGGCAGATTTTGTTTTGACAACAGTGTTATATTTCTATTCACAAAGGCCAAATATATTTGGAGTCTAGCTGATTTTTATTTAGCTTAAGGAGAATAATAAGGCAGCACAAGTAAAATCTGAAAGTGGGCTCCATGCGTGTCTCCTTTGTTAGTCCGCAGGGAAAATAATGGCTGCTGAACTTTATACAAGGGGGAGTTTTGTTTCAAACTCATTCAAAAGGAAGTATTTTCTTTTCAATTCAAATCAAATGAAATCTAGATGTTGACCTCATGTATAACACAGGCCACAAAACTTCTCTTAATTTATGGCTGTCTCTTGTTCACACGCACACTCAGTGCTGGCTGCCCTGAGGGCCATCACTAGAAGGATGCTCCATGAATTATCCAAAGGCCAGATGGCCAATGCCCTGCTCCTAGCCTATTTCTACAAACTAGTTCACAAAGGTTAGGAAATTCAATCAGAAAACAGAAACACCAAAGCGGATCTGAGGTGGCCAGTCACATGGCTCAGGTAGTGAATTCAGATTATTACCAAATCATCTGAATGCCCTCTAAACACCCTACAAATGAGCTGTTGCTCCAATATATTCCTAAAGACATTCGTCAGGCACAAGTGACAGACACACTGTTGAAATCATGATCTGCTATTAGACAAGTGGTGAACGGGTAAAGGGCTACATGTGTTGAATAAACCATTCGTAGTTCAATCACTCCCATGATAGAGCATTAAAAAGAAAAGGCTCAAATTTCAGCTCAGCGCTGAAACTAAATGTCATCTCTAACAGGCCTCTTTCAATATTTTACCCTTTAGTGTCAGCAAAGCTCAGTCTCTGTCTGCAGGCGTGCCTGCTCTTTCCAAATGCTATGAGTCCCAGGACATCTCTGTGGGTAAGGGAGAAAACAGGAGATGGAGGGCTAGTGGATCCTGTTGGCAGACAATACAAGAGGATGGCGGGTGTAGGGAGAAGGATGGATTTGGAAGAAAATGAGGTTTCTCTCCCTCACTTTCCTCCTAAGACTAGATTGTGGCATTTAGCCACAGCCAATAGTAGGGGCAGTGCAAGACTTCCTGGCTCCAGGACAAACGTTATAAAACATTCTGCCTCAGAGGCAGAGCATTTCTCCCAGAATTCCCTGATTGCTCTCCCTCCACTGGAATGTGCTCCTCCTTAAAGAGGTGTAGCATATACCTCCATGTGTCCAGACAGCTCCACTATCTGAACTAGGGAGGTAACTTGGCTCTGCTACTCCTCCTTACTCCTGAGGGGAGCCTCTTGATAGCAGCCCTGGTACCCTCTAAACTGCAGAGGCTGCAATATTAACTGCCCTTACATAGGCCACACAGGGGGTGTTGTCTCCTTAAGCTCCAAGAGCTGAATATGCCTCTGAATACAACCTTTTCAGGGCCTTATGGAAGTAAACCTCCAAAACTTTGAAGTTCTTCCATCCCAAAATAGCTACATCTTAGTTCTATTATTATCAAGGGCTGCAGAAGCTGAGAAAAATGTGCCAGTGAATTTGATCTGAGCAGTATACGTTCTGATAGCTACAAACTCACTTCCATATATAATTTCACTACCTATCTACATTACCTTTTCTGAAAGGATGCAGTCAAGCTTGTTTTAAAAATCCCCTTACTGTCTCTTTTAGTGGAATATCCTCTTAGAAAATATTTTTTCCCCATCCCTGACTTGTCTTTTTCCATTTTGTCAAACACTAATTTTATTTTTTGCTTTGAAATAAACTCCACTTTCTCTTAAACACACTTTAAATCAGTTGCTGCAATAGAATAATTTAATGATGTCAACACACCTCTGAAAAAGGTGCTTGATAGTGAACACTTGCTGCAAAGCTCAAAACAGCACTTTGTGTGCCTCTCAAGTTGAGTTTCTTGGTAATTGAAGTGATGGATGGATTATTTTGTTTGTGTGGGTCTTTTTTGTTTAGTGCACAGATTTGGAGTCTGTGGCTTTAACCATCAGGTGATATAAAAGCTTTAGAGCTAGGTCAATGGTGTTACTTAGGGCTTGTCTACACTAGCAATTAACAGCGCTGCAACTTTCTCTCTCTCAGGATGGGGAAAAAACACCCCCCCCCCCCCAAGCGTAGCGAGTTGCAGCACTATAAAGTGCCAGTGTAAACTATGCCCCAGCACTGAGAGCTGCACTCCCAGTGCTGGGAACTATGCCCCTTGTTGAAGGCTGTTTTTTTTTTAATGCTGGGAGAGCTCTCCTAGCCCTGCGCCACAACCACACAAGGCACGTTAAAGCCTTCATCACATCCCTTTTCAAATCGGAAGGACTAAAATTCTATTTCTCCCATGACAAAAAAAGGCACCTAGATAAATATTTCTTCCCTTTCCTTCTCCTTTTGTTTTAAATTCTGAAGTTTTCCTGAGGAGACAGTTACAGGACAATAATTCCCATCCAGGCAGAACTTGCTGCAAAAGCTCTACAGATTTTAAAATATAGACTCGTATCTTAATTTCTGCTTTTATTCATTTTGAAGTTTGAAAGAGGTTAATTAGAGAGGACTGTCTTGGGACTTTTATGTAAAATAATACAACTAAGTCTACATTCTCTAGCCTAAGCCTCTTCCATCAATCAGGATAGAGGACATTGTGCAAATAATTTCTATAACAGGCTCCTTTAGAATTCTTCGACCTTTACTGCAGTAGTCAGTGATGAGATTGTTTTCTGTTAAAGTTCACAGGGAACATATCTTGAATTTTAATTTCTTTTTAACAGATGAAGGGCATGTTCTTATCTGTATTCCCAGGAAATGTGAAGTAGCAAAGCCCACAGCATCACCTCTTTATTAAATTTAGACTCAGTGCTTACCCTTTAGTTGAATTCTTATCTAATGACTCAGTGCTTCCAGGCAAATGCAACAAGTTTAAGTTTTGCAGTTATTATTAGTTAATTATGACAAAGCACATGGTTATCTAGGCCTATTATATTTCTTATTCAGACACTTTAATAAAAGAAAACATTCCTATGAAGACTATCTTTGAGCTAGGTGGCTAATTTGTAGTCCCTGTTACTGTCATGAGATTGCAGGTTCAGTCCTATAAACAGAAGTGATTTTTTGGCCTTGTAAGCACCAGGGAAAAGGGTAATTTGTGGCAAACGGTGGCCCTCAGAGGAAATAAAAAGCAAAGGGAATTAACTGAAGCTACATTTTATAAAGAGCAAGTACAGAACAGTGGAGCAATACTATAGATCATCAGTGATGCCTGCAGCAACTATGTGACAAATAAGTTTTCTAGAGGTATGTGCTGAGCAAAATGTAAACATATGTAATGCGGCTGTTTCCTCTGTCTCTATCAATGTTCCCTAGGACTTAATCCTTGGTGCCCTCCTTTTTTCCCCTCTACACCAGAAGTGTCAAACAAACAGCCCTTGTGCTGGATCTGGCCTGCATGATCTATTTGTGACTCAAATGGCATATTCGGATTCTGCAGAATCTAAGCTTTCATATAAGAAGAGTAAATTTCTAGTGTTCATGGTTGCAAAGAGAACCTTCCAAATCTAAACCAAACATAACTGCAGCAGTATTGTCTGCATGAGCCTGCAGAGACCCTGAAACAATGATTCTGAGATGAGTAGGCTTCCCCACCAACCATTAATCTTGTTGTAAAGTTAACTTAATGATACTGTCAGTATTGACTCTCATTAGTTATTTAGGTGGGATGGAGAATTGTCCATTGCTGCAGGAAGAAAATGCAGAAAGGAGAAGTGACACAAAGACAAGAAAGAGGGAGGCAGGAGGATGAAGGGGAAAGAGAAACAAAGGGGGTGGGAAATAGTGATGGTCCCAAAAGGAGTTAATTTTCTCCCAGTGTGATGCTAAATACAGTGATAAGGTAGAGAACAAATAGTTAATTATGGTAATGAAAAGTTTAATTACTCCTGTCCCAAACCATACTCTTCTCTTTGCCTTTGTGCAAATCTCCCATTCACATCACTGGGAGCTGTGCTGTGGATTATGGGGAGTATTTAGCCCTAAATTTTACCTTGGCCTACTGGCCATAAATCCAAGTGGAATTCAACCCTCTCTACCGGGTGTTTGATAGCCCTGTTCTGCACACATGCCAGAGTGATCTTTCATAGATATCCATCATGATGGCTCTTAAATTTCTCTAGCTTCATCCCTGGCTTCTTTTCCTCCATATCAGCTACATTTCAACTGGTCTTTCCAACATTTCTTCTTGAATGTCCATTTCCTCAAACTATACTTGGTAAAAATGCACCTTCTATAGATTCTTCTCTCCTTGCTTTCTCCAAACACTATGAGAGGTTATGCACCAGTTACTCCACTTGAAATCAGTGGGCTTTTTAGGTGCTCAAAGTCTCTTAGATTGTAAGTTCTGTTGGGGAGAGGTAGTCTCTTATTGCTATAAAGCACCAGGATGCTATAAAAGTAATAAATAAATGATCATCCAAAATATGAAATCCTAAAATCAGGCTGGACTTAATAAAATAAACCTGATCACCACAGGGGACTCTTTCCAAGTCTTTACTATACTTTCTGGGCTTTCCTCTTGCTGCCATACAGTTGATTTTTTTTAATCTTGACATTTTATTCCTAAAATTCTCCTCAGTTTGGAGACAATGGTTTGTTCTAGGAATTATTTTGAGGAAGTTCTTCGGCCTGTGTTATATGGGAGGTCAGACTAGATGATCACAGTGGTTCCTTCTGGCCTTGGAATCTATGAACTTCTAAGTTGCAGCATTACTGTGAGCCATCAGTGCATTTGATGGGAAATGGGCATTTAGTTCACTAACTGTGGTGGTACTTTGGAGAGCTCTCTGAGCTCCCTGTTGTGGAATTGGAATATTCATAAACATACATTTATTGTAATACTCCCTCTTCCGTATCCGCTGGGCATCAACAGGACTGAAGTAGGAGATGTATTTTCCCTTGCATTAAAATCTATCTAATCTAATGAATGAGACTGATTCTGCAAAGCGCCCTTAACTTCCACTGAATTCAACTGGAGTTCAGGACACTCAGCATCTCACAGGATGTACGCAGGGTCTCATAGGATCAGCCCTTAAATCATAAGAAAATGAAACCGATTGAATGGTTAGCCAAGATAGCAGAAGGTGCAATAGAAACTCTGAAAGTTCTACCTGGCATCACCAATAAGAGTAATCCCTTGTTTTCCAACACATGGTCTTAGCTTAGCTCTTTTTTCAAGTTTCTAGAAATACAATAGCAGTACTGGGGAAAAAAATATCCAGCCAACTGACATTAATATGGATAACTGGGGTGTGGGGAGGTACTATGATAAAGCATATTCTAGGAACAACAGGATACTCAGCACCCGGCCAAAGAATTGCAAGCATTTATATCACTTATTGAAAGGGCCAATAAAAGACATCACTGAAGCCAAGTTGTTGGGGCAGGGGAAAAAACCCTCAGCATGTTCTGGCAGAACTAATTCCATCTCAGCCACTCTGGCCCATGACTGGGGCTCCTTGGTGCTGCTCTAAGATAAACAATAATCATAACAAAACAATATAATCATGGACTGTGTCCTCAGAGCTTTCCTGAGCTTTCCCCTAAGGAGGCAATGATCATATCAAAGCCATGATGATCTATACCATGTGATTTTCATAGCCACTGAAAAAGGCATATAAATTAAGGACTGCAGCAGGCTTTGTGAGGTTTGTAGGAGAGTTCCATTCTGATGTGTATTAATTCCATGCAGCTATGGAATAAGCTGTGTGTGCAACTTCTAAGGTTTGTAGGAGAGGGGATCCTTCTTCTGAACCTCAAAACATTCCAGGGATATCTAGTATTAGAGTTCCATAGCAATTTGTGGCAAGCCAGCAAAGAGGATATTATGGAGAGTTGAAATGCTTTCTTTTAATGCTCCCTCCTCATTTTTGCCTTTTAGAAAAATCTAGTATATTTTGTGCCAAAAGCTATGTTCAGACTGAACAGCTGAGCACTCAAAAGTTAAGAAATCCACAGTTAAAACAGTAAAATGTAACTTCCAAGGAGTTCACCTAGGTCCCTGGGGCTCTGTGTGCATGTAACTCAGGGCAAGACATGCTGTCCCTGGTAGGGAAGGGAAGTTAAAGACAGACTTAGAGTCTGCTAGGCAACCAAGAGGGAGAGACACTATTTAGAATGACAGGGGCCCTTGTTGGCTTCAGGGAGGATGGCAAGCATGCCTGTGTAACCCATGTGCCTAATGGGGATATATCTCTTTCAGAGGTCCATTGGGGGTTGGGGGGGGGGGGGGACTGTTGCTAGGCAGATTAGCACTCCATATCCAGAGGCTTCTGGAATTGGGTGTGGTAGTCTTGGGTATGCTCCAATAGGTTCCCTGTTGCTGGGCTCTGACTCCATGAGGGCAAGCAGTCAGGGCAGCTGCTTTGCAGAAGGCCCTGTGCAAGTTGGGAGAAGCTGAGCCCAGGAGCAGGAAGCAGGCTGTTGTCCCTAACTCAGAGGCATTTTGCAGCAGGTTAGTGATATTGTTAACTCTCTAACAGGGAAGCCTGGACAACAGGGCCGGCTTTAGGATTTATGGTGCCCTAGGCGAGATTATTAAACTGGTGCCCCTGTGCCTGATCTGCTCTTAGCAACACAAACATAAGCTTACAGTATTGGAAAACTTGCCACATTCACGTTATTAAAACCAGTTTAACTTAATTAAGCACACTGTAATGCTGATGGACTAGCACTAAAGAAGCAGCACTATAGAAAAAATTCTGATATGACAGAATAATACAAATAATATATATTTTTTAATTTATCAAAATTTTATTGGAAATTTATATGAAGAGGTATTGAAACAAAGATTTGTTTTTAATTAAAAGCAATCTTTCTGGCTTTTTTGGCTGCAAAATCAGTAATAATGTCATCGTATGACAAAGACAAAGTCGTGTCTTGTTCGATTGCAAGAATAGCAAGACCAGTTAAGCGTTCCTGACTCATTGTAGAGCGGAGATAGTTTTTAATGAGCTTTAGTTTTGAGAAACTCCGTTCTGCTGATGCTACTGTTACAGGAATTGTCAGTAGAATACGAGTGGCAATGTACACATTAGGATATATGTCAACAAGTTTGCGGGTATGAATAAACTGTACAATGTCCATCACCGATTTTGCATGTGGCAACATTGATGACAGTGTACTCAATTCTTCGTACAGTTCAAGTCCATTTAAATCAAAACTATCACCGTGCTCCAGGAGGCTCTCTAGGTTCTTGCACTTTGTCATTAGTTGCTCTTGTTTTCCTATTTCGTTGAATTTAGTTATGTCATACAAAAATCCAAACTGTTCATGGTGTACTTGCAAGGTATTAAACCTTTCATCGACAGCAGATACTGCTTTATCCATCACAACATTAAAAAATTCAACCTCAAATTTCTTTTTCTGGATCGTCTATGGGCATGATCTGCTGTACAGATTCTTCACAAAGAAGTGTCCCTGGCCTTTTTAACTCATATTAGCTATGTATTTACTTTATGAAAGTTGGAGAAAACATTGTGAAAACGTAAAACATTGGCTGCCCAACTTCTGGGCTGGCAAAAGTTATACTGACTCACAGGGGAAAAAAAAAGCAGGAGAATCTTAGTACAACATATGGTCACTCTATACCAGGGGTCGGCAACCTTTCAGAAGTGGTGTGCCGAGTTCACTGTAATTTAAGGTTTCTCGTACCAGTAATACATTTTAATGTTTGTAGAAGGTTTCTCTCTATGTCTATATTATATAAATAAACTATTGTTATTATCTGAGGTCGTGGCCACCGGTCCTTCTCAGGCCACTGCCAGCTGAGTAAATGAAACCCCAAACCGGCAGCGGGCTGGTGGCTGGAACCCTAGACAAGGATCCCAGGCCCTGCTCAGCCCGCTGCTGGTCTGGGGTTCTGACCACCAACTCCTGCCAGCCAGGATCCCGGCCGCCAACCCCCCCTCAGCCCGCTACCAGCCTGGGATTCTGCTCACCCAGGCTGGCAGGAGGCAGAGTGGGGCTGGCGGCTGAGCTGCTGACTGGCAAGGGGCCAGCAGCCGGAACCCCGGAGTAGCAGTAGGCTGAGTGCTGCTGGCATCTCAGACTGGCAGCAGACTGAGCCACTCAACCCCCCACCGGCTCTGCTCAGCCCGCCACCAGCCCACTCAGCCCGCTGCCGACTGAGTGAATGGAACCCCAGGCTGACAGCAGGTTGAGTGGTTCAGCTGGCCTGCTCAGCCCACTGCCAGCCTGGGGTTCCTTGGGGGTCCCCAGGCCAGCAGCAGGTGCTGAGTGGGGCTGATGGCTGGTATCCCAGCTGGCAATAGGGCAGCAGCCAGAACCCCAGAGCAGTGATGGGCTGAACCGCTCAGCCTGCTGCTGCATACCATCAAAAATCAGCTCACCTGCCACCTTTGGCACGTGTGCCGTAGGTTGCCGACCCCTGCTTTATACACTAGTAAGGAGATGAGCATATTACAGTTGTTGGAGGGCTCTTATCAGGAGTAACAGGCTATAGGAAAGTCAGTCAACATTTTTTGTTTCTCTGATGAAAACTGGCCCACTCCTTGCCTCAAACCAAACCTGTCACTAATAATTGTCAACAACTTAATTTTCTGGTTTTGGCTAAGATATTGATTTTAAAAAAAATATATTGAAATTGGATTCAGGATTGTTAGCAAGAATTTTTGGCAAACAAAGTTGTTAAATGACAATCTAAATGGCAACACAGTACTGCTTTCATGCTTGGCTCACCCCCCAGCCTGCTGGTCCAACAGCTGCAGTAGAGGAGGAGATAGGTGGAAAACTGCAGGATCCCAAAATCCACCTCTTGGGGTGCAGAGTGGCAACAGCAGCAGCAAACCCTCAGGTCCAATCACACGCCAATGAGCACCACCACCAGCCTTACGGACCATGGTGAAATTAGCACAGCATCTGATCTCAGGGACGGGACACCCATGGAGCCACAGCAGCTCATCCTCCCCTGTGCAGCTCCCCCCGGATGAGATGGATCGCTGGCAGCTGCCAGCCCGGGGGAGAGGCGCTCCCCAGCTAGAGTAGCCAGATCCAGATGTCCTGATTTTATAGGGCCAGTCCCGATATTTGGGGCTTTGTCTTATATAGGTACCAATTACCCCCACCTAGAGTGACCAGACAGAAAGTGTGAAAAATCAGGATGGGCGGGGGTGGGTAAAAGGAGCCTATATAAGAAAAAGATCCCAACATTGGGACTGTCCCTATAAAATAGGGATATCTGATCACTATACCTCAATCTCCTATCCTGATTTTTCACACATCTGGCTAACCCCAGCCAAGCCCTGTGTGACATTCCAATCCTGGCTGCCTGCCGAGAAAGTGAGTTACTTTCACTTTCATTCCTCAGCAGGCAGCCAGCCAGCCCTCCCCCCACCTATCCCCCAGCACCTCACCCAAACCAGCCCTGACAGAGGGGAGGGAGGAGAGAGAGAGGGGGGCTCCTGGGGAGGAGGGAGAAAGGAGGGGGTGCTCCGTGGGGCAGAGGGGAGAAGAATGGATGTTATGGGGGACAACAAAGGATACTGGTTCCAGAGCCACAGAGCCTGCCTCACCTCACCTCAGCCGGGGGGAAAGAGTCACACTCACAGGTGAGCTCCTTCCCCAACCCCTATCCCCTCCCCTTCCCAGAGACCCCAGCAGCCAATCCCATTCCTCAGACTGTGCTGCATTCGGCTCTCTCTAGGACCCAGCAGCCCTGCTTCTACACTGTCTGGGCTGCCTGCAGAGTGGTGCCCCCAGGCAGAGTGAGGCCCTACGCTGCTGCCTATTCTGCCTATGCCTAAGGACGGCCCTGCTGGGCAATGCTAATTATAGAGAAGACTAAAGTCAGGACTTTTAGTAGAGTTTTGTAACCTGCAGCTTGAGCCCTGCACCCTTTTGTGGTGAGGGGAAATTCTGGCACCACAAGCAGCCTGACTCCTGCCTGAAGCAATGCCTGTGAGCAGCGATCAGCAGCCCCTCTGTGGTGACTGAGGAGTCCAGAGCCATCTCTGAACCCGAGGATCAGTCGTGGAGTTGTGAGTCACCATGTTTTAGTTAGCTAGTCAGGGGAATTGTTTGGGAGACCCCTTACTTCCTGGACTGACTTAAGTCCTCGAGCCAGGGAGTAAGGGGTTAGAGATTTTATTACCTGCTGCCTATTAAACCTGAGGAGGAACTTACCACCTTATCCCGCTTGTGAGTCTTTTGGGCTGCTCTGGACCCAGTTAGCCAAATTGTTAGCTGTTTCACAGAAGATATTGTGGTCTCAGATCATCAGGGGCCCTATGAAGTACATGTACCAATGGGACCCTAACTTTTACATTTGATCTATGAGATCACACGACTGGGGAAATTCATGGATATTATCAGTGTAGGCACCAGTGCCCCTGAGAACAGTGTTTTACCTTCTTGTGTTATATTTACCTCCTGTTTACTATAATTGTGTTTGTGTTTGTGCTATTTCTTGGGAGTTTCCAACTTCTGAGGGCTACCTTATAGTTAGCATTTTCCTCCGAAGCTACCCTGGTGACTCTGCCAGGAAAGAATGAGGGCGTGGAGGCAATGCCAAATAAATTCATATGGGAAGAAAATGAAGTTACAACCTACTGAGTGGGAGGTGGGATCCAGAAGAACCCGGTCCATCAAAATCAGAAAGGAGATTGGCGCTAAAGGAGGTAACTGGGTGGATAGGAGTCACTACACATAGAACATTAATTTTGTTATTGTGTGTTTACATGATCACATACTATTCTTAAGTACAGTAATGCAATATAAATGACATTCTACAATCTTGGGTACACTTAAGTAGCATCTCATCATGTTGTTTACTCTAATCTCATCATATTGAGTCCATGACAACCGTTTATGTGTAATGTGTAAAATTAATAGTCTACCTGTATAGTGCCACATGCTCATCTGGTGCAAATCAGCAGAACTTCATTGACTTTAATGGAGTAATGCAGATTGCACCAGATGAGGACCTGGCCCCTAAGTTTACAACAAAATGTAACAGTAAATATTTGCTGGTATAAATAAGCCACCTAAGTTAGCTTTGCAGTTAACTGAATCAAGCTTAAAGTCTGCACTGTATATACATGCACAGCTAAGTTAACTTGGCAGTAGCTCTCTTTCTGCCTCTGACTGAATATGTAGAATTTGGGTAGGTAGATATACCTATGTATAGCATGCCATATTTATACACTACACATGGATTTACAAATACAAACACATGATCAGGAGAAGGATTTATATGTAAAAAGTGAGTAGGAATTAAGCAATAAGAATTTCAGAATTCTTAATACGAGACAGATGTTTGATGCACCAATTGTCAATGACCAAGGAAGTGTGTTATCCCACACTAATAGGAGTCTTGCAGTGTTTTGTTGCAGTAATGACTGGAACCTAGAACAGAAACTGCACACACAAAAGTAATCAGTCTTTTACGGAACTATAAGGTAATTTTCTATTAAAAGTGGATCAACTAAAACTTTATTTTATCCTGGTGGGAGGGAATACACACTTTGTGTGTTACTGTAGAATGCAAATGATGTAAATTATCTTAATTTCTGTATAATTAAAATTAATTTTCTTCCCTAAGGAACAAGCTTTAAATTCCAAGATTACATTTTAATTTCTTAGCTAGAATGTTTAATCAAAAACTTTGCAGAAGGGCACTACTTAATCAGCATTGAAAAAGTGAGGGATTGCAGAAAATGATTAGCTCAGAGTATTGGTAATAGTTGTGTATGGAACTGTTCCCCTCTAGGTTGCTCATTTAAACCCAGCCCTAGCAAGTAGCAACCAAGAGTTATTACCTTCTCATGGGTATTTGGTGGCTTTTATTAAACGAATGGTTGGTCTTTAGAAGATAAATGTGTATATCAGAAAAATCACAGGTATATTTGACTAATGGACAGTGTCATAAGTTGGCATAAGTGGCCCCCTGGATCAGCACTGAGGCATCTTGGCAGAGCTATATGGGAACACTTGCACTGTCACTGTCCTGTACCTGTTCTGCAGAGAGGACACTCCAGTTTCCCAGGCTATCACAGAGAGTAAATTCACTACCAAAAATGTATCATTGTTCATTTAGACTAAAATAAGATGTTGAATGTATCATGTATCTCAAAATAAATATCACGGCACTTTCATAATCCATGGTCTATGGTGTTTAAAACTATACATTGTTCTCTCTTGTTCTTGAGCGCTGGAAGCTACAATATATTCAAAGCACATCTATAACATCTTACTAAGTCTCAACATGTCATTTTACTTATTTTTCACTTATTAAAATGTTTTGAAATGGTTTTTAGTGCTCCTGAAAAGGTCCATGTTGTTAGCATTTATTAAAATTTGTTTACGTAGCACTTTTTGTGCATGAGAACTGGAAACAAGCCTTCTGTTTACCTACAGAACTGGTACATCATGGACAACTAAGTGCCTGATCCTAAAAGGTGGTAGACACTAAACTCCTATTGAAATCTGGGAGCTTGAGGCATCTCATAAGATCAACTATGGGGTATAGTCATGTGGTTGTCTCTCTGAGAGAATATATCCCTGAGGTTTAATGACTATTTCCATCAAATTAAAAGGAGAACTGCATCTTGGGAGCAAAGGGAAAAAATCAGTCTAGGCAGAGGAGTCAGTCTGAATACATCATTCCTAATAGCTCTCCATAATGCGAGCTTCTTCAATAAACAAGAAAACACCGAAGAGGAAAAGTAGGAACGTTTAGAGCAACCCACTGAGCTGCTTGTGACCAAAAATTTAAGAAATAATAAACTGAGGCTTCTGAATCAGAACTGGTGTGTGGATTCTTTCTGCCTCTCTTGGGGTTTGGTCATGTACACTCAATACAATAGCTTAGTTTCCTGTAATATTTTGCTCCAAGTCTAGTTGTTGGGCTTGGTGTGGAGGTGACTGGGTGGTGTTTAGTGGTCTGTGATATACCAGAGATCAAACTAGATGAGCTGGTGGTCTATTCTGGCCTTGAACTATATGACTAACTCATTGGATGATCAGGGCCAAAAACCAAGGAGTCTGAGATTTCCATCACAAAGCGAATCAGTGGGATATTTGTGTCCTACAATTGGCATATTGGACCTCTACTACTCAGGGAAGGACCTTATACATCAGCACTGCAAGCTTCCCCACCAATGTGCCTCTTCAAGCCACCACCTCTCCAGGCGAGAAGGTAATTCAGTATTTTCCATAGCCAGCCATTTTTTGATGTGTCCTCTGAGGTTGCCAACAGAGGTGTCAGTTATAATGGTAACACATTTTTAAAGTGTGGATAATTTCCCAACCAGTGACTGGATTTAGACCACCAGTTCATTTGACATGTCATCTGTCTCTCTTAGTTACATGAGTCAGGCACCATGAACCAGTTAAGATGTAAAAGTTTTGCTTGGCATTTGCTGAATTATATTATTTAGACTTGTTAAATTCTTTGAATCATTTCTTTCTATCAAAGGAACAAAGTGGTCTTTTGATCTTCAGAAATAATATATCCAAAGGTGAAGTAACAAAGCATATTTATTAATGAATCCAAGAAAAGCCTATTTTAAAAGTCTCTAGAGCTGGTGTAAATAGTTGCCTGAAGTGGAAACTTTTAAATGTACTGGGCCACCTCAGGACTGACTCAGTTTAAGACAGTGGAATTAAAAATAGTGAGAGTTCAGAACTGGGGCCCTGTAATGGAGTTGGGACTCGCCACCGCGACGCCTCCTGCTGGCTGTCCTGGGAATTAGCTCTCAGCCCTTCCAGTGTGCCTTCAGCTAGTGGTGTCACACTTGCCATTACTGCTGGCTCTACTCTTTGGACCCATGGTGCTCCTTAGACCACATCTTCCTCTTCTGGGCACATTCCTCTGGCTATGCCCCACTCCTGTATCTCCCCCCCTTCTAGGGGACTGTCAGTCCTTCATCCCACCACTTGCCTCAGCGGCCAACTGCAGTCTGGATACCAGCCACTCTCCTCATTGGCAAGTGAGGTGCAATGGGGGTAGGGGCACAGGCCCACCTGCTACTTTGGGTCCCGACCTAGAGACCCTATATCTGGCAGCCACCTACTGCCCTCCTCCAATCTGCTGCCTATTTTCCCTGGGCCACTTCCCCTGTAGCCCTGGCATACTCTCAGCCCTTATAGCAAGGCTCCAGCCTGGCAGTGGTCAGCCAGCAGCTCACCCTTGCACTGTACTGCCCCTACCCAGCACTGCTCTATCTATGGCACTTCTTCAGGCAGACAGTTCTTCTCCCTTGCCTTCCAGGGAGAGACTCCCTTCTGCTCTGCTGAGCAGTCCTTTATATATGGCCCTTGCCAGCCCTGATTGGCTGCTCCAGCAAGCCTTCCCCCTATTGGTGGGCTCAATGAGCCCTTTCCTGATTTGTGGCTTCTGCACAGCATCCCTGGTGCTGCTTTTAACCCCTTCTTTTCCCTGTGTGGGACAGCCACCCCACCACAGGCCCACTTAGTTTTTCAACCCAGATTTCATGTTGGCTTTTGATGCTTTGGCATCAAATGAGGGGAAAAAATACCTCTGAAAAAGGTAAGTTACTTAAAGAACTAAGAGCTTTTAAACTAAGGCCCTTTTTGACTTATAAATAAACAGAGACCCTTGGGTTGTGTTCATGCAATTTTAAATTTTTAGCATTTTGTAGTGTGGGTTAAATGTACTGGAAAACAAGTATGCTTTTTTCCTAGAACACCCTGGAACACAGGATGTTGCACTCAAGTGATCATTTCTGAAAAAACAAAAACAAACTTCTGTTGCACTGAGGTTTCTTTTTGATGTTGAGTTCCTCTGTTTGGCAGAGTTAATCAAATGTTGACTCTCTGACTAATTTTGACTTTTTAATGCATGTCTCACCTCCAGCTCCTAGGCGGAGGCACAGCCAGGTGGCTCTGTGCGGTGCGCGCTGCCCTGTCCGCAGGCACCATCCCGGCAACTCCCATTGGCCGTGGTTCCCCGTCAATGGGAGCTGTGGAGCTGGTGCAAGGGGTGGGGGCAGCACACAGAGCCCCCTGGCTGTCCCTACACCTCGGAGCTGGAGGGTGGACATGCTGCTGCTTCTGGAAGCCACGTGGAGCCACGGCAGGCAGGGAGCCTGCCTTATACCTGCTGCACCACTAATCGGACTTTGAGCTGCCAGGGTCTCTTTGAGCCCAGTCAAAAACTGGATGCCTGGCAACCCTAATGTGAGATAGCTGAAAGAAGATTCAGCATCAATCTACTCTTTCTAGGGCTATAGCTACACTACAGAGACTCTACCAACACAGCCTACACCAAAAAAAGGAGTTTTTTCTGTCAGTGTAGGCACACCGCCTCCCCGAATCAGGCTATGGCTAAGTGCTGCAGCAGCACTGTAGTGTACATGCTTCCTACATCAATGGAAGAGGTTTTTTCCATTGATGTAGATAATCCCTCTGTTGACCAAGCTGCATCTGCGCCAGGAGTAGGTTGATCTAACTACAGTGCTCAGGGCACAACATTTTTCACAGCCCTGAGCAACATAGCTATGTCAACCTAAGTTTTAGGTATAGACCAGGCCTGAAGTTAGCTGTACCTATGGAAATCCTCCCCTGTTGAAATAACTTTGTCTACACTGTTTTTTTTTTTTTTTTTTGTGGCCATAGATATACTGTAGTTTTTTTTTTTCACCCCTCTGACCAACGCAGCTTTGCTGCTACAACTTTTCAGTGTAGACCAATGTTGACCAAGCCTCGTTTTCTATCCATATCTAGAAGACACTATACAAGTGTTACGGCAGGGGACACCAGGTGACACTGTTATACATAGTCTTACATGTCTTTTGAATGATAATAAATTTTTAGGCTTGGAAGAAAATGCTGTGGTGGTGTTGGTTTTCTGATTCAGTTTCTTATGAGGCTGCAACATCTGCTATTGGTCTGCAAATGGGCGACAATAATAAATGGTACCTTTACAAGATATTTATTCTATTAGCCTCCTATGTGTAGGCAACCTTAGTACCATTTGTAGTCTTCAAGTCTCCTTCATTACCTACTTTCTCACACATACAAAGCAGCCCAAGTTAAATTTGCCCTTTTTATTTTTTAAAAAATGCTCCAGTCTCTAGCTACATCATATTTTATGGATTTTCTGTCTGTCTCTAGTCCCCTCTCTAGTTTCACTGCTAGCCTAGCACTGGCCTCTTTCCTGTCCTTCCACAAAATCTCAGAACTGTCAATGCAAGAGCTTTCATCTTTACAACTCCTGCCATCTGGAACAGCCTTCCTGTATCTCTCTGCCTCATTGACTCTTCATTCATTTCCTATGTCATCTGAAAACAAATCCTTTCTCCCTTGTCTCTGCCTCTTGGTTCCTCTCTGCTTCTGTGCTATTGTTGCTTTTATTAACTCTAACTATATACCTTAACTCTACAGATTGGATCCAAGGTTTTAGTTCGGGCCAAACATCCCCCCTGCAAAAATTTGGATATCCTTCTGGATTCAGATCTGAACATTGTAGGTCAGGCGTGTGTCATCTTAGTGTCTTTGAAGTATCTTTGAATCAAAAGCACTGTACAGAATAAAAAAACAATTGTATGCAACATGTTCAACATGACACAACACATCCTGCACCGTGACAGGGGGTTTAGGTGACTGTTGCAGTCTCTTCTAACCCTCTGGTTTTATGAGTCTATGGTTCTATGATTCTATGAAATTTAAAAGGACTTAATGGACATAATGTCAAGAGTTATGGTGGATTATATTAGCAAGTAGCAACCAAGAGTTATATTAAATGAATTGGTGGTCCCACTCCACTACCTAGAGAAGATAAATATGTACATCAGAAAATTACTGCTATATTTGACACTGAATAGACATAGAAAGTGCCACTAATGTTTTCAGTTTTGTAAAAAGTATTTTTATAAAACCGAAGACCAATAGAAATGTTTCCAAATGTTGGTTTACAAATTTCAGAAAGACCTTTTGTTTTTAAAGAAACATTCCCCTGCTGTGAGGGCTAAGTTCCAAGAACTTTAATGAGAAACTGACTAAATATTAAAGTGAAACCAACATGACTGATGTGTACTGTCCAAGCACAGAGAATCACAAATGGGGGGGGAACCTAAATAGTGAAAAGAAAATTGCATTTTTAAAATTCATTTACCTTTACAAATTTTAAGATGTCACTAATCACATAAAAATACATGTTAATTTCCTATATATGGGACCTGATTGTCTCACAAGGGAGTTGGTGGTGCTCCACTAGTGCGAAAAGAGAGTCAGGCCTATAGTATTCCCAATGGCAATGTTGCTTTAATGTTAAAAGTTGTGGGGATATTCTCCTGTTGTGGCCTGAAGGATTTAAATCCAGAAATAATGTGCATGTTAATAACAGAATAGAAACAATCTCCCCTATCTCAAATAATCAGAGATTTTTTTTGATAAATAATGGCTTACCCAAAGGAAGGGTCCCATGAATTTTGAACTTGCTCATTTCTGATCGACTGCATGTAATTCAGACATGGAAAAATGCTGAGTTCACCACTGAGTTGTCAAGTGCTTGACGTACAATTAGAACATTCACACCCTTTCCCCTCCTGCTTTTCTTTTTACACTGCTTTGGCTTCCAACAGAACAGAACCAAGTAGGCAAGAGCACTTGACTGTAGTAGGGCCCCTATTGAACAAAGCCCCAAAACTCCCCCATTGAATCAATGGAAATTTTGCCATTGACTTCAGTGGGAGCAGGATAAACCCCTTTCATACATTTGTCTTGAAAGGGAGCAGAGCTGAGCTGCTGGGCTTTGCTCCCTAGCCTGGATATTGGAGCTGTTCTTAACAGTCAAGTGGCTACAAGTCAACAGTTGTGTGGAAAGAATCAGTGTGTTTTTTCTCAGGTGACTCATAGATGTAACGTTCACCCTGACTCATACCAGCCAACTCTGTAATGTAAATTTATATGGTAGGGTTTGATTGTTAATATTATCCTGTACATAAATGGCAATTAAATTGACTCACATAGATAGTAACTGGCAAGGTGCTTTGAAACACGGCGATAACTGAAACTAAACACGTATATTTAGTAGATTATATAAAAATGATTTTCTTATGAAAATAAGTGCAGTACTCCAAAGTGCCAATATTTGTTTTATGAAAGATGACAGAAGCTTTAACGGGAAAAAGTGAGCTTTTTTTCTATCATGGAACCTGAGGCTGACGGAATGAAGCTAAAAGGATTCAGCATAAAGCAAGTTATCACACATCCACATGCAATACAACATGACCCGTTCATCCATCTTCCTGGTTATTTATGAGCTTAATAGATGAGAATACTGCCCAGGAAAGCTGGGTTTCATGCCCTCTGCACTGTGCCACATATGGAGAAAGCAACAAAGAGTCCTGTGCCACAGGACTCTTTGTTGCTTTTTACAGATCCAGACTAACATGGCTACCCCTCTGATACTTGCTGCCACATATGCAGCTGTTCCATAACCTTCAAATCCAGATTTCAAAGGACATTTCCACGATCAATGCTTCCAATTCAGCTATTTTAGTTGAAATTACTTAACTGCCAAGGTTTGTAATATAGACTCATAGACTTTAAGATCAGAAGGGACCATCTAGTCTGACCTCCTGCACATCGCATATTGCCATCCACTACATTGTGGGGAAAAAAGCAGCTCCGAAGAAATGCTGATGACATTCCCAGTATTTTTATTCTAAAGTAGCCCATGTAGCTGGACAAGCAATTAATTCAGAATGCAGATTAAAGGGCATAATTGAAATAAATTATAGTGACTAAACTGAGTCAATAACACCACTTCGGTCTGGTGGAATTTAACTCTTGATACCCGATTAAAGAGATATGGCAGGAGAACTAGTAGAGAACTGCTCTGCTTACTTTAAATGCACGATTGCTGTTTATGTAAGATTTGAGTGGCTTTTGCTTTCTGGGTTTGCTTCTGCACATTTGTATACTTAAAAGCTAAAGTCAAAGACTAGTCCTATTAAACCCTTTTCAAAAGAACCTTATGCTGTAGTTACGGGGTGGAGGTTCACTGCTGGTTTCCCAGCTGCAGTTTTACCAGATATTGGCTACCAAGGTGGGATTTATGTTAATAGAGATTGCACTCAAACACATGGCTTGAACTCTATCTTATCTACTAGCATTCCCTGTGCTCTACAAATCACTTTATCATCTCAGAGCTAGCTGTGCAGTTAAAGAGAACACAAATTCTGTCAACACAACTTTCCTACTCTCATCTATCACGCTCTTACTCCTCCATTACTAGAAACTATCCCACCAATATGTGTGGTTGTCTTTGAGGAGACAATGTAGTATTTCATTTCTTGATAATATGGACCCTGCCTGCTATCCCCATGTGTAGCAGGAGGGTGGTCCGTAGTATGGTTAGTATTCTAAACCATGTCAGGAGGGCATTTTCCAATCTCTATGTGGAGAGTCAGGAGGAGTATGAGACGGGGTCTTTGTTTTCTATGTGGGTAGGCATGAGTATTGTCTGGACCAGGGATCAGCAACCTTTGGCACGTGGCTTGTCAGGGTAAGCACCCTGGTGGGCCGGGCCAGTTTGTTTACCTGCAGCTTCTGCAGGTTCGGCTCCCACTGGCTGTGGTTTGCCGCTCCAGACCAATGGGGGCTGCGGGAAGTGGTGCGGGCCGAGGGATGTGCTGGCTGCTGCCTCCCGCCACCCTCATTGGCCTGGAGCGGCAAACTGCAGTCAATAGGAGCTTCAAGCGGCTGAACCCTGTGGATGTGGCAGGTAAACAAACTGGCCCGGCCCACCAGGGTGTTTACCCTGGCAGGCCACATGCCAAGGTTGCCAATCCCTAGACTAGACAGTAACACAGGGCAGGGTACAAGAAGGTCTGCACTCCATTTAAGAAAGCTGTTTTCAGGGTAGAAATGTCTCCTTGGCTAGTATCTAACAAATCCAAGAACAGGAGGATCTTTTCTGCCTATGTGTCAAAGCTGGGTGGGTATGGTTTTGGAACCATAGAAAATTATCTCTCTGCTAAGCATAAACAGGTTAAAAAAAGGGAACATCCAACAAAGAAGCTTCTGTAGACTAGGGCCTCTTATATTATGGCATCTTTAGCCATCTTACTACTGTCGTCAGCAGATTCACAGATTCCCGCTCCGGGCTGAAGGGGGCGCAGGTAAAGGAGAGACTAAGGAAATGAAAAGTCGGCATATTCAAAACTGATAAAAAGAAATTTTTCTTTACACCATATGTAACTTCTCTGCCACAGGAAGTTGTGAGGCCAAGAACTTTACAAGATTCAACAAAGGATTGGAACTTTTTATGGATAACAAGAATAGATTCATCATAGTTGTTATTCACAGCATTTGGAAGGGATATTAAATGTCATGATTCAAGACTCAGCCAAACTACTAGACACCAGGAGGAGACCTAATGTGAGGAGCAGATAAGCCCACATCTGCTCACTGCAAGGTTCTGACACTGTCCTCTGAAGCATCTGATGTGGCTGCTGTCAGACAGAATACTGGACTAGATAGGCCTCAGGATTGATTAAGTATGGCACTTCCTCCAAGTGGAAGTAAGGAAGGGGGGCTGCAGTCCACCCCTCAAATTTCCCCTCATTTGTAGCTATAAGATGCATTCTGTCCCTGGGACCTCTACCAGCCCTGAACATGAATCTTTGAATCAGTCCTTCATTGGCTATGCATAGGGGAAGTAGAAGAATAGACTAGCTGACAGGATATTTTAAAACAGAAAAGTGTTTGTACCACAATTTTCTATAGAATACAGGAAGGCCCGCTCTAACCATTTTGCTGCCCCAAGCATGGCGGCACGCCGCGGAGGGCACTCTGCCGCTTGCCGGTCCCACGGCTCTGGTGGACCTCCCGCAGGCGTGCCTGCGGATGCTCCACCGGAGCCGCAGGACCAGCGGAACCTCCGAAGGGACGCCTGCGGGAGGTCCACCGGAGACGCCCTCCCTGCAACCGGCAGAGCGCTCCCCACGGCATGCCGCCCCAAGCACGCGCTTGGCGCGCTGGGGCCTGGAGCCGGCCCTGAATACAGGTGCATGGGTTTGTTCATGCTGGCCTAACTATAAGTTTCTATTACTAAATTACAGAAATGTCAAGTGAAATGTCAGTGGAATGCCTCAAATAATTATACTCACTAAACACCTTTAATTAATAATGTTACTTCCCCATTAGAGACAATGGGCCAAATTCTGCTCTCAATTATATCTGTACAAATCCAGAGTAACTCCACTGAACTTGGTGGAGTCAACCTGAATTTACATTACTGTGAGAGCAGAATTAATCTAAATTTATTTTAACAGTAAATTAGTATCCAGAAAGAGAACTGGAAATGCATTGCTAAAGTTATGTGGGTAAATAGATTAACTGAGCATGAGGTACACATTAAGAGCCTGATTCTGTGAGATGAATGAATTAAACTTTTGGATTCAGCATCATTATCACTGTCATACTTGATTCCTTCAGTCATAGCACATATCAGTACCAGTTACTACCTTATTTATGCAAGTAATCCCATTAAAGTCAATGGTGCCATTCAGATGAATTAGGATTCCTTGCAGGAGTAATAGGCTGGGGTGTTGGGCCCAGTTTGGGAGTGTAATTCTGTAGTTTAGAGATAATTGCTAAAACTGGAAGGTGCAACTCATTGCAGCTGAAGACGTTCAGATATGATGTGATAGTAATAGTAGAATGGAAATCATGAACACTTTCTATAGGAAGAAACACTAGATCCCAGTAACTGGGCATGGAAAAACCAAACAAAAGAAACAAGGTCTGATACTGCAGCCACTTTGCCTACAAGCCATATTGAAGATAAACTATTCAAGTACCCAGATATTTAAAAAGGGAGTAACACAACTGAGTCCCCTGATGAATGTGGATGAAGGAACAGAGGTTTGTGCAAAATGTCAAGGACTAGATTGTGGAATTTGTTTGACATAGAAGACAAAAGGAGCTGCACTGCTTATGGAAAAGCACTGAGGAGTTGGTCTCTCAGGCAGGCACATTTCAAATAAATGCTGGAGACAGCTGGGAAGTGTAAACTTTGCAGTAATCATTAGACTGGCACAGTTTAATTCCCCCCAAGCATGATAGCCCTATTGAGCAGACCAGTACCTCCCACCTTCTTATTCCTCTGAGCAGGAGTGGCGCCAGGGTTTCTGATGCCCTAGGCGGACGGCCATTTTGCCGCCCCCTGCAGCCCCAGTGGACCTACCACAGTCATGCCGGCGGACGGTCCGCTGCTGGAAAGGCTCCGGTGGAGCTGCTGCAGCGATGCCGGTGGGTGGTCCGCTAGTCTAAAGGCTCTGGTGGACCTGCCGCAGGCATGACTGCAGTAGGTCCCCCGGAGCCTTTAGACAGCTACCGTCCGCCGAAATGACTGCGGCAGCTCCACTGGAGCCTTTCCAGCAGCGGACCGTCCACCGGCATGACTGCGGTAGGTCCAGCGGACCCGCATGCCACCCCCCCTCCCGGAAAAATAGCGCCCCTCCAAAATTCTGGTGCCCTAGGCCATTGCCTAGGTCGCCTAAATGGTAGCGCCGGCCCTGCCTCTGAGCCAACTGTTTGACTTAACACCCTGGAGGAAGTGTAATCTGGAGCAAACCTTCCCTGTGCTTCCCAGAACATAGATACTATGGCTGTGCAACTGCTCCAGGGCCTCCCATAACAAATGCAAGGGCTCCTTGCATGGTCCCTGCCTCATGCAGCTATGCAAAGGCCACCACAATCTAACCCGACGTTTGAGAGTGTGGCACGGGTTCTTAGACCCTGATTTTGCAACCCTTTTGCATTGGAAAGTACTTGAAGCATCTCAACATAAAGAGGGCCCTTTGTAATGTCTGTGAAAGGTCCACCTGCTGCATTATTTTCAATGACAGCAGGGTTGGGAGATGTAGGGGTACACTAAGACCCTGTCACAAAATGTAGGATGAGAACTGAAAGTTACCAACAGAGTAAAGGCTGCGCTAAGGACCATCTCTCAACCCTCTGTCTAATGCATTCACATAAAAGTATCCCCAATATAATTGTGATGATTTGGAGAAACTGTCTGTGTACAATTCATAAATTCTGTTTGAGATTATGTATTCTCTGTATGCTTAGGCCTTTATGATTATTTGTGTTGTATTCTTCTCTTAAACTGCTTGTGCTAAGGAAATAGCTCAAATAGTGTCTCCTGCATATCTGCCTATGAATAGGTCGATTGTTAAAGACAATCAGCACCTGCATAGATCTTGCCCAGGGAGAACAATGGAGTAACTGTGTTCTCTATACAACCAGTTTTCATCAGTGTTTCTGCAGGAGGACTGGAGTGTGAAGGAAAAGCATTTCCTCAGATGCAGGATGAAGAAACTACATGCTAATGCTAGCATTTAAAAACTCAGGCCTTGGCTACATTGGCGCTTTACAGCGCTGCAACTTTCTCGCTCGGGTGTGAAAAAACACCCCCCCTGAGCGCAGCAAGTTACAGTGCTGTAAAGCGCCAGTGTAAACAGTGCCCCAGCGCTGGGAGCGCGGCTCCCAGCGCTGTAAGCTAATCCCCTCGGGGAGGTGGAGTACGTGCAGCGCTGGGAGAGCTCTCTCCCAGCACTGGCGCTGCGACCACACTCACACTTCAAAGCGCTGCTATGGGAGCACTCCCGCGGCAGCGCTTTGGAGTTTCGAGTGCAGCCAAGCCCTTTGAGGGGATCAGAGAGACAAAGAAGGCCTGGCAGGTGAGAGGAGCAAACAATATACTGTCCTAGCAGAGGGGAAGACTTTGACTGCAGGGCCACGCATGGAAGAAGGAGGCTGGCTGAAGGAAACGGAGAGACTCCATGTTCCAGAAACAAAACCCAGCACAAGAGAAGGATCCCAGACTCATAAGAAGGCCCTGATGAGGTCCCAAAGAATACTCAAAAGTGGTGAGGACACTGAGACAGGGGGTGGTGTGTAAGTGTTATATTGTTTTTACTTAGAGCTGTATAGTTCTTGTGCTAAGTAAAAAGTAACTGCACCAGAATCCTTTTGCAAAGCCCTTGTTTTTGCTTCCCTGGAGAGGTAGACTGGAGCTCTGAGAAGGGTTGTGCTTAAGCAGAGGGGAACTGGCCTTCATCAGAGGCCTTATGCAGTTGGCTTTTAGAGTCAACACCCTCAGAAGGTGGTGCTAGAAACAAAATCTGTTCCCCAAGAGTGTGGCTAGAAGCCTGGACTACTCAGACTCAGGGTATGTCTACGTGGAAGTTGGAGGTTTGGTTGCAGGCCCAGACCTCAGCACAGGCTTGCAATGTGAGTATATGTCCAGGGTTCTGGTCAGGTCATATTTTCATGGCTATTTTTAGCAATACTAGCTAGATTAAAGGTTGTGTGACCGCCACAATCTGTGATCACATCTCTGATTGCAGTGAAATACCCTGAGGAAAGCCTAAAAGCACATGGGAAACACAGCAGCCTGGTGAGTAACCAGCAAAGGGAGCTTGATCAGGGTTGTGACAATAATGTTTACCCTTTAGTAAAAAGATCATGGGCCAGATCCTCAGTTAGAGTTAATTAGTGCAGTTCCATGGAGCTCAATGGAACAATGCTAACTTACACAGCTGAGGGTCTGGACCCATCATTACTAGAGGTATATGTGGGCTCAATGTCTAGAGAGGCAGTGTTGTTTAGTGGATACAGCACTGGACTAGGCCTCAAGAGACCTGGATTCAATTCCTAGCTCTGCAGCTATCTTTTGGGGATCTCTTTTTCCCCCCAGAGAGCCAAGGCCAGAAGGAACCATTATGATTGTCTAGTTTGGCCTCCTGGATAGCACAGGCTGTAGGACTTCTCCAAAATAATTCCTTTGTGAATTGTGGACACCAGATTTGGAGACAGCATTCCAGCAGCGACTGCACTAGTGTCACACACTACCCAACAACCTCTCTCTTTCTACTCGACATTTCCCCGTTTATGTATCCAAAGATTGCATTAGCCCTTTTGGGCACAGAGTCTGAGCTGGGAGCTCCTACCCTACTTATAATCTACCATGCCCCCAAGTCTTTTTTAGAGTCACTGCTTCCCAAGATAGAGTCCTCCATCCTATCAGTATGGCTGTAGTGGTTCCTCGCTCTTGAGTGAGGAAAGAGTCGACTCCGCCTCACTACTGCAGGGAACAATAGTCAGGCTCAGGCTCCACTGTCCAAGGCAGAGCAACAGTCTATAGCCCACTACCTCCTGGCTGGGGTGGATACCAGTTAACAGTCTGGGAGCTCTGACCCTCTGGGTTGGGCAGAGCAACAAACAGCCTTAGTCCTGAATCTCCTGACTGTGGTAGATAGCAATCAACCAGGCATAGGCTTTCTGACTTAGGGGAAGTGTGCAGCCAGCCCCAGGTGTGGCTGTGGCAGCAGGGG
The DNA here is from genome assembly GCF_025201925.1 of Gopherus flavomarginatus. NCBI lineage: Eukaryota > Metazoa > Chordata > Testudines > Testudinidae > Gopherus > Gopherus flavomarginatus. Next base: position 320,482,234 of record NC_066617.1, on the reverse strand, counting down.
AGTAGGGGGAACCTGGGCCCACCCTACTCCACCGGGTCTCAGCCAAGGGCCCTGTTAGTGGCGGGTGGTCTTGCCAGTGGGTCAGCAGGGAAACACAAACATGCTGCCTTGCTTCCCAGCAGCACAACTGGACCAAAGTCTGGTTCCCTTCCTGTCCAACTCTGCCTATGTTGCTCCACTGGCACCAGGCTGTCTCACTGCTTCGCAATTGGGCGGCATCCTTTCTGGCAGCTCTTTGGAACCTTCCACATCTTCAGTCAGTAGAGTGATGGTCTGCTTGGCTGGGATCCCGTGGAGGGCTCAGCTCCCTAGAAGAGATGTCCACCTCCTTCCCTGTTCAAGCCCCAATTGAGCTACAGGGCCCTACTTTTATACTTCTTGTCCTGCCCCAGTACTTCCAATGAGGGGAGGGCAGGGCTGGTTTGTCTCCGCCTACCAGGGGAAGGCAATGGTCCCTTGCTCTCGAATCCGGAGAGAGACCATGCTGCGTCACTACAATGGCCTACATTCTTTGTTCCTAAATGTATATATTTACATTCAGCCATATTTAAATACATATTGTATGCTTGTGCCCAGCTTAACAAGTGATCCAGAGTGCTCTGTATCAGTGACTTGTCCTCTTCCCTATTTACCACTTGTCCAATTTTTGTATAACCTGTAAACTTTATTGGTGACATTTGTTTTTTTCTGGATCATTAATAGGAATGTTAAATAGAGTAGGGTCAAGAACCAATCACTGCAGGACCTCACTAGAAATACACCTTCACTGATGATCCCCCCCCCCTTAAGTTACATTGATACCTATAAATTAGCCAACTTTTAATCCACTTAATGTGTGCCATGTTAATTTTATATCTTTCCAGGCTTTTAATCAAAATGTCATGTGGGACCAAGCTAAATGTCTGAGTATATGTTCTCAACACTATTCCCTTTATCGATCAAACTTGTAATCTCATAAAATAGTTAGTTTGACAGGATCCACTTTCCATAAACACATATTAATTGGCATTAATTATATTACCCTCCTTTAATTCTTTATATTAAGTCCCATATCAGCTGCTCCATTAACTTGCCCATGGTCGATGTCGGACTGATAGGCCTATAGTTATCCAGGTTGTTCAGTTTTAAATGTTGGCACAACATTAGCTTTCTTCCGATCTTCTGGAACTTCCCCAGTGTTCCAAGACTTACTGAAAATAAAAATTAATGGTCCAGCGAGCTCCTCAGCTTGCTCTTGAAAAAAACCTAGGGTGCAAGTTATCCAGACCTGCTTATTTAAAAATAATAAAATCTTGGGCTAAGTCACTTGTCCTGGCTGTGCCTCGTTTTCCCCTAAAATGGGGGCAATGATACTGACCTCCATTCTAAAGCACTTTGAGATTTAATGATGAAAAACACTATGTATGATCGGATTGGTATTATATTTTTAGTAGGCAATTGATTATTTGCTGATTCCTTTTGTGATTGTTTAAGTTAAGCTATGAAAATACAGAGATAATGTTGCTGGGGGAGATACCTCTTTTGTGAATAAGATAAGGGACCTAAATAGCCGAAGATCAGTATATAGGTTCATAGCAAGGATCAGAAAAATCTTTATAAAGGATCACATAATCCCAGAGACCTAACCTTATTGTTATCTTCTTATATTATTCTGTCACATAAGGAAGATACAAGAGCCTAGAGGAAGTTTCAGCCTTCCCCTTCAAAGTGTGTTCAGCACGGATACCAGACAATACAATGCATATATCTTTTATAGCAACATATCCAAATGGTTCACACCTCATTACCATGTGTATTTAAAAATAAAAGCACACAGGTAGTGGTTCATTATTGCTTTGATAGAGCGAGGAAGGGAATCCAATGTAGAGGGAAATGTTACATATACAAAAGTTGCACAAACATATGTAAATCTACACAACAGACAGATCTTCCTAAGATACTATAGAGAAGTGGTGGGCAACCCACAGGCTGCACGCAGCCCGTCAGGGTAATCCACTGGTGGCCACCAGACTGTCATTTCCTGCAGCTCCCATTGGCTGGGAACGGTGAACTGTGGCCACTGGGAGCTGCGGATGGCTGTGCAAATGTCAACAAATGGTCTGACAGCCCACCAGCGGATTACCCTGATGGCCTGCAGGTTGCTCACCACTGCTATAGAGGGTAAGAGAATTTCATATCAACTGAAAAACAGTAAAATAGTTCATGTTCATAAATAACTTTGCCAGGCACACAAGCAACAGATGAGATCTATAACAGGCAGGAAAACATAAGATTCGGGGGGAAGTTAGGAGGTCACAATAAATACATGGGTATGTATCCATATATCAAGAGCTTAAAAGTTCTTAACTACGTTCAGGATTGAATTTCCTTAGTCACATTCAAATTTATGAAAAGCAATTTGTTTAATTCCTTAGCCGGTGGCTTTCCACTGTCTTAAATTTTATATTGGAGCACTGAAGTGAATAGCTATTCTAGTAGGAAGATTTTACTGTGTTTTCTAATACAGGGCATAAAACACAAATTAGATGTCAAATGAATCATTAAATACCTGTTGCAGGGCATGCTCTGTCCCCATCCTCTGATGGCTCAGAAACTGCTCAGACTCACTTTCTTTTAGTGTTCAAGCTGTGTTTTATTCTAAACCCTTCCAGCAACCCCAGTACAATGCAATATTGCAGATTTAAATTCCTACATCAGGGGTAAGAAACCTGTGGCATGGGTGCCAAAGGTGGCACACGAGCTGGTTTTCAGTGGCACTCTCATTGCCCAGGTCCTGGCCACCATTCCGCGGGGCTCTGCATTTTTATTTAATTTTAAATGAAGCTTCTTAAAATTTTAAAAACCTTATTTACTTTACATACAACAATCGTTTAGTTATATACTATAGATTTATAGAAAGAGACCTTCTGAAAACGTTAAAATGTATTACTGGCATGCAAAACCTTAAATCAGAGTGAATAAATGAAGATTCGGCACACCACTTTTGAAAGGTTGCCGACCCCTGTCCTACATCTTTCAGCCCTTATTTACTAGGGCACTAGGAGGAAAAGATCTCAATCTCCCAGGCTCAGCTAGCCCAGTCATCCTTACTCTTCCTGCCCTCAACACTTCCTTCCGGCTTTTATCAGGTTGGTCAGCTGATGGCTAATTAGTTCCTTACCATTCCAGCCACTCCTGATTAGCTAAGTATTCAATAAGCCATCACTGGGGGCATTAATTGAGGCTCCAGTGATCCTAATGCTGACCCACCTGTCAGGTCTCAGCACTCTGTTATGATATCCTTTAAACAGAGGGGAAAAAACTCTATCTAATGTAGCCTATTTTTTTTTTTTAATATTTGAGGCTAGATCAGGGGTCGGCAACCTCTGGCACGCGGCTCGCCAGGGTAAGCACCCTGCTGGGCTGGGCCAGGTTCTCCGGCTGCTGTAAATTGATCTAGCTCCACTGAAATCAAGGAATTATGCAGGGTTGAACTATATGGGGAGCTAGCCCAGAGGTCGGCAACCTCTGGCACGCGGCTCGCCAGGGTAAGCACCCTGGCGGGCTGGGCCAGTTTTTTTACCCGCTGTGTCGGCAGGTTCTGCCGATCGCAGCTCCCACTTGCCGTGGTTCACCGTCCCAGGCCAATGGGGGCGGCGGGAAGTGCTGTGGGCTGAGGGATGTGCTGGCCACAGCTTCCCGCCTCCTGCATTGTCCTGGGCCGGCGAACCGCGGCTAGTGGGAGCGGTGCTCGGCCGAATCTGCTGACGTGGCAGGTAAACAAATTAGCCAGGTCCGCCAGGGTGCTTACCCTGGCGAGCCGCGTGCCAGAAGTTGCCAACCCATGGGCTAGATCCTCACATAGTTCAACCCTGCATAATTCCTTGATTTCAGTGGAGCTAGGTCAATTTACAGCAGCCAGAGAACCTGGTTCTTAGTTGTTGAGACATTCTGGACACAGCACTCAGTGAGGTTTGAGGCAGAATAGACAGCACTTAGGAATGAAAATAGAAAGCCTTTTTGTACAAAAAGTAACTTCTTTCTCTCTTGCAGAAGGTAGAGCTCATTCTCTGGGGAGACACTTAAAAATTCATTTACACTTGAAACAAACATGTTCTTCTTTGAGTGATTGTTCATGTCCATTCCAAGCAGGTGTGTGCACGCTGCGTGCATGCCAGCCGGAAGATTTTCCCTTAGCAGAGTCCGTAGGATCAGCCTGGGCGCCCCTGGAGTGGTGCCTCCATGGTGTCCAGTATAGGGGCCTCCCAACTCCCTCAGTTACCACCAGTGACGGCTGGCTGGAACTTTGCTGCACTCTTGTAGTAAGCCTAGCAGTGTCTCAGTTTGTGTATATAGTTCTGATTCTCATAGTTTCATAGTGTTAGTTGTAAGTTAGTGTAACCCTTCTGCCCTTCTGAGTTGGCAGCAACAAGGGCCGGGTTCAGTATCCAGGGATTCCTTTTCAATAACGCAATGTAAAACCGGCTCGAGCCCCCATCCAGTGACCTGGGACGATTACATACCACCCCTCCAGGCTCCTCTAGGAGGCAATACTTCCCCTCTCGCAAGCACAGAATCTGAGTGTAGCAAAATCCTTTTAATAAAGGAGAGAAGCAATGTGGCATCATATTGGGGAAACACCACAAACAGGATTCATAACATAAACCATGAGCAAAAGACCCACCAAGTAAGTTTTGACAGTGTCCTTTTCCCCTTAGGCCGAATAGACAGTGTTTTGACAGCTTTGACAGTGTCCTTTTCCCCTTAGCGTCTTAAGTCCAATCAGCCCAAAGTCCAACAACCCCAAAGTCTCTGTCCCTGGATTCAAAAGTTTATCTGCAGAGTTTTACCCCCCAGCCTGGGTGGAAATGGGTGGGGGGGCACAGGGTGTTAAGGGGCACCTTACGTGTGTTGGGGCCGACTGCCCTGCCTCTCTGTAGAGTTCTGCTGCAGCCTTCACCACAACCAATTCCACTCCACCAGCTGCGCCGCTCCTCCAGCCAGCCCGTGAGCTACTCCAGCCGTCCCCACAAACCGCTCCACTCTGCTCGCTCGCTGTTCCGTGGGCTGCTCCAACCGTCCACAAACCTCTCCGCTCCACGGGCCGCTCCAACTTTCCCGCAAACTGCTCAGCTCCACTCCGCTCACTGTTCCATGGGCTGCTCCAACCATGCTGCAAACTGCTCCGCTCTGCTAACTGCTTAGTGATAGATCTTCAGGCTCCCCCACTAGTTAACACAGCACTCAGCTCAGTAAGTTTAGCTCTTTTAGTGATTTCAGCTCTTAGTGATTTCAGCTTGTAGTAGGGGAGCCCCAGTGCTGGTGCACCATTGGCCCAAAGTGAATTCAGCTCAGCAGTCTCTAGATGGATTCCTAATGGAATCAAAATTAGCTCTGCTATTCAACAGTGGAGAGAGGAGGAGGTGCAATTGGTGTTCCAGGCCCTCAAAAGGGGCCCATACCATCAGGTATTCACTGAGTCTAGTTTCTTGGCCTCTCGGTTCTTTGGAGGAGACCCCTGGAACCCCTGATGCTCCCTTTGGTTAGCTGCATCGACTATCAGAGAGTCGAGGGCGGGGCATACAGGTGCTCACGCTCTTTGGAGAGTACAAAGTAACATCTCTCCGTCCTTTTGGCCGTAGGGGCTAGAGAGGCTGAGGTCTGCCATAGAGTGTGGGAATTGTCTATTACTGTCCTGATTAATGGAAGAGCAACCCTAGATGGGCCCAAGGGACCTAAGATGCAGGGGCGGCTCTAGACATTTTGCTGCCCCAAGCACGGAGGGTCCGCCGAAGCCGGACCCTCCGCAGGCAAGCCGCCAAAGGCACCCTGCCTGCTGCCCTAGTGGCAACCGGCAGAGCGCCCCTATGGCTTGCCGCCCCAGGCACATGCTTGGAGCGCTGGTGCCTGGAGCTGCCCTTGCTAAGATGTCCACTACTGGGTCCACATCCACCTTGACCTCCTCAGCCTGAATAGCAGGCTTTGGGCAGCCCGTCTGAGCAGTTGCTGAAGCACCCGGTTGTCTTCCAGAGCCAGTGCCGTCGAAGTTACTGCCACTGCTTCATCCGGCAAGGAAGAGGAGGAAGTTGCAGACAGATAACCTTCCTCACTACCCTCAGCTCCTGCAGGGTTCCGCGGCACATGGTACTCGGGTTGCATGGCTGGTGCAGATGGAGGGGGCAACACTGCGATCAGTACCGGGGTCAATGCCGAACAACAAGGCTTGCTGGGCGGTGCCTGTGGCATCGCAGACATAGCCCCCACTGGTGCTGATGTCTGACGAGGCGGTGCTGGATCCTGTTAAATAGGTGGCACCCCCCTCTCGGACGGCGGTGCCGCTGATAGAGACAATTGCACCAGAGCGACAGACGTCTCAGAGACCGACACGGACCTGAAGCGTGGACCGTGCATCTGCCCCTGAGACTAATGATAAGTCCAGGGAGTCCAGAACACCCACTGGGAAGGCGGCTGCCAATGCCGCTGCCATGGCGCCAGGTAAGGTTACTGACTTCTCTGTGAAGCTGACCTCCAGCGCCTTGATCTACTGGAGCGATAAAATTCCTTTTCCAACTCCGAGGTCTCCAAGCATGAAGACCAGGGGGACATGGGTGGCAAGTTATATACCCACGTGGTGCCCGGGCACCAGCAATATTCAGAGCCCAGGGGCCCAGCTGCACCAATGTTTGGGGCCGGGTCTCGCCCCACCTGCCACCCCCCCCCCGCACTACCCCCAAGTGTCCCCCGGCCCCTCCCTTGCTGGCCCTGTGCACGTCCCAGAGGGAGCAGAGCGTCCCTGCCTCTTCCGTGCAGCTCCATGCTGCCTCCCTGCAGCAACTGCTGCCACAGGGTCCTAGTGCCCCCCCTTCTCCACTGCCAGACAGACTGACTCTGAGCCCGCCCGTCCCCTCAGACCTTTCCCTTTTCCAGCAGGACCCTCCAGTAGCACAGCCCCCCTGCCCTGCCCACAGTCACTGCTCCTGCCCCACATTTGGCAAGGAGGCAGCCCCATCCCTCACCCCCAGTGAGGCTACAGTCAGGGGCAACAGCAGGGGAGCACCCCATGGCACCACAGGGGAGGCGAGGGAGATTCCTGGACCTGAGAGGGGCCCTAGGAGCACATACAGTGACAGTGGTGGGGGTGAGTGTGCTGCTGGGGGGGGGGCAGGAAATGGGCTCCTCCCCCAGAGCTCGCTGCTGCCAGCAGGGAAAGGGCTGGGGGGAGTCCTCTGGCCTCTGTCCCGGAGCAGATTGCCTACACCCCAAACTCATCCCCAGCTCTGCCCCAGAGCCCACACCCCTCCACTGCACCCTCAACCATCTGCCCTAGCCCTGAGCCCCTCCAACACCACAAACCCCTCATTTCCAGGCCCAGCCAGAGCCCTCATCCCCCTGCACTCCAACCCTCTGCCTTAGCCCTGAGTCCCTCCAGCACCACAAACCCCTCATCTCCAGCCCCAGCCAGAGCCCTCATTCCCCCCAACAGCCCAACCATCTGCCCCAGCCCTGAGCCCCCTCCAACACCACAAACCCCTCATTTCCAGTCCCAGATGGAGCCCTCACACCCCCCTGCACCCCAACCCTCTGCACTAGCCCTGAGCCCCTCCAGTACCTCAAACACCTTATCCCCGACCCAGACGGAGCCCTCATTCTTCCACACCCCAACCCTCTGCCCCAGCCCTGAGCCTCTCCAACACCTCAAACCCCTCATCCCCAGCCCCAGCCAGAGCCCTCACCCCCCACACTCCTACTCTTGCCCTGAGCCCCTCCCACATCCCAAACCCCTCATTCCAAGCCCCAGACAGAGCCCTCATCCCCCCACACCCTAACCATCTGCCCCAATCCTGAGCCCCCTACTGCATCATGAACCTCTCATCCCTAGCCCCACCCCACAGCCCTCACCCCACATCCCACCCTTCTGCCATAGCCCTGAGCCCCTTCCCACACCCCAAACCTCTCATCCCCAGCCCCACCTCAAACCCAGCCCTACCCCTGCTCCCCCTCCCCCCCAAACTCCCTCCCAGAGTCTGCACCTCCTCCCTCCACACCCCCTCCCATCCCCAAACTCCCTCCCAGCACCTGCACCCCTCCTGCATCCCAGACCTCCTCCCCCACCCAAATTCCCTCCCAGAGCCTTGAGCAGGTAGGGGGCAGAGTTTTGGGGGGGCAGAGTTTGGCCAGGGGCGGGTTCTGGGCACCACCAAAATTTCTACAAACCTACCACCCATGCAGGGGAAGCAGTACCCACTATCGCCGGCAAGCAGTGCTTGGGAGTCACCTGCTTGGAATGGACATGAACAATCACTTGAAGAAGAAAAAACAGTTACTCATCTTCTCGTAATTGTTGTTCTTTGAGATGTGGTGTTCATGTCCATTCCAATACTCACCCTCCTACCCCTCTGTTGGAGTGCTGGCAAGAAGGAACTGAGAGGGTGGGGAGTCGGCTGGCCCCTACATTGGGTGCCATGGAGGCACCACTCCAGGGGGAGCCCAGGCTGACTCTGTGGATGCTGCTAAGAGGAAATAAAACATTTATTAAATTTAAGACATGAACAAAAAATAAATGAGGACTCTAACTCATGCAGGACTTGTCACTTCCTTAATTACAGAGCTGTCACTCCAATGTATGATCAGCCTTGCATGGACAATATGCAGGCAGTTACCTCTGGCTGAAATTGCATTATTTTCCCTTATTGCTCATAAAGTATACATTGACTTTACCCTGGGCAGGAATTAATGCCATTATATTTGCATAACCAAGAAAGAGAAATTAAACAGAAGCTAACTAAAAAGAAAATGGATTGCACAGTTTAGGCCAATTCTTTTTCATTCCTTCCAGTTTTCCCTGTGTTATAATGATGCAGGCACAACCATCAAACTTTCATCTGTCCTTTACTATTCACAAACATTGCTTGGATACAACAATGATAGTGTTACAGAAAAACCAGAGCGAAATAACTAGATATAGATGGGTAATTAGGCCTTGATCCTACCCTGAGATCCACAAAGGCTAGAGCTCTGCACCCACCCAGAGCTCGTTGTCAGATTGGGGCCTTAATTAGTGAGATGATAGAATACAAAAGAGTGAGAAAAATCAGAAAGAAGATATGGAAAACTTTAAAAGGTCAGGCACAGTGGGCTTGTCTATACGGTGGGAGGGCTTGTCTGGGAGGGTGGGGGAAAAGGGAAAGGATGGGAATGTGCTGGCTAAAGCTAAAGTGTCTTACAAACACTGACATTTTCAGAGCAAATTTTCAAATGCAGCATCTAAAATTGCATGTCTCAAATGGCATGGTCAAGATTTTGCACTAGCACTTTTCTTTGCCCCTCTTTCTAAAGGCTGCCAAACCCTGAAATGGCATGTGTAAATTGCATTGCACAAAATTTTAGATGGCCAAAACTCTGCACGAATAAGCTGGCAAGCCAGAATGAGACCACTTTTAAACTCTTCCATATGTTTATGCAGTATTTAGCACAATGGGGTTTTGACTTGGTTGAAGTCTCTAAAGCAGTGGTTTTCAACCTTTTGTCATTTGCAGACCCCTGCATTTCAAATGGAGGTGTGGACCCCTTGGGAAATTCAACCTGTAGTCCGTGGACTCCTACTGTAGAAGTCTTAGACTGAAAACTGACTGAACATAGTTCAACTATAAATGCTTCATGTGCTTGGCACGGCATTTGATGCAATGTGAGAAAGAGCACTAAATTGTGGGCTTCTATGGTAATGACAACAATTCTGGATTTTGACCTATAGGTGGGTGTATTCACATACTTTGGATTGATCAGAAAAACGACATACCTTTTCTGGGACCTGAAACTTTATTTTCATAGTCATGTTTCGTAGTCCCCTTAGACTTAGTCTGTGGACCTCCAGGGGTCTGTGGGCCATAAGTTAAAAAGCACTGCTCTAAAGCATTACTGCAATATAAATACTAAATATTGCTACTACTAATTAGTGTGTGTAAAGTGAAAGAATTAATTCACTACCACTATTTATCCCATTGATTCCAGAAGATATCTGAATTTCTTATGTCTTTGTTATTTCATGAGGATAATTCTTAGTTCAAAATCTAAATTAGATGGTAAAGTAGGTGCTTCTATTTTATTCAGTAATTTTACCATTAAGTTCTTGTCCCAGTTGATGTGTTTTTTTATCTTCATGAGGTTGACCAGGTTTAAAAGGATGGTCTAACATTTCTTGTTATTCCTCCTATTTATTCGTAAATGGGAGTGGGGGAGAGGGAATGCAGAATTTCCAATTTTGTATGTCCTTTTAAAAAGGCTGTCTCCCAACTTTGTCAGTCACTGAGTTCTGAGAGTCCAAATGTTATTTTTTGCATATCCTTCCCAATGTTGTACTTGCTACATTTCTGACCTGGGATTAAGGCCTCTTCAATAGGTTATGTAAGGGATCAGCCTCAGTGTTTAGCTGTAATGTCTCCAGAAATCCATTTACCTAGAAATGTTAGTCGATCTAAGCCCCTCAAGCAAACAAGCATCCTTATATTCTTTGGTTATTGTTCAGTTGCTAGGTTGTGTTCTGTCTGCAAACGTATAGTGTTGTATTTGTAATGTAATCAGTTTTGCCATCCAATAATTTTGTATTGTTATCCAGGCAAATAGCTTGAGTTTCCGTCAAATTTACTTGCTGTTTGAGATTAATAATAGGCAGTTACAATTTGGACCACTATTCTGCTGTTTCCATTTCAGATGTAAATCAATAGCAACAAGTAGGAATCCTTCCCTCCCTTCTCATGTTTGGCCAACCACTGTGCATCAATATTATTGTTGATTCTTTTAGTTCTTCCTTTAAACTTTTCCTTTATTTCATGTCTTTGTAGCAGACCTGTAAGATTATATCTCTGGCAAAGGGTTTCAATCAGTTTTCCAAAAGGCTCATTTTGTGCTATGTTGAAGACAATGCTGTTAGTGTAAAAGAAGGTTGCATCTTTCTCATCAAGTTCAACACCCTTTCATCTGCTTTTATAACACAATCATCAGTTGATCTTTACCATTTTTTGGACATTGAAGATGAAGAGAGATGCTCCTAAATGATGCTGATATTGAACAGTAGTTGAAAGCCTCAAGCAGGGACTTAAGTGATGACTGAATCTACATTTGGAAGATAATGATGATAATGGCATAAAAACATCTTGCTTGCAGGATCATAAAACTTGTTAACATTCTGCTTTTCCCCCTTCAATAAATAGTTTCATTCACTGGCACATTTGACTTTAAAGAATTCAAAGAAACAGATTGTCTACATTTTTCAGAGAAGTGTAAATCCTTTCTGTCTTGCTGTTCAGCACCTCTTGGCAGTGTTTATATTTCGCATTAGAAGAACATTGTGTTTTCATTACTTTAGTCCACTGTTTCCTACCACTTCCCTCACTTCTAGCCATGTTGAGTTAGATAGGTTATGTACTGATTTTTGATAAATACTAAACATTAATCACTGATGTGCAGTTTTGATCTGCAGCTTTCACATTTACTACAGTTGAAATGAGGAACAATCACCTAACAAACTGAACAATGCAAAGACAGACCACTCAAAACTAGGATATTCTAGTTAGCAGTAGATAGACAACCATATTTTTGAGGGTCTGCCCATGTTCCAGATACATCTAGAGTCTAGCAACTCATTCCTCCATTTCTGTTCACAATCCCACCCACTCCCCACTCCAACATCCAATGACTGTTGATTCCATTCACTTGTCACACCCTCTCTAATCTCTAATGATGCCATCTATTTCTCTTCCCCCTAAGACTTCCGGAGATTTATATAACATTCTTATTGTTTTCTAATAGTCATAGCAAGAACCTTGATGTAATTGCTGCCCTTGAAATAGTTTTCTCTTGTAATAGTTTTAATTAACAAACTGAAATAAGAGGCTTACTTTTTCCAGTATCCGAACATTGAACATATGTTCATGGAAATACTTCCAGGTGGCATAGATGTTCAACATGTGAACTGCCCTCCAATTAAAACCCACTAGGTCACTTTTTTTTCTTAAAAAACCCTGGGGTTTCGATACCTGAATCACAAAAAAGAACTGGATAAATTCTTGGAGGATAGGTCCATCAATGCTTATTAGTGGGATGGTGTCCCTAGCCTCTATTTGCCAGAAGCTGGGAATGGGTGACAGGGGATGGATCACTTGATGATTACCTGTTGTGTTCATTCCCTCTGGGGCACTTTGCATTGGCCACTGTCAGAAGACAGGATACTGGGCTAGATGGACCTTTGGCCTGACCCAGTATGGCCATTCTTATGTGCAAATATGTGTTGTTCATATAGACGCGCATACATGTTCAGTGCTTCAGAACCTAACTGTGTTCTAGTGTTCAGATGACTCACACTTTCCACTAACGGTCTGCACTTTCTAAAGACATTAAGGAAAAACCCAGATACAGGTCAGATTAGAGGCTTACAACGCTTGCTAAGAATGAATGAGCTCCGAAGTGTAGGCTCTTTGGTCTTGTGCATGCATCATTAAACATTAACAAATGCCTTGGAGTGTCTTATTGCTAAATTATCTGTTCTGAAAATGAGTTACTAGTGAAACTGACATTTCTAGCTTTAACCAGCTAAAAGATCGGGTGGTGAGATGACCTCAGAGTTAACTCACCTGAGGGAGTATTTTTGCTTCTAGTTCAAATGAACAAATCTGCCTTTCCAATTATCTCATAATTTGTTTCTGCCGTAGTCACCCTGGGGTTTGGGCCCATTACCTCAGGATAGAAACAGAAATTGGCTGCATTGCAATTTCTAGGCAAAAATCTGTTTTTAATTCCTTTCATTAAAGCTCCATCTGCCTCTTTTCACAGGATAAATTCTCAGTGGCTTCTTAGATAGTTTTGTAGAATTGTACTTGTCACCTGGAATGTTGACGCTCGTTATGTAAAGGCATAGACACCAAACTTCTTTACTGAAGACTTAGGAACATAGGGTGGGACCCACAAAGGGACTTAGCTGTTACTTTGCTGAGTGTCATGGCACCTAACTTTTAGGCAGCTAGAAAATCCCCGAAGTGGAATAGGTGCCTAGGCTCCCTATGCAATGAATAGGGAAAGACAGGTACCTAAGCATGCAGTCCACAAAAACCATGTATGCTAGGTGACTCCCTCTCTAAACTAGCCAATGGGAGATGCTGGCCAGAGGTGTGTGTACTAAGCCCCTCCCCTCTCTGAGATTGGCACCTAAGTCCAGGATGCAGGGAGGCACCTCGCTCTGCTTAGGGATCCACAAGTGAGAACCCACTGCTTGGAATCAGATAGCATAGGTGCCAATGGCGGTTCTTGAGGGAGTTAGATTCCTGCCTCACTCGACAAAAAACAGCTGGAGGAGGCAATTCCCCCACTTATAACATTTAACTCAGTGGGTAGGGCACTTGCTTGGGATGTGGGAGACCCAGGTTCAATTCTTGCCCTCTCTGGTAGAGGGGGAGAAAGGATTAGAACAGAGGTCTCCCACAAGAGTGCTCTATGGCATAGTCTGATGTAAGGCTCCCTCAGTCTTGCTTGTTGAAACTGGTCCACTGTAAATAAATAATGGAAGAGTGGTTAGAGCAGGGGGATTGCATCCAATGTCTCCTATCTGCCAGGTGGATGCCCTAACCACTGGGCTGTAGAGTCATTTCCAGTCACCTAATGACTAAATATTTATCCACAGTGAAATGATCACTGAGCCAGAGAGAGGGAGTGAGACAATGAAAATGACTCTGTAGCCTGGTGGTTAAGAAACCCACCTGGTGTCTACAAGAGCCCAGTCCTCCTGGTCCACCCACTCTTTCATTATTTATCCACAGTGGAATAGCTTCCACAGCAGAGACAGAGGGCAATCTATCCTTGAGGGGGTCACTTAGGGATCTGGGGCAAAATCAGTACTTGGTCTTGCTACTGAAGGCAGGAGGCTGGACTCAATGACCTTTCAGGGTCTCTTCCAGTTCTATGAGATAGGTATATCTTTCCCTGTCTTTCCCTGGTTTGTGACTTGCTCCGGGGCTTAGGCAGGAGATATGTGTTCAGAGGCCTACAGAGAGCCAGCACTGCACATGCCCACATGCAGCCCCAAGCAAAAAAAAAAAAAGAGAGCGGCCCCGCCATAACCCTCCCCCACTGCGAGCGCTGCCCAACCCCCCCGAGCACCACACCGCCCAAGTCCCCACCCCCCCGAGCACTGCCCAAGACCCCAGCCTCCCCGAGCGCGGCACCGCCCAAGCCCCCCGCCGCCCCAAGCACCGTGCCACCGAAGCCCCCCGAGCGCCGCCTAGCCGAAACAAAAACAAACAAAAAAACACCTCCAGCACCACCTGGCCGAACCAAAAAAAAAAAAAAAAAAACACGAAAACCTGCTGTGGGTGCTCCAAAAGAAAGAGTGAAAGAGGACATGGGGAGGAAAAAAGAGTGCAACTCAGGGTAAGAAGGAGGATGAGAAAATTAAATTAAATCATTATTTCTAATGAGGTAGTATCTGAGGACCCCAGACAGGACCCCTTGTACTAGGCACTGAGCAAACAAATAACTCAAAGACAGCCTCTGCCCCCCAGAGAGTTCAGAGTCTAGGGCCTGGTCTACACTATGCTGTACCCATCCACACTATGAGGCCCTTTATATTGATATAAAGGGCTCTTTAAATCGGTTTCTGTACTCCTCCTTGACGAGAGGAGTAGCGCTAAAATCGGTATTACCATATCGGATTAGGGTTAGTGTGGCCGCAAATCGATGGCATTGGCCTCCAGGCAGTATCCCACAGTGCACCACTGTGACCACTCTGGACAGCAATCTGAACTTGGATGCAGTGGCCAGGTAAACAGGAAAAGCCCTGCGAAATTTTGATTTTCATTTCCTGTTTGCCCAGCGTGGAGCTCCGATCAGCACAGGTGGCAATGCAGTCCCAAATCCAAAAAGAACTCCAGCATGGACGGTACGGGAGATACTGGATCTGATCGCTGTATGGGGACACAAATCTGTTCTATCAGAGCTCTGTTACAGAAGACGAAACGCCAAAGCATTTGGAAAAAAAAATCTACAGGCTACACAGTGCTGCGTGATAAGCGTAACGGGAAGCCAGAGACTCAAATGGACGCTCATGGAGGGAGGGAGGGGGTACTGAGGACTCCAGCTATCCCACAGGCCCCAGCAGTCTCCGAAAAGGATTTGCATTCTTGGCTGAGCTCCCAATGCCTGTAGGTTCAAACACATTGTCCAGCGTGGTTCAGGGAATAGCTCGTCAATGGACCCCCTCCCCCCCACCACGTGAAAGAAAAGGGAAAAAATCGTTTCTTGACTTTTTTTAATGTCACCCTATGTCTACTGAATGCTGCTGGTAGACGCGATGCTTCAGCAGTAAAGAGCATTAGCCGCTCCTCTTCGCTCCCCAGTGGCAGACGGTACATGCTTGATAACTGCTGAATACCTTTGGCTGGCCTCAGGGGCGCCTGGGTAAAAATAGGAATGATTCCTGGTCATTCCCAGTAGATGGGACAGAATGGCTGGTAACTGTCTTCATCATAGCCACTGGGGGCTGAGCTCCATCAGCCCCGTCCCTTTCCTGTGTAAAGAAAAGATTCTGTACTGCCTGGACTATCATAGAAGCGGCATGCTGGGCTCCTCTCCCTGGCACCGCTTAATGTCCTGCCTGGACTGTCATAGCATGGGGAGGCTGCCTCCCCCTCATTTTATCTCACTAACAAGTCACTGTTTCTTATTCCTGCATTCTTTATAACTTCATGACACAAATGGGGGGGACACTGCCACAGTAGCCCAGGAAGGTTGGGGGAGGAGGGAAGCAATGGGTGGGGTTGTTGCAGGGGCATCCCCCGTGAATGGCATGTAGCTCATCATTTCTGCAGGATCTGACACGGAGCAGTTGTGCTCTCTGATACATGCTTCTATAGTATATTTGCCCCATATTCTAGGCAGGACTGACTCCATTTTTAGAAACCATAAAGGAGGGTTTAACTTGGGGAGTCATTCCCAGTTTCGCTTTTGCGCCCCCGGCCGACCTCAGCCAGGGGTACCCATGATAGCAGCAGACAGCACAGAAGGACAGATAACCGTCATCTCATTGCCAAATTACACTGGCAGCAGACGGTACAGAACGACTGGTAACCGTCTCTGCTATCATGCAAAAGCAAATGAATGCTGCTGTACAGCGCTGGAGTATCACTTCTGTCTGCGGCATCCAGTACACATATGGTGACAGTAAAAAATAAGCTGAACGGGCTCCATGGTTGCCGTGCTATGGCATTTTCCAGGGCAATCCAGGGAAAAACGGCGCGAAATGATTGTCTGCCATTGCTTTCCCAGAAGAAGGAGTGACTGATGACATTTACCCAGAACCACCTGCGACAATTATTTTTGCCCCATCAGGCACTGGGCTCTCAACCCAGAATTCTCAGGGGCGGGGGAGACTGCGGGAACTATGGGATAGCTACGGAATAGCTACCCACAGTGCAACGCTCCGGAAATCGACGCTAGCCTCAGACCATGGACGCACATCACCGAATGAATGTGCTTAGTGTGGCCGCGTGCACTCGACTTTATACAATCTGTTTTATAAAACTGGTTTATGTAAAATCGGAATTATCCCATAGTGTAGATGTACCCTAGGATGTAAATAGCTGACAGGTAAATAAACAGGTAGGTAGCCGTAGAGGTAGGTAGCCGTAGAGACGGGTGTGATTGCATACATGAGTTGTAAGACTAATCTTGGGAGTCACTGGAGATCTGGCCTAACCACTGCCAGACAGTAAATTAAACCTAGAAAAATTTGACTTAGGAAAAACAGATTCTGATTGGTAGGGTGCTGGAAAAATTCATATAGAAGGAAAGAAAATATGTAATGAAGGAAAGTACGACAGGAAGCAAAAAGCAAAGAGGGCTCATAAGTACAGGTTTATTTTGTTTAATAGAAAGCAGAAGGTAAAAATGTTGTATTAAACCTTAGACTGGCAAAATACTGACCTTCTCCTGGGATTTAAAAATAACACTGTGGAAATCACTGTTGCTTTCTAGTATGGAAAAAATCAATTTAAACAAATGGCCCACAAAAATTAAAAAGGTGAAAAAATGGGGGTTAGAGACATTGATTTAAAACAAAGAAAAAATCTATTGGTGGGAGTTATGTTTTTCCATATCAAAAGATCAAGTGTACATTTTCAGACAGAGTAACTTTAATTTGTATGTTAAGAGAGGAATAAAAATAAGGTGTCCCTGAGAGAGCACTGTGTGAGTGTGTCTGGCCGGCTTTGGAGCAGGCTGTGGGAATGAACACAAAATGGTGGAAAATTATACACCCCACAGGTCTGAGGGGACATTTCTAAATCTGACCCCAGGCCCTGAGAATTCAGGCTGCAACTCTGCTGCCTTTGTTATGTCTGACTGCAGCCAGTGCTATTAATTCCTTGTTACCTCTCTGTTCTGTAACCAGCCTATAACTAATGTGACATTTTAACAGGCTTTGAAATTGGTATTCCAAAACCTGCCGTCTTTTCTTATACACCGATGTCCAAATTCTACCCCTGAATGTCTAGGAGGAGGGGATGACTCTCTCTGGAATCAAAAAAGAAAATGACTTGTATTTCCCATGAACAGTGTAAACAGTTATAGCTGTGCCAATTGCGCCACAATAGCTAAGGTCCATTAGTGCTTCCATTAAGCGCAAACTACGTATCATTACCATGGCTCATAATTTGTCCATAATATTTTTGCTGGACTGAAACATAGCATACCAAATATATATATACACACATAATTCTGACACAGATAAATATACCTGATTAAATTCTGAGCTCTTAGCATTAAGTGAATCACTGTTCCTGTAAATGAGCTGACAACCTGTGAAAGCTCCAGTGTCATAAATCCGTCCAGTCTATTAGCTAATGCAATTTTGTAGTGAAAGCAATAATAACCTTTGACACCCTCCTTATTTGTATGTATGGCTAAAACAGCTTGTTTTTCCATGGGGTTTACCATTAGGCATTTTTATTTGTGAAAATGAGATATGCTTACACAGCAGTTAAACTCCCAATCTCCTATTCAAGTAACAAATGCAGACTTTTGTGACTCTGTGTGTCATGTTGTTCCTATTTATGGTTTGTTTTCCTTATTATACACAACATTTACAGCCAACAACAAAAGACTAGTTTTGCTCTTTTAAAAAAATTTATTAAGGATACACTTAAACAAAGAACATTTAAAAGTCAGCACATAGCCTAATATCTTTGTGCAGGCATTCCCATAGTAATCTTTCAGGGGGAAAAAAACATATTCTTGAAGGTGTGTGTTGTACTGAGAACAGTTTCATTTAGTCTGAAACATTACTGTTTATACATGCATCTGACATGTGGGCAGTGTTGTCATTTCTTTGAACTTACTGTGGGAATAATGGTATTTGGTATTTTTCTTAAAGCCCCAGCACATGGAATCCTGTGAAAACTTTAGAAACTTTTTTTAAAAAAGGAAATATCTTCATGGTTGCAGAGAAAAACATGAAAGTTGAACTCCTAAGGTTCAAAAATCAGAAGGACAAATAAAAAGAGCCTAAACATTGTTCATTTGTTTAAATCTCGTGACTTTTATAACCAGTTATGACTTTTGGGAGCCTGGCTTATTGTTGTTGGCAGTTCTTCCTAGGTCCAATGTGAAGAGCACATTAGAAATCATGTAGACATTTACCTGCTCTATGTTATCTGTGCCCCCATGTATGTTTGTTCCAGATCTAGTCATGATAAATAGCTTCCACTCCCTGACTGAATAGGATATTATTATTCAACTAGTTTGCTGTGATTTTAGCTAAAGAGGAATGGGAATACTTTAAAAATAAGATGGTGGTTGTTGCAGAATATTTTAGGCATCATCATTTGCTCAGTGCTGTATGAGGCACACACGTAGGCAATTCCTGCTCCAGAAAGCCTACAGTCTAATAGAGAGAAGACATGACCTGATGGCTAACACAGAAGTTGAAATAACATTGTTTCCCCCATATTTATTATTTGACTTATTAACTACATTCTTGTAGGAATTGCAGAAGTGAGTTCAAAGTAAATGAAATACATAAAACTGTACGAGGTCCCACATCATTCCAGCTCGCTGATAAGTATTCCCAGTTCAAAATGGAAAGGGCAAATGATTGATTGGTTAATCAGATGTCAGAGTGCCAGGAGTAAAACTTGCATGCAAGCAAAATACAGACATTTTGTCTGAAATAAGAATAGTCTGTAAAGCATGTTAAAATCAGCAGTTGTTCTGCTGGGTAGAGGGATTGGGCTCATGTTGTACACTGGATGTACCTCAGCCCAAAGTCTGCTTCTTATTATTAAATAATAATAATAATTTTATAGGGCCCAGATGCACATTAGTCACTTCACAGAATCATAGATTCACATAGATAATCTCTCTGTCGTGAGGAGTTTGCAAATCTAAGATTGCTTTCCTTTTCTTCTGCCCTCTCTCTGTCTCTAATTAATATTGTAGACATTGGGAGCTTAGGAAATATCAACTTAGTGAACCAAAGTTGCCCATCGATATAAATAAGTAAATACTTCATGTGCTACTTGCAGCTGTAGTCCTGACAAGGGAGAAAACCTCTCCCTTTAGCTCAGAGGTAACTCACTATCTCATACCAGCGCTGACCTAGGCTTTGCTTCAGCAAGGATGCCTGACAGTTTAAATATTTATAAATTGACTGATTGCACTGAGTCAGCCGCTGAAATTTCACGAGTGTTTTCATTTGTTTTTTGAAAAGCTGTGTATCCCCTAGCTACTGTGGTTATTGGCCCAATACAAACCTAATAAATAAAGAATGGGTCAGATCCTAAACTGTGTGAGTTAAGATAGCTCCATTGACTTCTACTGACACCAGCTTGAGGATCTGGCCCAGTATATCTTAATGGTTGTAGCTGCTGGGGAGATATAGTACAGTAAGTGCTTGCTTTAGACTTTGGATTTATTTATGGAGATGTCGAGATGGTCATTAAAATCACTAATCAGTAATGGGATTAGCCAATAAAACATATATGTTCATAGAACCGTATAGTTGTACAGGTAGCAGTTAAAGTTTCTTTGCTGTTTTTCAGACCAACACTAAAGGAGAACTCAAGTATCCAGGCCAATTAAGTCACTAGAATCTAGGCCTGGCTTCACAAACAGATTTAAGCATTGCAGTGCCTAGCATTGTGGCGCCTTTTAGCATACTAGAAAATCCCAGGAACACCACTGTGATTCACAAAGCCTGAATTAGGCATCTAGGCTCCCTCTACAATGAATGGAGAGAGATAAGCACCCTTAGAATGTGACCCACCTCTGCTTGAAATAATAGTCTGAGTCTCTGTATTTATTGATTTATAAAATGGAGCGATGATACTTGACTGCTGTGAAAGTAGAATGAATTATATTGTGAAAATAGAAAGGATTAAAGAAATGCATGGTGCTCACATTACCTGGATGTTATTAGCAGAGCGCTGTGCTAATAAAACAGAGTGATCTGACAAACTGTGAGTCCTAAGTCTAACTTTGACACTGCCTTCTAAGGTCAGAATATGAACCTTTCTTTAATAACAAGGACTATGAAGTACATACAAATATAAAAAGCAGTCAGCAGTTATGAGATTTGAATTCATGATCACTAGCGTTCCAGTTCGATGTGTGGTCCCCTATCCTACAGGTTAATCATAGAGAAGAATCATTCTCTCTCTCGTCCACCTGATCCTCCTCACTGATTTATACCATCTGGTATGTTCTCAAGGGACCATATGCCAGGTGAGAATTGGTGGAGTGCAGATACACTCCACTCTATCACACCTCCTAAACTAGAGTGTAGGAATCATGTACAGTAGAGATTTCTTCCTGCGAGGGGACTTTGTTGCATTCATAGAGTTTAAGACGGTAAGAACAATGAGATTATCTAGTCCAATAACCTGCCTATCACAGGCCATTACATTTCACACAGTTACCCCTGGGCTGAGCCCAACAACTTGTGTGTAAGTGTTTAAGAACATAAGAATGGCTATACTGAGTCAGACCAATGGTTGATGTAGCCCAATTTCCTGTCTTCCATCAGTGGCTAATACCAGGTACTTCGGGGGGAATGAACAAAATAGAGCAATTATTGAATGATCCATCCCCTGTCATTCAGTCCAAGCATCTGGCAGTCAGAGGCTTAGGGGCACTCAGAGCATGAGATTGCATCCGTGATTATCTTGGCTAATAGCCATTACATAAGAATGCCCATACTTGGTCAGACCAAAGGTCCATCTAGCCCGGTATCCTGTCTTCTGACAGTGGCCAGTGTCAGATGCTTCAGAGGGAATGAACAGAGCAGGTAATCATCGAGTGATCCATCCTTTGTCACCTATTCCCAGCTTCTGGCAAACAAAGGGTAGGGACACCATCTCTGCCCATCCTGACTAATAGCCATAGATGGACCTATCCTCCATGAATTTATCTAGTTCTTTTTTGAACCCTGTCATAGTCTTGGCCTTCACAACATCTTCTGGTAAAGAGTTCCACAGGTTGACAGTGTGTTGTATGAAGAAATACTTCCTTTTGTTTGTTTTAAACCTGATTTTATTTGGTGACCCCTAATTCCTGTGTTATGAGAAGAAGTAAATAACACTTCCTTCTTCATTTTCTCCACACCAGTCATGATTTTATAGACCTCTATCATATCCCCCCGTAGTCATCTCTTTTCCAAGCTGAAAAGTCCCAGTCTTATTAATCTCTCCTCATATGGAAGCTGTTCCATACCACTAATAATTTTTGTTGCCTTTTTCTGAACCTTTTCCAATTCCAACATACCTTTTTTGAGATGGAGTGACAACATCTGCACGCAGTATTCAAGATATGAGCTTACCATGGATTTATATAGAGGTAATATGATATTTTCTGTCTTATTATCAGTCCCTTTCTTAATGATACCCAACATTCTGTTAGCTTTTTTGGCTGCTGCTGCACATTGAGTGGATATTTTCACAGAACTATCCACAATGACTCCAAGATCTCTTTTGAGTGATAACAGCTAATTTAGACCCCCATCGTTTATATGTATAGTTGGGATTAGGTATTCCAATGTGCATTACTTTGTATTTATCAACATTGAATTTCACCTACCATTTTGTTGCCCAGTCACCCAGTTTTGTGAGTTCCTTTGTAGCTCTTCACAGTCTGCCTGGGACTTAACTATCTTGAGTAGTTTTGTATCATCTGCAGATTTTGCCACCTCACTGTTTACCCCTTTTTCCAAATCATTTATGAATATGTTGAACAGGACTGGTCCCAGTACAGAGCCCTGGGGGACACCACTATTTACCTCTCTCCATTCTGAAAACTGACCATTAAACTAGGCAAGCACCTAACTCCCCACAAAACAGCCATATGAGGTGGTGCCCAGTGATTAGAGCACTCACCTGGGATGTGGGAGACTGGGACATCAGGCAGGATTTGAATAGGGGTCTCCCACATTTCAGGAGAGTGCTCTAACCACTGGCTATGGGATATTCTGATGTGTGAATTGTGGGGTGAGGGTAGGCAAAGCTCCTTCAATCTCTCTTGTTGACCCTGTTCCACTTGGGATAAATACTTAGTATTATGGAGCCAGAAAGAGAAAGCAACTGAGAGAATGAATTTGGAGCCTGGCTAGGGCATCCACCTGGGAGATGGGAGACCCTGGTCCAGGTCTCCTGCTCCAACCACTCTCATTATTAATCCTCAGTGGAACAGCTTCAACAGGAGAGACTGAGGGAGCACCCCAACCCCCCATAGAATATCCCACAGCCAGTGGTTAGAGTGCTCTTCTGAGAGGTTGGAGACCCAGGGTCGGTGCTACCATTTAGGCCTGCTAGGCTGTTGCCTAGGGCGCCAAGATTTGGGGGGGCCAAAAAGCTGCACTCCTCAATTTTTTTAAGCATTTCAGTGGCTGCTGCACTGGGAGGGAGAGGGAGTTTGAACCTCCGCTGGCAGCCCAGGGGTTCCCTTGGGTCAGCGCGCTGCCAGCAGCCCAGTAGTTCCAGAACGTGGTCGCTGCTCTGCTTCTCCCACCTCCCAGGCTTGCAGCACCAATCAGATGTTTGGCACTGCAAGCCTGGGAGGAGAATTAGAGTGAGGGCGGTGTGCTTGGGGAGGACGCGGAGCAGAGGTGAGCTGGAATGGGGAGGTACCGCAGGGCTCCCCGGGCCGGGGCTGGGGAGTGGGGAGCTGCCGCGGGGGTGCCTCAGGGCAGGGGGGAGAGCTGACACAGGGCTCCTCACCTCTGCTCCACGTCCTCCCTGAGCACGCCACCCCTGCTCTAGTTCTCCCGCCTTCCAGGCTTGCGGCACCAATCAGCTGTTTGGCACTGCAAGTATGGGAGGGAAGGAGAATTAAAGCGGGAGCGGCGTGCTTGGGGAGGATGCAGAGCAGAGGTGAGCTGGGGTTGGGAGGTGCTGCTCGGCTCCCCAGAGGGGAGGGAGCTGCCGCGGTGGCGGGGGGGGGCGCGCCTCAGGGCTGGGGTGGGGCAGGGAGTTGCTGTAGGGCTGGGGGGTGCATGCAAGGTGGAAGTTTCACCTAGGGTGCAAAACTTCCTTGCAGCAGTCCTGGGGAGACCCCTGTTTAAATCCTTTTTCTTCTCTGGTGCCTGAGGGAGAACTGAACCCAGGTTTCCCACATTCCTGGGGCTAAAAGCTATAAGATGGACTCCTTCTCTAGCCAGATTTCGAATACACCCTGATCTGGTATGGGTGCTCACAGGCCATCTACCAGATGAGGACCTGCAGATGAGTTAGGTAGAGGACTGCCTATCTCCACTAGTTTGTGAATCACTCTGGGGCTTTGGTTGGAGATAGGCATCTGGATGCCTAGAGGGAGTGTGCATGCCCAGAGGTAGAAATATAGGTGCCCAGGGAACTTTTGCACTGAGTGAGTTAAGGCACCTACAGCGTTTTGTGGGAGTTTTGTGGATCACAGTGGATCCTAAAACTGAGATGTGAGTGCCTAACAGGGCCGTAGCAACAAAGAATGTGGCCCCCTCTGAACATATGTCCGGGGCCCCTTACAATGCAGAAACTGGAATGTGGTATTTATTTTATACAATATACAGGGTTCATATTATGTATACATAGGCCTACAGTGTACATGTAGTCCGTATTTACGCAAAGCGCTTCTTTCGAGCCTTGTTCTCCGCAAATTGGTTAATCAATGCGTCATATCCAGAGATCTGGCAATCTTGTTTTCGATTGAGATAACTGCAAGCGCAGAAAGCCTGTCATCTGTCATGGTTGAGCGCAGGATATTCTTGATCAGTTTCATTCTACTGAAGCTCCTTTCAGCACTAGTGACAGCAATTGGTGTGGTCAGAAGAATTCTGATGCAAATGCAAAGATTCGGATATATCTCCTGAAGGCTGTTCTTGTATATGTACGTTAAAAAATTGTTTGCCGTGACAAGTCCTCTCTCTTTCTCGATGACATAAATAAAATGATTCAATTCCAGTATGGGTTTGTTGGCATCAATGTCTCCCATTTTTCTTTCAAAATTTTTGCTGTGATTCTCCAGTTCATCTTCTCTGTGACACTGCTTCAGGCTGTTAGCGTTGTACAGAAATCCAAACAACTTATACCACTCCACGAGTTGGTCAAATCGCGACGAAACAGAAGATATGGCCTGATCAGTGAGAACAAGAAAGAACTGCGATTTGAATTTTTCTTCGGCAGAAAGACGACTCGAATCATCAGCACATTCGTAATCAAACATTCTCTTCTTACGTTGCACCCTGGTTTCTGGAAACACCTGCTCAATACCCATATGCTCTGCTATTTCACGTGCATTTATGACCACAGAGTTATATCCTGTATTTTGATAGTCTTCCAAAAACTTCATTGTAGCACCGACTTCTGCCTGCAGTACGTCAATTGACACATCTGGTGACTGAATTAATTTGCTGGTTTTATTGACGTGAAATAGTATATCGTACCACGTGTACACAGTCAGAACAAAAGGCCACGTAGTAACATGGTCTAAAAGCTCACCAGCTTCTGTTGCTGTATTGCCATCTTTCTTTTCGAGCGCATATTCTCGCAAAGATGACAAAGCATTGCACAATTCTTCAAGGTGATAACGCAATGGCTTCACAGTATCAATTCTCGACTCCCAGCGAGTGTCCGATAACCCTTTAACAGATATTGGCATATGTTCTTGAAGTATATCCCAACGTGAAGGCTTGAACTCCTTTATTCTTTCCTCTCATATTTGCGCCGTTATCATAAGCTTGGCCTCTCATGTCAGCAATGTCTATTCCTAAGTTGTTTGCCTTTTCAAGAAACGCTTCCAATAAGCCCTCGCCGGTTGTATCATGAACATTAAGAAAACCAACAAACGCTTCACGAATATTGACACCATCTTCACCGTTGCATTCAACAAAGCGTAACACCACAGACATCTGTTCTTCATGTGACACGTCGGGAGTACAGTCCAAAATAACTGAATAATATTTTGCTTTTTTAAGCTGCGCTATGTTGGCCTCTTGAATGTTACTGGCAACAAGTTGAATCAGCTCGTTTTGGATCTGTGGACTGAGGTACTGAACATGTGTCTTTGCCTTCTTAATCCTCTGTAAAAGTTCGCTGAGGATAGTATCATACTTTGCAAGCAATTCAAACAGTCCCAAAAAGTTGCCATTCGAAGGATTGCCGAGCTTTTCATTACTTCCTCGAAATGCCAAGTTTCTTTCGGACAAGAAAATAACGACATCAACCATGCGTTTGACAACATTTCTCCAGAAATCTCTTTCTTTCAGAAAAGCCTGCAATTCGAGTTGGTCAATAGATGTACAGTTTACTATGCCTGACCGAAGGTCAAACCATTTCACCATACAGTCTTGATGACCTTTGCCTGTTTCATGCTGCTGAAATCTTTTTGACAGTGCTTTCCAAGTAGATGTTCCACGAGGTAGCGGTATGTCGCCAGTGCCAAATAATTTACAACAAAAACAAAAAATGGCATCTTTCTGAACTGAGTATATTAACCATGAACATCTTATTTTCTCGCCATTTGCCATGGTTCGATAGAAATGAGTACTTGTGAACCTCCGTCTTTCCTTGTTAAATGGAAATTCATAACTTTCATTCTGCTGCGGTGGGCCACGTGCAACAATGTCACACACTTGCCTGTCCGATATTATAGACGGCCAATCTCCTGGATCATCAGTCAGTGGTTCAGATTCAGATACTTCTTTCCTGGCAGCAGCTGGAATATCTGTCACAGTTTGTTTGGTAGAACAACTGGCTTCACCTTTGACCTCACTTGAAGCACTTCTGGATACTTCTGGATACGATTCGTCGCTGCTAGCGCTGTCCGTTTCATGTGCCTGTACCTGTACGTTGTATTGCAGCGCAAAATACATTGACAACTTTGGAATTTTATCAAGTTCCTTCTCGGCATCTTTTGCTGCCTTTCGTTTACTAGCTCTGCTCTTATACATTCTCTTAGACATCACAAAGCACACTTCTGCATTGGAAACAATAAAAAACTAAACAACTAAATTAATAACATTTATCCGCCGACTGCCATTATGAACGCAAATACACATTCTTTGAATGGGTCCAACTAAAATTCGAAACTGACCAACAGACAACTGATGTAGCCAATAGCATTATGATGTATCATAATGACTTCACAGTTTTGTCAGTAAAACCGACATGGATTGTGCAATAGCGTCAATAAATGTCACTTACCTTACATTTTTTTGGCCACTTTTAGGGTCCCCCTTCCTTGCGGGGCCCCCTCCGGTCGAAGAGTATGGAGGGCGCTCGCTATGCCTCTGGTGCCTAAAAACAGTCTTAGGCGCCTAAGTACCTTTGTGACCCTAGGCCCTGATGCCTACTCAGGATTTGAACAACTGTTGACAGCAAAGCACATGATGGCTGCTACATTTTGCAACACCAACAATATGTCGCATTACTTAACTCATTCCTTTGTAAAGTGATGCAATATTCCTTGGGTAAAATGACAGGTGCGGGTGAAACTGTATTCTGTTCTATTAAAGGTGACCTCCGCAGGAGAACAAAAACTGAGCCAAGCATAGAAATATGTACCAGACAGGGGGGAAAATACATAGTTGATGCTATGGGATGAATTCTGTGAATAAATTAGTGTGAATTAATTTTTAAAAATTATTTTTAAGGCACACACGGTCTCCTATTTGCTTCTGGTTTCACTTGACATCCCAGAGAACACCATTCTGATTTTGACATGTCATGACTATGGGATTATTCTAGCCCTACCATAGCATTAAACTAGCCAATTGGGCTCATGAGAGTCACACTTTTTCTTAAGTGGCAAGGTTTCCAGTTTACATTTCAATTTGCCTTTAAGTGTCGTAACTGTATGCCTCATCTGTGCCTGACCATCTGCCAGGACAACTGACTCCAGTGAGCTCATGCTACAGTAACAACAGCTTCCTAGCTCTCATCCCTTTTTTTATATTGTTGATGTGTCACATTAGCTTCCCTTTTTGAAGTCTTTCTTCTATTGGATATTATCTTACATTATAGTTATTACATTAGTGAGGTAATAGGACCAATGTTGCTCACATTAAAATAAAGCTAGTTTGCCATTGACTTCACTTGGAGCAGGATTGGGCCCAATAAATAGTAATTTGAACTGTCACTTATAATTTCCAGAGTGTTCATTAATGGGATGGATTTGGGGCCTGATCCTACAACGTGGTGAATACCGCAACTCCTATTGACTTCTGTAGGAGTGGAGGACACCAAGAACTTCATGGGTTTGGGTCCATTGGTACCACTTGCTCGGAACAGGATGTCTTCCACTGTTTGCAAAGATCTGCATCTCTTGCCAGCTTTTGGAAGAGAGCAGCAGCAGAACTAACCAAATGAACGACAGCTGTGGCTTACAGTGAAATATTTCCTGCTGGGGTGGATCATAAGCATTCAAAAATGCAGGTGGCCTCTTCAAAACAAAAAGGTTTTTTTGCCAGTTCTGCTATGCTGCTGCCTCGAAAGACACACATTTATTTCCATTGCTCTTTGTTCAGCCGTGTCAAGGTTTTTTCCCCCACTTTGAACTTTAGAGTACAAAAAGTGGGGACCTGCATGAACTCTTCTAAGCTTAATTACTAGCTTAGATCTGGTACACTGCCAGAATTCAGTGTCTGGCATACTTCCTGTTCCCCCAAAACCTTCCCTGGGGAACACAGATCCAAACCCCTTGGATCTTAAAACAAGGAGAAATTAACTATCCCCCTCCTTTTCCCCCCAGACTTTCCCCTTTCTGGGTTGCCTTGAGAGGCTTCACACCGATCCAAACCCCTTGGATCTTAAAACAAGAAGGAATTAACCATCCCCTCTCCTTTCCCCCCACCTATCCTTGGTGAGTTCAGACCCAACCTCTTGGATCTTAAAACAAGGAAAAATCAATCAGGTTCTTAAAAAGAAAGCTTTTAATTAAAGAAAGAAAAGGTAAAAATTATCTCTGAAAAATCAGGATGGAAAATGCTTTACAGGGTACTCAGATTCATGTAGACCAGAGGGACCCCTCTCCCAGCCTTAGATTCACAGTTACAGCAAACAGAGGTAAAAATCCTTCCAGCAAAAAGAAACATTTACAAGTTGAGAAAAAAAACATAAGACTAATCCACCTTGCCTGGCTATTACTTACAATTTTGAAACATGAAAGACTGATTCAGAAAGATTGGGAGAGCCTGGGTGTACATCTGGTCCCTCTTAGTTCCAAGAGCGAACAACGAACAAAACAAAAAGCACAAACAAAGACTTCCCTCCACCAAGATTTGAAAGTAGCTTGTCCCCCTATTGGTCCTCTGGTCAGGTGTCACCCAGGTTTACTGAGCTTCTTAATCCTTTACAGGTAAAAGAGACATTAACCCTTGACTATCTGTTTATGACAAGCCAACTCGCTGATAATTTATCTCAAATCTGAGGTGTGAAAGAAATTCCACAGTAAGTGGGAAAGCTCTAAAGAATTCAAAAGCACCCCATGTATACCTTGTTATTGCTCTTCATTGTCTGTGATTCCCTCTCAGAATCTTGAAACTAAAATGGTTTTTCCATCTTGATTTTGTCCATTTGGCAAAGAGATAATTTTCTGTGTTTGCAACAGGACTGGAGATGATCATGGATTTTCTTCAGGTCTATTTCTGACTTCAGTGGGATTTCTGTGCATGGAGTGACTGCATAATCTTGCCTTTCTTGTTTATGCAGCAGCATTGCTGATTATGCCACTGCTGAGGCGGGAAGATGATTTGTATCTATACATTTTATTTTTAAGTGAATTCAGAGATGGTGTAAGGGGTCACATTGACAGTCACAAACGCTGAAGTCTTCTATTTATCCTCCAACGAAGCCTCCTCTGCACAGCAAGCAAGTCTCCTCACATGGGTCCTGCCAATATACTTAACCATGGTCTGCAGATACTGGGCCAGATTCTCTCCTGCACCAAGATCCACTTGGCACACTACCATTGAGTGGCTGACGCCATTAGGGAGCCAGTAACGGCCCCGTTTCTGTGGTCCAATCTGCAGCAGCTCTGGTTCCAACATCAGTGTACCTCTCCCCCATCAAACCTGTCAGTGGATGATACAAGCAATCAAAATGTGTGATAAATGACTGGCGTGTGGAACCCCCTGTGTTTTCATAGAATCATAGAATATCAGGGTTGGATTGGACCTCAGGAGGTCATCTAGTCCAACCCCTTTCTCAAAGCTGGACCAGTCCCTACTAAATCATCTCAGCCAGGGCTTCATCAAGCCTGATCGTAAAAACCTCTAAGGAAGGAGATTCCACCACCTCCCTCGGTAACCCATTCCAGTGCTTCACCACTCTCCTAGTGAAATAGTTTTTCCTAATATCCAACCTAAACCTCCCCCTTTGCAACTTGACAACATTATTCCTATTTCTGTCATCTGGTACCATTGAGAACAGTATAGATCTATCCTCTTTGGAATTCCCTTTCAAGTAGTTGAAAGCGGCTATCAAATCCCCCCTCATTCTTCTCTTCTGCAGACTAAACAATCCCAGTTCCCTCAGCTTCTCCTCAGAAGTCATGTACTCCAGCCCCCTAATTATTTTTCTTGCCCTCCACTGGACTCTTTCCAATTTTTCCACATCCTTCTTGTAGTGTGGGGCTCAAAATTGGACATTGTTTTCCAGATCAGGCCTCACAATGCTGAATAGAGGGGAATGATCATGTCCCTCAATCTGCTGGCAATACCCCTGCTTATACAGCCCAAAATGCCGTTAACCTTCTTGGCAATAAGGGCACACTGTTGACTCATTTCCAGCTTTTCATCCACTGTAACCCCTAGTTCATTTTCTGCAGAACTGCTGCTTAGCCAGTTGGTCCCCAGCCTGTAGCAGTGCATGGGATTCTTCCATTCTAAGTGCAGGACTCTGCACTTGTCCTTGCTGAACCTCATCAGATTTCTTTTGGCCCAATCCTCTAATTTGTCTAGGTCACTCTGTATCCTATCCCTACCCTCCAGCGTCTCTACCACTCCTCCCAGTTTAGTATCATCTGCAAACTTGCTGAGGGTGCAGTCTACGCCATTCTCCAGATCATTAATGAAGATATTGAACAAAACTGGCCCCAAGACTGACCCTTGCTCATTCTTGAGAATATAAGAACATAAGAATGGCCATACTGGGTCAGACCAAAAGTCCATCTAGCCCAGTATCCTGTCCTCTGATAGTGGCCAATGGCAGGTGTCCCAAAGGAAATGAACAGACAGATTACAATCAAGTGATCCATGCCCTGTCACCCATTCCCAGATTCGGGCAAACAAAGGCTAGGGACACCATCCCTGCCCATCCTGCTAATAGCCATTGATGGACTTATCTTCCATGAACTTATTTAGTTCTTTTTTGAAGCCTGTTATAGTCTTGGCCTTCACAACATCCTCTGGCAAAGAGTTCCACAGGCTTACAGTGTGTTGCGTGAAGAAATACTTCCTTTTGTTTGTTTTAAACCTGCTGCCTATTATTTTTATTTAACGACCCCTCATTCTTGTGTTATGAGAAGGAGTAAATAACTTCCTTCTTTCCTTTCTCCACACCAATCAGGATTTTATAGATCTCTATCATAACCCACCTTAGTTCACTCTTTTCCAAACTGAAAAGTCCCAGTCGTATTAATTTCTTCTCAGATGGAAGCTGTTCCTTACCCCTAATAATTTTTTTGCCCTTTTCTGAACATTTTCCAGTTCCAATATATCTTTTCTGAGATGGGGTGACCACATCTATGTGCAGCATTCAAGATGTGTGCATACTATGGATTTATATAGAGGCAATATGATATTTTTTGTCTTATTATCTATCCCTTTCTTAATGATTCCCAACATTCTGTTAGCTTTTTTGGCTGCTGCTGCATATTGAGTAAATGTTTTCACGGAACTATCCAGAACGACTCAAAGATCTCTTTCTTGAGTGGTAACAGCTAATTTAGACCCCCATCATTTTATATGTATAATTGGGATTATGTTTTCCAATGTGCATTACTTTACATTTATCAACATTCTGCAAATTTTGCCACCTCACTATTTACCCCTTTTTTTCAGATAATTTATGAGAATGTTGAATAGTATTGGTTCCAGTACAGACCCTTGGGGGACACCACTATTTTCTGCTCTCCATTCTGAAAACTGACCATTTATTCTTACCCTTTGTTTCCGATCTTTTAACCAGTTACCGATCCATGAGAGAACCTTCCTGCTTATCCCATGACAGCTTACTTTGCTTAAGAGCCTTTGGTGAGGGACCTTGACAAAGGCTTTCTGAAAATCTGAGTACACTATATTCACTGGATCTCCCTTATCCACATGCTTGTTGACCCCCTCAAAGAATTCTAGTAAACTGGTGAGACATGATTTCCCTTTACAAAAACCATGTTGATTCTTCCCCAACAAATTATGTTCATCTATGTGTCTCACAATTCTGTTCTTTCCTATAGTTTCAACCAGTTGGCAAGGTACTGCAGTCAGGTTTAACAGGCTGTAGTTGCTGGTATTACCTATGGAGACCTTTTTAAAAATTGGCATCACATTAGCTATCCTCCAGTCATTTGGTACAGAAGCTGATTTAAATGATAGGTTACAAACTACAGTTAGTAGTTCTGAAATTTCACATTTGAGTTCCTTCAGAACTCTTGGGTGAGTACATCTGGTCCTAGTGATGTATTATTGTTTAATTTACCAATTTGTTCCAAAACCTCCTGTAATGACACCTCAATCTGGGACTGTTCTTTAGATTGGTCACCTAAAAAGAATGGCTCAGGTTTGGGAATCTCCTTCACATCCTTAGCTGTGAAGAGCTATGCAAAGAATTCATTTAATTTCTTCACAGTGCCCTTATAATCCTTGAGTGCTCCTTTAGCATCTCAGTCGTCCAGTGGTCCCACTGGTTGTTTAGCAGGTTCCTGCTTCTGATGTACTTACATTTTTTTTTGCTATTACTTTTTGAATCTTTGGCTAGCTGTTCTCCACATTCTTTTTTGGCCTTCCTAATTATATTTTTCCACTTCACTTGCCAGAGTTTATGCTCCTTTCTTTTTTCCTCACTAGGATTTAACTACCACTTTTTAAAGGATGCCTTTTTGGCTCTCACTGCTTCTTTTACTTTGTTGTTTAGCCACGGTAGCACTTTTTTGTTCCCTTACTATATTTTTTAATTTGGGGTATACATTTAAGTTGAGCCTTTATTATGATGTCTTTAAAAAGTTTCCATGCAGCTTGTAGGGATTTCACTTTTGGCACTGTACCTTTTATTGTCTGTTTGACTAGCCATCTCATTTTTGTGTAGTTCCCCTTTCTGAAATTAAATGCTATCATGTTGGGCTGCCATGGTGTTTTCCCCACCGTAAGGATGTTAAATTTAATTATATTATGGTTACTATTAACAAGCGGTCCAGTTATATTCACCTCTTGGACCAGATCCACTGTGCACCACTTAGGACCAAATCAAGAATTGCCTCTCCTCTTGTGGGTTCCAAGTCTAGGTGCTCCAAGAAGCAGACTTGACATTTAAGGTGTTAAGAAACTTTATTTCTGCATCCCGTCCTGAGGTGACATGTACCCAGTCAATATGAGGATAGTTGAAATCCTCCATTATTATTGAGTTTTTGTTTTTATAGCCTCTCTAATCCTTCTATGCATTTTGCAGTCACTACCACCATACTGGTCAGGTGGTCAGTAATATATCCCTACTGCTATATTCTTCTTAATCGAGCATAGAATTACAATCCATAGAGATTCTATGGTACAGTTTGGTTCATTTAAGATTTTTACTTCATTTGTTTCTACGCTTTCTTTCACACCAGCTCGACATGTTCTGTCCTTCCGATATAATTTGTACCTATCTATCCTGAGTTTTTATATAACCTGGGTCCACTGGCATGGAAATGGTAACGCAGCTTTTCACAAACATCATGGAGATCAGTGAAATTCCCTCTTTCTGGAGAGAAGCCTATGTCATTGCACTCCTAAAGCCTGGAAAACCTGCAGATCAGTTTTCTAGTTATAGGTCAATCTCCCTCTCAAGCACCAGCTGCAAGGTGATGGAATTTATGATCTGAACTGAATTTGGCTCACTGTGGACACCAGCCTACCCAAGGAGCAAGCTGGGTTTTGACCACACAGAAGTTGCTGTGACCCCCACTACAAACTTTGAGGCTGGATTCCAACAAAAACTCAGGACCATTACTGCTTTCATCGATCTATCAGCAGTATATGACACAGTCTGGAAGGATGGTTTGCTACTGAAGCTGGCCAAAGTGATCCCATGTGCAGATTCTCAGGCTCCTGAGCAGTATGCTTAATGGCTGAAGGATGCACATATACCTCAGAGATCAAATCAGCAAGCCATGCACTTTGAGTAATGGGCTATCACAAGGCTCTGAACTTTCTCAGACATTTTTCAATGTATACATGAGAGATATGCCTGAAATGATAGCACAGAAGTTAGTGTCTGCTGATGATTTGGCACTTGCAATGCGGGCTTGTAGCTTTAAAGAACTTGAAGTGACGTTTACATCTGACCATAAGATCATGGAGGAGTATTTCCAAAAGCAGCATCTCAGACCAAATTCTGGCAAATCAGTAGTCTCTACTTTCCATCTTGACAATAGAATTGCACAAAATATCCTGTCAAGTTTTGTAGTGAAACTGTATGTGGCTTTGGGTCATATCTTGGTGTCATTCTTCATCTCATACTGACCTTTCATGAACACTTCAAGAAAGTAGCCTTTAAAGTAAAGACTCGCGTCAACATTATTCAAAAGTTAACAGGAACAAGCTGGAGCTCAACAGCCCCTGTGTTAACCAACATCGGCCTTGGCCCTGCTGTACTCAGTTGCAGAGTACTGTACACTGGTGTGGACAAGAAGCTGCCATACCCAACTTGTGGATAGGCAGCTGAATCAGACGATGTGAATCATCACAGGAATGTTAAAATCAACACCTCTACCACGGCCTTCTGTATGTGCAAATATCGAACCGCCAGTTATTTGTCGAAGTATAGCCATAGCACAAGAACTTAAACGTGCTAAAGACTTTGCAGAATTTCTTATCCGGCAGGTTACGGATAACATACCCCAATGATGTTTGAAATCGCAAAAACCACTATGGACCACACATGACCATCTCATATCTCTGAATCTGGCCAGGGAATGGCAAAATATGTGGATCTCCTCTGTTGTTCCAAGCAAGCACATTTTTACTGACCTAACAAACTACCCTCCCAGTTTCAACCTGCCATGTGGACTTTGGACCACACTGAACTGCATCTGAACAAACCATGGAAGACGCGGTTACTTGATGAACAAGTGGAAAATCAAAGATTCCCCTTCATGTGATTGCAAACCATCGGACATGTCAGAATTCAGTGCCCCAAATATGGAGTCAGAGGTCAATTGAATGATATCCACAACATCAGAGAGGAGGCCTTTAAATTTGTATCTATAAAATGTTGCTCTACAGATGCCATATAAACGCAAGAGAGAAAACACCTCCAGTCATTGGTTCTTACTCCGCTAAATTAAAGAGCCCTTTAGTACCTAGTATTTTCTTCCCATGCAGATACTTATACACTGTAATCAAGTCACCTCTCAATCTTCTTTTGGTAAGCTAAACAGATCAAATTCTTTAGGTCTTTAACTATAAAGCATTTTCTACAGCCCTGTGTCTCTTTTCTGCACCTTCTCCAATTTTTCAACATCTTTTTAAAAAATGTGGACACCAGGACTGGATGCAGTATTCCAGCATTGGTCTCACCAATGCCATTTACAGAGGAAAAATCACCTATTCCTACTCATTACTCTCCTATTTGTTTATATCCAAGGATTGCATTAGCTCCCGGCATTGCATTGGGAACTCCTGTTCAGTTGCTTGTCCATTAGGTTGAATGGCATTAATTATATTCCCATCCTTACCCAGGCCATCCCACTTGAATATTCATATAACATTAGTGCTCTTCCAGTCTTCCTGAACTTCCCTGATATTCCAAGATTTATTAACAATTAACATCAGCAAGCCAGAGATATCCTCAGCCAACTCCTTCTAAGTCTCTTGGGTGCACGTTTAAATCTGCTGATTTAAAGCTGTTTATCCCTAGTAGATGTTGATTTGCATCCTCCTGAATTACTGATTGTCTAGAAAGTACTTCATCATCCTCATGTGATGAGAGTACATCATCCTTCTTATTTCCAAATACAGAACAGTTTAATAATTGCTGTGGTTTTACTAAACATCATCAGTGAATAAGTGGAATATATATATACAGTACCAAACATCAGACGACAATAATTTTAGATAGACTAAATCTGTAGCTTAAACTCCAGCCCTTAAGAGTCTCCTTTTTATTTGTCTCAAAAAGACAGGTTTTGGTGCCAAATGAGTTTCATACTGAGCATATCGTTTGTATACCTTTTCGGCATACTAATTAAGCAGCCACTTATTTTATCACCACACAGGCATAAAACTCAGTGATGACCATAAAGCTGATCATTAGTTCTCCAAAATGTCAGGGAATGAATGTTTTATTTGATCTTCTCTCTGTGGAATAGCAATATCTGTAGTCTTGCTATGATGTGTAGACCTATCTGTCATTTCTTAATGAGCAAATATGAGAGGGTCACACTGTGATGAAATCATTTATTTGTTACACTCTAAAAGGCTGGAAAGGTGACAGAGTGATAATCATCCTGGTGCACTCTCCTCAAAACTTATTATGCCACAATAGACCCGTACTACACTTCTGACTAACACCTCTCATGTTGTCCCAGGTTTTCATTTTTTAGTTGCACTTAAAATACATAAAAAATGTATTTTCCTACAATTAAAAAATGTGCAGTTAAAAATTTGCCTTCACTTTAAATAATTCATCTTAAAAACATAGGAATTGGCACACCTGATCAGATTATTGGTCTGTCTAGGCTGGTAAAATGGCTCAGACGCTGACTAACATGAGATTCTGCAGAGGAAGACATAATATAGCTACATTTGCAACACTAAGGGGAGTTTATTTTCCTGATCCAGCCTGGCAATCAGTTTATACCCTGAAGCATAAAGATTAACAGCATTTGTAATTTTATCCTAGCTTATATATCTGCAGTCACTTTTCTTATTCATAGATATTTCTAATCTTTTATTTGAAATCCTTTATTTGAAGCCACTATATTCCTCTCTAATATCTAGTACTAGGAAGTTCAACAGATTATATACATGCTGCATTAAAAAAAATGCAAAAGTTTTACATTATAAAATGTTGCCTTTCTCTGCTAGCCCATAATGATGCACTTATTCTGAGCCTGATTGTGCCATCCTTACTTACACTGAGTTTT
The DNA here is from genome assembly GCF_025201925.1 of Gopherus flavomarginatus. Lineage (NCBI taxonomy): Eukaryota > Metazoa > Chordata > Testudines > Testudinidae > Gopherus > Gopherus flavomarginatus. Next base: position 320,445,418 of record NC_066617.1, on the reverse strand, counting down.
ACCTTACCAGGGCTCAGCAAAGCACATGAGCAGTGCCTGAAGTTGAGCGCATACTGAAATCCATCCTTATTCAGCAAAGAAATTAAATATATTCTTGTCACATTGACAAGCATGCGTTTAAATACGTTGCTGAGTCCTGGCCTAGGCTAATAGTCCCACTGATGTCAATCGAACCACTTGCCTAATAAGATATTATTCAATGTAAGGGTATCAGAACCTAATCTATTGAGTGAACTTCACCTGTGCTCAGAGCCATAAGGCCTACTTTGAAGGCCGAAGTGGTGGTGTCTAGGCCTATTAATGGCCCTCTGCACTGGGTGAGTTTCACCCAATATGAATAGCCAACAACTTGTATTTCTTCTTTCTATTACTTTCTCCTTGTAATTTTGTTTTAAAGGTTAGTGCCTTGCTCCACTTCCCGCAGCTCCCATTGGCCAGGAACAGCGAACCGTGCCACTAGGAACTGCAAGTGGCCATGCCTACAGACGGTCAATGTAAACAAACTGTCCTGCGGCCCGCTAATGGATTAGCCTGACGGGCCACATATGGCCCATGGGCCGCAGGTTGCCCACCACTTTCCCAAAGTAACCTTTTTATTTCAAAGCTGCTTCTATTGTTTTAGTTCATGTCTCAAATCCTCATAACACTAGCATCAAGAGTAATGAGCAAATCTTCAGAAAAATGGAGCAAATTCACTGATGATTAAACAAACAATTTCTCTAAAGATTAAGCAAAATAAGAAAGTAATATATTCAAGATCTGCAAGAAAAAGTCTGCTGTTTTGATCAGCCATAGGACTACTTCATGGCAAACAAAACCTTATTTTTATTTTAGCATTTTAAAAATGTGAATCTGTTAAAATGTTCATTAAATGAGCAAAGTCAAGATAAAAAAATTATACATATACAAATTCTACAAAGACTTTACCTGTGTTATTAATTATACCTCAGATTAATAAAACTGTGACAGAATTATTTTAAATCTAATTTAATTTCCACTAGAGCTGCATGAATAATTTGTAGCAAGTAATTTGTCCAATGAATTTTGCCTCTTTTTCTGCTCATAAATTGTCTGCAAACAGATTCTAATTTTCTCAAATATAATTGCTGTTCAAAATTATTTGCAGGAGTCATCCGGCAAATAATTTGTGGCCTTTAACTAATTTTTGAGTATATTCACTCTCTTTGAAATTTGTGCTGTGTTGAGTTAACACATAGGTCATTTGGTGTCCCTTGCTGTCCCTTACTGGAGCTGCAATTGAGGAAATCATTTTTATTCAGGGCAACATTTAAGCACACGCTCATGCAAGTGCTTTCCTAAATTGGAGCCTGCATGAGTGTAACTTTTAGAATCTAGTTTCTAGTTCAATCTGAAACTTTGGACTACTGATTCAGAAGTTAGTATTCTGCAATATTGGTTTAAAATTTGCTGCTCCCGTGAACATCCTGGAAAGTAAACTTCTTTGCGAAAAGACTCTGGGAAAGAAAGCAGAAGATCAAACACAGTCAAAGCAAGTTTATTTTAAAAATCAAATGAATATTTGGAGGTTTTTTTGTGATATTCACTACTTCTAATTGAAATTTAGCTGCATTTTTTCAAAGATTTCTGATCAGCTCAAGTATTTGTCTGGCTGAATTCCTCAGAAAAACCTGGAAAGACAAGTCATGCTCTATATAAATGCTATAGATTTGATACTTTCCTCTTCCTCAGACACTGCCTTTGGAAGAAGGTTCCTTTGTGCAATAGTCTTCTTTTTCCCCTGTCATCTTCCTTTCTAGGGTAAAATTTTCTTCATCTTTAGTTTTATGGAATTGCTAGTCAGATCCCACCAACTGCAAATTCTTGTTCCAGGACGCAGAAAGGAAACATCGGTACCTGCTAATTTCTTTTCTGAGTCTTGGGACAGAGAATTTTGCTACTAATAATTTCCATTAGCCATGGTTAAAGCTCTTACTAATATCATTATTGCAAAGCTTTCCTAGTTTACCAGCAATCAGAGAATACATAAGACACTTCAATGAAGAAATTATTCAACTGAGATCAGTGAAACCAAGAAGCAGGAAGCCAAACAAAGGGTGCCAAAATATCTAGTTTGTGACAAACAGGCAGTTGTGCCAATTATCAGAAGGCAAAGCTCTCACCTCACTATTGTAATCCATAAGAAGGGAAGTTAAAGGTAAAAGGCAAGAATTCCCATTTGTTTATTTTTAAGATTTCAATGACGAGTCTCCTGCCATTAATATGTAACACCTGGCAGGCAGGATTGAACTTGGGACCTCTGGAGCTAAATGCATGAGTCTCTACTGCATGTGCTAAAAGCCATGTGCCTCTTACCTAAGGCTGTAGCAGACTCGTTAAACTCTAAGTTGTCTCGGAGCCACTAGTGGGGACAGAACACCAGACTCAGGAGGTGTGTGGGTTACAAATAGAAAAGGGGTAAAACTTTCAAAAATACCTAAATGATTTGGGAACCAAGGTCACCTTTCAAAAGTGACAGGCATTTAGGTCCCTGAACGTCAATGGGACTTAGGAGCCCAAGGGCCAGGTTTTCAAAGGTATTTAGGCACCTGCAGATGCAGATACTGGGGGTTACAGAAGGGTCTATCAGCATCTTTAGGTGCTTAAGTACCTTTGAAAAGCTGGTCCTGTCACTTTTAAAAGTCACTTAGGTGCTTTTGAAAATGTTACTCAAGAATTAAAGAACAGTTTGGTGTTTAAGCAGATTTGTCTACAAGTGAATTTTCTTGCTCCTGGGTTTTAAATAACTTGTGAAAACGATTGGGATTTCCCTCCTGCCTCCTAAAATTGTAGCATGTTCCCAGCCCTCATCATCTTCAAGAAAACTTTAAAAACATGAATTGAGGCTAGCTAAGGTTTTCTTTTTAACCAAGAGGGTTAGAACTCTCTCTCTCTCTCATGTTCTCAGGTTGTCAGGCTCCTCCATGTTGAGTGCCAGACCGAGGAAGCTGGACATTGTTTAAATGTTCTTCTGCCAGGCTTCCATAGTTGTAAGTAGAAGATATCTATTGTTTTTTACTGTCTCTGAAATTAATTTAAATTCTTTATTTAATTTATTTACATTATTTTACTGGCTCTGCAAGTTGCAACCCATTCCTTGGCTAGCCCTTCTCTTTTGCCCCCACATTTTGATACATTAATATAAAAAATCTAAGAAATTTCCATATAGAAACCTACATTGTCACCAAATAGCTCAAGAAGAGCCCAATGGGCAATGCTAATGGTATTGTAGATCCTGCCACTCTCACTGAAGTGCTAGAAGGTGATAATTTATAGTGTAACTAATAATAATTTCCCAGTTCATTACACTTCCCTGTCCTAATTTCCATCGCCTTGTTGATAATTCTTTTTCTTCTGATTCATGTTCTCAGTGAAATTTTCTCCTCCTATGTCAGCCAGTCAATAATCCTCCTGCTGTGCTGTCGTGCACAGAGTAATCTTTTTACCTCTACTGTGTAGAATTGATGAACTATAAACTCACAATTAGTAATGCCCTTTTTATTGAGCTACTTTGATTTTTCACTTTGTCAATGTGTTAATACCATAAAGCCTGACTGAGTGGGGACTTACTCTAGGAATGAACTTACAGAAAGGTTTACATTAATATCTTCAGTATTTATAGAGTGCTCTAAGCTTGCACTGCATTTTGCACAAAGATAAGACCTAGCATCTGGGCTCCAGCAGGTCTGCACAGGATGCAGCTCATGTCTGCTTCTCAAGAATGCCGAGTTGACCACAGGTCCAAATGAGCTAACTGGGAACTTCTAGGTTCTCAGCACTTTTGAAAATCAGGCCATTTATTTCAGTGCTTAAATATGGATTTAGGTGCTTAACTTTAGGCTCCTAATTTTAAAATTCCTAGTTTAAAATATTAGTTAATTGATCAAAGATTTATGGGGGCAGGGAGGATTTTCAAAAGAGGCTAAGGGAATTTAGCACCCAAATCCCCTGGAATTTAAGTGGGACTTGAACACCTAACTCCCTGAGGTGCCTTGAAAAGCCTAGCCCATATTTGTAGAGTAGGTTTCCTGTGTATCAGACAGTCCATGCTAATAAGTTTCAGTGTCATGTCAGAAATAATCTGTGATCCTGTTCTCTTTGGCCCCCAGTTCTCAGGTGATGCTGGACACATGGGTTCCCTGTTCATTTCATGGGTCTCTTCCACATGTGTCTGAGGCAGAGCTTGGCTTTGCCTATTTCCATCCAAGGAAGTACTTCCATAGAGAAATGGGCAGGAGCCAGGGCTGGCTCCAGGCACCAGCGAACGAAGAGAGGGAAGAGCATCCTCGCAAGTAGGCTGGCTAACCTAGTGAGAAGGGCTTTAAACTAGGTTCACCGGGGGAAGGAGACGAAAGCCCTGAGGTAAGTGGGGAAATGGGATACCAGGAAGAAACATGAGCGAGAATGTGCAACAGGGGATGACTCCTGTCTCAGACTGAGAAAGCAGGACAATGAGCGAGTTATCTTAAGTGCCTATACACAAATGCAAGAAGCCTAGGAACAAGCAGGGAGAACTGGAAGTCCTGGCACAGTCAAGGAACTATGATGTGATTTGAATAACAAATGGGATAGCTCACATGACTGGAGTACTGTCATGGATGGATATAAACGGTTAAAGAAAGACAAGCAGGGCAGAAAAGGTGGGGAAGTTGCACTATATGTAAGAGAGCAGTAATGACTGCTCAGAGATCTGGTATGAAACTGCAGAAAAACCTGAGAGTCTCTGGATTAAGTTTAGAAGTGTGAACAACAAGGGTAATGTTGTGATGGGAGTCTGCTGTAGACCACGGGGATGAGATGGATGAGGCTTTCTTCTAGCAACCAACAGAAGTTACTAGATTGCAGGCCCTGGTTCTCATGGGAGACTTTAATCACCCTGATATCTGCTGGGAGAGCAATACAGCAGTACACAGACAGTACAGGAAGTTTTTGGAAAGAGGAGGGGATAATTTCCTGGTGCAAGTGCTGGAGGAACCAACTGGGAACAGAGCTCTTATAATCATAGATTATTGGCATTGGAAGAGACCTTAGGAGATCATCTAGTCCAACCCCCTGCTCAAAGCAGGACCAATCCCCAAATCGCCTCCTCAAGGATTGAGCTCACAGCCCTGGGTTTAGGAGGCCAATGCTCAAACCACTGAGCTATCTCTCCCCTGACCAGCTGCTCACAAACCAGGAAGAATTAGTAGGGGAAGCAAAAGTGGATGGACATCTGGGAGGCAGTGATCATGGGATGGTTGAGTTCAGGATCCTGACACAAGGAAGAAAGGAGAGCAGCAGTATACAAACCCTGGACTTCAGAAAAGCAGACTTTGACTCCCTCACGGAACTGATGGGCAGGATCCTCTGGGAGAATAACATGAAGGGCAAAGGAGTCCAGGAGAGCTGGCCTTATTTTAAAGATTCCTTACTGAGGTTGCAGGAACAAACCATCCTGAAGTGTACAAAGAACAGTATATATGGCAGACGACTAGCTTGGCTTAACAGTGAAATCCTTGTTGATCTTAAATGCAAAAAAGAAGCTTACAAGAAGTGGAAGATTGGACAAATCACCAGGGAGGAGTATAAAAATATTGCTCAGGCATGCAGGAGTGAAATCAGGAAGGCCAAATCACACTTGGAGTTGCAGCTGGCAAGAGATGTTAAGAGTAACAGGAAAGGTTTCTTCAGGTATGTTAGCAACAAGCAGAAAGTCAAGGAAAGTGTGGGCCCCTTCCTGAATGAGGGAGGCAACCTAGTGACAGAGGATGCGGAAAAAACTAATGTACTCAATGCTTTTTTTGCCTCTGTCTTCACGAACAAGGTCAGCTCCCAGACTGCTGCACTGGGCAGCACAGCATGGGGAGGAGATGACCAGCCCTTTGTGGAGAAAGAAGTGGTTCAGGACTATTTAGAAAAGCTGGATGAGCACAAATCCATGGGGCCAGATGCGCTGTATCCGAGGGTGCTAAAGGAGTTGGCGGATGTGATTGCAGAACCATTGACCATTATCTTTGAAAACTCATGGCGATCGGGGGAGGTCCTGGATGACTGGAAAAAGGCGAATGTAGTGGCCATTTTTAAAAAAGGGAGAAGGAGGATCCGGGGAACTACAGGCCAGTCAGCCTCATCTCAGTCCCTGGAAAAATCATGGTGTAGGTCCTCAAGGAATCAATTCTGAAGCGCTTAGAGGAGAGGAAAGTGATCATGAACAGTCAGCATGGATTCATCAAGGGCAAGTCATGCCTGACTAACCTTATTGTCTTCTATGAGGAGATAACTGGGTCTGTGGATGAGGGGAAAGCAGTAGATGTGTTATTCCTTGACTTTAGCAAAGCTTTTGATACGGTCTCCCACAGTATTCTTGCTGGCAAGTTAAAGAAGTATGGGTGGGATTAATGGACTATAAAGTGGATAGAAAGCTGGCTAGATCGTTGGGCTCAACAGGTAGTGATCAATGGCTCCATGTCTAGTGGGCAGCCGGTATCAAGCAGAGTGCCCCAAGGGTCAGTCCTGGGGCCGGTTTTGTTCAATATCTTCATTAATGTTCTGGAGGATGGCATGGACTGCACCCTCAGCAAGTTTGCAGATGACACTAAACTGGGAGGAATGGTAGATATGCTAGAGGGTAGGGATAGGATACAGAGGGACCTAGACAAATTAGAGGATTGGGCCTAAAGAAATCTGATGAGGTTCAATTAGGACAAGTGCAGAGTCCTGCACTTAGGATGGAAGAATCCCATGCACTGCTACAGACTAGGGGCCGAATGGCTAGGCAGCAGTTCTGCAGAAAAGGACCTAGGGGTTACAGTGGACAAGAAGCTGGATATAAGTCGACAGTGTGCCTTTGTTGCCAAGAAGGCTAATGGCATTTTGGGCTGTATAAATAGGGGCATTGCCAGCAGATCAAGGGACGTGATCATTCCCCTCTATTCGACATTGGTGAGGCCTCATCTGGAGTACTGTGTCCAGTTTTGGGCCCCACACTACAAGAAGGATGTGGAAAAATTGGAAAGAGTCCAGCAGAGGGCAACAAAAATAATTAGGGGGCTGGAGCACATGACTTCTGAGGCGAGGCTGAGGGAACTGGGATTGTTTAGTCTGCAGAAGAATAAGGGGGGATTTGATAGCTGCTTTCAACTACCTGAAAGGGGGTTCCAAAGAGGATGGATCTGTACTGTTCTCAGTGGTAGCAGATGATAGAACAAGGAGTAATGGTCTCAAGTTGCAGTGGAGGAGGTTTAGGTTGGATATTAGGAAAAACTTTTTCACTAGGAGGGTGGTGAAGCACTGGAATGGGTTACCTAGGGAGGTGGTGGAATCTCCTTCCTTAGAGGTTTTTAAGGTAAGGCTTGACAAAGCCCTGGCTGAGATGATTTAGTTGGGAATTGGTCCTGCTTTGAGCAGGGGGTTGGACTGGGTGACCTCCTGAGGTCCCTTCCAACCCTGATATTCTATGATTCTATGTTTATTAAATCAGGATCCCATATTTTTAAATCACAAGGGTCAGCTAGTCTAACCCCCTGCCAAGATGCAAGATTTTTTGTGTCTAAGCCATCCAAGACAGATAGGTATTTAGTATCTTTTTTAAAGCCTCCAGTGAAGAAGCTTCTACGACCTCCCATAGGCAGTCTGTTCCATTGTCCTACTGGTCTTACCGTTTGGAGGTTTTTCCTGAGATTTAACCTAAATCTGCTATGCTGTAGTTTGAACCCATTGCCTCTTGACCTGCCCTTTGTGAAAAGAGAACAATTTGTCAACATCTTTTTTAGGGCAGCCTTTCAAGTATTGAAGACAGCCATCATGTCTTCCCCTTAATCTCCTCTTTCCCAAACTAAACATACCCAGTTCCTTCAGCCTTTGCTCATAGGGCTTGCATTCCATCCCTTTGATCATCTTTGTCACCTGCTTCTGGATCCTTTCCAGTTTCTCTACATCCTTTCTATACAGCAGTGACCAAAATTGGACTCAGTACTCCAGCTGAGGCCTAATCAGCACCAAGTACAGCAGTACTGTCACCTCCTGTGATTTTCACGCTATGCCTCTGTTAATGCAACCCAAAATTGCTTCTTTTTTTTTTCCAGCATCACATTGTTGACTCATGTTGAGGCTGTGATCCACTACAACTCTGAGATCCTTCTCAGCAATGCTGCTGCCAAGTCAGTTATCCCTCATTCGGTATTTGTGCATTTGGTTTTTCTTTCCTGAGTGTAGCACCTTACATGTGTCTTTGGTGAATTTCATTTTGTTGTCTATAGCCCAGTTCTCCAATTTATCCAAATCACTTTGAATTTTAATTCTATCTCCAAAGTGTTTGCAATCCCCCCCCCAGCTTTGTGTCATCTGCAAATTTGATCAGTATGCTCTCTATTCTTACATCCAGGTCATTAATAATGATGTTAAATAATCCTGAACCCATAACAGATCTCTGTGGAATCCCACTTGAGACCTCCTTCCAATATGATGTCATTCCTTTAATAGTTTCTCTTTGTTCACAGCTGTTTAACCATTTATGTTACCATTTAATGGTAGCAAGTATCAGAGGGGTAACCGTGTTAGTCTGGATCTGTAAAAGCAGCAAAGAGTCCTGTGGCATCTTATAGACTAACAGACCTATTGGAGCATGAGCTTTTGTGAGTGAATACATCCGACGAAGTGGGTATTCGCCCACTAAAGCTCATGCTCCAATACATCTGTTAGTCTATAAGTTGCCACAGGACTCTTTGCTGCATTTAATGGTAGCTCCACCGAGACCACATTTTTCCAGCTTACTTATGAGAATGTCATGTGAGACTGTGTCAAAAGCCTTGCTAAAGTTTGGGTATATTATGTCCACTGCATTTCCCCTATTCACCAAACCAGTTACCTTGTGAAAGAAGGAAATCAAAATGGTCTGGCATGATTTCTTTTTGTTAAATCCATGCTGACTGTTAGTGATCACTGCTTCAGCCTCCAGGTATTTGCAAATTGAAAGTTTTATACATTTCTCTTGCAGCTTCCCAGGTATCAAGGTCAGGCTGACTGGTCTGTAGTTCCCCCGGCTCCTCCTTTCCCCCTTTTTAGAGATGGGCACTACATTAGCCCTGTTCCAGTCTTTCAGGACCTCTCCTGTCATCCATGAATTTGAAAATATTATTGTCAGTGGGTCTGAGATTTTGTCAGCTAATTCCTTCAGCATCCTGGGGTCAATAGCATCAGGCCCCACTGACTTGAATTCATTCAAATTATTCAGAAGATCTCTGATGTGTTCTTTACTTATCCTGATCCACATCTTTTCCCCCTTTTTGTCTGTGATAACTTCGCTTGTCTGGTCACATTACTTTTTGTGAAGACTGAAACAAAGTAAGTGTTGAGCAACTCTGCCTTCTTGTCTTCCATTACCAGCTCACCGTCTCCATTGAGCAGTAGGCCCACATCAGCCTTTATCTTTCTTTTTTGTCTGATATATTTGTAGAACTCTTTCCTTGTTGTCTTGTTTCCAATGCTGGCTCTAGGCTCCAGCCTAGCAAGCGTGTGCCTGGGGCGGCAAACGGGAGAGGGTGGCTTCCCGAGCAGTCTTAGGGCGGCACAACAGTGGCTTTCGGCGGCATGCCGGCGGCAGCTTCTCCAGCAGTTCCGTCTTCGGCGGCATGATGGGAGCAGGTCCTCCTCCGGTTCCCTTGGCAGAGGCATGAAGGCGGCAGCTTTTTTTTTTCCTTCGCCGCTTGGGGCAGCAAAAAAGGTAGAGCCAGCCCTGCTTGTTGCCTTGGCTTTCCTGACTTTCATTTCTTCTATGTATCCCTTTTGGATTTTAGATAGCTAAAAATCAACCTGTGCAGCCACATTGGCCTACTGTGGCTCTTCTTATCTTTCCTCTGCATCAGACTAGCTTGATGATGAGCCTCTAGTATTACATCTTTTAGGAACTGCCAGCTCCCATCAACTCTCTTCCTTCCTAATTGGTCTTTCCATGAGACTTCGCCTATTATTTCCCTGAGCTGGCTGAAATCTGCCTTTTTGAAGTCATGTCCTTGTTTTTCTGTCCTTGTGTCCTCCTTCACATAGGATCTTGAATTTTATCAGATCATAATCACTTCCTCCAAGTTCCCAATCACCTTTACAATTGCAGCTAATTCAGAATGGATGATCCCCTAGCTGTTTCCTCAACTTTCTGAATCAGAACGTTATCCCTTAGATGTGCTAAGAACTTGCAGGACATGTTTTGCTGTGTTAGTCTTCCAACAGATATCAGGAAAGTTAAAATTCACCATTAATACTAGCTCAGGTGTGTTAGCTAATCTTGTTACCCACTTGTAGAATGACTTGTCTACTTCCTCTTCGTCATTTGGTGTGGCCTATAACAGTTCTGCACCATAACATCACTATTCTTTTCCCTTTTTATCCTCACCCAGATTCTCTCAATAGGTCTGCCACTCACTTCCCCTTGGACCTTGAGGCAAGTGTCTACATTCTTGACATGCAGTGCAACACCTCCTTATTTTTTCCCATACTTATCCTTCTGGAACAAGCTATATCCCTCAATCCTGGGAGTTGTCCCACCAAGTCTCTGTAATGCCAATTAATTCAATTTTCTTCATCTACCATAACTTCCAACGTATCCTGCTTGTTTCCCATACTCCTTGCACTGGTATACAGTCATCGAAGATATTTTGTAGACATGACCTCAGTGTCTTCTCTCTTCCTGTGGCCTTTCCCCTCTCTCCTTTTATCCCCAGCCCCTCACCTCCTTTTGAGGCTTCCCCCATCTGGCTCTTCTCTCTCCTCACCCTCTGTAGAGCTATTAACTGCTCCCTAGCTTCCCATCCTCCTTTTCACCTCACCTCAATGCCTGCAGCCCTATTTCTTCCCCTGGCCACAATCCCTTGCCTTCACTCTGCTTTCCACAGCACTCATTCTGCTTCAGCTGCATCTCAGCTCCTTTGATTAACCCTTCTTATTGCTCTCCAGTTTTGGAGTCTATATCTAAGTAGCTATGTGGCACCAATACTGTAGTAGTTTCTGATTTCCCCCTCTCATTTCCTCCTCCATGAATGTCAGCCTTTCCGCTTTCACATCTGTCTCTAAATGACATCTCCCTTCATCAGTTTCTAATCTCTCAAACATTTCTCATCTCATCATGTCTTTTGATTCTTGTCTGATTCCTCCTTCCCTATCTCTAGCTGATTTATTGCCCAGGCTCCTTTCCCACTGCCTCAAGCGAGTGTCCATATCCAGTCAGATATAAGCCTTTCCCAGGCCCTACCAATCCTTCTCCCTCCTCCCTTTGTCTTCAGAATCCCAGAGTGTGCTGTTTGCTTATTCTGCCCAGGTTTCCTCTCCTCCAGCTGTCTCCTGGAGCTGCTCCAAGCTGGGTTCCATCCTCTTCACTCCACCAAATTGCCCTGACAGAAGATGCTAATGAGCTCCTTCTACCTAAGACAAAGGGGCATCTTTACCTCTCTATACTCTTTTTGATCTTTCTCTCCTCCCTTGGATTCTGTGACTCTGTATTTGCTTGTCCTCCTTCCTTTTATATAGGCTCCCTCAGTCCTCTTATATATAAACTTGGCACTAGCCTGGGATTTGGGAGGTCTGGGTTCTTATCTTTACTTGTGTGACCTTGGACAAGTCACTTAGGGCTAGATCCACAAAGGGGACTAGGACAATGTCTACACTTAAAACGCTGCAGCGTTGCTCCTGTAGCACTTCAGTGTAGACACTCATTACAGCGACAGGAGGGGTTCTCCCATTGTTGTAGGTAATCACCTCTCCAAGAGGTGATGGCCGGGTTGACAGAAGAATTCTTCTATCCAACTAGCACTGTCTAATTTAATTTAGGTATTCGGTATATAGTATATAGAGCAGTATAAACAATTCATTGTCTGTATGAAATTTTGGTTTGTACTGACTTTGCTAGTTCTTGTTATGTAGCCTGTTGTAAAACTAGGCAAATATCTAGATCAGTTGATGTACCCCTGGTACACCTTTCCATACCACGTTTCTGTACCCCCCTGGTTGAGAACCACTGGACTAGATGATCTCTTGAGGTCCCTTCCAGCCCTACATTTCTGTGATTCTCCGTAGCTAAGAATCTGGTGCCATTTCTAGTACTAAACTCATAAGATACATTTTTAATTAATTTACATTTTCTAGGAGAGAAAGTCAGACCAAGCCAAATCAGCCACTATATTTGATCTCCACCCAAAGTGTGGTGTCTAACAATGTGGTATATTATATCATCTGATGATTTCTAATTTTATTTTGTAATCTAAGGAAAGAAGCTATAAATGCACCATATTGAACTGAGAAAAACATATGTTGTATCTTTCAAAGATTCTGCTTTCCTGGTACCTGGCCAGCTTAAATCAGAAGGCACCAGAGAATCACTAAATGATACTCAAATCTTCACCGTAGTTTCATCTTTCATGTGCTGAGGACTGTGTTTTACAGTCTCTCTACTTGGTGATCAGAACAGCAGATGCACCCCTGCAATTACTGGTCACATACACACTCCTCTTTTTTGCAGTGTGCTCCTTTAAAGAATCAAACTCTTATACAATAATACTGTAACTGAAATGCAAGTACAATATTTATATTCCAATTTATTTTATAATTATATGGTAAAAATGAAAAAGCAATTTTTCAATAATAGTGTGCTGTGACACTTTTGCAAGCAGATTTTAAGTGAGGTGAAACTTGGAGATACGCAAGGCAAATCAGACTCCCGAAGCAGGTACAGTAGTCTAGAAAGGTTGCGAGCCACTGATCTAGTCCATCCCTTCCACATCGAGGCAGGATTAAGTATGCCTAGACCATCCTTGACAGGTGATTGTCTAACCTGTTCTTTAAAACCTCCAGTGATGAGGACTCCCGAGGTAACCTGCTGTAGTGCTTAATTAAACTTATAGTTAGAAAGCTTTTCCTAATATGTAACCTAAATCTCCTCTGCTACAAATTAAACCCATTACTTCTTGTCCTACATTCCATGGACATGGAGAACAATTGATCACTACCCTCTTTATAACTGCCCTCCGCATATTTGAAGACTGCTAACAGGTGCCCCATCAACCTTCTCTTCTTTAGACTAAACATGCCCAGTTCTTTCAACCTTTCCTCCTTGGTCATGTTTTCTAAACCTCTTACCATTTTTGTTCCTCTGCTCTAGAGTCTCCTATTTGTCCACATCTTTCTTAAAGTGTAGTGCCCCAAACTGGATACAGTACTCCAGCTGAGGCCTAACCAGGGGTAAGTAGAGGGGAGCAGTTATCTCCTGTGTCCTAGATGTGACACTCTGTGGTGGTAGCTGGTGATGTGGAGACTTATTCATCGGGAACTGAATGGAGGGCCAGATTTTTTAAGGTGTTCAGACACCTAAAGATGCAGAGAAGGGCTTAATGGGATTTTCAAAAGCTTCAAAGCACCTAACTCCCATTGATTTTGATAGGAGTTAGGCACTTCTGAAAATCACACCAGGTAATTATCTGCCTCTTTAGATACGTAAATACCTTTAAAAATCTGCCCCTGAAACCATCAATCTGGAGTCATTTCACACAGGTATGAAACAGCCAACAACTGGTTAAAAACTTGCAGTCACTACTGGCCTGGGGTGGATTTCAACCAGCAATCTACAGGTGATCTGAGTGATTTGATTTTCAGTCCCCAGAGCCAGACATTTGCATTCCCTACAGTCTCTTACATTTAAATTCCAGGCTGGAATTTTATTCTTCATAAGGATAGTCCCTGTTGGTAATGAGAGGGCTTATTTAAAATGCTCTCTTAGCTTTAACTTAAACATATAATCAGAAATCAGGATTTTATTCAGAGGCATTACTTTAAAAGCATGTACGTAATAAGACAATATTTTGAATCTGGAATCCAGCAAGCTCTTGATGGCAACGAAAGGAGAATAATGCAAAGTATATATACTCTTTTGAGTTTGTAAAAACAGACAAGGATGAGTGCTGTTCCATTAGCTTCAGTTAAACAGAATACAGTTCAGCTGTGTACAGCTTAGTTATATGTATATGAACACTTCCCAACTTACAGAGAGTTCTTGAAACAAACTCTGTATAGGAGGGATTCCTCACTGTACTCTGATGTTTCTCTTTCTCTGGCTTCCCACTTACAGTAATTACAGGCTCAACCTCCTTGCTTTCTGGCTGCAGAGAATGCAGTCTCTCCTTCCCCAGCTCCCTCTGCTGTTGGAAACAATCACCCCAGTTCAGCTGACAATCATCAGAGAAGAACTAAAGCCATATAATACAAGAAGAACGAGGAGTACTTGTGGCACCCTTAGAGACTAACACATGTGTTTGGGCATAACCTTTCACGGGCTAAAACCCATTTCATGCACAGAGTGGAAAATACAGTCAGAAGATATATATACACAGAGAACATGAAAAGATGGGAGTTGCCATACGAACTCTAACGAGACCAATCAAGGTGGGCTATTATAAGCAGGAGAAAAAAACTTTTGTAGTGATAATCAGGATGACCCATTTCAAACAGTTGGCAAGAAGATGTGAATAACAGTTGGGGGCAGAAATTAGTATAGGGAAATAGTTTTTCATTTGTGTAATGACCCATCCACTCCCAGTCTTTATTCAAGCCTAATTTAATGGTGTCCAGTTTGAAAATTAATTCCAGTTCTGCAGTTTCTTGTTGGAGTCTGTTTTTGAAGTTTTTTTTGTTGAAGAATTGTGACTTTTAGGTCTGTAATTGAGTGTCCAGGAAGGTTGAGGTGTTCTCTGACTAGTTTTTGAATGTTACAATTCTCAACATCTGATTTGTGTCCATTTATTCTTTTGCATAGAGACTGTCCAGTTTGGCCAATGTACATGGCACAGGAGCATTGCTGGCACATGATGGCATATATCACATTGGTAGATGTGCAGGTGAATGAGCCCCTGATGGTGTGGCTGATGTGATTAGGTCCTATAATGGTGTCCCCTGAATAGATATGTGGACAGAGTTAGCAACGGGCTTTGTTGCAAGGTTAGGTTCCTCGGTTAGTGTTTTTCGTGTGTGGTTGCTGGTGAGTATTTGCTTCAGGTTGGGGGGCTGTTTGTAAGCGAGGACTGGCCTGTCTCCCAAGATCTGTGAGAGTGTTGGATCGTCCTTCAGGATAGATTGTAGATCCTTGATGATGCACTGGAGAGGTTTTAGTTGGGGGCTGAAGGTGACGGCTAGTGGTATTCTGTTACTTTCTTTGTTGGGCCTGTCTTGTAGTAAGTGACTTTTGGGTACTCTTCTGGCTCTGTCAATCTGTTTCTTCACTTCAGCAGGTGGGTATTGTCAACTGGTTGAAATGGGCCATCCTGATTATCACTACAAAAGTTTTTTTTCTCCTGCTAATAGCCCACCTTAATCGATTTGTCTCGTTAGAGTTTGTATGACAACCCCCATCTTTTCATGTTCTCTGTGTGTGTGTATATATATATATATATATATATATCTTCCTACTATATTTTCCACATGCATCTGATGAAGTGGGTTTTAGCCCATGAAAGTTTATGCCCAAATAAGGCTAAGGTGCCACAAGTGCTCCTCGTTCTTTTTGCTGATACAGACTAACACGGCTACCACTCTGAAACATGTAACACAAGAGTGGCTAGAGCTAGATGATCTTGCTGTCTTTTTTTAAAGTTGTACTTTATTAAGGTGCTTTGGATATAGATTAACTCTCTTTGCTGGATGTGTATTATTGATTCACCTACCTTGATTAGAGAATTCCAGCCCATTGTATGGACTGAGGATCTGTCTGGCTTCTCTGACTTCTTTAAGTGCTGTACTTTGCATCCTCTGAGGAAATAATGTTTTCTGTTTTTCTACAGTAATAATCTTCTGTGCATCACAATAGATGTCCCTCAACCTAGGGAAATAGTGCACCATAGGGAACTATTTTTCCTTCAGCCGTGGAAGTCAATAGACTGAGCTAAATCTTGGAACTAATTAATATTTTCTGCCAAATACCAATATGTCCCGCTCCTACAGTGGAGATCTGCAGTAGTAGGGACAAAATATTCAACTCAGGTTCTTATAATGTACCCCTGAGCAGAGTATCTGGGCACCTTTCAGTGGTTTGCTGCTGCTTACGCAACCCTCTAAATAACATAAAATATCTCACTCAAAACTGATCCCTGGGATCATTTTACTCAGATTCTTGCTCACTGTTTTGAAAACTACAACTGAGATCAATGACATGTGTTTGAACGTAGAAGACCATACGAGGTAAGACAGGTTTTAAATCCAGTCCCGTGGATCGCTGGGTAGTGATACAATCACAGTGACCACTCACCAGCTTACCTGAATGACTGTAGAAAGGAGTCAGTGAAGCTGACAATAGTGGGCCACCTCACAAAGATGGCACACTTCATCCCCTGTACTGACCTACTCATCTCCCATGAAACCACCCAGATCTGGGTGGACCAAGTTATCTATCTCCATGGCCTCCCAAAGTGCATTGTCTCGACTGCTGTGCACAATTTATCTCCTGCTTCTGGTGAGAAACTATCCAGATTTTGGGCATCCAGTCCTGCCTCATGTCTGCCTACCACCCTCAAAGAAATGGTCAAGCAGAGAGAACCAACCAGATGCTGGAGCAGTATATTCAATGCTACATAAACTTACACCAGAATGACTGGTCCTTGCTGGTACCTCAGGCACAATTTGCATACAATAACATAGAACATGTATCTACAAGGCAAAGCCCTTTATTTTGCACTGTGGGTTCCATCCTCAGTTCTACCTGGAAATACCCACAAACCAGTAGCCCTAGACTGGCTAAAACAGATAACATCAAACCCAAGATGATATAAAAGTTCACCTGAAGGATGCTAAGAAGAGCTACAAACAATATGCAGAAAGTTTGATGCCCAGAAGAGCACACTCTGACAGTAGGATAGAAGGTCTGGCTCTCGACAAAGAACCTACACTCAAACCGGCCATCTTATAAATTGTACTACCAGTTCTTTGGTCCCTACCAAGTTCCTTGGAAAATTAACCAGTCACCTTTGAACTCAACTTGTCTGATTCTCTCTGAATACACCCGGTTTTCCATTTATCACTCCTGAAGCACCACTTTCAGGATCCATTCCTTAACCGCTTCCAGCCACCCCACTCCTTGCTGGTACATATTCAAGACCATGATGAGAATATCATCCGTGATGCCAGAATCTGACTGGGTAGACTCTGGTATCTTGTGGATTGGGAAGGCTACAATCTTGAATGCACTCCTGGGAACTAGCAGAGAATGTCCATGCTCCTGACCTGGTAAATACCTTCCTCTACTGCCCAGAGGGGGTGATGTGACAGCCTGCAGGCCCCCAGGCAGTGCTCCAACTATGGCCGCCACCCAGCAGCTCACCTGAGTGACTGAAGAAGAGAATGAGTGAAGTTATAGCTTGCAAAGGGCCTCGCCCACAAAATTCCTGATTGAGGGACACATCCATTCCCACTGACTGGCTCGGAAGTTCCACTTAAACCAGAAGGAGGCATATGAAGTTGTCTGAGTAACTTGAGGAATTCCTGGCTGGCTGCTATTATGGATTGTGCCTACTTGCCTGATTTCTTGTTCCTGCCTCTCAGCCTATTCCTGTCCTCTTTATCATAACCCCGTATCTTTTCCCAGGTCCTACTTTCCTACCTCACTTCAGGTGCCCGCACCTATGCCATACAACTGACTCTGGCTCTGACCTTCAGCTTGGCATGTGACTCTGAGTCTAGCTCTGATCTTTGGCTTGGCAGCTGACTCTGACCCCAGTTCCAGGTTGTGACATTAAGCCAAAAAGGGTTAAGTGGACTCGCAGACTAAATGACCCAAATTCAACCTTTAGAGAAGTGAGAGAAGTATGTAAATGGTAATTAGGGCCATTTCATGTTAGATAGACTAAAGCTTTCAAGTGCAAACCTGTATTGTTAGAAAATTAGAGGTAATACTAATTGTATGTGTTTACTCATATCTTGTTTGATGTTAACCATGTAAACAGACGGTTCCTATTTGTTACTATATCTTTTCATTCAGAGATCAAAAGGGAATATTATCATTTGGATGAAACTTGGGGTATAATAATGTCATTGTCTATATTTCTCTTTGAAATTGGTACTAAACTGTCTATGAACTGCTTAACAGATAATTACCTTATGCTGATGAATGCAACTAGTTACCTGTGTATACATAGGAAATAGGTAGTTCTACTTCAAAGCCGCTATTCTTCACCCAAGGAATACCTGCTGTCAAGAAGCTATTCTAGCCTGTCAGTGATCTATAAAAGGAACTCTTGGGCCCTGATCCTGTTACTGCAGATCTGCTTAAGCTTCATCAGGGGAGGTTTGAGTCACAAGACTGAGCTCTCCAGTTCCATTCTGGATTGCCCTGATATTGGACATAACCTAATGAACTGATTCTCGAAAGGACTCCTTGCAACTCTAAAGCTCACCATCTCTACTATGAAAATACCAAAGAACTCTATTCATATCTATATACATATATAGTGATCTTTTAACCAACTCTCTCTCTCTTCTTTTTTAATAAATTTCAGTTTAGTTAATAAGAATTGACAGTAAGCGTATATTTGGGTAAGATCTGAAATATTCATTGACCTGGTGGCTGATATGTCTGATCCTTTGGGAAAGGTCAAACTTTCTATATGATGGACAAGAGTTTCAGTAATACTTATCATATTTGATTTGGCTATCTGGATGGGAGCCCATAGGCTGGATTGTCTTAGGGGAACTGTATTTTTGGTTTCTGGATAACCAGTGAGGTATCGTAGAAGCTCTTTGTTGCTGGATTGGTAAATTTAAGTTTTAGAATAACTGCCAGTTTTGGGGATTGTCTGTCCCATTCCTTGCAATTTGCCCTAACTGAGCAATCTCAGCATGGTCCCCCTGGAACTCTGCTCACACAATCACCTGACTCTAACCATGAGGCATGACTGCCCATGCCCCACTCCCTACACAGGATGCCATGAAAGCTAAATAGCTGATCTAAAATGATAGGGGAAAACATGACACTAAATTGTTCAGGGACTTGGTGAAGCAATAAAGAAGTCAAGCTTAAATCCTGCCCAGATTATCACTGACTGAAAGCTGTTTGCATCTGTTAGCTGTTCAGGGGCCTGTGTGAAATGGGCTGGTGGTCTTAGTGCAGTTCCTACTGGAGAGGGGTCAGCATCACAAATTTCCAAGCATAGCTGTGACTAAGTGGTGCCCTTATTGGTAGATAAAGGACAGAGGTTAAAGCTCGAATGGGCATGGAGACTGAGCTCACGTCCCTAGAGGGGGGTCCTTCTAGGTCAGAGCGGAATCTCAGTAGCAGGCAATCTGGGGAAGCCAGCATTGCTACTGCCCATATTATACTTGCTCTGTACATAGAGGACATTACTCCCACCCAGTCAATCCAGCATGTTCCTGTGCACTTTGTTTGCTTTAAAAAAAAGAAAGAAAGAAAAACAAGCAAAGAAACAAGCCTTCTTTGACAGGGTTACTGGCCTTCTGGATTCAGGGAAGCAGTAGACATGATATTTTTTGTTTGTAGTGAGGCTTTTGACACACTCGCATGACATCCCCATAAGCAAACTAGGGAAATGTGGTCTAGATGAAACAGGTTGAAAGACTGCAGTCAAAGAATAGTTATCAAAGGTTTGCTGTCAAACTGGGAGGCAAATCTAGTGGGGTCTTGCAGGAGTCAGTCCTGGGTCTGGTACTAGTCAATATTTTCATCAATGACTTGGATAATGGAATGAAAAGTGTGTTTATAAAATTTGTGGATAACATCAAGCTGGGAGCGGATGCAAACACTTTGGAGGGCAAGATTAGAATTAAAAATGATCTTGACAAATTAGAGAACTGGCGTGAAATCAATAAAATGAAATGCAATAGAGATATATGCAAAGTACTGCACTTAGGAAGGAAAAATCAACTGTACAACCACAAATTGGGGAATTACTGGCTAGGTGGTAGTACAACTGAAAAGGATCCAGGGATTATAGTGGATCACAAACTGAACATGAGTTAATAGTGTGATACAGTTGCAAAAAAAGGCTAATCTCATTCTGCGATGTATTAACAGGAGTGTCATATGTAAGATACAGATCATTTTCCTGCTTTATGCGGCGCTGATGAGACCTTAGCTGGAGTATTGTGTCCAGTTCTGAGTGCCAAACTTTAGAAAACGTGAATACATTGGAGATAGTCCAGAAGAGAACTACAAAACTCATTAAAGATTTAGAAAACCTGACAAGGTTAAAAAAACTTGGTATGTTTTTGTTAGACCCCCAAGTTGGGGCCCTAGGGCCAGACAACGGGTGCTCCGGCCTCCACCCCCCAACGAATTTTTCCCCCAGCCCCCAGAACTGCCACTGGTCACGTAGCTGCTCAGAAAGCAGAACTTGTAACAGGAAAAAGCAACCTTGTGGTCGGCCGGCCTGGAGGGACAAAGTTCCCCTCACGACGGTTGCTTCCTGGGTAAGGATGTTGGGGCCCGACTGCCTCCCTTGTATGGGCATGAGCCACTCGCGACCCCGCAATTGGCTTATCACAAATTATGATGAAAAATTGGCTATATATTCCTGACCCCCTCCCGGGGACGGGCGGAGAGAACTCGAATTCCCGTTGAACCGTATCCAGGCCTGATCAACCTGAAGGTCTCTCCCGGCTCACGCGTTTCCTGAAGCCTGACCGCTTGCCGGCCGTGATGAAACTTTTGTGGTTTGTATGTGTAAGTAGAATTAGCTGTTAAGTATAACTGTGCTGCTAGATAAGAGGCAAAGACTGGTTCCAGCCGCCCCAAGGCTCCTGCTAGGGGAAACCCGTTGACCAGGAAACCTTGAAAGCAAGGGGGGCCAGTCAAGCCTCACGACCTGTGTTTAGTGAGATTAGCTGCTGCATTTATGGTTACTAATAGCACCAATATCACTTTTATTAACCCCTGGAGCGACCTGCATAATTACTGGGACTTGGAAAAGTACCAGGGCCAGCTTCTATTTGTAATTGTAGTATTTGTATTATTTTTTCTGGTATTATATTGTAAGCCCAAGCTGTAACTAATCGTGTTATCCCTTATCCTTATCTGTGGCTCATTTAATAAACCCTCAATTTTTAACACTACGACTGATTGCTTGCGTTATCCCCGTCCCTACCCTTGGACACTTGTCAACGCCCCCCCGAGGGCATCCAGTGATCGAACCTCCGCCCTATCCCAACGCTCATTACCCGGTAGATAACGGGCACCTGGTGGCCATATCGGTGGAGCGAGGGGCGAGAGCAATCTGTAATCAACATGGCGTCACGAACAGGATGCCTTCGGGAGGGTCAGTGCCCGTGGTGTAGTGGGGACCGTGAACAATCTGAACTCGAGCAATTTCAACACCTACAATTTCACCAAGTGGCCAGCAGACAGTCTGCGAGGCCCACCCTAGATTGGATTTGTAGTATAGAGTCAGGGTCAGGGTCAAAAAGTTATACGACCTCGTTAACCCTGCCGGCCGTAGGATGTCTCCTCCATTGCCATCCCACTTTTAAATGTCAGCCGGCCGATAGTTCCCTGCAACCCCAGTGCACGGGGGTTGCGGAGACTAGTCGGACCGAGACACCGTCTGGCATTTGGAAGGAGTGTAGCCGTATCATAAAAAGATCCGGGGCCACCGTTTCCAAACTCATACCCCCGCCCTGGGTACAGCCGGGTGATCCTGCCCACGGGTTGCTAGCCCAGTTAGTGCAGGAATTAGAGCAGACCAGGCGGACAAAGAAACTTAGACCAGACGAGTATAAGTCAGAAGACGTGTCCACGGTCTTGTTCAGCGCACTGAACAAGGCGCTGGACCTCTGTGCGGTCCTTCATGGAAGCACTATGTTTGCTGCTAAACAAGCCGCTGCTAACGGCACCGACAGCGCAGAATGTGAGATAAGTGACAAAGAACAGGAGGACGGGAGTCAGACTGGTAGAAAACCACCCCCCTATGAAGCCCCCCCTTCCCCTTTAATCTACCCCGCACTCCCCTCAGCCCCACCTGCGCCTGAGAAGGAAAGGCAGATAGAGGCAATGCCCGTTACTATCACCAAAAGTAAGGTGGATTCTAATACAGGTCAGACAGTTACGACCACCGAGTACCGAACTCGCACTAAGGCGGAGTTGAAGGAATTCTTAGCAGACACGAGGCGCAGGGAGGGCGAGGCGCCCCTAATATGGCTGGGTCATCTGGCCCTGGATCACGGGGCGGAGGTGGTAGATAAGGAAGAGGCCGCTGTTCTGGCCAAAACGTCCAATTGGTCGTCGGGGTTCCCGGGTCATCATCTCTTAGGAAATGGGGTCTGGCCGCTTACCACACCAGCCGCGGCCACCCTAGCAATGAAGGGAAGTTTCAAGGGCATGTATATCCCCCCCGGCAGTATAAACACCCCCCACGAAACTATATGGGCCATTGCCGGAGCGTCCATCGTAATGTGGGATCCGCAGGCGGCGCCGTTAAATTTAAACCCGCAACAGATTCAGTCAGGTGTCCCCTTTATTTACGTCGCAGACCCCACTCAAATTCCGGTCCACCGGGACGCGGTGGACTTGGCCGTAGATGGCGCCCCACCGATTGATACAGGGGGGGCCCTGCTGCTCCATGGTTGGATTGGACAACCCCTTATTACCTTATATGAAGCCATGTCCCGGCTTCGAATGCCACCAGCCCCGAAGAACCCCATTTCAGCCCTTCCAGCTGAGAGCCCTGTTACCAAGGGTCAGCCTAAACACCCTGAACGAACCAAGGCTGAAAGAGCACTTTTTGGGTTCCTGTTATATAAGGGGATCCCCAAGGAAGCACTGCGGAAGATGTCTGATACCCAACAGCAAGATTTGGGGAAACAGTTAGGATGGAAGGACTGGGACGACTATTTGAGAACAAAAAACGAGTAGAGGCCGGGTGCGCCCCGGCCTCTACAGAGACTTGGGATGATCGACCATATCACACCCTATTGGTAGCCGGTTCCAAACCCCCTCACACCCCTGTATCCTTTCTGTTGGACACCGGAGCTCAAATCTCCGTTATCAAATCCGATGTGCCCCATGTATCCACAAGTTCTACTATGTTTATTCAGGGTCTTAACAGTATTGAAGAGAAGCCTGTAGTCACCTTTATTCTGATTCATAAGGGGTATAAGCGAAAAGTTAAGGCTTTGTTGGGAGGAACAAATTTGCTGGGGGTTGGGGATATAAAACGACTGCGATTACAAAAACAAGTCTGCCAGGCTCTGCCTGTCACCCTGTCGCCCGAAGCCTCCCCCCCTTATAGCCCCGAGCTTGTTAACAACAGTTCATGGAAATTTACCCCCATTCCCACGAAACCTGAAGGTATCCCCCTCATTAAGCGACTGCTCGACCAATTATTAAAGGAGGGACGGATAGCACAGGCGACCGCGTCAAACTATCTATCTCCCGGCTGGGGTATCCCCAAGCCCGGCAACCCCTCTGAATTTCGATTGGTCATTGACTATAGGCAGGCAAATAGCCGAGTCCGACACCTCCCATTCGCAGGCCCAGCCACCATTCCAGAAATACGGCAACAGCTAAGCGATGCCAGTAGAAGGTGGGCCTGCACCCTGGATTTAAAGGATATGTTCTATCAAATTCCGTTGGAGGACAAATCCCAAATCTTAAATTTCGCTTTCCAGGGCGCACAGTATCAGTGGAAGGTGTGCCCTCAAGGGTTCTGTAATTCCCCCGCCTTGGCCACGGCCGCTGTTGCAAAAACCTTAAAGGGGATAGAAGCCATTGGGGGCACCACCATTTTAGCCTATGTGGACGACATAATTATAATTGGGCCCAACGAACACATAGTCCAACACGTAACTAACACCGTGGTAGCCGAACTAAAGGCCAATGGGTGGCGAATTAATGAGGCAAAAAGCCACCTCGTGCCCTCTCAAAGCTTTTCCTTCTTAGGCCAACATTATGACCCTTACAACTGTGGCCAACCCACCTCGGGAATTCTAGACCCTTGGGTTAAAGACCCGCCCGAGAGTAAAAAGCAATTACAGAGACTTTTAGGCCTAATTAATTATCACCGACACTTCATCCCAGATAAACACCTTGTAGACCTGGAAACGATCCAGGAACCCCTTTCGTCCAAACGGAAACGGGAAATATGGAGTCCTGAGGCCCAAAAAAGCTTGGAACGAATAGCCACCTGGTTTGCCTCTAACCCACGGCTAGCGCGATATAAAAGGGACTCACCTTTTACCATTACCCTTTTCTTTACACAACATCACTATGGGTATTCGGTATCACAAGACGGGCAACCGGTCTATAATTGGGCCCGACGGCTCAAGGGCCCTCAGTATCGATATGGACCCATAGGACTCATGCTGCTAGCCGCAGGCGAGGCACGCATTTGGGCCCCGCTATCTAGTAAAGGGACCCTGATAGGCCCTGAGGTACACCTCATTCCTTGGCTCACGCGGCTGCCCCCCCCCTAGTTTTCACGGGACCAGCCTAACGTGGCAACAGCTGTGTTACTTGGGGGAGATCACGTGGCGGGAATGGACGCTTAAATCGCTGCCAAACGATGTCCGATTCCCAGTGGCCTCGGAGCCCTTGTGTATAGAAACAAAATATGACCCCTGGATTGTGTCCGACGGGGGCACTTCCCCGACCCCCCGGGCAGGAGTCCTCTGTGCTAAATGCGACCATTTCCAGGTTGATCTCCTTCCCCCGGGTATATCGGCCCAGCATAGCGAAGTTCATGGGGTCCTTCTCGCTGCCCAGCATGTTACCCAGGCCCATTCCGTTTCTGCTCAGGTCATGTTGGGTATAGATTCACAATTTTGTCTCAGCATTCTCACGGGAGAAGCTAACCCCACAGCGTTCACGCCCCTGTGGGAGATTATTTTTGACCTTATACGTAAGTTCTCCCGGCCCTGGTTTATAACCCATTGCCCGTCACATCGTCCTGACTCTAACCCCCTCTACTCCGAATTGGATCACAGAATGAGGGAAATTCAAGCACCCCAAGTGTGCCTGGGGCAGCAGCCCCAGCTGAAAACCGACCCATTCCTCCGATGGCTTCATGAGGATTGGGGGCATTTGCCTAGCGGCCGCCTATACAATCACTTGTCAACCCCCCCCGAGGGCATCCAGTGATCGAACCTCCGCCCTATCCCAACGCTCATTACCCGGTAGATAACGGGCACCTGGTGGCCATATCGGTGGAGCGAGGGGCGAGAGCAATCTGTAATCAACAGTTTTCTCTTGAAAAAAGAAGATTGAGGGGGAACTTGATAAGTCTTCAAATATGTTAAGGGCTGTTATTAAGAGGGTAGTGATCAATTGTTCTCTGTGTCCACTGAAGGTAGGACAAGAAGTAATGGGCTTAAATCTGCAGCAAGGGAGATTTAGGTTAGATATGGGGAAAAACTTTCTAACTATAAATGTAGTTAAGTTCTGAGGTAAGCTTCCAAGGGAGGTTGTAGAATCCCCATCATTATTGATATATATATATATATATATATATATCTTTTAAGAACAGGTTGGACAAAAACCTGTCAGGGATGATCTAGATTTACTCAATCCTGTCTTAGTGCAGAGAGTTGGACTTGATGACTTCCTGAGGGCCTTTCCAGCTCTACATTTCTAGGATTCTATACTTCTGTGGTTGTTTAGAAATGGAGAAATTTAATCTGCCCTTTGTTACTTAAATAATCTTAAGAATCACTGACAAATCATAAAGGTTGCTTTAACTACTGTCAATAGCTTTTTGTAGCAATAGTACAGTGTAAATGACAAGATTTTGATGAGCAGTCTCTGCAATTATTTCTTCTGGCAGTTCCCATCCCCAGTGCCATAGCTTAGTCTTTAAAGAAAAAACATGATCTACTGTGTAATACCGGCTTCACAAATTCCAGTTGTGACTCAGCTGTTTAGTAGCTGTGCTGGAATGAAATGTAATGGGGTTGTATATATTTAATGTCTGCTATATACATCTGAGAATTGCCTTTGGAAAATGGTCCTCTGGCTTTCCTACAGGGTTACAATTTACTACACAGCATGCAGTTGCTGTGGTTTAGGGCCAGGAGAGCAGTCTCTCACAGTGGTAAAATAACAGACATCTGTAAAATATAAGAGGTTATTCAAGTAACTTTCAGAAGCATAGATCATCGTAATATTTCTTTCTCCATTCTGGTTTCCCCTCATCATGCAAAAAGCACCTTTATATAGACCACAGAAAGGAACTAACTGTGGCAGATGTTGTAGTGTTGCCATAATATCAGGTGATAGTTTCATAATTATGAGAAACATATATGTTATTTGTAACATGAAAGTTAGTGCAATCAGTGTAACTGGGTTATCCAGATTATGTCCCAAAGGCCCACATGCAGAAGTGACCCTTGGTGGGCAGCTCTCACCTATCCCATGCAGAAGGAACAAAAGGTCAGCTACTGAAATGTCACCAACTGCTCTCTTTCCTGGACTCCTGCTCTCCTAGGATATGTCTACACTGCAATTAAAAACCCATGGCTGACCTGTGCTAGCTGACTTGGGCTCAGGGAGCTCAGGCTAAATGGCTATTTAACTGCAGTGTAGACATTCAGGTTCATGCTACAGTTACGGCTTTAGGACCCTGTGAGGAAAGAGAGTCCCAAAGCTTGGGCTGCAGCCCAAGCCCAAATGTCTACATCACAATTAAACAGCCCCTTAGCCCAAGCCCTGTGAGCCCAAGTCAGCTGGCAGGGACCAGTCATGAGTTTTTAACTGCAGTGTAGACATACCCTAAGGGGCTGGGCTTCATATGGGGGAAAGTCGCTAATTCCAGTTGGGTGGCTCAGTATGGGACTTTCCTCCCCTCTAGCCCCTTCTGTGTGTTAGGACGGGAGGGGTCAATCTGTCCTTGGGTGCATAATACAGGGGGGTGGGGCCAGTTAATGACTAAGACTGGGAGTAAGGACTCCTTGATTTTATTCTTTGCTCTTTTATTAGCTTGCTTTGCCACCTTGTGTCAGTCACTAAGGCCAACACTTTCAAACCTCGCTGCCTAAAGTTAGGGTCCTAAACCCATCCCTCAGCACATAAATAAAAGCAGCCTGATTTTCAAACGTGTTGAGTAATGGAACAAATGGAAGGGCTGAGGTTGCTCAGGAGCTCTGAAAATCAGGTCACAGTTAGGTGCCTAAATATAGTTCTAAATCCATATCTCTCAGAAGCCCAAATCTGAAAATGTCGGCCTTAGTAGCTGTGTGCCTCACTTTACCAATCTGTAAAATAGGGCTAACTATACCACCCTGGGGATGTTGTGCAGATTTAGGATCTCCAGACCAGACAATGTGACATGTACATCATGCTTTTTGAGTGGCTTACAAGAAAGAATATCAACTTCAGGGCAGATTGTTATGAAGCAGGGCACAAACCCCAAACTGGCTGTGAGTTCTATACCTAGGTTATACCAACCAAGTAACAATTGCAAACTCCTCAGGCACTATACAGCCTTAATGTGGAGTCACAGACAGTTTCCTTGAGTGCTCCAAACTAACTTGCCACCCAGGAAAGCTTCACTCTGTGAGAGACAAGGTGAGTGAGGTAATATCTTCTGTTGGTGAGAGAGAGAGAAACTTTCAGGTTTACACAGAGCTCTTCTTCAGGTCTGGGAAACATACCTCTGTGCTAGATGGTCACTTTATACCAAAGATCACAAGATATTTTGGTTACTCCCAGTCTCTAAGGACCAGACCAGTCATTTTGCACCTTAGATCTCACAACAAAGTCAATGCTTGTAACCAATCCTATAGTAAACTAACTAAGGATTTATTAACCAAGCAAAAGAAATTAGATTTATTTACAAGGTTCAAACAGGTAAATGTACATATCCAAATGTCACCCGCATGGCCCCACAATATGCCAATATCTTTATGGCCGACCTGGAACAACGCTTCCTCAGCTCTCGTCCACTCACGCCCCTTCTCTACTTACGCTACATTGATGACATCTTCATCATCTGGACCCAGGGGAAGGAGACTCTGGAAAAATTCCACCACGATTTCAACAGCTTCCACCCCACCATCAACCTCAGCCTGGACCAATCTACACGGGAGGTCCACTTTCTTGACACCACGGTGCAAATAAGTGATGGTCCCATTAACACCACCCTATATCGAAAACCTACCGACCGCTATGCCTACCTTAATGCCTCCAGCTTCCATCCCGGACACATCACACGATCCATTGTCTACAGCCAAGCACTGAGGTACAACCGCATCTGCTCTAACCCCTCAGACAGAGACCAACACCTACAAAATCTCCACCAAGCATTCTCAAAACTCCAATACCCGCATGAGGAAATAAGGAAACAGATCAACAGAGCCAGACGTGTACCCAGAAGCCTCCTACTGCAAGACAAACCCAAGAAAGAAACCAACAGGACTCCACTGGCCATCACATACAGCCCCCAGCTAAGACCCCTCCAACGCATCATCAAGGATCTACAACACATCCTGGACAATGATCCCACACTTTCACAGCCTTGGGTGGCAGGCCAGTCCTTGCCCACAGACAACCTGGCAACCTGAAACATATTCTCACCAGTAACTGCACACCGCACCATAATAACTCTAGCTCAGGAACCAATCCATGCGACAACCTCGATGCCAACTCTGCCCACATATCTACACCAGCGACACCATCACAGGACCTAACCAGATCAGCCACTACATCACCAGTTCATTCACTTGCACGTCCACCAATGTAATATACGCCATCATATGCCAGTAATGCCCCTCTGCTATGTACATCAGACAAACTGGACAGTCTCTACGGAAAAGGATAAATGGACACAAATCAGACATTAGGAATGGCAATATACAAAAACCTGTAGGAGAACACTTCAACCTCCCTGGCCACACTATAGCAGACCTTAAGGTGGCCATCCTGCAGCAAAAAAACTTCAGGACCAGACTTCAAAGAGAAACTGCTGAGCTTCAGTTCATCTGCTAATTTGACACCATCAGCTCAGGATTGAACAAAGACTGTGAATGGCTTGCCAACTACAGAACCAGTTTCTCCTCTCTTGGTTTTCACACCTCAACTGCTAGAACAGGGCCTGATCCTCCCTGATTGAACTGACCTCGTTATCTCTAGCTTGCTTGCTAGCATATATATACCTGCCCCTGGAAATTTCCACTACATACATCTGAGGAAGTGGGTATTCACCCATGAAAGCTCATGCTCAAAACGTCTGTTAGTCTATAAGGTGCCACAGGATTCTTTGCTGCTTTTACATATCCAAATGAGTTGCAGTATTAGGATTCAGATGGTGATAGGGCTGCTGAAATATGCCTGTAAAACTTTTAGCGCTTACTCAAGTTAATCCTGCTTATATTTAGGAATATTAGCTCCTTAGAGTCCAAAGAGCATAAAAAGATGTTAATTCCTTGTCAGGGAGTTTTATCCCCATCTCTAGAGCCCAAACTGATGGGCTGAGTGTGTCTGTACATCTACTTTTCATGGATGTGGCAGGAGCAATCAACAAAATCCTTGTTCTTTGATGGCTTACAATAGCCCATTTAGACTCAATAGGCCTTCCTGAAGAGCTGGAGATAACCCATTCTCATGGGTGCAAGCCAGTATTTTACACTCTGTGATGTTTCATTCTTGACTGGATTTACAGTTTCAGAGCAAATGGTTTTACAGTTACAGAACAAGCACTTGAGTATTATCTTACAGCATGGGATACCAGTACCGTAAGTGAGTCTAATTCATGCAGCAATTTGCGAGCATTTCAGAAAGTCTGAACACTAATACATTGTTGCAAGTCTAATACCTATTTTAGCAATACCACCACACAGGTGAATCAGACTTGTTTTCAGCTATACTTTTGATAGTTTTCACTTGGGGCCTAGGGACCTTGGAATGAGCTGGCACGTGGTCTGCCAGTGTCACAGTATGTGCACATTGTTCTCATACAGTTATACTAAGGCGTTTAAATAGTCATGCCTTTGAGACGGCTGAGCTCAGGGAATCTGTCCGTTCAAGTTGGAAACTGTGACTGCTTGTAAGTGTGGATTCTAAATGTTAGCCTGAATAGCTAATTGTTCATTTTAGGTAACATTTTCATAGGAGCCTAAGAGAAGTAGGCACCAAACTCCCACTATAATTCAACAGGAATTATAGTGCCTACCTCAGACTTCTGTGAAAATTCAATTTTTAATTAATTATTGTTAATTTTATTAACTTCCATGTTCCATTTTAAAGTCATCTTTGATTCAAACTGAAAATAAGAGGCTTTATGAACAAAATGTCTTTGCTAATTTTGTCCCAGCCTTACCTTGAGTACTACCTCCAAGACTATGACTACATTTGGAGCTAGGAGTGTGATTCCTATCTTGCATAGACATACTTGCACATCCCTAGCTTCAAGCATAGACATAGGCCAAAACTAAATGTAGCAGAATTGGGACAAAATTAGCAGACACATTTGACCATAAGGCCTTATTCAGGCTCTATATATAAAGGACGAAACATAGGCTAGTTACTATACTTTTCAGCATAGCTTTCAGACAAACTTTTTATTCCATTAGCTGCCTTAATGCTGATACAGCATTCATCATTTGGTTCATAGAGTAGAGTTTAATGTGTTTGCTATGGCAGGTACTTTTAAAATAGCTTCTTTGTCCTGGGGGAGGAGGGAGAAAAGATCATTTTAAGGGCAAAAGTTGACAGATGTGAATGTCAATTTTAACCCACAAAAGATCAGGGGTATTTTGAATTCAATCCGTTACAGCAGGAGCTAGTGTAGCCTAGTAATAGAA
The DNA here is from genome assembly GCF_025201925.1 of Gopherus flavomarginatus. Lineage (NCBI taxonomy): Eukaryota > Metazoa > Chordata > Testudines > Testudinidae > Gopherus > Gopherus flavomarginatus. The sequence goes on along the minus strand of NC_066617.1, from coordinate 320,414,662 downwards.
TTTTAAATTGGGAACTTGGAGACCTCTGCTCATCAGGAATAATGTAGTTGTAGTTTATGAATATTGATTCTGGGTCTACCTCCTCTCGATAGGAATTGAAGGAATGTGATCTAAATTTCCAAACAAAATACTTTTAAGGTGGAACAGAATCCTTTGCAGTAAATTCGTCTGCTTAAAAATAACTTGCCTGGAAAATAACTCCATAATTTTTGCTAATAAATGTGCTAAGTGGACCATGGGCAGAATTATATAAAAAGGAGAGAAAAAATTAAAGCAACCCTGACTAAATATCCTCTTGAACAGATACTTTTGAACCAAAAAATGTATGGGTAAATCATTATCATTCATTATACTTTAAACTCAGCACTTCAGAGGTTTTTATAATTAATCACATGATTAGTAGCTCTGTTGTAGAAAGATATTTTTATATAAATCTGAATCAGATATCCTGGGGTTTGTAACACACACCAAACAACTTCATGATATGTCTATATCTTGCAAACAAAATTTCACTGATGTAAAGGTCAGATCTAATAAGCTGCTTCTGCAGAAAATAGTAAAACAAAGATCAGATCTGTCACTGCATTAATAAATGGCAGGCATACTTTTATTAAGATCTGCTATGACCTGTGGAGGCTTTGTTAGATCAGACGAAGAAAGAAGAGCTGTACGTATCTTACACAACCATAAACATATCGTTCCAAATTCTGCTCAGGCTTGCGTCATGAGCAACCTTGTTGTCTCCAGTGTAAATCAGTGCAATTTTGCCCACTGTGCTCTGCTTTTGTGTGAATTCTCATTGCAAATTATTTAAGTGCTTCTGACTACAGCCAAGATTTCTAAATCTGGTGCCTAGAGTTCAGCTACTAGATCCACATTCAGCACATATATAAATGGCATGATTTTCAAAAGCACCATTGAAGTCAATGGAAGCAGTGGGTGCTCAAAACCTCTGAAAATCAGGTGACTTAGACTCTTAAGTCTTTAACTACTAAATCTTAACTTTAAGCACCCATTTTTGAAAATCGTGGCCTATATATTTGGTGCTGTACAAGACACAAACGTAAGCCCTGTCCAAAGGATTTTACAGTCTAAAAAAGAACCAGAATGTACTGCAGGAGAGATCTTATCTCACTTTAAGGGTATCTTTCTTCTTCTGAAGCCACTTGGGTCCCTGTAATGGGCCATATCTTCAGCTGGTATAAATCAGTGTAGCACCAGTGGCTTCAACATAGTGATTCAGGTTTACACCAGATGAGGTTAGAAATAGTTTGTTTTGTTCAGAGGAAAAGCAGGGAATGAGGATTTAAAAATATTGCCCTAGTCAGTTTTTGAAGAGCAGATTCTTAAATGATCTGTTTTTATCTTGAGAAGAAGAGAAAGGGAATGGAGCAAACTTTCCTTTTGCACCAAGAGTGTAACTCGGTCTAACTCTGTCCTTTGTGCATATGGCCCAGTCTCAGGAGACTTGCAAATTAATTTGAGGTGACCACATCCTTAGGAATGTAGAATTGGAACAAGTGATCCACCTAGTTCAGTATCCTGCCTGACAATATTGAGTGCCAGATGCTTCATAGGAAGGTGCAAGAAATCCCCTAGTAAACAGCTACCCAGAGGGGGAATTTCTTCCTGGCCCCCATCCACTGCTAGATGCATTACACAAATAGAAATATTTTGTTAGTAGGACTATCTAATATAACTGTGGATGTGCTCATTATCCATATGGATGAGATTTTGGCCCCAATGATATCTTGTGGGGCAATGAAGTCCACAGGTTAATAATGTACTGTGCAAGAATATTTCCTTTTGTATTTTCTTGGACAGTTCTTTATGTGCAAACAGCATTCATTATCCTTCAGACTACCAACTCAAGTAGAGTTTCTCTGAGAAATATGTTTGGATTTTACACATCAACAGCTCTCTATGAATAAAGATCCATTGGAAATGAAATCTGTTAACAGAAGAGCTTTAACTAATGGGCTAATTCAAATACTGATTCCACCATTTAGAGCTGGGTGACTATTCTGATCACTGTCAGCTTAAAAAAAAAGTTTCATCCCGAATTGAAGCTGCAAATTCTAAAAATGTTTGGCAAATCAAACAAAATGTTTGAAGGAGGAGCCTCTCTTATAACCTTTAGCTCACTGACTGAAGCACTCCCTCAGGATGTGGGAGATCTAGCTTCAATTTCCCCCTCTGCTTGATAGAGAGCAAGGATTTGAACCTGGATTTCTCACTCTGAAGGAGAGTGCTCTAGCCACAGGGTGGTGTGGGGAAGTCTTTTGCATTGTCTTCTGTTGAAGGTGTTCCATGGTGTATAAAATACTTGAACAGTCATTGGGTCAGAAAGAGCATGTGAGATTGACTCAATAACTTGGTAGGTAGGGCATTCAGCTGGGAGGGGGTGATCTCTGTTCAAATCCTTGCTCCAAATCAGGCAGAGGGGGGATTTGAGTGTAAGTCTCCCACCTCCCAGGTATGCAACCTACTCACTAGGATAAAGGTTATAAGGGAACCAGCTCTCCCTCACCTCCCATTTTGTGAATGATACGTAAGACCCCCCTCAAAAAAGTTCTTTGCCCAAATATAGTGGGTGAATTTGTTTCAAATTCACAAATAGTTACAGGTCAAATGAAACTGAATTTTTTAGTGAATAAATTATTTGAAAAATTTCACCTAGTGCTCCCACCATTAGCTGAGAGTTTGAATCAGAACTGTGACGCGGAACACCCAGAAATTGGAAGAAGAACAGTTCAGAATCCAAACCCTGATTTCAATTTTGCACTCAGCTTCTAAGAGCCAGATCAAAAGCACCTATCCAAACAACTCTGAACTTTGGAAGGGGATTTTCAGACTCTGGATCTGCAATTTGTGAGTGGAAGGTAAAATCATATCCCTGAGGTGTGGTTTAAGCCTTCACCTTGTTTGCTGTTCAGAGTGGCTTCTCCACTCTCACTTCAGGGTATGGCTCCTGAGTTCTGTGCCTGGTGTCTCCAATTTTTCAAAGTTCCTGAGGATCTGCAGCTCCCACTGAAGTCAGAACTGTGGTTAAAATCCTGGTGGGCACTGTTCACTAGAGATTTTTGCACCTTTTCTGCCATCAGTGAAGCTGCATCCTTTGCTGCAATAGTGGAAAATTTTAAGATACAATAATATAGGCAATGCCCCTGTTTCTGATCCGTGACGTCACACTCTGGCACTGAAACCAGGATATCTGTTGCTCAGATTCTTCAAAAAGAACAGGAGTACTTATGGCACCTTAGAAACTAAGAAATCTAGCCTCTAAGGTGCCACAAGTACTCCTGTTCTTTTTGCGGATACAGACGAACATGGCTGCTACTCTGAAACCTCAGATTTTTCAGGATCTTAATGAGATAACTCTGTCAAAATCTCTTTTAGCTAAACCTGTGCAGGTCACCATTAGGAGACAGATAATTTTACTTACACACACACACGCACACACACACACACACTGTTTATTCTTATACTGCTGATGGAACCAGCAAAGCTAATCTTTTCCTTTCTGTGCCCTGGCACTGTGCTATCATTGATTGTGTCAGCAGGAATGTGCACAAGCTGTGGAAACATAGCTGCACATTAGCAAGCTGCATGCATTGTTTCTCTTGTGTAAAAACAGAGGATGAAATTCTGCTTTATTACACTGGTATAAATCTGGAGTCACTCTATTGACTTCAGCTGAGTTAGAGTGGATTTATACGGATGTCATGAGAGCAGAATTTTGTCCAGAGTGTGTGTGTGTTTTGACATGGCTTTCAGAGCAAAAGGACCTCAGGTAGGCACTTTGGTCTGACTGATCCTAGCATGCTGAGGGCAATTGTTTTGGGATCCTGGGTAAAGTAAGACATGTCGAGGCCTCAAAAATGAAGATAGCAATGTTGTGGGATGGAAGGAGGATTAGTAGTTGGATGTACAAAATATGGGTAATGAAATACAAAGCTATTTGGAATTCAGGGAATTGTTGAACTCAGAAAAGGAATAACACACATTTGCTAAAGTAGACAAATATGGACCTGTTTTCAGGGGGAAAATGAGCCATTTTTGAGCAAAACCAGGCCTTTTTGAATACAGGAACTCCTCACTTAAAGTTGTCCCGGTTAACATTGTTTCGATGTTAAGTTGCTGATCAATTAGGGAACATTCTCATTTAAAGTTGTGAAATGCTCCCTTCTAAGTCATTTGGCAGCCACCTGTTTTGTCCACTGCTTGCAGGAAGAGCAGCCTGTTGAAGCTAGCTGGTGGGTGGTTGGAACCAGGGTGGACCAACAGCCCCCCCCCATCAACCCCCCATCAGCTCCCCACTACCCTAAGTTCTCTGTGCAGCAGCTGTCCCTCCCCCCACTACCATGTGCTGCTCCTGCCCTCTGCCTTGGAGCTGCTCCCAGAGACTCCTGCTTGCTGTACGAGGGGAGGGGGGCTCATGTCAGGGTGTCTCCCCCTCCCCCCTGCTCCTGCACCCTGCTTATCCTATCTTCCATAGAGCAAGGTGGACACACAACGGACAGAGAGAGCTTCTGTGCAGTAACTGCGGGACTCAGGTCTCAGCAAGCTGATTTAATTAACAAGGCAGTGTACTTAAGGCTGGGGTCAGCTACTTAAAGGAGAAATGTGCATTTTTTTCTCTCACACACAGGATGTGTGTCTCTGTCTGCCCTCCCTCCTTTCCTGCTGCCTTGTAGACTGTTGTGAGAGTTAACTCTTGAGGGCTCAGTCAATTGCTAGTTCATTTAGCAGTAAGGCAGTCCCTGGGAAATATCCCACCCTCTGACTCCTCCACATCAACCAAGCTTCACAATCATCATCACTGTGTACCAGTTGTTTGTTTAAAACTTATACTGTGTGTGTGTGTGTGTGTGTGTGTGTGTGTGTGTGTGTGTGTGTGTGTATGTGTGTGTGTGTGTGTGTGTGTGTGTGTGTGTGTAGTTTTTGTCTGGTGAAAAAAAATTCCCTGGAACCTAACCCTGTCAGTTACATTAATTCTTATGAGGAGATCGGATTCGCTTAACAGTGTTGCCCTTAAAGTCGCATTTTTCGGGAACATAATTACAAAGTTAAGTGAGGAGTTACTGTATTGGATAAGAATGGCCCCGTTTTCATTGTGAAGGTTATCATCACCCAGCAGATTTGGGGAAAGGCACGCAGCAAACCATCAAATGGAAAAGTCTTAGACGTTTACAAGGAGGGGGTGCCGAAACCATCTGTGTTGCTATACACATGGAACTTGTCTAGGGCCAATAGAATTGGAAATGATTGTATTTGGTAATGTGGCTGTTGTGCCAGGTGCTGATAGCCCTGCCTCGGAGAGTTTACAATCTAGAAGACAGATATGGAAAGATCCAGAGTAAGGAATCACAACAGAGTTTTTTTTTTTCTCACGGTCACAGACTGACTGGCCTTTTAAAGGGAGTCAGGCACAGTCTTGCTTGTGAGGTAGCAGCTAACCCCAGTATCCTTGATCTAGTGAATTAATTACAATTAATGATCCCAGCTCTGAAAGGGCTGGGGAGAAATACACGGAGAGAGAAGATAACTCCATGGGAGAAGATCCACGAGAGAGGAGCAAGGGGAGCCCCTATACTCTGGAAAGGCCTGGTGAAGGAAGCCTGGAGAGAACCACAGGGAACAGGCCCTGAAAAAAGCAGAAAGGATCCTGGGAGAAGCTGCCTGGGAGGGGAGGCTGTGAGGAAACCTGGTAGGAAGAAGGGCCTCTAGGAGAAAAGCCCTCGGACTCAGCATGTTGCCTAAGGAGTAAAGAAGAGGTCTGTAGTCCCTGGGATTAGGGTTGAAGACCAGGGAACTTCAGCATAGCCCAGGAAGGATCTTTTTGTTTGAGTGTTGATGTGAAGTCTTTAATTTCTTTAAGAGGAACAGAACTAGAAAGATGTCACCTGTCTGGAGGGCTAGGAAGCACAAGTACTAGACAGGAACAGGCCATCAGAGAGCCAACAAAGTGGGAGCTAAAGACAAAGACCCCTGCAATACCATTTTGATGCCAAGGGGTGCTATGGCAGTGATTGGAACCGCTTAAACTTACCTTCAGGTAATTTTTAATTTATTATATTTGTGGGCAGGAAGTACTTTAGGGAGGTTACAGATGAGCAGAGGTTGGAGGCCTAGTAGCTTAGCTGCCATTCTACTAGACATTTACCAAGAAATTTAATTTCACCCCAATGAGTAGCACATCCAGTCACATCTGAAATACCTAGGCAAGAGTGCTGAAATTCATCAAATCCCAACTGGAGTAATAATGTATCTTAAGTTTCAAAGTAGCAGCTGTTAGTCTGTATCCGCAAAAAGAACTGGAGTACTTGTGGCACCTTAGAGACTAACAAATTTATTTCAGCATAAGCTGTCAAGGGCTACAGCTCACTTCTTCAGATGCATAGAATGGAACACACAGACAGAAGATAATTATACATACAGAGAACTTGAAACGGTGGAAGTACGCATACCAACTGTAAGAGTCCAATCAATTGAGACGAGCTTAACTTTGTTAATTTTCTAGAATTGTAGCATGATAAACAATTATACTGGTGGAGCTGGAATCAGAGGAGATTGCAGAGTTTATAGATTGTTTTGTTAATGGTCAAATGAACCTTTTCCAAGTCTGCAGCTACTCATATATACCAGATAAGCAGTTCTTTGTGAATTCACATCACAGACACTATCTGTTCACACTATTATCAAAAGAAAGGATTGAATTGGTGAGTAAGGCTATGTGCAAAAATGCTTCCAATGGATTATTTTATCTTAGAGTCATAAGATTTCCTCCACACAAGGAATAATTTTATGTGCTCTAGTGCTGCATGAGGAAAGGAATGGGGCTATGAAACACCACAGCACAGATGGAACAACGCACTGCAGTTGGCGCACAGTATCTTAATTACAGACAGACTCAGTATTTCATTGTTTATAAACATATTGTTCACCATATTTCCTACAGCAATCTCTCTCTCTCCAAGATACTTCTATGAACCTTGTTATTGAATTATGAATTTAGCCTTACAGGTCCCCCCTCCCCACCGCTTGCTGTGAGGCAGGGAAGTGTTATTATCCACATTTTACAGATGGGGAGCTTGGGCACAGATAGATTCAGTAACTTGCCCAAGGTCACCCAGGAAGTCTGTGGCAGAGCTGGGAAATCCAGATCTTCTGAGTATTAGTCCAGAACCTTAATTGCAAGCTCATCCATCTTCTTCATAACCAGTAAAGGCCTCCAGCCTAGATGTAGGAAACGTGGTGGCAGGGATGCTAGTTTGTCCTTTGGCTGTGCACAGAATTACTGGAAACCGTTTTCTTGGCAGTGCTTAGGTGTGGGTTCATCCTTCAACATTATTGTGGAACTGGGCAATCAATTAATTGAAAAAGACAAGCAGTGAACTAAAACACAACTTGAGAAGTGCAGCCCACTTATACTGATTGAGTTGGCAAGAAACAGATACAATTACACTGAGTGAAAAAAAAATTCTGATTTGATATATTGTTGTGCTCCTCTTATCCAATCTTTGACCTCAACAGCACTCTCTTATTACCTTAATCCATCCCCCAAAACATAAATGGGAAGTTGCCTAGTCTGAACGATGGTTAAAAAAGACTTTATGGGATAGTAACTTTCCAGATTCATGGGATGCCTGCAGTCCACATTCTAAATGTGTAATATTTAACTTTTGATTTTACTAGTAAGTTCACCTTTCTTTATGAAAAAGTTAAAACTTCATGATAAAAACAAGAGAGAATGCTCCGATTTGCTGGGTGGGTTTTCGTGGTCAAGCTTATGCAATGCATTGGTTTGCTAATATTTGTATCAATAGAATCCTCCAAAAATGTATACGTCAGTAACGAGCAAATTAGTTGAAACAGTAGTAAAGAATAAAATTGTCAGACACATAGAAAGGGAAATCATGTCTTACTAATTTGTTAGAGTTCTTTGAAGGGGTCAACAAACATGTGGACAAGGGGGATCCAGTGGACATAGTGTACTTAGATTTCCAGAAAGTCTTTGACAAGGTCCCTCATCAAAGGCTCTTACCTAAATTAAGCTGTCATGGGATAAGAGGGAAGATCCTTTCATGAATTGAGATCTGGTTAAAAGACAGAGAACAAAGGGTAGGAATAAATGATGCATTTTCAGAATGGAGAGGGGTAACTAGTGGTGTTCCCCAAGGGTCCGTCCTAGGACCAGTCCTATTCAATTTATTCCTAAATGATCTAGAGAAAGGGGTAAACAGTGAGGTGGCAAAGTTTGCAGATGATACTAAACTACTCAAGCTAGTTAAGACCAAAGCAGACTGTGAAGAACTTCAAAAAGATCATAAAGCTAAGTGATTGGGCAACAAAATGGCAAATGAAATTTAATGCGGATAAATGTAAAGTTATGCACATTGGAAAAAGTACCCCAACTATACATACAATATGACGGGGGCTAATTTAGCTACAAGTGATCAGGAAAGACATCTTGGCATCATCGTGGATAGTTCTCTGAAGATGTCCACGCAGTGTGCAACGGCAGTCAAAAAAGCAAACAGGGTGTTAAGAATCATTAAAAAAGGGATAGAGAATAAGATGGAGACTATCTTATTTCCCTTATATAAATCGATCGTATGCCCACATCTTGAATACTGCGTACAGATGTGGTCTCCTCACCTCAAAAAAGATATACTGGCACTAGAAAGAGTTCAGAAAAGGGCACTAAAATGATTAGGAGTTTGCAATGGGTCCCATAGGAGGAGAGAATAAGGAGGCTAGGACTTTTCAGCTTGGAAAAGAAGAGACTAAGGGAGGTTATGATAGAAGTATATAAAATCATGAGTGGTGTGGAGAAAGTGAATAAGGAAAAGTTATTTACTTGTTCCCATAATACAAGAAATAGAGGCCACCAAATGAAATTGATGGGCAGCAGGTTTAAAACAAGTAAAAGGAAATTCTTTTTCACACAGTGCACAGTCAACCTGTGGAACTCCTTGCCTGAGGAGGTTGTGAAGGCTAGGACTATAACAGGGTTTAAAAGATAACTAGATAAATTCATGGAGGTTAAGTCCATTAATGGCTATTAGCCAGGATGGGTAAGGAATGGTGTCCCTAGCCTCTGTTTGTCAGAGGGTGGAGATGGATGGCAGGAGAGAGATCACTTGATCATTGCCTGTTAGGTTCACTGCCTCTGGGGCACCTGGCATTGACCGCTGTCAGTAGAAAGGATACTGGGCTGGATGGACCTTTGGTCTGACCCAGTATGGCTGTTCTTATGTTCTTATATTACCAAGAATGAGCAATACTTTGGTACACTGAGATTCTGGTTCAGAACAAGCTGGAATAGCTGCTCCTGCTGTTCCTGTTCTGCTGTTCTCTGTGTGCAGTCAAGACACGCACTTTGTCTAAAACCTGCTGAGTGATGCTGATCTCTATCCTGCTGTCCATCATAAACTCCAATGTAATCTCACCTGCCCTATGGAAAAAGAGCACACACTTCCTGGCCATTTTGCTTGATGTAAACCTGGCAAAAATGTAGACTCTCAAGTTACGGCCTATCTTATTTATTGACTGTGGGATGTAGGTCAGTAAGACAGTTCTCCTGACAACAGACATGTGGGGCATTGATTAGACAAATAATTACACATGTGCAAGCAACACCCATTGGCTCAGCTTTGGTGGAAGAAGTATGAAGCTCTGTTGTGGCACTCTGACATAGCCATATGTTGGCTTAGCATTTTGCCCATGTCACCTTGGAGCAGGAGTTCCCAAACTTGGTTTGTGGCTTGTTGAGGGTAAGCCCCTGATGGGCTGCAAGACTTTTTGTTTACCTGAGCATCCACAGCTTTGGCTGCTCACAGTTCCTGGTCCCTCGCTTCCCACAGCTCCCATTGGCCAGGAATGGCGAACCGCAGCAAGTGGGAGCTGCGAGTGGCTGTACATATGGACAATCAGGTAAATAAAGCATCTTGCCGCCTGCCAGGGCTTACCCTGAACAAGCTGTGAACCAAGTTTGGGAAGGCCTGCCTTGGAGGGAGCAGTGAGAGATTCACAGGTATGCAGTTGGTTGTTGCTGGGACAGGGCCATGGCTTCCTTTGGAATGGCTTGTGCTTCAGGGGCCAATAGAAAGGAGAGTACAATTGTGACTGACCACTTTGAAAGGAGGGGCAAATAGGAAGCTTCTTACTCATTCCCATAATCTGACAATAACAGGATAGTCTGGCACCTTTAAGGGCGAGATGCCTGGGGTCAGCCAGCCCTGTTCATGAGTTGGATACAGCTGACAAGGGGACAGGTGTTCCCTATAATGACCCAGGCTGTCAGTAAGGAGAGGAGAACAGGAATCAGGGGCAGCTGGGAGTCCCCTGGGAGAGGAGGCTGTGGGAACCTGCTAGGAAAAGAGGCCTCTAGGGAGAAAAGCAATGTTCCGTTAAAAGCGCAGGGAAAGACTTAAAGGGAACCTGGAAGGGGCTGAGAAATGAGGCCAGAAAGCAGGCTAATGAGTACCCCAAGAGAGGCAGAAGATGCTTGTTTTTGGATATTTGTATGGACTTTTAGCTGGACTTTTGTTACCCTGGAAGGAGTTAAATTTGTTTAGCGACATGGCCGGAGAGCCAGATCACATCGCCAACACCGACATGTGTAGGGAAGGCCAAGAGAACCACCTTGGAGGAGGAAATTAAGGGAAGTCACTGAAGGGACCACCAGAGGATGAGAAATGGGACAGAGCTGCTGCAGTGTTGGATCTTGCCATGATGCGTATCCTGGGTGGTGAGTCTTTTAACGCTGATCCTTCGGTCTGAAGAAAGGAGTCCTCATCAGTATCAGCATAAGCATGGGCTCGCTGTCATTCTCTTTCTGCCCTCACCCACGGTGTACAAAACGAGCTTTTCAGTGATGAGTGCTCTACCATTTCCACTCAACATTGCCTGAGCTAAAACCTGGCAGAACAGTTTACATTTAATTTAACGGCATGTTGTTGCAGAAATATAGGCAGATTAAACTCTAGCACCAAGTCATGAGATGAATGCACAGCTGGCTGGCTAAGCAGAAAAGCAGTATGTTAAACCAGGCAGAGGCAGAATGCATAAATAAACTGAATCAAAAGGAGCAAGTGCCACTCAGAACAACGTCAGTGGAAACCGTGTAGAGGAAACTGGATGGAATGGAATGATCCAGACGTGGAAAAATAAAGTTTCATGGACAAGAACATATAATTGTAGCTTGCGCTGCCTAGGGCACACAGATGGCAGTGTAACAGAGCAAGGGCTGGCTTGTGTTTTATGACTAGTACAACACAAAGGGTTCTTGTGCCTTTCAGGCATATAGCCCAGTAGAAAGCACTGGAGTCACCCAGGGAGTGCAACTGGTGTGTAACCCTACAGAAGATAAAGCATATGCTCTTCTCTGCAGCCACTGCCACAGGTGGAGGGAGTGGGTTCAGGGTCTTACTTTCACCCTCCCCATCTCCAACCCCCATGTAGTAAGATGAGGCCCTGAAACATAAACTCTTGTGTCAGAGGCCTAGTCTGAGGCCTGAAGCCTGAACCAAGGTACTTCCAGGCATTGTTAAGCAAAAGCTGGGCTGTGAGCCTGAGGCAGGCCTCACTCACAGAAGTTGGTGAGAAGAGGGTTGTTAAAAGCAGGTGCATTCACATATAAGTGCTAATAAGAGGAACTTGTGCCAAGATGGCACCTGGACAGCCCAATACAAGGACACTCCATAGACATAACAAGGAACAGGCAGGTGGATCTTAAAGACAGGGTCAAAAGGAGAGCATGATGGATAGATCTGTTTTTCTGAAACAACATGATCAAAGGGGGAAACAGCACCTTAATGAGCTAAGGGGCTGTACCTCAATACATCAGTAGGGATGAGTAATCTGTCCTGTAACTGTATAAAAGTAGATCCCGGAGTGTACATCTTTGTCTGGCCTAGGGGGCAGTGGAAAGTCCCATTGCCAGGGGGTACAAATTCGTAGTATGTCCAGTAGAGTTTATAGGAAACTATTACCGTGCTTCGTTTGACAATAAAGCTGGCTCGAGTTCCTTCGTACCTTATTAGAGTCTGTGGTCATTGGCGGTTCTTTCGGGGTCTGCTGTGTCAGCTATCTGCGCAGAACTGGGGCAGCACACAGAGGGAACATGCACGCAGCCGACTGTGCTCATCATTGAACAAGAGCAGAGCACCACACCAGTAGCTACTGACAACACCCCGGAATGCTTACCAGCACTAATCCCATTCACCCAATTGAGAGTAAAGACTGTGATTAGTCTCTAAAATGTCACTAACCTAAATTTCCTCCAGAACCTTGAAGTTAGTCTTCTCTTTAGTCACGAGTACTCTGCTGCAACCAAGACAGAAGGAGACAAGAGTGGTGGCTCCTTGCATTATGAAAATAATCTATGAAACCGAACAGCCTGTTATGCATGAATCCACGTGAAAACAAACCTCTCTCATGATGTGCCAGTTCAGAGTTTGAGCACAGATTACTAGCGCTGAACATTGTATGCAATGTTGTTGTAGCCATGTTGGTCCCAGGATATTAGAGAGACAAGGTGAGGAGTGTAGCAGGATGGTCACCTGCTTCTGCCCTGAAAGGGCTTGAAGCCAGCCCTGGGAGAGGGCTGGGGCTGCGAGCTAAAGGCTCACTGATTGGGGAAGCAGCCGCAGCTGAGCCATGTCCCAATCAGACTGCAGCTGGCCCCATAAAAGCCAGTGAAGCCAGGAGCTGAGACGACTCTCCCTCTAGCTCTTGAGGGAGAAGGGCCTGGCTGCCTGGAAGTTGCGAAAGAGTACCTAAAGTGGAGCAGGGCTAGGGGAAGGCTAGAGGGAGCTAGCTGCGGGAGCTCCAGCCTCCAAACCCTGCAGCAGATCCAAACCCCCATTGCCGGTGATGAGTGGCATTTACACTGCAGTCTGCCCCAGTGAACGGGGGCTAGACAGAGACTAGCAGTAGCCATAGTCTGAGGCAAGGTGGGGACAGAAAGTGGGGGTTCTCAAAGGAGAGGAGACCCAAATTTGTGGGGGTATTACCAAGGGGCAGCACCCCAGCCTGAAAGGGACACCAGGGTCCAGGAGGGACTTGGGCCCAGCGGCAAGCGGGACACCGGCCTGCAGAGGGCGCTCCAGAGGCTGGAAACGCTAATTCCCTGGATGAACAGCAGGAGGCGCCACAGGGGTGAGTCCTACCCTGTGACCGTGAGGAAATATCTTTTTTGGACCAACTTCTATTGGTAAGAGAGAGAGCTCTTCTTCATCTCAAAAGCTTATGTGTAAGCTCAAAAGTTTATCTCTCACCAGCAGAAGTTGTTCTAATAAAATTGCTGAATGTTGCCAGATTAGCTCAGCCAATGGACTTGCAGACTTATCAGGTAGGGAGACAGACCTGTTAATAAAATAAGCACTGCAGATAGAATAAAAGCAATAGTATAAGGTTCCATTAGATACCAGAAAACACCACAAGCACAGAATGAGAGAACAGGACCTCGCACCTTAATGGTCTCAGAATTCCCAATTTATTTGTAAGCCAAGCAGCTCCTATCTCACAGAATGAGAACAGCAGTATGAAAGTGTTGTTTCAAGGAGCAGTCTCCCAGTCATAAAACTAGGCCAGAAAGTGAGTCAGTGGGTGGTTTTACTTAATCAGATCTAGTCTTTCCAGATAGGTTACCACCATGTCACAGGGGCTGTTATTTCAGTATGAAATTATTTCAACCTTGGCCCTGAAAAATCATGCCACACACAAAGCAAGAAAGTAACAGTGCAAATTTTACAAGTCGTTAAACTAAGCCCTGACAAATCCTGCCTTCTGTGGGAGAGGGACTACGGAAATGCCTCTAACGAGTCTTTGACAGCTCTAGTTACTGGGAAGCCATGATTCTTTGAAGGCTGTGACTGACAAGCTCATTATCACTGCACAGACCCAAATGCACACAAAATAACGTGGCTGAACAAATCAGAGGACCAAAGGAAGCAAGAAAATAAAATGTTTCTGATGTTAATTAAAGAAAGAAAAAAGTAGCCGAGTTACAGAAAGAAATGGAAACTCAGTGGTTTAAATTCTGAGGGATGCTAAAAACTGAACACTCCCACTAAAGGCTATCGCTGTTATAGGTGCTGATCACATTTCAGGATTTTTGTGCCAGTGACTTTAAACATCACAATGACTGACCTTCCCTTGCATGCTTTGGAATAGGAAAGTGACAGCTGTGATGGTGTTCTGAGCATGTCTAATGGAGATATCCCAAGCAGAATATTAGAACAGACACCTAACTGAACAAACAAGGTGATGGTGGAGAGACAGTTTACAAAAATTTAATGACTAGGAGCAAGTCTGATTCTCCTTTGCCTACCCCCTACCTGACAGGCAGGTTTTAATTCAATCAGCCCAAAGGGGAAACCAAAGCAGAGAGGAGGAATAAAAGAAATCCAGTTCAAATGCAAATAAAGCTAAGGATAAAGCAGAGAGTAGTTCTGGCAGAAAAGGGCAGCAGGTGGGATGCCTTCATGAAAGGTAATTTGAATGATGTTGACAAAGGTACATCACTGCTATGCATGTCTTTACCTTACACCACCTCAGAACAATGTTCAGTGCTCAGAAGTTAACGCTGTTTTCTAGCCTGTGTTTTTAGCTCACCTTCATTTTTTCCAGTTGAATGTCATCAGGAAACATCTTTCCTAACTGCACCCGCAGCTTTACATTAGTTTTTCGTTCACCTGGGCAATTTATACCACTGGTGTTATGTTGCTGAGGGATGCAGCAGATCACATCAAACCAATTGGCCTTTGCATCATGTAGACAGCACAACACTCTCAGAAACCTTTCTAATATGCAGACTTCAGGACTGTCCCCCTTTCTTCTCATCCTTTCCAGCATATAGAATGGAGAGTGCCCTTGCAGATCTTTCTCATGTGCAGATTGCAGAATGCCCATATGCAGATTGTGCTGGACCCCTACAATCCTTTCCTGTACCTATATCTTAGGGGTTTTGTGCCATCACAGTACCTCAGCATCCTGCACATAAAATTGCTTGGTACTTGGAAAGTACTTTGGTTCTTCCTTTTCAGCTTATGAAAAACTCTGCTTGGGTGGGATCTTTTTTTGGAGGGGCGGGGGGTAAATGAGTTAAGGAGGGGGTAAATGTCATTCCAGTTATGATAGAAGAGTTTTATCAGTAAAGAAGGTTGTATGGTGTTTCCTAAAGATGGTCAGACTCTAGAATTTATATTTGATCTCCTCTGCAGGCTTGTTCCACAGCCAGATCCCTTTAGCTGAGAATGATTTGTCCCCAGCTCTCATGCTTTATTGTGGGCTTTGTGATCTGCATTGTCATAGAGGAGCACAGCTGTTTTGGTGGTTCATAGATTGAAATGCAGCTTCCAATGTAGCTGGGACCTGTTCAATTCATTGTTTTGAAGATCAGGAAGAAGGCCTTAAACTGGCAGTAGAACAAGCTGAGAGTCAGTGGAGGGGCTGGAGAAAAGGCTTGGTATGCTCATGGCAGCCTAAACCATGAAGGAGGTGGGCAGCTCCATTTTGTACCAGCAGGAGTTTTTTCACTTGCAGATCCATTCTTTTGTCATATGCAGAATGGTCAGTGCCCTCAGAGGGGCCAAAAAGATTCTCTTAAACTGTTTTTTTTTAAGAATTCCCAATACAAATAAGCAAAAAATGGAGTGAATAGATCACTAAAATGAGGTGGCAGGCTGACCTCCAATAATTTCTATGGTCACAGGTAGACACTGCGATGGAATAGACATTCCTGTCTACACTACAGCTCCCCCATACAGCTGAACCTGTGGGAGCACTAGTGAGAATTGTTTTTTATTGTAAAACTCCCTACCTGTAGACATAGCCATAGAGATGGAGAACTGAAACTCAGAGCAGTTACCGGTAAGTTACTTGAGCAGGGTCATGTACTAATTGCCCTACTACTGTAATGCCACAGTTTGGATTAGTACTGATAGCAGGAGTGGTAAAGGCAAGGAGAAGATTGGTACCATCCCAGTTTAGACTTAAAAGGGAACAGGCCTACAAAAGCCAGCAACCCATAAAAGTGAGAAAGTTGCAAAAACACTGTATTATATATAAAGCTGGAGAGAGATGAAATATATAACTAGAATACAAGTGGAGTCTACAGCACCACTTAAAAGAGCATCAGTTACTTTTGGTTTTTATATTTTAAAAAATTCTCCTTTTTGACATTGAGAAACTTAATGATTTGCACACACAGTTAAAAACTAATGCCTTGCAATTTAAAAAAAAGAGTTATATGGATCTCGACACAGAGGCTTGACTGATGCCCAGAATGGCACCAATAACACGTGCAAAAGAGCATGTGGCTAAGAAGGAAAGTGCATTCGCTATGTTAGATTACATGGGCAATTATTGTGTGTATCTAGAAAGGTCACACAATTTCATCTCCAACATGTAACACAAGTTTAAAGTGCTTTGTCTTCCCAATCAAAAATGATTAAAGCTCTTGCGAGATGGTTGGTTCTTTCCTTGACCCAATATATAACCTGACCTTAATACAACATATGTCTCTTCTAATCTTGCCCAGTGACTTTCCTAGAGGGGAAAAAAACCAATAGATTTTTTGTTTGTTACAGTGTTGTTAAAGCTTTGCTTTGATGGGTTTTATGTTAAGAAGTGCATGTTACATTCTAAACATTAACTGTTAACATGTACCTATTCTTATACTACTTTACATTTACCAAGAAGAAATATTGCAACATCTGTCATAATTATTATTTCTACTGGGGTAGTGCATAAGGACCCCAAACAGGGCTTAGGACTCCATTGTCCTAGGCAACACACAAACAAATAACACAAAGACAAGGGTTGCCCTAGGGAACTCACAGTTTAGGATGTGTTTATTATTATGCTTATATGCATTTATCACTGTCATATCAGAGCACTGTTTTCATATATTTAAAGACAACAAAGTTTTCGCAAAACAGGAAACCATATATTTGGCTTCAAGGCAATATACTGTCCCTTAAAGCACAGGAAATGGCAGGCCAGCTGCCAACATGATGGCAGGAAAGCCTGACAAATAAATATGATTTGCATAAAGCCATAAATGTGGCAAGGCTGGTGGTCAGATGGATCTCTAGTGGGAATGAATTTCAGAGATGAGGCCCTGCCCTGAGGCATTCCTCTCTCCCCAGTCCCCAGGGGTTCCTTCTTAGCCACTGAAAACCAGATCATCCTTGTTGATTATAATGACTGCAGTAGAATAGAGAGTAGGGAGGGGAGATAGCTGAGTCATAGTCCATATAGGTAATTATTAACACTTTGAATGTTGCACAAATGCAAATCAGCTAACAGTGAAGAGCCTGGAAGACAGATATAATGTAGAAAATTGAACAAATGTATCAACGCCTTTTCATTCCCTCTACCCTAGTATTCAGCTCTATTGCGCCTCAGAACATAAATAATATGCAGAAGCATGGATATGAATCAGAAAAGTGGAGGTTTTAGCAGGCCATCTCCTGGCTCGTCTATTGCTTAAAAAATAAAAAAGGTGGTGAGGAGCCCGGTGGCATAATAATTCAGAAAGTGTCTGCATTTTTCCCTGTGCAATTTATACCTATAAAATATCATGTCTTTCTTTTGTGCCCCAAGTTCAGTCACAGGCACAAATCTAACTACTTACATTTGGTTGCTAGGACAAGAGAGCAGCAGCACATTTGCACCTGGAATTATGAAATCTGGCCTCAGCCCTTCTGAAAATATATTCCAAAGTAGATTCTACCAGGAAATAAAATCAGTGACAATATACAACCTCCAATAAAATGCTCCACAAAACCAGCAAGGTTTGCAGTGCATTCATGAGCAACAGCTTCTGCAAGTCAATGCAGCTGGCCCATTGCAAACCTGTCACAATTGTTTAACAAAGCAGAAACAAGAAAAATTAGGTAAAAATCATTGAATGAACTAACACACAGCAGGTTTTCAAATGTAAACATATCACAGATATAATCAAGCCCTGGGAGCAGGGCAATGTAAAACAAGGAAATTTCTCATTCAAAAATTCTAAGGAAGGCACATAGTGCAAACACACAAATTATTAATGTCTTAGGGCTTGGCTACACTGGCGCTTTACAGCGCTGCAACTTTCGCGCTCGGGTGTGAAAAGCACCCCCCTAAACGCTGCAAGATACAGCGCTGTAAAGCCTCAGTGTAATCAGTGCCACAGTGCTGGGAGCATGGCTCCCAGCGCTGCAAGCTATACCCGTAAGCCGCGGCAGCGCTTTGAAATTTCAAGTGTAGCCATACTCTACAGAAGTAGAGAGGGGAGCATATTCCTCACTGTGTGCTGCTCAATCCACATACTGCTACATCCATTCATATGGTTGCAGCACCATAAAGCTGCAAAATGAAAACTACAGGAACATCAGAACTCCACAGAGCTTTCCCAGGCAAAACTCTCGTTTACTTCAATGGGATGAGGATCAGGGCCAAGATTCCAAAACATTTCACTGAAAGTTAGCAAATAAAATACAATAATGAATAAAGACTAGGCAGAGCCATCCTTAGGCACATGCAGCATATGCGGCTGCATAAGGCACCAGAAAGTTTGAGGCACCAGTGGGACCTGTGATGGCCTTTTTGGGGTGGCGGCTGAAGCAGGTGCCCAGAGCAGCCTGCCAAAGAGCGCACCATGCCCTGGCCCAGCCCGATGCTCCGTGCGCAGCCAAGCAGCTTTGGCGCTGGTTCCTCTCCATCCCAGCCCCTCCCCCAGGCTGCTCTCGGCCAGCGGGCTGAGGACTGTCATCTGCCCCCCACCCCCCTCTGCACACTTGCTCCTCTCGGCCAGCCAGCCACCAATTGAGGGCTTCTGCCAGTGATGGGGTAGAGAGGAGCTTCTTTTGCTCCGCTCCAGCCCCACCTCCTCCCCCCAGAGGCTTGTACCACTTGGTGGTGCAAGGGTAGGAGGGGCAAGCTTGGCGGCAGGCCTGGGGTTGTCTGGTTGCCATGCCGCTGCCAGCTGGTCTCCCCTGTGACACAGCCCCTGCCTCCTACCTGTACTCTCAGGCCGCTGACAGGCCTGGGGAAGCACTGGTGTATGGGTGCTGCGCACGCAGCTCCCTCCCACCCCATGCATCCTTCATGGCCCCGCCATTATTCGAATGCGGAAGCCAGGAGCATAGGGTTCCTGGACCATGCTGGGCAGGAGATGGCACCAGCACTGGCATCCACTGAATGGATACCCTGACCAGTGAGTACTCCTTGTTCCAGGTAAGCCCCCTCGGCCTGGGCCCCACGGAGCAACTGGAGATCCAGTTCCTCCTGCCCCATATCCCCACCAGTAGCGCTGGCAGAGACTCAGTTCCCCCTGCCCCATCCTCCCCACCAGCAGGGCAGCTTGGTATCCTTTGCACCTTTTCTCTCCTCTCCCTCGCCCTTGTCTGCTCCATACGAAGCTTGGTGTATGTCAGTAATGGGGGTGGGGGGAGACAACATAGTCCATCGGTATTATAATGTGCTTAAATAAGTTAAACTGGTTTTAATAAAGTGCATGTGGCAAGTACTGTAAGCTTATGTTTGTGTTGCTAAGAGCAAGTTGGGCATAGGGGCACCAGTTTAATAATACTGCGTACAGTCCCAAAAACCTAAGGACAACTTTGAGACTAGGGCCATGCTTTTCACAGGTGACTAGTGAATTGTGGGCACCCAACTTGAGATATCTTAAAGTGCCTAATTTTTAGAAAGTGTGGAGCACCCAAATTCAGAAAATCCATCCCCCTTTCAGGTGTACCAGGTTAGGCACCCAAAATCACTAATCACTTGAAAAATTGGCCTAGATCTTAGGCTGTTCCTGCCTTCTGCTCACTGTACCAGAGGAGGCTTGCTGACACTTCTCCAAACCTCCTTAGATCTTGGGGGCAGTCAGGGGCTGGTCAGCAGCCTCTCAATTGCTCTAACTTGTGCCAGCTGGAAATATCCCCTAGGAGCTATTTTGCTGGTCTTGCTGGAGTGCAGTCCATTCCAACCACATACCCAGCATGTCCCAGCACACCCAGTGTGCCGGGGGCCAAAAGCAGATAGGACAGAACTAGCTAGTGCAAAGGACAGAGAGGGGTCTAAGAATCCAACCCAATGGGCTAAATCGGTCCCTCTAGCTCAGGTGTCAGCAACCTTTCAGAAGTGGTGTGCCGAGCCTTCATTTATTCACTCTAATTTAAGGTTTCGTGTGCCAGTAATACATTTTAACATTTTTAGAAGTCTCTTTCTATAAGTCTATAATATATAACTAAGCTATTGTTGTATGTAAAGTAAATAAGATTTTTTAAATGTTTAAGAAGCTTCATTTAAAATTAAATTAAAATGCAGAGCCCCCCAGACCAGTGGCCAGGACCCAGGAAGTGTGAGTGTCACTGAAAATCAGCTCAAGTGCCGCCTTCGGCACCCATGCCATAGGTTGCCTACCCCTGCTCTAGCTCTACTAACTTAAGTGAAGCTCTACCAGGGATCATTTCAGCCCAATGTTCTGGTGAGCTTTCCATGCAAACCAAAGAATACAGTTCACTAAAATCAGGATAAATTAAACTCAATACAAAATACAAAACAGACATTAAACACCAGATGGATATTTCAATAAAGTGTTATTTTAAAAATTGAACCCCTTTTTTTTCAGTTTGCATGTGTCTGTTTTATATCACATGCTATCTCTACATCTTGGCTTTGCTTCCTCATTTCATATCATTCTCTTTTTTATTCTCCTTATTTTGTCTTGCTTTTATGTTTAAGCCCAATACTTTTTGCACCTCTGAAATAAGTTACACCGTAGATGTCTGAATAATATAAAAGCAGCATAAATCTCTGTTCCAATGCAGAATCATGTAAAAAGTGCATCTGCAAATAACCCTGAAACCAAACAATGAAAAATGATGCATGCATGCGTAC
Organism: Gopherus flavomarginatus; assembly: GCF_025201925.1. Lineage (NCBI taxonomy): Eukaryota > Metazoa > Chordata > Testudines > Testudinidae > Gopherus > Gopherus flavomarginatus. The sequence goes on along the minus strand of NC_066617.1, from coordinate 320,393,758 downwards.
ACACTCCCTTTCCCCCGACCTTCAAATCTGAAATCCCAATATAAAAAGAAAAGAAAAGCTTTGTAATGTTTCCTAGATTTTTCTCACCTTACTTTGTGGAACTAGTGCTATCCTTTGAGAAGAGCATTTCCTGAACCTTAGGAAATAGTACTGATTATTAAGTAATTCTAGAGGACTTGATTGGCCTATGAGCACATTTAAAACAACAAACAGACAACCACAAGCTAGTATATTTTCAAATATTTAATTAGATGAATTGTAGTCATTCAAGCCCGGCTCTTCAGAGGCATTTAGGCACTTCACTTCCATTTAAATCAATGGGAGTTAGACCCCTAAATTCCTTTGAGGATCTGGGCCTCAGGTTTTTATTTACGCTTTTATACGTTTATTCTGAACCCCGTGAAAAGTCAGGACTTTCTTTGCAGAACGGGCTCCCTGTCCTGATTTTATCAAACCCAGAGGAAGCAGGATTGTTAAATGAAGACTATCCCAAAATGATCAATTTGAGTAGTAAATTGTTCAGATTTATTATCGTGTTTCTAGCCACTTTCTGCCAAATAGAAACAAAGTACATTTAAGATAAAATCAACATAGTGAAAGTCGTATAAAATTAATAGAAAATGATAAACTTTCTATAGGTTTATTTAACCATCCTAAATAAATAAATTTATCTAGTGTCTAGCACAATGAGGTCCAGTCCTAAATACAGCCTCTATGTGCTACCACAACATAAATTGTTAATAACAGCCCCTTCTGTAAACTTACAGACAGAATATGTAGGCTGTCAAATGATTCTGTGCTAAATTCTATAGATTTCTAGGGCAATTTCTATGAAACCCATATTGGTTTCATCCCTATTTATTTCTACTAGACAGTTCCATATGGAAAGCAATCCAGATACTTGAATGATTAGGGTTCTTCAGTGACCTTGGTTTGTACGTTGGCAGATATGGGAAAGGCATGAGTTCTCTGAGCAAGCATTGCAATTTTTTAAGCTGTGCTAATTTAGCTGTCTCAAAAAGACTGTCAGTTTGCCCATTGCTGGCTGACTGCTGTTTACTGGCTGTCTACATGACATGGTAAAATGGTAGCTATCAGTATATGTCCCAAAGATAAATTTTAAAAAAAAGAGTTCTGTTACTATACACATGCTGTATGTAGCTATGCCACTATTATGACTTTTTCTGTGTACTGAACCTTTAAAATTCTAAGGCTGGAACCATGTCCATTTTTGAGAGCTGTTTCAGTTCAAAATGGCTGTAGTCACATAGAAACAACAAGGAGTCAGGTGGCACCTTAAAGACTAACAGATTTATTTGGGCATAAGCTTTCATGGGTAAAAAACCTCACTTACCCACAAAAGCTTATGCCTAAATAAATCTTTTAGTCTTTAAGGTGCCACTGGACGCCTTGTTGTTTTTGTGGACACAGACTAACACGGCTACCCCCGATACTTGTAGTCACACAGTGAGTCACATACCCGGTGCTCCTTCATGGAGACTATGACTTTAAAAGTCCGTGAAAGCCCACTTACAAAATGTTTACTGCCATGTAACAGCAACTCTTATCAAGCCTGACAAACTCATTCCACCTAACACGTCATGGTATTTATCTATAAAGAATGTCGTGTAAGATATAAAGTGCACAATTATGCCATAGGTGATGCAGGATGCATGTACAGGTGTTAATTAAAAAGTTGTATGTGTACATTAAAAATATGTTTAATACCATATAATCAAGCAGGGTTGAGAAACAAACTTTTGCCAGAAAAAGGAATGTTGATTCATCTGTCTGCCTAGGAATATGTTGTGAAACAAGTATTGTGAAATCAACATGAATGTTTCATTTGCATTTCAAGTCAACAGAGGAGCAAGTTATCAGGAAAAAGAGAAAAAGCATAGTGTCATCTACTGGAGCACAAACGGAAGGGGAGAAGAATTTTATTTGGGGATACACTTCAAAAGAATATATTTCAGAGGTTTCCGGACTACAAGAAGAGCAGAGGATCTCTTGGTAATCCATCACTTAGGAGGAAAAAAGGCCATCGCTTTTTGTATCTTTGAACAGTGGATCCCCTACCATGTGGGTGAGTGATGCTGAAAGATTGCTTTAGGTACAACACTTAGTTTAGTCAAAGGTTGTAGCCCGTTATGTAGTTTGTGGCAAGTTTTAGTCACATAGAAGCATGTTATGTTTTTGGTTTGTTCATGACTATTTCTATCTCTGTGATTCTTGCTTAATATCACTTGAACCTCTGTTCTTTGTTAATAAACTTATTCTTATTTTATTATAAATTCTTCTCAGCCCTGTTATATTGAAGTGAGGAAGGCATCCTCAGCAGAGCCAAGAGACTGGTGTGTATTCTGTATCTTTGGAGGCAGTGGACTTGGTATTTCAAAGGGCATCAGTGACAGAGGCTGGATGCTTCAGGGGAGATGCTTCTGGTGGGTTCAGGAACTGAAGTACACCAAGGGTTAACCTGCAAGACAAAGTTAGGACTGGCAGAGTCCTATGGAGTTTGTTTGGCTGGCTAACAGACTGGGGTGGCAGGGAGCTGCCAGACTGTATAGCACCAACAAATCCCTCTTTTGCCAAGGCAGAGGGGTAACAGGGTGTTATACACCGAGACAATGTCAAAGAGACTCAACATTTGTTCTTTTTTGCTTTGCTGTTTCTCTTAATCTGAAGTCAGTTACTTAGACTGAAAGTGTACGATTGCTCTTTTTGTATTGAAAAAACACAACATAAGCCCTATCACTATTCATTTGTTGGCAATTGGTAAATGCCAGCAACTTTGGGTTCTCCCAATTTCTTACCAAATATTTACATAGCTTTTGAATGCATTGATGTAACCTGTTCCATAGCACAGAGTCCCCTGTCATACATTCATGTAGCATCCTGTTGATTAAGAACTGCTTTATTAAAATAAAAATATTCATACATTACACCCATTCCTAGCAAGAGAACTGTGCAGATATTTTATAGCCAATGGCAACGTAAAGTCAAATCCAATATTATCCCAAAAAGCAAAAGAGCTAAAGTCCAATCCATTTCAGTGCAAGACTGAATCCCTCCCTGGTGTTAATAATTGTGCAGGAATAACTCCTTGGTTCTGCTTACATGGATCTTTTCAGTCACTGGAAATATACAAGTATGACGGAGTATACCAGGCCCATTAAGGCCCCCTGCTGGGGGCCTCACAGTCCTAGCACTCCCTGCCCCAGAAAAGGAGCAATGAAGGTCGGTCCTCCAGGCCTGCCTAGAAAGGCTTCAGGGAAGCAAAAGGAGCTGCAGGGCCTGAGCAGGCCAGTTCCTGGCTGGGACCAGAGAAGTAAGGAAGGTGCTCCTTGCTGGTTGCTGGAGCTCAAGTGAGGAATGCATTCCGTGAAGCAGGAGGGGAGTTGAGAAGTTCAGCTCTAAGCTACGGATGAAGAGGAAGGGACTATGTGGAAAGCATCCCAGGGAACAGCAGCAGACACCATTAAAAGAAGCAGCATATGGCTGCTGTTTGTAGGGTTCTTGGGTTGGGATACAGAGTGGTGGGTAGGCCTAATGGTGAGGTGGCCAAAACCCCAAGAAAGGGGGACATTTTGTTCAGAAGCCCAAGCTGGAATTTAAAAGGCTCCAGGATGAGGCTGAAGACTCTGCATAGGACCAACCATTTGTTGAATTTTGTTACTGTTATGTTGCACTCCATATGCTTTATAAAAATATGTTTATAAGTGTGAATATGATGTAACTGTAATATGCTTTATGCAAAAGGTCTCTTAGAAAGCTTCTGATTTATTGAGTGTGTTCATCCCATTTGTTTGCATGTATTATTTCTATGTCTGGAGTTAGGAGAATAAGATATAAACTTGTATTACTGAGGCAAACATTAAGTGGAAGCTATTAAGGGTGCTTCAGAATCAGTGACCTGTAAATGGCTCTTTTTAGTTGCACACTTTCCTGGGTGTGTGCAGTTCAGCCCTGAAAGAATGGAGAATGAGGTCTTACAGTGACATGTGATCATATCACCTGAACTGGAATCCATCTTAAATCTGGTGCTTTTCCATTTAGAAGGAGGGGTGGGAACCCAGAGGGACAAAAGATTCCCGCCTTGTGCCAAAGATAAAAATGAGGGTGGAACAGAACAAAGGGAGCTTCCAGTCATGAGTAAACCCCTAGTTTCCACTTAAGATGCCTGCTGGAACTAACAAGGACTATACCTGGGAAAAGGATTGGGCCCAGAGTAGGAAGGAGTCTAGTCTGTGAAAGAAGCTTATTGGAACATCTCTGAGGGTGAGATTTACCTGTATTCAGTTTCTTAATGTATTAGGCTTAGACTTGCTTGTTTTGTTTTATTTTGCTTGATAACTTACTTTGTTCTGTCTGTTATTACTTGGAACCACTTGAATCCTACTTTATATACTTAATAAAATCACTTTTGTTTATTAATTAACCCAGAGTAATACCTGGGGGAACTAACAGCTGTGCATATCTCTCTATCAGTGTTATAGAGGGCAGACAATTTATGAGTTTACCCTGTATAAGCTTTATACAGAATAAAACAGATTTATTTGGGGTTTGGATCCCCTTGGGAACTGGGCGTCTGGGTGCTGGAGATAGGTGACCTGCTGAGCAGTTTTTGGTTAAAGTCTGCAGCTTTGGGGGCATGGACCAGACCTGGGTCTGTTTTGCAGCAGGCTAGAATGTCTGGCTCAACAAGGCAGGGTTCTGGCATCCCAAACTGTCAGGGAAAACAGGCTCAGAGGTAAATTCAGCACGTCAGGTGACCGTCCCAGGGAGGTCTATGTGACCGAACCTGTCACAGTTACCTCCCCAGAAGGAGACTGAACTTGAAGGAGTGACCTGGCTGGAGATCTGGGACAATAAGAACCAATAAGGCAAAAAGTCTCCAGGAAGGAAGCCCTGGGGGCACTGCTTTATACCAGGGCAGGCACAGTCTTAAAGCCAACCCAGAAGGGTCTGAAGACTGAGCCAGTGACAGAACTAAAGACTTTAACAAGGGCACAGGGACAGGTCCTGTTGGAGCTCTGACCCTGGCAGGGGCTTGTTTGTGCATAGTGACTGTGTGTGACTTGGCCGGAGGGCTGGGCCACTGAAGACCCATCTGATGAGGTTATTAGCCAAAAGGGGGCACCAGGAGCAGAAAGAGAGAGTGAGGGCAGATTCACACCCAACCAACAGAAGGTGCTCATGAGAGGTGGATGGCCCCCATCACAACATGTATCTGAGACCTTTCATTTTCTTTGAAAATGGAAGGACTTACAGCTAGATGTGAGGATTTAAAGTTGAAGGAATTTAAAGTTGTCAGTGTTTACTAGCTATGGGATGACCTTATTATGCAGAGAATTCCCTGAGCTAAATTTCTGCCATGTATCCTTTATAACAATAGAGACAGTAGGGATTGATCCACCATTATACAAAGTATTTGCCTTTTCTTTAACCTCACATGCGAGTGAATGACTGTTTCGTACATATGTGGAATCCAGGAATGTGATGGAAAATGCCAATTTGATAGTCTCTATCATGGGTTTGGAGTTCAAAAGCTCTAACTGTTTGCTGACTTCATGCTATGATGCCAAGGAATGCTGGCTGAACACCAAACACCTTTACTGAGGTTTTGATTATAACACATTTATTTCTGACAGATAGCTATTAAGAAACCACGGCACCCACTAGGAGCCAAAGGTCTGATCCAAAACCCACTGAAATCAGAGCAAGTCTTTCCACTGACTTCAATAGGCTTTGGATCGAGTCCCAAATGCTTAGAAATGCTAAGCGCTTATTACCCCACTGAAGTCAATGGGAACTTTGCCTGAGAAAGGAGTTTAGGATCAGGCACCATATCTGCTAAAGCTATTGTATTACAGTACACTACAAATTAGCTTAATATCTTTTAGTAGGATATGGCTATATTTAAAGTTTGGCTCCCAGTGAATTCCCTCTAGTACATTCAGTCATTGATCAATGACTCACCCTGGGACAGTTTGCCCTCCAATAAATATACCACGCAGAAAATTACTTATTACCAGTCTACTGTCCTGCTTGCCAACCAGAAATATAGGAAGGATATTTTTACTTTTGTGTTCCCTATAAAATTGTCTAACCTGAACATGTGAAAGGTAAATCTAGGGCCACTTTCATTCCTAGTGCAAGATTACTGACTTCAGTGGGATAAATCTAGTCCCTAATGGCCTGATTTTTTATAAATGATGTGAAGAAAACCTATATGTAATGGAATCCACAAAGGGCTGTATTACATTCTGTTAATGATAGATTAGGAACTGACTGGTGTGCCATCATTTTGTGCTAGCTCAAGGCAGGTGGAGGGTCCATGACTCTGCGGCTCCTCACAGCTGCCGGCCCGGCTCTTACCATGGCCAGGTTGGGGCTTTGAGGCACCCTCTTGGCCAGAGCCAGGTCATGAAGAGCCACGTGGGCAGCTGTCAGGAGCCGGCATGGAGTCGCGGATCCTTTTCCTGCCTTGGGCGGCTGGGGAGCAGGGACATGGGCTGGGGGCTGCTCTCAGCTCCCCCGTACACCGGGCAGGTGGAGGGTCTGCTACAGCTCCTCACAGCTGGCCAGGCTGACTCCCTGGCCAGGCTCCAGGCTGGTCCAGCCGGGGCTGGGGCCTTAGGGAGAAGAGGAGGGGAAGGGGGCAGGGTCCACCTGGGTGAAAAGTGGATGGGCCAGGCGGGGCCACACAGGCAGTTTGGGTAGACTTAGCCTTCCTGTGCCTTTGATACCTGCTGCCCGTGGCTGTAGCATTTCTAGTGTAGACCGCCCTAAGTGAATAGCCTATGTTTGAATGACATATCCTCAGACTCTCCTGCTTGGGATGTGAAGGTCATTATTAGTCACTGTTTAAAGCTAAGATGGGGGTTTGACCCTCTCTGAAACCTGCCATTTGCAAAGGGTTATATGCAGGACTGAGCTATCTTGGGCTCTCTGATCAATGCCATCCATCTGTTTTCATTGTTCCTTTAAACATTCCCATTAGATGAGGCCCTTGTGTAACACATCCATATGCTCTAGACTGTACAGATACAGTAGTAGGCATCCCTCAGTCTTGAGAGACCATGGGTATGCGCCCCGCCCTGAGAGGTAAAAAATTTACTCAGTTTTATGGCAGCCGTGAATGTGGCTGAAGAGACCCATTCAAGAGAGACCATCACTGCTGCATTTGTCACATTTAAAGGTGATGTTTTGACCCTTTGGTCTCTGCCTTGTGTGAGCTCTTTTCTCCTCTGCTAAACTGCACTGCTTCCTCTATAACTCCGGAGACCTTTGTTAAGCTCTTGTTTCCAAAGGCTGTTATACTGAGTGGGATATTCCCATTTGTCCACATCCATGTCCATTTCTTTGCGGTCTCGCTTGCACGCATCCTTGAAATGCAATTTTGGGTGTCCTTTGGGTCTTCTTCCAGATGCCAATTTGCCATAGAGGATGTCCTTTGGGATACAGACACAAAATCAGAATAAATTACACATGCAGAACTACATCCTAGACCCTGGTCTTTCAGCTCCAGAAACACAAGGAGCTACACTGCAACCTAAAGCAGGTATCTACTTATTGATAGTAGTAGGTCCTTTCTATTCTCTATGGGACTGCCACTCCAGGGTATAATTATGGTTAGCTAGTGTTTTCTGACTACAGTTAACATGCAGAAAATATGTAGGATTCTATTTCTTTTCATTGTGGTGGGGACTTTGAAGACAGGAAGGAGAGTTGAAATAGGTAAAACAAGATTTGAATAAAACTGACTGAGTACCAGTCTCTCTCCTCCTCCCTAGCTCTCTCTGTCTCTGACTTTTTTTTTTCCCTTTCGGCTGCTTTGTTTTCCGTCTCCCTCATCATGAGATAATTTCTGGCTTGGGGTAAGAAGTTGCACTGTAAATTGTGGTGGCTAGACACAGGTTTATTTCAGTTGGCTGAATCTTTTTAAGGAGGGTCTGCTGAGCATAGGATTACAATGTGAGAAGGGTGCAATTATTATAGCTGCTGCGTGTTAATTATCTGCCCTCCTCTCACATGTACAGAATTTAAAGAGTGCATAGAGGGAGTTTCTGCTCAGCTTCTGAGAACAAGTTTTTCCTAAAGTTCTTATAATTCATCAAATTTTTTCTAGAGGATCCTAGAGATCAATGATAAACAAGACTCATCAGTTCTATTTAGTCAGCTCCATGCAAACCAGTTCAGGATTGCTCCCTCCCACAAATGAAAGTTCTCATCAGGGGCAGCTCCAGGGACCAGCACGCCAAGCATGTGCCTGGGGCGTCTAGCCACGGAGGGCACTCTGCCGGTCACTGTGAGGGCGGCAGGCAGGTTGCCTTCGGTGGCTTGCCTGTGGAGAGTCCGCTGGTCTCATGGCTTCGGTGAACCTCCTGCAGGTGTGCCGCCGAATCCGCGGGACTGGGGACCTCCGCAGGCAAGCCACCGAAGGCAGTCTGCCTGCTGTGCTTGGGGCAGCAAAATACCTAGAGCCGCCCCTGTAGGTTGCAAGGGATTGGGAGAGATGGTCCTGGCCTAGGTGTTACTACAATATAAATAATAAATGATAGTGTGTCTCACTAATGATGCCCTCCAGTAGGCACAAATGGACATACTATATAAGAAAGTAATAAACTGAAGCAACAGTGGCTCAGGCTTCTCATTGATATTTTGAAGCTATTTGGATCTACTGTGATATAGAACCTGATCCTAAAATTATCTCACTCATTCTTTCTTGAGAGCAAGGAGGGACGGTAGCGGATGATTAAATTACCAGTCATATTACTGGCATGCACTCAGCTATGTATTTACAAGAAGATGAAAGGATAAATTCCGAGCCATTCAAAAAGAATCAAAGGAAGGAAGCTTGATTTCTTTTGAATGGATGGTATTATGCATTTCAATTAAAACAGTGGATTTTCAAAAAGAAAAATGTGGACATTCTGAACTTTTGGAAACCATGCGTTGGAAATATTATTGCTTTCTCTTTTGTTTCCTATTTTTGTTGAAACTATTATTAAGACAGTCACCGGAGTTTACAATGGGAATGCAGTAATTAATTATGTACCAGTATTATGTGTTTACTCTCTCAACCTATGCAGTCTAAATTAATTAGCATCAATTAGCATTAATACATTCTTTGAGTCATTTGTGGCTTATGTTTTGTATATGTGCATACCGGAAAATATCACTCTATCTATCACCTGCTTTCCCATATCATACCCCTCACTATAGTACCTGAACCACCTAATAGAGCCAGAAATGGGAGCTTGGGATAGAACTGGTGGTCCAAAAGAATAAGGAGAGGTGCTCTACAAGCTTTCTATGTCAGGAAAAGTGAAAGGACATAAAGAGTGATGGCTTAAGGATCGGGGGTGCAGTCTATATATTTATGCACATGTACTGTCTGCCCAGAAATAGTGCCTATGCGCAGTCATCAGAGGTGGCTCCAGACCCCAGCACGCCAAGCGCGTGCTTGGGGTGGCATGCCGTGGGGGGCGCTCTGCCGGTCGCTGGGAGGGCAGCAGGCAGCTCCGGTGGACCTCCCGCAGGCGAAATGTCTAGAGCCGCCCCTGGCAGTCATTCCACACAGATTATGTCTATCTGTAGTAGAAATAGATGAAGTGAAGATGCTTACTATGAGGTTGGTTTTAGCCATAGCTTGTTCAGAGCACACAGCAGCAGCAAAGGGTAAGCTAAGATATTCTTCATTTTATTCCTGTCTTGTTTGCAATGTCTGAAAATAAGTGTATTGTGCATATGTTACAAAAAGGTTGGCATATGTCTTGCAATTCATATCATGTCCTTTTATGCTGGAGGAATCAAAGGATTCATCAATTTATGTAATGTTTGGACAGTTCTTTGAAAATGTAACATGCAGTACACTTGCTAAAGATTGTTATCATTCAGTATCTTTACTAGATGCAGTTGTAAAGCACTGGTTAGCAATATTCTGAGAGACTGTGAGAAAGTATTAGTCTGATGGAAACGAATGAATAATAAAGGTCATTTTGGAAACTTCAGCTTTCCCTAGGGGTGCTGGAACCATTTGTATAGCAAGGGGGCTGAGAGCCTGTAGGGGGGTGATTACTCTGCTCCTGCCCTGAAGGGCTTAAAACAGCCCTGGAAGAGGGCTGTGGCAGGGGAAAAGCTGGACTTTTTGGGAAAGCAGCCACAGTGGTAGCCCGTGCAATCAGCGCCCAGCTGGCCCTATTAGGAGGGCGGTGGGCCAGAAGAATGAAGACAGACTTTCTCTATCCTGGTGAGAGAGAAGGACCTGGCTGCCTGGGAAGCTGAGGAGAGTAACTAGGGTGGAGCAGTGCTGCGGAAGGGCAGAGGGAACTGGGGAGCTCCAGCCTAGCTAAACCCTAGGCTGCGTTAAGGGCCCACAAAAGGGTACTAGGGCTGCAGAGGAGCAGCCCAGGAATAGGCAGAGGCAGCTTGTCCAACCCCCCTTGCCGATGATGAGTGGTTAACAAACTGCCATCTGCCCCAGTGTGCAGGGGCTAAATGGAGATTGGCAGTAGCCACTGAGACAAGGTGAGGATAGGGGCTTGGGTGTTCCCCTGGGTGGAGAGACCCAGATTGTCGGTTGTTGCGGTGGGCAGAACCCCTGGGCAAAGGGTATCAGGGTCCAGGAGGTGAGACATCAGCCGGCAGAGGGCACTCTGGAGTTGGAGAGCTAATTCCCAAGACAACCAGCAAGAGGTGTCATGCCAGTGAGTCTTCACCCCGCCACAGAGCCATTGAACCAAACTGTAAACCCTGGATATGATGGAAATCACTTCAAGACAGGGGGCACTGCAGTACCCCCAGCACCCCTAGTTCCAGCACCTATGGCTTCCCCTGCTTCTTAATTATTTATGAATGTATTCCTTATATAGCACTATAGATGTGCATGCATCTTTGCAAAAGTGGGTAAGGATGGAGTCTCTGCCCTAAAGAGTTTGCAGTATAAATTAAACAACCCCAACAGAAGATGACAATGCAGGGAAAGGTTGAGGTGGGAGAACAAATGTGAAGACAATACAATGTTTGGTCATTTGAAGAATAATGTATGTGGCCTTCTTTATACTTACCTTTGCATTCCTACCCCCCATTGCTCTGTCCCCATTTTCAGAGCTAATATACACACTAGCATTAACAAAGGGCCACATCATAGACATGAAGGGTCCTTTCTGTGAATGGAGATTCAGGCATCAGCCTACACGGTTGCACTTTCCTTGCTGCTCTGGACCTCACAAAAATCCATATGTGGGGTTGGGGATCCACACATGAGGAGGGGATAGGCTAGGAGTGAGACTGGACTGCATGTCCATTTTTCTCCCCCCACCAATACCACAGGTAATCTGTAGGAAAGTTAGGAATCTGTGGAACTCTCCATTCTTATTACATGAATATGGTTGAACAGCCCCACTGAGAATTTTGTCATTTCCTCCAGCTAGTGAGCTGCATTTTCTAAGGACTGATTTGACTTTTGATAAATGCCCCCCACCCCGATTTTGTCCACCAATAATGCAACCTCCACTTTAGGAAGCATGGAAAACTCAGTCTAGGAATTTTCATCCTCTCGCCATTTAGGTTTAGGCAGCATTTTGGCTGACTTAGAGCTATGAGCCACCAACTCATTTGAGAGACACTAGTAGTTGCTCTGTGAGCAATCATTTATTCCATATCTTGCATAGCAGATGTATTATTGCTAGTGCAAGCTCCAGCACAGGGATACAGAGGGGGTGAATCCTCTTTGCAGTTCTGACTACTGCCAGCTCAGTGTGGCTCTAAGGGGCTTGGAAATGCAAGCTGCATTCAGATAGACAGCTCTCAGACTCTAGAGCCTCTCTATGCAACACTGGCTACTCACCATGGTTACTACAGATCTCTTCCCTATAATACTGCCTGCCTGCTGCAGCACTTACTGCTAATGACACATGGTGGCAGCAATTTGTGTGCAAGAGTCTCCAAAGCACAGCAACTACCAACATAACAAGTAGGTGTCACAGAAGGTGCTGCCAGGGGTGGCTCTAGACATTTTGCCACTCCAAGCAGGGCAGCATGCCGTGGAGGGCATTCTGCCAGTCGCCGGGAGGGCAGCAGGTGACTCTGGTGGACCTCCCGCAGGCGTGCCTGCAGAGGGTCCGCCGGTCCCACGGTCTGCAGGTCCACCGGAGCCGCGGGACCAGCGGACCCTCCGCAGGCATGCCTGTAGGAGGTCCACCAAAGACCGGCAGAGCGCCCCCCGCGGCATACCGCCCCAAGCACGCGTTTGGCGTGCTGGGGCCTGGAACCGCCCCTGGAAACCTAGCAGGATTACAACATTGTCCATGCACATATCAGTAACAATATATGCTACATGTTACTGTGGAATCTACCTCTAGTTTAAACCACACTCCACTCCTCTCCATGCAAGGGGAGTTGCTCATGATGATTCCCAGTTTTTACATAGTAACTTTATCGGGCTTTGCCAAAGCATAGATTGCTATATGGCAAAAAGTTTGATACAAATTGTCCAGCTGTGGTTTCCATAGTTATTAATTGTTCTGTGTCCAATTAATCCTGAGTAGAGCGCAGGAGCTGGTCCAAGAGGTAACTATAGCAGGACCGCTTGGAAATAGTGACCATAATACAATAGCATTCAATATCCCTGTGGTGGGAAGAACATCTCAACAGCCCAACACTGTGGCATTTAATTTCAAAAGGGGGAACTATACAAAAATGAGGGGGTTAGTTAAACAAAAGTTGAAAGGTACAGTGACTAAAGTGAAATCCTTGCAAGCTGCATGGGTGCTTTTTAAAGACACCATAATAGATGCCCAACTTCAATGTATACTCCAAATTAAGAAACACAGTAAAAGAACAAAAAATGAGCCACCGTGGCTTAACAACCATGTAAAAGAAGCAGTGAGAGATAAAAAGACTTCCTTTAAAAAGTGGAAGTCAAATCCTAGTGAGGCAAATAGAAAGGAGCATAAACACTGCCAACTTAAGTGCAAGAGTATAATAAGAAAAGCCAAAGAAGAGTTTGAAGAACGGCTAGCCAAAAACTCCAAAGGTAATAACAAAATATTTTTTAAGTACATCAGAAGCAGGAAGCCTGCTAAACAACCAGTGGGGCCCCTTGACGATCGAAATACAAAAGGAGCGCTTAAAGACGATAAAGTCATTGTGGAGAAACTAAATGGGTTCTTTGCTTCAGTCTTCACGACTGAGGATGTTAGGGAGATTCCCAAACCTGAGCTGGCTTTTGTAGGTGACAAATCTGAGGAACTGTCACAGATTGAAGTGTCACTAGAGGAGGTTTTGGAATTAATTGATAAACTCAACATTAACAAGTCACCGGGACCCGATGGCATTCACCCAAGAGTTCTGAAAGAACTCAAATGTGAAATTGCAGAACTATTAACTAAGGTTTGTAACCTGTCCTTTAAATCGGCTTCGGTACCCAATGACTGGAAGTTAGCTAATGTAACGCCAATATTTAAAAAGGGCTCTAGAGGTGATCCCAGCAATTACAGACTGGTAAGTCTAACATCGGTACTGGGCAAATTAGTCGAAACAATAGTTAAGAAAAAAATTGTCAGACACATAGAAAAACATAAACTGTTGAGCAATAGTCAACATGGTTTCTGTAAAAGGAAATCGTGTCTTACTAATCTATTAGAGTTCTTTGAAGGGGTCAACAAACATGTGGACAAGGGGGATCCAGTGGACATAATGTACTTAGATTTCCAGAAAGCCTTTGACAAAGTCCCTCACCATAGGCTGTTATGTAAATTAAGCTGTGATGGGATAAAAGAGAAGGTCCTTTCATGGACTGAGAACTGGTTAAAAGACAGGGAACAAAGGGTAGGAATTAATGGTGCATTTTCAGAATGGAGAGGGGTAACTAGTGGTGTTCCCCAAGGATCAGTCCTAGGACCAATCCTATTCAATTTATTCGTAAATGATCTGGAGAAAGGGGTAAACAGTGAGGTGGCAAAGTTTACAGATGATACTAAACTACTCAAGATAGTTAAGACCAAAACAGATTGCGAAGAACTTCAAAAAGATCTCACAAAACTAAGTGATTGGGCAACAAAATGGCAAATGAAATTTAATGTGGATAAATGTAAAGTAATGCACATTGGAAAAAATAATCCCAATTATACATACAATATGATGGGGGCTAATTTAGCTACAATGAGTCAGGAAAAAGATCTTGGGGTCATCATGGATAGTTCTCTGAAGATGTCCACACAGTGTGCAGAGGCGGTCAAAAAAGCAAACAGGATGTTAGGAATCATTAAAAAGGGGCTAGAGAATAAGACTGAGAATATATTATTGCTCTTATATAAATCCATGGTACGCCCATATCTCGAATACTGTGTACAGATGTGGTCTCCTCACCTCAAAAAAGATATTCTAGCACTAGAAAAGGTTCAGAAAAGGGCAACTAAAATGATTAGGGGTTTGGAGAGGGTCCCATATGAGGAAAGATTAAAGAGGCTAGGATTCTTCAGCTTGGAAAAGAGGAGACTAAGGGGGGATATGATAGAGGTATATAAAATCATGAGTGATGTGGAGAAAGTGGATAAGGAAAAGTTATTTACTTATTCCCATAGTAGAAGAACTAGTGGTCACCAAATGAAATTAATAGGTACCAGGTCTAAAACAAATAAAAGGAAGTTCTTCTTCACGCAGCGCACAGTCAACTTGTGGAACTCCTTACCTGAGGAAATTGTGAAGGCTGGGACTATAACAGTGTTTAAAAGAGAACTGGATAAATTAATGGTGGTTAAGTTCATAAATGGCTATTAGCCAGGATGGGTAAAGAATGGTGTCCCTAGCCTCTGTTTGTCAGAGGATGGAGATGGATGGCAGGAGAGAGATCACTTGATCATTGCCTGTTAGGTTTACTCCCTCTGGGGCATCTGGCATTGGCCACTGTCGGTAGACATATACTGGGCTAGATGGACCTTTGGTGTGACCCGGTACGGCCATTCTTATGTTCTTAGCTATGTAACCAAGTTTTTGTCTTTAGTAGGAGTTGTGGGCATTCAACACTGACCCTCAAAGTCAGTTTGCAGCTAACACCCATTAATTTCAATTGGAATTAGGTGCCTAAAATACCTTTGAGCATCTGGGCCTTAGTGACTAAATGATTTACCTAAGATCACATGAGTCAGTTGCAGAGGTAAAACTAGAAGCCAGCTCTCTCAACTCCCAATCTTATGCTGTAACCACATGACACTCTCCCTCCAATATTGCCTACTCGTGTATAATGCATGTACTTACTTGCACATGCATTTATTTTGTTGATGACATTAAGGCAATTGAAAAGACCTCTTAATATCCATTACAGTAGTTCTTTATTTTCATTTTTTTAAAGTTTATTGGACCAGATTTTGAGCTCCACTACACTGATGTAAATCCAGAGTAACAACTGACTTCAACTCAGTTACTCTGGATTTACACCATTTTTACTGAGTGAGATCAGTTCCTGGGACTTTTCCTAAATCTGGCAGATTAATAAAATTGCTCACTTGAGCAATAACATAGTAAATTCAGTCATTTCAGTTACAGGCAAAATCAGATAAATCAGTCTCAAGTTCATTAATGTCTTGACATGAAAGTGACTCGATAGCCATTGGTTTCAAATAACTTTCTAGTTAAGAGGAACAAAGCCTCATCTCAGTGAGGGAAAATGCTCTATATTACTCTGGAGCAATCTGATTAATAAAAAGGGACATATATAGCTCTAGTAGCTCATTTCATTTCAGAAATAGCCCTATCCTCCTTGTCCCACTTAAATTGCCACCACAATAAATTGCCTCTCTGCTCCCCCATGCATAAACCTTGGATCAGTGAGATTATAGCTGCATTTCAAACTACCTCAATCAGGAGTTTATTAAGCTCTCATGGTGAATAATATTGTATCTGTTAAGAAGACATCAGGACAATGTGTTTTCCTCTAGCGAGTCTCTTCTAGTTATTTAATTATCCTACCTAGATATTCATGCTGTGCTTTTTTCCCCCATTAATGCTAATAAAATTAGGTTTCCTCTTATAAACATTTTCAGTGTCTCCCAGAACAAGATTAAACAAGGGACGGAGCCCTTTTAAAAATATAGCAGAGCTCAGCCTGAGGAAGAGGCAACACATACACTGTCCTTCACTTTTGCATAGCTCCTAAGACAGTGGGGCTCCAACTTCATTGAGGCCTCTTGGGGCAACTGCAGTATAAATACTAACAGCAATATAATGTCACCATTAAAAAAAATCAGTATTTATCACCAGTATCATCACAGTAGGATCTGACATACGGTAGACTTTACCTGTTCTAAGGAGAGAGAAATACTGCAGTATTTCAGCTACCTCACCATGGTAACTGGTCATAAAGCTGACTTTTCAAATGGCTGCCATTGAGGATGGTGCGAAAAGAGAGCACGCATGCACACAGCTTCTGAGTCATGTCAGCCTTTTCAGAGCTTGCTGATATTGTCATCCTTTTAAGATCAATACACCTGGACTAAAATCACTTAATACAGTCTTATTTTGAATTCCACTGCCTCAATATCAGTAGTCCTACTAAAGGTGGAGTGCTACTCTCGTAATCTTCATCCACATTATTTTTAGTTTTGTTATGCTCATAGGTACTGTTGACTGCTTTCATCGCAAACCTCTTTGAGACCGGATGTGAATGCAACCTTCCATTAACAAAACTGTCAGGTTAATCAGAAGCCCTCCACCCAAGACAAATCCATCTAGAAATTTGAGAACCCACCCAGGAGTTTGTTTTGGGAGGTGTGCATGTGAAGGAAGGGCAAACACACAGAAGCTGAGAATGGACAAGAACAGAAAGAGAGGCAGCAGCAAAAAAGCACAAAAGTAGAGCACCAGCCAGGGAGCACAGTGGACCCTGGAAAAAGCTAGAGAGAGCTTTTGGGTCTGGTGTTGGCTAAAAAGGCTTGGGGTTATAAGATAAGAAACTGTTCTTTTTGTTCTTGCTTTCTAAGTTTGGTGAAGTAGGACTTTGTACATTCTTAGTAAATAAACAAGATTGGAAGGAAATGGTCAGGGCCCATAACAGGGTGGTCTGACTTAATGGTTAGAGCTTGGAGTTGAGTTAGGGCATGATCAGAAGCCACACCAAACATCCAGCCAAAGTCAGAGTTAGGAATCATGCCAAGGGTCCAAGCCAAAGTCAGAAACCACACTCAGGATTAAGCCAGAGTCAGAAGTCACACCAAGGGTCAAAGATGGAGTCAGCAGCAGGATATGGGTATGGAAGCAGGAGCAGCGATGAAGTAGGGTAACAGGAACAAGGCAAGGTAGCAGGGGGAAGGATCAAGGAGTAGGAGCCAGGTGAGGAGGCAACGACTTGATTTCAGATGTCTAGGCAACAACAGGCCTAGCAACTAGTTGCTCAGACTAGGGGTAGGGCAAGAACAGGAAGCTTTATACTTGATGGTGTCCAATCAGCAGTCTGCTGCTAATCACCTGACCCTGCTGAGTCAGCACGTGCAGTCTCTGGTGGTGGATTATTAGACACAGTTTCCTCATCTGACCTGGTAGTACAGTGAGATAGAATGTAAGGCTCTCTGCTTGGCAAGCCCATGGGCCTGGCTTTGAGACCTGCGATGCCTGACAAATGCCTCACAAGCATTTGTCCTAACTGAAACATTCCCCAGGGTCCTGAACTTTGACTAGCTTCTCAGGTCAAAAAGGGGCAAAGGATGCCCCATCTAAGTTCCGAGCCCTATTGTGCTAGGTGCTGTACAAACACATAGCAAGAAACTGGTGTTGCCCTGAAGAGCTTACAGTCTAGCTAGACATGGCAAAGAAAGGAATTATTATTGCTCCAATTTTACAGATGGGGAATTGAGGCAGAAAGAGATTAAATGACTTGCCCCACATCACAGGGAAATCTGTGGCAGAAAACTGAACCCAGCTCTTCTAAGTGCCAGTTTAATGCCTTACCCACATAGGGCTCAACTCCACAGAAGTACGGATGGCTAAGAGAGGAAAAGGTACTCATTTCCAGGAACATGTGCTTTAACAAAAATCCAGAGGGGAAAGGTGAGGAGATTGGTACTAATATTGGAGGAGCTGGATATGAGAAACTTCTTTCCTCAACCAGCTCGATGAAATGGGCTAAATAATTATCTCATTTCCACTAATGTAAAACCTGAATTAACTCCACTGAAGGTAATTACCTTACATCCAGATAATTGTGTAACTGAGATCAGAGTCTGGGCCTCTTACAGCCACTTTTCCACCTTAGGAAGCTTGAGCCAGGTTGGCACAAATTTGAGGGGGAAATAATTAAAGCCACAGGCAAGGCAGTACAGAAGCAAATGTGTCAGGCTGAGCAGCAAGAGACTAGAGCATGAGCTGTGTTTAAAAGTTTTTTAAAAATTAAAGTATTTGGCACTTTGTCACAGCCAGGAAACACAGACGCCAAAGTTTTCAGTGACCCTAGACATGGAGGGGGGAGGGGAAGAGACAGATGGATCATAACCAGCCTAAAGCAGAGCTACTAAGATGGGCAGTGAGGTGACCAGACTGCAGATGGCTAGAAATGCTGCTCCTTTCATGAAGATGAAGCTTATCCATCTGCTAGCCTACCCCACAGCCAGTCAAGGTGAGATAAAGCCTGACACAGCCCAAATCTGCACAGAGACAAAGACAAATCCTGTCAGTGATCCATAGACAGCACAGAGGTAGGGAGAAATCCCATTCATCATCTCAGTAGTACAAGGTAAAGAGAGAGTCTGTCAGAAAGTTTGACTGCCACTGCCAATCAAGAGAGCAACAGATTGTCATCCACAGCCAGTCAATCCACCTAGCCAAGAAGGGTCAACCAGACAGCCAAGAAGAAGCCAGCTGGCTATCTTAGAAGTGCCAGCCATGCCTGGAGGTGTTGGGTAAGAGGTGTCAAAGGGTCTTTGGGACTCTGACAGTGAAGCATAATTGTAAATAAATCTTTCTGCATGATCTTAAAGCCACAGGAGAACACAGCCAGGGAGAAATGGATCCAAGGGCTGGGTCTAGATAATTCTGCATAATGCAGGTCTTGTTGAGTACTGCAAAATCAGAGTTTCTGCATGTTCATTCAAATTCACAACAGCTGTTTACTTCACCTTGTTGCTACTTATGTGCATTCATTCATTTTTTCTACACATATATGCTTTCAGAATGGTTGTTCATGCAAGTGAGGGTTACCTCAGACACAATCAAAGTATTGGTTTGAATTGTGGTGAATAATGGATTTTTTGGCTGACAGTTCGGAGGAAGGCGGGGGAGAGGGAGTTCTGGGTTAATCCAAAACCAAATTTTTCAGCAAATTGAAAAGAAAAAAATTTCATTTCAGGTCACATGAAATGTTTTGTCAGTTTTAAGCATTTTTTAATTTTTGTTTTAAATTAAATGAAAAATTATTTTGAATAAAAAAATGGAAATGTTTCATTAGAAAATGAAAAAACAAAACATTTTTTAAACATTTTGACCAACAATTCAGTGAAATGTACACAAATTCATGAAATGTTTTAGTCAATCCAAATTTGAATCTTTTGCCAAAAAGAATTTTGGCCAAATATTTTTGCCCAGCTGTAATTTGTTATTTATTATTTACAATTATGTCACCAACCATAGAACAAAAACAATATCATGTGACTTAGGTGCCCAATCTAACAAATAATCAACAGTGCACAGCAAATATGCAAACAGTTTGTGAAAGACAATTAGATGAACATTGTTCATCCTGACCATTTGGTGTATACCTAACAATGATGGCTGCAGAAATCAGTATTTATGGACAATACAGGAACTGAAATAAGGGATTACGTTTATCAGATAACTTAGTTGCAGTGAACAACTCAACAATCTCTAGTTCAATATATGTTTATTCAAGAGGCAAAGTAGAGTCGGTCAGGGAACCAAATCTCAGATTTGGCACTGAGCATCAGGCAAATGTGCCTCCCTAAGGAAAATCAATGAAACAAGAGGGTGGTTTCCCCCTTAAATGTGAGCATTTTTGCTAAGTTAATGTGCCCAAATATATGAAGTGCTGTGCTTTTGATGGACATAGTCCTTATATCATTTTTATATAGCTGAGATTGGACATGAACTAAAAGCTCTTAACTGAGAGTTATTTAGCACCCACAGTAAATAAGGAATGTAAGGACTATTTATCCTAAGGCAATGTTTGAAGTTAGTTTGAATTTTTTATGATTGTGTGCAGCTCTGTTGTACTTTTTGGCCCTGGTTCCTCTCTCACTTATCCCTGTTGTAGGCCGGTGTAGCTCTATTGACTTCAGAACTGTTACTTGTGATTTACAGCAGTGCAAGTGAGAGGAGAAACAGGCCCTGTGAAAGCAACATCTGTACATCAGTGAAAATTAAAAAATGTTTTTGATAACTTCATTTGATATCAATTAATTGCACTGCTAGCTCTGATTAATTGGAAGTGGGGAGCCATCATATCATGGACTGCATGACAATTAACAGCAATGATAGTTTGATAAGGGCTTATTTTTGGAAAATGTTTAATGGCTTTGCTTCAATTTAATTGATGACTGAATTTTGATAAACCTTGCTGTGGGATTGTGTGAGGCATGTCAGAAAGGCCAATGAGATTCTGGTGTTCTGATGTCCATTGGGTTATTCCTAAATCAAATGAAGGTACTATACAAGGTACATTATATACATTGTTTGTATATAATGTTCTTATATCTGTAAAGTGATTTGAGAGCCTTTGAGATGGACAGTACTACATTATTCTGTTTACTAAGCATGGCTAACATATTGAGACAATCTCATTTCACATGAACCATAAAATAATTATGAAGTGGTAACTCTGCAACCTTTGGTTACTGCTGACCTGGATTGGATATGAACCACTGACCTTGGGGCTAAGGACACTATACCCTAGTACTTGTCTTATAAGTACTGAGAATCCCAAATTCTTTCTGATTACTGTAAGGCCTCATAATTATATATTCAGTGGCTGTACTGGGAATTCAGTGCTGATGTACAACAATAAACCATTTTCAGTGATAAGAGAATTATGCTATTAAATAGCAGTTACCTCATCTTAACAATTACAAGATACTGGGCCAAATCCTCCCCTCAGCAAGACTTATGCAACTTCAGTCAATGGACAATATTAATTGATGTATTCTAGACTATTTGCATCACCAAAGCAGTGTGAAGCAGCCCAAAATGTATCAGTGAATCTAGCCCAATGCATTTGTAATCAGAGATAGAATTTGTCCTTCATATCTTCTGTGTTGGGCTGCATGCTACTATGATTAGAAACCGAGGTGGTAGGCATCTTACAAATATGACAGACACATAGACAGAGTTGCATGAGTGGAAATCAGTGGAATGTAGAACTACACAAATCCAGATCCTAAGCAGTGGTGGTGGTGTTTTAATTACAGAGACAAAAAAAATCTTCACCAGCTGAGCTCTTTTAATCAATTACAAAGGACAACTTGAAATGGACAAAGAGCTATTATAAACCAAATTATAGTCTTGTTTTCAGTAGCTCCGTTAGCAGCATTAGCAAATAGCTGCCAAGTAGTAATCATTTCACAGATTTAAATATTGGAAAGGGGGCGCAAGTCGACTGCATTCCAGAGTATACAGTGGAAATTAATCTGTCAATTTGTGGATAATCAGCAGGATATTTGAATTAATGTCAATGGTCCAGCTTATAGTGGCACTAATCATTGATGCCAATGAAGTTATAAAGGTGTAAAACTGGTATGAGAAGAAAATCAGTCCTGGTCCCATTGGCTTTGCCATTAACACATGGTCATCAGCCATGGTCCACAATACCCTGAAATTCCTCAACTAATTTTCTGTCACTGCTTGAGCCCACTTGTCCTCACTGCATTGCTGATATGTTTGATTTCTCACTATATTATTATTTAATGGTGAATTTTATGAGAATATTTTATAGCATTTTTCATTGGAAAGGATCTCAAATGCTCTAATACATTACAGATGACACTGTGGAATTCTGGAGAGAGCTCTCATTAGAGACGCTGAGACAAATTGTTCCTTCTAGGCACAGGAAGGTACAAGTTGCATCTCTCTGAACCAGCACACCCCTTAACACACATGGGGAAGTTCCCCCAAAGGGAGGGAAGACAGATTTAGTTTAATCGCTGCCTTTGCAGAAGTCCCTGTAAATGAGACTGCCAATGGGATGAGCTGAATTATCCCCACCCACAGATGGCCTAGCCCCTTCCTATCAAGCACTGTTCATATTTTCGGTCATGCTGGATCCTTTTGAACTCTTCAGTGAAGGGACGGATGTGGATGTGTTTTCATAGCATCCACATTTCCATAACTTCAGTGGAGCTGTGCTGCTTCATAACAGCTGAGGATCTGGCCTATGATTTTTAAATTGACAGTCTCTCTATAAAAATAATATTCATCCTATTAGTAAATCCCTGATTTTTTGTGTGTGGGGGAATTGGAGCACACTCCTCTTCTCATCATGTTAGGGGACTCATATTCTTAGAATGGTTGCAGTCCCTCTGTTAAACTATTTATTTAATATGTGCCTTATTTAAGTAACACCAAGGTTTTGCAAATTAATGGAAATTATAATTTAAAAATGGGGAGAAAATATATCCAAGATTAAAACTAGGCAGACTGCAGGCTCAAAACACAGGGAACCCAACTTGGAACTTTGCTATATACAAGACTCTGACTTACATGTTTCCTGTCCTCATAGATGTCAATAGGGCTGCAGCAGGTCTTTGTGGAAATGGCACCTCTTCCTCTCAATACTCTTCTTATTGTTTTCCAGTAGTGCCTTAAAACCCAATCAAGCTGGGGGCCTCATTGTGTCAGGCACAGAATTTACTTCTGGCCTGGGAAACAGCCAAATCTGAAACAATAATAGGAACCTTTGGACAAAGGCACTTAAAATAGAAGGGCAAAAGTTAATACAATGAACCTCTGGACTAAGTCCCCTATTTGGCATCATGCAGAATTTAACAATTGAGAGGGCATTATCAGAAAGAACCAAAGAAGGCAGAAATAAGAGTTCTGTGAGATTTATAACAAGGATCAAGCATGGTTACATAATACAGCTTTTGTCCTGGACTTGCTTTAGGGGAAGAACAACATATATAGATGCAAAGATCCACATCCTGCAGTATGCTGGGCATGTCCTGTGAATCTGTTAATTCTAGGGCACCCTTTGCTGTAGTAAATGAGCAGCAAATGCAGAGCTGGGAGATGAGAACCTGCAGCACATGGCAGGAGGTGCTTGTTCAGCACCTCACAGGATCAGACCCATAAGGTTTAAAGACTGTCTTAACCAAAACTCTGTAAAAGTGATCAGCCCAATTAGCACTGTTGAGTCAGCTGGTGATCCAGAGAGACAATATTTGTTCCTCTTTCATAGGTTTTTGTATCCCAGGTCAGAGACAACATGCCAGCTAATGTCTAAAATCTATCCATTATTATTTATCCCAAGTGTTATCAACCTCCAAGGCTGGATGGGAATTGACAATTTCATCAGAGCTATGAATGAGAATAAACCACAAGGGGGGATGCTAACAGTTATTATTTCTCCACTCTTGCCTGGTGACAGAAACTTCATTATTTTAAGGGATTGAGAAGAAAAATTAGTCTCATAGGAAAACGATACTGCGATGTTCCTTGGCTGGGCTTGAGCCAACGCTCACTCAGAAGGCATAAGCTTGATATGTTATCAGAATTCTTTTAGCACCACAGCTAACGTCACAGAATTTTGTGCTACTATACTTTTATATAATTTTATGCCCCCGGTCCATGACTAGGGTCCCCAGGCACTATGGTAATTCTCTGAATAACTGTCTATGGTGATAATATAGTAGGTAGATTTTCTTTTATCCCGATGAGGCCAGTGGTGTTTTGGATAAGAAAATGGCCTCTCAGGAACTGAGGGAAGAAGCAACCATTGACCTTTCAGATGATAAAATCGTCAAAACCTCTCATGTCCTTAAATTCTAATGAAGGTTGTTTTCCCTCCTTCTTTCTTCAGACTGATTTTGAGATTCCCTCAGTTCAGAACCTATTGTTTGTAATGCTTTTTAATGCCTTTTAGAGAGATGGAGGCTCCCCGTGGAAATGGTACTTTTGACAGAGAAATATAGATGGGGTGATAGTAACTGAGCTTCAGTCACGAGAGATAGCAGATTGCTATGCGAGACAGGACTTTTATGTTTTGCTTTTGTTTTTCCTTTTCACCATCTCCTTCCCATACTTTTTTACAGGACTGACACAGAGGGCTGCTGATGAGAATCACATATATTTGTGTCAAATCTATTTTTTTTTTTGTGAAGGAGAGATTGATCTTTTTCTGGCTCATTTATCTTTGTGATGGAGGTCCTGATTCTCATTTATACAAGGGCCACTGCACACTGCTCTAGCAGTGAAATAGGGCCTTTAAGTGGGTTTGAATTACATTTATGCTCACTTTAAGGCTGCTTTACACTGCCAGAAAAGTGTAAAATACCCTTGGTATAAATTAAATAGCAAAAAAAATTGTTAACACACAATTGAGGTGGCCAGGTGATAGCTTTTCCCCTTCCAGAACATCGCATTTAACAAAACTCAAACTTGTACAAACCAGGAACTACAGAGTTAAGATGAATGCCCACATACCCTTAACTCTGCCCTCTCTGAGTTATGCTCCAAAACACCCACAACACACTCACTCACATTCTGCCCTATGCTCAAACACTGAGCCTACTCCCCTGACTGAATACTACACTTGTAAAAGTTAACAACCACTTCATACCCTTTTACAACCCTGTCACACTTGCACAGAGGATACCACCTAAACCTAAATTTTCCTTTACCCATAATTAAATCCACAGACTGCTCTTAGATCCCACCTCACTACTGACAATACCCAGGGCAAAAAGACCCCATTGCCCTGCTACTGACACATCCTAAACAATTTTGTATTGTAAAGGGGCTTAATGCGGTTATTAAATTTTACAAGTGTAAAAGTTGAAAGGCAGAGTGCAAGTATATGTGTTTTGGGGCCTCATTCAAAGTGGGCAAAATTAAGGTTATGTGGGCATTTACCATAACTCTGTATTTCCTGAACATTGCTTACCCAGCCATGCCCTAGGCCCACCCAATCTGCCTTCCTCCAAACTGGGCCCCTCCCCCACACACTCTGGCCAGTTCTCCCATCCCACACTGGGATAATATGTATCTTAACTATTCGTTTTATGGATATGAGATGTTAATTTTGTGTTACCTTCAGCTAGGGTTACCACACCTCCAGGTTTTCCCAGACATAGCCTCTTTTTTGACAAGGAGCCTGCCTTCAGGTAGGAGGCACCCCTGGCTGAGCAGGGACAGGTGTGGCTTAGTGACCCGGCACCTCTCCCCACCCCATGGTAACTGGACTTTTGGTGTCTGGTCAGTACAGCTGGCTGGACACTACCAGGTCCCCTTTTCAAACAGACACTCTGGTTGACAACCAGGCACCTGGCAACCGTAAATGGCTCCCGGACATAGAAGCCAAAAACTGGACTGTCCAAGTAAAACCTGGCGGCAACCCTAGCCTCCAGTGAGAACTCTCGCTGCAGGTACCCCCTCCAGTAGGCCCAAATGTACCCCTCCCTTCAGCTCCCCCTCAGTAGTGTTCTCTTTTTGGGAACCTGAAATATGGTAACCCTACCTTCAACTCCCTCCTCCCCATCCCAGCTCACCTGGGGGGCAAAGAGAGGGGCTTAGATGCCCATGGAAGGACAGGACTCCCCAGATCCAAGTTCACATGGAGGGGCAGGGAAAGGGGCTCTGAAACCCCAAGAGGAAGAGCGTCCTCCAGATCCCAGAACACACAGTGGGCAGGGAGAAGGGTTCAGACTATTCCAGAGAGGGAGGAGTCCCTCAGATCCCAGCACAAACACGGAAGGGGAGAATTCAGGGCTGATAGCCCCACTCCAAAAAACTCCCCAACTTCCTCTGCTATTCCTCACATTCTCCAACCTCTTCCATCTTCTCCCCTCCTATTCTCCCCAATCCCTAACCTTTACCAAAGCCCCAGCCCTCTTCCCTCTGCTACCACCCATTTCCATTTATTTCCTTCCTCATAATACCCTGTCCCCCACAGGGCCGGCTTTAGGAAGTGCGGGGCCCAATTTGAAGAGTTTCGACGGGACCCCAGCAGGGATGACTTAAAAAAAAAAACACATGTAAAAAAACACGTGGGGCTTGTACTCACCGGGCGGTGATCCGAGTCTTTGGCGGCACTTTGGTGGCGAGTCCTTCACTTGCTCAAGGTCTTCGGCAGCACTGAAGGACCCACTGCCGAAGTGCCGCTGAAAATCCAGAGTGCCGCCAGGTGAGTAAAAATTAAAAAGGCACCTCTAGCCAGGGAAGGGATTCTCACTGGGCGCAGGGCCCTCTTAGGCGCGGGGCCCGATTCGGGGGAATTGGTGGAATAGGCCTAAAGCCGGCCCTGGTCCCCCAGTACAGACCCAAACCCTCTCCCTGTGTTCCCATCTACTCTTTCATCCCAATCACCCCTCCCTCAATGAGTACTCGCTCATTTAATTTATTTTCTTTTCAAAAATACTTGAGAACCTTCTTAATTATTCGCTGTACTCGGATCATGTTTCTCAGAAAACAAAACAACACAAAAATCCCACAAGCTTGAGAGAGGCAGTTTTTTCCAAAGTATTTTCAGTTCATTCTCAGATTTTTGCCCAGGGTAGATTTCAAACTTCGAAGTTTCTGGAATCTGTGAACTTAA
The DNA here is from genome assembly GCF_025201925.1 of Gopherus flavomarginatus. Classification (NCBI taxonomy): domain Eukaryota; kingdom Metazoa; phylum Chordata; order Testudines; family Testudinidae; genus Gopherus; species Gopherus flavomarginatus. Next base: position 320,367,003 of record NC_066617.1, on the reverse strand, counting down.
CAAAATGTTTTGGTTTTTTTTTCCCTGGAGGCTGCCTCTTGCTCCAGTGACCCCACATTTAGATCGGTAGCCGTACCCTACATTCCCGTGAGGCATAGAAAATTTCAAGACAATCTGTGTAATCAGGTAGATTTTAGAGCACAAGGAAGAGTGGTCCTTTTAACAGGAAGAGCTGCCTGACCTTAGCTAAAGCAGAGCTGGCACACCACTAGAATATTGTGTGAAACTAGATGGAGGATGGAGGTGAGGGTCTACAGGTCCATCAGCAGCACCACAGGTTCAAAGAGGTGTGAAGTGACCCATTCATCCCAGTGATATGTTCTCAGATAAAAGGAAATACTCACTGGAGATGAAAACAGGCTGAAACCAAATTATTTTACTCTATCTAAAACTGAAAAAAGCTCAAATGGACTTTCAGAAGTTTTTTGTGAAAGTGACTGTTGAACTGTTTGTGGCTGATTCACAGCATGATTTTACAACACCTCCAGGCCAGGCCCTGCCTCCATACACCTTATCACAGCAAGAGGATCTTGAAACTTTGGATACAGCAAGTACAGGTTCTCTCAGTACAGTTATGACTGAAGATGGTGTGAGAAATGTAACTGTTCCTACATATCTCAGAGAAAAAAAGCAATGGGCCTAATCCACTACATCTGCCTGATTTTCCAAGGAGAATGTTTAGGACACAACCATTCTTTTTCAGTTTTCCATTACAACAAAATTCCTTGGGTTGAATATTCTGTTCAACAAGATGCAGTATTCTGCTCTCCCTATCATCCTTTACACTCTGAAACAGGCTATTGTGGATGATTCATTTATCAAAAAAGGTGAGCCAAATTGGAAGAAAATATCTGAAAAATTGTCTAAATATGCTGTTCGCCAGGTTCACATGAAATGTATGTAAAACTGGCAATTCTTCCAACACACCGAAGAAAATGGATCAGTAGCAATGAAGATTTTGGCAAGTCATAAAAGTATCGTTGAGAGAAACCGGGATTACTTTAGTAAGGTTGGTGATATTGTCAAATTACTTTAGAAAATTGGTTTACCATTTCAGGGCACAATGAGGAAAAGGAATCTATATGGAAAGGGAATTTCCATGAATGTTGTGATTTCTTTTCAAAGTATGATGAAACTTTCAAGAAAATGCAGGCAAGTAATTTTAATTTCACAATCCTTGCATTTCAAAACAAAGTGCTGCAGATTTGTACAGATTTGGTTTGCAAAGAAATTGTACAGGCAGTGAATAAAACTGTTTTTTCGGGTGGGGTGGGGTGGGGTGGTTTTTTTGCTGTAATTGCAGATGAGGCCAGGTCATTTAAAAGATTACAGAAAGGTTCCTGTGCTTCATCAATTGCTCGTCTTCCCAAAATGCAAATGGCATTTTTACTGCCATAAAGACAGCTTTGGAGAAGAGTGGATTGCAGTATGTGCCTGTAGTTGCTCAATCTTATGATCGTGCTTCTGTGATGTCAAGACATGTAGCCGGGGTTCAGCAATGAATGAAAAAAGACCATCCATTTGCAATGTATGTACACTGCATGGCACACAAACTCAACCTTGTCCTCTTGGAGTGCTGTAAAGTAAATCGTAATTCTGTGGACTTTCTAAATGTACTTGAGAAATTGTATTCAGTCTTTGTAGAGCCAACCAATTATCAGATGTTTTTTGACGTGCAGACAGCTTTGGGTCGTATGCATCAAGAGATTGTGCAGCCAAGTGATATGCGCTGGGCATGTAAGTGGAGAAGTGTGTTTTCAGTAAATATGCAATACATTGCCATCGTGCTGTGTCTAAAAGATCTGAGTGAACAAGGCAAAAAAATGGCCTGTGGAAGCAAAGAGCCTTTATCATCACATGACTGTGTTGGTGTCACTAAGCATAACCCTAAGTAACTCAGGAGGGTGGAAGGCCACAAGGATATGGAGCCTTCCTGGTTTTAGGCCTCAGCAGACAAGAGTCCCTCCATGTTTGAACTTTAATTGACCTAAAAGGCCAGGTGTAACAGCCGTTATCAGTTGCAACAGTTCTAACTGGTCTAAAGCAGAAATAATGAGGCCTGTGCACCTTTAGCAGAAGGACAAGATAACTTGCAGAAGGAAAACTTACTAACGAGCTGCCGCGGCCAAGATTACTTAATGCACCTGCGCTTACGTAACTGCTACAGGGGGAGAAAGGAGGAAGGAAGGGGGGAGAAGAAAGAAGAAAGAGAAAAAAAAACTTATAAAAAGGGAAAAGCCGCTTGTGTCGGGGTGCTGGATCTGAGGCATGCTAAGTCTCCCAGCACTGCTTTGAGATCTCAAATAAACTTTGCTTGCTTCTCCGCCCTGGTGTGTTTATTGGCGCTACACACTCTGGGCAACGAACCACTGTTGCTTGCCTCTGGCACCCTCTGTGCCTGCAACAACTGGAGTTTAATTCATTGAATGCTTGATTATCTTTCAACATATTATGCAAGTTGTTCATGTCCCTCACAAAGGACTACCAGGCATCGATACCACACTTGCAAAAGCTTCCTCTATCACAGAGAAAATGAAAGTGCATTTTGAGAAATGAAGTGAAGAAGGCTGGAATGAAATGTGGAAAGAAATTACAGAATTCTGCCAAGACCATAACATTGCAGGGCCAGCTGACATACTTCACTCATCAAAGCAGGGCCGCCCGGGGATGGGGGGCAAGAGGGGCAATTTGCCCCAGACCCCGGGCTCCGCAGGGGCCCCCACGAGAGTTTTTCGGGGCCCCTGGAGCGAGGTCCTTCACTCTCTTGGGGGCCCCAGAAAACTCTTGCAGGGCCGGGCCTCGGAGCTTCTTCCGCTCCCGGTCTTCGTTGGCGGGGGAGTCCTTCCGCTCCGGGGCGGAAGGACCCCCCCACCATCGCATTACCGCCGAAGCAGGACCTGCCGCCGAAGTGCAACCCGGTCTTCGGCGGTAATTCGGTGGCGGGGGGCCCTTCCGTTCAGGGACCTGCCACCGAAGTGTCCTGAAGACCTGCGGCGGGGACCCCCGCCACCGAATTACTGCCGAAGAGCGGGCCGCACTTCGGCGGCAGGTCCCACTTCAGCGGTAATTCGCCTGCTGGGGGCCCCCGCCGCGGGTCTTCGGGGCACTTCAGCGGCGGGTCCCAGAACGGAAGGGCCCCCCGCTGCTGAACAGGGCCGGCTCTAGACATTTCACTGCGCGGGGGGTCCCCTGCCGCTTGCCGGTCCCCGTGTCTGCGGATGTTCCACCGGAGCCGTGGGACCAGCGGACCCTCCACAGGCACGCCTGTGGGAGGTCCACCGGAGCCGCCTGCCGCCGATGGCCCCAGGCCCCCGGAATCCTCCGGGAGGCCCTGCATCAAAGCAGCTTTTATGGACTGAATTGTCCCAATAACTTTGGGTCAAAGAGAGTATATAGAAGAGGCAACAAATGTTTGTGAAATGCCCGAGACTGTAACTGCACCTGAAAAAAACAGGTGGCATCAGCAGCTGTACCTTCCTGTTTTGGATGCCATAATTGCAGAGTTACGGAGACGATTCTCAAAAGAATCAATGGTGATTGCTGAAGCGTGTGACTCAGTGTTAAGGTGTGACAAAAACGGCATTCATCCATTCTTGCAAAAATATGCAGACCCACTCAGCATAAATCCTCACCTTGCAGCTGGAGAAATGGAAATTTTTACCAGTACAGAATCTCCTGTTACCTTTCTAAGACTTCGAGAAGAAATGTGTCAGATTATGTACCCAAACTATTACAAACTCATTCAGTTAGCTCTCAGATCACCAGTCGGGATGGCCACAACAGAACAAAGCTTTTCTGCAATGAGATGGATTAGAAAGTGGTTGCGTTCAATGATAGGAGACGAAAGATTTTCTTCACTGGCTCTTCTTCACATGGAAGCTGATCTAACTGTAAAGCTGATTCTAGAGAACATTGTGGACATTTAGGCTAACCAAAGGAAAAGACAATTGCTTCTACATTAAGATAAATATTGTAGTTTTATATTAAGACAATGTTTATATGTCTGGAAAACCAGGGAGACATGCTTCATAGTTACATGAAAGTGTTCAGTTCTGTTTATTCAAGAATTTGGTTTTATGCTAATGTTGATTTTTCACTGGTAGTTGGTAAATAAATTAAAATAAAAAGTAAGAGTGATTAAATAATGAATGTAAACTGTATATGTAATTTTAAGTACACTGTAATTTAAGTACCACTAACAATCAGTAAATCCAGAAATTAGATCTATATTTATTATTAATACTATTAAGCCCCTTGCACCCCCAAATACAGAAGTCAAATTATACCTATGCAGGGGACCTCTGATCCTGGAACACACACACAACAGCACTATGTGGGTCTGACAGATGCCCTGGCCCTATTCTTCCCCAGTACTCCTGCCATTCACCCCCTTGCCAGTTTTCCTCCCCCTCTCTCATCTGAGCCCCCTAACCCCTCCAACTTCCCCTACCACCCACCCCCATTTGTCCTCCCTCCCATAATCCTCCCTCCCATTGATGCAGTTCCAAATTCCTTTCACCTTATTCCCCCACAACTCCTCCACCACCTAAAATTTCCCTCTCCTGCCATCAAGATTTGCATGAATAATTTTTTTATAAAAATACTTTGATTATATTTGTGACACCCTGGCACCCCAATATTCACCAATGTCATAAAATTAGGATATGTTTTGTACAAACTATGTCTTGTGAGGCATCATTCTAAAAGTCTTAATCTGCTAGACATTAATATCTTGTTGGATTGTATGTGCTATTGTCACATGTGAAGTTATGACGTTAGCTATGTATGTGTTACTGAAACATGTTGTGAGGTTGCAAACACCCACAAGCAGCCTTTCAGGTACAACAGTAATAAGGCCTAGCAATGTTAATGGCTTATTGAGGAAATACACACAAGCACAAGGATTCCTCCAGGAACTGTCTACAATAGAAACCTCTCATACAATAGAAACCTCTCAGACATAGCACTACACAATGGGAACTATTTGACCCATGTCACAGCAAAAGAGCTCTCCAGCAAGCGGAAAGAAGATATAAAAGGGGGAAAATGACACCATGGGGGGACCTTACTGTCCCTACAACAACACATCTGAAACACCTGAGGAATAAAGACTGAACAGGGGGGAAGTGATGATCCCAGACTAAGGGATTTCTAGTCTGTGTATGAAAACCTGCGAAAGCCAACCTGAAAAGCCAAGACAGCTTTCGCCTTAAGAATCTGTCAGCCTGTTTATCACCTGGGTGAGAAGTGTGTTAAACTCAGTTTGCAGTTTTGTTTGTTTACTGAGTAGTCTACTTTGATCTGTTTGCTATCACTTATAACCACTTAAAATCTATTCTCTTGTAGCTAATAAACTTATTTTATGTTTTAATCCAAACCAATGTTCATGGTCCTGTTCACATTGAGGGAGAGGTGGACTGGGTATTAAACCTATATACTGGCCAGATTTGACCAGAGCAGGAAGGTACTGCTCTGGGGTCCCAGGCTGGGAAGTTGGTGGTTAGAGAGCCTGCATGTAACTGCAGCTGGGTGTGTCCCTACGTGTATGAATGCTAGTGCCAGTGCAGGCTGGAAGGCTTTGCAGCTTGCCACAGCAGCACAGTGTGTGAGGGAGCCCAGGCTGGTGGGTCAGAGGACTCAGTGGTACCACAGTTCCAGGTGTCACCCTGGGGGAATCTGTCACAGTGGTATTGTTGTACAGGATTAAATGCACAGTTTGTTGTTCTGAGTGAGACTGACTGTTCATACACTGGTGGTGATTTTAAGTGTGGTGGCTAAAGATCAGTCTAAGTGGTTACCAGTTCGTCTGGCCTTTTTATTGTTAAAGCAGCAAAGAGTCCTGTGGCACCTTATAGACTAACGGACGTTTTGGAGCATGAGCTTTCATGCGTGAATACCCACTTCGTCAGATGCATGTAGTGGAAATTTCCAGGGGCAGGTATATATATGCAGGCAAGCTAGAGATAATGAGGTAGTTCAATCAGGGAGGATGAGGCCCTGTTCTAGCAACTTTTTATTGTTGTAACTGAAAGGCTGCTTGTGGGTGTTTTCAAAGTCACAACATGTTTCAGTAACACATACATAGCCAAACTTCATAACTTCATATATGACGATAGCACATACAATCTAACGAAATAGTATCTAGCAGATAGAGACTTTTAGAATGATGTCTCACGAGGCATACTTTGCACAAAACATATTATAATGATACGACAGTGGTGAATATAGCGGTACCAGAGTCTCAGAGAGTCCATGGCAGGATTGGAGCCTTAGTGGCAGGACTCCTTTTAATGTTAGTGGGAGTTGCATGGGAAAATCTCATCTGTTGATCTGAGACTACAGTGCATAATAGTTTCTGGATACCAGGGCCTAATTCTGATTTCACATACACCCATGTAAATCGGAAGTCACTTCATTAAAGTCAATGGAGTTAGGCTGGTGCAAACCAGTACAAATTAAATGCAAATCATCAACATTGCTAGTATATATCATGAGTTCTGAACCCTATTCTGCACCCTTTAAAGTAGATGGCAAAATTGATTTAATTGTGAGCAGGATCTGGCCTTATGTTAGAGGGTTGTTTTCTGCTAACCAGTGGCCATACATCAACTTCCTAGTTCCTAGAAGTGAGAGTTGATGCAACCATTGGACATGAGAGAAAAGAATGGCTGACCTTGGGAAATTAATTGTGTTTATTTTTTCTCGGGCAAGGTATTAAACAATGAATATATAAATATGAACACTAAAAGAAATCTAAGATATATGTTAAATAATAACAGATTGAGATGTTTCATTTTAGTGTTTTATATAATATATAAAAAGTGTGTGAGAGGGCTTGTCCTTTTTATTAACATGGGAATTTTTTAATATAATACAGATGACATTTAGGAAAATGAATTACCAGCTATCCCATAGGGCTCTCATTAAAGATGTTGCATCTCACGAGGTTACTCTGGCTGACAAAATGCTTAAATGAATTAATAAGAAGCATGGATTGACTGAATGAACTCTGTAGTTACTACTTTTAATAATGACTAGCTGAACTATAGATAGTTAAAGGGGCTAAAGATATTACACCAGGAGTATTCTAGGTCTTACAATATATTAAAGACATGAAATTATAGAATAAATAGAGCTCTAAATCATTTAAGAGATTGCACATATCTGGTTTAGAGAGTAGTTTTAATGTGACTGAGGAATCAAAATCTAAATATCACCTCAATATATCTTTAAGAACTTTTTCTACTTGCATCATTTGCCATTAGTTTTAAAACAGTAGTATGTAAGTAGATGCTAGTGAGGAAGCTCTTTCGATGTTTGAAAGCTTTACCTTGCAAGCACATTTGGTTTTGTCCATTGCAAGCAGAGAAAGCCTAAAAATATGCTCAATATCTACTCTATTGCTGTACAATTTACAATACTGCAAGAACAGACTAAATGCAGTGGCTAAAACTGTATGGTCAAGTTCAGAATGAGATTACTACTAAAGCTGAGTGAATAATTGATCTTTTTTGTTCAGTCACCAAACTAAGCAATCTGAAAAAAAAATTCTGGTCCAATGAAAAATTTTGTTCAACCCAAAATGAATTTTTGAGGGTTTCTGTTTGTTTTATTTTATTATCTTTTGGGGTGTTTTCACCCTTTAATTAAAAAAAACCTACCTAAATTTCAAAATGAATTGTAGTTCCAAAACACAAAGCTGAAACATTTTATTTTGAAAATGTTGACATGAACTATTGAGATATTTAAAAATAATTTTTATATGGCTGAAGTTATTCTCCAAATTCAACTGATATTCACAAATAGTTTTGGTTACTCTCAAACTGCATTTTTCAGTGAAGAAGCTAGTCAACTGAAAAATTGTGCCCAGCTCTAATTACTGTCTCATAATCTTGTTCTGTGAGGTTTAATGGGGAAGGAAAGGAGAAGGCTCAGGTGTGTGAGCAAAGAACAAAATGTCAAAGAAACCAAGGGACTTTTTAACCTGCCAGTTGGTGGACCTGTTTTTTTTTTTTTTTGTACCTACAATTGTTTGCAAGCACAGATCTCACTCGGATGTATAATTATCTGATCTGTGGGGAAATCATGGACTTGGGTATATTAATGATGTAGCATTGGTGAGCGCAAAATAAGGTGATTTTTAAAAAAAATCTGGCCTAGAGAGATCCACAAAGGTAAATGAAGATCTTGGATTAGATATTCAAAGTACACTTTTAAATATTTTCTTGGTTAATAGTTTGATTCCCTAGTAAAGAAATATTTTAGCCTTCCACACTGCAAAAGCTCATACAAAGTTGGGCTTCCTGGCCCTCACAGAGAAAAAGGAGGCTGTGTTAAGACACTTAGGAGGCATGTTTAATTTTGTATATTGAGGACTCATGAAGGAGACAAGGGAAATATCTTGCCAGCCCTGTCAAATAAGAAAACAAAAACAGGCTAGGCATGCAGTGAAAGTGGATGTGTCCTTGTTGCTGACAGACGCTGAGTCTCTTTGTGGATCCAACAAAGTTACCTGCCTAATATATACACCCGCGCCCACTCCCTCTCAGACACACACTTTGGGTATCATAATCCATTAATATAAACAACTATTTTTGCAATTTTTCACATTTCTGTATTCTGGGTTAGGGGCGTCCATGAAAATGACACTGAACTATGGAAAGTTCATATATCTTAATAAGCATAAAATAAAAAATGAAAGAAAAGGATGCTGAACACTAAAGGCAGAATGGGACTAGAGTTATTAGCAAGATACTGGGCTAGAATCTGATCTCAATTACACCCATGTACATCCAGGATAACTCTACAGATGTTACTTCGGATTTGTGAGTGAGATCAGAATTAGATTCCTGTTTCAACTACAATTTTAGGTGTGACTCATTCTCATCACTCCAGGTATGAGAGCCTTTTCCTTTGCACCCTCTGACATCTGGAAGAACCTGCATCATGCATGTATTTCTCTGCCTCATTTACTCATCACCTCTTTTCACATCTCATCTGCAAACACGGATTTTCTGTCTTTCTGGTATTTCTTTCCATCTCTCTCTCTCTGCCTCTTCCACAACTGAATACTATAATTATATTATTTAATGCTGCAAAGCAGTCCGGGTTTGTATGAAAGCATCTGACCAGAGTAAGGTTGGATCATACTGTGTTGTAGTCACAACAAAATGAAAAGGAGGAAAAGCAATAAAAGAGTTAATTGCTGTAGAACTCCAGTGCGTCATACAACCACAGCCTCTGCGTGAGGTTCTGACGCATCAACTGAAGTCTCTGAGAGTGGTGGTCTTGCTGATAACTCCTCTCCTGCTGTTATATCCAGAGGAGTCCACAGCAAATGAACACCTCATGAATAACAGCATGGTATCAGTGATGTAACACAGCCTGAAAAATATCAATGAATATCAGTGACTCCTGAGGAACAAAGGCCCACTGCTCCTTCCTTCTCTGTTGAACAAACACACCTGAATTTCAAACATGCACCACACTGCATCTCTATCTGTATGTATCACTGACCCGCCTCTTTGCTTTATGTAGGAAAACAGAGCTAAGCAGCATTAATTTCTCATTAATTTCATGAGCACTAATAAACATTTGTAGCTGTACAAGCTAAGATAATAGAGTTTGGCCAGAGCTGCAATATTTGGCTTTACCACATTTCAGGGATCTTTAAATATGGGCTTTTAATCTGGCTGCTGAATTGGAATCAGAATCCAGGTTTGGCTTCTGACTCTCTCCCAACATCAAGAGTTATTAGTAAACCAGGTCTCCCTCATTTTTCAGGAGCAAACATCACTTGTCAGGGGGCAGGAAGGAATTCCCCCATTGTTCAATTCACTCAGGTCTTGAGGTAAATAAAGCTCACTGAAGTTGGGAAGACTGCATTATGGCCAGGAGGGAGGGAGTTAACTTCCTTTGGAAGCATTGGATTTTGGGAACTGCTAGACACAGATGCCACCTAGAAAGGCCATTGTTCCAATCTGGAAAATTCCCATTGCACTTGCTTTTTCTCCTCTTGCTCTTCAGAGGGAGAATCTTTCTGTCCTAATTTCCCCACTTTTATTTACTCAGTCAGAAAATTGACCTGTAAGTCTGAGGAATTCTTGTTCTTGTTCTTCTTTTTTTTTTTTAAAGGTACTATACTTTAAAGGACATTTACTCACCAAGCAGATTTCTTCAGTCCTTTGCAGTTGAGTACTACCAGCCATACTAGCAGAATAGAACTAGTTTTGGAGCCTGTGAAGTCATCATTTATCTATGATTGTAACCAGTGACATGCAAATACAGAGCTTGCCATGAGGATCGCTCTGGGCACAGTATCCAAATAAGAAAGAATACAGCAAATTCTCTGTATTTTTGTTTAAATGGCTTCAGTAGGATTCCTTGCCTCCACTGGGAAATGATCATTGCTAACAGTATATTTTCAACTTGATTTGTGCTTTATTTGCCACAGCAAATTTGCCATAGTAACTCCTTAGCCACATGTGTCCCTTTCAGCAGCGTTTGCAAGTTAAGCTAAGCCAACATTAAGTAATTCCATGTTTGAGATTTCATAGTATGAAATAAATAGTCTACTCTGGTTCTTATACTATGCCCACCGCCGTGATGTCAAAACATCTAAATAAAAAAAAGCAGAAATTACTTTTTCCCAGGATGAAACCTATAAGGAGATTTTGCCAATCTGGGACTAAAATCATCCCTTTTGATTAATCCATCATGACCTCCATTGATGTCAATGGGGCTCTACCAGGGATGGATTTAGTCCATTCTTTGGGAATACTTTTACCTCTGGGATTTATATTGTATTTATTTCTGCTGCTCAGTCCTCCAAAGCTGGCTCTATATCATGATATACCAAGCTGCCCCTTTGCTGTTATGAAATTATGTAAACTGCATCATGAAAAGCGATATGTTGAAGAAGTACCTAATGGCATATTATGAACTGCACAGCTCCCACAGAGCAATTAAAAATGATAAACAATCTTTTCTAACATTTTCCTCAAAACTGCACATGGGCTTCAGCCAGTCACAAGACTGAGCTGCAGCGAATGCATTAAACAATCCATCTGCTCTTCGCACTGTTCATCACTGATTTATAACCCATTTGGCCAACAAAAACAAAGCTGATGAGATGAGTTCGCCAGAGACCAACTACAGCTTTTCACCTACAGTATCCAGAGAAAGAGATGTGTCCTATCCAGCTAGTGTTTTCCCAGGATTTGGACCCAGCAGATATGTTATTTGCAGGCTTCATGCACATGTTATTGTCTGCGTGGACTTACAGGATCTTGTTTAGGTCTCAGTTATACTTCTGGAAATACAATAATTTAATTGCCTTTAGTGGAATTGTTCTAGATTTACTCCAGTGTAACTGAGATTAAAATGTGACCTACAGTATCCTCAAAAGGCTCAGCAGTCCTCCAGAAGACTCTGAGGTGGTATCTCATGGATTTTCCAAGGACAATTCCAACCTTTCACTTGCTACTGGGACTGATATATTTTTAACTCTTCCCTTCAGTGAGCCACATCTTGGTCCCACTGGTGCAAAAGGACTATAAAGCTACCCTAAACTGGCAGCCAAGGATTTCGCAGTATGCCACACCTAATATTTGTGTGTACAGCCAGCATAGTCAACTCTACATCACCTCCTTCCGGACTCCCAGGGTAGGGGGAAGCCTGGGGATGGTAGAAACAATGACCACAGTATTCTTTCTCCAGTGATCCCTGGCTAGTTTACTCTACCCATCTGGGAATTTATATGGCCCTCCTTACAGTAGCATCTGAGTGTATCACAATCACTAATTTCTTTTATCCTACAACATGTGCCCCCCCCCAAGGTGAGGAGGGAACATTTAGCCCCATTTTATAGATGAAGAACTGGGTGACAGGATAGATTAAGTGACTTGCCCAAAGTCACACAGGAAGTCTGTGTCCTAGCCAGGAATTGTATATGAGTTTCCTGACTCTCATTTCAGAGCCCTGACCATCTTCCAACCCCTTTGGTTTCCCTAGCCTCTGTTTGCCAGAAGCTGGGAATGGGCAACAGGGGATAGATCACTTGATGATTACCTGGTCTGTTCATTCCCTCTGACGCACCTGGCATTGGCCAGTGTCGGAAGGCATGATACTGGGTTAGATTTGGCCCTGACCCAGTATGGCCATTCTTATGTTCTTATATTCCCTTTGGGCCCTTACAAGCTACTGGAACGTAAAAGTTTCTCTCAGTAGTGCTGGTACCTTGAGCAGGGACTTGGATTAGATGACCTCTCGAGGTCCCTTCCAACCCTGATATTCTATGATGCCTGTTTCCTGAAGGAGGGAATTCCTTCCTCCCTCCTACTAGCCATCACAATGAAGAGCTAAGCTTCTCATGACCAGCAATTCAACCTCCATGGACTATGACCTGTGGAGCAGGAGGGAGGATGGGAATGGGATTTGGGCTCACCCACACTGGGCTGGCAAAGGGGAAGAAAGAGTGAGCATGGGCAGATAGTTGTATACACACAGAGCCAACAAACACTAGAGGATACCATGGGGAAAGAGGGATTCTCTATCAAAAACATGGAACAAAAAACCCAGCAGGAGAATGGGGAATAAAAAAGACGCAGAAAGGGTGTTCAAAAACACAGGTCTTAAGGTGTGGGAGGGTTTTTTTCACATGCATATGCAAATGGGAGAGCTTTGGTGTAGACAGATGGGAAGGAGCGTTCACACATACTTTGGAGCAGAAACTCTAGGAAGGATATAAGGGGGACAAGGAATTGCATACAGAGCAGGGACAATATAGCAATGTAGTAGAGGACAGAGAAATGCCGTCAGAGAAAGCAGGAGATGTGGGGGATGGAGAGAGTGTAAGTACAGAGGGATACTCTCATGCACAAAGGACAGTGAGGATGGAGGGATGGGGGAAGGATTCACACACAGAGAGGGGTGGTGGAGTGGGGGAAGAATTCACACACAGAGAGTGGGGTGGGTAGATGGATTCACACACACAGAAGGGTGGTTGGGCTGGAGGGGTGGGTGGCAGGATTAAGAACATAAAAACGACCATCCTGGGTCAGACCAAAGGTCCATCCAGCCCAGTATACTGTCTTCTGACTGTGGCCAATGCCAGATGCCCCAGAGGGAATGAACAGAACATGTAATCATCAAGTGATCCATCCCCAGTTGCCTATTCCCAGCTTCTGGCAGACGGAGGCTAGGGACACCATCCCTGCCTATCCATTGATGCACCTATCCTCCATGAACATATCTAGTTCTTTTTTTGAATCCTGATATAGTCTTGCCTTCACAACATCCTCTGGCAAAGAGATCCACAGGTTGACTGTGTGTTGTGTGAAGAAATACTTCCTTTTGTTTGTTTTAAATCTTCTGCCTATTAATTTCATTCGGTGACCTCTAGTTCTTGTGTTATGAGAAAGAGTAAATAACACTTGCTTGTTTACTTTCTCCTTACCAGTCATGATCCCCCTTATTCATCTCGCCTTTTGTGGGTTCCAGAACTATCTCCTACAACCAGCAGCAACACACACAGAGTGGGTGGTGGGGATAGGGTTGGGGGGTAGTGGTGGATGGATTCACACAGAGTGGTGGGAAGGGAGGCATAGGTGGAAGGATTCACAGGGAATAGGGGAAGTGGGAGAAGAGGGTGAGGGATTCACATGTAATGGGTTGGTGGGGGTGGAGGGTGAGGGATTCATGTGGAATGGGGTTGTGGGGGTGGGGGGGGTGAGGGATTCACATGGAACAGAGACAGTGGGTGTGGAGCGTGAGGGATTCACACACAGAAAAGGGGTGGAGGGGATGGAGGGTGAGGGATTCACATGAATGGGGCAGTGGGATGGAGGGTGAGGGATTCACAAAGAACAGGGGAGGTAGGGATAGAGGGGTAGGTGGAAGGATTCAGGGGGAACAGGGAAGGTGGGGGTGGAGGGTGAGGGATTCACAGGGAATGGGGCGGTGGGGTAGAGAGTGATGGATTCACATGGAACAGGAGCAATGGGGGTGGAAGGTGAAGGATTCACACACAGAACAGGAGCAGTGGCGATGTTGGGTGAGGTATTCAGGGGGAACAGAGGCAGTTAGGGTGGAGGGTGAGGGATTCAGGGGGAACAGGGGCGGTGGAGATGAGGGGAGAGGGATTCACACAGAGCAGGGGAGGTGGGGATGGAGGGATGGGTGGAAGGATTCAGGGGGAACAGGAGTGGTGGGAGTGGACGGTGACAGTTTTACACACAAAACGGGTGGTGGGGATCGAGGGTGTGGGATGCACAGGGAAGAGGGGTGGTGGGGTGGAGGTTGGGGGATTCAGGGGGAACGGGCGGTGGGGTGGAGGGTGAGGGATGCACAGGGAACAGCGGTGGTGGGGATGGGGGGTGAGGGACGCACACGGAACGGGGCGGTGGGGTGGAGGGTGAGGGATTCAGGGGGAACAGGGGTGCTTGGGTGGAGGGTGAGGGATTCAGGGGGAACAGCAGCGCTGGGGTGGAGGGTGAGGGATGCACCCGGAACAGCAACGGTGGGGATGGGGGGTGAGGGATGCACATGGAACAGGGGCGGTGGGGATGGGGGGTGAGGGATGCACACGGAACAGGGGCGGAGGGGATGGGGGGTGAGGGATGCACACGGAACAGGGGTGGTGGGGATGACGGGTGAGGGATGTACACGGAACGGGGCGGTGGGGATGGGAGGTGAGGGATACGCACGGAACAGGGGCGGTGGAGATGGGGGGTGAGGGATACACACGGAACAGGGGCAGTGGGGATGGGGGTTGAGGGATACACACCGAACGGGGCGGACGGGATGGGGGGTGAGGGATACACACGGAACAGAGGTGGTGGGGATGGGGGGTGACGGATACACACGGAACAGGGGCGGTGGGGATGGGGGTTGAGGGATGCACACGGAACGGGGCGGAGGGGATGGGGGGTGAGGGATGCACACGGAACAGGGGCGGAGGGGATGGGGGGTGAGGGATACACACGGAACAGGGGTGGTGGGGATGGGGGGTGAGGGATGCACACGGAACAGGGGCGGAGGGGATGGGGGGTGAGGGATACACACGGAACGGGGCGGAGGGGATGGGGGGTGAGGGATGCACATGGAACGGGGCGGTGAGGATGGGGGGTGAGGGATACGCACGGAACAGGGGAGGAGGGGATGGGGGGTGAGGGATACACACGGAACAGGGGCTGTGGGGATGGGGGGTGAGAGATACACACGGAAGAGGGGCGGAGGGGATGGGGGTGAGGGATACACACCGAATGGGGCGGAGGGGATGGGGGGGTGAGGGATACACAGGGAACGGGGCGGTGGGGATGGGGGGTGAGGGATGCACACAGAACAGGGGCGGTGGGGATGGGGGGTGAGGGATACACAGGGATCAGGGGCGGAGGGGATGGGGGGTGAGGGATGCACACGGAACAGGGGCGGTGGGGATGGGGGGTGAGGGATACACACGGAACAGGGGCAGAGGGGATGGGGGGTGAGGGATGCACACGGAACAGGGGCGGAGGGGGTGGGGGGTGAGGGATGCACACGGAACAGGGGCGGTGGGGATGGGGGGCGAGGGATACACACGGAACAGGAGCGGTGGGATGGGGGGTGAGGGATACACACGGAACAGGGGCGGAGGGGATGCGGGGTGAGGGATACACACGGAACAGGGGCGGAGGGGATGGGGGGTGAGGGATGCACACGGAACGGGGCGGTGGGGATGGGGGGTGAGGGATGCACACGGAACAGGGGCGGTGGGGATGCTGGGTGAGGGATACACACGGAACAGGAGCGGTGGGGATGGGGGGTGAGGGATGCACACGGAACGGGGCGGTGGGGATGGGGGGTGAGGGATACACACGGAACAGGGGCGGTGGGGATGCTGGGTGAGGGATGCACATGGAACAGGGGCGGTGGGGATGCTGGGTGAGGGATACACAGGGAACAGGAGCAGTGGGGATGGGGGGTGAGGGATGCACACGGAACAGGGGCGGAGGGGATGGGGGGTGAGGGATGCACACGGAACGGGGCGGTGGGGATGGGGGGTGAGGGATGCACACGGAACAGGAGCGGTGGGATGGGGGGTGAGGGATGCACACGGAACAGGAGCGGTGGGGATGGGGGGTGAGGGATGCACACGGAACAGGGGCGGAGGAGATGGGGGGTGAGGGATGCACACGGAACAGGGGCGGTGGGGATGGGGGGTGAGGGATGCACACGGATCAGGGGCGGTGGGGATGGGGGGTGAGGGATGCACACGGAACAGGGGCGGAGGAGATGGGGGGTGAGGGATGCACACGGAACAGGGGCGGAGGAGATGGGGGGTGAGGGATGCACACGGAACAGGGGCGGTGGGGATGGGGGGTGAGGGATGCACACGGATCAGGGGCGGTGGGGATGCGGGGTGAGGGATGCACACGGAACAGGAGCGGTGGGATGAGGGGTGAGGGATGCACACGGAACAGGGGCGGAGGGGATGGGGGTGAGGGATACACATGGAACGGGGCGGTGGGGATGCGAGGTGAGGGATACACACGGAACAGGGGCGGAGGGGGTGGGAGGTGAGGGATGCACACGGATCAGGGGCGGTGGGATGAGGGGTGAGGGATGCACACGGAACAGGGGCGGAGGCGATGGGGGTGAGGGATACACACGGAACAGGGGCGGAGGGGATGGGGGGTGAGGGATACACACGGAACAGGGGCGGTGGGGATGGGGGGTGAGGGATGCACACGGATCAGGGGCGGTGGGGATGCGGGGTGAGGGATGCACACGGAACAGGAGCGGTGGGATGAGGGGTGAGGGATGCACACGGAACAGGGGCGGAGGGGATGGGGGTGAGGGATACACATGGAACGGGGCGGTGGGGATGCGAGGTGAGGGATACACACGGAACAGGGGCGGAGGAGATGGGGGGTGAGGGATGCACACGGAACAGGGGCGGAGGAGATGGGGGGTGAGGGATGCACACGGAACAGGGGCGGTGGGGATGGGGGGTGAGGGATGCACACGGATCAGGGGCAGTGGGGATGCGGGGTGAGGGATGCACACGGAACAGGAGCGGTGGGATGAGGGGTGAGGGATGCACACGGAACAGGGGCGGAGGGGATGGGGGTGAGGGATACACATGGAACGGGGCGGTGGGGATGCGAGGTGAGGGATACACACGGAACAGGGGCGGAGGGGGTGGGAGGTGAGGGATGCACACGGATCAGGGGCGGTGGGATGAGGGGTGAGGGATGCACACGGAACAGGGGCGGAGGCGATGGGGGTGAGGGATACACACGGAACAGGGGCGGAGGGGATGGGGGGTGAGGGATACACACGGAACAGGGGCGGTGGGGATGGGGGGTGAGGGATGCACACGGATCAGGGGCGGTGGGGATGCGGGGTGAGGGATGCACACGGAACAGGAGCGGTGGGATGAGGGGTGAGGGATGCACACGGAACAGGGGCGGAGGGGATGGGGGTGAGGGATACACATGGAACGGGGCGGTGGGGATGCGAGGTGAGGGATACACACGGAACAGGGGCGGAGGAGATGGGGGGTGAGGGAGGCACACGGAACAGGGGCGGAGGAGATGGGGGGTGAGGGATGCACACGGAACAGGGGCGGTGGGGATGGGGGGTGAGGGATGCACACGGATCAGGGGCAGTGGGGATGCGGGGTGAGGGATGCACACGGAACAGGAGCGGTGGGATGAGGGGTGAGGGATGCACACGGAACAGGGGCGGAGGGGATGGGGGTGAGGGATACACATGGAACGGGGCGGTGGGGATGCGAGGTGAGGGATACACACGGAACAGGGGCGGAGGGGGTGGGAGGTGAGGGATGCACACGGATCAGGGGCGGTGGGATGAGGGGTGAGGGATGCACACGGAACAGGGGCGGAGGCGATGGGGGTGAGGGATACACACGGAACAGGGGCGGAGGGGATGGGGGGTGAGGGATACACACGGATCAGGGGCGGTGGGATGAGGGGTGAGGGATGCACACGGAACAGGGGCGGAGGCGATGGGGGTGAGGGATACACACGGAACAGGAGCGGTGGGGATGGGGGGTGAGGGATGCACACGGAACAGGGGCGGTGGGGATGGGGGGTGAGGGATACACACGGAACGGGGCGGTGGGGATGGGGGGTGAGGGATACACACGGAACAGGAGCGGTGGGGATGGGGGGTGAGGGATGCACACGGAACAGGGACGGAGGGGATGGGGGGTGAGGGATACACACGGAACAGGAGCGGTGGGGATGGGGGGTGAGGGATGCACACGGAACAGGGGCGGAGGGGATGGGGGAAGAGGGATGCACACGGAACGGGGCGGTGGGGATGGGGTGTGAGGGATACACACGGAACGGGGCGGTGGGATGAGGGGTGAGGGATGCACACGGAACAGGGGCGGAGGGGATGGGGGGTGAGGGATACACACGGAACGGGGGGATGGGGATGCTGGGTGAGGGATACACACGGAACGGGGCGGTGGGGATGGGGGGTGAGGGATGCACACGGAACAGGAGCGGTGGGGATGGGGGGTGAGGGATACACACGGAACGGGGGGGTGGGGATGCTGGGTGAGGGATACACACGGAACAGGGGGGGTGGGGATGGGGGGGGAGGGATACACACGGAACGGGGCGGTGGGGATGGGGGGTGAGGGATGCACACGGAACAGAGGCGGAGGGGATGGGGGGTGAGGGATACACACGGAACAGGAGCGGTGGGGATGGGGGGTGAGGGATACACACGGAACGGGGCGGTGGGGATGGGGGGTGAGGGATACACACGGAACAGGAGCGGTGGGGATGGGGGGTGAGGGATGCACACGGAACGGGGCGGTGGGGATGGGGGGTGAGGGATGCACACGGAACGGGGGGATGGGGATGCTGGGTGAGGGATACACACGGAACAGGAGCGGTGGGGATGGGGGGTGAGGGATGCACACGGAACAGGGGCGGAGGGGATGGGGGGTGAGGGATACACACGGAACGGGGGGATGGGGATGCTGGGTGAGGGATACACACGGAACAGGAGCGGTGGGGATGGGGGGTGAGGGATGCACACGGAACAGGGGCGGAGGGGATGGGGGGTGAGGGATACACACGGAACGGGGGGATGGGGATGCTGGGTGAGGGATACACACGGAACAGGGGGGGTGGGGATGGGGGGTGAGGGATGCACACGGAACGGGGGGGGTGGGGATGGGGGGTGAGGGATACACACGGAACAGGAGCGGTGGGGATGGGGGGTGAGGGATACACACGGAACGGGGCGGTGGGGATGGGGGGTGAGGGATACACACGGAACAGGGGCGGAGGGGATGGGGGGTGAGGGATGCACACGGAACAGGGGCGGTGGGGATGGGGGGTGAGGGATGCACACGGAACAGGGGCGGTGGGGATGGGGGGTGAGGGATGCACACGGAACGGGGCGGTGGGGATGGGGGGTGAGGGATACACACGGAACAGGAGCGGTGGGGATGGGGGGTGAGGGATACACACGGAACAGGGGCGGAGGGGATGGGGGGTGAGGGATGCACACGGAACAGGGGGGGTGGGGATGGGGGGTGAGGGATGCACACGGAACAGGGGCGGTGGGGATGGGGGGTGAGGGATGCACACGGAACGGGGCGGTGGGGATGGGGGGTGAGGGATACACACGGAACAGGGGCGGAGGGGATGGGGGGAGGGATGCACACGGAACAGGGGCGGAGGGGATGGGGGGTGAGGGATGCACACGGAACGGGGCGGTGGGGATGGGGGGTGAGGGATGCACACGGAACAGGGGCGGAGGGGATGGGGGGTGAGGGATACACACGGAATGGGGGGATGGGGATGGGGGGTGAGGGATACACACGGAACGGGGGCGGTGGGGATGGGGGGTGAGGGATACACACGGAACGGAGCGGTGGGGATGGGGGGTGAGGGATACACACGGAACGGGGGGATGGGGATGCGGGGTGAGGGATACACACGGAACGGGGGCGGTGGGGATGGGGGGTGAGGGATACACACGGAACGGGGGGATGGGGATGGGGGGTGAGGGATACACACGGAACGGGGGCGGTGGGGATGGGGGGTGAGGGATACACACGGAACAGGGGCGGTGGGGATGCGAGATGAGGGATGCACACGGAACAGGGGCGGTGGGGATGGGGGGTGAGGGATGCACATGGAACAGGGGCGGTGGGGATGGGGGATGAGGGATGCACACGGATCAGGGGCGGTGAGGATGGGGGGTGAGGGATGCACACGGAACAGGGGCGGTGGGGATGGGGGATGAGGGATGCACACGGATCAGGGGCGGTGAGGATGGGGGGTGAGGGATGCACACGGAACGGGGCGGAGGGGATGGGGGGTGAGGGATACACACGGATCAGGAGCGGTGGGGATGGGGGGTGAGGGATACACACGGAACGGGGCGGTGGGATGAGGGGTGAGGGATGCACAGGGAACGGGGGGATGGGGATGCTGGGTGAGGGATACACACGGAACAGGGGGGGTGGGGATGGGGGGGAGGGATACACACGGAACAGGGGGGGGTGGGGATGGGGGGTGAGGGATGCACACGGAACGGGGGGGTGGGGATGCGGGGGAGGGATACACACGGAACAGGGGGGGTGGGGATGGGGGGTGAGGGATGCACACGGAACGGGGGGGTGGGGATGGGGGGTGAGGGATGCACACGGAACAGGGGGGGGTGGGGATGGGGGGTGAGGGATGCACACGGAACGGGGGGGTGGGGATGCTGGGTGAGGGATACACACGGAACAGGGGGGGTGGGGATGGGGGGGGAGGGATACACACGGAACAGGAGCGGTGGGGATTGGGGGATGAGGGATGCACAGGGAACGGGGCGGTGGGGATGGGGGGTGAGGGATACACACGGATCAGGGGCGGAGGGGATGGGGGGTGAGGGATGCACACGGATCAGGGGCGGAGGGGATGGGGGGTGAGGGATACACACGGAACAGGGGCGGAGGGGATGGGGGGGCGGGATACACACGGAACGGGGGGGTGGGGATGGGGGTGAGGGATGCACACGGAACGGGGGGGTGGGTATGCTGGGTGGGGGATACACACACCCAGTCCCTAGGCACCGTGCAGCAGCCTGGCTGTAGAGAGCCGCTGTCATTACAGCAGCAGTAGGAAGGTGGCGGGAGCGCTGATTGGCTGCCTGGCGCCCGGCCCCGCCCAGGACAGGGGAGCTGCGCTCTCCCTGGCTGGCGCGCGGCTGTGTGAAGTAGAACGGCCGGGGGCAGCCGCGCGCTCGCTCGGGTCCCACTCGCTGGAGCCAGACTGGGGAGCTCGGGCCATTTCCCAGAGCAGGTCAGTGAGCTGCCCCCCACCCGGGCTGGGCTCTCCCCCAGGCCCACCTGGCGATCCGCACGAGTAACGGGGGTTGCATGGGGGACGCGGGGCTCTCCGGAGTGACCCATGTGGTGCGGCTGGCAGCGGGAGCTGAGCGGCGCTGCAATGGTGGTGCTGTCCCAGCGCTGCCCATGCCTCAGGTCAGTCCCGGCCTCCAGCGGTGGAGCCGATTCTCGGGACTTTAGAACCGGATCATCAGGAGCTGCTGAGTCTCCTTCAGTTGATGAGCGCTGGGGAGAGGGGTGGGGCTGGCAGTGCCCCGGCGGTTGATTTCCAGGCAGACTCGCTCTTCTGATGAAGAAGGAGTTTGCTCTGTGCAGGGTCAGCGAGGCATGGGCCCTCCCGCCCCCCACCCCACTTAAAACCTCATTTATTCAAATGGTCCCAGTTTATACCAGCCTCCGGAAACATCCCCCCGTGCGCCTGCCTGAGCCGCACCTCCCTGGGCTTGCTCTGCTCGGGGCATGGGGCTAGGAGGCGTTTTCCTCCCAAAGTGGTGGAGAGATTCGCCAGCTGGGCAACCTCTGAGGCTGCTCCAGAGCTGAACCTTTCACTTTCCAAAGGGACAGGAGAGAATCTGCTTTGGTTCATTGCTTGACTTCCCCTCCCACCATGGTCACTTCCCAGAGAGGCAGCTTGGCGAGGTAAGGATCGGTCAGTTGCAAAAGAAGTGTGATAGGTTCAGATGTTTGCAGCTCTGGGTGTGGGGATGCTGCTATGTTGAGGGGTCGGGACAAGGGCTAGGAGTCAGTCCCTTTGGGTGCTGGGATTTGTTTGCCGCAGAACTTTCTCTGCACCTCCTGAAAAAATTAGTTGGGTTCATTGTGGATCGGTTTCAGGCGTACAATAATTATAATATAACCCCGTTAAGGGTGTATGCAGCTTACCTCTGGAGAGTGGTGTATAGTGGATAGTTCTCAGTTCAGTAAAAGCAAGTGTTGTGGATCGGGCTAATGGCAATGCTGTGTAATTTCTGAAGCGATCATTCTCACTTTTTCATTACTGATTTATGCATCATTAGTTTTCTCACAGTACCCTACTGAAACTGATAGTTGCATGTGTTGGTGGTTGGGTGGGTGGGGAATTAACATACTTTTTGCTGTTTCAGATTATAGTTTTTCTTAAGTCGTTTGCTGTACATTTTCCCTGCTTGGGCTTTTAATGCAATGTGATACCCACAACTGCTGCATAAAGGTCACTAAACGAAAATGATTCATGCTTTTTCAGCAAGAGAAGAAAACAGTTGCAGAGTTTGAATCTGCTTCCCCTGAAGTCAATGGGAACGTTGCCTTTGACTCCACTGAAATCAGGATCTGGTCCTTAATTAAGAAGGAAAAAAAATCTTTGCAGTTGATTGGAGTTCTAGCTTGCTGCACAGGAGTTGGGGGATTTTTCTGCATTCTACTGAGCCAGTGTAATGTGCTTTCTTCATGATCTGAGTTATCTGATTTCAGTCCTGGATCAGCATATCACACTCAGTCAAAGGTGCCTATACAGATAGATATGTACTATTTATCTCAGAATCTATCCATTTCTCTCAGGCCTCCCATCACCATATATTGCACCTGATATTGACTGGTGGGATCAACGATGAACAACATATTAGTAATGTTAACAGAGCTTTCAAAACAGGATTTGAAAGCCTGACTTAATTGTAGGAAAACCCCTTCTGTCCCCTCTGCATCAGGATGAGTTACTGTAGTTAGAAAGAGAATACTGGATATTTTGTCTTTTTTGTGCCATAAAAGAAAGGGTAGTAATCAATGACATCTAATTTGTGGCTTGTTTTGTGTGTTTTCCTTTATGGCTTTATTGTTTTCAAACATGATGTGATGGAGTAACGTACTATTTTTGTCCTTGTTGGCCTTTTCTTGACACATTCAAATACTTAAAAATAAAAACATACTTTTTTCAATTCAGAGAAATTGTTTTGTTTTCAGGCAGAGGGATAGACTCTTTCACTGAGCCCAGGTGATGGACTGTGTCCATGAATTGGCTCTTTTCAGAATGGAAAAGATGCAGAGTCAGAACAGGCACATGTTGGTTTCTATTCTTTAACTATCCTGTCAAATGTAAGTTCTGTAGTGCAGAGCTAGATTTGTTACTGTACTATATATTCTGGAGCTCTGGAGGTTAAGGTTGCCATTGGCATTACATCCCGCATTATTTGTGTGTGGCTATGACAGGAGTTGTTGCCATTGAAAATGCATGGCAAAATTCCCACTGAGTCAGGATCAGGCTTAGACAGTACAGTATAGAAAAAATATAAGTTGATGCATCTGCAGAAAAGTACATGCTCCCAAATCAGTTTCTTCCCAAGTAAAGGCCAGGAGGTGTT
This sequence comes from Gopherus flavomarginatus, assembly GCF_025201925.1. Classification (NCBI taxonomy): domain Eukaryota; kingdom Metazoa; phylum Chordata; order Testudines; family Testudinidae; genus Gopherus; species Gopherus flavomarginatus. The sequence goes on along the minus strand of NC_066617.1, from coordinate 320,343,300 downwards.
GCAGTATCATCGATATAGCATGTTTAATGTGAGATGATGAAGCCTGGGACAGAAAGCAGGGAAAGTGAATTCTCACTATCCTTGCATTGCTAAACAATAGGCAGGAGAGAGAGAGAGAGATGGGAGGAGTTTGGTTAAAAAGCTAAACATTTTCGAGAGAACTTAACAGTTATAAAAGCATATAAAAGATATCATGCATAATAAATCAGATTAAACAGAATTCAGAGGAAATCATAGTAACATGGTAGAATGTACTACTAGTAGAGCCACATTTTGACGACTGCAGAGTTCTAGCATACTGTACATAGTATTGGTCATTTTATTGTGAAAAAAGATATGACTGAAATGTAGGGATGTATGGGGGTAATCTTCCCAGTTCAGAGACTCAAGAACCAAAATTTATGGAGTGATGGATCAATGCAGGACTGGAGCTGTTTCATACTAATCCCTTATGACTTCACTTTTTAAATTCAAATTGGCTATGGTCTTAGATTTCCAGGCTGTAATGGACTGAAATGAATCATGGCTTGGAACCACCCATACTTCCTCCTCTTTGATATTTTTACTCTAAGGGCTAGTCCACGTGAAGGATTTTTGCACTGGTGTCACTGCCTATTGCCTGTCTTGCTAACCCATACCTTCCCTTGGGCAGGGTCACATAATATGATCTGAAGGGTCAAGAAACAAGCATGTCCCTCCATCCTCTGACAGCCTTTTAGATGGTATTAAAAGGTGTTGTTAAAGATGGTAATAACTGTCCTCTTTGGGGAGAAGAGAGGAAGTTAATGGAGATAGGCTGGAGCAGCTGTTGTTGATGAAGTCAGTTCTCGTTTCCTAGAAGACAAAACAAGACAAACACACACAAGAGAGGAGAGAACAGCAAAGGCAGAAAATGCAGCTGTCTCTGGTGTGGACTCTCACTTGAAACCTCACTGCTGGAAGAACATAAATACAGCACAGAGTCTCATCAGTGACTCCGAGACCTGGCAAACTTGTACCAGCATCGGGCTTTCTAGAGCATTGCATTGACTGCCATTCTGGTGACAGGCTTACTGCAGTGTTGCAAAATAAGCAGTCCTGGTTGGCTAAGACAGTCTCTTATTGGACAGTCACATAGGGAAAAAGGAGAGGAATAAGAAAGAGAAGAATTCAGGTAGGGGGAAGGAAAAGGACACGTGGGGGGAGGAAGATGGGGGAGAGACGGAAGTCTCACATGCCAGGTGGTGTTTGGTATTCACCTGGAGACAATGGAGGTGGTGATGTCATCTGAGTCCCTCCCTCTGGCCTGCTCTGGTCAGGACGGATTAGGACGAAGGAAGTCTAGGGTCCCAGGAAACGGTGGGAGTGACAGCCATGATGCTGAAATTCAGCCCTCTCTCAGCTAGCAACTGTCATGTTCATTTCCACTCTGCTAATTTTCACCCCAAAGTCTCTGTTTAAAGACCCCAAAAGGGGGCGATGAGTGGAATAGCCCATCCCCTCATTATTTTGGCCACCAATTAGGCCTAATTTATGACACACAAATTTTGATCTATTGATTTTCAGTCCCATGCTTTTCTTGTTTTCAGGCATGATCTTAACACAACCCGTAAATTATATCAGTAGGCCTTTTTGTTTAGACTAGTCCTTGTGGCTTCCTTTTGCATCTTTTTCCCATCAATATTTATTGTTATTGGTTATTGTGACATTTGATGAGCTTTCACTCACTTTTTACAGTTGAGTTCACAATTAGGGTAAATATGTAGGCTCAATTACCACAACACTCCTCATTAGTTAAGGGGAAACTGACACCGTGAGAGCCCTTAGACTGTATTCTTTGGAAACAAGGATAGTGGGGTCCAATGTTGAATTTTCTGATTGATGTTATTTTGAGCAGTATCAAACCATAGGGGCCCAATCCTGCAGACCCTTAGTCTCACAAGTGAATGTGAGACTAAAGATTGCGTTACTTGTGCAGTGTGAATGAGGGGTGCTGATAAGGACAACATGCATAGGGTTAATTGTGTCTTGTAGGTGTAGCCTATAGTAAATGATGCTGCAGAGCTGCACTGCCCCAAATACCAGAAAGCAATTCTGCCTCAGGGTCACAGAATACCTGCCAGAGCTCCTAGCTGGGCAGAGACTGTATGCCTACTCCCAAACCCCTTGAGGAGGTGCAGCTTAATTCTCCTTGTGTAGCCAGCTAGCATTGTGAGCCAGTGCATTGTTGCAGCGGGAGTGGAGCATGGCACAGTGCATTCCTGGGGATTCAGGATGGAGTAGCCCCCTTTACTCCCTGAAGTGCAGGCACTGGAATTCTCTCTGATCCTTACAGGGGACACGCATTCCCCATTCTTTTACTGTTTTCCTGCATAAGGGCCAGGCAGGATTTGCTCCAAAGAGAGCTCCTCACTGACCAGAAGACACTTGGATGAGAACAGAAAGGCATGTCACTATTTGGGGAGATGGGCGTGAACGCGTGCTAACAGCAAATCACACACTAACATAATTCAACTGCCATTTGTTTACTCTGAGGGCATAGATGGTGCCACCATTACACACGTTGATCAGCACCTTAGCCCATGAACCCTGCTCATTTCCATTGGACTTTTCACAGCTTAAGGTCCTACTCTCTGTGCGTGAGGCTGGCAGAACCTGACCCAGCCTGAATGACAAAGGGAGGCCATCAGACAGAGCTAGTTGAATTTTTTTCAAGTACTTATTTTCATTCAAACTTAATTGAGAATGTAATGTTTTGTGAAAAAGTGGGGTTTGAATTAAATCTTGCAGGTTTTCATTGAAAAAACAGTCCCGTCCACAAAATTTGCAGTTTTAACAGAAAACTTGTCAGTTTGGGATGCCAACAAACAAACATACATCAGATTTTTGAGGGTTTTGAGGTGTGTGTGTGGGGGGGGAGGGGTTTCAGCAACAAAAAAACCAAACCATACCTGAATACCTGACAATCTGAAACAAACAATGAAAAAAATCATTCACTTTTTTGCAGGGGAGAAAAAAAAAACAAAAACATTTCCCCAGCAGATCTATTACAAGACCCCTTCCTTTGGGGAGGTAATATCTTTTTATTGGACCATCTTCTTTTGGCAAGAGAGACAAGCTTTTGATCTTATGTAACAGCGACAGACCCAGTCGTTGGCAGGTGGGATCGAACCTGGGACCTCGGGAGCTAAATGCGTGATCCAAAAGCCATATGGCTGGTAGCTAAGGCTGTACAGCAAGCTCATCAATCTCTCTCTCTCCCCCTAGGTGGTCTCAGTGCCACTAAATGGGACAGAACACCACACCTCAAAGGTGTGTGGGTTACACTTACACAGAGCTCTTCAGGTCTGGGAGAGTAGTGTGTAAGTTTGAAAGTTTGTCTCTCTCACCAGCAGAAGTTGGTCTAATAAAAGGTAATATCCTAGGACCAGCATAATTTCAGCTCCTGCCTCCCTCCAGTCACTTTTAAGTATTGAAGGTACTTTGTATAATTTCAGTGGAACGGGATTAAAATAAAAAATTTTACAGATCAGAACTTTTTTCCAAACAACAAAATACTTAATATATTACCACCCACTCCTGTGTATAGATCATGTATCTGTGCTGTACCTCTCAAGCTCTATGGTCATTTTTATACTGTGTACATGTTATGTTATACTCAGGTTAATAAAGAAACTCAGATATTTAAAAAGCAAACAAACAAAAACCCATTACATACAACAGTTCCTTTGAGTCAGATTCAGCCTCCTCCTTTCTTGGGAGGGCACCGGACTTTCCCTCCTTGTGTGGTCAGGCACAATTGCAGTCCTTGCTGAGGAGTGCTGGGATTGCTCCCTATTTACTCCCACAGAGGTGCAGGGAGGAGGCAGGATCTTGGCCCCATCCTCCTCCCCCAAACTCACTGGTCCATAGAGCAGGTGTGGATATATGCTTATCAAGGCAGAATTCCTCTGAGTTATAACCGGGGCAGTACCATGATGCACTCCCCCTTAATAATAGACTCTGTGTAAATGGCACAACTGAGCCTTTGGGAATAGCTTTTAAAGGCATTAAACAGATATTAGAAGGAATAAAAAGTGTGTGATACAACTGCTTATCCAAAGGACCTATTGTAGATGAGCTTCCTGATCTCCTAGACTAACTAGTCCTTCTCAAATGGTACTCCTCATATAATTCAAAACTCAGCCCTCTCTGTCTCAATGGGTACAGCTGCCATTTGAATATGAGTGAACACATTCCAATAGACTTGAGGATGAATTAGTTTTTGCATTACAGCTCCAGCATATATAATCATTTTCGGCTTGTGTAGGCACTGTTTTCTTCGCTATGTACGGAAGCCACTGCACTGTATGTAACAGCAGAATAAATAAGTGCAGCGTTCAGTGTGAAAGGAATTTGTTCATGAAAGTCCTCTATAGACAAGAGAGACATGGAACACAAGTGCAACCATTCGTATTTGTCTAGTTTGAGGACAATGTGCATTTTGAAGAGACTCATGAGTCTTCCCTCCAGAGAGTCTTTCTGAAAGAAATGAGGAGTAGATAGACGGTCTATCCTGGGAGGTGCTGGGTATTGAGGGTGCTCACCACCTTTTAGGATTTAGTTTGAGTTGTCTACTTAGTAGGGTTATTATGTGATGACCAGTTTCCTTAAGGGGCATCAACACTTAGTTCCAGAATGGGGAGAGGTTTCCAGGATAATGTCTTGATGCTTTTGGGCAGAACAGTGTAATAAATGTAATCAAAAAATTTGAATGTCAACAATGTACTTAGTAGTCTTGGTAGCACTAGGTAATTTTCTTTATTGAATTTGGACAGGCTTAAGCCATAAGTAAAACAATGATAGAAGGGATAAAAGCAATGTACCGATATGTTAACATTTATCCCTAGAAAGCTATTTCTCGAGAGTAGTTCACACCAAATGTGCTGAAAGGGTAGACGTTTTAAATATAAAGATTATGAGGTCTCTTTCCTTTCAGGGAGGATCTTTTTGAAGGTGGCACTATTTGTTTTAATCTGCGTGGTCTGGACTGTTTCCCCATGTGCAGTTAATTTAATCTGCATTGCTGAAGACAGCACATGGGCCAGATTCTAATCTTAGATATATGATACGTAGTGCTACACAAAATCTGTTGCTGCCCTTGTGCAGACCTTGTGCTTACTGATGGGTCTTTCATGGTAAGAAAGCAAACTGTAAGCTCTTTGGGACAGGGGCTGTCTTTTTGTTATGTGTTTGTACAGTGTCTAATGTAGCAGAGGGGCCTTTAGGTGCTACCACAATATAAATAATGCCTATGAATTATTTGTAGTAGTATTTATTTTATTAAGATCAGAGCTAATGCAAACCCGCCTGAGATTAGAATCTGGCTCTGTGACTCCAAAGCTGAAAGCAGTGCCACAGGAAAGCAAGCTGTTGATGCTCCTCATTCACTCCCCTGGGAGGGATGACGAGAAGGGTAGTAGGATGACATGATGGTAAAACAGACTAAAAAGGATTTTTTTTATAGGGCTGTCAATTAATCATAGTTAACGCAAGCAACTAATTGAAGACAAATTAACTAGATTAATAATAATCGTGATTAATCACAGTTTTAATCACACTGTTAATAATAGAATACCAATGTACATTTATTATAAATATTTTGGATGTTTTTCTACAGTTTCAAATATACACAGCATTTTTTATTACAAATATTTGCATTGTAAAAAAGGTAAATAAAATAAATAGTATTTTTCAGTTCACCTCATACAAGTACTGTAGTGCAATCTCTATCCTGAAAGTGCAATTTACAAATGTAGAATTGTTATTAGGGCTGTCAGTTAATCACAGTTAATGCTTGCGATTAACTTAAAATAAACCAATACATTTTTTTTTTAACAAGTGTTAATCACACATCTCTGGAGATGGGACTTGGCAGCGGCGAGGTGGGGAGGGAGGCACCAGCCGTGGTAATGAGCAGGAGGCGGCCAGGGAGAGGAGACTCCATAACATCCAGGCCACATGCACAGATTACCGAAGTGCCTCATGCCCCCTACTTCCCATGAAAATCTATTGATTTCCTTTACGTGAGGAGAAGGATAAGAGTAATCGCGAGCAGCCACAAGGACATGAAGGGACAGGGAGCTTTGGAGCCGCTGCCACAGGACCCCATCCCTTGGGTGACTCTAGCAGCAGCCCCCCCACTGCTCTAATGGATTGTGACCCTGTCCTGTAGTCTGTGGGTGATTTGAGGCAGCCAGTTAAACACCTTTCGGGGGAAGAACGGAGTCTGTCCCACCCCCTCACCCACCTGCACCATCCCCTCCCTGCTGGACAGGACTGACTTTGAAAGTGGGCCACCACCCAGGGCACCGTCTCAGGGGGATGCCGTTGCATGCCTTGGGGCCGGGGTGCCCCTCCTCCCACTGCCCTACTCCACTGCTGCTCCCCCCCCTGCCCTCTCACCCCATGGAGCCACCTCTGGCCAAGCTGGTGTGAACCAGGAGTCTGCCTTCTGTCTGCTGTGCAGAGCAGGGGCAAAAGAACTGATGTCTGGGTGTCCCCCTTCTCTGCCCATGTACCCAGTCACCGCTGAGCTATGGTCGGGGAACAGGGAGAGCCTCTCTGCAGCTGCTGCTGGCTCAGGAGTGACTGTTGCTGACAGCAGCTGCTGCTTGCTGAAAAAGTGTTCAGGCTCCTGAGTGCTCTGCTTAGAAAGACAGCGCTCCCCCTGAAAAACACCCCCCACACACACACACTCATACTAAACCAATATCTGAAATGGCATCTGTGGTGAGCCAGGAGTGGCCAGAAGGCTGCAGGAGGGACATTGGATCTTGCGAGATACAGCCCCGTGCGACAGCATGGAGCCCGCCTTGAGCCACTGACCAAGTGGCCGGCACCATGAGCCAGAACAATAGCACAGAAGTAGGGGTGATAATACACCATGTACTGTGCCATGCTTATTTCTGATTGACTGAACAAGAAGTCAAAAACAAGAATAACATTGTCAGACACATAGATGAACATGATTTGTTGGGGGAAGAGTCAGCATGGTTTTTGTAAAGGGAACTCATGCCTCACCAATCTACTAGAATTCTTTGAGGGGGTCAACAAGCATGTGGACAAAGGGGATCCAGTGGCTACAGTATACTTAGATTTTCACAAAGCCTTTGACAAGGTCCCTCACCGAAGGCACTTAAGAAAGTAAGCTGTCATGGGATAAGACAGAAAGTTCTCTCATGGATTGGTAACTGGTTAAAAGATAGGAAACAAAGGGTAAGAATAAATGGTCAGTTTTCAGAATGGAGAGAGATAAATAGTGATGTCTTCCAAGCAGGGCCGTCCTTAGGATTTATGGGGCCCTATGCAGTATTATTAAACTGGTGCCCCTATGCCTTACCCCAGCTTGCAGCCCGGCGGGGGAGCTGGGGGTGGGATGAGGCAGCAAAGGATAACGAGATGCCCATCCCACCTCACGGTGGCAGAGAGTCACAGTTCCCCACAGTCAGAGACCCTCCCATACCTTTTCCCTCATGCAAAATGGATAGGTAGAAGGTACCGAATTAAAAGCACTAAGCCTGGGAATAAAAAATGGCTGTCACAGGTTTTTTGATATGCCCTGAAGTTTGTCAGACATTTATTTGCAAAAGCTTTGTAGTAAGGGTGAGTCAGCTGTCTTGCTGAATACAAGATTAAATATTATGGAATACCTGATGCAGCTCTTCTGTTTCACATTTTCTTAATCAGTATTTCTAAGATGATTTTATATTTTAAATGTACTCTTAAGCTTCATAAAGTAATCATTCCAGACTACTACATATTTAACTCACTGAAACAAAGACATTATTTTCAATTAATCAGTCGCAGAGGTTTAGTATGTTCATAACAATGTTCATTGCTTTTAGAAAAAGGGAACACTAATTTACTTTGTGTGATCTCCATAACAATAGACATGTTTATGAAATTTCACCAACTTTAAAAAAATGTTTCCAAAGATTTTAGGCATAACAAAGGATTTTATATCTTACTAAAGTATTGATTTTGCTGGAGGATTCTCTTAAAACTAGTTCATCAGATAGTCAGAGGTAAAAAAAGAGAAACTCTTTGTCCAGCTATCTGGAAGCAAAGGAGTCTTGTCCCTTTAAGGGCTCTCTTCAGTGGGGGTGTGAGGGTAGGAGGAGAGGGGGTGAAGGGAGAAAAGAGTGGATGGAAAGGACAGGAAGACTTTGGAAGCGAGTTTTTTGTACTATAGTAATTAAAATGTGTATTTTATATAAGGGTAGTCTTTTGAAGGATTTATTTTAAAAACTGTGTGTTTGAAGATCCAAGCATTTAAGGCTAAAGATGATCATGCATCTAAAAATCCGTGCAAGGATTTTTTAGAGATGTGATTTTATAATCTTCACCAACTCACTAATGAAATATTTTTAAAGCAAATTTTAAACTAAGGTCCTGTAGACTGACATGTTCTGAGTAAATATTACAGCAGGAGTCGACAGCCTTTCAGAAGTGGTATGCCAAGTCTTCATTTATTTACTCTAATTTAAGGTTTTACGTGCCAGTAATACATTTTAACATTTTTAGAAGGTCTCTTTCTATGAGTCTATAATATATAACTAAGCTATTGTTGTATGTAAAGTAAATAAGGTTTTTAAAATGTGTAAGAAGCTTAATTGAAAATTAAATTAAAATGCAGAGCCCCCTGGACCGGTGGCCAGGAGCCAGGCAGTGTGAGTGCCACTGAAAATCAGCTCCCGTGCCACCTTCCGCACGCATGCCATAGGTTGCCTACCCCTGTATTACAGTAATGCACAGCTGTTTTTGTCAGCAAATTCAGAAACTGACAGTATATACCTGGAGTTTGGCAAATGCCTGTTAAATGGATTCATTACCCCTTGAATAGCTCTTTAACAGTTTCAGTGTTGTGCTCATAGGTCTGGCAGGCTGGAAGACTCTCACTTTTAACTAATAGATGAGGAAGACTCGCCAGGCTGCAGCAGCAGGCTGTGGGAGCCTGCTGCAAGGGTTAGAACAGGGATAGGAAAGCCAGTAGGGTGGACACTAAGACCCAGTGGTGCCCCAAATTTTCAGGTGCCATATGCAGCTGCGTATGTTGCCTATGCCTAAGTACAGCCTTGCCCCCAGGGGTCTGAACTGGGCCCAGTCCTATTTAACATAGTCATAGATAATTTGGAAAAAGGGTAAACAGTGAGGTGGCAAAATTTGCAGATAATACAAAACTACTCAAGATAGTTAAGTCCCAGGCAGACTGCGAAGAGCTACAAAAGGATCTCTCAAAACTGGGTGAATGGGCAACAAAATGGCAGATGAAATTCAGTATTGATAAATTAACAGGAGTACTTGTGGCACCTTAGAGACTATGGGTATGGCTACACTTGAAATTTAGCGCTTTGAAGTGTGAGGGTATGGCTACACTTGAAATTTCAAAGCGCTGCCGCGGCAGCGCTGTCGCTGCAGCGCTTTGAAGTGTGAGCGTAGTCAGAGCGCCAGCGCTGGGAGAGAGCTCTCCCAGCGCTGCACGTAAACCACATCCCTTACGGGTGTAGCTTGCAGCGCTGGGAGCCGTGCTCCCAGCGCTGCAGCACTGATTACACTGAGGCTTTACAGCGCTGTATCTTGCAGTGCTCAGGGGGGTGTTTTTTCACACCCCTGAGCGCGAAAGTTGCAGCCCTGTAAAGTGCCAGTGTAGCCATGGCCTGAGTGTGGTCGGAGCACCAGCGCTGGGAGAGAGCTCTCCCAGCACTGCACGTAAACCACATCCCTTACGGGTGTAGCTTGCAGCACTGGGAGCCGTGCTCCCAGCGCTGCGGCACTGTTTACACCGAGGCTTTACAGCGCTGTATCTTGCAGTGCTCGGGGGGGGGGTGTTTTTCACACCCCTGAGCGCGAAAGTTGCAGCGCTGTAAAGTGCCAGTGTAGCCAAGGCCTAACAAATTTATTGAGCGTAAGCTTTCGTGGGCTACAGCCCACTTCATCAGATGCTTAGAATGAAACATATAGTAAGAGGATATATATAAACACATACAGAGAACATGAAAAGGTGGGCGTTTCCCTACCAACTCTAAGAGGCTAATTAGTTAAGATGAGCAATTATCAGCAAGAGAAAAAAACTTGTAGTAATAATCAAGATGGCCCATTTGATAAATACAAATTAATATACATTGGAAAACATAATCCCAATTATACATATAAAATGATTGGGTCTAAATTAGCTGTTGCCACTCAAGAAAGATCTTGGAGTCATTGTGGATAGTTCTGAGAATATTCATTCAGTGTGCAGCAACAGTCAAAAAATCTGAGAATGTTGGGTATCATTAAGAAAGGGATAGATAATAAGACAGAAAATATCATATTGCTTCTATATAAATCTATCATATGCCCACATCTCCACTACTGCATGCAGATGTTGCCCCATCTCAAAAAAGATACTGAACTTGGAAAAGGTTCAGAAAAGGGCAACAAAAATGAGTAGGGGTTTGGAACGGCTGCCGTATGGGGAAAGATTTATAAGACTGGGACCTTTCAGCTTTGAAAAAAGACAACTAAGAGGGGGATATGATAGAGGTCTGTAAAATCATGACTAATGTGAAGAAAGTAAACAATAATTTCATTTGGTGACCCCTAGTTAATAGACAGCAGGTTTAAAACAAACAAAAGGAAGTATTTCTTCACACAACGCACAGTCAGCCTGTGGAACTCCTTGTCAGAGGATGTTGTGAAGGCCAAGACTATAACAGGGTTCAAAAAAGTACTAGATAAGTTTATGGAGGATAGGTCCATCAATGGCTATTAGTCAGAATGGGCAGGGATGGTGTCCCTAGCCTCTGTTTGCCAGAAGCTGGGAATGGGCAAAAGGGGACGGATCATTTGATGATTACCTGTTCTATTCATTCCCTCTGGGGCACCTGGCATTTGCCACTGTTGGAAGACAGGATACTGGGCTGGATAGATCTTTGGTCTGACCCAGTATGACGGTTCTTATGTTCTTAAGCAGGACAGAGTGGGCTTGTAGGCTCTAAAGTTTGACATTGTTTTATTTTTGAATGCAGTTATGTAATAAGAGAATTCTACACTTGTGAGTTGCACTTTCATGATAAAGAGATTGCACTACAATACTTGATGAGGTGAATTGAAAAATACTATTTTGTTTATCTTTTCTACAGTGCAAATATTTGGAATAAAAATATAAAGTGATCACTGTACACTTTATATTTTGTGTTATAACTGAAATCAATATATTTGAAAATGTAGAAAACATCCAGAAAATATTTAAATAAATTATATTCTGTTATTGCTTAACAGTGTGATTAAAACAGCAATTAATCACTACTGTTTTTTATCTCATGATTAATTGCAATTAATTTATTGCTTGATAGCCCTATTTTTTTTTACTATATAAACATAAATTTTTAGCTAAACTATAGGAGGACATACCAATCAGAGACACAAAACATAACAGGCACCCACTCAGTTTGTCTTTCATACAAATGCTTGTCCCTTAGAAATTCAGTCACTTCCCCCATAGTTATTTTGCCTTGACAGTCTGGTCATCGCTAATCTCTTAAGTTTGGGTTTACTCTTTTATAGGAGTTTTCTCAACATGCCCTTCTCCTGCTAGCTGTCCCTTTAAATCTGGCTGAGATAACCAGCTACAGCTCTAATTTAAATGGCCATTCGGCATCTGACTTCTAGGGTTTGCACCTCCCTGCTAGTAAGTATTTTGTTCCTTTGCTTTACTTCCTCTCTCTCACCTTCCTAAGGGCTTGGCTACACTCGAGCGGCAGCGCTTTGAAGTGTGAGTGTGGTCACAGTGCCAGTGCTGGGAGAGAGCTCTCCCAGTGCTGCAGGTACTCCACCTCCTCATGGGGATTAGCTTGCACCAGCGCTGCGGCACTGTTTACACTGGCGCTTTACAGCGCTGTATCTTGCAGCGCTCAGGGGGGTGTTTTTTTTTCACACCCCTGAGCGAGAAAGTTGCAGCGCTGTAAAGTGCCAGTGTAGCCAAGGCCTAAGAAAACAGCTAAATGTTACACAGGTTGGGCTCGATCCCAAGTTGCCCTGCGCCTTGTGTAGCCATGGTACAAAGTGCAAGTAAAGTTCATTTGAGTCAGAATGGTAACAATTTACACTCTCTCTGCATTGGTTTAAACTGACTATACCACATACAGAGCAATGGAAAATCTGACCCATTAAATGTATTCTGGATGGTAAAAACACAGACCCCACACATCAGCCTATTTAATCAAGGGCAAGGTAAGTATCCCTAAGAGTTTGAAGCAGGTTAAGTGTTCTTTTTTGAAGCCGAGGAGAAAAAACAAACAAACATTTTCTCTTACACAAATACCACCTGATTTAATCGGTAGCCAAATCACCTGGGATTCCTATCTTGTTAGTTCATAAGCTAAAAAGTGAAGGGCCTAGTTAGGACTTTAATGGGAAACTGCTGAGGAAATAACTAGTTGTGGCAGGCAGTAGTTTTGGTGATTCACTAGGTGGCACTCTTCCCACTGAGGCATTATTTAGCTGATCCCATGCCCCAGCATAGTGTCATAGGACTCTGTGCTGTGCGAGGGTCCATCTTTCAGATGAATGTAAAAACAAGATTCTTATTATTTGGACTTTTAATTGCTAATGGCAATATTTACAGCAATAGGGAGTACTAATCATGTAATTCTGGCCAAATTCTCACTGGGGAATTATGTTCTATCTCCCCAGCTAATCACCCTGTAGCTTCAATTGGAAAAAGTGATCTTACATCTCTCTTCTGAGCTACTGCATAGTTTGGTTGTATGCAACTTAAAGGCTACATCCTCCCACACCAGTGTTGGTTGCACTTCAGTGCTGAAGGGATCCCTGCATATCAAGTTTGTTGAACGCTTTGTTAGCTGAAAGGAGTCTTATATGCATAAAGCTCCATGCAAAAAGGAAAACAAACATAGGAAAACAACACAGTTATATTCTCCAACCAGTACTGGCAATAAATAATACTTAGTCCTGCCATGAGTGCAGGGGACTGGACTAGATGACCTCTCTGGGTCCCTTCCAGTCCTGCGAATTCTATGACTAGTGAGGTCAGTAAAGCAGACCAACTGCTGCTATTTAAACCACTTATCTAGTGACATGGTGGTTAAAATGCTACAGGCTGGTCTATATTAGTGCTCCAATGAGTGAAGCTGTACCAACAGTAGAGCGGAGTGGACAGACACTCAGTGGTTAGTATTCTAAATTAGAACTTCAGGAGCTATGTTCAATTCCCTGTTCCACTACAGCCTTCCTGTGACCTTGAGTAAGTCATTTAATCTTTGTGTATCTCAGTTCACCTTCTGTAAAATGGGTGATGATTGCACTTTCCTGCCTCATTGGGTTGTGAAAATAAATACATTTTTAAAAATATGATTGTGAGGTGCTCATTTAGGCTTTATTTAGGATACCAGAGAAAAGGAGAGAGGTGGTGGGTGGGATGAGGCAGCAAAGGATACAGGCAACAAAAATACTACTGTCTAAAACATTTCAGTTTTCAGTAATCTCAAACTGGCACTCTTCATGAGCACTTACAAACCTCCATGATAGCTAAAATATCTCTCAACTCATAGTCCCAACAGGTCAGAAAGAAACAAGAAATCAAGGTGCCGTCCCTGAAAAAACTCGTAAGGTCTGTGACCAATACGCTCAGAAGAAAACGAATATCCCAGGCTTATTTTGGTTCCCCACTCCTCAGCCTTCCCAACTGTGTAGAGCCCCAGCAATTGTGAAGAAGATCCATTAAATTGCATTTTTGCTGAGGCCAGGCAATGAAAGAAAATGGTTGAATCAAGATATGGAGAGAGACGCAACTGCATTGTAACAGATTTATAACACTGTGTAACCAAGGTTATCTAAAAAGTACCCTATTTACTGCATGTCATGTTGAGATTGCAGCAATCATTTGTAACCCAGTTTAGTCTGCAGTTGGGGACCACTACTGACTCACATACTGCTCAATGTTTAATGAAAACATTAAACATATTCTGGTGTCAGGATATGGTATTAATTGATGTTGTCTGTGCTGTTGAAAACAGCTCATTGTAATTTTCTCAAGAAATAGCCTTTCAGAGGGGTGCCATTCAGGGAAAGATGTAAACAGACAATAAATTAGAATAAGATTAGTCAGGTTTAGTCTGCGAATTACACTTAGAAATGAAAGGAAGAATAATAGCTGACAGAAAATATTTAAAGAGCAGTTCTACTTTGAAAAGTGACCATATAAGAATGGCACAATCGTATTCAATAGACTGTCTCCTGGTATGTAGTCAGTCATATCTGGTGTCTTAAGTAACAATAAGCATTTATTATTTTTTACGCCTATTAGGGCTGAAGAGCCAAAACGAAGAGTGGAGCTAGATTCGTTTCCTTTTTAGCATCATCAGCAGATTTGTTTACTAAGCTCCAATCAATTCAAGCTATGCCAACATATTGAAACGTCATGAGATTGCACAGTGAAGGCCTAATCTGAAGGCAGGAAGGTTACACAAATGTAAAATGAGAGCTCGATTTGGCTTGTAGAATCTTCACTATTGGGACTGATGTGGGATGGAGTTATGCAGGAATAAACTATTCAGGAATAACTCCATGTGTGAACACACTTACTCTGGAATAAGTGTCCATCCATGAAGTTATCCCATTTAAAATTTTTCTATTCTAGCTACTGAACTTTAAATTCACCCCTACCTTAATCCACAGCAACTTTCAAGCGTAGACAAAAGAATGCCTTTTTTGTTTCGGTTTTCACCAAAAAAGTTGGCAGTGATTAAACAGCTAACATACTGAACATCAGTGTAAATGGGGTAGGCTAAAATTATGTCAAACCAACCTAATATCCTTCTTTGACAGGGTAACAAGCCTTGTGATAGGAGGGAAGCAGTAGAGGTCATATCTTGACTTTAGTAAGGCTTTTGATACTGTCTCACATGACCCTCTCGTAAACAAATTAGAGAAAGATAGCCTAGACTAACCCACTGTAAGGTGGGTGCGTAACTGGCTGGAACACCATATTCAGAGAGTAGTTTTCAATGGTTCAAAATTGATCTGGAAGGGCATATCATGGGGTCCCATAGAGATCTGTCCTGGGTTCAGTTCTATTCAATATCTTCATAAATAATTTGGATAATGGCAGAGAGAATACACATACAAAGTTTGCAGATGATACCAAACCGGGAGGGATTGCAAGCACATTGAAGGCCAGGATTAGAATTCAAAATAATCTTGACAAACTGGAGAAATGGTCTGAATTAAAGGACAAATGCAAAATACTGCAATTAAGAAGGAATAATCAATTGCACAAATACGAAATGGAAGATGACTGCCTAGGAGAAGCGCTACAGAAAAAGATCTGGGGGCTCTTGTGGATCATAAACTAAATATGAGTCAATGTAACACCGTGGCAACAAAACAAAACAAAACCACCACCATCTTCTGGGATGTAGTAGCAGGAGTGTTGTAAGCAAGACATGAGAAGTAGTTCTTCCACTCTATTCAGCACAGTGTCCAGTTCTTGGTGCCACATTTCAGGAAAGATGTGGGCAAATTGGAGAAAATCCAGAGGAGAGCAACAAAATTTATTAAACATCTAGAAAACATGATCTATGAGGGAAGATTTAAAAAAATGTGTTGGTGTGGTCTGGAGAAGAAGACTAAATGGGGACATAACAACAGTCTTCAAGTATGTAAAAGGTTGTTAGAAAGGGAAGAGTGATAAATTGTACTCCTTAACCACTGAAAAGACAAGTAGTAATGGGCTTAAAAATTGCAGCAAGGGAGATTTAGGTTGAACATTAGGAAAAACTTCCTGTCAGGAGGGTTAAGCACTGGAAAAAGTTATCTATGGAGGTTGTGGAATCTCCATCATTGGAGGTTTTTAAGAACAGATTAGACAAACACCTGACAGGGATGGTCTAGACACCTGCAGGGAACTGGACTAGATGACTTATTGAACATATCTATGATTTCTAGAATTCCAGGAAGGAATTTGGCCCAGGATGTTTAGGCAAGATTTTTCCCTCCAATTATTTGCACACTTGTACTAATGAGAGCAAGGCCTCAATCCTATACTGTGCTAATTGTTCATTGGGCCTGGAGATACTGTTTGTGGCTCCCCAAGCTTGGGGCTGGTAGGGGAGCCAGTTTGACCAAGCAGAGTTTAAGGCAGTCCAGAACCCTTTAGCCACACTCCTTCCAGGAACATCTCAGTCACAGGCTGTGATGAGACCACTCACCTCAAGTGAGTGCCCCTACTGGACAGGTGTGTCTGCACCTGCACTCTCTCAGCTTTGCTCTGCTTGTGGTGGCCCCTGTTGTGTTGATAGTTAAACTTCTCAAGGAGGTTTTCAGTGATTTGGCCCTCTGGCTGCGTCACACTCCGTCGGTAGGTGTACAAACAAAACAGACCCTTTCTGGGCTACAGATCCAATAGGGGCTTTCATGGTGCCCTCTGTAACATCGTGGTCTGTAGCCCTGTCTCCAGGCTCAGTTCTCTGTCCTTCTAACAGGGTCACAGTACCTAATTAGTCTTGGCCCCTTCTGAGCTAGCTTCCAATGGTACCTGCTCTATTATGGAGCAGTGCCCCTGGGCCTCTCCCTGGTGACTTTTTGCTCTGTAGGAAGCCTTCCAGACCCCAGCTCTCCAGATGAGTCACTGGTTCAGTTTGATCCCCTTTTGAGTTAACATGGTTCAATTAAATGCTGACCCTCTTCAGGGTCTTCTAACCCCTTCTCTGGGCTTGGTTAAGCTCCCTTCTCTGGGCTTAGGCCACTCTGCCTGTGGGGGAGGTGGTCGGGGCCCACCCACTACTCCAGGTCACAACCCAGGGACTCTATAAGTAGCAGCCATCAGCTGCTTCTCTTTAACTACTTGCTGCTGCATTTCCCTGGGCCACTTCCCTTCTTAGCCCCAACACTGTCAGCTTCACCCTTACTTGAGAGCACTGAAGTCTTGCTTGAGTCCCAGTCATCAGCAGAAGCACCTTCCTTCTCAGACTCCAGCCAGGAACTGCTCTGTCCAGATACTGTAACTCCTGCATCTAGCCAGGAGCACCCAATCTGCTGTCAGCAGCAACTTTTATATGAGCTTGCTGGGCTCTGACTGGCTGCTCCCTGCAGCCTCTCTCTGGTTGTCTGCTTCCCCTCAGCCTCTCTATGCAGCTTGGAGGGCTCACCACTACTACTGTTTCCTGGAGCAGGGTGTGGTAGGACCAAGAGGCCTCCAGCAGGGGGCCTCAAAGGGCCTGATACACCCCATCACACAGCCCTTACATCAGTGCTAACCACCTATGCTAGCAGGGCCTGGATGGGGAAATCTGGCTGCTTTTCAGCTTCCTCATGATGCAGAAACTGCCCAAGGGAACATAGCAAGATAGACAGGCAGGCTCTATCTCATTTTCTTTTCTCATAACAGGTTCTGTGCCTTCCTATGAACAACATCAGAACTGCAGGGCCTCTCGTGTTCCCATTGACTTCAATAGGACTTTGCCATTAATGTCAATGGGATAATGAAAATTTGTCAAATGCACCTGAGATACATTTGAATCTAACATTTCTATATGAAGTTCCTTCCTCTTAAATATATATTTTAAATGTAACACTTTTTCTGAGTTGCCCCAAAATGTTTCCAAAGAGTCCCTCTTATCTTGTGGTAGGCATATTCACATCACTTCATGCTCACGTTGGGCCAGATACTCAGGTACTACTTACTCAGTGTGAGTAAGAGAACTGGAGTCCAGCCTATCTGAATATAAGATTTAATACTGTCTATTATATTGATACACAATATTCAGTTTTTTTAAAAAACAACAATCTAATTGATATTGTAATGATCTACATTGAGCATAAAAGCCCCCAGTACAGCAAGTCATATCTATCCAGGGCCAGCTCCAGGCCCCAGCGCGCCAAGCACGTGCTTGGGGCGGCACGCCGTGGGCGGCGCTCTGCCGGTTGCCAGGAGGGCGGCAGGCGACTCCGTGGACCTCCTGCAGGCGTCCATGTGGAGGGTCCGCTGGTCCCGCGGCTCCGGGGCCTGTGGGAGGTCTACTGGAGCTGCGGGACCAGCGGACCTTCTGCAGGGACACCTGCGGGAGGTCCACTGGAGCCACGGAACCGGCGAGCGGCAGAGCACCCCCCACGGCGTGGCACCATGCTTGGGGCGGTGAAATGGCTAGGGACGGCCCTGTATCTATCTATCTATCTATCGATATGCATATTTAACTTTAAGCCTATGATTAGTTTCCTTGAAGTAACTGAAACAACTTGTGTGCTTAAAGCAAAGCATGGGCCTAAAATGCTTTGTTGAATTAGTCCATAATTCTTAACTGCAAAAGTAGGACATACCAGATTTAAAGTTTTATAAAGATTTTGAATAAATCTCCCATGTTTTACCAAATTAAAACAAGCATGAATTAATTTTAGATTATTATAGAGAAATGCAATTAACAACTGATCCACTGTTCACTGTGATGATTAATCAAGGACAAAATCTTTTATATCAAAGCATATTTTTAAACGTAATCTAGCCATAAGACATTTAAATAATTACAGACTAAGAAATCATTACATTTTATCCCATTACTTCACTTTGTGCCACTAAAGTAAAGGAGAATCTCTCCCTGTTGAGTCTAATAGAACTGTGTACTTTAAATATTATTCCTTGGTGTAAATAATATTGGGGTTAAAACAATGGTTTGTTTCAACATATTTTATGAATCAGTATAAAGCTATATACCAAAAGGGTCAGATTTTCAAAACCCAGCCTTCTTTTTTGTGTCTGAAATTTGCAGGTGCATTTTTGCACCTCTTATTTTGTGGACACAATTTAGGCCATTTGGATGCCTGATTAAGAATGGCAAAAGAGTGTGCAGTAAAACCAAGGCAGATTTCATACCACAGTGTAATTATTTATTTATCTATGGAGACACTTAAATTGCATTCACTCACACTGGAGTCTAGGTATGGAAAACATTTGTAATATTAAAAGACTTTTTACTGCTTATTTAGTCATTATTACTTGGGTACTTAGAGCTATTTATGGCATATAATGTTTCTCCTAAATTTAATTTACAGTGAAAAGCATAATGGGTAACTCTATGCTAATTATTATGGAAACTGCAAGTCAGATTTTTTAGCACTCTCAGTAGGTGTCTCCTTAGGCTTTTATTAGTCTGCCAGAGAAGAAACAGCACCAGCAGAAACTTATCTCATCCTTCTTGAGGATCATTAGTACAATTTCTTGCTTTTCTCACAGGCAGGTAAAGTGTCAGCCTCATGAAGAAACAGATTCTTAATTAAGTTAGGAGAACTGACAGGAAATATAAATTTCAAAAGTAAAGTTATAAGGTGGAGCATTATGGGCAAGAGTGTTGGAATATTTTCATGGAAACATAGCAAGATGCTATAGTGTGACATCCAAAAAAAGACCACAAAGTGATTATTTTAAGGACCTGTGTAAATGTGTGGACTCACCCCCGCAGCACCTCCTGCTGGTTGCTTCGGGGAATTAGCTCGATTCCAGCTATGGAGCGCCCTCTGCAGGCCAGTGATCCACCTGTCCTCCGCTGGCCCCCGGCCCCTCCCTGGACCTCAGTGCCCCTTTAACTGGGTCTCTCCTCTCCCAGGGGAACCCCACCCCTCTATCCCCACTTTGCCTCAGTATTGGCTACTGCCCAGTCATTGTCCAACCCCACGCCCTGGGGCAGACCAGTATCAGCCACTCATCATACGAAAAGGGGTTTTGGCCTGGCTGCCTTTACCCATCCTCTGGCTGCCCCTCTGCAAGCCCAGTACCTTGGAGACCTAGAAGTAGGCCCTGCAGCCTGGGGAGTTGCTGGCCTAGGGCTTCCCAGCTCCTAAGGCTTTTTCCCCAGCCCTGCCTCCCTTCAGGTCCCCTGGGTGAGTCCCTGAGCAGCCAGGCCTGTCTCTCTCTACAGTCAGAGAGAGACTCTTTCTGTTTCTGGCTCCCCTGGCCTTCTTATACAGCCCTGTGGCTCAGTTTGGGGCGTGGCCCCCATCTGCAGCCACTCCCGCTATCAGCCCAGGCTTCTGGCTCCAGCTACGGCCCCTTTACAGGGCTGTTTTAACCCCTTCTCTCCCACAGCGGGAGTCCACCATGCTACAGCCTGATTCTGCCACTGCTATTTGCATGGCATAGACTCTACACTGCAGGAAGCTTTAGTGAAGTCACAGAGGATTATCTATGAAGTAAGATGCTACTCAATGGCAGTAAAATGGCAGAACTGGGCCTTAATAATGATAACAATGTTTAGTTAAAACTGGTTGCATTTGAAAATGTGAGTCTTCTCAAGATGTCCAATGTAGTCTGTAATAAAAACCACTTATTTTAGGAACAGGTAATTCAGTTTTTTTAAGAGTTTTCATTGTGTGGTTTTGTTTTGTTTTGTTTTACTATTGGGTAATCTCCTTGCCCTTTAAGATGATGTTAGATGAAGGCTGAAGAGTTCCTTGCATCAGAAGTTCAGCTTCCTGTTTCACTCATAGCTGATTCTGAACTGGACATGTGCAAAAAGGCTTAGGGTTAGATAGGGTACAGTGCCTCCTGGAGGTCAGGAGAAAATGACTGCTGTGTTTGTTTTGAACAGCATGCAACCTGGGCTCCTTGGCCCAGGCTCCTCCCTGGTCCCTCTGGATAGTCTAGAGCTGTTAGTAACACTAATCTTTCACAGTCTTTTCCATCCCTAGACTACAATGTTGCCTGCCCTTTCTCAAGGGCACAACAATGAAAGATTCACTTGTATTCTTCCTCCTCTCTTATGCACCTGTGGAGGGTTGGATACATCAGAGCCTTAAGGCACCTGTAAAATCAACTTTGCTTACTTTCATTGGCTGGAGAGTATCGAATGCTCACTGATATAGTAGAAAGGTGCAGATACAAACCTAATAAATGTAGGTTTAGAAGGAAAATCTTGGCAAGGGAAAATCCTTCTCTTCTCTACAAAGCATTAAAAAGAATAGATAAAAATGTTCCTCCAAGCCTGGAAATGAAGGTTAAAAATACTTAAACTGAATTGAAACTAAAGTTTAAGGTTCAAAGCAAGTTCATCGTAGGTGGGACCCCCGTCTTCTTCAGCTTCATGCTGGAGACTTTGATTCTCTGTAGATGTTCTCTTCTTGTAGGGGAAGAAAAGGTCACTACCTTTCTCCAACAATATGAGAGGATTCAGCAGGTGCATTTAAGGGATGGATGTACGTGTAGATAGATAGGTAGGTAGTTGGTGTGATTCTCCAGTGCCTTATAGCTTGAGTAGCTATTGACACGAGTACAAAGTTAATGGACACTGGCGTACAGAAGTACCAAAACAGAATATTAGCATTTTATACTCATTTTCTACTGATTAAGCCCATTCTAACTCTGGTGCAGCATATCTACCCTGGGGATTGGCTACATGGTGCAAAAGCCACTAGTATAGACCTCCTCTTGCCTCAGTTTTACCCTGACTGTTGGGATCATCTGAGGCACCTGAGCCTCCAGATTTAAACATGAGGGGTCTGGAAGCAAAGTATTTTCAGTTGAAGGGCCCTCCTCCATCTATGGAATCCACTCTCTTAGGGCTTGTCTATACAAACCTTGAGTCTTAGTTCATGGCAGACAGGGGTATAAATCTACCCTGCACTAGTCTGCCCCACTTTAAGTGTCAATGCAGACCCTTCTGCCAGCCTACCACCCATGGAAAGTTTTGTGGTGTGCTTTGATTGACCTTGCTTTGAAACAGGAGTAAGTTAAAGCGCACTGGGGAGCTTGTAGTGTGCAGCAGCAGGGTCCACACAGGCACTTCACTGTGTGGCATATTAGTACAGAGTAGATTTGCACCCCAGAGTGCAGTGAACTAAGTGTTTGTCTAGATGAGCCCTTAGATCGGGGGGGGCAAACTACGGCTCGTGGGCTGGATCTGGCCCACCAGCCATTTTAATCCAGCCCTCGAGCTCCCCCTGGGGAGCAGGGTCTGGGGCTTGACCCATTCCAGCCAAGGAGCAGGGTCAGGGGCCACTCTGCACAGCTCCTGGAAGCAGCAGCATGTCCTTCTCCAGCTCCTATGTGTAGGGGAAGCCAGGGGGCTCCACTCCACACTCTTCCCCTGCCCCAAGCAACACCCTCACAGCTCCCATTGCTCGGGAACTGCGGCCAATGGGAGCTGCAGGGATGGTACCTGCAGATGGGGCAGCATGCAGCAGAGCCTCCTGGCCACGCCTCCACGTTGCAGACAGAGGGGGGACATGCCGCTGCTTCCGGGAGCTGCTTGAGGTAAGTGCTGCCCATATCCTGCACCCCTGAGCCATCCCCACATGCCCCAACCCCCTGCCCCAGCCCTAATCCCCCTCCTGCCCTCCAGACCCCTCAGTCCCAGCCCAGAGCACCCTCATACACCCCAAACCCTTCATGCCCACCCCACCCCAGAGCCCACAACTCCAGCTGGAGCCCTCACCTCCCCTTATACTCCAACCCCCTCCTACACCCTAATCTCCTCGTTTCTGGCCCCACCCCAGAGCCCGCACCCCCAGCCAGAGCCCTCACTTTGTCCCACACCCTAGCCCCAATTCTGTGAGCATTCATGGCTTGCTATACAATTTCTATACCCAGATGTGGCCCTCGGGCCAAAAAGTTTGCCCACCCCTGCCTTAGATTGAGGCTAAGCTTGCTGAATTGTGGGTGTTGGAAGGAAAAGGTGCAGTTTTAGCTGAGAAGTTTATTTTATTGAAGCCACCTTATCAAAGCAGATCAGCCTGGTAATGACTTGATTCTTGCATTTTAATCTTTGTATAGGCACTTTGTGAAATTAGATCAGCACATTTTATAAATGTAAAATAAATAAGCCAAGGCAATTTCTCTGGTTCTGGTTACCTCAAACAAGACATCACAGAGATATAGGTTTAATAGTGGTAGTGGGTTTACCATCTCTCACCTTGCTTAAAAACCTGACTCTATGATTACAAGTTTAACTCTTTACAAGGATTTTTTTTTCTGGCGTGGAAACAGAAAGTTGATGGCCGGTTCCTGAATTCCTGCATTTTGTAAAGATTCCCGTAGCAAAGAATGCATACTGTAGCACAAACGTTCACCATAGATTATGAAACAGCATTTATTTGGCCAGCACCATGCTCCAACAGGGCTTGGGAGTAGCTGGGATATTATCACCAGTTTAGTTCATGTTGAGGCATCACATGACACATGAACTGGCAAACATGACTGTAGATGACATCAGTAGAGATGGCCTGAGGCACTAAATTCAGATTTGGATCTTCATTATGAAACATCCCACCTCTACAAAATTCGAGGGTTCTTGGATTCTGGGGTTCATTTGGCTCCATGTGGATATAGTAAGTGAGAAATTTGCATCTGGGTTTGCAGTCCAAGACTTTCTCCCACACCAAGTTCAGAGCTGTTTGGATTGGGAGTTTTGGATCTGGCTAATCTCTAGTAAAAGCTGTGGGAGATTTATGTGCAGAATTTTCCTTCTACCCCTGCTTTTTGGGGAAAAATAGACCATAAAGCAACAGATACTGATTTATTTATTTTTTTCTTTTCTTTTTTAAGTTCTTGAGGTCAACTGTATGGGGAAATAATTTACTGTTTTTAAAATCATATTGCCTCAGGTGAACAATTAAAGCACATGGTCTAATAGTAAATTAATTCTATTGTTCTTTTCTTTCAGGACTGAAGGATACAGCATCTTATATGACCTGTGGGTTTGAGAAGTGAAGAATAACTCTGATCACAGGGTGACCCGTTATGTCTATGTTGTGATGGAAAAATGAAAGCATCTAGAATACAGCATTTTTTATACTTCTAAAACTGCCTTTGACTACAACATCTATTCCCTTCAAAACACACACACACAATGTCAGAACTTGACCCTTCATCTGGATTAGTAGGAAACATGGAAAATGGGACTTTTCTGGAGCTGTATCCCACATCCCTGTCAACTTCAGTGGATTCCTCATCTGGCCGCTTATCAAATGTCTATGTCTATGTTTCTGTATTTCTCAGTCTCTTAGCATTTCTTCTTTTGCTATTAATCATTGCACTTCAGAGGCTGAAAAACATCATCTCTTCCAGTGCCTCCTACCCAGAATACACTAGTGATGCTGGAAGTTCTTTCACTAATTTAGAAGTTTGTAGTATTTCTTCCCAGCGATCTGCTTTCTCAAACCTTTCTTCTTGAAAAGAAATGAAGGAAATACATTGTGAATGGAGCAACTTTGTCCAGCTTTTGAGGGAAATAGTGCATGCAATGTTTACCATTGAGGACTATAATCATGAAAGAGGTGACTTTTAAAGTTCTCTTTGACTTTTCTTCCTCTTTTTAGTTTCCATTTCCCCTTTTATTAATGTTGTTTTTCATCTTAGAGCATGGAAAATGGCCTCTGGTCGTAGCTTCATGTATATACTGGTAATGCCGCCTTTCTCTCATACGTATGCACATCCGTGCATACACACTGACTTCCTGCCAAATTTAAATATAGTTCTAGGTGGATGTTCTAATTCTTCTCTGCAGTTGTATCCCTCTTACCTGGATTTCCCTTTGTTAGTGTGTCATTGACTTTTCACTGGATAGCACCTTCTGGACAAGATCGTTTTCACAAAAATGCCACCACACTGATTTAATAGACAAATTGGCGCCTTGGCCAATTTTAAAGTTGTTGGGTGGAGTTTTTTGTTATTTTGTTTTTAATTGTGATGTCATTTCAGTATTTAAATTACGTTATTAAAACAAAACTAAAATAATTCTTTTGTTAACAAACGTTAATTTTGTCTATGTATACCTGTCCATTGAATCTTTCTGTATAAAGCCTCTACAAGTCAACTTTCACATACACTTTGACATATTTGCTTAATTTTATTTATCAAAAGCAGCTAGAATAAATATGCACAGTTGTAAACTCAAGTTGTACTGTATGTTGTAAAGATATTTTTAGAACCTACTTGCATGCAGTTGAAGGACTACCTGCTTCTCAGGGGGATGGTTTCTGCCTCTGCATCACAAATACAGCACACCTCCTTTCCACACTTCAGTGCTACTCTAGCTTATTTTAAACACAATCTGAGCAGCCTTTTCTCTCTTTGAGAGACACATAACTCCCATTGCCGTTGCTGGCAGCTGATTGCCTGTATTAAGAGCCCTTATGGGCACGAGGAGTTCTTACCTCAGTGGAGCTACTTACATTGGTCAGAACTAGTGAAGGGCCAGATTCTGCCTTCTCCTTACTTGGATGCACAGTGGGGTGGCAGAGCAAGGCAAATCCTTCTTGGCATGGCCTGTGTAAGGGCCAGGCAATGTCGCAGTCCCTTTACAGAGTCTGCGCTCTCCCTACTCCACCAGTGATGTACAGTGCCCCAGTGAGGATAAGAAGAGCTGGGGGGAGGTGAGGCCATGGCCCAGCCCCTCCTCCACACTACGGAATGGACCCAGTACGCATGATGGGAGAATAAGCTGTACCCCATTAAGAGGTGTAGTAGTGGGAGTGCCTTCGTCCTGCTCTAGGGAGTTCAGGGTCAGGTATGTTGAGCCTAGATGCCTTCCAATGCTCCACACATCCCCATAGTTTGGACTGTGCTGAAATGGTATAACCTAGCCCTAGGCGAATAAGAGTGTGCAGGACTGATTCCAGCATAGAGAACAGACCCATACACACTTACGTAATTGGTATGATATACTCTCAGTAACTGTCCATTGTGTCCAAATGTAATACAGTAGCGTCCTTGATTAAAACAGAGTCCTGTGTTCGGTTACTGTCATAAAGCAATTATTATTATTGCAAAGCACAATTCTGTGAGGTCTCCAGCACACCTAATGTGGGTTTAGTTCCATTAAATTGGCAGTGATACGATATGGAATGCAAAGATTGGTTTGTTATTGCAGCCTCCAAATTGTTCCAGGTTACTACATTATAGCATCATTACAGAACATGATCCAATGGGAATAGTTGTATGTTGGGCTCAATCCTGCTTCACCTAAAGTCAATGGGTGCTTTGCCCTTGAGCAAAATCCAACTCAGTTAAAGGACCATGAGGAGAACAGAGACGTGTCATCGCTGGTTTTAACTAGCAGAGCTGCACTAGTAGCTCTAACTGACCAGTGTGACAGTTCCCCTTACAAATAGTGTGCCCGATCCTGCAGAGGTCTGTGCACCTACTGCAAAGTACCAGCACCCTTCACACTCATCTCCCAATCAATCAAGAGATAATTGGATCCTTGGAGGATCAAGTCATGTATTATTTGGCCAGCATGTTGTTAAAGTTAAGGAGTTGTTGGTATATTACAGCCTATGAGGCCACAGCTGTACATGGAACACTCTACAACTTTTTAAAACATTTTTATCCTCTAGGCTCTCGGTTAGCTAGAGGCAGGACACATATCCCCAAATCCAGCATTAACTGGATGGTCTATGAAAATGCAGTGTTTTTACCATCAAATGTAAATGTAGTAATTAGAAATATCTTTATTCAGTGCCAAACAAAGGCAGATTAAATTGGAGTTGGTGTTTTCAACTTCTAAAAATTAATGTATTATACAATAAATTTCCGTGTTGATTAGATTCTTCTTAGAGCCAAGGCATTTTGTTGCAAAATAAAGAAATTAAGTCACTGGGATTGCTGATTCACCCTGCTTTTATAAAGATATTTAGTCTCTCAATTACTCTGTTCATCCAGACATAGTTTTCCTCCAAACAGCTTCACTCCATTTTCACTAGAAACTGATGAAAGGACATGGGGAACTACTAAGTTATTTATTTAAAGTTGAACAAGAAGTAACATTTCCTTTATGAAAGCTGTTTAAAATCCCAAAATCTGTAAACCAATGTGTTTGTGTGTAGACTTCTAAATACAAATAAATTAACTTTAAAACAAGACAGCTGAAAACCAACTCAACTTCATTTACCTGCCAAGGCCTGAATTCAGTCGCCTGTGTCTTCTTTACAGCAAATGAGGTTAATACCCATATAAAAAATGGAGGTGGGAGCCACAGCATGAAAATGGGTAATATTATCTAAGGGAATGTCTGCACTACAAAATTAGGTTGATTTTATTTAAGTTGACATTGAGCCTCCAATTTAAGTCAGTCGATTCTGCATGTCCCCACTATGCACATTGTGTCGGCAGAGCACATCCTCACTAGCAGGGCTTGCATTGACACATGGAGCGCTGCACTGTGGGTAGTTATCCCATAGTGCATGGAGCCGAATGGAATGTTGGGTTGGGCTTGCAATGCCTCATGGGACCAAAACCTTTGTGCGAGTGGTTATGGGAACATGCCATTAGCCTCCCATGATGCACTTACCTCCCTCCTTGAAATCAGCAGCAAACAAACCAAGCCTTTTTGGTGTCTTTTTTCCTAACCCTGGATTACCTGCACCGATGCCATAGCACAGCAAGCATGGACCCCACTCAGCTGTACACTGTTGTTGTGAGCATTACAAACACCTCATGCCTTATCCTGCAGTATTTGCTCAGCTGATACAGGAGCCGCCACGCAGAACAATGTGATGCCACGCAAGCAGCCCTGCTAGAATCCTGGGTGCAGAGCAATTTACAGATGCTGGCGACAGTTGTGCATCACCTGTACACGGTGGAGCGCCGCTTCTGGGCCCGGCAAACAAGCACTGACTGGTGGGCCCGCATAGTTATGCAGCTGTTGGATGATGAGCAGTGGCTGCAGAACTTTTGAATGTGCAAGGCCACTTTCATGGAACTGTGTGAAGAGTTTTCCCTTGCCCTGAAGTGCAGCAATAATAAAATAAGAGCTGCTCTGACAATTGAGAAGCGAGTGGTGATAGCTCTTGGAAACTTGAAATGCCAGACTGCTACTGGTCAGTGGGGTATCAATTTGGAATGGGTAAATCTGCTGTGGAGTCTGCTGTGATCCAACTTTCCAGGGCAATCCACAGATTGTTGTGTCTCTGGGCAACATGCAGGACATAGTGGATGGTTTTGTCGTAATGGGATTCCCTAACTGTGGTGGAGCGATAGACGGAATGTATATCCCTATTTTGGCACCTGACCACCTTGCCAAAGAGTACATAAATCAAAAGGGTACTTCTCAATGGTGTTGCAAGCCCTGGTGGATCACAGGGACTGTTTCACCATCACATGGGATGGTCAGGAAAGGTGCATGACACATGCATCTTTAGGAACTCCAGGCTGTTCAGAAAGCTGCAAGCAGGAACTTTCTTTCCAGACTGCAAAACAACCATTGGCGATGTTGAAATGCCAATTATGATCCTGGAAGACCCAGCCTATCTCTTGCTCCCATGGCTCATGAAGCTGTACACAGGCAGCGTCAGCAGCAGTAAGGACCAGTTCAACCATAGGCTGAGCAAGTGCAGAATGGTGGTGGAATGTGCTTTTGGGTGTTTAAAAGACCCCTGGTGTAGTCTACTTACTAGGTTAGACCTCAGTGAAAGCAATATCCCCATTGTTATTGCTGCCTGCTGTGTGTACCATAATATCTGTGAAACAAAGGGAGAAAAGTTTCTGGCAGGGCGGCGGGTGGAGGCAGATCGCCTGGCAGCCAATTTTGAGCAGCTAGCCACTAGGGCAATAAGAAGAGCACATCGAGGCATGCTTCATCTCCGTGAGGCTTTGAAAACTAGTTTCATCAATGACCAACAGTAATGTGACACTTATGTGTGTTGTTCCTTACCTAGCTGTCCCCTTGAGTGCATGTATTCCCCTGTAAACTGCACCCCTGCTAACCACTGTGTCCTGAATGACTAAAGAGCCTTTTCTTCTCAACCCATTAAGTTTTATTATGCTCACAAACACCGAGAGGCAGCAAATAAAAGTAAGGTAACCTGGGGCAAAACGGCTGAGAATGCTGAGGGGGCGGGAAAACAAGGACAGCTTGCTTACAATTGCACTGCAACAACAATCAAAGGCGTGGGAATGGGTGCCTTCTGGTCCTTGTACCCTCCCCTGGATTTGAGTGCAATGGATACCAAACTCTCCGCCTCATAGGATGTCTGGGAGAGGCGGATGTGGAACTTGGCAATGATAGCAGCAGGTTCAGCATAGGCTGCAGTGGGACTTTGGCATCCAGCTGTCTTTCTTGCACCTCAACCAGATGCCCCAACATATCTGTTTGCTACCTCATAATCTGCACCATCTCGTCCTGCGTGTCACTCTTGTGTTCCCTGTCCTTGTGGTCATTGTGCAGGCTCTCTGACAATACAATGCTCCGTCTCGTCATTCTCAGAGGCACACATTAACTCACTGAACATGTCCTCCCAAGTTTTCTTTTTCCGCCTACTAATCTGGGAATATCTGTGTCCTGGTGTGGAGGGTGCGCCTATGGACAAGGTTAAATCTTTTTATAAAAGAAACACACCTCAATGCACTTCCTTGCAAGTCACAACTTAAGCAGAACCTCAGGCTACTGCAAGAGTCAGTTTGCTGCTCCAGCCATGGTGAGTAAGGCCACGAGGCATGGACAAGAGGTCTTCTGCTGCAGCTTTTGTTAAGACATTCTTGGGTTCAATGGTTGCAACCTCAACACAACCCCGTTTCCTCTAGCAGCCTGGATTGTGCTTGAGGACAGGCACCAGCGTGAAGCCCCGCAAATAGTTTGATTGTTACAAAAGTGGCACCGGGTTGGGGGAGAAGGGAGACAAACAGGAAGCCCCCTCCCCGTTTTAAAATGCTGGCTGCAATACGCGGTGATCCCTTCCAACCACAACCAGGGCATGCTTGGGAAAGTGTCATTATGTGACTCAGAATTCACCAGATGGGGCAGATCACTTTCAAATTGCTTACGGTTTAAGAGCTAGCATTTAAAACTTCCCCCATTTCTCCTAGGTGAGCCTATGTGATATAACTCTCCTGAGAGTAACAGAAGTGGAACAGGAGCAGATACTGCAAGCATGTGGATACAGACCTGGTCCTTATGCTGCAGTACTGTGTGCTGCAATGATGCCAGAAGAGTTAATCCTGGATTGGCGTGGGAAAGTGTCTTACCGTGGTGGATGAAATAAGGCAGCCCTTCCTGGAAACCTTCTGCAAAGGATTGCAGAGTACCTCCATGAAAGCTTCCTAGAGATCTCAAAGGAGGATTCCTGGGCCATCCCTGGACACATAAACAGTCTTTTTCGGAGCGCACCCTCTGGGTAGCTGGAGTGGCTGCCAATAACTTCTATCCCAATTTTTTAATTCCGATTCAACATTAAAAATAACAGCATGTAACCGCTACAGTTTGATTGAAAATGTGCACTCACCAGAGGTACCTTTCCTGGCATCATATTCCACTGAAAATTGGTCCTGTGAGGGGATGGATGTGATGGGTTGGATCACAGAAACCCCCTTGGGGCTGCCAACTGATGTGCCAAGACTACTTCTGCCCCTGCTTTCCTGCCCTGGCAGCTTAGGACTTCAGTGCTCTGCCTGGTTTGAGCCAGACCTACTAGCCTGCTGCAAACCCAGACCCAGGGTCTGAACTGTGTGCACCAAAGCTGCAGATTTAGCTGAAAGCAGCTTACAGAAGTGTTCCTGTCTTTCACACTCAGATACCCAACTCCCAATGGGGTCCAACCCCCAAATAAATCCGTTTTACCCTGTACAAAGCTTATACAGAGTAAACTCATAAATTGTTTGCCCTCTGTAACACTGATAGATATACACAGATGTTTTCCGCCCCCCCTCCAGGTATTAATACATACTCTGGGTTAATTAATATATAAAAAGTGATTTTATTAAATACAGAAAGTAGGATTTAAGTATTCCAAGTAGTAACAGACAGAACAAAGTGAATTACCAAGTAAAATAAAATAGAACATTCAAGTCTATGTCTAAGAAAACTGAATACAGATAAAACCTCACCAGTTCCACTAAGCTTCCTTTTATAGACTAGTCTCCTGCTAGTCTGGGTCCAGCAATCACTCACAGCCCCTGTAGTTACTGTCCTTTGTTCCAGTCTCTTTCAGGTATCCTTGGGGGTGGAGAGGCTCTCTCTTTAGCCAGCTGAAGACAAAAAGGAGAGGTCTCCCGGGGGGTTAAATAGACGTTCTCTTGTGGTTTGAGACACCCCCTCCTCACTCCTATGCAAAGTCCAGCTCCAAGATGGAGTTTCGGAGTCACCTGGACAAGTCACATATCCATGCATGACTCCATTTTTACCGGCTAAGTCACATTCCTGGGAAGGCTCAGGTGTGGATTGGCATCTTCATGTTCATTATTGGCTTAAGTGGTTTTTGATTGGGCACTTAATTTGCACTTTTCTCAAGAAGCTGACCAAATGCTTTACTAGGCTAGTTAAAATCAACCCAGTACACAGCCAATATTCATAACTTTGAATACACAAATGTTACATGCATACAAATAGGATGAATACATTCAGTAGATCATAACCTTTACATAGATATGTTACATGGCATAAGTAGCCGAAAACATAGTCCAGTTATGTCACAAATGCAATCATAAGCATATTCCATAAAGCCTTATGCGGGGTGCCATCACATGACAATTAGTCCTGTGAGGGGATGGGCTCCAGAGTTAAAAAAGTTCTTGGCTGTCAGGGAGGATGGATCCTCCACTTGCTTGCTGCGCATTCTCCTCCTCCTCCTCTTCCTCATCAACAATGTCCTTCTTGTTGTTGCCCAAGGTTGCCTGGGGCTCCTGAGAGATATCCATGGAGCATTTTGGGATAGTGGTGGCTTCGCCACCTAGAATCACATGCAGCTTCTCATAGAAGTGGCATATCTGTGGCTCAGAACCAAAGCGACTGTTCACCTCCCTTGTCTTCTGGTGTGCTTGCTGAAGCTCCTTTATTTTCATGTGGCACTGCTGTAGCTCTTCTCCCCTCTGCCCTGCGTGCTTTTGGCACAGATGTCAGCGTTTCTTCTGCTGGTTCAGAGCACTGCCTGCACAAACTCTTCTCCCCACACCACAGTAAGATCCATCACCTCCTATGTGCTCCATGCTGGACTGTGTTCGTGGCCTTGAGTATCTGTTGTCAGCTGTGCTGACAAGCTCTCCACACCAATCAAACAGGAAATGAAAATTCAAAAGTTCCCGGGGCTTTAACAGGGGGTGGTGCTTGACTTGACCAGCTATGTAGATGTGTATGTGTGTGTGTGCGTGAATATTTTTTTAATTCACAATGATGCAGTGTTCACCATTACTATTGTGTCCTTATAAGATGTTAAAGATCTTCAGTTTTCTACAGAAACTGTAGGAAGTTGACTTTGCTGGAAATTTTTACCTGTTTTTATAAAATTATTATTACTTCCATCCTTCAGTGACACGTGGGACTGTATTCAGCCATCAGTATTGCAGAGGAGTTGTACCAGACTGAATCTGGCTCATAACAAGCAAATTCCAACAGAATACCTGCAGGAGTAACCACAGGCTAGTAGATACTCACCATCAAGTTTTATGGGATTACTAGCGCTAGTTCTTTTATGGGAAAAATAGTACATGAGCTAATAACTAGACCTTGTCAGGACATTTAAATTTAGACAAAAATTAAAATGTTTCATTTTTGTTAATTTTTTTCTTGTTTTCATTAAAAAAATGCTTTTGTTACCTTAAAAATTTTTGCTGAAAATGTTTGGAAGAAAACTTTTTCATTAGCTTCGCTAATAACAGATACTTTCTTGCTGCAGAATGTGAATACAATTATTTTTATTCCACATTATATCAAATTCCTCAAGAATACACAATCTGCAAAAATCTCCCTTCTAAATTATGATAGGTGCAGCCCCAGAATGCATATAAAGTTACACTGGTTATAAAACCTTACAGAAATACAAGTGATGGAGGAAGTCAGAGCAACATCTGGTTTTACATGTGACTAGCATGTCCTGGAGTGATATGCTCCCTAAATCTGTCTGTGAAGAAACTCCAGGGGACTCATGAGAAATTCTGAAAAATAAATCCCTCAGCTACGCTGATATAAAAATAGTTCCCAGTACCCCCAAAGGGCTACCAAAAAAAAAGTCATGAGAAACTGAGAGTACCATTTTCCAAGATCAAGGGACAAATAATTGCTGGTTATCATTAATGGATCAAGATAAAGATCTTACTTGAGCAAAACTCCCATTGGCCTAAAGTCTTTAGAGTTTGACTTATTTTTTTATTCATTAGTTATATGGTGCCCTAAGCAAACCTGATATGCCCCAAAGAGTTTACAACCTAAGAGTGAGATCCTTAAATGGATTGGTGACTATGGACCCCTGCACCCTCTTATTGACTTAAATGGGGCTGTGCATGGACTCAGGGGTCTACCTGTGTGGCTCTGTGATGGGGTGGCTTTCCCCTTTGAGGGTTGGAGGCCTGGAGCTGCTTATCCCCATCCAATTCGCCTTCCCCACACCAGCGATGTGGCCTGGGGTTAATTAGTAGAACCTCTGGGGCATGGAGGAGCTGATTCTCCAACAAACGGGCGGCCCCAGGCACCAGCATGCCAAGAGCGTGCCTGGGGCGGTAAGCCATGGAGGGGCGCTCTGCTGGTCACTGTGAGGGCGGCAGACAGGTTGCCTTAGGTGGCATGCCTGCAGAGCGTCCAGTGGTCCCACTGCTTTGGCGGACTTCCCTCAGGCATGCCACCGAATCCATGGGACCGGGGACCTCCCGCAGGCAAGCCGCCGAAGGCTGCCTGCCTGCTGTGCTTGGGGCGGCAAAATATCCAGAGCTACCCTTGCCAACAAAGAGCAGCAGCAGGCTGCAGGGTTGGGGAATGCTCAGGAAGCTGTAGAGAGAAAGGTGGGCTCTTGCAGGGAAGGGCTGGGATTAACCTGCTAAAACAGGAAGGAGCCTGGGACACTAGGGGAGTTTGGGGCTGTGCTCAGTGTAGGGCTGGGGGGAAGACTTTTGAGTTTATTTTTAAACTCGAAGTTGATAAATCAGACCCTAAGAAGGGCTGATGTCACTGGACTCATGAAAGCTGGTGTGGAGTTTAAGAAGCCCCTTGAAGAGGAGAAACTGAGGCAAGCCTTCTGCAGAGCCAACTCTAGCCATGAGGTGGAACTTGGGAGGTGGTTGGCTTGGCTCCATTACAGAATCTATCCCTAAATGGCCATAACAGATGAGGAAGAGACAGATGGAATGGAACAGCATGTGAGGTTTGTGAGGCTGCTTGTATGAGTAAGGGTTTGCAGGATCAGGACTTTTTTTTTGTTGCTTGAATCTTTACCCAAGTGAATTTCCTATTGAATTTAACTCTGCATTTAAGTAAAGATTCAGACTAGGGCCAGTTGAAAATTTTCCATTAAGACTGTTTTTTCAACTAAACACAGTTGTTTTACAAAAAATAACTGCTTTCCATGTAGGGTGGGTTGTTTTTTTCAGCCAATACCAAAAATATTTTAACGAAAATCTCAGTTTTTGAATTTTGGGTAAAAATTCAAAAAATTCTAAGAGGAAAAAATTTTGGACCAGCTCCAAATTTCTCTACATTGGTCATGCCTGAAGTTTCAGCTGATTGTGTTGCACAATCTCATATTCAAATATAGACGATAAGCCCAGAAAAGACCATTTTGATCATCTTAACTGAACCCAATACAGAAACTTAAGTCTTGAGCTCAGTGCCTTTGAAATAATCTGTTAAAATATGTCTCCGGAGCTGGTACTGAAAAACTACACATTACTGGTTGGTAACTTCGCTCACTAATTATTTAAGAGGCGCTAAGATAGTTCAGAGTATATTACTCCCTCTACATACACACTTCCTGTTTCAGCCAGTGTTTTCAATACATGCAGACTCAATGTTCCTACTCTGCTGGAAGGTTTTGTCTTGGTGTCTCTCTCTCTCTCCGCTGGTGGTAGCGTGTATTGGTTGTCTCCCTGGTGGTTGCCTTTTTAGCTATATTTCTGCAGTGCTATATGTAACTACAGAATTATATGAAGTGCTCTGAGAACCTTCAGACCAAAAGTCACCCTATAAATGTAAGGTATTCTCAGAAAAGTTTAGCGAGACACCAGTAGAGCAGCAGTGGGGGAAGGAATATGAGGATTTGCTGGAGCAGAAAAAGACACTTTTTTTTGTTCAACAAACACTCCTTCTGATATCTTACTTTTCTCATTAATTTCTGCTATAGTCTGCATTCCATTCTCATCTAATACAAGGTCAAAACAACCTCTCTCACAGTTCTTTCCCACTCACTTTCTACTTGCCTAGAGCTTCAAGTCTCGCATTATTAGAGTCAGTGTTAGCCTGACTTTGTTAGCCTGACTCTTGCTCTATTCCTAGAGACTAAGATGTCTGCGCTTTTCCCAACTTCCACAAACACATCCTGCTCTAGGCAGCTCTTTTAATACTGATGCAGCATTAGGCTACTGTACATTTGTTTTCAAGGTTAGGTGAGCACAATAAGTCCTGGACATGCTCCACAGCATCAGCATCAATGATCATCATCTCAGACAAGAAAGAGAAGTAACGGTTTTAAGGAGTCAGCAACAGAGGAACCATTTTCACTTCTATATATTTTTACTGCTCGTGATTAATGCTGTTGCTCAAAGGGCCAGTGTGTGGTGTTGTAGGTATGTCAATCCCAGGATATTTAGAGAGAGAATGGGGGTGGGGTAATATCTTTTATTAACCGACTTCTGTTGGTGAGAGAGACAAGCTTTCGAACCACATAGAGCTCTTAAAGGACCAATAAGTTTTCTTGCATCCATGTTTTTTTTCTCTTCATTCATAGGTCAAAGCGAATATTTGTGGAAAACCAGGCCCAGAACTGGACAATAAAGACTGAAAAGGCTGTGATCATACAGAAACCTACATTTTGGGTGGAGAGTCTTCAAATGGAACATGCTAAGAAATGCCATCAGGACACAATGACTAAAATACTTCATCCCAACCCTGGGTCTTATTCAGGTGCTTATTTTTAAAAAGGTCTCAACCTTCAATATTGTGCGCACAATTTTTCACTCATTAGCCTTATTGATGGATTGATTAACCTCTTAGATGACAATGGTCAATAAGGGTTCTGTCTCCTGTGGGCAACAGCATCAGGAATATTATTACCAATGGCATTAGAATGGGAGACCCAAGGAGTACATGAGAAACAACTGCAGTTTATTACATGTCCCTTTATTAACAAATCCACTAAGCAAATAAACAATTTCACAAACAATGAAATACAACAGTGGCAAACCTCTGTGCCCAAGTCGACCGATTCAGGTCCATGGGTCTCACGCTAACAAGTTAAAAGTAACTGTGTAGATAGCACTTTTAAGTTGTGCTTGGGCGCTGAAGCCCAGCCACTTGCCGTAGGCCTCAGAGCGTAAGCTCCAGCCCAGCCCTCAATGTCTATATGGCCATTTTTAGCATAGTAGTGTGAGCCCCACAAGTCTGAGTCTGTCGATTTGGGCTGGGAGGCTCACTGCCTTGGGCTGCTTAGCTATACCCTTAGGTCAGATCCTCAAAGGTATTCAGCCTCCTGACTTCCACTGAAATCAGCAAAGGTCACGAGAGCAGGATTTGCTAGGCTTAAGTTTGAGTCTAGCCTCAACAATTGCTGAAGGGTGCAGAATAAGTGCCTATGAAAAAAGGTATCTTTGCAGTCTTCAGGGCTGCAACATTATGTTCAGAAATGTCCGTTTTGTGCCATGCTTAGGTTGAAGTGGATTAAATCGTTACTCAGGCCTCACAAGGCAAGCAAAATCCTTGGAGTCTTTTATTATGATGAACTAAAGGAAAAAGTATGTATATCATCCTTGGCAACTTCTATGTATTTAATGGCTTTAGAGTGAATGAACATTTGTTACACTAGAGGACACTGTCAGAGCAACATAGCTACTATTTATGTGCCAGTCTCACTTTGAACTTAATTGCTTGGTGATGATTTCTTCCTTTAGAACTACAACATGTTTTTCTAAAGTTTGGAACAGTGTACCAGACAGGTCTCCAGTGAGATAGTGCAGGGATTGGTCCGGTCTTCTTTAACATCTTGATTATTATCTGGAAGAGGAAGTAAGCAGCATGTTAATGAACCTCACAGATGTTATTATACTGGGACAAGTTGCAAATACCTGCCAGGGCAAAGGAATAACACAAAGGGACCTAGTGAGAACAGAAACATGGGAAGGAAATAAAATGAGATTCAGCCTGGAAAAATGCCCACAGATTAATACATCTGAGGGAAAAATAATGTAAAAAAGAGATGCTCAGTGGAAGGGGGAAAACTGGGAAACAGTGATACAGAGAGGAATTAGTGGTGAGCATAGGCAGCTAATTAGACATGAGACTGCAATGTTGCAGCAAAGAAGGGAAAGGCTATTGTGGGCTACGGAACATTGGAACAATTTACCAAGAGTCATGATGGATTCCCCAGCATTAACACATGTTTAAATCAAGATTGGATGTTTGTCTAAAAGATATGCTCTAGGAATTATTTTGGTGCAGTTCCATAGCCTGTATTCAGACTAGGTCAGACTAGGTCAGTGGTTCTCAACCTATTTACCACTGTGGGCCACATAAGTAGCTCTCTAGGTGTTATGTGGGCTGCACCCACACAATATATACCCTATCTGTACATCTACTTGGGTTGCAGCTGTGTGCTGATTGGGCCGCTGCTTGAGAATCACTGGACAGCTAGGGCTGGCCTTTGACCAGGGCAATCAGTGCAATTGCCCAGGGCAACATACTGAAGGGGGTGTGTTTGATATGACCTGCCGACCAAGAGCCAGCTGGGCTTACAGAGGCAGCCAGCCAGCCAGGGAGAGAGACACACATCGCTGGAGAGGGCAGCCCCAAGCTGCAGCTGGACATCAGGAAACTCTTCCAGTGGGAACAGCAGGGGTAGGTGCCTGGGGGTCCTCACTTTCCTGGGACAGAGGGCTCTCTGCGTTAGAAGCAATAGGGAGTGGGGTTGGGCTGGAAGAGGCTCCCAATCTGATCTCTAGGATGGGTGACTGAGAGAGAGGAGAGGGTGAGGAGGGATGTGTTTGCCAGCAGCTTGCCTCGATGTGTCCCAGGTGGGGGCTTGGAGCAGCCTCCCTGCCATTTAGGTTGCGGTGGGGGTGGGTCTGCTGCACTAATGTCCCCTAAAACCCCCCACATGTCCAGGAAAGGGCTTGCTCTTTCCCCCAGCTCTAATGACAGGAGCGCACACTTAGCTGCACTCAGATGAGCACCACACTAACCAGGGTTACTGCAGCTTTCCTGCAGAGAGGTGACACATGGGGAGGCATCCATGGGGAGGCACGGGGAGGCTTGCCTATCCCCGCCCCCCGCAGTTTTCTGTCAGGGTTTGCCTGCTGAGCACTCTCCCCCTTCCCCACGGAAAGCCAAACAAACAGCACCTGCACCAAATAGCTGGGTGCAGTAGGGAAGGGCTGCTGCTTCAGCTCCCCAAGGTGGGGTAGCGGAGGAACAGCTGCTTTCCCACAGGGGAACTGAGAGTAAGGGGGAGGCTTCTTGGTGAGGGGGGGCACTTAGAGGAAACCTTAAATTGTGCCCCTGCCCCCCATCAGCAGGTAAGGGTCCTCTCTGACTCAGAAGCTTCACTCATTTGGTCCCAGGAGCTGTCTCCCCAGAGTCAGGCAGGTGAGTGCACAGGATATAAATGAGTGTGAGATCAGCTCCCCCCGCCATGTGCCTGTGTGAAGAACTTCCTTTTATTTGTTTTAAACCTGCTGTTCCTTAAAATTCCTTTTATTTGTTTTAAACCTGCTGCCCATTAAATATTTTTGTTTGGGCCAACTTTGGTTGGTGAAAGAGGCAAGTTTTTTTGTTCCAAGGGCCTAGAAAAGAGCTCTGTGGGGTTCAAAAGCTTGTCTCTTTCACCAGCCAAAGCTAGTCCAGTTAAAGATATTACCTCAGCCATCTTGTGGCTCTCATATCCTGGTACGGACATGACTACAACAATATTGCAAAAACCACTAAGAGTCAATATCACATGTCAAGATATACAAAATTAATATCCTAAAACTAGAAATGATTTCTTGATTTAACTATTCATTCACTAGTCCATTTGTAACAAGCCCAATTTAGAAGTTTATATCACTGAATTTTTCACTCTAACAGGTTGTCAAGCATCATTTTTCTTGCTTTCCCTATCTGTAAATTTCAATGATTACTGATGGAAACACGTTTGTGGATTTGTGTGGGTATGATGTAATCAAAAGCTAATTTCTAAGTTATGTGCAAAAAAAAAACCCTAGAGTTTTCAGGTGCCTAAGTAACCTCTGTAATCATGGTTAAAGTTGCCTTCCCCTCTCCACATCAAACTCTGAAATGGCACCCTTGGTGAGCCAGAGGGCTGCTGGAAGGTCAGGGCCGGTTATAGGCACCAGCAAACCAAGCATGTGCTTAGGGCGGCACAATTTCAGGGACGGCAGCCAGCCACCTTTATTTTTTTTGCTTTGGCAGTTGCGCTCCCAGATGGGTTTTTTTTTGCTTGGGGTGGCAAAAAAACCTAGAGCCGGCTCTGTGGAAGGCCATGGATTCTGGCAAGATGCAGCCCCAGTGAGACAATGCAAAGCCTGCCTTAAGCCACATGCCGAGGACCAGGCACCACAAGCCACAGCAGAAGCGCAGAAGTAAGGATGGCAATACACCATCAACCATGAAACCCTTACTTCTGCATTGCTGCTGGCGATGGTGTTGCCTTCAGAGCTAGGTGTCTGGCCAGCACCCACTGGTATCAGACCGCCCTGCCAGTGCTTAATTTGTGCCAGGGCTGAGCTCTGGCATCTCTTTCAATACAAATTAAACACTGGAGGACATAGCGGGACCCAGAGGTGATGGGGTGGGAGGATCCTGTGGGGGCTAGGAGTGATGGAGGTCTCCAAAATATAAGTTCACCCAGGGTGCCATTTTCCCTAAGGCCAGCCCTGATCAGTCATCTCTTCTTGTCTTGGCATATATGAATCTATGAAAAGTCATGAAGCTTGGAGCTAATGATCCCTCTTTCTACTGTCCTGATACAAACATACCCCTACTGGTGCATTCAGTTTGGGGCACCACATTCCCAGAAAGATATAGTGGGAACTCAGAGAAAAGTATCAAGTGTCAAGGGAGCTTGTGGTTCTGACATAAGTAAACTCCAGCAGCACACCTCCAAAAAGAGATAGTTTGACTAAACTTGGGAGATTTAACCAAAATGTATTAATCTGTATATTGCTATTTGGATACAAACAAGCATAGGGGCACTAAAACTGAATCTACTTTACAGCCATATGCGCACACTCCTTGCATACAGTACAACATGCATGGGCGCTTCTGTAGATGTGTAAGCAATATGGAGGCTGTCTAAATACAGTTTTTGGAAAGTGACTCTTTCCTTGTCCAAGAGAAATAATGATCCTCAATCTCATACACAGTTTTTCCCATGACATTGTTGGAAACCCATTGGATCACAGTTAATTTCTTTGATAAGGTTCTTCGGAAGACAGTGGGTGTTAAAAACTCATTTTGTCCTCAATTTTTTGTATGCATTCAGCTTTTATGAACTGCAGGATGATGTCTCATTTAAGACTATTGAACGAGAAAATGCTTCCCTGCCTACATCTCAAGCAAATCTCTGTGGAGATGAGACTCCTTAGTTAACAAGTCTCAGAACAGACACCAAGTGAATTTCAGATTGTACCTGTGATGGGTTGGATCACAGAAACCCCCTTGGGAACTACCAACTAATGTGCTAAGACTACTTCTGCCCCTGCTTTCCCTGCCAGCTTGGGACTCCAGCACCCTGTCTTGTTGAGCCAGACATGCCAGTCTACTCCAACACAGACCCACGGTTTGAATCATGTGCCCCAAAGCTGCAGGCTTAGCTGAAAGCAGCTTACAGAAGTGTTCCTGTCTTTAATACTCAGACACCCAATTCCCAAATAGATCCGTTTTACCCTGTATAAATCTTATAGAGAGTAAACTCATAAATTGTTTGCCCTTTATAACACTGATAGAGAGATATGCACAGATGTTTGCCCCCTCCCCTCCAGGTATTAATACATACTCTGAGTTAATTAATAAGTAAAAAGTGATTTTATTAAATACCAAAAGTAGGATTTAAGTAGTTCCAAGTTGTAACAGACAGAACAAAGTGAATTACCAAGTAAAATAAAATACAACACGCAAGTCTATGTCTAAGAAAACTGAATACAGATAAAACCTCACCAGTTCCACTAAGCTTCCTTTTATACACTAGTCTCCTGCTAGTCTGGGTCCAGCAATCACTCACAGCCCCTGTAGTTATTGTCCTTTATTCCAGTCTCTTTCAGGTATCTTTGAGGGTGGAGAGGCTCTCTCTTTAGCCAGCTGAAGACAAAATGGAGGGGTCTCCCAAGGGCTTAAATAGACTTTCTCTTGAGGGTAGAGACCACCTCCTCTCCCCTATGCAAAGTCCAGCTCCAAGATGGAGTTTTGGAGTCACCTGGGCAAGTCACATGTCCATGCATGACTCAGTTTTTACAGGCAGCAGCCATTGCTTACCTGCTCCCTTGAACATCCTCATATAGACCTCTTATGTGGATTGGAGCCTCCCAAGATCCATTGTCCCTTACGTGCTTTTTGATTGGGCATTTAATTTGCACATTCCTTTTTCAAGAAGGTGACCGAATGCTTTACAAAGGCTACTTAAAAATCAAACCAGTGCCCAGCCAATATTTAATAACTTTGAATACAAAAATGATACATGCATACAAATAGGATTAATAGATTCAGTAGATCATAATCTTTACAGAGATATGTTACATGGCATATGTAGCTGTCATAACCTTAGTCCCAGATTTGGACCTTAGCGTCCAAAATATGGGGGTTAGCATGAAAACCTCCAAGCTTAGTTACCAGCTTGGACCTGGTACTTGCTGCCACCACCCAAAAAATTAGAGTGTTTTGGGGCACTCTGGTCCCCCTGAAAAACCTTCCCTGGGGACCCCAAGACCCAAATCCCTTGAGTCTCACAACAAAGGGAAATAATCCTTTTTCCCTTCCCCCCTCCAGGTGCTCCTGGAGAGATACACAGACACAAGCTCTGTGAAACTACACAGAGTGACTCCCCCTCTCTGTTCCCAGTCCTGGAAACAAAAAGTACTTTCCTATTCCCCCAGAGGGAATGCAAAATCAGGCTAGCAAATCCAACACACAGATCTCCCCTGATTTCTTCCTCCCACCAATTCCCTGGTGAGTACAGACTCAATTTCCCTGAAATTTCCCAGTAAAGAAAACTTCAACAGGTCTTAAAAGAAAGCTTTATATAAAAAAGAAAGGAAAAATACATACAAATGGTCTCTCTGTATTAAGGTGATAAAATACAGGGTCGATTGCTTAAAAGAATATTGAATAAACAGCCTTATTCAAAAAGAATACAAATCAAAGCACTCCAGCACTTATATTCATGCAAATACCAAAGAAAAGAAACCATATAACTTACTATCTGATCTCTTTGTCCTTACACTTAGAAACAGAAGACTAGAAAACAGAAACTACTTCTCCAAAGCTCAGAGAAAGCAGGCAGACAGAAAACAAAGACTCAGACACAAACTTCCCTCCACCCAGAGTTGAAAAAATCCGGTTTTCTGATTGGTCCTCTGGTCAGGTGCTTCAGGTGAAAGAGACATTAACCCTTAGCTATCTGTTTATGACACGCCCCCCAAATTGCAGACAGTGGGGAAGCTCACTGGCGGCGATTTCCTTCTAGAACTTTAAAATAAACAGATTACTACAACACATGCACCTTTAGATATACTACTAAGTATATAACTAACAG
This sequence comes from Gopherus flavomarginatus, assembly GCF_025201925.1. NCBI lineage: Eukaryota > Metazoa > Chordata > Testudines > Testudinidae > Gopherus > Gopherus flavomarginatus. Next base: position 320,300,643 of record NC_066617.1, on the reverse strand, counting down.
ACTTCTACATTTTAAGAACACTTTTTAACTACTGAATTCTGGGAAACTCTCACGGGAGAGTGCATCAGCAACTTTATTAGAAGCCCCTGTGATGTGTTGAATTTCAAAATCAAAATCTTGGAGAGCTAAACTCCAACGAAGAAGTTTCTTGTTGTTCCCCTTGGCAGTATGAAGCCACTTTAGTGCAGCATGGTCAGTTTGTAGTTGGAACCGCCGTCCCCAAACATATGGGCGTAGCTTTTCCAGGGCGTACACAATGGCATAGCATTCCTTTTCACTGACTGACCAGTGACTTTCCCTCTCAGACAGTTTCTTGCTGAGAAACACGACAGGATGGAAGTTGTGATCTGTTGCTTCCTGCATGAGCACTGCTCCTATACCACGCTCAGATGCATCCGTGGTTACTAGGAATGGTTTGTCAAAATCCGGGGCCCTGAGCACAGGATCAGACATGAGCATCGCCTTAAGCTGGGTAAAGGCCTTTTGACACTCATCAGTCCACTTAACGGCATTTGGCTGGGTCTTTTTGGTCAGGTCGGTCAATGGGGCAGCGATTTGGCTGTAGTGTGGTACAAATCGCCTGTAGTATCCGGCCAAGCCTAAGAAGGATTGGACCTGCTTCTTGGACCGTGGGACAGGCCACTTTTGGATAGCATCCACTTTGGCCTGTAGGGGGTTTATGGTTCCTCGACCCACCTGGTGCCCCAGGTAAGTCACTCTGTTTTGGCCTATTTGACACTTTTTGGCCTTAACAGTTAGTCCTGCCTGCCTGATGCGCTCAAAGACCTTTTCCAGGTGTAGTAGGTGTTCGGGCCAGGAGTCTGAAAAAATGGCCACATCATCGAGGTAGGCAACTGCAAATTCTCCCAGTCCAGCTAGTAGACCATCTACCAGCCTCTGGAAGGTGGCGGGTGCATTTCGAAGGCCGAAAGGAAGGACATTGAATTCATACACCCCCGCATGGGTGACGAATGCTGACCTCTCCTTGGCAGGTTCATCTAGTGGTACTTGCCAGTACTCCTTGGTTAAGTCTATTGTAGAGATGAACTGGGCACGTCCCAACTTCTCCAATAGCTCATCGGTACGTGGCATTGGATAGTTGTCCGGACGAGTTACAGCATTTAGCTTACGGTAGTCCACGCAAAAGCGTATTTCCCCATCTGGTTTGGGTACCAGAACCACTGGAGATGCCCATGCACTGGTAGATGGGTGGATTATACCCATCTGTAGCATGTTCTGGATCTCCCGTTCTATAGCAGCTTGGGCATGAGGAGACACCCGGTAGGGTGGGGTTCTGATTGGGTGAGCATTACCTGTATCAATGGAGTGGTATGCCCGTTCAGTCCGTCCTGGGGTGGCTGAGAACAATGGGGCGAAGCTAGTGCACAGCTCCTTGATTTGTCGCCGCTGCAGACGTTCCAGGGTGGTTGAGAGGTTCACCTCTTCCACGCCACCGTCTTTTTTTCCCGTCGTAGTAGACACCGTCAGGCCACTCAGCATCATCTCCCTGGACTGTAAACTGACAAACCTGTAAGTCTCTGGAATAGAAAGGCTTGAGAGAATTAACATGGTACACTTTAGGCTTTAGTGAGGAATTGGGAAATGCTATGAGGTAGTTTACAGCTCCCAGGCGCTCTTGGACCGTGAATGGCCCTTCCCATGATGCTTCCATCTTATGGGCCTGTTGCGCCTTCAAGACCATAACCTGGTCTCCTACCTTGAAGGAACGTTCTCTGGCATGTCTGTCATACCAGGCCTTTTGCTCTTCTTGAGCATCCTTTAGGTTCTCTCTAGCAAGGGCTAAAGAGTGTCGGAGGGTGCTTTGTAGGTTGCTTACAAAGTCCAGAATGTTAGTTCCTGGAGAAGGCGTAAACCCCTCCCATTGCTGCTTCACCAACTGTAATGGCCCCTTAACCTCGTGACCATACACAAGTTCAAACGGTGAAAACCCTAAACTGGGATGTGGTACAGCCCTGTAGGCAAACAGTAACTGCTGCAACACTAGGTCCCAATTATTGGAGAATTCGTTGATGAATTTTCGTATCATGGCCCCCAAAGTTCCATTGAACCTTTCCACCAGGCCATTGGTTTGATGGTGGTATGGGGTGGCAACCAAGTGATTCACCCCATGAGTTTCCCACAGTTTTTCCATGGTCCCTGCCAGGAAATTAGACCCTGAATCTGTAAGGATGTCGGAGGGCCAACCTACCATGGCAAAGATGTCTGTTAAGGCCAGGCACACAGTGTTAGCCCTGGTGTTGCCTAGAGCTACTGCTTCTGGCCATCGGGTAGCAAAGTCCACTAAAGTCAGTACGTACTGCTTTCCTCTGGGCGTCTTTTTTGGGAAAGGGCCCAGAATATCCACAGCTACTCGCTGAAATGGGACCTCAATTATGGGGAGTGGCTGGAGAGGGGCCTTGACCTGGTCTTGAGGCTTTCCCACTCTTTGGCATACCTCACAAGACCGGACATACTTGGCAACGTCCTTGCCCATCCCCTCCCAGTGGAAGGACTTCCCCAACCGGTCTTTGGTTCTGTTCACCCCAGCATGGCCACTGGGATGATCATGGGCTAAGCTTAAGAGCTTCCCCCGGTACTTAGTTGGAACCACCAACTGTTTTTGCGGCTGCCATTCTTCCCAGTGTCCACCAGAAAGAATTTCCTTGTATAAAAGTCCTTGGTCTATAACAAACCGGGATCGATTAGAAGAGCTGAGAGGCAGTGGGGTGCTCCGTGCCGCCGCCCAAGCTTTCTGAAGGCTGTCATCCGCTTCCTGCTCAGCCTGGAACTGTTCCCTTGAGGCTGGGGTCACCAGTTCTTCCTCAGACTGTGGACTTGGGCTTGGTCCCTCTGGAAGCGATGTAGGTGATGGGGTTGTTTCCGTTGCTGGTGAACCGCTCTCCGCTGGTGCACCTGAGGGTATTTCAGGCTCTGGCTGAGCCTTTTGGGTATGGCTGTCTGTTGCTTCTGCCAGTTGTGGCTCGCTGGCGCCCACTGGCGTTGAGTTTGAAGATGGGGTTGCAATCGCTGGTGCTGGTTGCTGTTCCAGTTCCGGGCCTGGGACTGGAGGTGCTGTGGCTGGTTCAGTGGTTGGCATGGAATCTGGATCCACTACCTCTGTCTGGGTCTCTGGTAACACAGACGGGGCGTCTGTGGATGGTTCAGGAACAGGAATGGGTCTGGAAGCTTGCCTGGTTTGGCTACGTGTAACCATTCCCACTCTCTTGGCCCGCCTCACCTGGTTGGCCAAGTCTTCCCCCAGTAGCATGGGGATAGGATAATTGTCATAGACTGCAAAAGTCCACATTCCTGACCAGCCTTTGTACTGGACAGGCAGTTGAGCTGTAGGCAAGTCTACAGCTTGTGACATGAAGGGGTAAATTGTAACTTTGGCCTTTGGGTTGATGAATTTGGGTTCAACGAAGGATTGGTGGATAGCTGACACTTGTGCCCCCGTGTCTCTCCACGCAGTAAACTTCTTTCCGCCCACTCTCAAATTTTCCCTTCGCTCCAAGGGTATTTGAGAGGCATCCGGGCCTGGGGATCTTTGGTGTGATGGTGGTGTAATGAATTGCACTCGCATGGTGTTCTTTGGACAGTTGGCCTTGATATGTCCCAGTTCATTACACTTAAAGCATCTTCCATCTGATGGGTCACTGGGCCGAGGTGAGTTACTGGAGACTGGTGAGGTGGAAGGGTAGGGTGTCTGTGGCTTTACTTGGGTGGTATGTGGGGTCTTTGGCTGTCCTCGGTTGTAGGGTTTATGGTCTGTGTGCCCCCTGGGGTAATCGTTCCCCTTGACAGTAGCTTTCTTGCTTTCTGCCAGTTCCATCCATTTGGCTCCAATCTCCCCCGCCTCAGCGAGATCTTTGGGTTTTCCATCTTGTATGTACCGTGTGATGTCTTCAGGAACACCATCCAAGAACTGCTCCATTTGTATGAGGAGGTGCAGTTCTTCCAAGGTTTGAACGTTGTTTCCTGTTATCCAGGCCTCATAGTTTTTTGCAATGTAGTAGGCGTGTTTGGGAAATGACACCTCTGGTTTCCACTTTTGGGTTCTGAAGCGCCGACGGGCATGATCTGGGGTTATCCCCATTCTGTATCTGGCCTTGGTTTGAAAAAGTTTATAGTCATTCATTTGCTGCTTAGGCATTTCAGCTGCCACCTCTGCTAAAGGTCCACTGAGCTGTGACCTTAATTCTACCATGTACTGGTCTTCGGGAATGCTGTACCCAAGACAGGCTCTTTCAAAATTTTCCAAGAAGGCCTCGGTGTCATCACCTGCCTTGTAGGTGGGAAATTTCCTGTGCTGTGGAGCAATAATTGGCGCCGGGTTGTTAGGGTTGGTTGGCACATGCAGCCCAGCTTTTGCCAACTCCAGTTCATGTTTTCTCTGTTTTTCCTTCTCTTCATTCTCTTTTTGTTGTTTTTTCCATTTCTTTTTGTTGTTTTTCCATTTCTTTTTGGTGTTTTTCCATTTCTTTTTGGTGTTTTTCCATGTCTCGGCTGTGGGCCGCCTCTTCTTCTGCTTGTTTCCTTCGGTAGGCCACCTCTTCTTCTTCTAGTTTTCTTTTGTGTGCTGCCTCTTTGGCTGCCTGTTCTCTTTGGAAGGCTGCCAGTTTGATGCTTTCTTCCTTTTCTTTCATCTCCATCTGTCGCCTGTGTTCAGCTTCTTTGAATTGCTCTTCGGCCTCAATTTTTGCCTTAGAAGTCATGATTCCTGTTTTCTTGTGTTGGGGTGCCCTCCGGTGTTTATCTTCTGAACTGCAGGCTCTGTTGCCTCCTGGAGTCTGCCTAGCAACAGTGCCTTTAGCTAATCTTCAATGTTAAGTAAACCTGAAAAACCACTTTATTTGCATATATATAGTGCTGGTAATGACTCTCAATGGGAGTGCTATTGTGTGACAAAAGACCCTTAACAGTCTGGTAATGGCTTCTTGCTTAACATGCAAGCCACAAACTGCCAGAGAGAGCAGAAAAAAAAAATTCTCTCTGGTTCCCTTTTAAAACCAAACTGTTTCTCTCTGCTAAAAAGCCCTTAGCAGAGAAAAGAAAAATATAATATTCCTACTGGCTTCTGGATTCTGTCTATATCCCAACCGCTGCTACACCATGTCATAACCTTAGTCCCAGATTTGGACCTTAGCGTCCAAAATATGGGGGTTAGCATGAAAACCTCCAAGCTTAGTTACCAGCTTGGACCTGGTACTTGCTGCCACCACCCAAAAAATTAGAGTGTTTTGGGGCACTCTGGTCCCCCTGAAAAACCTTCCCTGGGGACCCCAAGACCCAAATCCCTTGAGTCTCACAACAAAGGGAAATAATCCTTTTTCCCTTCCCCCCTCCAGGTGCTCCTGGAGAGATACACAGACACAAGCTCTGTGAAACTACACAGAGTGACTCCCCCTCTCTGTTCCCAGTCCTGGAAACAAAAAGTACTTTCCTATTCCCCCAGAGGGAATGCAAAATCAGGCTAGCAAATCCAACACACAGATCTCCCCTGATTTCTTCCTCCCACCAATTCCCTGGTGAGTACAGACTCAATTTCCCTGAAATTTCCCAGTAAAGAAAACTTCAACAGGTCTTAAAAGAAAGCTTTATATAAAAAAGAAAGGAAAAATACATACAAATGGTCTCTCTGTATTAAGGTGATAAAATACAGGGTCGATTGCTTAAAAGAATATTGAATAAACAGCCTTATTCAAAAAGAATACAAATCAAAGCACTCCAGCACTTACATTCATGCAAATACCAAAGAAAAGAAACCATATAACTTACTATCTGATCTCTTTGTCCTTACACTTAGAAACAGAAGACTAGAAAACAGAAACTACTTCTCCAAAGCTCAGAGAAAGCAGGCAGACAGAAAACAAAGACTCAGACACAAACTTCCCTCCACCCAGAGTTGAAAAAATCCGGTTTTCTGATTGGTCCTCTGGTCAGGTGCTTCAGGTGAAAGAGACATTAACCCTTAGCTATCTGTTTATGACAGTAGCATAAAACATATTCCAGTTATATGATATATACATTCATAAGCATATTCCCACGAAGCTTTATGGGGTACACTGTTGGGTCTAAACTTTTGGTGAACTTTGGGGAGCCAAAACACACCCAGACTGACTGTCTCTGCATAATCCTTCCTGAACCCTTTTGAACAAAGCACTGACCTGCAAACTACTCATGACACCCCCTTTCCCTAGTAGCCATTAGCCTTTATCTCTATGCATTTACTTGTTAACTTGCTTTTCCTGTAAAATCTTGATTAATTATGCATGACCATTATCTTTTGTTAATCACTTTGTTTACTTCTGTGTATAAATATTGATGCTCACCCCTAATAAAGGGGCCACACTTAATCTAAAGCTTTTTAGAGCTAAGGATAGTGTGAGCCCGTTGATCAACGCATTGGTGTCTGGTCTCTGACAGAATTGTGTGCCCCATACCAACTCCGCACGAACTCGGGTGCTGGAGAGGTGAGTGAGGACTTGCTTTATTACCTAACAATTTGGGGGCTCGTCCGGGATTCCTTCTGGTGCGGTACCTCTGTCCAGTGGTCAGACCACTCATATATGAATTGGCAAGGCGCCACAGGAGATTTCTCCCAGCCAATTCAATATTGAGGGGTCATGTATTGGACAGCAGGGTAAACGCCAGTTGGAGGGCTCCTGTCAGACACCATGGGTCAAGGGACTAGCGTGCCTCTTGAGAGTCCGTTGGGGATTGTAAATAAGTTATGGAACGAAGGGAAACTCCCAGTACAGACAGGAATGTCTAGGAAGAAGTTGTACACACTATGTGTAAGGAATTGGACTGGGTATACCGCGGTATTGGCCGACCCGGAGATGAGGTGGCCTTCGTATGGCTCTTTCGAACAGGCTGCCTTAAGAGGAGTAAAGAGCCAGATCGAAAAAGACCATCCGGGACAGTTATGTTACTGGTTTTGTTGGGACACAGCAGCAGAGCTGTGGAAATCTTTAAAAATTATGGCAGTCAGGTACTCTCCCGAGAGTGAACCCCCTCCAGGTTATTTCGATGAAGGGTGTAGACCACGGCGTGTTTTGACTCGTCAGCTGGTCCCCTCTGCACCTGCCCCTATTCCTCCGCAGGGGGACTCTCTCCATGTAGCAGAGGGGAATCTGCAGAATCCCAGATTGGAATTTCTGCAGAAGGATGAGGAGGAAATGGAGGGGCAAACCTCGGGAGGAGTAGTTACTAGGCTAATGTCCAAACAGATACAGCAGGGTGCATGCCCCCCCCCCCCGAGGATAGCCCAGAGGATGTCCCCGTCAAATCTCTTGCAAGTAATAAAAGTATAGTTAGAGAGATGCCTTTACAGGTGCACCACCAGCTCAGCCCATTCCCCAGGCCTGGATCAACTACGGGAAACAGCAACAGCCGCAGCAAACTCAGCCTCCTCAATGACGGTACCCCGGGGGCGAAGACAAACAATGTGATGGTCTTATTTCCTTAATGACTTTAGCCGGCTCCTTTCTCACTTTCTCCCCTCCCAGCAAAGAGCCTCGTTTAACCCTTTCAGTCCAGGGACTGCCTGTCTCTTTCCTCATTGATACTGGGGCTACTTTCTCTCTTTTAAATCATGCCCCCTCTCCCTGGCTATCCTCTGAGGTTAAAACTGCGACTGGGGTGGAGGGCAACCCACAGTCTCTGGGACTCACTTTGCCTTTGAATGTTATTTATGCTGATAAATGTTTTCCTCACCGTTTTCTTTTTTCCCCAGCTTGTCCGATCCCTTTGATGGGCCGGGATTTACTCTGTAAGCTTGAGGCTACTTTAACCTGCACTCCTGAAGGGGTAGGATTATTGATGACAGTGTTAGGAGATTCGGCCCCTACTCAGGGTAATTGGGAAACACCCCCCTCTCTCTCCCCTGACCTCACTGACTTGCCTTCAACCCTCTGGGGAATTTCTGACACTGATGTTGGCCTGCTCCTTTCGGCAGAGCCCGTAAGGATTCAGGTGAAGCCTTCCTTAACCCCCCCGTCAGTCCCTCAATACCCCCTGTCGCTGGAAGCCCGGGAGGGCATCCGCCCCATTATCGAGGGATTCATTGCACAAAAGCTAGTCTGCCCTCAGCGCACTCCCTGTAACACCCCTATACTGCCTGTCAAAAAGCCTCCTAAAAAGGACGGAGACCCTGTTCGTTGGCGCTTTGTACAGGATCTACAAGTTGTTAATCAGTATGTGGTCCCTCTTCATGCAGTAGTTCCTGACCCAGCTACTATCATCAGCCAAATCCCCTGGGATGCTGAGTGGTTCACTGTTATTGACTTAAAATCAGCTTTTTTCAGCATTCCTGTGCACCCAGACTCTCAGTATCTCTTTGGTTTCACCTGGGAGGGACAAAGTTATGTCTGGCAACGACTTCCTCAAGGCTACAGAGACAGCCCCACGATTTTCAGCCAGTGCCTCCGCCATGACTTGGAAGGTTTCACCAGTCCGCAGGGATCCACATTGGTCCTATACGTAGATGACATCCTATTAGGTAATCGCGAAGAAGCTGCCCTCCGCATCGATGGTAAGGCACTTTTATTATACCTACACACCAGAGGCCACAAGGTAGACCCTAAAAAGATTCAGTGGGTCTCACAAAAGGTCCGATATCTGGGCTTCCTGTTAACCCCAGAGGGAAGACAGATGGACCCAGCCCGCATAAAGACTATTCAAAACTGCCCTCTACCGAACACCAAGAAACAACTTCGAGGTTTCTTAGGATTAATTGGCTTCTGTCGCCCCTGGTTGCCGTCCTGCAGGGAGTTAAGCAAACCGCTCCACCGACTCACTGCTAACCTTGCTCCTGACCCTTTGCAGTGGTCCCCGGACACTATTCAAGCCTTTCAGTTACTCAAGGACAGTGTGGCCTCCTCCATGTCTCTCCGCCCCCCCAATTACAGCAAACCCTTTCACCTTTTTGTCCACGAGAGGGGCGGAATTGCTAGTGGTGTCCTTACCCAGCTGAGCGGGCCCCACCATTTCCCGCTTGCTTTTTACTCTCAGCAAATCGACCCTGTCGCTCAGGGAACCCCATCCTGCACCCGGACTCTGGCAGCAGCTGCCCTGCTGATCACAAAGGCAAAGAGCCTAACCCTGGGTCATTTTACCACGGTTTGGACCTCTCATGCCTTGTCAGCCCTTCTGCGTAGGGGCACAACCCAAGTCTTTTCGGCCCATCGTCAGCAACAGCTACAGGCCGAACTCTTAGAAGACACTAACCTAATTTTTGAAAGGTATGGACCCCTTAATCCAGCTACCTTGCTTCCTGACCTGCCAGTCCTCCAGGATCAGCACGACTGTGTGGAAGTAGTTTACAGCATCTTACAGATAAGAGACAACCTGTTTGACGTGCCACTGGACAACCCCGATTGCATCCTCTTCTCGGACGGAAGCTCCTTCTATGTTGATGGCAAGCGTTTCACTGGTTATGCTGTCACCTCTGAATGGGACATTCAAGAGGCCGCCTCACTGCCAGGCAACTGGGGAGCCCAAGCCGCTAAACTCTATGCCCTGGCCCGAGCTTGCCAGTTGGCCGCTGGTAAGACCGTTACCATTTTTACTGATAGCAAATATGCTTTTGGAGTTGTGCATTGTCATATCCACCTCTGGAAGTTTCGAGGTTTCCAGACAGCTGCCGGTAAACCCATTCAGCACCTCCCCCTCATCCACAAGCTTTTGGACGCCCTCCAAAAACCCTCTGTCCTGGCTGTAGTTCACTGCCGGGCCCATACTAAAGATAGTAGCCCCGTTACCCGTGGGAATGCCCTGGCTGACGCCTCCGCTAAGAAGGCTGCCACCTTACCTTTAGCCATGCCCACATTGGCTATTGCAGCCTCCTCCTTTACTCCACCGCACCCCGTACCAGTACCCGCTGCTGAACTACAATCATGGGAGAGCCTCGGGGCCACTCTGGTCAAAGGGACCTGGCTTATGCCAGATGGCCGAGCCTGCCTCCCTCGCTCCACATACCCCGTGGCAGTTCGCTGGCACCATGATAAAGGGGGTCACTACGGCACGCACGCCCTCGTGAACACCATCGCTCGCTTTTGGTATGCTCCAGGCATTCAACCCTATTGCCTATCAATAGTGAAAGCATGCAGCACATGTCAGTGTAATGGACCTGCTCCACCTCTTAACAAAATTAAGGGTGAAAAACCTCCGCCTGCTGCTCCATTTCAACATCTTCAAATTAACTTTGCAGATATGCCAAAGGCTTTTGGAAAAAAGCACCTCCTTGTTTTGGTTTGCCCTCTGACTTCCTGGGTCGAAGCTTTTCCTACTGCTAATTGTACTGCTGCCACAGTGGCGAAGATTCTCCTTAGAGACATTGTAGCCCGTTTTGGCATCCCTCTTGTGCTCGACTCAGATCGCGGACCTCACTTTACTGGTCATGTCCTTGGCCGTTTAGAACAAGGACTGGGCATTTCACACTCCTTTCATACACCCTACCACCCCCAGTCTAGCGGGAAAGTTAAGCGTATAAATAGGGAACTTAAGTTTACATTGGCTAAATACTGTCAGGAAACAGGATTAAAGTGGCCTCAGGTACTTCCCTTGGTCCTGTTTCACCTTCATACTCACCCAACCCGCGCATTGGGATTATCCCCCTTTGAACTGCTCTATGGACACCCCCCTTTCAAAGGCGGGGCGCTACCACGTGCTGATGTTTCACTATTGGGAGGGGATCATTTAACCGCGTGTTAGTTTCTCTCCCTACAGGCTCGCCTCCGTACCCTTTGGAAAGCCTCGCAGTTTTCCCAGACCGTGCCGCTGGAGGAACAGATCCACCCGTTCCAACCAGGGGACTTCGTCTGGGCCAAAAAGTTCGTTCGTGACGACACCCTCCAGCCAAGGTTTACTGGACCCCACCAGGTTCTTTTAACAACCCAGACTGCAGTGTTCCTGGAAGGACGCAAATCTTGGATCCACCACTCCCATGTCAAGCCAGCCGTAGTGGACCACAGTGACGGACCAGCAGCTCTTGTCACCACTGAGGACACTGCCTTCGACCAGTGGACCAGCTTACCTCTCTCAGACATTAGACTTAAATTGACTCGAAAAAAATGAGAGGACCCTTTATTCTGACAACTGTATGTTTTTTTATGCTTTTTTAGTTTATTTTCTGCTTATGAAGAATGCTGTGTTTTTGTAAATGACACCTACTCTGACACTTTCAACGTACCAAACACCTAAGGGAAATGGCTAAAAACTACTCCTCTGGCCAGCCACCTTATGATTGGTGGGGAGCCTTATGAAATTGGCTGCCCGGATTTGGGTGGGTTAAAAAAAAACTCTTGGTGGGTGTTGTTGGGGCCATAGTAGTCCTTATAATACTGTGTTGCTGTATTCAGTGTGTCCCCTCCCTCATAAACTCATGTAAGTCAGTTTATTCTTTTCCCACTTCAGCTAAAAGCCTTACTCTCTTCGAATTGGCCCAGGCTAAAATTGCCAAGCGGCCCTTGAGATCTTGAAATAGGGTGTAGCTTTTTGATTAATAGTTATCTCAAAGCTACAAATGGAGGAATGTTGGGTCTAAACTTTTGGTGAACTTTGGGGAGCCAAAACACACCCAGACTGACTGTCTCTGCATAATCCTTCCTGAACCCTTTTGAACAAAGCACTGACCTGCAAACTACTCATGACACCCCCTTTCCCTAGTAGCCATTAGCCTTTATCTCTATGCATTTACTTGTTAACTTGCTTTTCCTGTAAAATCTTGATTAATTATGCATGACCATTATCTTTTGTTAATCACTTTGTTTACTTCTGTGTATAAATATTGATGCTCACCCCTAATAAAGGGGCCACACTTAATCTAAAGCTTTTTAGAGCTAAGGATAGTGTGAGCCCGTTGATCAACGCATTGGTGTCTGGTCTCTGACAGAATTGTGTGCCCCATACCAACTCCGCACGAACTCGGGTGCTGGAGAGGTGAGTGAGGACTTGCTTTATTACCTAACAACACCATCACAGTACCCTAAATCTGAGTTAAACATTAAGTATGTTTGAGAGGTTTGTGGCTCTGATGACCCTTTCCATAGTTGGATAGACACAAATTATCCACTTTATATGTTCTTCTACCCTGATTGTGTGCAGAGATCTGCAGATTTGAGGTGCTTCAAAAAGGCAGAACTGAAGCAATAAAATGGACTTTTGGTAAGAATTTTAAACATCTGTTCTCAATTATACTGGTGTGGGGCCAGCGAAATATTCTGGATTTACATTATTGTAAATGATAGCAACATTTAATCCTGCTTGTCTTAATAAGCTGCATAAACAGTATCATTTTTCTAAAATTAATTGTGTTTGGACTGCTATTAGGGAAAGCTGAAATGCAATACCAAAGGTAACTTGATTAAGAAAACTGTCATTTTTATATGACCTTCTGATTTTTCATCTGGGAGGGAGAGTTTTATTCTGATTACCATAAAAATGAAGGAGGAATGTTCCAGATATATAAAAACACTGTTAATTGGATCTACTGATGCATGCCTGGAAATTTTGATCTCAGTAACAGAAGTTATATAGGTATACTGAGAAGAAACTAGACACCATTGTATAATAACATTACCCTTCCTGCTGCACCCATCTGAACAAAGTCAACAGTACGTTAGAACACACTGTCTTCCATCTTCAAGCTAAAGACCGGCAGATTCATTATGTCTAGACATACTATGAATTCAGACTAATAGGAGCTTTTTGACCAAAGGTGCTTTCCAGTGGCTAACTCATCAGTATTCATTAAGGAGAGATTTAGGCTGCTGTGACAAAGAAGAAAATCAGACACAGTAACTTGAACTGTGGCATCATCAAAAGCAATTAACTACATACTAGAGTGACACTGCTTTGTTCAATGGGGAGTGGAAGATGGTAACCAGCAGCCCTGCACAGCAGATTCTGAGCGTTACACACAGAACTTGTGTTATTTTATAATACTGAAGGAGTTTACAGAGAGAAAGGAAGAGTGAGTAAAAATAGCAACTAGGACAGTAAGACAGGCTGTAAGCATGCACTGATAAATGGCTTTGCTCATCCTAGGTCTCGCCAGCTCCTATGTTGTCCAGATATACCCTGCGTAAGTGTCAACAAGGACAGAATTTGCTGCTTTATCTAGTCTTTTAGCTAGCTATCAGGCCCTAGACATCCCCCTAATTAGCATAACCCTTCCTAAGGGAGCAGCTCATCTATTAATGGGCTGTCTTCAATTTTGGATTGTTTTCCTAAACCAAACACAGTTCCTAGTGCAGGGCTGCAGCAAGAAGCAAGTAAGAAGAGAGACAGAGAACATGGAATGAAATAATAGATATGGGGTGGGGGAAGAATTGCAAAGTGTGGGTTCACTCTTTATCCTGGTTGCCCTCTCTGAAATTAAAAAAAAGAAAATGAGGGAATAAAGGAAAATAAAGAAAATCTTTACTTCTTTGTGCTCTATGGAACAGGGGAAATGTCCCTCCCTGTCACAGATAGACACACTGAAATGGGAATGCAGACCATTGCTAGCCTGCATGTAGTCCAGTGGGTGAGACACTCACTGGGACTCAGAAGACCTGTGTCCTGTTACTGACTCTATCACTGGTTTCCTATGTGACTTAGGCAAGTCACTTTGCCTTTCCCTGCCTCTGTTTCCCCTCCCATTCTATATCTGTTTTGTCTACTTAGGGTACATCTACAGTACCCACCGGCTAAAACTGGTAAAAGAATTGTTAAGCAATTTCCTTTAGTACAAACTAATGTCCATGAATTTTAATAGACTATAAGTATACAGTAGGTAGGATTTTGTTTCCCAGTGTGGTTTTCCTTTTCTGAATGAAATCATTTTGATATATATAATTGCCAAATGCTTCTGAATAAACATGAATACACTTTATAATTTTAATGAATTCCTGAAGGCCAGACTTTATTTGTGTAGATAACCTCAGAGATGATTGTTTTCCTTAGAACAATATTGACGTTATACTGGAGTATTGTGCTTTCTGAAAACATTGTTCTCTTTTTAAATCTTTTTTCAAATGTTTTCCATTTTCTTATGAAATCCATCTACGTGTTTATGCCCTCATATTACTGTGCAGCAGGAGTTCTGTTAGGTCCCAAATCACTAGTACCTATTGGAAATCATTCTGGTGTTTGCACTAGCTGCCCCAGTAATTTAGGGTCCCAATCCTGCTACTGGATCTGTGCAGATGCCCCACTGTGCCTGCTCAAGTCCAGCAGCAGGATTTGGATCCCAGTGTGGTTCATGGCAGAGGCAAGGCAGCAGGAGACATTGAAGGACACCAGCAAGTTAGATTTGACCCCAAAACCAAGATTTTACAAAACCTCAGACCAACAGAAATCCTCCCATGCTGGTGTTTGGGATGTCAATGAAAAGTTAGTTTTCCCTCTGCAGCTTTTATCAGTCAGTCACTGCTGGTAGCACCAAAAGCCTGAGAGTGAAACTGATTTTCCTCAGTTTTCATTGTCCAAGCTAAGAGAAAAGAAAGTAGAAAACAAACAGCATAAATAGAGACAGGTAAACTGGATTTCTAATCTCCTTTCCATTTCCTTACTTTAAAGGTGTTAAATCCCAGGGCCATAATCAGGGGTGCTCCTAGGACACACGTGAAAGCTAACCCATAGCAATTTTTTATGGAACATATTTGTGTTACAAGGACTGATCAGGGTTACTACAGGGAATCAGGGGCTTAAAGCCTCATAGAAAAAAGTAGATGAAAATGCAATCTCCAAACCTTTGCTTTAGGCTGCATATTTAGGCACAGCCCTGTGCAGGAAGTAGTGTGTAAACTGCACCATCCCAGCAGTATGCCCAAAAGCACTGCAACTCAGGGCATGACTATACTACAGTGATGTAGCTACGGTGCTCCACTTATAGCCCTGATTCAAATATCACATTCAGAAGCTGTTTTTTTATTTGGGCTTACCCCTGTCCAGTCTCTCACAGCGCTCTGCTGGCCTAAGTTACCGGCTGCTCCTGCAGAAGAGCTACACTTAAGCCCAGTGGTTCCCCTGGTTGGTAGTACTTCAGGATAGGGGCATTCATCAACATTTGCTTCAGCCTGCCAACTGCTTGTTGCTGGGGACCTACTCAGTCCCACTCAACATCCTGACTTGTGAGCTGACGTATGGGTTCCACTGACTGCAGCAGTTATGAACTGAGCCTAGACAGAAATTTTATCATTCCTATGAAGCTCTATGCCCCTTTTCATAGCCACTGGAGCTGGCATGTCTCTGAATGCCTTGATCTTGTTGGGATGTGCTTTCAGTCCCTCTGCTGTAAGCAGATGTCCAGTGTATGTTGCCTCTCACTATTTAGTTGCATTTTTTCTGGGTTGAGTTTTTTATGTTCTTGTCCTTATTTCACTGGAGGAAAACTTGTAATTTTCTGTCATGGTCTCATTCAGCTTCTGTCATATTGCTCCCTTCACCTAAATTAGGATATCATCTGCAATTATTTACATCCTTTCAGCGTTTGGGAGCATTTTCTCTGGAACACCTCTGGTGCGGAGCTGATGCCCATTGGCATAAACAGCCATCTGTAGTGACAAATGGTGTTGCACAGGTTGTCAGCATGCTGGACTCTATTCAGGCTTATGTGACAAAACCTCACATCACTGTCAAGATTCTGGCTTTGGAAAATTCTGCCAAGATGTCATCAATTGTTGGCAGCAGATAGAGACATCTTTTCAATGCCTGGTTTGTGGCTTTGCATAATGCATAACTTGTCTGATGGCTTCTTTATCATGACTATGATGCTTACCCAGGCTGTCCAGGCCTCTGTAGGAGCTATGATACTCCTGCTCCGCAGACTTCCAATCTGCTTGCTTACTGGATTACATAGTGCCACAAATTGTCCTTTGTGGTAAGTATACATTTTCCACTATGGAGTCCATTTCCAGTCACAGCTTTCCTTCAAGGCACCCATTGCTTTTGAAAACATCCCCATATACTTTTAAAATTGTTTTCATTGCTGTCCAAGGGACTCCCCCTTTTGCTTCTTGCACTGCAGGTATACAACTGTGATGCTGCACCCTGTTCAGAGCTCTAGCTTTATAAGTATTCCCTAAGAAGGGTATGTGGTGCTTACCATTCACCACTACAACTTCAGTTGGTACCATCTGTTTTGCAGGTTATTTACTTTGACGTCATATTTTCCTATGGGCTGCATTATGTTCTCATTGCACATTACAGAGCGTGTTTGCTTTGTCATAGGTGTGTTTGAGTCGAGTTCACCCCTGAGCAATCACATTGCAGGAAGCCCTGGCTTTAGCTTATTAATATTGTTGCATGTTCAGAGATTGGTATTATCCTTTCTTGCTTTCCTGTCCCAACCACCTGAACCTGATATTCTTGGACTCAAGGAAAAAGCCATGATGCCATCCCTGCCATCTGATATGTCATTCTCCTCTTGTACATGTCTGACTGAATCTTTCAGAGGCCTTCCTCTGGTCTTGCACACAATGATAAAATGGTTCAACTTGCCACATTCCTTGTAATGCTGTGCTAGTGTGGGGCACTTCTCCCTTACCTGTGCATGCTGTTACTCACACTAAATGCCTCTCATTATGGGTATGAAGCCCTGGCTACCTGCTGTTCTTTGCACCGCACTGCATGTACTTCTGGGGGGTGTTGTACTGCTAGGGCTCTCACTCTCTCTCATGAGGCTTTTGCTGCATGCCCATGTCTAAATATCTGTTTAATGTGAGATTGCCTTCCCAGATCAGCTGCTCCCACAGGTGGTGACCCAAGTGCTGCAGAGTATCCTGTTCCAAATCAGGGAGTCTGTCAAGTCCCCGGAATTGCACTAGCAGCCAGTGTGCATGAGGCAGTAACACAGGGGCCTATCTCCTTCCCTTTGGATTGGTTTCTAGTGAAAAACCTGTGTTGCTCCACAGTTTCATTCTGCTTTGGAAAGCAGTGGTCCCCCAGAGCTTCTAGAATTACTGTCATACTTGAGGCAATGGTGAGCTTCAGAGTGCTGCAGATCTCTTTCCTGATTTCCCAGTAAGGTAAAATAACACTTTTACTGTCCTGTTGTTGTGAGCCTCCTGCATGGTCAGGTCTGTGTACAGCTCAAACTCCTTCTTCCACCAAGCCCATCACTGGGCTAGGTTTGCTGCTGCAAAATCCAGGGCTTCTGGGGCTCTTCAGACTGAGTTCCTTGGCTCATGCTGCCAGGTGCTGCATTGCAGAAAACTCACAGCTCAGATGGCGCCACCTTGTTTCATTAGCAAAGAAGGAAGCTGAATGTAGATTAAGCTGAATAAGTGGAACTTTATTAAACCTTGTGCACTGCTCTATGTGGCTGCCTTGCTGCCAGCCTAACTTTGCCTGTTTCCCATTCCTCTCGTGTCACCTCAATAACAGCCCCTCCAGAGACCATGGACCCTCTGACTTCAGTTCCATTTATTATGATACAATGTTTTTAGCACTGGATGTTCCTGGTTCATTCCCAGTGTATAGGCCAATAGGGCAGCATAACACATGTTCTCACTTATGTATCAAACTCTGCCCCTCATCATTTTTGTTGCTTTTCTCTGAACACGCTCCAGTTTGTCAATATCTTTCTAGTAATATGCCCAGAATTAAATATAATATTCCAGGATCAGAGCTGTATAGAATGATTGGCTCCCTGCTGTGTGATGTGATGCCTTCGCACATGCAGCCCCAAATCAGCCATGTCATGCTATAAACTCCTGTTTAATAATTTCTTGTTCTGTCACACCTAGGTTTGTTTCAACAACTCCGTTGCACTGGTTTCCTACTGAGAATCTCTGTTCCATATTATCTTTTCCCAGTTACATTTGTGATGCTGGGAGACCAAATGGCAGCTCATGCCAAGGCCGCTGTGCATCAACTGAACACTGACAAATGCATAGCTGGAAATAAGTCTAGCTCACCTGCAAGGCCGCCCAGAGGGGGGGCCAAGTGGGGCAATTTTCCCCAGGCCCCGCGCCCCGCAGGGGCCTCCCAGGAGAATATAGTATTCTATAATATTGCAACTTTTTTTTAATGGAAATTGCTTTGCCCCAGGCCCCCTGAATCCTCTGGACGGCCCTGCTCACCTGTGTGTTAGTATTTGGAAAATAGGTATTATATTTATAAAAATGTGTTTAGACTTCATGAAATGCTTGTAAATTGCTGCATGCATTAATCTCACTAATAATGTCTGTCTCTTATGTGATAAGGTAATATTTTCGGATTTGCTCCATAACTGTAAAAGCATTTGCTCTGAAACTGTAAATCTCCACAGTCAGGAGAGGTGCATTACCAAGTGTGCAATATTAGTATGCCACAAAAAGTGATATCTTCTACTCAACAAAAGGAGGCCTATAGACACCAGACAAACCATTGTGGAACAACAGAGGACAAAAGACTTTGTTGATTGCTCCCCTCACACTCATGAAGAAGAGATGTTCATGGGGACTTGTCCCATCAGCTTGAACTCTGGGGGAAGGGAATAAAAATCCCACCTTTTGGAACCTAAGACTGTAACTCATTTGTGTGTGTCTGTTTACTTGCTTTATCCTTGCAAATAATTCTCATTTTTGTCTTAGTTAATAAATCTTTAATTAATTTATTATAGGATTGGCTATAAGTATTGTCTTTGGTGTGAAATCTGAGGTGCAGTTGACCTGTGGTAAGTGACTGGTTCTTTGGGACTTGGAGTACCCTGAATATTGTGTGATTTTTGGTGTAAGGAGCCAACTATCATAAAGACAAGCTTACCTGGGTGGCCAGACGGATTGAAGTACCTGAGAGGACTGTCTGTGACTGCATGTTGAGGCTGTTGTAGTGCCTGACACTTGGTTAGTGACATCTAAGTATGAATTTGGGGTGTATGTCCTGCTTCTTAACAGTCTACTCTGAGGTTGAAACTCACACTTCTGAGCCCCGCCAGACAGCTTGATAACATTAGTGTGCCTTTTTCCAAAATGAAATTTATTTTATTCTCCTCTTCCTGTATTTATAATCTATTATTATTTTTAGTAGTTCTGAGAGGCCCCAAAGGAGATTGGGATCCCATTGTGCTAGGCATTGCACAAACAATGCAGATAGCTGACGCAATCTCAGAACGGTTAGCAATTATCTTCGAGAACTCATGGAGGATGGTTGAGGTCCAAGAGGACTGGAGAAGGGCAAACATAATATCTATCTTTAAAAAGGAGGAGAAAGAAGACTCCAGGAATTATAGACTAGTCAGCCTAACTTCAATACGTGGAAAGATTTTGGAACAAATTATTAAAACAGTCACCTAGAGGATAATATGATTATAAAGAATAGCCAGCATGGATTTGTCAAGAACAAATCATACCAAACAACCTAATTTACTTCTTTGACAGGATTACTGGCCTACTGGAGGGGGGAAGCAGTAGACATGATATATCTTGATTTTAGTGAAACTTTTCACACAGTCTCACATGACGTTCTCATAAACAAACTAGGGAAATGCCGACTTTATGACTTTACTCTACTAGATTACTTTACTATAAGGAGGGTGCACTGCTGGTTGAAGTACTTTACTCTATGTGTAATTATCAACACACTGTCAAACTTGGAGGGCATATATCATGGGGCCCCACAGGGCGTCAATCCTGGGCCTGGTTCTATTCAATATTTTTGTTAGTTGCTTGGGTGATGGAGTGCCGAGAACACTTTTAAAATGTGGGGATGACACCAGAGAGGTTGCAAGCACTTTGGAGGGCAGGATTAGAATTCAAAACCACCTTGATAAATTAGAGAATTGGTCTGAAGTCAAGAAGATGAAATTCAATAAAGACGAGTGCAAAGTACTTCCTATGATGGAAAAATCAAATGTACCGCTACAATATGGGGAATAACTGGCTAGGCAGTAGTGCTGCAGAAAAGGATCTACAGGTTAGAGTGGATCACAAATTTGAGTCAATAATGTGAAGTGGTTATGAAAAAGGCTAATATCATTCTGGAATATATTAACAGGAGTGTCATGTGTCAGACAAGAGAGGTAATTGTCCTGCTCTATTTGGCACTAGTGAGGCCTCCGCTGGAGTACTGTGTCCAGTTCTGGGTGCCACACTTTAGGAAAGATGTGCACAAATTGGAGAAAGTCCAGAAGAGAAAAATAAAAATGATGAAAGGTTTAGAAAACCTGGCCTATGAGGAAAGGTTAAAAAAAACTGGACATGTCTAGTCTTCAGAAAAGAAGACTGAAAGGGGACCTGATATCAGTTCTCAAATATATTCAGGGCTGTTATAAAGAAGACTGTGGACAATTGTTCTCCATGTCCACTGAAAGTAGGACAAGAAATAATGTTCTTAATCTTCTGCAAGGGAGGATTTAGATTAAATATTAGGAAAATCTAACTATAGGGGTAATTAATCTCTGGAATAGGCTTCCAGGGGAGGTTGTAGAATCCCCATCATTGGAAGTTTTTAAGAACAGGTTAGCCAAACACCTGGTAGGGATGGTCTAGGTTTACTTGGTCCTGCCTCAGGGCAGGGACCTGGACTTGATGACTTCTCATGGTCCCTTCCAGCCCTACATTTCTATGATTTTGTGAAGCAGACAATCCCTGCCTTGAAGAGTTTGAAATCTAAATAGATGTGGCTGGGAGAAAGGAAGTGTTATCTCCACTTTACAGATTGATAAGTGAGGCACAGAGATTAAACACCTTGCTCAAGATTTACACAGAGTACAGTCAAAAAATTAACCTAGATCTCACGAGTCCTAGTCTAGTACACTAACTGTAAAGCCATCCTTCCTCTCATCATCTTTATATTATTTCCTTTGTCTTCACTATGCTCAACTCTTCCCAATTTGGTTTCCTCTCTGAATTTCTTTAATTTTCTGTTTAATCTTTCTCCAGATCATTAAATAAGATGTTAAATGAGAATGGACATAACGCCAGTAAGCCACTAGGGACCAAGCTGATCTATTAATGCTTAGCATTACCCTTTGGTTACAATTCAGGCAGTTCTAATCCCCATCAGTGTTCCTACCAAGACAATTATGAGACTAATATTTCACAAGTCAATGTATCAAGTGCTTTGATAAATCTAAATATACTGGGGCAAATGCTCAGCTGGTGTAAATTGATATAGCTGCCAATGGAACTATGACAATTCACAACATCTGAGGATCTATCCCATTATACTCATACTCCTTTTCCTTCACCTACAATTTTTAAAATTATATCCACAAAAGCATTCAGGAAGCCTGGCAAGATGTGGCATAAAATCCTGGTTCCACTGAAGTCAATGAGAGTTTTGCCATTGACTTCAATGAGGCCAGGATTTCACTTCTGTTCCTTAAGATCCCATGCTTCTAGGATTCCTGGCTCTATATTACTCTAGGTATTTGTTGATTTTCCTCTCTGAATATTTGCTCCTTTATTTTATCAGGGCTGGAAGCTGGACTTCACTGGAATGTAACTGCCAGTGTCACTCTTCCTTCCCTTCGTGGAAACTGGAACCACATTTGCTTTTCTTCCATTTCCCAGGTATATCCTCAAGACTTAAATTACCATTGAATTCCACTGAATAACACGGAGATCCTGTAAAGGAGACCCTCCCTTCATGTAGGATAGATATAATTTTAAGGCTCTAGCGCTCCTCACTTTTCCATAACTTTAAACAAAAATAATTGTCAGTGTAGCCCTGAGGATACAAAATGTCTTTTTGATAAATTTAAGTATTTGATGTAATAGGTGTATAGATTTATAATGCAATAGCTGTAATGCAAGAAACCTACAGGTAAAACATCCTGTATGACGCCAAGGCAACTTCAGCACATTTTGGGACCCTTACTCAGAAAAGTGATAATAAGACAAAATACCTAAGCAGATGTCTGGAGACTTTTAACTGAACCAATAACAGTAAAGGGTGGAAAAAGGGATTTTTGCCCGCAAATCTAACAAGTACACCACAAATGCGTACATACCTGTCATTCATACGCACAGACATCTTAGCCTATAAGACAAGTGTACCCTAACATTTCCGTGGGGGAAAGATGAAATTTGGGCATAGGAGGAAGGATTTCCGAATAATGCTCTGTAAAGGGTGAGACAAATCACCATTAGATAGGTGATACACCCATCTGTCTGTTCCTGTCTACTCTTCATCGCCTCCACCCCCATCTACGTATCGATGCTACCCATCTATGAAGGCTGTTAACTATTAATAGGCCGTAGTATTATTTCTTTTCAAAACTGTAAGTAAAAAGGAATCTAATTCCCCTTCTGCTTCATTCTTATCCTCTAAAGCATCTAGAATATGTAGGGTTAAAACCAAAACGAATACAATGGCTTCCTCTATCAGAGGTGTGAAAAACACCCAAAGTGCTGCTGCACTACAAAGAGTGAGCTTATAACAGTGTATTATCATAAATATATCTCTTAAAGAACTGTGATATTTTGTAACTTTATAATCTTGAACTGCTTTAACATTTACTTATTGTTTCATTGATTTTAATAAAAAGGTCTTTATGACTATATCTGTCTCAGTGTAAGTTCCTGTCATATACCCCGAAGTTCCTTTTATAAACTCTGTGAAGCCTGATTCAAGACGAACTTTACCTTCTGATCAAATATATTGGCGAGCCAAACCCATACTAATTAATATCCAATAATTATTATTAATATTATTAATTAATTAAAATTAATTAATCAAATAAAATTAAATTAAGTGGATAAATTACACCAACCCTGCTAACCCACCCCAAATCAGGCTACATCAGCAGAACATTAAAGGTTAAACTGCATCTTTGCCACAAGACCTGAGAAAGCGGCAGGGCACAGATGCACTGCTCTAAGAATAGATATAGAAATAGATTGCAACTCAAAGGGTACATCTACACTACTCCCTGGATCGGCAGGTAGTGATCGATCTATTGGGGATTGATTTATTGCGTCTAGTGTAAACGTGAATAAATTGATCCCTGATCGCTCTGCCGTCGACTCTGGAACTCCACTACGGCGAGAGGCGGAAGCGGAGTCTATGGGGGAGCAGCGGCCATCTATCCCGCGCCATGAGGAGGCGAAGTAAGTGATTCTAAGTTGATCTAAGATGTGTCGACTTCAGTTATGCTATTCTCATAGCTGAAGCTGCTATCTTCGATCGATTCCCCCCCCTACCCCCCAGTGTAGACCAGGCCAAAGTCACAATCTGGTTCCTCCCTTTCACCTAGGGCAGATTACTTCCCCTGGTACACTGGCTCAGCTACCTGCTCATTCCCCACTCACAGGTGCAGGATGGAAGTTGCCACAATGAAACTGTTCTCCTCCTACAAGGTGGGTAACCTACAGCCCTTCATTCCCTTGCCTGAGCACATAAATCAGCTCACAACTGAGCCCTATGCTTGTTAGGTAATTCCATGGACCATGAATACCCTAACATGTACATTACCTAGTATGTATATTATCTGAAATGACTGATTCGTATATGTTCACATCTCCTGTCTGTTTTTCAGTCAATATTTGTTTGACAAGGTCTATATTATGCACTAATTGTTCAAACTTTTTTCCTTGTTACAGATGGATTTTTAAGAGGAGTCCAGGGTCTCCACTGGTTTTGAGAATTTCATTCTCTTTATTTATTTATAGACACCTTTTCTCTCTCTGATACCTCATTCCACCCAATAGACAATATTTGTAAAAAATTGTAACATGGGGATAATGATACTGCCCTCCTTTGTAAAGTGCTTTGACATCTACTAATGAATGCACCATATAAGAGATTCATATTTATTAATTAATATTAGTAAAATTTATACACAGTTTCTCATTCCCCTTTACGTTAGTTCACTACTAATCTTCTTTTTTGTTTTTTTGTTTTATTTTTTTGTTTTGCTGACTCTGCTTTTTTCCTGAAAGCCTTAACTGGTCCTTTCTATTTTTGTCGGGTTGCCACCACCATTTTCTACTTGTGCTGCAGATATTTTTTTTAACCTCAGATCTTTGAGCAGTCCCATTGACCCCTAGACAGGGAGTCTAGTGGATGGTATGGAAGAAGTAAAACTTGGAGCTTTCCAGAGATTCAGTCCTTCCGGAATTAAACAAGCCACTTTATGAAAGCAACAGCACATTCCAAGGTGACTTGATTCAACAGCCCTATTAATATTGGCTCTCCATGGGTACTGAATGCACTTAACCCTTCAGCTCGTGGCTCACAATACTCCCAAGCATGCCATTATCAGAGTACAATGACAGAGCCACTCTTGTTATTTTGGGGGAATGTGATGGTTTGAAGTACTAATAGACTCTGTGGAATTTATATAATTGACCCACAAGGTATGAAAAGGGTTGAGGGGCTGAGTTTTTCACTGAAATGTTTGCAAATGTAACTTGTCTCAATATCTCAGTCAACATTAGAATTATTTGCTAAGGTAAATTCCACTGCTGCCTGAGTCTTGGCCTTTGTCTTTCCCCACTTATGCTGGAAACATCTGGAACGCCAAGAAGACAAATGTCATCCAAGGAAACTGGTCCAGTTTAAGGGGCAACCTGTATATTAAAAACTGTAACATTCAACGGAGTGAGAAAACTGATGATCTAAATACTGCCTTATGTAATAAGGTTTAAGGTTTAGATTGTGCGTTTTTCTTTTCTTTTCTTTGATAACGTACTCTGATAGTTATGCTTACCACTTGTAATCACTTAAAATCTATCTTTCTTTAGTTAATAAACTTGTTTTATGCCTTACCTAAAACAGTGTATTTTGCTTGAAGTGCTTGGTAAACCTCTGCTCAGGTTGAAAAGCTGGTGCATGTCCTCTCTACATTGAGGGAAGGGCAGACTAGGCTATAAACTTACACTGGTCAGGCTTCTGACCAGGGCAGGATGGTACAGCTCAGGGGTGCTAGGCTGAGGGAATTGGCTGGAGCCTCTCTGTTGTTAGTTCATGAGTGTCTGTTGGAAGCATTCATATGTCATCGGGGTGTGGCCTTGTCTGTGTAAGTGCAGTATCTGCCAGAGGTTTGCAACTTAGCACAGCATCACAGTGTGTGAGGGAGCACAGGAAAGAGGACTCAGCAGTACCCAAGTTCCAGGTTGCACTCTGGAGACTCCATCACAGTTAGTTTAATGCTCTAACCTCAACAGCTCTGCAGAACCTTTTGAGATGAGCATGAAACTGTTTGCAAAAACCACAAAATATTCTCTTAATTCAAATAATTTTATGTAAAATAGTTATCAAAAGAAGCTTTCCTGGCAGTACTTTTGGTATACTTCAGAAATGTGTTTGGACCTTTGTGCTGATCAGAGGCACGTATATATTTACATAAATTGAGAAGACGCAAGGAAAGGTGCACGTGACCTAGAAGAACATTGGAAAACATGAAAGCATTTGTGTATGACTGTACCATTGCGGGTAAATCACTCTTTAAATCCTTTCTCCTCCTCTGGCAGAGGGAAGAATTGAACTTGGATCTCCCCCATCCCATCTAACTAGAGAATTAAAAGGTATAAGGTAAGTGACAGCATCACTGCCTTTTCTAGCCAGAGTTTGATTGGGACTCCTATCAGATCAGGCCCTCCACATGACTTAGACATTCATCTGCCTATTGTCCTCTGGTTTGTGAATTGCTCTAGGGCTTAGGTGGGAGATAGGTGTTCAATCACAGAGGCAGAAGTTTAGGTGCCAAAGGAATGCTTACCCTCAAAATGTAGGTGTCAACTAAGTTTAGACACCTACACGGTTCAGTGGAAGTTTTGTGGATTGCAGTGGAGCTCAAAAATGGGACTTAAGCACCTACATATCTTGTGGATCTGGACAAGAGAGACTGTGACTTTCCCAAGGTCACACAAGAAGTCTGTAGCAGAGCTGAGCGTTGAACCCAGATAGCCAGAGACACAATCCAATGTTTCATCTAATGGATTGCATTTCAAATTCAATCTTATGATGAGCATCTTTTCATTGGCCTATGACTTTTAACCCTCTATCTAATATAACAACCAAAGCCCACTCCCTGAGCCTCCTAGTTCCCTGTGATAAATCTCCCTCCCCTTCAAATTTCAGTAACCATGTTGATCAAAATGTGTAATGGAAAATTTCATTAAAAATAGGTCTGTTTGGGATACCCTGGCAAATGAAAACAACTTTGAATATTTCATTTTTCCCCCTCATTTTTCAAGCAGCTTTCCTAGTTAAGAGTTCCCCTTTAATGGCTGACATACAAAAAGAATGTGAGCTTCTGTTGTCACCTGGTTAAGGATTTGTCCTTTTACTCAAGTGGTGGAAGCTTGTACCATTGGTATTGAAGATCCTGGCTTTTATCCCAGCTGCTAATTTGTGGAAGGCAGGCTGTTACAGACTGGCCTCCTATCTCCCCTTTCTGGACACTTCAATCCTTACCAGGTGTTGTGCAGAGCCTCTCTCCACCTGCAGTGCTGAGCAGTGTTACTATAGAGTACCCCACACTCCTTCCCCCGCCATGTGAAATGAGTGGAAAACATGCCATGTAGTGACAGATTAAAAGAGTTTAATCCATGTATCTTAACAAACACAAGGTTAAAGGGTAACTTCATCACAGCTTGGAAGTACCTGCATGTGAAACAGTGGGCATTTGATCAAGCAGACAACAGTATAACAAGCTCTAATGGTTGGAAGCTAGACAACACAGAGTGGAAGTAAGGCATGAAATTTCAACACCGAGGATAATTAACCTTTGCTACAATTTACCCAAGTGGCAATTTTTAAATCAAAATTGGATGTTTTTCTAAAAGATATGCTCTAGTTCAAACAGGAATTATTTTGGGGAAGTTGTATGGCCTCTGTTATACATGTCAGACTAGATTATCACAATGGTCCCTTCTGGCCTTAGAATCTATGTGCCTCAATCCTGGTCTGTAACGACCACTGTGAGCTGTCAGAAAGTAGTTGTTTCTACACACATTCAACCTTTGCAATAGCAATACCAATAGTTACGTGAAACTGAATTTGTTAATTTCACATAATAGTCCTCAGGTGGTAAAACCTTTTCATCACTATCACTCTGGGCCAGATTCCAACCCGTGACCTCAAACTGACAGGTTCCTGTCCTAGTACCATCCAGTCTCCAAATAACTGGTATTTTAATGTACTGTGGAAGTTATTTTTCCCCTTGTTAGTTTTTATAGTTTAATTTGGCTTGCAGTTTAGTTTGCTTTCTCTGTGGACTTTTGGTGATCAATGGCTTCATGTCTACTTGGCAGCCGGTTTCAAGTGAAGTGCCCCAATGGTCGGTCCCGGGGCCAGTTTTGTTCAATATCTTCATTAATGACCTGGAGGATGGCATGGACTGCACCCTCAGCAAGTTTGCAGATGACACTAAACTGGGAGGAGAGGTAGATATGCTGGAGGGTAGGAATAGGATACAGAGGGACTAGACAAATTAGAAGATTGAGCCAAAAGAAACCTGATGAGGTTGAACAAGGACACATGTAAAGTCCTGCACTTAGGATGAAAGAATCCCATTCACTGTTACAGGCTAAGGACCAAATCACTAGGAAGCAGTTGCCAAGAAGGCTAATGGCATTTTGGGCTGTATAAGTAGTGGCATTGCCAGCAGATCGAGGGATGTGATCGTTCCCCTCTATTCGGTATTGGTGAGGCCTCATCTGGAGTACTGTGTCCAGTTTTGGGCCCCACACTACAAGAAGGATGTGAAAAAATTGGAAGGAGTCCAGCGGAGGGCAATAAAAATGATTAGGGGGTTGGAGCACATGAATTCTGAGGAGAGGTTGAAGGAACTGGGATTGTTTAGTCTGCAGAAGAGAAGAATGAGGGAGGATTTGATAGCTGCTTTCAACTACCTGAAAGGGGGTTCCAAAGAGGATGGATCTAGACTGTTCTCAGTGGTACCGGATGACAGAACAAGGAGTAATGATCTCAAGGTGCAGTGGGGGAGGTTTAGGTTGGATATTGGGAAAAAAAAATTTCAGTAGGAGGGTGGTGAAGCACTGGAATGGGTTACCTAGGGAGGTGGTGGAATCTCATTCCTTAGAGGTTTTTAAGGTCCGGCTTGATAAAGCCCTGGCTGGGATGATTTAGTTGGGAATTGGTCCTGCTTTGAGGTCCTGAGGTCCCTTCCAACCCTGACATTCTATGATTCTAAGAACTATGTACTCATCTGTACACTTATTATTCATTGATACACACTCAGCATTGCTGTCATAGAACTGAAGGTCACATATTGTGGATTCTTCAGAGGATAATTCTACAAAGCATAAATAGCTCTAGGAGTATTAGTGCACTGAATTATTAAAAATTCCATCACTAAAAATGAAGACATGATATCATCAGCCACTGCATGGTCTAATGCAGTGGTTCTCAACTAGCAGTCCAGGGCCCACTGGAGGGCGGGGGGCAAGCAAGTTTCAGGAGGTTGACCAAGCATGGCTGGCATTAGACTTGCTGTGGTCCAGGGCAGAAAGCCAAAGCCACACCACATGGAGCTGAAGTCTGGGGTTCCAGCTCCACCACCTAGGGCTAAAGCAAGAACTTAGCTTCACAAGACCTCCAGTGGCATGGGGCTTCGGGCAATTGCCCCCTGCTTGTTACCCCCTAACACTGACCCTGCTTTTTATATGCAGAAGAACAGTTGTTGTGGCACAGGTGGGCAGCAGAGTTTTTATAGCATTTTACAGGGGCTCAGAAAGAAAAAGATTGAGAACCCCTAGTCTGATGGACTGAGCAGAGGACTGAGAGATGAGATTTTCCTGGTTTCTAAACCTGGGTCTGCCATTAACTCAATGTCTGACCCTAAATAAGTAGCTTAGGACCTAGGGATAGATCCTCTGCTGGTGTAAATTATCTCTAGTTCCGCTGACAATAGAGCTATAACAATTTGCTTCAGCAAAGAATCTGTCCCCTACTTTCCAAGGGTACTGAGCACCCACAACTTCAGCTGAAATCAATGGCATCTACAGGTGCTCAGCCCCTCTGGAAGCTTGCCTCTGAACCTCAGCATATCTCATTTCCCTGATGTTTTCAAAAACTGCGAGATCACAGGGGTCAGCAGAGAAACCTGTGTCATGGGGGTCAGGCAAATGAATTAGGCAATGTTTGAAAAGCACTTTGAAGATATAAAGAGCTCTCTAAAGTGGAACTCAGAGCAGCTGTGGAGTGATGAGGAGCAAAAGTTTGTTACACTATCTATCTGCCCTCTGCAATCTTGGGTCTGGCCAAAAACTAGTTTGCCCTTCTACATAAATTAGACAAGTCTCAGGGGTGCTCTAACTTATGTTGGCTAGGTCCCTATGAGGACTTTTGCCAGCAGAAGATCAGCTGGAGCACTGTATTCTACCCTCTCCCCACCTCTTATGCCAGGGAAATCATCAGGAGTCTATTTAAGGTAGTTTTAAATCCCTTTTGCATAGCTGAACCTCAGAACAACATGGAGTTGAGCTGTAATAATTTTATGAATACATGACTTGAGCTGTTGAGATTGTTAAGGTACAACTGTACTGGGTTATTGGAATGTGTGAAAGTATTGATTCAATTTAATAGTGAGATATTGGGAAACAAGCAGGAAGACAACACAATGGCCTAGATAAGTAACAGCCCAGTAAACACTTAAAAGACAATAGCCAAACTATTAACTGTAGAGAGGCAACTTCCAAGCTCCAGTCCATGTTACACAGCTGTTTCACCAAGGCTGAAACCCTAGAGATTGAAAGGGCACTAAGCAGTTAAAGTTAAAAGACCCTGGAGATGGGAAGGGGTGAGCTGTCAGTTACTACTCACCTGCAGACTAACAGAGATACTGATGGAAACAGAGGCTGCAGGTAAGCAGTCAGCCAAGCCCTATCCAGTACTTGGGGGCAGGGGAGTAGCTGGGCTAAGTGGAATTTGCATACATTGGCAAGGAAAGGGTGGGTTTAGGTAAGATATATGCCTATTGGCTTTTATTGTTACCCTGTTCTCTGTGCTTGTTAAATTACTGTGGACAAATACATCATACATGTTTTGAAGACACTGGCCTGAGCCATTGGATTTCATTCGGCTCACAAGCTCTCAGTGAGGATTTTATAGCTGGACTCAAACCCAGTTGGGCTGACTGAGGTAAATATGGTTAGTAAACAAGGATGTTGTAGCCTGATGATCCAGTCTAAAGTGGGAGTGAACTGCTAGATTCCACTCAGTGAAGTGCAGTTGTAAGCCTAACACTCAGAAGAAATTCCCAGGGAAAGAGAGAGAAAGAGATCATAAGTGCAGCTCACCCCTGAACCATAACAGAGCCCTGTATCTTCACTGACTGAACAGAGAAGACAGAAGTTTTGTCTTTCTAAAACTAATCAAAAACATGTTTTGTTTACAGAAGGTTTTGGTACTACTTACACTTTTGCAGTGCAAAGTTGACTACAGTACACAAACTAGACTGTTCCTATTCAGAGGGGGCTCTCGGGTGTGTGTACATTTTGCAGCACAACTGCTGGTGCAAACAACTAATAATAATGAAGAAAATGTTAGTGAACAGTACACTGAAGATTGATTCTTTGCTAAAAAACATCGATAAAAATGGCATTGTGGGTTCTGGATTTATTGTGTCTTAGTGACTTCCTGTTCATATTTGCTCAGTAGACAAGTAAAAAGATATTGGGATAGATCCTCAGCTGGAGTAAATCAGCATAGTAGAGCTACAATGATTTACAGCAACTGAGGAGAACCTGGCCCATAGTTTCTAGATGTGAGTCCTGCAAACTCAACTTTGTCATTAGTAACGAAGATTCTGAGGGACAAATTCTGCTCTCAGCTAAACCACTGAAACCTCATTGTATCTGTTAGATATGCCTGAGAGCGTAATTTTACGCTGCTATTAGATATTCAGTTAACCATTCAGTTGATGAGGCATGAAGTCAGAACAGAATCCAAATCACTGTGTCAGATCTATGCCAGCTCAGCAGTGCAAACAAGTGTAAAAGTAATGGAAATTTATTTTTGTCACACACTGGGAGTGCATTTGTTGAGCAAAAATGTCATTTTTGCATAATCCCTATTCACTGGAACAATTTACCAAGGGTTCTGGTGAATTCTCCATCGCTGACAATTTTTAAAATCAAGATTGGATGTTTTTCTAAAAGTTATTCTCTAGGAATTATTTTGAGGAAGTTCTATGGCCTTTGTTATATAAGAGGTCAGACTAGATGATCACAATGGTCCCTTCCAACCTTGGAATCTATGAATTATAAAACTGCACTTTACACCATCTTTCCATATTTGTTTAAGACATGATAATGGCCTATTGCCATAATAAAGAGCAGGAGTGTATAACTCTTGTTAATTTTCATTAATGAGATGGTGACACATCTGGAATGATCCACGTTTTTGAATTAATGAATAAGCATGATTTAAAAAAACAAAAAACCTGCCAAAGTAAGGCATTTGCCCCACAAAGTGTTACATTGTTCATTCATTTGAAAACGATAGTTCAGTTTGACAGTGTAGTTCTACTCTGAAAAGTGACTCTAAAAATGGCATTGTAGGGTTCCATGTGTGCTGTGTCACAGTTGCTTCCAGGTGATCATAGCAGCCAGTTCTGAAATCACTACCTAGGATCTAAAAGTCAGGCTGTGTTCTTTCCATCTCATGAATGAACACCTATAGCAAAAGTTCTCTAGGTCAAATGATGCTTTTAAATACAACGCTGCACCACGCTGTCTTCCATTGTGCACTCATTTACAAATGTGCAATTCCAATGCTCTGGAACTGGAACTTAGTGAACAATACTGATAGAAATAGTTGACCCAGAAGAATCCAGATCACTCTCCCTTACTTGTATTGAATGTTTCAAGTTGCTGACAGGAATAAAAAGCAGTAAAAGTGTATTTGTCATAAAGTGAACAGCTGTGACTGAGTGCACACAGGAATAATACTCTGCCTTGTCCTGTTGGGTTCCAGGAAGTGGGCGAGATACTCTACCTTGCCCTGTTGGGTAGATACCTCATCACAGAGATACAAATTAATGTTCTGTCTTTCAGCCATCTGAGTTTTGTTTGGAGTTGGACATTTTGGAGATTACGTGGACAGTGGAGTAAATATTTAGTTGACTCACTAGAAATCAAAAGCACAAGTATCAATCTTTGCAGGAGTAAGACCTTAATCTTGCTGGCCATATTGCCTGCTCCTCCCCCAAAAAAGAAATGTCCTTGTATAAGACCAGGTCTAAACCACAGACTATCTTGGTATAACTACATCACTCAGGTGGGTGAAAAATCCACATCCCTGAACAACGTAGTTATACTGACCTAACTCCCCGTGTAGACAACGCTATGTCAGCCGGAGATCTCCCATTGACATAGTTGCTGCCTATCGGGTAGGTGGATTAACTATGACGTTGGGAGATGCTCTTCCATCAGCATAGTAGCATCTTCACTAAAGACCTCCAGTGGTACAGCTGCACCACTGTACGTGAAGACAAGCCCTTAAAATTTGCAAATCAGAATAACAGCAAACAAGACTCCTAAACATTGTAGAGACATTTCATTGATGAAATATTTTCTGTCACTTTGGCATACAAAAATGAATTCTCAAAAGCAAACTTCTATCAACAGAGTTGTCAGACACAGCGGTGGTGAAACAGGAAAATCAGTTGATCATTGTCAGGCAACATAGAATAAATTAATAAACTGCCCTTAACTTTATTATTACACGAATCTTCCAGCTGAGCACATAAGAAAAATTTAACAAGATCATAATAAACTTCCCTGCACTGTTATCTTTAGTCATTCTAAGTTTTGCTGGGAGCAGAAGAGAGATGCAGCAGCCTAATGGTAAAACATTTACACAAAGTGACAATAGCTTATTCTTCTTCTTGGTAGTCCATCGATCTGATGATGACAAATCTGTGCAGATTATCTATGGTTGGTCTCATGGTGCGCCCTCTGATGACTGTATAAGCCAATTCTAGAGGTGCACATTTTGCTGCAGATGGTGCATGAAAAGTTCGCGGTCAGTGGATTGTGCGCTGCTGATGCTCTGTGATGTCGTTCGCGTGCCTTTTGTAGATGCCGGCAGTGGTCTTCCTCAAGGGCGATGCAGGTATTTCTAACTGTTGCATGCCACTGTGTTCTGTCACTGGTAGCGTCCTCAAGGTTCCTAGGTTGATACTGCTGTACTGCAAATTGGCTTTGATGGCATCCTTGTAACGTTTCCATGGACGACCTATATGCCGGATGCCCTGGGAGAGCTCACCATACAGAAGCTGGCAGAGGATTCTGTTGGCATCCATGAGGCTGACATGACTGATCCAATGTAGCTGTGACTTCATGATCATCATTTCGATGCTTGTCATCTGGGCTCTCTTGAGGACCTCGAGATTGGATACTTTGTCTTGCCAGCGGATCTTCATGATGTTGTGAAGGCAGCGCATGTGGAATGCTTCGAGCTGCTTGATGTGACACCTATATAGTGTCCATGTTTCACACCCGTACAAAAGAGATGAAAGAACAACAGCTCTGTACACAAGCAGTTTTGTTGACATCCGGATGTTGTGATGGTTTAAAACTTTGACATGCAGACAGCCAAGTGCCTGTCTTGCTTTCGATATTAGTGCGTTGATCTCATTATCCGGTGATCCATCACTGGATATGACACTACCCAGGAATTTAAAGTTCTTTACTACTTTAAGATGAGTGCCATCAATGGAGATACTTGGGACAGAAGCATTTGATCCAGGTGCAGCTTGATGAAGAACTTCTGTCTTTCCGAGGCTGATAGTTAGTCCGAAGAGTTGCGAGGCCTCAGTAAACTTGTTGACAATGTGCTAAAGATCATTTTCAATGTGAGCCATGAGGGCACAGTCATCGGTAGAGTGCCTCAAGAAGGAGTTTCTGCACTGTCTTAGTCTTTGCATTCAGGCGACGGAGGTCAAAAAGTGAACCATCGTGCCGGTATTTCAAGTATATACCTCGGACCAGATCTTTCATTGTATGGTGAAGGACGCATGCAAAGAACAGGTTAAATAGGACAGGAGCAAGAACACATCCTTGTTTCATGCCATTGGTGATGTTGAATTGGGCTGATGTGGCTCCATCAGACAATACTTCGCCTGTCATGCTGTCATGAAAAAGGTGCATAATCTGGACAAATTTTCTTGGGCTGTGTAGTGGGGCGGACTGCCCCACTCCCTGGGAGGATGGGCTGTGGCAGCCCGGAAGCCAATCAGAAAAGGGCTTGTGGGGAGCCAATCAGGGCCCAGATTGGAGGGAACCAATCAGGGCCAGGCTCACCCATATATAAAGGCTGCCCAAAGCAGGAGTGGGCAGTCTGTCCCAGGCCTTCGACAGGGGAAGGTCAGTCTCCAAGGGGGAGACTAGCACCGTGGACAGCACAGTGCTGGCCAGGCTCGAGGAGGCTAGGGAGCTTGAGCCCATAACCTGCCAGGCTGCAGGCCCTGAAGGGAAGGGCCTACCGGGTGCAAGGGGCCATAGGGGAAGTGGCCCAGGGGAACAGATAGAGGAGGAGAAAGAAAGAGGACAGTGAGGCTGACGCCAGAGGGTCCCTGGGCGGGGACCCAGAGTAGAGGGCGGGCCTGGGTCCCCCCTTCCTCCTTGCAGTACACCCAGCCATTGGCCATAGGGAACGGCCATTATAGACTATGCCCGATCCCTGACAAGAGGTATTAGACTTTGGGGTGTGTGGTTGCATATGGTGGCTGGAATGTTGGACTGCTGATCATCGACCACCGGAAGGGGGTCCAGATGGACTAAGGGACACTTCCAGAGGGCAGTGGCCTCGAAGAGGATGCCGCCAAGCAGGGAGCAACGCGGGTCCAGCGACAGCAGCAGAGAGCAGAGGGCAGAACAACAGACGGGACACCACCAGGAGGGGGCGCTCCACTGGAATCGAGCTAATTCCCGAAATCACCAGCAGGAGGCGCTGCGGGTGGTGAATCCCAACCGGTTACAGGCAGCCAAGTTGTGTTAGAATGGTCCAAAGGGCTTTCCTGTTGACGGTATCAAATGCCTTTGTCAGATCTATGAAGACAGCATACAGGCGCATTTTCTGTTCAATGCACTTCTCTTGTATTTGTCTGACAGCAAACACCATGTCGACTGTACTCTGGCCAGGTCAGAAACCACATTGACTATCCGGTAGATTTGCCTCAGAAATACTGGCTATTAGGTGGTTCAAGATGATGCGGGCGATGATCTTCCCACCAACGGAGAGGAGGGATATGCCTCTGTAGTTTCCACATTCTGCTTTGCTGCCTTTGTTCCTGAAAAGAGAGACAATAGTAGCATCGCAGAGGTCCTGTGGTATGTTTTCCTCCTCCCAGATGCTGATGATCACACTGTGGAACGCTGCTAGTGCTGCTGGACCTGCTGCTTTGCATATCTCTGCTGGTATCCCATCTTTTCCAGGAGCTTTTCCTGAACTCATCTGGCTAACAGCTTTCTTAATCTCATCTATAGTGGGCGGAAAGTCAAGATCTATCAGAGCAGGTTGTTGTGGAATTTCATTGAGGACATTGTTATTCACGGTTGATGGTCTATTGAGAAGGTTGCTAAAGTGTTCTCGCCATCTTTCGTTGATGCCCTCTTTATCTTTAATCAGCGTTGTGTTGTCTGATGAGAGTGGGGAGGTCCTTGGTTTAGAAGGTCCATAGACAGTCTTAGTAGCACTGAAGAACATCTTTGAGTTGTGAGTCTCAGCATAGTGCTCAATTCCTTTGGCTTTGCTCTCCCACCAGTTGTCTTGTATCTGACGAAGGTCCTTCTGTGTTTTGCTCTGAAGGTACTTGAAATGGTCCCATTTAGAGACTGAGGAGCGGTCATTCTGCCATTCGATAAAGGCTTTTCTCTTTACTTCCAGTGCTGAGCATATTTCTTCTCGGTTCTCATCAAACCAATCCTGATGTGTTCTTTTCTTTGGTCCAAGAGATGTTATTGCTGTGTCAGTCATTATCTGCTTGAACTGGCCCCACTTTTCGGTTACAGTACCGATCAATTGTCCGTGGGATGTCAGTTTGTCGTCAAGACTCCTCTGGAAATTGTTGAGACACTGAGCATCCTTCAGTTTGGCTATGCTGAAAGCAGGTCGCACATGCTTAGGGCGTTTGTGCTGAGAGGGAGCGATGTGAAGTTGAAGAGACATCCTGACTAATCTGTGATCTGTCCAGCACTCTGCGCCTCGCATTACTCTGGTGATTATTACATCTCAGATGTCTCGCCTTCTGAGAATGGCATAATCTATCAGATGCCATTGTTTGGACCTAGGGTGCATCCACGTTGTTTTGTATTTGTCCGCTTGCTGGAACAGAGTGTTGGTAATGGTCAGGTCATTTCAGAACAAAGGCTCAAAAGGAGTAGTCCATTGCTGTTCATTTTGCCTACACTATGTGGCCTGGTTACTCCTTTCCAGTTCTCGCTATCAGCCCGGACTCGGGCATTGAAATCTCCAAGTAGGAGTAGTTTGTCTGTTACAGGTGTGGCCTTGATCAGTCTGTCAAGATCTTCATAGTATTGTTCCTTTGAGTTGTCAGAGCATGTTAGAGTGGGTGCATATGCACTGATGATGGTGGCATGACGTTTGGCATTTAGTGGGAAGCGTAGTTTCAGCAATCTTTCATTGATACCCACTGGAAGGTCTGGGAGTTGATGCATCAATGAGGTTTTTATTGCCAGACCAACTCCATATATTCTGTCCTCTGTCTCAGTCTTACCTTTCCAGAAGAAGGTGTAACTACTTCCTAGTTCGCTCAAGGAAATTTCCCCAGGCAATCTTGTTTCACTTAATGCCGCTATATCGATGTTGTAGCGGGCTAGTTCTCGAGCAATGAGAGCTGTCCTTCTCTCAGGTCTTGCAACAGCTTCTCAATATATGAGGGTACAAACATTCCATACACCAATGGTAAGTTTCCTCAAATTTTTCTTTTGGTTTTGGCCACAGGTTGGGTTAAACTGCCAGCCGCGGCTTTCTGGCCTGTTGTTGTAGGACAGGCAATTTTTAGGCCACCTTTTCTAGGCCCCTCCCTTACTAGGGTGAGCAGTGCTGTTCTGAAGAGGGCTGCTCAGCCACCAGGGATGCCGCCGGGCAACTCTGCTGCCCCAGGTACAGAGCTGGACGACCACCTATCCACAGGCTGCCTGCATGCAGGATTGGGACTACGACTCCCAGTGGTAACCTCCACCTGTTGCTTTGCCCCTCCCCCATTGCCACAGGACTTGGGTGGTATGATGATGATGTTTGATGATTTGCACAGGACCTGTGCATGAAAGCTTTTTAAGTGATAGGGCCGTTGCACGGGAGCAATCCCATTCTCTCTACTTTAGAAGCCAGACACCAATGGTACAAAAAATAGTCATGACTGGCAACTTCTTTGGTTGCAGTGGATGACCTTGACATCTTTCGTGCCTTGTCAAGCCCTTCGCTGTCCACAAAGCATTGCAGAACTGCCTTCTTGGCCATTGGATCTTAGTGATCTCTTTCACCCAGTCTGCCAGAGCTGACATTGCATGCAGGCTAGGCATATCCCTAATTCACTGAGGGTTTGAGTCCCATCAGTTAATCTCACCTGGTTTAGCCGGCCTGTCGAAGCCATTGCCCGGGGTGTGGCCACTGCGCATGCTGCAGCTACTTGGAGCCACAAGTGAGAGCTGAGTGACAGGTGGGTACCAAAGTGGACAGACCACCCCCAAAGGGGTATGACAGGTCCCCCATCAGAGGTACTACCCCTCCCTGGACACCCCATACTACTATATGCGTTATTGACTTCACTTATATCTGGGCAAATCAAGATTCTTCTCTTTGTAACAGTGCATTACATTTCAATCTCCAGATGTTAGCTGTTGTCATCAATAACATTTCCAGTAGAAAGTGTGGAACCTGGCACTAAAGCATTTAGTTAAAAGGCCAGTAGGGAAAAAAAAATGTGTCCATTGTTGGTAGAAATTTGTCAACACCTCCCTTAGGAAGCGAATGTTGCTAATTTCTATTAAGGAAGCTGCTATAGTACTGCCTCTCAAAATGCCATCCCCTGAGCAACTATTTATTGTTCAGTGTCTAACTTTCTAATTTTGGTTAAGATTATTGAGGTAGTTGGGACAAGAAAACGCTAAGACCTGGTCTACACTGGTGGGGGGGAAGGGGAATCGATCTAAGTTATGCAACTTCAGCTGAATAACGTAGCTGAAGTCGATGTACTTAGATTGACTTACTGTGGTGTCTTCACCATGGCAAGTCAACTGCTGCCACTCCCCCCTTCAACTCTGCTTGCACCTTTCACAGCGCTGGAGTACAGGAGTCAATGGGAGAGGGCTCGGGGGGTCGATTTATCGTGTCTAGACTAGGCACGATATATCAATCACCGCTGGATCGATTGCTGCCAGCCCATCCAGCGGGGAATGTAGACATACCCTTAGATTATCTGATTGCCTCAAATCTTGATTTTTGTTAATCTGGGTATGGGTATCGGGGCCAGATGCAAAGCTGGTGTAAATCAGGATTACTTCATTAAAGTTAATGGAACTACCTCAATTGACACCAGTGAGAATCTGGCCCTGAGTACCTAGGCTGATGCTGTTCAATCTAACAGCTGCCTTGGATTTTCAGGGCACAAATACATGACTCTTCTTTTTATCCAGACATTTGGGGAGAGGGAAGCACGCTAAGGTGCATCTACACTACAATTAAACACCCAAGTCAGCTGACTCAGGCTTGCAGGGCTCAGGCTGTGGGGTGGTTTAATCACGGTATAGACATTCAGGTTCAGGCTAGAGCCTGGACTCTGGGACCCTCCCCCTTTCCAGGGTCCCAGCAAGCCGTCTCCAGCCCAATCTTCTATACTGCAATTAAACAGCCCTGCTGTCCAGGCCCCCAAGCCCAAGTCAGCTGACACAGCCATGGGCATTTAACTGCAGTGTTGACATATCCTATGGAATGGTATAGTAGGCAGGACAGTTTATAATTGGGATCTGGTTAATGTGATATATGTGGTTTTAGGGAAGATGGGCTTTAGTGGTCTTTAAATTTTAATCCCTGTCCTCTTAAAAAGCCTTGTTAATCAGTACCAACGTCTAAGTTAGATGGTAATGTGAGGTACTGTACTGAAGATTCTACAGGACTGGAATTTTTCCTTTGTCAGATATGCTTTTAAAGTCTCTCTTATACAATTTTCATTTTATTGTAATTTTTTCTTTGTACAAAAGACCTAGATTAGAAGACAAGTCACATATTGTATATTTTTATATTCTTTGAGCCAAATTGTCTGCCCCTTGTGGATTTCCTGCCATCTCTCGGGGGGGTGGGGGGCTGGAGAAGGGGGAATACAGACTGAGGAGGAATAAAACGTCCTTTGGTGCTAAAATGGGTAGTAGGCTGATAATTCCTTTTCCAAGAAACTGATTTTCAGAGAAGGAAAACTCTTTAATTAAAGTTTCAGTGAAAAGCGGTCACAAGTAGTGATGACAGCCTTACATTTACATTTAAAAGGACCACTCAAAACAGGCATTTAAGAATTTGCACATCTTTCAGATTGCAGAGCAGACTACCGAAACTCTTTGTTTGCCATCCAAATATCCTTAGGATTCTATCAACCAAACTGAAGTCCAAAGCCACTTTATTTTCTTGTATCAGAATAAATTAGTATTGTAAACAATTAATAATTTAAACAGGTGATTGTAAGGACATACTGATAAAAGCAACACAGTCTATTCAGCCCTGGGAATTCATTTACTGAAAGCATCTCTGTTTTTGTTAATTATTAACTTCCTTTTAAAGAGTTTTATTAACTCTCCATTTACAGAAGCAACGTCAGAAGCCTTTACTCAGTGTTTACTCAATCATGGAAATGATGAGACTTTTTGCCTGAGTAAAAAAAAAAAATAACAAGTGAATAAGGACTTCAAGATTTGGCCTATAAAGTTTATGTGAACAGACGTCAAGAAGTATAACATTCAAAAACCAGTCAGAGAACACTTCAACCTCCCTGGTTATTCAATTACAGACCTCAAAGTCTCAATACTCCAACAAAAAAAACTTCAAGAACACTGGGAGTGGATGGGTCATTATACAAAATAAAAACTGTTTCTCCATGCTAGTTCCCCCCCTACTGTTACTCACACCTTCCTGTCAACTGGTGGAAATGGGTCATCCTGATTATCACGACAAAAGGGTTTTTTTTATCTCCTGCTGCTAATAACTCACCTAATAGCTCACCTTAATTAATTACTCTCATTACAGTTGGTATGGCAAGACCCATTTTTTCATGTTCTCTGTGTATATATATATTTTCCTACTGTATTTTCCACTGCATGCATCCGATGAAGTGGGTTTTAGCCCCTGAAAGCTTATGCTCAGATAAATATGTTAGTCTCTAAGGTGCCACAAGTACTCCTCGTTCTTTTTTAAATGAATTGTGTTTCACAATACAGGCAAAATACACATGTATACTGATTTGAGGGGAGCCTTTTTTATTTGAGGGGAGTGGGACAAGAACCATTAAGTATTTCCATTTTCAGAATGGAGGAGGTCTATCTGGGATCAGTTTACCATAGGCAGCAATACTTTGATCCTGCTCACATGAAGTCAAGTTTTGCCATTGACTTTAATGGGAGCAGGAGCAGGCTATGAAGGGTGATAACAGTCACATGCCCTTAAACTAAATAAAACATCTGCTACAAGAAAAATGCATGCATAGATTTTAATATTAAATATTAGTTTTAATTAATCAACATATAACTAGATGGCTCCAATCCTACATTGGGCACGTCATGAAAAATACTTCATCTTAAAGCTTCACTTATGTCTTATGGCAAACTATCAGTCCTGAAATGTTTAAATGATAGGACATTTTTAGTACAATTTCAACAACACTTTTATTGTAAGCTTTTTGCACAGCTGAGCTAGCTGAGTGAGTGAGCCTTTCTTGGCACATCCACAGTCCCCAAAATGGGGTCCCCCCATATGGAAAGTAACTGTGAGTGGGAATCAGGTATGTGTCTATTTTTCTGCCTCTCTTTCATTAAATGTAACAGCATCATTAGCAGCAGGAAGCATGATATCAGTGTACTCTCTTCCACCAATAAATGCATGTGGCTCCTCTGTTTAATTAAGTTGTGCCTGCTGTCATTTTTCCAGTGCTGGTTTATGCAAGCCCATCAATGAATTGATTAGAAGGTCACATCACAGTATGCCAGATGTATTATTAGTCTAAAAGTATAAGGAGGTGACGAGATACTGTCAGTGATTTATTTGCAGTCATATAGTTTCCTTGCAGTCATATGGTTTATTAGGGAGTCATGATTCTGTCATAGTTCCTTTAAAATTCCAGTGGAAACTGTTTTTTAGCTGGATTTGAACATCCTCCACTGTGTTTACAGTCTGCCAAGTGCTAATCACAGTGCTTAATCTATTGTTGAAACCATGAAGGTTTCAGGACTTGAATAGAATAAAATCTGCATATTCCAGTACCAGAGCCAAAGCATGAAACTGACTAGTAGCAAACATGACACTGACTAGCTAATTTCCATTGTCCAGCCCAATGAAGTGACCAAAGAATAGAAGTCACATTAATCATAAAAAGGACCTGAGATTTTAAAGCCTTTTGAGTTGACTCTAACCAAAACCTGTTTTTGTCAGTCTCAGCAGAGAAACTAAGAACTGATTGAGCATGGAGGCCGGACCCAATTTATGGAAGTGGCATATTGTCAAGATAGCATAGCTAAGTTTGTCCTGTTCATCCAATAGCTGATTTGTAGGTAGAGCTCCTTGCTCTCCAGTAGAACCAATCAGGAATTTGTTGATGAAAATTGGGGGGAGCAGAAAATGCTGTTACATTTCTGCTGAAAGTTTCAATGAATCCGTTTCTGTATAACATGGGAGAGCCAGGGTTTCAAATCATTGCTCTGAATCAAGAAGCACAGGGACTTGAACAACTGGGTTTCCCACAACCCAGGTGAGTGCACTAGCCTATTTGCTATTCTAAGCTGGGTCTTGGGTGTGATTTTTAGTGTGAACATTTCTGAAAGATCTTCTGACCTTAAAGTCTATGAGTCTATGAGTTTCTCTCCCGTAGTGGAACAAAAAATGCCAAAACCTCAATTTTTCACAAAATGGAATTCTTTGTGTGCTAGTCATCAGTGCTTTCAATCTGGTATTAGAACCTGCATTATTAAAACAAAGCTACATCTTTCTCTTACATAGGACTAGGCTGCATTAGGACCCATGTGAAGCCCCACTGCCCCCGGTGGAGGACTGGAATGGACTGTGCCTAGCAGACAGTAATCCTGTGAGTGGAGGGTGTCTGCAACTTGCCTTGTCTGCTAGGCTGATGCAGGCTGCCTACTTTGTTGGCCAATGTGGAGAGTAGGCCAATGTGGGGTGGTGTGTGCATTTAAGGTTGTGACATTACCCAAGGTACAATCTAGACTGTTGAACAATTGAATACCCTCAATTCTCTAACCTGGGGTGCCTTTTACACTGCTTTGCTGCAAGAACAACCACTCCTGGTCTGTTCACACACGGCCTCCAGTAGGTAATTCACTCCCACTTATGTTAAATTAATGCTATGGCCAGACATTTGTGAATTATATTGCAGAGTGAAAACAGCAAATTACTAGTCCCAGACTTGTCCCCAGAAATTTGTTTCTTGTATTGCTCAGCTTTTTCCTTCTGGACAATACAAGTTCAGAGAAAGTCCCTCATTTCATTATTAGAAAATGATATGCACAAGACCTGCTATCTCAAATGGAGGTTCCCAAATACAGTGGTTTAGAAAAAATAATAAAATAAGTTTATTAACTACACAAAGAAAGATTTTAAAGAAATTACAAGTAATGAGGCATAAAAGTCAGAATTTGGTTCCAAGAAAATAAAAGGTAAAAATGCAACTAACATATAACTTAGTAAGCTAAATGAACTCAAAGCAAAGGTTTTTCTCATCACATGTTTTTGAGGTCTACTGTCTGGATGCCTTTCAGTCAGGACCCCCCCCAGTTCTGTGTCTTTTCAGGTGCTGATGATACCGAGAGCAGAGAGAAAGGGAGCACGAGTGATGGGTGTTCACTATTCTCACTTCTTATAGCCATATTCCTCCTTGAAGATCATCTCCAACTAGGGTTCAGGAAACAGGAGGTCTCAGGGATGGAAACCCCCAGCCGTTTCTTTGAAAATATGTAAATTTCTTGCTCAGACCCTTCTTCCTGCCAAAGAATGGCTGCTTAACCAGGTGATAGTCCATTTGATTATATTGATAACTGGCTGAGGTGTCAGTTTGCCTTTTGTTTTGGAGGAACTGGTTCATGCCTGCTTTTTTAAACTTAGTAATTCCATACAGTAGAATCTTATAGCTTTACATACAATGTTGCCACACATATTTTACCAAGACAATCATGTTCAGCAGATTGTGAGTTTTCAACTGATAGCTCACAAGTCATACCTTGTACAAAATTTATCGTAGTCTCGTAAAAAGGGTGACCATAAAGGTACAGACTGTCACAAGAGTATGCTGAGGGACTGAAATCATGTGCAGGTCACTCAACAGGGGGAGTAGCGAGAGATACCTGGCAACTTCCTCCCTCCATGTGCCTGCACAAGTGTCCCATAATATACAGTTTTATTTCTCAGACAGCTAATAGCCTGGGTTCACACTGAACTAGTGAATAAGTATCACACATGTCATCTTGATAACATTTTAGGTTCTGCTTTAGTTAACTGAACATAAGAATGGCTGTACTGGGTCAGACCAAAGGTCCATCTAGCCCAGTATCCTGTCTACCGACAGTGGCCAATGCCAGGTGCCCCAGAGGGAGTGAACCTAACAGGCAATGATCAAGTGATCTCTCTCCTGCCATCCATCTCCACCCTCTGACAAACAGAGGCTAGGGACACCATTCCTTACCCATCCTGGCTAATAGCCATTAATGGACTTAACCTCCATGAATTTATCTAGTTCTCTTTTAAACGCTGTTATAGTCCTAGCCTTCACAACCTCCTCAGGCAAGGAGTTCCACATGTTGACTGTGCACTGTGTGAAGAAGCATTTCCTTTTATTTGTTTTAAACCTGCTGCCTATTAATTTCTTTTGGTGACCCCTAGTTCTTGTATTATGGGATTAAGTAAATAACTTTTCCTTATCTACTTTCTCCACATCACTCATGATTTTATAATATCAGTCATGATTTTATTAATGTTACAATAGTAAAAACAGAAAGGTCTAATTATGTATTCATAAATTCAAAGTATCTTCATTTTTAGGCCATTTTTAGGCCATTTTTTATTCCCCACTGCCTTTATTAGAAATGTCTCATATATCAGGAAACTAAGATAGTGATAATCAGCAAAGAATGACATCATGCTGTCTGAAGCATTTAACTCCAGCAGCTCTTTGTAGAGCAGGGGTAAAGCCCTTGTAAGCAGAGCGGGTGTGGGTTATGAACTCCTCCCTTGGCATCTTTTATATGTCAGGATGCAATTTGTTTCTATCAGAGACAGTTCTCTGATACTCAAATAGTGGGGTGAACAGCAGGAGATCCTTTCCCCTCTGGTCTCAGTTAAAATTCAGTAAGCTTTGTTGTTTTGCTTTACTGCATTTGGTCAGACTAGTGCCTTAGCATTATAAGTAAGAATGGATGAGCCCAGACAAACAGGGGGTCAGATCTCCATATCAGGAGAGGTCAAAAAAAAAGCAGCAGCTCTCTCCAGCATGCTCCTATAGGCACTATGCAGGTTTCCTAACTAAAATCTGCTTAGGAAGTAATGTTGTTCACAGCAGCATTAATCCCTCCCCATTGCTGCTAGCCTCAGGAGGAAACAGCCAATA
Organism: Gopherus flavomarginatus; assembly: GCF_025201925.1. Classification (NCBI taxonomy): domain Eukaryota; kingdom Metazoa; phylum Chordata; order Testudines; family Testudinidae; genus Gopherus; species Gopherus flavomarginatus. The sequence goes on along the minus strand of NC_066617.1, from coordinate 320,255,921 downwards.
TCAGCAAGACTTCTTTAGATGCCATGATGCCAGGGGTCTGGAAAGGTTAAGGGTAAATCATAGGGGGGAAGCTAACTGTATAAACGACCCTGGGTCATATGAAAAATGTTGTTCATCCCAGTTACCTGCACATACGGTCTTTTCAGTTGACACAGATATCCTTCTAACCCTCTGCTTCTTGAAGGAGGGATACTTTCTTCCAGGAAAAATGCAGTAAGAAAAGCTAGGAAGGAATGAGATGCACACAGAATTGCAAAGTAGTGGGAAAATAAATGTCATCATGTGATTTTTCCCATACCTCCCTCTCCTCTTTCTGAAGAGTGTAATATGGAATTAAAAACTTTAGTTTCAGAAATGATTAATGCCAGGTAAGAGAAATGAACCACCATCTCAAGCTGTCTCAATGCTCTGTAAATAAGGATTCAGAATGAAACCCATTTGTCATAATGAAATATGGTTTGGTGCCTCACTGCGGAGATTAGAAACAGAAGAGAAGCATCCAGTTTAGATTCTGAACGAACTTTCTCGCTGATTAATAAATTGTTGTCTGAAGTATTTGTACTGTGCCTTGAATGAAAATATGATTAGACTATTACAGGGTGTGTGTGTGTGCACTGCAACATACCACACACAACCTCATTATTTTATTAATGCCTTAACATAAGGCTATGGACATCCACACTCAGTCAGACAACTTGATTCTTCACTGAACGTAGACCAAACATGACAGATAATTTTGTTGGATCAAACAGCAAGAGGTACGTGAATGTCTGATCTTCAGTATCAGACATTTTCTACCAATTTATAATGTGCGCACTTCTTTCCACACAGAAAATTGCTTAGAAAAATACTTGGTATACTTTTGTCACTCTCAAATACTACAGCATGCACCCCTAATTTGGAGATCATCTCAAATTGCTGTGCTATGTGAACAAACGACCGCTGTGCACAAGGTCTGAAATATCCACAGTGACAGATGTACAGCAAAACTTTTAAAACATGCTGACTTTTTAAGGCTGTACATAAAGGGAACTGAAAGGTTTAGGGGACTGGTTATGGGTCATGTAAAGCACTATAGACCCAATTCTCATTTACACTAGGGCCACTTTACATCCCTCTGGCAAGGCAAAGTGGCTTTAGAACATAAGAACAGCTATACTGGGTCAGACCAATGGTCCATCTAGCCCAGTATCCCGTCTTCCAACAGTAGCCACTGCCAGGTGCGTCAGAGGGAATAAACAGAACATGCAATCATCAAGTGATCCTCCCCCGTAGTCCACTCCCAGCTTCTGGCAGTCAGAGGCTAGGAACACCCAAAGCAAGGAACTGCATCCATCACTATCTTGGCTAATAGCTATTGATGGACCTGTTCTCCAGGAACTTATCTAATTCTATTTTGAACCCAGTTATACTTTTGACCTTCACAATATCCCCTGTCAACAAGTTCTATAGGTTGACTGTACATTTACATTTAAACCTGCTGCCTATTAATTTCATTGGGTGACCCCTAGTTCTTGTGTTATGGGAAGAGGGAATAACACTTCCTTATTCATTTTCTCCACACCATTCATGATTATATAGGCACCTAATATATCCTCTCTTAGTTATCTCTTTTCCAAGCTGAAAAGTCCCGGTCTTATTAATCTCTCCTCATATGGAAGGTGTTCCATATTCTTAATAATTTTTGTTGCCCTTCCCTGTAGCTTTTCCAACTCTAATGTATCTTTTTTGAGATGGGGTGATCAGAACTGCATATAGTATTCACTGTGTGGGTGTATCACAGATTTAGATAGTGGCGTTATGATATATAATAAGACAGAAACTATCTCTTTCCTAATGGTTGCTAACATTCAGTTAGCTTTTTTTTTGACTGCTTCTGCATATTGAGCAGATGTTTTCAGAGAAGTATCCACAATAACTCCAAGATCTTTTTCTTGAGAGGTTACAGCTAATTTGACCCCATCATTTTGTATGTGTAGCTGGAATTATGTTTTCCAATGTGCATTACTTTGCATTTATAAACATTGAATTTCATCTGCAATTTTCAAAGGGGTAGCCGTGTTAGTCTGAATCTGTAAAAAGCATGAATCTGATGACGTGAGTATTCACCCACAAAAACTTATGCTCCAATATGTCTGTTAGTCTATAAGGTGCCACAAGACTCTTTGTCACTATCTGCAACTTTGTTGACCATTTATCAGTTTTGTGAGAACCCTTTGTAATTCTTTGCAGTCTGCTTTGGACTTAACTATCTACAGTAATTTTATTGTCTGCAAATGTTGCCACTTCACTGTTTACCCCCTTTCCAGATAATTTATGAATATGTTGAACAGCACTGCTCCCAGAACCGATAACTGAGGGACACCACTATTTACCTCTCTCTATTCTGAAAACTGACCATTTATTTCTATCCTTTGTTTCTTGTCTTTTAACCAATTATTGATCCATGAGAAGACCTTCTCTCTTATCCCATGACTAAGGCTACGATTTAATCACATTGTTAGTAAAAGTCATGGGCAGATCATGGGCAAGAAACAAAAATCATGGCCCATGATCTGCCCATGACTTATATCATAAATACCCCTGATTGAATCTTAGGAGGGGGGTGTTGCAGGGGTGGGAGTTCTGCGGGGCCTGTGGTACCAGCTGCTGGGGAGGGGGAAAGTCCTAGGGGCCCACTGCCAGGAGGCCCCGGGGGAACCCACTGCCAGGGGACCAGCAGCTACTCCAGCCGCCACCATGGTGGGAGGATTTTTTGGAGGGGAAGAGGTGGCTCTGGCCACCCAGGGACCACTGCCGGGAGCTGCCGAACTGCGGCAGCTCCCGCCGCCACCAGACTGCTGCTCAGGCGGTCCCCAGAGCCATCTGCTTCGGCTGCTGCTCAGGCGAACCCTGGGGCCAGCTCCATGGGCATGCTCAGGTGGTTCAGGAGCCAGCTCCATTGGCCACTGCTCAGGCAGTCCCCGGGGACAGCTGCTCGGGGTCACCAGAGCAGCAGCTGGTGTGGCTGGCTGCGAGGCCACCTGAGCAGCTGGCTGCTCCAGCAGTGTCCAGTGTGGCTGTCACCAGGGCCAGCTGCTCAGGTGGCCCTGGGTCGGCCACAATGGCCGCTGCAGAAGTCACGGAGGTCAGATGAAGTCATGCAATCCGGGACTTCCGCACCCTCTGTGACAAACATGGAGCCCTACCCATGACTGCTTACTTTGCTCTACAGTTCCAATAAGTGGATTTATAAATCCTGGAATGAGGTCAAGTTGGTGATGACTGCCTCTGAGACTCAGATGAAGACATGTGGCATAGCAAAACACCAGCCAGCTCGCTTACTTTTCATTTTCTGTAGCTAATACTGTAAATATATTGTGTAGTTTTTACTTGTCTACTTTTGAATATGAAATAGCCTTATTTAGATCAAATCTCTGACAGAAGTTCTTTCAGTACTAAGCTGATTAGAAATCCAGGAGCAACACAGCTGAGCTCTATTATAATCTATCAGTAACAATCACCACTGGGAATTACTGTGTACTCCTGAAAGAGCAAAACCCATTTGAAGTCAGAATAAGAGATGTCGGAGAGTCAAAGAAGCCAGGGAGGCGACTGCGTAATGTTATTGGTTAATAGATTTTAAAAACATTGATTTCTTGAAGCTGTACTTACTAATGTACTGTAAAACAAGGCCCCTTGGAACTCTCCATCTCTTCAGGGCCAACCTGAGTAGCAAAGGAAGAAAAATATGATGTAAATCAATTCCAGTTGGTGTCCTGATTGACTTGACTTTTTGAAATTCCATAACCATCAAATATACCTGAACTTTTCAGAGCACTGACTCACACAGCAGACATCCCTCAAAAAGGGTTCTTGTAAGACAGCATGGACATGCATTTCATAGAATATCATAGAATATCAGGGTTGGAAGGGACCTCAGGAGGCCATCCAGTCCAACTCCCTACTCAAAGCAGGGCCTATCCCCAGACAGACTCATTAGAGTTCATCATGAAAAACTGCTGAAGTGCAAAACCCTCACTGTGAATGAAAGCCTCAGAGGCTGCATTCAGCTGACAAAGATGTCATTGAAGTTGAAGGATAGTTTGCTCTCTCTTCCCACTAGTGTCTGACATCACCATTGTAATTCATATCCGATGCAGGCTAATTATGCACCACTGCATCAGCATGCAAGCTAACAGCATGCACACTACTGTCACACACCGAAATGTAGGCTGTGTGACCTAGTAGTTAGAGCAGAATCAGAGAGAAAGCCTGAGAAGTGTGGCAAGCCAGGAGTCAGGAGCCAGAACAGAGCCAAAGGGCAGAGCAGGAGAAACAAGCCAGTATCGACCCTGCATTGCATAAGAGAAAATGAAGATTTCCTGGACAGATGTCAGGATATGCTTCTATGGGCACAACATTCTGAAGAATTGGAGCAGGCTGGGCAGAGGGGAGAGAGAGGGACAGTGAAGAAATTGGGCAGCATGTGACCTCCAGAAGAAGAAAGAGGAGAGTCCATGTACCAGCAATGGAGATACAGGTGAGCAACAGTTTTCATGTTTTCTCCACAGGTACTAATGCAGAGAATGGACTAGATGATACATCTGAGGGAAGGGAACAGAAGGAGGCTCCACCAATTGGAAGGCATAAGGTGCACTGTCCTAGAGATGAGGGTTCCACGACTACCACTCCCAAGAGAAGGAGGCAGGTGGTGGTGGTCAGGGACTCCCTCCTTAGGGGGACTGGGTCATCTATTTGCCACTCCAACTGAGAAAACTGCTTTCCAGGAGCTAGGATTCATGATGTGACAGAGAGACTGTTGAGACTCATCAAGCCCTCAGATTCCTACCCCTTCCTGCTTCTCCACGTGGGCACCAATGATACTGCCAAGAATGACCTTGAGCGAATCACTGTAGACTACATGGCTCTGGAAAGAAGGATAAAAGAGTTTGAGGTGCAAGTGGTGTTCTCATCCATCCTCCCTGTGCAGGGAAAAGGCCTGGATAGAGACCGTTGAATTGTGGAAGTCAATGAATGGCTAGGTAGGTGGTGTCAGAGAGAAGGCTTTGGATTCTTCAACTGTAGGATGGTGTTCCAAGAAGGAGGAGTGCTAGGCAGAGACGGGCTCCACCTAATGAAGACAGGGAAGAGCATCTTCGCAAGCAGGCTGGCTAGCCTAGTGAGAAGGGCTTTAAACTAGGTTCACCGGGGAAAGGAGACCAAAGCCCTGAGGTAAGTGGGGAAATGGGATAATGGGAGGAAGCACGAGCAGAAGAGTGCAAGAGGGGAGGACTCCTGTCTCAGACTGAGAAAACGGGGCAACCAGCAAGTTATCTTAATTACCTATACACAAATGCAAGAAGCCTGGGAAACAAGTAGAGAGAACTGGAAGTCCTGGCACAGTCAAGGAACTATGATGTGATTGAAAAAACAAAGAGTTGGTGGGATAACTCACATGACTGGACATGGATGGATATAAACTGTTCAGGAAGGACAGGGAGGGCAGAAAAGGTGGGGGAGTTGCATTCAGGGCTGGTGCAACCATTTAGGTAACCTAGCCAGTCACCTAGGGTGCTGGGATTTGGAGGGGCAACATTTTCTTCGGCAGCGACCGCGGTGGCTCGATCTTCGGGCGCCCTGGTCACTGCCAGCATTTACGTGGAGGAAAGGCCGCCTGCAGCAAGTAAGGGCAGGGCGGCAAGCAGGGGAACTCCCAGCCCCAGCTCACCCCTGCCCGCCTCCTCCCGGAGCATGGCGTGGCTGCTTCACTTCTCCCACCTCCCAGACTTGCAGCATCTAAGCTGATTGGTACCTCAAGCCTGGGAGGCAGGAGAAGTGAAGCAGCAATGGTGTGCTCGGGGAGGAGGAGGGGCAGGGGTGAGCTGCTTCACTTCTCTCGCCTCCCAGGCTTGTGGTGCCAATCAGCTTAGGCGCCACAAGCCTGGGAGGTGGGAGAAGTGAAGCAGCAATGGTATGCTCAGGGTGCTCGTGCTCGGAGCAGGGGTGAGCTGGGGCGGGCGAGGGGGCCTCAGGGCGGAGGGTGGGGGATGGGGAGCTGCCGCAGGGGAGAGGGAGGCACCTCAGGGCAGAGGGGGGGAGTTGCTGTGTGGAGGAGGGGCTGCCTCAGAGCAGAGGGGCAAGGGGGGATGCAAGGTGGAAGTTTTGCATGGGGCACGAAACATCCTTGCACCGGCCCTGGTTGCACTGTATGTAAGAGAGCAATATGACTGCTCAGAGCTCCGGTATGAGACTGCAGAAAAACCTGAGAGTCTCTGGATTAAGCTTAGAAGCATGAGCAACATGGGTGATGTTGTGGTGGGAGTCTGCTGTAGACCACCAGACCAGGGGGATGAAGTGGACAAGGCTTTCTTCCGGCAACTAGCAGAAGTTACTAGATTGCAGTACCTGGTTCTCACAGGAGACTTTAATCACCCTGATATGTGCTGGGAGAGCAAGTTTTTGGAAAATGTAGGGGACAATTTCCTGGTGCAAGTGCTGAGGAACCAACCAGGGGCAGAGCTCTTCTAGATCTGCTGTTTACAAACAGGGAAGAATTAGTAGGAGAAGCAAAAGTGGATGGGAACCTGGGTGGCAATGACCATGAGATGGTCAAGTTCAGGATCCTGACACAGGGAAGAAAGGAGAGAAGCAGAATACGGACCCTGGACTTCAGAAAAGCAGACTTTGACTCCCTCGGGGAACTGATGGGCAGGATCCCCTGGGAGAATAACATGAGGGGGAAAGGAATCCAGGAGAGCTGGCTGTATTTTAAGGAATCCTTATTGAGGTTGCAGGAAAAAAACGTCCCAATGTGCATAAAGAACAGTAAATATGGCAGGCAACCAGCTTGGCTTAACGGTGAAATCCTTGCTGATCTTAAAGGCAAAAAAGAAGCTTACAAGAAGTGGGAGATTGGACAAATTACCAGGGAGGAGTATAAAAATATTGCCCAGGCATGCAGGAGTGAAATCAGGAAGGCCAAATCATACTTGGAGTTGCAGCTGGCAAGAGGTCTTAAGAGCAACAAGGAGGGTTTCTTCAGGTATGTTAGCAACAAAAAGAAAGTCAAGGAGAGTGTGGGCCCCTTCCTGAATGAGAGAGGCAACCTAGTGACAGAGGATGTGGAAAAAGCTAATGTACTCGATGCTTTTTTTGCTTCTGTCTTCACAAACAAGGTCAGCTCTCAGACTGCTGCACTGGGCAGCACAGTATGGGGAGGAGGTGACCAGCCCTCTGTGGAGAAAGAATTGGTTTGGGACTATTTAGAAAATCTGGATGAGCACAATCCATGGGGCCAGATGCGCTGCATCTAAGGGTGCTAAAGGAGTTGTCTGCTGTGATTGTAGACCAATTAGCCATTATCTTTGAAAACTCATGACGATCAGAGGAGGTCCCGGATGACTGGAAAAAGGCTAATGTAGTGCCCATCTTTAAAAAAGGGAAGAAGAAGGATCCGGGGAACTACAGGCCAGTCAGCCTCACCTCAGTCCCTGGAAAAATCATGGAGCAGGTCCTCAAGGAATCAATTCTGAAGCATTTAGAGGAGAGGAAAGTGATCAGGAACAGTCAACATGGATTCACCAAGGGCAACTCATGCCTGACTAACCTAATTGTCTTCTACGAGGAGATAACTGGGTCTGTGGATGAGGGGAAAGCAGTGGATGTGTTAGTCCTTGACTTTAGCAAAGCTTTTGATACCATTTTCTATAGTATTCTTGCCAGCAAGTTGAAGAAGTATGGGCTGGATGAATGGACTGTAAGGTGGATAGAAAGCTGGTTAGATCGTTGGGCTCAACAGGTAGTGATCAATGGCTCCATGTCTAGTTGGCAACCGGTTTCAAGCAGAGTGCCCCAAGGGTCGGTCCTGGGGCCGGTTTTGTTCAGTATCTTCCTTAATGATCTGGACAATGGCGTAGACTGCACCCTCAGCAAGTTCCAGATGACACTAAACTGGGAGGAGTGGTAGATACGCTGAAGGGTGGGGATAGGATACAGAGGGACCTAGAAAAATTAGAGGATTGGGCCAAAAGCAACCTGATGATGTTCAACAAGGACACATGCAGAATCCTGCATTTAGGACAGAAGAATCCCATTTACTATTACAAACTAGGGACTGAATGGCTAGGAAGCAGTTCTGCAGAAAAGGACTTAGGGGTTACAGTGGACAAGAAGCTGGATATGAGTCAACAGTGTGCCCTTGTTGCCAAGAAGGCTAACGGCATTTTGGGCTGTATAAGTAGGGTCATTGCCAGCAGATCGAGGGACGTGATCATTCCCCTCTATTTGACATTGGTAAAGCCTCATATGGAGTACTGTGTCCAGTTTTGGGCCCCACACTACAAGAAGGATGTGGAAAAATTGGAAAGAGTCCAGCGGAGGGCAAGAAAAATTATTAGGGGACTGGAGCACTTGACTTATGAGGAGAGACTGAGGGAACTGGGATTGTTTAGCCTGCAGAAGAGAAGAATGAGGGGGGATTTGATAGCTGCTTTCAACTACCTGAAAGGGAGTTTCAAAGAGGATGGATCTAGACTGTTCTCAGTGGTAGCTGATGGCAGAACAAGGAGTAATGGTCTCAAGTTGCAATGGGGGAGGTTTAATTTGGATAGTAGGAAAAACTTTTTCAGTAGGAGGGTGGTGAAGCACTGGAATGGGTTACCTGTGGAGGTCCCTTCCAACCCTGATATTCTGTGATTCTATGGGCAGAACCAGGAATCGGGGGTGGAGTGTCAAAGGAAGCCAGGGACTAGGGCTAGAGCAGAGCAGGGGCTGGACAGGAAGTAGGTTTGGCACAGTTGCAAATGTGGAATGTATTGAGTAGGCACTGTGCTGCTCTTGCTACCAGGTTTAAACAGGAATCTGTTGGCCCTTCTGTCCTATCAGGGAGCACAGACACTTAGGCTTGGTCTACACTACGCATTTAAACCGATTTTAGCAGCATTAAACTGATTTAACGCTGTACCCGTCCACATTACAAGGCCCTTTATATCAATATAAAGGGCTCTTTAAATCGGTTTCTGTACTCCTCCCTGATGAGAGGAGTAGCGCTGAAATCGGTATTACCATATCGGATTAGGGTTAGTGTGGCCGCAAATCGATGGTATTGGCCTCCGGGCAGTATCCCACAGTGCACAACTGTGACCGCTCTGGACAGCAATCTCAACTCGGATGCAGTGGCCAGGTAAACAGGAAAAGCCCCGTGAAATTTTGATTTTCATTTCCTGTTTGCCCAGCATGGAACTCTGATCAGCACGGGTGGCAATGCAGTCCCAAATCCAAAAAGAGCTCCAGTATGGACCGTACGGGAGATACTGGATCTGATACCTGTATACGGAAACAAATCTGTTCTATCAAAGCTCCGTTACAGAAGACGAAATGCCAAAGGGTTTGAAAAAAAAATCTACAGGCTACACAGTGCTGCGTGACAAGCGTAACGGGAAGCCAGAGACTCAAATGGACGCTCATGGAGGGAGAGAGGGGGTACTGAGGACTCCAGCTATCCCACAGTCCACAGCAGTCTCCAAAAAGTATTTGCATTCTTGACTGAGCTCCCAACGCCTGTAGGTTCAAACACATTGTCCGGGGTGGTTCAGGGTATAGCTGGACAATTTACTCCCTCCCCCACCCATGTGAAAGAAAAGGGAAAGAAATCTTTTCTTGACTTCTTTCAATGTCACCCTATGTCTACTGAATGCTGCTGGTAGACGCAATGCTGCAGCAGTGAAGAGCAGTATCTGCTCCTCTCCCCTGCCCGGTGGCAGATGGTGCAGTAGGACTGGTAGCCTTCCTTGTTATCAACCCATGAGTGCTCCTGGCTGGCTTCAGGTGAGGCTGGCCGGGGGTGTCTGAGTGAAAATAGGAATGATTCTCGGTCATTCCCAGTAGATGGTACAGAATGGCTGGTAACAGTCCTCATCATAGCAACTGGGGGCTGAGCTCCATCAGCCCCCTCCCTTTCCTGTGTAAAGAAAAGATTCTATCCTGCCTGGACTGTCATAGCAGTGGTATGCTGGGCTCCACTCCCCGGCACTGCTTAATGTTCTGCCTGGACTGTCATAGCGGCGGGAGGCTGCCTCCCCCTCCTTTTATCTTACTAACAAGTCACTGTTTCTTATTCCTGCATTCTTTATAACTTCATGACACAAATGGAGGGGACACTGCCATGGTAGCCCAGGAAGGTTGGGGGAGGACAGAAGCAACAGGTGGGGTTGTTGCAGGGGCACCCCCCGTGAATGGTATGCAGTTCATCCTTTCTGCGGGATCTGGCACGGAGCAGCTGTGCTCTCTGATACACTGGTTCTCTAGTACACTTGCCCTATATTCTAGGCAGGACTGACTCTATTTTTAGAAACCATAAAGGAAGGATTGACTCAGGGAGTCATTCCCATTTTTGCTTTTGTGCTTCCGGCCAACCTCAGCCAGGGGCACCCATGATAGCAGCAGACAGTACAGAACGACAGATAACCGTCATCTCATCGCTAATTTACACCTGCAGCAGACAGTATAGAACAACTGATAACCATCTCTACTATCATGCAAAAGCAAATGAATGCTGCTGTGTAGCCCTGGAGTATCGCCTCTGTCTGCGGCATCCAGTACACATACGGTGACTGTAAAAAAAAAAAGCTGAACGGGCTCCATGGTTGCCATGCTATGGCGTCTACCAGGGCAATCCAGGGAAAAACGGTGCCAAATGATTGTCTGCCGTTGCTTTCCCGGAGGAAGGAATGACTGATGACATTTACCCAGAACCACCCGCGACAATGATTTTTGCCCCATCAGGCACTGGGCTCTCACCCCAGAATTCTAAGGGGCGGGGGAGGCTGCGGGAACTATGGGATAGCTATGGAATAGCTACCCACAGTGCAATGCTCCAGAAATCGACGCTAGCCTCGGACCATGGACGCACACCGTCGAATGAGTGTGCTTAGTGTGGCCGCGTGCACTCGACTTTATACAATCTGTTTTATAAAACCAGTTTATGTAAAATCAGAATAATCCCATAGTGTAGACGTAGCCACTGTGAGGGTTACTTATTGGGCCCAGCCAAGCTCATTGGGTTGCTAGACAACCTTGCCCAGAGCCAGCTGAGTTCCTGACAGCTGCTTGTCCTCAGTACAGAAGAAATCACAAGAATCTTGGCAGATTTCTGTATTTTCTGGATATGACATGGCTGTGCACAACAGTACACCAGACCAGTGCATTCGTGTGATGATGTAAGCCTTACACAGGGTTCGCAGTGATTTCACAACACAGTCATATGTGATGTAGAGAAGACCACACAGAAATAACAAAAATACCAATCTGGAATAGCCTCTGCGGGTAAACGGCAAGGGTTTGAGCAGCATAAGTGTATTCCTTGTGTATAAGAACAGCAATAAGGGAATGCAATGCTCCTGAAAGCAGGCAGTAGAATGACGGGCCTGTAAAATGACTGACAGTAGAATGACAGGCCTGCAATGACACAAGCAGAGGCAGTACAAGCTTGTCCAAGTTCCCCCCCTCTAATGTACTTCACCATGAACTTGGAGGGATCATTTATTTTAGCAGGTCTATATGCACATTCAGTTCTCAGTATTTCCATTGACATGGCCAACAAGCTTGACAATTAGAATAGAGCAGCGTTTCTTCAATTAGAGTCCGCGGACCCAACCTCCAGGAGGTCCGCAAGTCACCTCCAGGAGGTCCACAAGTCATATCCAGGGCCGCCAGCCCCACTGATCAACTCCTTCCCCTCCCTCCCAGTGCTTTCTGCATGCCACAGAACAGCTGTTCAGTGATATGCTGGAGGCTCTGGGAGGGAGGAAGAGGAGTGGAGATGGGACACACTCAGGGGAGGGGTAGAAAAAGGCTGGAAAGAAGAGGGGCAGGGGCAAAGCAGGGCGGGGTGGGGTCTTGGGTGGAGTGAAGGTGGGGACTGGGGCTGACCGGGGGGCTTGGGGGTCCATGAAAAAACTTAAATCAAAATGCTGGTCCTTGGATTGCTAAAGTTTGAGAACCGCTGGTACAGAGGGTATTGCACTAAGAATATTTATATAGTAGGAACAAGGCTGAGACAACTCATTCATTTCACATAGACCAGGTGTAGGCAACCTATGGCAAGTGTGCCGCAGGCGGCACGTGAGCTGATTTTCAGTGGCACTCACACTGCCCAGGTCCTGGCCACCGGTCCGAGGGGCTCTGCATTTTAATTTAATTTTAAATGAAACTTCTTAAACATTTTATAAACCTTATTTACTTTACATACAACAGTCTCATTATCTATTATAGACTTTTAGAAAGAGACCTTCTAAGAACATTAAAATGTATTACTGGCACGCGAAACCTTATATTAGAGTGAATAAATGAAGACTCAGCACACCACTCCTGAAAGGTTGCCGACCCCTGACATAGACCATCAAAGAGCCTTCATACTGTAACAACTTTTGGTTACTCACAACCTGGACTAGATTTGACCTGGTGACTAGTGTGTGATTTTCAAAAGTATCTAAGTGACTTTGGAGCAATAGTCCCATTGGCTAACACTAGATCAGCTATATAGGAAAGTACTTGCATACACAGCCCACTGGCTGCATGGCGTGAATTAGATCTGCTCACCTGAACCAATGTGGGCAATGGTGGAAAATCTTTCAAAAATTTCCCTTATGGTAAATGATTTGTGTCAGATTCTGCATAAAACTTCCCAGCCTTAAATTACCCCACCCTTACCTTGTGGCATTATTTTTGTTCGTTCTTGTTATTCCAAATCATGAGTATGCCTTGGTCTGTTAAATTGGGTTGTCCACCTTTTTTTGACTGCACTGCGAGACATAAAAACCTCCCTTTCAAACAGTGTTTACACTAGGGATAGTTAGAAAGAAATATGTACCAGTGGTACTACTTGTGCTGCTGAACCACTGTTAAGAGTTGGGAGGTGTCCCACAAAAGTCCCTGATGTAGACGTGAGAATCAACATAAGGGTGCAGATGTTGGGTGCTAACTGCCCACCTTCTATTGTTCTTATTTAAGGCCTTTCAGGCACTGGAGTGTTAACTTGTCAGTGACCTGATGTATCTGCAGTGGCTCTGCAAAAAGAGACAGGCAAAGTATGAGAGTGTTGAAATGCAGTGAATATGCATCCAGTGCAACTGTATGACCTTTATCTGCTAGAGGTTATCAATCAGTCTTCTATGCATTCATATACTAGCCCCCCCCAGCTAGATATTTATTAGATGGACAAAACAATAGCAAGGGAAACAAATGGATGACCCAATAGACTATACGAATACAGTACTGTTATTTGCATTCATCTCACGTGTTTTCACTAAGCCATTCTGACTCAATCCTTCAGAGAGAGGACCAAATTCTCAGATTTCAGTGGAGTTATGCCAGCAGCAAATTTGGCCCAGAGATTTATTTTTGTGTTGTCAGTTGTCAGCCTTATATTTGGAACCAAAATGAGCAGGTGGAAGCAATTCTAGTAACAATTGTGCCCTTGTAGTGTGCTTCAATGAATCAAAAACTTACAAATAAGTCTTTTCCATCTATAATTGTATGTCAGCTATGATCTTCAGAAGAGCAGTAGTGCTGGTTGGCCATAAGCCAGCTGACTTTTAATTCTCGCTCATTTAGGGCTCTGGAAGCAACAGCAATACAATTTTACAGTACCAATTTCAAGATGATTAGAGCGTAAACTATTTCATTGCTGTTCCTCCAGCTTCTGAGGTGTAGATATGTAGCCCCAGATATCCCATGATTTTCTGTTATATTGCTATTATAACTGTTATGACTAATAATTATTTTAATATTTATGCAGAATCATTGGTGTGATTGAGATATTTGCCTCAGAGACCTCACCTGCACTAGGAAAATGACCTCCTGCTGACACTGGGTCTCCTGGAACTAGTGCTGGAAGAGTTTAACCACAAGTGAGAATGGGACATGATCATTTTCAATGCTGTTACAGGTATTGTTCTTGAGACTTAGTTGGGGCAGCTCACAGGGACATATGCTGACAACAACTGTCAGCAATGGGTCAATTTCCTAATGTTGAGGAAGTCTCTGAGGCAAGGCAAGTCTCATGACATTAGGATCAGTAAGGAGCCAGTCACACCAATGGTGCTATATAAACAACATAATCATTAGTAATAATAATTAATGCTCATATTTCATTGAAATAACAAGAAGAGATAATGGACTATCCCATGGTGCATGAACAGATGTGTATTCTACACCATCTTCATACATAGCACAGTAGCAACAAAGCAGTTAAAAGTGTAAGGATAAGGCCATCTCCCACTGTACTTTTATACTTCAGATTGCAAGAACTATGGATAGATAATTTCCTCCTAGTAAACCCCAAGGAACTGTTTTTTTTTAACAAAAGTGATAATGCTTTTATTAACCTCATTTTTTTCTTATATGTAGGCAGTGCTCAGTGCTCTGAGAAAGCTTTGCGACATTTCAAAGGGCAAGATTTGAAGGGCATTTCATAATTTACTGAGCCAGAAGGAGAGCAAGATACAGACTTTATGGTTCTAAGCTTGGGACAGCTTTCTAAGGAGCTTTAATTACCTGGCACAAAAGCTAGCCCATGTGTTGGGACCACATTCTGGCATTGTTAGTTGCTGGCTCAGAGGAATGCTCCTCCAGCAATTACAATTTTTCATTTGTGAGAAAGTACTTTGATGAATCAGCCAGGTGGTAGTTTAATTACAGAGATCAAGCATGATCTCATTTTGATTCAGGAAAAAGCTTTTGAATACTAAAATCATTCCATTAGCTCAATGTTTTCTGTACGGATTTGGTGGGAGTCAATAAAGACACATGGTACTATTAGGTAGGATGAGGGGCAATGGGGAGGGAGACTTTTTTGTGAGATTCTTCAGTTTTGGTGTATGATTAGGCTTTGTGTTTTGAGTCCTGACCAGCAGAATTTTAATCAGGAGAAATAAGGGAATGTAAGTATCTTAGGACAATCCCAGGGAAACATTAACATCAAATGAATCAGGTGGCAAAAATAGGACTGCACTACTAGTGCTCTACACTTATTTGAGGGACATGACTGGAATTATGGGAATGAAAAACAGTGAGAAATTTTATATTTGTATGGGACTATATAAAGGGATTGAGGAGGGGGCAATCAGAGATGAGAAGGCAATCAGAGATGTCCAGTGACACCAACCAACAAATTAAGGAAACACTAGCCAAAGGAGAAACAGGAGAAATTAGTAAATTAGAACTGAATATTTTCAATAGGAATGTAATGGGGTCCACTCACCTCTCGCGAGCACCCCCTTTGGCCAAATGTGTGTGCCTGCACTTTCTCGCTGATGTTTGTGGTGACTCCTGAGGAGAGACCGCTATCAAAATACATAGCTCATGGAGCTCATCACCTTAGTAGATGGCGGCATCCTGTATTTGTGGATGATCCTCAGTGCTCAGTGAGAAGACAATCACAGGGAATTACTTTGAGGTCTTGTTCATGACCACATACTAGTGGGGCGGAGTTGTACTCATGACATGGAACAAGCAGCAATAGCTGCAAAACTTTAGAATGGGGAAGCAGACTTTCCTGAGTGTTGTGGGTGAGCTAGCCCCAATACTACAGTACCAGACTACAAGGATGAGAACTCCCCTGCTCATGCAATAGAGTGGTGTGAACACCCCATGGATAATCACTGGTCAGTTGGCACCAGTTTGGAGGTGGGAGGTGGGATGCTGGAACAATTTTTATAGTGGGGGTGCAGAAAGCCATTGAACCAAACTGTAAATTCAGTATATAATGGAAACCACTTTAAGCCAAAGGTTGCAGCAGCACCCCCAGAACTCCTAGTTCTAGCACCTGTGGTGGGTAGTGTATGATGGGTGCTTCTGTGGGGGAGGTTTTCAGGGCAATCCATAGTGTGCTGCAGGGGAAGGAGATCAAGGTGGCCAACATTCCAGAGATCACTGAGAGAATTAAGAAATTGAGGCACTTGCATTGTGCAGGTTTTACTGAGGTAACCCATGTGCCACAAAATCCCAGGAGTACAGTAACAGAAAGAGGCACAGTCAACAGTGATTTGGGCTTTGAGGTTCATTGTGGAAGATTCATGGATGTTTCAATAGGATGCCAGGCAGACTGCATCATGCTAGAATTTTCACAAATCTAGACTTTTGAAGATTAGACAAAGAGGAACTCTACACCTGCTGAACAACATTGATGTTAATGGTGTTTCTGTCTCCACTGCGATTATGGGTGACCTGCTTACTCACTTTTACCATAGCTCATTTCCTGACTCCACAAACTCTACTGGAGCAGGATGTCATGGTCCCTTCATATTCTCCTTTTTTTTTTTTAGGGATTCTTTTTTCTGTCTTCTCCACTGTTGGTCTTCCCTCGGAAGCCTTTAAAGAAATGTTTTGTAATACTTTTAAAATATTTTGGCTTGTTTTTCTTATCATGATGGCGCCTAGGAATTCCAGTCCAGGATCAGGGCCTCTTTTTTGCAAGGTGCTATACAATACAGACAAATAACAAAGAAAACAGACCCTGCACCAGAGGGATTACAGCCTAGGTGTCATACAAGATACTACAGGTGGACAAAACACACCGAAGGTACATGAGAAGAGCAGGCAGCAAAGAGAACAGAGTTTAGCAAAAACCCTAAAATATTTTTTCAAGATTTTTTTTCTAATTGTTTTCCTTTCTCCTCTTCTCTGTCTAACTTCAGGGTATTTTTTTTTCTTCCATTCTGTTCTCCCATTCCCTCCCTCCATTCTTTTCCCATAACCACTGTATCCACTCTTGGTCTTCTCACTCTGTTACTCTCTCCTCATTGTTTCTCTTCTCCTTGAGCCTCTTATTATGGAGGGTCAGAGTATGTCCTGCTCATATTTCAGATATGGCTGGATAAGCATTTTGAGGATGAGTGGGCAAGAAGAATTTACAGGCATTTCCCTCTAGCAGCCTGATCCAGAGATTCCCAACTGACATCAGTGGAGTTTGGATGGGGCCCCAAATTGAGTTGACAGATTTGCTCTGCAGTGTCCTGTCCAGTCTTCCTCAGCTAGAATATTGGGGACTGCAATGCAGGGCATCAAGAGTAAAAGTGAAGTGTAAAACAAAGGAAAATGAGGAAGGTTTAGGGTTCTGATGGGGACATGGAAAAACTCTCCAGAAACAAACACAGTGAACATTAGGCCAAGTCATTCAAGGACTAAACGATTTTAGAGGGGTATTGCTCTTTACTAAGCCCTAACATTGTTACAGGAAAAAGTCTATAGTCTTCCAGGCTGCAATTAGGTTTAATCGCCAGTATAGCACATTAGCTGGAATTAAATTTACTCTGTATGCTAGCTAGACTCAAAGTTAAATTAATCCTTGGGAAATATGTTATATAAAACCATTTGAAGGGTGTTTGGCAAGGCAGGAGTTTTTATTGCTATGCTAAAGGCTGGATTATGCAGTTCATGCCTATGCTGCTTCAATAAATATTTCTCTTTTGGAATCATGTACCGATATTTGAAGGCTAGCTGAACTTCTGCAAAAGGACACATTACATTTCTCTTGCAGTAGATAATAGCTTTGGCACAAGGAGAGGCTAATTCCTAAACACTCTTTTTTTGATGCTGTCACATATGACATTCTCATAAGCGAACTTGGGAAATGTAGTCTGATGAAATTACGAGTGACCAACCAGTTGACAAAACCATTCTGAAAGAGCAATTATCAATGGTTCACTGTCAGACTGGAAGGATGAATGTAGTGGGACGTGGGGTCTGTCCTGGGGTCCGGTGCTATTTAGTATTTTAATTAATGACTTGGATAATGCAGTGGAGAGTGTGCTTATAAAATTTGTAGATGACACCAAACTGGGAAGGGTTGGAAGCACTTTGGAAGATAAGTTTAGAATTCAAAACAACCTTGACAAACTGGAGAACTGGTCAGAAATCAACAAGACAAGTACAAAGTATTATATTTGGGAAGGAAAAATCAAATGCAGAACTACAAAATGGGGAATAACTGGCTAGGTGATAGTACCACCAAAAAGAATCAGGAGGTTATAAGGGATCACAAATTGCTTTTACAGATCCAGGCTAACACGGCTACCCCTCTGATACTTGACACAAATTGAATATGAACCAACAATGTGATGCAGTTGCAAAAAAGTTAATGTCATTCTGGGGTATATTAATTGATATATTATGTAAGACACAGGAGGTAATTGTCCTGTTCTATTGGTACTAGTAAGGCCTCAGCTGAAATACTATGTCCAGCTTTGGGCACCACACTTTAAGAAAGATGTGGACAAATTTGAGAGAATCCAGAAGACAGCAACAAAAATGATAAAATGTTTAGAAAACCTGAACTATGAGAAAAGGTTAAAAAAAAAACCTGAGCATGTTTAGTTTTGAGAAAAGGGAGGACCTGATAACAGTCTTCAAATACATTAAGGAGACATTTTATCTTCCAGCTTCAACCCAGAAGACACGTGGCAGATGCAATGGGCAGATGCTGATGTAAACAACAAGCACCTCATAGATGATCCCACCATTTTATTTCTTGCTCTGCCGAAGACAGCGGGCAACCAGTTGCACACACCTGATGCACAAATAGAGAATCAAGGATTTGCCACAGAGTGAATGTGGAGACCTCCAAACCATCAAACACATTGTGAACACGTGCACCCATCTTTTCATTTCCAGGAGGTCCTTTGTTCCAATTTCTTTCAAGTATCCCAGGGGGTGGAGATGCTCCTTCTCTAGCCAGCTGAAGACCAAATGGAGGGGTCTCTCTTGGGTTTAAATAGACTTTCTCTTCTGGGTGGAGATCCCCCTCCTCACTCCTATGCAAATACAACTCCGAGATGGAGTTCTGGAGTCACCTGAGCAAGTCACATGTCCATACATGACTCACAGTCTTTACAGGCAGAAGCCATTGTCCACATGGTATCTTGTATGTCTCCAGGAAGACTTCTTGTGTGGATTGGAGCATTCCAAGATGCATTGTTCCCCAAGTGCTTCCTAATCGGGTACTTAGCCTTGCGAATTCCTTCCTAAAGAAGCTGACCAAATGCCTCGCAAAGCTTACATAGAAATCAAGCCAGTATACAGCCAATATTCTTAACCTCAAGTACAAAATGATATATGTATACAAATAGGATGAATAGATATAGTAGACCATAACCTTTACAGATATATGTTACATGGCACAGGCAACACAAAACATATTTCAGTTATGTCATACTCTCATAAAGCCTTATGGGAGGTACCGTCACAGTAAGACAAGAAGTAATCTGTAGCAATGGATATTTATGTTAGATATTTGGAAACACGTTCTAACTATAAAGATAAGCGCTGGAATAGGTTATCTAGGGAGGCTGTGGAATTCCCATCATGGTAGGTTTTTAATAACAGGCTAGACAAACACTTGTTGGGGGTAGTCTAGATATACTTGGTTCTGCCTCAGTGGAGGGATGGACTAGATGACCTCTTTGGGTCCCTTTCAGCCCTACATTTATTTGATTCTATGATTCTATATAATCTGCTGGTGACACAAACTACAGCATTTGAGAGTAGCCTACCTCAAAGGCAGCTAGTTTTATTTTAATAGGTGAGAGTTCTTGGAAGACTACATTATGATAAATTATGAGGAATTCACAAATAAAGATGTATGAACAAGTCAAATCAGTGGGAATTTTTAAAACGATGATGATGATGATGATGATGATGATGATGATTGCATAGCACCAGGAATGTACGTGGAGCCATACAGTGGAAAATCTGTGTCAAAAAGGTAGCTACTCCCTTAGCCCAGAACAACTTTGAATCTAATGGCCACACCCTCAGCAAAGACAATGTTGCAAACAAGACAGAAAGAGTGGGATTACAGGCAGACTTTAGGTTGAGCGGTGCAGCGCCTAACTTTTAAACACCCTACCGCCAAGTGTAATTTACACTCCCAAGTTGGGTACCTAGGTTCCCTGTACAAATCATGGTAATAGACACATTCCTGGTTTTCATCCAAAGGCTCAATGGATTTAGACATGACTGTTGAAACACAAATTAACAGTATGCTTTACCACTGCAGAATTAAAACATGCACCCTCAGAAAGAGCTAGTCACTTTAGCTGGGAGCAATGCACTAGAAAATTAAGAGAAAGAGGTAAAAAGGATCGAGCAAAGAGAGAACTGAGAGTTATAAAGCAAAACCTACATATTTTCTTATAGCATGGAATATTGACATTACAAGTGAGATTATTGCATGCATGCAGCAGCTTACAAGCATTTCACAGAGGCTAAACACTAAATACATTCTTATCAGACTAACAGTTATTTTGAGCAAAACTAACATAAAGATGAATTGGTTTGGACTCCTTTAGTAAGGCTTTTGATACTGTCTCACATAATCTTCTCATAAACAAACTAGGGCAATACAGCCTAGATGGAGCTAGGTGGGTGCATAACTGGTTGGGAAATCGTTCCCAGAGAGTAATTATCAGTGGTTCACAGTCATGCTGGAAGGGCCTAATGAGTGGAGTCCTGCAGGGATCGGTTCTTGGTCCAGTTCTGTTCAATATCTTCATCAATGCTTTAGATAATGGCATGGAGAGTACACTTATAAAGTTTGCGGACAATACCAACCTGAGAGTGGTTGCAAGTGCTTTGGAGGATAGGATTAAAATTCCAAATGATCTGGACAAACTGGAGAAATGGTCTGAAGTAAATAGGATGAAATTCAATAAGGACAAATGCAAAGTACTCCACTTAGGAAAGAACAATCAGTTGCACTCATACAAAACGGGAAATGACTGCCTCGGAAGGAGTACTGCAGAAAGGGATCTGGCGGTCATACTGTATCACAAGCTAAATGAGAGTCAACAGTGTAATGCTGTTGCAAAAAAAGCAAACATCATGCTGGGATGTAAGAGCAGGAATGTTGTAAGCAAGACACAAGAAATAATTCTTCTGCTCTACTCCGTGCTGATTAGGCCTCAACTGGTGTATTGTGTCCAGTTCTGGGTGCCATATTTCAGGAAAGATGTGGACAAATTAGAGGAAGTCCAGAGAAAAGCAACAAAAAATGTTTAAAGGTCTAGAAAACATGACCTAGAAGGGAAGATTGAAAAAATTGGGTTTGTTTAGTCTGGAAAAGAGAAGACGGAGAGGGGACATGATAACAGTTTTCAAGTATATAAAAGATTGTTACAAGGAGGAGTGAGAAAAATTGTTCTTTTTAACCTCTGAGTATAGGACAAGAAGCAATAGGCTTAAATTGCACCAAGGGCGGTTTAGGTTGGACATTAAGAAAAACTTCCTGTCAGAGTGGTTAAGCACTGGAATAAATTGCCTAGGGAGGTTGTGGAATCTCCATCATTGGGGATTTTTAAGAGCAGGTTGGTCAAACACCTGTAAGGGATGGTCTAGATTAGTGTATCCCAAACTTGGGATGCCTCTTGTTTAGGGAAAGCCCCTGGCAGGCTGGGCTGTTTTGTTTACCTGCCACGTCCATAGGTCTGGCTGATCGCAGCTCCCACTGGCCACAGTTCGCTGCTCCAGGCCAATGGGAGCTGTTGGAAGTGGTGGCCAGTAAGTCCCTTGGCCCATGCCCCTTCCAGCAGCTCCTATTGGCCTGGAGCAACAAACCACAGCCAGTGGGAGCTGTGATCGGCAGGACCTGTGGACATGGCAGGTATACAAACCAGCTCGGCCCGCCAGGGGCTTTCCCTAAACAAGCGGCGTCCCAAGTTTGGAAAACACTGGTCTAGATAATACTTAGTCCTGCCTTGAGTGCAAGGGACTAGACTAGATGACCTCTCAAGGTCCCTTCCAGTTCTATCATTCTATGATTTAGGAACAAGGAAAAGATCATACGGTTTAG
Organism: Gopherus flavomarginatus; assembly: GCF_025201925.1. Taxonomy (NCBI): domain Eukaryota; kingdom Metazoa; phylum Chordata; order Testudines; family Testudinidae; genus Gopherus; species Gopherus flavomarginatus. The sequence goes on along the minus strand of NC_066617.1, from coordinate 320,234,095 downwards.
AAGGAAGCAAGGGGTTTCCTGGATATGGAAAGCCAAGTAGGGAGTGAGGTTCAGATTATCTTTGTCTCTTCTGTGGGAGCCCAGCTGCCTTTTCTGCAAGCCCCTCACACGTTCACAGCCAGAACTCTAGCAGTCATCACTCTAGAAATTTATACAGCTAATTTTTAAACATATTAAATTTCTTAGATGAATTTCTCTTTTGGAACCTTATTAGTGGGACAAATGCAATACTGGTGACTGAGTAGACTAGAAAGGACTTTGCATTTATATAGCACCTTTAGTAGGCAAGTTAACACAAAATGTTTTTCGAAGTGATGACTCCAACCCATCTGTTTCCTTCTCTTGGCACAGAGGGGAGGAGAAAGATCTTAAAGTCTTAGACGATGGCCGGCAGGGACTGAGAAATATGTTGTGCTCCTCTCACACTACTTAGCTGGTGGCAGTCCTTCTGTGAACTACTCAACAAAGCCCCTGTGTTGGGAAACATGGATGGCTTGGAAGGATGAGAAGCTGGAGATATACATGACACACTGCACTCAGGAAGTGATGGAATTTGAGCCATAAAAAGTCTCATAAATTACTGTTGCTATAAATAGCAGTAAATTATATTTCCCATCAGGCGTGCTGCTAACATTGGGTGGCCAATGGCAGCATGACGTCTTTGCCAGCCATCTTCTCAATGCTGGGAGGGGCAGAAGAGGAATGGAGCCAGGGTTCCTGCCTGAAGATCCACAGGGTTTTCCCTCACTAATCCTATGCATCCTTGGCCTCCCCATTTGACCTGTATCCCAGCCTCTTCCCAGACCTGCATTGCTGTGGGCTCAGCTTCACAGACAGGACAGAGTACAGAACAGAAGCAGCCCAGCAAACATATATATTTTATATTAAGTCCTCCCCTTCCGTGCATGGTTATACAGAAAGATAGAACCCATAGTGTGACAACGGTGTAATTAACTGTATATAATGTGTTGTTGGTCCCTTCATTGCTGAGAATCTGCTGCAGCACAATTCTGCAGTATGATTTGAAGTGCTGACAATTCACAGCAGGTGTGTTTTGTCCCACATACCAGCCAAGTGCGGCAGCAGTGAAGAAGGTAATTACTATCACAGATCCGGAATTTCCTTATTTCTGTCTAATAGAGAAAATGCTGCAACTCTCAGAACCCCCGGGGATAGCAGGGTCAGCTGCAAAGGCACAGAGCCTCTGCACAGTTCTTCAGACCATCTACCACAACCCGGTCCCCAATGGCCACTGCCCCAAAAAAGCTCTTCCAGGGGCTTTACCATGCAAAGCAGAGGGGAAACCCACAGGTACTAATGCTCACTGGGTCAGCATTATCTTGCATAAGGAAACCACTGTGACAATAATGTATGTGGAAGGCATTCTCACAGTGCTCTTTCCTCCACAGTCGTGGAGGCCTGACACTTTATAGTAGTCTTGGAGGGTTTTTCACATGATAAAGGTGAAGGGAAGAACAATCTGCAGAACCAGTTTCCACCAGATTTGGCCCTCCACCCCACCATATACATACTGAAAAGACTGTATGGGCCTAAATGCAAACTATTCCAGTCCAGCAGTAGTAACGAGATCTGTAGTCCCTGATAATAATATCCCAGATACTATCACAAGGCAGGCATCATAGTATTCATACAGGAGCAAAGGCCATTTATAGATTCAGGGTTTAAGGCCAGAAGGGAACATTAGAAGGGAACATATATAGTCTAACCTGTATATCACAGGCCATTAAAATTCACCAACTTGTCCCCATATTGTGGCCAATAAATTGTGTTTGATGAAGTATAATTTGTGTTTTGCTAAAGCATATCTTCTAAAAAGGAATTCAGTCATGATTTGAAGACATCAAGAGTTGGAGAATCCATCACTTCCCTTGGTAGTTTGTTCCAATGGTGAATCACCTTCACCGTTATAACATTGTACCTCATTTCTAATTTGAATTTGTCTGGCTTCAGCTTCTAACCGTTGGTTCTTGTGATGCCTTTCTCTGCTAGATTGAAGATCTCTTTAGTAGCCAGCATAATGTATTTGTGAAGGTACTTATACGCTGTAATCACATCATTTCTTAATCTCCTTTTTGATAAACTAAATCAGTGGTTCTCAACCAGGGGTACACATACTCCTGGGGGTATGCAGACATCTTCCAGGGGGTACAGAGAATCATAAAATCATAGGACTGGAAGGGACCTTGAGAGGTCATCTAATCTAGTCCTCTGCACTCACGCAGGTCTTAAGTATTATCTAGACCATCCCTGGCAGGTGTTTGTCTAACCTACTCTTAAAAATCTCCAATGACAGAGATTCCACAGCCTCCGTAGGCAATTTATTCCAGTGCTTAACCACCCCTGAAAGTTAGGAAGTTTTTCCTAATGTCCAACCTAAACCTCCCTTGCTGCAATTTAAGCCCATTGCTTCTTGTCCTATCCTCAGCAGTTATGAAGAAAAATTTTTCTCCCTCCTCCTTGTAACAAACTTTTATGTATTTGAAAACTGTTACCATGTCCCCTCTCAGTCTTCTCTTCTCCAGACTGAACAAACCAAATTTTTTAAATCTTCCCTCATAGGTCATGTTTTCTAGACCTTTAATCATTTTTGTTGCTCTTCTCTGCATCTAGATGTTTGCCTAGTTTTACAACAAATTACATAAAAAGCACTAGCCAAGTCAGTACAAACTAAATTCATACTGACAATGACTTGTTTATACTGCTCTATATACTATACACTGAAATGTAAGTACAATATTTATATTCTAATTGGTTTATTTTATAATCATATAGTAAAAATGAGAAAGTAAGCAATTTTTCAGTAATAATGTGCTGTGACACTTTTATATTTTTATGTCCAATTTTGTAAGCAAGTAGTTTTTAAGTGAGGTGAAACTTGGGGGTACACAAGACAAATCAGAATCCTAAAAGGGGCACAGTACACTGGAAAGGTTGAGAGTCACTGAACTAAATAGACTGAGCTCTTTAATTCTCTCACTGTAAGACATTTTCTATAGCCCTCAAATCATTTTTGTGGCTATTTTCAACATCTTTTTTAAAATATGGATGCCAGAATTGTACACAGTATTGCACTCAGTCATACCAGTGCTGCATACAGAGGTAAAATCACCTCTGCTCCTATTCACTACTCCTCTGTTTACACATCCAAGGACCACATTACCCTTTTTCACCTCATCATCTCACTGGGAACTCCTGTGGAGTTACTTGTCCATTATGACCCTTAAATCCTTTTCAGAGTCATTGCTTTCCAGGAAACAGTTCCCCATTCTGTAGTTTGGCCTAGGTTGTATCTAGATCTGTAACTTTGCATTTGGCTGTATTAAAACACATTTTACTTGAATGGGCCCAGCTTACCAAGTGACACAGTCCAGTAAGTAATTCATATGTAACTGAAGCCAATTAGAGCACCATCAGTCAGTCATGTGATAAAACCCCCTGCTTCAGTCAGACAGTGTGGGAGTTGGAGCAGGAAGGTTTGGTTGGAGCAGAGAGCATTTTGAAGAAGTTGGGACAGAGAACAGTTTTGAAGAGAGACCAAAAGGAAAGTTTGGAGGAGTGCTGCGGAGAGCTGAGAAATCCAAAAAAACCCTAGGTAAGGGGCAACTGGCTTATGTAGAAGGAGGGCTAGAAGTCCCTTCACAAGCTGAAGGGCAGGAGAGGGAAGCAGCCCAGGGGAAGAACCCATAGTTCAAGTGGTTCACCACAAACCTCAGGGCCCCTGGGTTGGGACCTGGAGAAAAGGGTGGGCCCAGGTCCCTGCCTCTCCACTCCCCTCCTCAAGGACACTAGTGGGGTAATTAAAATACCGATTCAGAAGCAAGCAATGGCTCCCTGAACCTTCCCCAAAGAAGAGAAAGCGCGAGACCCAGCATAACAGTACCGGCAATTTGCCACACAACCCTCATAATGAAGTCCAGGTTATGTCCTGTTGAGTATAATACTATTTGCATTAGAATATCATCATCTATAATTTTTAAAAACACTAATAATATTTTATTAGTGGTTGCCTGAGACTTCCAGCATATGCCACCATGGTCCCATTTCCCTCGATGGCATAGTACATTTCTAAGAGAGAAAGATAATCTATTTATTAATGTACAGAAGTCAAAGGTAAATTGCCTGAGTAGAACATTCGTGAAAGGTCATTACTTTGCTATTACTTTAAGTATAATCTGTTTATTATGTGACAGTGAGGAAGCAGATAAAGTAAGACTAGAAGAAGGTGAAAGTGAACTTCTTGTGGACGACATTAATATACCTGGCCAGCTGACAGCCAACAAGAGACTAAGGATATTGTGTACAAGTTCAGATGTGTGATCCCAGTTGAAATAGGCCAAACACGGTCATTGAGGGTATCTGAAATACTTACCATTAGCAATAAGAGAGATATAGATTGTGAGCAAGCTAGAGGGACTTAACACAATGAAATGAATTATAAGTAGGGCCTTACCAAATTAACAGACATGAAAAATGCATCATGGACCATGAAATTTGGTCTTTTGTGTGCTTTTACCCTATACTATACAGATTTCATGGGGGGACACCAGTGTTTCTCAAATTGGTAATCCTGACCCAAAAGGCAGTTGTAGGGGGTTGGCAAGGTTATTTGGCAGGGGGCGTGGTTTGCAGTATTTCCACTCTTACTTCTGCTCTGCCCAGGAGCAGCGCCAGGGTTTTTGGTGCCCTAGGACGGGGTCCTTCCGCACTCCCGGTCGGCAGCAATTCAGCAGCGGGGGGGCCCTTCCGCGCTCCCGGTCTTCGGGGCACTTCAGCGGTGGGTCCCAGAGCGAGTGAAGGATCCATTGCAGAATTGCCGCCAAAGACCCGGAGCGCGGAAGAACCTCCTGCCGCCGAATTGCCGCCGAGGGCCGCAAAATGCCGCCCTCCCAAATCCTGGTGCCCTAGGCGACTGCCTAGGTTGCCTAAATGGAGGCTTTGGCCCTGGCTCTGCCTTCATAGCTGGGTGACCAGAGGGTGGCAGCTATTGGCCAGGTGCCCAGCTCTGAAGGCAGCGCCCCACCACCAGCAGCGAAGAAGTAAGGGTGGCAATACCATACCATGCCACACTTACTTCTATGCTACTGCCTTCAGAGCTGGGTGACTGGAGAGTGTCGGCTGCTGACTGACGGCCCAGCTCTGCAGGCAATCGCACAGAAGTAAGGGTGGCAATATCATACCATGTTTATTTCTGCGCTGTGCTGGTGGGGGCTCTGCCCTCAGAGCTGGGCTCCCAGCCAGCCGTCACCACTCTCCAGCTGCCCACCTCTGAAGCAACACCACCAGCAGCAGCAGTGCAGAAGTAAGGATAGCAGTACCACAACCCCACTCCCCACAATAATCTTGCAAAAAAGCCCCAATCCCGCAACTTCTTTTTGGGTTAGGACCCCTACGGTTACAACACTGTGAAATTTTAGATTTAACTAGATTTAACTGAAATCCTGAAATTTACAATTTTTTAAATCCTATGATTGTGAAATTTACCAAAATGGACCATGAATTTGGTAGAACCCTAATTATAAACCTTCATGGATATGAAACAGGTAAAAAGGTAAAAGTGCTGCTGGGCTTTTTCCAAAAGCAAGATGGATCAGCCAGATACTGTATGGATACCTAAAGGTATCATGATCTTCTTGATGTAAGGGCTTGATTTATAAAATGAAACATTGTCCCTTTCCCCCAATTCATCAAGTAAATGATGCTTAGTGCCAAATTCTGCCCTGACGTAATGTAATTGTACAGGATGTAAGTCAGAGAAGAATTTGTCCCTTAGCATTATTATATATATTTTATAGAAAACAGGCATATTTGTACATAATATCACTCTCTGAGATCTTTATATACATTGTTTTCAAAAGTGAAGACAGAAAATAGCACAGGAAAATTTTGTAACAACATACAAGCAGATTAATATGGTTTAAGATTATCATTTGTGAAAATAATGTCTGCCCACAGCAGATGAGAGAGTGGAGAAGAACTACTAGATACTTTCCTTCAAAAGATCTTCTGTGACAAAAGCTGAAGCATATTGAACTAAATTTCATCTTGTCATTATATTTACTTTCCAGAGCTCAGCCTTTGCACTACTCCTTCCCCAACAATAGAATCACAAATCCACACCATCTCCGCTTCCTACATTCACCCAATTCAGATCCCATTGACCAGCGCACTTAGGGTGACCAGATGTCCCGATTTTATAGGGATAGTCCCCATTCTTGGGCCTTTTTCTTATACAACTCCTATTTCCCCCCACCCCCTGTCCCGACTTTTCACATTTGCTGTCTGGTCACCCTAAGCGCACCAGCAATGGATTTATCCTCTGAGCACTGCACTGTTGCTTTCAACCCTTAACTACACGTACACTAAATCTCTTACCAAATGTTTAGAGGCAGATTCTGCCTCCCTTACAAAGATGCCTTACAGAGGACATTGTTACAGAGGGTGAGTAATGGTGGCAGAATTTGGCCCACAATAAGTGACAGAAGAAGCAAAAGACTAACATGGCTTGAATCATGTGCTTTCAGATTTTTAGAAAATACCTGTCTACCCTATTTTAACTGCAGAAAAGCAGAATGAGATTGAAGTTTATGATCTGTATATTAATTAGATCCTTAATCAAATTTGGAATGTTACTTGGCATACCATATGCTTGGTTTCAGCTCATGTAACAGAAATTACTTACAAACGGGAAAAGAATCAATGCTGCAATAACTAAGTTCTTTTTTGTACAGTTGTGCAATGTGCAATTGTAATGTGACAAGGCACACTGAAGGTGGTAATGCCTTCAAGGGGCGAGGGAGTATGTTACCATACCCGCCTTACTCTCATTTCTGTGAGGAGAGAAGCAGAGTTGTTGATGTTCTGAGCATGTGCAGGATGCATTTTCAAAGTATTCCCAACTCCATGTTTTTAGTATATAACAATTTAGAGCCAAATGCTTCCCTCTGTTATGCACTTGCAGAAAACTGGTTTGAAAATTGAGGTTGGAGGGGAAAGCAGTCTAAACAGTGTGTTTTCCCCTCCCTCCCACGGTTGCCTCTCAACACAACATAACTCATTTGAAGATCAACAGGGTCTGATGAGATATGATTGCCAAGATGGAAGGCACAGTCAGAGAGCAGCTGCATGGACATAGCACATACATATATTAGTCTGTTTCTCCTTCCATCACCCATTTCTGCATGTTTTGACAGAAAACTCATTGTATAGCATCAGCCAGAGAAAAAAACCAGGGGAGAGGCACACAGCTGCTTCAGCACTGATGTGTTACATTCTCAGGATCATTCAGTGATTCAGTCCTGTGAATAGTGTGAACCTTTCTCTCCCTTGGGGGAGCTCTTTCCTTCTGAGATGCTCTGAACCTGATCCCACTGAAGTCAATAGAAGTTTTTGCTATTCACATCAGGAGGCTCTTAACCAGCTAATAGCAAAGAGAGTTAAAGCCCTGAGAGCAGCTGGCTAGCAAAACACATTAATGAAGAACTTATCAGTCTTAATTAGTGACAGTAATAGGATCTTAATCAGTGACTGCATAAGCCAACGACTCTCAATCTTTTCCATATCACGACCATCGTTCCTTCCTATACCCCCTTTCATCTACTTAGTATATAGCTGAGACAACCTTCATCCCCACCAGCAATCTGTGATCCTCTGATACCCATTCATGATAACCAATTTAATAATAATAATAAAAAAGCAGCTTCCTAAGGACAAACAAGTAACTGAAACATCTGTACTTGCACATAAGAATTTGCAGAATTTCTATTTCACAGCTTGAATGAGGCATCAGGAAGAGGTGAAGAAATATAATTGCAGTCCAAGAAAAGAACTTTCTGTACATAACATGAAACAATTCTCACTCACGGAGGTGAATCATGAGTGCTACACACAAAAAAAAAACTTGAAAATCAGAAAATTTGGATGATTTTAAAAACACCTATAGGTGAGAAATTCTTTGCATAAGACCAGGAAGACAAAATAAAATATAGTTTCTGAGCTAAATGTGCAAGCAGAAAGATGTTTTAAAACTTTGCAAGAAGTAGTTGTGTGGAAATATTCGTTGCCCTGGCACAGAATGCCAATGTATGTACTATGCAAGTCTCATAGACAACCTTTTTCTGGCTGACTAAAGTGAAGGTGATAGGTCTAGGTAGGGCAAAACTTGTTGGTAGCTGGCTTGAGACTCTGATGAAACATGAATGGCTCCATAATCAGTGCATGAAAAAAGTTAAGTAATAGAGCCAAAAAGGTGATCACCTAGTCCAACCATTATTGTGATTTAGAGAATGTAAACAACTGAAATTCCCCAAGGCCATAGATGTTAGAAGTTGAAAGACTTGCTGGACTTCATAGATCATCTGTTCCATCTTCGTGACAATGCAGGATTGCTTCTTTACTATGCACTTCTTAGTGCTTTATTCGGTCTAGTTTTAGATGTCCAGAGCAACTGGACTTTCATCACTTCTACTGGGAGAATGTTTCACAGCTTAATGGACCTCACTGATTTTCCTGACATTCAACCTCATTTTTTTCATTTCTTCATTTCATTGCATTACTTAGCCTTACCACTTCATCAAGCACAGTAGTTATGCCTACTTTTACCCTACACGAACATTTTTCTCTTTTTTGTGCTCATGTGCTTTGGACTGCAAACATAGAGATCTTCTGCGTTTTCAGTGTAAAGTGGAAATGGAGTAAATGCTTTAGAAAAACAAGAGCCAACTGACGTAACAATAATCATCAGAATTAGGGATATCAACTCTTGCCAAAGTAACAGCTATGCTATCTACATCAAAGTCATATGCTATACCCACACAAAGGAACAGAAGACATCTAAACATAATAGAACAGGAGTACTTCATGTCTCTTTTGCCTGTAAAGGGTTAACAAGTTCAGTGAGCCTGGCTGTCACCTGACCAGAGGACCAATCAGGGGACAGGATACTTTCAAATCTTGAGGGAGGGAAGTTTTTGTGTGTGCTGTTAGTGTTTGGTTGTTGTTCTTTCTGGGTTCTGAGAGTGACCAGATGTGCAATCAGGTTTCTCTCCAATCTCCCTGATACAGGTTCTTATAGATTCAAAATAGTAAGTACTAGGTGATAAGGCAAGTTAGGCTTATGTTTGTTTTCTTTATTTGCAAATGTGTATTTGCCTGGGAAGGGTTCAAATGTGTATTTGGCTGGAAGGAGTTCAAATTTGTATTTTGCTGAAAGGATTTTAATTTGTACTTGTATACTTAGGCTGGGAGGGTATTCCCAGTGTCAATAGCTGAAAGATCCTGTAACATATTCCATCTTAAATTTACAAAGATAATTTTTACTGTTTTTTCTTTCTTTAATTAAAAGCTTTTCTTGTTTAAAAACCTGATGGTTTTTTTATTCTGGTGAGACCCCAGGGGACTGGGTCTGGATTCACCAGGGAATTGGTGGGGAGAAAGGAGGGAAGCGGGAGAGAAAGGTTAATTTTCTCTCTGTGTTAGGATTACTTTCTCTCTCAGGGAGAGTCTGGGAGGGGGAGAGAGACGGAGGGGGGAAGGTGAATTTTCCTCTCTGTTTTAAGATTCAAGGAGTTTGAATCACAGTGATCTTCCAGGGTAACCCAGGGAGGGGAAGTCTGGGAGAGGCAACGGTGAGGGAAAGGGTTTACTTTCCTTGTGTTAAGATCCAGAGGGTCTGGGTCTTGGGGGTCCCCGGGCAAGGTTTTGTGGGGACCAGAGTGTACCAGGCACTGGAATTCCTGGTTGGTGGCAGCGCTACAAGTACTAAGCTGGTAATTGAGCTTAGAGGAATTCATGCTGGTACCCAATCTTTTGGACGCTAAGGTTCAGAGTGGGGGATTATACCATGACAAGGACACTGGCTCTGCATTTGTTGAGGACATCCAAAATGCTACTTATAGTGTTCCTGTGCTAAAAGAAGTAACATATGCCCACCCAGTCGCAGACAGTGAAAAATGCAATAGCAGCAAACATGGGCTCCAGATGTCAGGTCCACTCCAGCTGCTGAAAAGGCCATCACAGAAGGCTTTGTGTTGAGAACAAGAAGTAGAAAGGTAACCAAAAAGCAGTTGAGGTTCAGCAATAATAGTTCAGGACAGGTGTCTGATAAGAGGCAAAATAATCCCCTTTTCCCTCCAGGAGATTGAGATCATCTTTCCTGACCTCCATCCTGCACATTTCTATTTATGTGTTTTATTAATTTTAATGAGATATCATTTTATTTTCATTTAATATCAAATAAATAAATGAAGGGGAGGAGGAAGATATAACAGTAACCATTAGAATCAGTGAATATGCCTGCCATGGGACAGAAGTACCTCTGAGAAATGTCATGTGCCTGAGACCAAGAAACAGAAACTAGCATTTTACCAGCACTTTGACATGTCACACCTTTATTACAACCTTTGTCCACAACTCAGATCAAACTGATCCCAAACTTTTTTCCCCGAGTGTGACATACCAGGGCACAGTCCAGACTAGTCAGGGGCTGTGTACCCTGTCCTGAAACCTGGGGTTCCATTTACATTGTTTTGCTGCTATAGCCTTTAAGACCAGTCTGGACTGGTCTTAAACAGCCTCCAAATTACTCCCAGCTATGTCTGTATGTGTGTGCTGCAGCCAGCCAACCACACCTTGACTCTTACCAGTCTGGGTTATGCTATAGGGTGATCCCAACACACCCCCAGACCCAGATTTTCCCAAAGAAATGTATGTCCTGTACTGCTCAGCCCTCTCCTAGACAGGTCAACATATTAAATTCATTTTCTTTAAGGGAATAATATGCCATCTTATTATCTTAAATAGTTATCCAGACAATTCAGTTTAAACACACTGCATTAGATAAGACAGTAAAACAAGTTTAATAACTACAAAGAGTTAGATTTTAAGTGCAAGTAATAAGGCATAAAAGTCAGAAAAATAAAGTTAAAACATCTACTAGTGCCTAAGGAATTGCTCACTGGTTTGAACATTGAGTTGCTAAACCCAAGGTTATGAGCTCAATCCTTAAGAGGGCCATCTAGGGCAAAAATCTGTCTGGGGATTAGTCCCTCTTTGTGCAGGGGGGTTGGACTAGATGACCTCCTGAGGGCCCTTTGAGCCCTGATAGTCTATGATTTGATATTAGATCCAAGCAAAATTTCTCACTCTATGTTTCCAGCAAGATTACTGACCAAACTCTTCAGGTGAGGATCCCTCCCATAAACGTCTTTTTGTTTTCTCAGATGCAGAGAATGTGCTGGGCAGGGAGAGAGAGGGGAAGGTGACTGTCCCTTCTTTTTATAGTCTGTTCCCCGCTTTGAGAAGGATTTTCAGCTGGGAGCAAGACAACAGGCAGTCTAGTGAAGAAAGAAAACATAGTACTGTTTCTTTGCTAAAATGTAGATTTTTGTCCCTGCCAGTTCCTTGCCAAAGAATGGCCACTTAGCAGGGAATGGTCCATCAGCCTTGTTAACACCCACTGAGGCATCACAGCTTGCCTTTTGTCGCTGAGAAACTGGTTTAGCCCCACCCCAAATTTATCTGGGAAACATACTTCTCTCATGATTTCAGCTTACGCTCAGAACTTAACATATAATGTTACTAAGTGCATTTTGTCATGATATTCTTGATGAGAAAGTTATTTAAATAATACCTCACATGGCATACCTTGTAAAAACATTATTACAATAGTGTGTAGGGTGAACACAGGGGTATACTCTGTCAAACTGAGATTGGCAAAAATGAGTCAATTTTTATTTTTGAAAGGCTATGTCCTTCTGCACGTTCCAGTCCTGTCTGGAAAACAGACACACTTCCGTCCTGTGAGAAAGGCTGTTTATAGTATTTGATAATATAAGCATCAAAACTTTTGTTATCAAAACCAAACCTTAAGAAGTTCACCACTGGCAGGCTAACGCAGTTTGCATTGCCATTAATGATGGGAGTTCAACATTCATTGCTTTCAAGGAATTAATATCTGTAAGGCACATTTCACCATTTTGTTTGTTTTGTCTTCTTTGAGTGTATCAGGTTTTTCTATTACCAGGCTTTTGAATCTCCTCATGGCTCTCTCACTAGGTTATACAACTCAATAATATGGATGGTGTTAAGTGGTAAAATGAGCTATAGAACTAAAGGACAAGAAGCCTTTTTTTCTGCTACCAACTTTTGTATCCTTTTTTAAAAGAAATGTCTTTGTTAAGAAATGTGCTTTAAATGAGATTAACCCTCTAGGATTGTCCTGAAGTCTCCAGGAATTAAAGATTAATCTTTAAGCAAAGACTATGTTATATGAAATCTTCAGGAATACATCCAACCAAAATTGGCAACCCTATCACAGCTTTACTCAGAAGGCTCTATTTCCTTGTATCATTCATGTATCTTTCAAAGCTATGTTTTAAAATCTCAGGTTTCAGAGTAGCACCTGTCCGATGACTCATAGACTCATAGACTCATAGGTCAGAAGGGACCAATATGATCATCTAGTCTGACCTCCTGCACAAGGCAGGCCACAGAACCCTACCCATCCACTTTTATAACAACCCCTAACCCAGGACTGAGTTATTGAAATCCTCAAAATTGGTTTGAAGACCTCAAGCTGCAGAGAATCCACCAGCAAGCGACCCATGCCCCACGCTGCAGGGGAAGGCGAAAAACCTCCAGGGCCCCTGCCAATCCGCCCTGGAGGAAAATTCCTTCCCGACCCCAAATATGGCGATCAGCTAAACCCTGAGCATGTGGGCAAGACTCACCAGCCAGCACCCAGGAAGGAATTCTCTGCAGTAACTCAGTTCCCATCCCATCCAACATCTCCCCGCAGACCATTGAGCAGACTTATCTGGTGGTAATCCAAGATCAATTGCCCAAATTAAACTATCCTATCATAACATCCCCTCCATATACTTATCAAGCTTAGTCTTAAAGCCAGATAAGTCTTTTGCCCCCACTACTTCTCTCAGAAGGCTGTTCCAGAACTTCACTCCCCCAATGGTTAGAAACCTTCGTCTAATTTCAAGTCTAACTTCCTAATATCCAATTTGTACCCATTCGTCCTCGTGCCTACATTAGTACTAAACTTGAATAATTCCTCTCCCTCCCTAATGTTAACCCCCCTGATATATTTATATAGAGCAAGCATATCCCCCAGCAGCCTTCTTTTGGCCAGGCTAAACAAGCCAAGCTCTTTGAGTCTCCTTTCATAAGGCAGGTTTTCCATTCCTCGGATCATCCTAGTAGCCCGTCTCTGGACCTGTTCCAGTTTGAATTCATCCTTCTTGAACATGGAACACCAGAACTGCACACAATATTCCAGATGGGGTCTCACCAGCGCCTTATATAACGGTACTAACACCTCCTTATCCTTGCTGGAAATACCTCGCCTGATGCATCCTAAAATCGCATTTGCTTTTTTAACAGCCGTATCACATTGGCGGCTCATAGTCAACCTGCTATCAACCAATACCCCAAGGTCCTTCTCTTCCTCTGTCGCTTCCAACTGATGCGTCCCCAACGTATATCTAAAATTCTTATTATTAATCCCTAAGTGCATGACCTTGCACTTTTCACTATTGTATTTCATCCTATTACTATTACTCCAGTTTACAAGGTGGTCCAGATCCTCCTGAATAGTATCCCTGTCCTTCTCCGTGTTAGCAATACCCCCCCAGCTTTGTGTCATCCGCAAACTTTATTAGTACATTCCAGCTCTTTGTGCCAAGGTCAGTAATAAAAAGGTTAAATAAGATCGGTCCCAAAACCGATCCTTGAGGGACTCCACTAGTAACCTCCTTCCAGCCTGACAGTTCACCCTTCAATACGACCCGCTGGAGTCTCCCCTTTAACCAGTTCCTTATCCACCTTACAACTTTCATATTCATCCACATCTTTTCCAATTTAACTAACAGTTCCCCATGTGGAACCGTGTCAAACGCCTTACTGAAATCAAGGTAAATTAGATCTATTGCATTTCCTTTATCTAAGTAATCCGTCACCTTCTCAAAGAAGGAGATCAGATTGGTTTGGCACGATCTACCTTTAGTAAATCCATGTTGCAATTCGTCCCAATTACCATTGACCTCTATGTCCTTAACTACTTTCTCCCTTAAAATTTTTTCCAAAACCTTACATACTACAGACGCCAAGCTAACAGGCCTATAATTACTCGGATCACTTTTATTCCCTTTCTTAAAAATAGGAACTACGTTAGCAATTCTCCAGTCTTACGGCACAACCCCCGAGTTTATTGATTGCTTAAAAATTCTCGCTAACGGGCTCGCAATTTCACGCGCCAGTTCCTTTAATATCCTCGGATGGAGATAGTCCGGGCCCTCCGATTCTGTAACCCACGGAAGCTTATGCTCAAATAAATGTGTTAGTCTCTAAGGTGCCACAAGTACTCCTGTTCTTTTTAAAATCTCAGGCATTCTCCTTGACTTGATGTTTTCATTTTATAATGGTGTAATAAAGTTACAAGATAATTTGCATTTAGATTATGCTTTCTCTGTAGGGCCACCTTAACATTGGATGTATGAATTTCATCATCTCACTTTCCACTGAAGTTCTTAATATTTCATGAGATGCACACGTAACAAGATAACAGCAAAAGTACTTTGTGTGCAAAACACTCTTAAACAACAATAAGCAAACAGATCTTATACCTTCTGTCCTCATAAAAGGGAATATTTTGCTGCAGCTGCAAGTATACACATCAGTGCCATCTTATCCCAGAACTAGGGCAGCTCAAGTGGCCTAATCACTTCATATGGGTAGTGGAAGACAGGCTGATGTGCTAATACTTAGTTCACACACTTATATTAATATTTAGAATAAACATCGCTGTCTGTCAATATATTCTTAGTGTATTCCAATATATAATGGCTTCCCCAGTTCCTCAATTATGATGACCATCTATATGTAATTTATCACCAGTCTACATTTGTTCAAAATGAAAAATGGTGGCTGTAATGCTAATAATATAGTTTGGGAATTTTACCTATACTGGGAAGGTATAGTATATGAAGACATGAAGGATACAAGCCCCTCAAATCTTACATCAAAGAGAAAAAGATTCTCCAGAAATTTGAAAAATGTGTTATTTGCCAAGAAAATCAAAACAATGCAAAACTGTCAAAAGCCACCAGTGCTGTGTGGAATTCTGTGCTGCTGGACGCAGAAGCCAGGAGAGGTGAATTGTACTGGTGACTACTGGATGAGTTCACTAGTTTAGATGATGCGCCACCAATACTCTCACCATCACCAGTATTCTCACAATCTTCTTGAGTTCTGTCCCCAGTGACTGTTTTCTAATGAATACTTCTCACCAGGATAGTTACTGAGGACTAGGTACTGAAAAATTGACACAAAAGCTCTGGCACATCAAAATGAACCACTTTATGAGCACTAATGTAGATTGCAGAAATATACAGCATCTATTCAAACCACAAGTAGGCAGCCTGCACACAGATGAATATCTATGATTTAAGCAGGCAGTTTTTGGCATCTGATGTTAGACACACCTGGGAAGGCCAAAGACTGTGTATCTGTTCCCAGCTGGGCAGCTGGGACATGTAAATTAAGGACCAAATTTTCAAAACATGGCCTTCATTCCTCAAAATCAAGGCTGGTACAAATGGTATATGGCATATAACATTTGTTTTTTGCATTTGAACCTTTCTTTCTCAACATTTTCTACAGTCTCTCTTAGGCACATCAGGAACAAAACAATATTTGATTGCAATTTTTAACCCATAATATTCCATAAGTTCAAAGTTAGACTAAATTGATTAGCTGCCCATTCCTTTTCCATTTCTGTTTCTTCTTATGCACAAACATTCCAAATCATTCAAAAAGCAAACTTTTGTTAATACAAAGTAGAAGCATCATAATAATATAATATTTTGCTTTACATTCTAAAGTGCCTTTTATCAAAGGATATCAAAGTGCTTTGCAAACTAATTAAGCCTTACAACATCCCTGTGAGATCCATCAATGGCTATTAGCCTAGATGGCTAGGGACACAATCCCATGCTCTGTGTGTCCCAAAAGCTCCAACTGCTAGAAGCTGGGACTGGATCACAGAGGATTGATCACTGAAAAATTGCCCTGTTCTGTTTATCCCCTCATAAACATCTATCATCGGACACTGTCAGAAGAAAGGATACTGAGTTAGATGGACCATTGGTCTGACCCACGGCAAGCCTACACTCAAAACGCTACATGGGTGCAGCTGGGTCACTGTGATGCTTTAATGAAGATGCTCTAAGCTGATGGGAGAGAATTCTCCCATTGGTGTTGTTAATCCACCTTCTCAAGAGGCGGTAGCTATGTCAGCAGGAGGTTTCCCACTGATACAATGCTGTCTACACAGTGGGTTAGGTCAGTACAACTGTGCCACTGAGTGACTCAGGCATACCGATATAGATCTGTAGTGTAGACCAAACATCAGTACGGCCATTCATATGTTCTTATGTATTGTTATCTTCATTTTTTCAGATGTAGAAATTAAGGAACAATTTTACTAACTAAGGGGCAAATTGTGTCTTTAAAGCACAGCCCTCTGGTGAGAACTCCAGTGCTGCAACTGAGATCAGTGAAAGTGCCTGAGATACAAGCTCCTCACGTGAAAAGAGAGGGAGCTGGTAACAGGGTGTTCTTCGTAAAGACCTCTTAATTTTGGACATAATCCTCCACTTTGGTCTGAAATAGCCCATACCTGTTGGCCTTCCTGGCATGTTGCAAAACCCGTTTGTCTGACAGGGCTCTTAGGGAGGGCTGGGGTATTTGGTAAGGAGTATTGTCTTTGCTTGTTGTGCATGTGAAGGGATCTGATTTATAAAATATGTTCCAACTAATTATTATATGGTTTTGTATGTGTAGTGGGGGAGTGGGGGAGAAATGTGGTAGTATTCTGGTTTTGTCATTATTTTTGTATTGTGTTTTTAATTAATCGGAAGGACATCTAGAGTTTCAGACAGGCATTCTCTCTAGTTAAATTTAAATCAAAACAAAATTATTTGACTTCAGCAGAACTACTCAAATTCACCATTGAGTACAGCCCTAATTGTTTGAGGTGTGTATTATTACTCTCATTACTATTGCTATATATTTGCAGTAGTGCCCTCTATGTGCTAGGCACTTTCCGAACACCTATGAACAATCCCTGGACCACAGAGCTCAATCTAAAGACACAGATCAGGAAAGGGAAAAAAATAATAGGTAACTTCTATATAATTTATATATACATCAGCAAGATTCACTCTAGGTACCAGTTGAGAGCTGGTTGTTTCAGAGGACTACAAACGTGGCAAGGCTCTTGTTGCGTGCATTCAAGAAGGCACATCAGCGCTTTTCAACAATGGAAGGTGTCCGTGCTGTTGATACATGTTTTGATTCTTTCTACTGCATCCTAGATAGAGCTGGATAACAATGGTTCAAGGTAGCAGGCAAAACTCTGCCCAGCTCTATGTGTAGGGCTGCAAACAGGCTGATTTGTGGAGCAGATAAGCCGGACAGTTGCCAGGATCACCATGTGGCTTGGATTTGTGGCTGGGCTGCATGGGGAAGACAGTGCCTAGAGGGGCTGTCCATAAGTTACATAGCATAGTTACAATGGGTCATTTTCACCTCCTCCTCCTTGTCACTCTTTGAAACACTATAACAAACATGCAGTATTAAGGGTCTGTGACAGACTGTACTCCTGTATTCATCCCTTGCATACTATTGTAATAATCTCTGTACAAAGTAATCCTTACTGGGTATCATTTGAAAATTCATAATTTGCTGGTCATTATAGTTCTGGTAAAATATGGGCTTGGCTTCACTCAAAACTCCAAAGCCTTGCAGTGGGAGCGCTCCCGTGGCAGCGCTTTGAAGTGCGAGTGTGGTCACTGCACCAGCGCTGGGAGAGAGCTCTCCCAGCGCTGCAGGTACTCCACCTCCCTGAGGGGATTAGCTCCCAGTGCTGGGGCACTGTTTACACTGGTGCTTTACAGCGCTGTAACTTGCTGCACTTAAGGGGGTGTTTTTTCACACCCCTGAGCGAGAAAGTTGCAGCGCTGTAAAGCACCAGTGCAGCCAAGGCCTAAGTGTGGCAACAATGTATGTAAAACTATAACATACCACTGTATGGTGTTACTAAAACATGTTTCAAGTCTGGGGAGTGACTAACGTAGTTCCTCAAAGACAAAGGGCAAGATGACACCTCAGTCAGGTGTAAATAAGTCAATGGGTCATTACCTGCTAACTGGCTATTCGCTGGCAAGAAAAAGAGCATGGGCAGAAATAAAAATTTTATTAAGATGATGTTTAAAAAAAAGTGAACGGTACAGAGTTTAAGCGTAGATGTTTCTGGTTATCAGGGAATAACGTACAGATTATCAAAGGGTGCCAAGTTCGGTTTAAGATCAGATGGTGTACGGAGTACATAATCTGCAATATCCCTGATTGAGGGTAAAAGCTTAATGGGTCAAAGTACAGACATTGAAATATGAGAGTATGTTCATATAATGGCTATGTTCAAGTGTATAGTAAGTGAATACGATGATGAGGATGGATTGACTATAATTTAGTGGATTTAACGTTCAGTGAGTTTATTGTTCCAGTTCATATGGTCCAACGGAAAAAGTCTCTTGGTCCTTTTCTCGTAATCGATGCACGATGTCGCTTAGGCTCACGCCTCCTGGTACTGTTGGTGGCCAGCGATGTGTTTGATGTAGATGTCCCTGAACCATCGGATGGTGTCTAAGACCATGAGTTGACACATGAGCCGTGCACAGCAACCACGGATCCTGCAGGTCCACAGCACACGCTTGTTGCAGGGGTCCCAGACGCCCAGGGCTCTGACAACCATGGTGTCCATCTACACCTCGTAGCCCTTTGCTCTCAGGGTGTCGGCCAGAGGAGCGTACTTTTCCAGCTTATGAGCTCAGGCTTTGTGAAAGGCCAGGGTCCTGTTCTCAAAGGAGACTGTGACGTCAATAAGGATGATCTTTTTCTGGGCCTCGTCGGTGATGACAACATCAGGTTACAGCTGGCTGTCGGTACTGGGGATGGCGCAGTTCACGGCAACCTGCCCCAGACGCGGTGCAATGGCTTTCACCAGGCGGTTCTGGATAGCATTGTGGCGCAGATCTACATCTTAGTGAAGAAACAGAATGGGGTTCCTGTTCACAGAGTCTGCCTGTCACCATACTCCCAGTTGGAAAGGCTTCTCAAAAGGAAGACAGGACTATAAAAAGAAAGGGAAAACACTCAAGACATCCCTCTTGTTTGCTCTCTTTATTGATTCAGTGCATCAGAAGGAACAAAGGAAGCAGCCATTAAAACAAAAGGAGGGGTCCTGGCCTAAAAAGCTTGGCCAGGAAGTCTGTGGAGAGCATGGGGTGAGAAAATTTTGCTTTTACCATAGTTTAAGTTAGGCACTAGTTGCATTTTATCTTTATTTTTATTGTAAGCATTTCTGAATTTCATGTCTCATTACTTGTAGTCACTTAAAATCTCTCTAAGTTAATACACTTGTTTTGTTTGATTTTATTCAATGTGTTTGAATTTAATTGTTTGGGAAACTCCATTTGGAACAACACAATCTGTTCATAGCATTTTTATTAATAAAACAAGGGCCTTCATATAAGCTTGCATTGTCCAGGAGAGGGCTGGGCAGTACACAATGCACACTAGTGCATGGGGGAAATCCAGGCCTGGGGAAGGAGTGGCTGCAGTGGGGGTTCACCCCACAATATGACCAAGGCTAGAGTGAGCCAGAGGGTAAGCTAAGTGTGGCTTGCAGGTGGCAGTTGCACACAGACATGCTGGGCGCTCCTTTAGCAGGGCATTGCAAGGCACCCAAGGGCTGTACCCTAATGTGCAGGTAGCCCAGCAGGGCGGGGTGCCCGGTGACACAGCTGAGCTCGCTTGCAAGAAAACACAGGTGGGAATGGGGCTGCCCCACCCAGCAGGAGACACACTTATGACCCTCCACTGAGGAGGCAGAGGCTGCATTGTCACGTGACCACAGCTACCCGAGCTGCTTAACAACCTCAGGCGCGCGCTCCACATCTCAGGCCACGTCTACAGCATAAAATCAAAATTATTAAAACCAGTTTTATAAAACTGGTTTTATAAAATCGATTTTACGCGTCCACACTAGGGCACATTAATTCGGCGGTGTGTGTCCATGGTCCTAGGCTACCATCGATTTCCGGAGCGGTGCACTCTGGGTAGCTCAGTAAAAGAATGAGACCAATAACTTTGATTTCCGTCCACACTAACCCTAAATCGATATAGTAATATTGATTTTAGGGTTACTCCTCTCGTTGGGGAGGAGTACAGAAATCGATTTTAAGAGCCCTTAAAATCGATTTAAAGTGCCTTGTAGTGTGGACGGGTACAGCGTTAAATCAATTTAACACTGTTTAAATCGATTTAACGCTGTAATGTGGACCAGGCCTCATTCCTCGCCTTGTCGTCCATATCGAGTTTGCGCAGGTGCAGTAAATTGCGTCTTGGGATCGGGACAGAGCAACCGCCGCGCACGTGCACTTGATTTTCTGTCACCCTGGTGTAGCACTTCCTTACGTGCCAAGATAGTTTTCCATAATACGCATGCGTGCTCACTCCATAGTCCCCTCAACAGCTGCCGCCGTATTCTTTTTTTAATACTCATATACTCTTTTTTTAGTCGCGCGTCTGTCATTGCCCCCAGGGCGCATGCGCAATAGGCAGTTAGGGAGGCTTACAGTGTAGCCGCGCACGCGCACTAGGTCTCAGTGCTGACACGCAGCGTTTACAGTTGGTCGCCTGTCAGGGCAGCCCGCCTGCGCAGTCACTGCTCTGTGGCTCCCGGTCCAGAGCCACCCGCAGCGCCTGGCGCTCGGCGGGTGGGAGAGCGGGACGGAGGGTCCGGGCGGCAGCAGCAGGGCCCTGCGGCCCGGCCCCGCCGCCGCCTCCTTCTCGCCGCCCCGGCTGACGCTGCTGGTGATGCAGCCGTGCAGCGGCGACGAGGAGGCGGCGGGGGGCACCGGGCGGCACCAGGGCCCCGCGCAGGCCCCGGAGACCTCGGGCGGCCTCGTGTTCCTGTGCGAGGTGTGCCCGGGCGAGGGCGAAGGGGACGCGGCCGAGGAGGGCGAGCCGGCGGGCGGCGAGAGCACGGCCAGCCCCGAGGAGCTGGAGGACGAGGAGGCGGCGGCGGCCTCCGGCGGGGAGACCCCCGCGGGGGGCGGCGGCTGCCAGAGCTGCACGTACCAGGGCTGCAGCGAGACCACCACGCAGGTGGCCAAGCAGCGCAAGCCCTGGATGTGCAAGCGCCACCGCAACAAGATGTACAAGGACAAGTACAAGCGCAAGAAGAGCGACCAGGCCCTGGGCGGGGCCGGGGTGCCCCCAGCGCAGGGCGGGGCTGCCACCCCGGGCGGCAGCGCGCGGGCCGAGGTGAGGGGTTAGTGCCCGGCTCACCGCTGTGTCACAGTGCCGAGGGATTAGGGTAGAGATTAGTGCAGGGGGAGGGGGTGGTAGCGGAGGCAACACATCAGTCCCCCCACCGCTGTGTGCAGGGGTAGCCCGCTGTGCAGCGCCCAGTTAGTAGCACCCCGAATCACTTGAGCGAAGGGTGAGTTGCAGGTAATCAGCTTTTCGGTGGGGTCCCCCAGTGGAGGGAGGGGACTTAGCCTGCCACTATGTGCTGCTGTTACAGGGAGTGTGGGAGCAGCACCTCCCTCCCTGGAGAGCCACATAACTCTCCTGGTTCTCTCCTCCACTTAATGTACAGATTCGGTGCAGAATGGCACTAGTTATTTACATCGCCTGCCTAGCGTTTTGTCTGCTCCTACTCTCCGCGAAAAGTGAGTTCTTTATTTAACGAGCCTGTCAGCCTGGTATGATTTCTTGACCTCTTGAGTTCCAGTTATTTAAGCATGTTTGTGTTGGCCCACGTAGTTCCAATAATAGTAATGGTAATACTCCTTTACCAGAGAGAAATCCACACCCATCTTATAGACTGAGGCCACTGTGCCAGGGAAAGCCTTGCAGAGAATAACGTTTTGACCGTCTGCTTTCCTGCTCCCTTCTCCCTACCCCCCTGTTACACTTAATGAAACCTTCTAAGTATGCTTAGTCCTTGTGTAATTAACATTCAAAGCTATATCAAGCCACACAACATCTTCATAAATGTTATCTACATATTATAGATTGAAAAACAGAGGCACAGAGATCACACAGTCAATCAGTGGCAGAACTGGTATTAGCACTCAGCTTGTTTTTCAGCAGTTTTGCCTCTCAATCCCAAACTCTATACAATGTAGTCTCTGATAGTTGCCATAATTTTTATAAAGTGTTTTCAAGCAGATTTTGCATTTTGTGCATGCATTGTATTTTGGAATAGTTTTGGGAAGGGGGAAACCGCATTTCTTCTACCGAGTTAAAAAAAAATTGGAGATGGATTTGGTTTGTACTGAGGGGGTGGTTTTGGAAGGGGCAGGATTTTCTTTTTCCAAAACTATGTAGTGTGTACACAGAATACTCATATATGCATCTAATAAAGGCTGAGCCTTTTGACATTTAAAATTAGATTATATGCTTTCAAGCACTGGTTCATCTCCTAATAGGTCTCTTTTTCATTTCTTTTTTTTTTTCTTCAACAGTGTTGAAGTAGTAGATGCTAGAATAGATATTTGTCTGACCCCTTTCAGTTGGAAGAATAGTTAACAAACTTTACAGGGTGGCAAGTATCAGAGGGTAGCCGTGTTAGTCTGGATCTGTAAAAGCAGCAAAGAATCCTGTGGCACCTTATAGACTAAAACGTCTGTTAGTCTATAAGGTGCCACAGGATTCTTTGCTGCTTTTACAGGGTGGGATGCCTCAGGCCAGAGAGAAACCAGTGAGGAATCTGCAGCACCTTATCTGTGCTGAACTGTGGCTAGAACTGCCCCGCTGTGAATATAGCCTGACTTAGCCTTCAACCTGAGACTCTCTAGGCCAGTGGTTTTCAAACGTTTGTACTGGTGATTCCTTTCACATCGCAAGCCTCTGAGTGTGACCCCCAAAATAAATTAAAAACACTTCTTATATATTTAAAACTATTATAAATGCTGGAGGCAAAACGGGGTCAGGGGTGGAGACTAACAGCTTTCGACCCCCCATATAATCTCACAACCCCCTAAGGCAGGGGTAGGCAACCTATGGCAGACGTGCCAAAGGTGGCACACGAGCTGATTTTCAGTAGGAACTCACACTGCGTGGGTCCTGCCCACTGGTCTGGGGGCTCTGCATTTTAATTTAATTTTAAATGAAGCTTCTTAAACGTTTTAAAACCTTATTTACTTTACATACAACAATAGTTTAGTTATATATTATAGACTTATAGAAAGAGATCTAAAAATGTTAAAATGTATTACTGGCACGTGAAACCTTAAATTAGAGTGAATAAATGAAGACTCAGCACACCACTTCTGAAAGATTGCTGACCCCTACCCTAAGGGGTCCCGACCCTCAGTTTGAGAACCCTGCTCTAGACACACATTACTTTCAGGGAAATATAGTTAAAAAGTGTGGAGGGAAGAATTGGGCTGTTTCAAATGACTTAATTTTTAATCAAATAGATTAAAGTTTTATTAATTAGCTGTGGTAACTTGGTTAGGAGTCTAATTTAGAAGTGTAATTCACCAGTTTTTGAAGTCGTGCTCACTGTGGCAAATGGAGACTGGAAGCTTTATGGAGGGAAAGGGGAAAAACAGAACATTGGGTGGTTTCTTTTCCTCTCTGGCACACCTTATTTCCTTCCACAGGTTAGGAAGGGGAAGCAGGCCCTTTTGTTCTGAGATCTTTACCCTGTAGAAATGAAAATGCATTGTAATGACAAAACATTAACATCTATCTTTCCTCTCGTATTTTGTCTCTTATGTCCAGGATTGTGTTGAAGGCTCAGTTTCTGTTACAAAACAAAGAACAGGGTCTATTGGAGATCGCCCAGCAAGACCTACTCTTTTAGAACAAGTATTGAATCAGAAAAGGCTGGTAAGTACCATGGCTTCACAAGGCTGAAGATAGTAGGGTTGCATTTTGAGAACCAATTTTTGGAAAAGTTCTGTTGCTCACTCCTTTTCTACAGATAGAATATGTATTGAAAGTTATTGGTGCCTCTCTGGAAACTTGGAAGTCAGTAGATTGCTGTTGTGCATTACATAGTTATAGGAACAAGTTTTTAAAACTGAAATATCACAGTAGACATGAAAGATGCACATTTCGACATCTGCACAGAACACAAATATGAATAATCATGAGTATATGAATCAGTTACATTAGCTGAAAGTGGACATTTCTTTACTATTAGAAAAGTGTGTAGTTCTTTCTTTGGGCAGATAGCATTCATAATGTATCTAGGATGTTTTAATCTGTTAATCCAGGAATCGGCAACTTTTGGCATGCGGCCCTTCTGAATATCACTTACATGGAGGAGAGAACTTAATAAAAGCCAAAACCACCAAATATATTGTGATTGTTTCTACTGTACCTTTACCATTGTTTTTGTTCTCTTTCCATCAAAGAGAATCAAATGGTTCATCTACTACCTCCATTAACAATGACAAGCAGCATAACCAGCCCTGATTATTGTGTTGCAGGTCTCTTTAGGCACCTATGTGCATGGAGGACTCCAGATCCCAGATATTTTGAAGATGAAAGTCTTTAAAGAAAAGACCTCAGAATGCTAGGTTTACAGCAAAATAACCTTATTTTGTCTCCCTTCTCCCAGTGAGATACAATACATAGAAGTACCTATTTAAAGTCTAGAAATAAACTTTGGAATAGTGTCCATGAAAAGGAAATTGTTATTTAATTCTTTAAAGTATCCTGCAGAAAAAATTGTGTCACAAAGCCGCCCATTGGCTGCAGCTCTCTGAGTCTTGCTATTGAATTGCACCGCTTCGGCTCCCTTGCCTGAGTGACAGTACCTTCACAGCTCTTAGCTGCACTTGGCAAGGTCCTTTTAGTAATGGAAACTGAAAACACTTTTATGATTTCCCTAGAAATATAGCAACCAGATGCTCTTGGAAAAGTATGTATTTCTTTTAAAGGCCTTTGCACAAGACTGAAGCTCTTTCATTCATGGTTCTGCCCACCAAATAGGAAATGTGATGCACAGATTCTCCTTGAACTGTGTTGCTGTCTCTTCAGTGCTTTGCCTCTTTCATTGAGCAATATTCTTTTAGAAAAGATCCCTTTGATTTTAATATATCCCACCTGGGGCAACATATATGAGAAGGAGGGATAGCTCAGTGGTTTGAGCATTGGCCTGCTAAACCCAGGGTTGTGAGTTCAAGTCCTTAAGAAGGCCATTTAGGGATCGGGGGCAAAAATCAGTACTTGGTCCTGCTAGTGAATGCAGGGGGCTAGACTCAATGACTTTTCAAGGTCCCTTCCAGTTCTAGGAGATTAGGTATATCTCCTATTATTATATATTATATTATGATCTCATAAACCCTAAGGATATTTTTAAATGGAATGTTAATGTATACATCTTGGAAAAAAAACTGGCTTTCTGGAAAACTTCAAGTACTCAAAGATGAAAACATTTCCTAATATAGTAGATAATGTCTAGCACTTTTATGGCACCTTTTAATCAAGGATCTCAAATGACTTTCTAAGTACTCATTTTGGGAGTTAGGTAATTATACCGGTGCTGCAGATGGGGTAGGGAGGGACAAGTGGGGAATTGAGGCACAAAAGTTATTTGGCCAAGGCCCATAACAAGTTAGTGATAGTGCCAGGAATAGAACCTAAAACTCCTGACTCCCATCCGCTTCACAAGACAGTGCTTCCTTTCATGCTTTCATAAGAGTTGTTTGTTTCTGTCTTGTAACAAGTTAGTATGATAAACTATATAAATATTTTATATTTATAGAAATCTTACTTCAATGACAGACTCTGTATTTCTCCAAAAGAACAGGGATTTGAGGTAGTTTGCTATATGGAATACAAGTAGCATAGTTCAAATTAAACTGCAGTTAAATATTTTTAAAGCAGATGTTTACATTGTCTATATGACAGTAACTTATTTTTGTTTAATAAAAGTATACAGTATTATGAAGTGGCATATCATGCACATCTTTCAGTCTTGATTCAGTTAACCAAAGGTGGCATTAATGTTGACTCCATTTCTTTTCTGGGGGTATTGTAAGGATGAAAACGGTTCCCACTTTGGTGTGTTTTGTGGGCATGTTTTGTAATATGTTAACTTTATTGAACTCCCATTTATAAAATATAAGGAACAAACTGATATAATGCATAGTTCACGAATATGGCATATTTTTCTATTCTAAATATTTTAGTGTCCATTTAAAAAATCCTCTTTTCTTTAAGTCATTATTAAGAAGTCCGGAGGTGGTACAGTTTCTGCAGAAACAGCAGCAACTGTTAAGTCAACAAGCTTTGGAGCAAAGGCAGCAGCAGTTTCCAGGAGCACCTGTGTGATGGGGACAAAGATCTGCAGCCGAATCTCATGCTGAAGTGATGGAGGGATATGTATCTTACTGAGTGAAAAAAAGCGAGTTAAATATTAAGATGGAAGACTAAAATTGTTGCTGCTGTGTTATACCTGTATTGTTTTGTGGTTGCACTTTTGAGGTTCTGAGCTACATGGATGTCCACAAATTTGTGAGCAAATCAGGAGGAATCTGATTCTCCATTCTGTTTCAGAGATGTAACTTATTCGTAATTTTTTATGTAAATATCATTGTATCAGTAACCCTTACATAACCCCCTACTCCTACCAGAGTCTTCAATTATAAACTAAACACTTTGCTATGTGAGAGATTTCATAGCTTCAGTGTAGTCACTCTTTGATGACAATCATTGAAGAAATAGAGGCAATTACTTTCTGTGGAAGTTGTGAAATAAAAAAAGTAC
The DNA here is from genome assembly GCF_025201925.1 of Gopherus flavomarginatus. Classification (NCBI taxonomy): domain Eukaryota; kingdom Metazoa; phylum Chordata; order Testudines; family Testudinidae; genus Gopherus; species Gopherus flavomarginatus. Next base: position 320,207,209 of record NC_066617.1, on the reverse strand, counting down.
TGACTTTGAGCCAGCCCAGTAAGATGACATAGTAGCATATTGCTCAGGGATATAGGAGGCTTGGAGTCATTAGCTTCTGTTGCACTAAAAGTTAAAGACAAAATAATGCCATGCAGTAGCTGCGCTAATGGCTAATTGTGTAAATCATTTGTTGATCCTGTTGGTGTGTCCATACTTCACAAGTCTAGCTGGATTGGCATGTTTAACCATTCTCTCTAAAAGAAGTGCTACAGGGCTGTAACCAGCATAATAGGTAGTTTGAAGGAATTGATGTGGAAAATAGCCCCAGAATGAATAGAAAGGGGAAATTGCCATTTAAAGGAAGAACTGGAGGCAAAAAAGAAAATAACCTAAGGTTTTTTTCATTGTTTACATGGCCTTCCACTAGCCAATGCTCATGAGCTTTACAAAAAGTAATATTTAAAGAATTGGTGGTCAATAGTGGTGGACCATAGCTTGCTGAGTGATAGTAGAATAAAGTGACCTCTAATGGATGAACCAATTTAAGAATTATATTAATTATTATTTATTTGTCTTGGATTTGAAAACCATAAGTGACATTCATTCCTCTCTGTAAGTGAATAAAATGAAATATTTAAGAGTTAAAGTTGTTGAATTTAGTTATAACAGCAGTTGTGTGCAAAGAGTAAAATTAATTCCATATCACTTGTTCCTTATCAGTAATCTTCCTCCTCCAAAAACAAACCTTTTAAAAAGAGCCTAATACAAAGGAAATAGAACCAATCCCCTTGGGTTTCTAATTAATTAAAATTGTTCATTTTAACCATTGGTTTACCTGTTTAAGAATCAAAACATATCACAAAACAATGAATCCTGAATTTTTCTTAGTATTAAAACTAATTTTGTAGTAGAGGGTTTTTTAAGTAATAGTATAGGTGTGACTTTGGTACAAACTTTTAAGGTCCAGTAATAAATATCAGTTCAATAATATTTCTGTTACTCTTGTATGGGTGTTGTGTAAGATGTATTTATTCACAGAAATTGTTCAGATAGTGATCTGTTAAACAGCAGTTGTGGGTCTGGAATTGTGCAGGTGGTTCTCATTTCAAACATGTTTTAAGAAATTTTGTATTAAAAATTTTGGACCAATAAGTGTTCTTTGAACAACTTTTTTGTAAAAACTCATGTTCCTTTTTTTTCTTCTTTGAAGCTATTGTACATTCATTTTTATGTTCTGTCTCTGTATTCAAATGGCTAGCTCTGGTTAGGTAGCCTTAAACTTTGCTGCATTTCCAAACTGCTTGTGTTCTTTGAGAGAGAGAAACTCTACATTTAAAAAGAAAAAAATCAGATACTGTGTTTTCAGGGTGTAAATGGTTGTTATATGAAAACTAAAAATAAATACTAATTTTATAGACTTTTATTATGATATTTATATATAGAAGTAAGTAGTGGGTTTTTTTGTCTAATTTGGCTAAGTTTTTTTTAGGGTTTTTTGTGAAAATATTTTTTTTGGGGGGAGACAACTTGCAATTCAGTTAACTTTTTTTTTTTTAATTAACATTAGTCTTAGGTACTACACTTGCCCCGGAGCTCCCACGCCAATTATTGTGATTTTTTTGCAATCTCATTTTCTTATTTTTAAAGTTTTCTGGCTTGTGAACAATTTGTTGGGCCCATACATAAGAACATCTATACTGCATCAGACCAGTGGTCCATCCAGCCCAGTATCCTGTCTTGTGACAGTGGCCAATGCCAGAAGCTTCCAAGGGGATGAACAGAACAGGACAGTTATCAAGTGCTCTGTCTCCTGTTGTCCACTCCCAGCTTCTGGCAGTTAGAGGGTTAGGATGCCCAGAACATGGGGTTGCATCCCTGGTCATGTGGGCTAATTGTCATTGATGAACTTATCTGAATCTTTTTGAACCATTATAGTTTTGGTCTTCACAACATCCCCTGGCAATGAGTTGTACAAGTTAACTGCATTGTGTGAAGTACTTATTTTTTTTGTTTTAAACCTGCTTTCTGTTAATTTAATTGACCCCTGGTTCTTGTGTTATATGAACAGAGCTGGCCTTACCATGAGGCGAACTGAGGCAGCTGCCTCAAGTGCCAGGCTGAGGGGGTGGGGGGGACACCACTAGGACCAGAAGAAAATTGTGTCTGCTGCTGGTGCATATGTATTCTCTCTGCTCTAGATGCACAGAGATGGGGGAGTGCTGTGCTGGAGGAAGGAGGGCACAAGAGACATAACAGGCAGGCAAGAGAAAAGGACAGAGGGAATAACAGAAAGCAGCAGGAGCTGCAGGGAGAGAGAGGAAGACGAGCCTCTTATTTACCTCTCTAGCACCCCCAGAAGTCTGGACTGACTAACACCAGCTTCTCAGGGAGCTTCCTGTTTCCTGCTGCTTCCCTGAACCCACTTAAGGAGAACAGGCAGTCAGCTGAAGTAGTAGGAGCCAGTTAGGCCCTTAAGATGCTGATATCTTTCCTTACTCAGGCCCTGCTACCAGGCTGCTTATTTGTGCCCTTCAATTGAGTGTTGAGAGCCACTATAGCTGGCACAGAACAGCAGTCATGAGTGAAAGAAGAAAACGCCTGTCTGGGGCAGCATTCAGAAAAAGAAAGAGAAAGAAAAGGAAGCTTTTCTATCAAAGCAGGAAGGCGCTCTTCTGAGATACTTAGACACAAATATTCACGGTGAGCCTTCCGTCCCCAGTGAGGTTGTGAATGGTGAGGAGATGCCTGATCTTCCAGTTAGAGTGCAGGTGACCTGGGAGCTACTGCAGCATCCATATGTCCATCTCAAATGGATGCAACTATGTACATTCCTGAAGAAAAGTGTAGATCAGAGAAGAGTGGTGGAGGTGCAAGAAACAGCTGCTGCTGAGTTTAGTTCCTTAAGTCTAGATGATCCAGGACTGTGGATCCACTTGAGCAATAGCCTGAGGGACTTCCTTGTACTGCATGGGCCATGGCAAGTGAAAAGCTTCATGTTCCCCAGAGACAATGAAATAGAAGTTAACATCCAACACATTATTGGTGCAATATCCCCAATGGTGACAAAGTAGAGAGGCCATAGCTTATGTACTCAAAAACCCAGAATGCTGTATACTCTTTTTGTTGCAAACTCTTCCAGTCTAACGTTCCAGCCACATTGGGTTCTACAAGAACAAAGGACTGTAGAAATTTTGCATGCCATGAGAAGGCAGCAAATCACCAGAGAGCATTCCATAGGTGGAAAGAGCTTGAGATGAGACTAAGGTTCAAGGCCACCATAGATGATCAGCATCAAGAGAAGATTGCATCAGAATCTCTTTACTGGCAAAATGTTCTGAAAAAGCTCATTGTGAGAATGCTTGCTACCCCAAACCTAGCACTGCATGGCACTTCAGATCAGCTGTATGTGCCAGACAATGGAAACTTTCTTAAAATTGTGGAGCTGATTGCTGAGTTTGATGCTGTATTCCAGGAGCATCTAAGAAGTCACCACCTAAGAAATGTACACACACCACTACCTTGGAAAAACAATTCAAAATGAGATCATACAGTTACTGGAAACCAAAGTCAAACAGAAGATTGTGGCAGATCTGAAGTGACCAAATCTGTTATGCTGGACTGCACACCTGACATCAGCCGTACGGAACAAATGACTTTAATGGTGCGTTTTGTAACAACAACAGAACTTAGTGAAAATGCTCTCTGACAGTCACCACTGCAGGGACATTTTCTAGAATGTATTGACATTGATGATACTACAGGAGCTGGTATGACAAATGTACTTCTTAAGAAGCTGGAAGATACAGGAAATGCAGAAGCTGACATGAGAGGTGAGGGCTACGAATAACGGTGCCACCAGGAGAGAAAAGAACAGAGGAGTGCAGACATGGATCTGAGAGTTAAACCCTGGAGCTTTTTTTGTCCCATGCAGTTCTCATTCATTGAACTTGGTGGTCAGTGATGCAGCATTAGCTTCTAGTGAGGTTGCTGAATTTTTTAATGTAATTCAAAGCATCTATGTATTTTTCTCTGCATCAACTCATCGATGGCAAATTTTGAAGCAACATCTGGGAACATCCTCTCTGACACTGAAACCAAATTGGGAAGATAGATGATGCCATAGTTGCCATTGTGGAGGATAATGCTATGACAGGAACTGTTTGTGGGAGAACAGTGGCAGAGGGAAATGGAATCACCAGAAACATACATAACTTCAAATTTCTGTGTGGCTTAGTGTTGTGGCATGACATACTGTTTTTGAAATAATTGTTGTAAGCAAGAGACTCCAATGTGTTGACCTTGATATATCTGGAGCAATGGAACAACTGGATAAAGCAAAGTCATACCTAGTCTTACCAGTTAGATGAGGGATTTCAAAAGGTTCTGAAGAGTGCACAGAAGTTGGCAGAGGAACTTCACACTGAAGCTATTTTTCCACCTATTCAAGAATACAAGAATCACCGAAGAAGATGACATTTTGATTACAAGGCATGGGATAATCCCCTAAGAGACCCCAAACAACAATTCAAAATTGAATTCTTTAACCAGGTGCTAGATTGTGCAATACAGTCAGTTGAACGTTTCATGCAGAAGAACATTTCATGCAGCTCAAGGAACACAGCAGTGTATTTGGGATGTTGTATGATATTCCAAAACTCCTCGCTATACCTAAAGAAGACCTACACTAGCAATGCAGGCACTAGAGACAGTGTTGACACATGATGACATGCGCGATATTGATGCGAGTGATTTAGGTGATGAACTGAAAGCCCTTCAAGATACATTTCAGCACGATCAACTCTAAAGGCTGTTCTGGAATATGTGTGCACAAATAAGATGACCACTCTCTTTCCAAATGCTTTTGGTGCTCTGCATATACTTCTAACACTTCCTGTAACAGTTGCCAGTAGAGAATTCAGCTGCACCAAGCTGAAGTTAATAAAAACACATCTACGCTCCACAATGACACAGGAGAGGCTGATCCGCCTTTCAACCATATCAATAGAGCATGAACTGGTCCAGACTGTGGACCTTCAGGAAGCAGTTCAAATCTTTGCAACCAAGAAGGCACAGAAAGCACCACTTTGATTATTCAAACAGATGAAAATGCCAGTGTTTACTATGCAGACAAGAAAAGTTACATTTGCAGTTCAGGCTTTTGAAAGTTGTGTTATTTAAAATTTTTGAACAAGGCATTTTAAGTTGTTAGTTCTCCTTTATTGGGGTAGGTAGCAGAGCAGTACCATGACAGGAGTAGAATGGGAAGAAGGCAGAATTGAAACCTTTCAAAGTTTTGGCCCAAGTGAGGGGGCATGGCGTCATTTGAACTCCCCGCCTTAGGTGCTAAAATGTTGTGGTCCAGCCCTGTATATGAAGGGGTAAAGAATGCTTTTTCTCCACACTATTCATGATTTTATAGGCCTCTATTATATTCCCCCCTCCCGCTATAGTCTGTTTTTCAAGCTGAAAAGTCCGAATCTTTTAAATCTCTCCTCCTTTGGAAGCCGTTCCAAACTCCTAATCATTTTTGTTGCCCTTCTCTCTACCTTTTTCAATTCTAATTTATTTTTTGAGATGGAGAAACCAGAAGAAACTGGTCCACACAGAATAGATCTGGAAATGGACTAAACAAAGTGCTGTCAAATGCAAAAGTAAATTAGGAATTTTTCTTTTAATCTTTTAGTAATAGTTAACATGACTGCTAATTGTTACAATAATACATAATTATCAGAATTTGATTTGTTAATGTTGTCTTTCCAAAATGTCACTCAAAATACTCATTCTATCTAAATTATGTTTGTGAATGTTTAAATCAAATGTCTGATTCAGGAAATCCTCCATGTACACATCCACCAGTAACTTTCAGCATTTGGCTATTGTTAAGCTGAAATCATTAGTGTGTGATATTCCTATCTGTTAAAAACAATTGGACATTAATTTACTAAGGTGAAGTGATAACTCAGGAAGTAGTTTGCTCTTTGTGATTTACTGAGCTTGTAAAGCATGTTAGGAGCCTTACAGTTTAAAGATGTGACATAAAATGGCTTCAATTAGAACTATGCTTCAATAACTAGGTTGATTTAACTCAGACCATAAAGAATAAAATGTATGGGATGAGAAGAAAATAAAATATAAAAAGGGGAAAGCAGAATCAAGTCATGTTGGGACTAGCAGCTTCTTTGTGAGGCTTGTCATCCTTATATTGATAACTTGTTACTCTGTTGTCTTTCCCAGTAGATTTCACTCACTGTCAAAGGCAATCAAACAAGGAAGCTATATTTTTCATATGCCTTCCTTAAACTGTGTGAGAGATACTGGCATCTGAAAATTAGAATTTTGGATGCAGTGGTTCAACAGGCTACTTCCTTGAATAATAACATGCATACAAAGTCCATTTTGCAAGCGCATCACATAACTCAAATATCTATTATCTACCATATTGCAAGCCGACTGAACTCACATACATGATCTGTGCTATTTTAATATCTGTTAGCTTAATTTTCTCACATATGACATCATTTGGGGCAGACTGTCTTTCTTGTGTGTTTCATAGTTCATTTTCAGAGGTTAACATATCAAATAAGTATATTTGATAGATCTAGCTTACCTAAAGGTACAAAGTTTTGACAGTGAGGGTGATTAATCATTGGAACAAGCTACGAAAGGACATAGTGTATTCTCCATCTCTTGAAATCTTCAGATCAGACTGGATGCCTTGCTGGAAGATTTGGTCAAACAAGTTAGTGGGCTTTTATTCCCAGTAACTGGAATGTTGGAGACAGAGATTCAAATCCCTATTTTGTCTGATTTGGAACAGAAACTTCAACCCTAGTCTCCCACCTATATGCCCTAATCACAGGGCTATGGAATATTCCACTGTAGGTTTCTCTCAGTAGCTTCTATTGAAGCTCTTCCATTTTGGATAAAATAAATAATCATTGGAGTAGGCATTGAAACCCAGGTTTCTAGTGTTTGTGCCAACCCTGGGGCCTATAGAGTCATTCTCAATATTTAAGTTTTTTGGTTTTGTTTTTTTATACAGCTCTACTGGAGAGATTGAGAGAGCTCCATCCCAGAATATGAGTTAGCTCAATAGTGAGGGCTCTTGTCTGAGCGGGAAGATCTGGGTTCAAGTGTGTGCCCCAAAACAGGCAGAGTGGGGATTAGAACTCTGGTCTTCTACATTCTAGCTGAGTTCTCTAACCATGAGATGATATACAGAATGGGGGGAGTGTGACATGCCCGGCATTCAAATGTATACACCACTTACCCCATGTACATAGGAGTCTTTGGCACTCCTCCAAGTCAGTGACCGGATTGGGAAAAACTGGCACTACTTCTCCAACACCAACTTACTCATGCTGTTAAAATAAAACCAGATTCACAACAGGTCACATTGATCTGTGTCCAATCCCACCTCTTTTCTACAATGTTTGAATGCTGTGAGGCTGGCTGATCATCATCCACACACAAGCCATTATTTGATGCAATTTCCTAGATCAAATGTTCTGCCAGCTGGCCTATCAAGGCTCACAAACATCTGTTCAGGCTGTATAATTATTGAGTTAATGGAGTGACCTGGATGCAGAGTATTGTTTATGGTACTGAATCTGTCATTCATCTGTGAGAGAAGATGATCAGGTTACTATTCCAGTTTTCAGTCTTCTCAGGCCAGGCTACGGTGCCTCCATAGTCCTTGAAAGGGGCTGAGCCCTTGTAGTGATCTGTTCAATTTATATTAAACATTCTATAGAGGCTGCCTATTTCTCTATCGGTTTAGTTTGTTTGTCCACATTAGCAGGTCAGGTATTTGCCTGGTCGTAGCAGTAATGAATGCAGGCAGTGATCCAAGAAGAAATTGTTTGAGCAGACATCGGACGACCTTTCATTCTGTTGGCCACTGTGACGAACAGCTGCATGGATTTGCAGAATGGCTTGGTCCGTTCAATGTAGAAGGCTAGTGCTCTTCTGACATCTAGGGAATGCAGCCAATGCTCCTCCGACTTATGGGGCTTTGGAAAAAAGATGGGCAGATAAATCTCCTGGGCCCTATGAAACTCGGCAGGAAGGCTGAGTGTGAACGCAATTGGACCTTGTCTTTGTAAAAGACTGTATAGGGCAGTTCTGAGGTAAGTGCCCTAATCTCAGAGACCCTGCGGGCTGCAGTTATTGCAACCAAGAATGCAACCTTCCAAGAAAGGAGGAGAGAATAGGAAACCAGAGGCTCGAAGGGGTGTGTGCCATGAGCTGGGATAGCATGAGATTTAGGTCCCACAGAGGGACTGGGTCCCTGACAAGCGGATAGAGGTGCTCAAGGCCATTGAGGAACCTGGCAGTCATGCCGTGGGCAAAAACCGACCTGCCCTCTAGTGGCAGATGGAAAGCTGAAATAGTAGCCATATGGACTTTAATAGATGACAAAGACAGGCCTTGGGGCTTGAGGTGCAGAACGTAGTCCAGGAATAACAGCAGTGAAGCCTGCCCAGGCCGAATGCCTTTATTTGAGGACCAGTACATAAACTGTCTCCACTTGGCCGTGTAGGTCACTCTAGTGGAAGGCCTTCTGCTGCCCAGCAAGACTTGCTGAACTCTGGCCGAGCACTCCTGCTCCTCTTCATTTAGCTGTGCCACAGCCAAGCCACCAGATGCAATGCTGCCAGGTTCAGGTGCAGGGGGGGCGCTGTGGTTTTGTGACAGAAAATCCAGCCGGAGTGGTAACTGAAATGGAGCCACCATGAAGAGGTCCAGCAGCGTGCCGAACCAGTGCTGGTGTGGCCAAGCTGGCGTTATGAGGATCACCTTCACTCTGTCTTGCTTGATCTTCATGAGAAGTCTGTGGATCAGTGGAACTGGGGGAACGGCGTACATTAGAGCTTCCAACCATGGGAGCAGAAAAGCATCCGATAGCCTCTGTCAGACGCCTGAAAGGAGCAGAAGTCGTGGCATTCCCTGTTGAGTCTGGATGCAAACAGGTCCACCCGGGGAGTACCCAACCTGTGGAAGATGATGCTGATCCCCTCCAGATGGAGAGACCATTGATGGTGAGACGAGAAAGTCCTGCTGAAATGATCTGCCAAAGCATTCCTGGCCCCGGGGAGGTGTGTGACTACGAGATGGAAGTCTTATTGCACACAGATGTCCATAGTCTGAGAGCTTTCTGGCAAAGGGCAGGTGACTTGGCTCTGCCTTGCTTGTTGATATAGAACATAGCCGCTGTATTCTCTGTCAGGACCTGGACCACCCTGTTTTTCAGGTGAGGTAGGAAGGCCATGGCAGGCCAAGTGGACCACTTTAAGCTCCCTGACATTGATGTGTAGTGAACAATTGAGTCGGGACCAAATTGTGTCGAGCACACCGTGGTTCGAGGTCAGCCAGAACCAGGCCGAACGAAAGCAGGGTAGACTATCGAGGAAAAAGCAGGGGGGTGGATCCTGGGCAGTGGCTTGGGCGTTGTTCTCAGACGCATTCTCAAAATGCCTGCTTCTGGCTGCCCTGATCTTGAGAGGGGCCAAGCTCGGCAAAGGAGCAGGAAGATGAAAGGTGCTGTTGCTTAAACTCCTTGTCTTTTTCCTTTTGTGTAGGAGCTGGACCGGGGAAAGCTCCACAACTTTGATGGAGGCGGCGGCTGGAATGACTTTCTAGCCCGTTGAGGGGTGTACAGGCCCAAGGACAGGAGGGTGGCATAGGAGTCTTTAAGGCTGTGGAGCCATGCATCAGTCAGCTCTGAGAAGAGCCCTGCTCTCTCAAATGGGATATTGTGGAGGGTAGTTTGCATCTCCTGGGACAGCCTGGAGGATGTGACCAGGAGTTGTGCCTCATGACCACTACAGAGGCAACCACCATGGCTGTTGAGTCCATAGTGTCCCAGGCCAGCTAGAGGGCGCCTCCCGCCACTGCTTTACCCTCATCCACTAAGGTGGCAAACTCCTCGGCTTGGTCCTCTGGAAGGCCCTTCTTGAACTTGCTGATGGAGTCCCACAAGCTGAAATTGTACCTGCCTAGCAGGGCCTGATGGTTAGACACCTGAAATTGTGGGGGACAGAGGTGGATCCCTGGCTGGGCTAGGGGGGGTCTGACCACAGTGGTACCCCTGTGCAGCTCTGGGGCAAGCACGTGACCTGACACAGGTCCTTTGTCCAAAGCCCCCTTGTCCTGCGGTGCCCACGGGCCCTTGGGCACTGGCAAAGGGGAATGGTGCTGGGTGGGTTCTGTAGCCAGCGGTGCACTGCACACTAATGCCAAAGTACTAGGCATGGAATTTGACCGGAGGGCTCTGAGGCTGGACGAAGCACAGCCTCCGTGAGGAGGGCTCTCAAGCGGATATCCCACTCCTTCTGGGATCTAGGGTGAAAGTTCTTGCAGATCCTGCACTTGTCTTTTCTGTGTGATTCCCCCAGACACTTGAAACAGCTGTTGTGGGAGTCACGATGGGCATCAGCTGGGTACACGATGAACTTGGCTTAAAGCATGGGGCATGCCCCACTTTGCAGCGAAATCCCAGCTGGGACTCTAATTACTAAAACTATGTGACACTTAACAGTCAAACTAAGTACCTAAAAACTAACTACAAAGGAGACAGAACAATGGGCTGAAAGAATCACTAATGTTCTTGCAATGGAAGACAGGGCATTCCAACCAACCATCACAGATGGTAAGAAAGAACTGAGAGGGTGTACAGCTGGTGGCGCCTGATATACTGATGCATGAGCACGGCCGTCGGGGGCACTGCAGCCGACCCTACAGATACTATTAGGGCAAAAGTCTCCATGGGCACGCACACACCTAGAATGGAATTGGCATGAGCAAGTACTTGAACAAGAACCACGGATTCCAGTGGGACTATGTGTACAAGGTTTACTCATCTGACTGAGAGTTTTCTAACGGGGGGTGCTCCTGTGCCTGTAGTGAATGGGAGCAGGATTGGGCACTAGACTCTTATCAAGGTTTAATTTGTAAATCTCAGCCACACAGAAAAATTCACACCAAAAAACTGCTCTCTGTTTGGAAGTAACTTTATTAACAATAAGCACAAGATGTGTATGATCACTATTACACCGGGATCATTCTATCCAAAGAAATGAAAGATTGATAAACTGTGTTTTTCAAACATCAGACTAAGTACATTGTTTTGAGGCAGCCTCAGTCACCCTTGAGAGAACAAAGGATTTGGAAAAGCTACTTAACCATGTAGCAAGCATAATGTTTTTCTCAATGTGATAGCAAGGCCTAGTTTGCCAGTTGGAGGACTTAATGTGGCTCTGAACTCCCAGGCTCATGAAGGCTACTACTTCTGTCTCAAGAGGCAAGGGTACAAGTGGCACTACTCATGCACTAATTTGCACTGGCAAGTTTTTGGAATGTCAAGGACATCTGCCTGAGAATGACACTGAAGGTACATCTGCACTGCAAAGAAACCTCTGCAGCAGTGTGTCTCAGAGCCTGGTCAACTTATGCGGGCACAGAGGGCTTGTGCTACTGGGCTAAACATAGCAGAGTAGATGTTCCCATTTGACTTAGAGCCTAGACTCAAAGCCAGCTAGGAGAGTGGGTCCCAGGCTCAAAGCACAAGCGGGAATGTCAACACTGCTATTTTTAGCCCCATAGCACAAGCCCCATGAGCACGAACTCTGAGACTTCCTGCTATGGGTTTATTTTTGAAGTGTAGACATACCCTAAATCCCCTCTTTCTGGATAATGAAGTAGTTTTGCTCAGGCTGTGATCAGGGCTGGCTCCAGGTTTTCTGCCACTCCAAGTGGCAAAAAAAAGAAAAAGCTGCAGCAGCGCGATCGCACCGCTCCGCTCTTCGGTGGCAGGTCCTTCGTTCCAACAGGGACTGAGGGACCTGCCACCGAAGACCCAGACATGCCACTCCAGTAGAAACCGGAGTGCCCCTTGATATTGGTTGCCCCAAGCACCTGCTTCCTTAGCTGGTGCTTGGAGCTGGCCCTGGCTGTGATAGTGGGAGGAAGGGCCGAAATCAACCAGAGAGAGAACTTGTGTATTTTACTCTTTTATATTTAGGGTTGGCAGAACTTGTTTTAGAAATAATTTTGACAGATAATGTTTAATTTTAAGCATTTTTTCCCATTTTTATTTATTTAAACTTTCACAATTGCACAAAATTATGGGTTTTAAGCATTTTTTAATTTCTATCAGTTTAAATTTTCACAGTTGCAGGAAATTATGGGGGGGGGTGTCAGACAATAATTATTTAATGACAGCAGACATTGGGATCCAAAAATTAAAGCTTTCTAACCACTAGAACACACATTTTCAACATCACATATGAAAATATACAAAGTAAATATCCTCTCATAGGTTCTCAAACTGCATTTTTCTTATTTCACCTATCTGTAAATTTTGATTATTATAGATGGATATTTTCCCCACTGGTTTGTGTATATGCTGTGAAATTGATGTTTACTGACGTTCACCAATAAAAATATAATCCTTCCAAGCCTTTGTATATTTATATATTCCATTTGGTACTGGTTTTTCCTTCAATTAGAGTGTGATAACTAATACATACTAATAAACAGCAGAGAACCCCTCAAATCCATAGTTTTGCCCCTCACATGCATATATCTTTGGAGGATTAGAGCCTTCATTACTATACACACTTTATAATCCACACAGAAAGGGGTTAATCGCCCCATTTATCAGCAAAATTTAAATAGAGGCAGTGCTGTAATGAGATCTTGAATTACTAACAATGAGTTATCTTTACAAAGTATGCTGTGGTAAATTTATTTGTATTTTAGAAAGAATTATAAATAAGTAAAACAGAACTGAAATTGCCAAAATAAATGAAGAAAATGTAGTGATGAATTATCTCAGCTCTTTGTTAAATTTGTTCCCGTGCTCACTAATCTGCAGTGTCTCGCAGGCATGAGTGTGAATTAATGATACTGTAATATTTTAGCATATTGTAATATCAGAAACATTTTGATACAGATGACATGATAATGTATTTGAAAGTGCAAAGGGTTAGGATTAAACAAACTTCCATAGATTTCAATGTATGATGAATTATGTATTTGAAATTAACTGGTTAGATTAGTTTTCCTGTGCTATTATTGTGCATGACCATTTTAGGACTAACTAAGAATACAAGATAGCAGTATACATATGTAACAAAAAAACCCTAAGACCACACATCAGAGAAAAGTTCACAATTAGCTGCAAGTATTCACACTGGCAATGATGGAAGTGCAACTGACTTCAAGGGACACAGTGTGTAATTTAAAACAAAATTAAACAAACCAACTCCAAAATGGTTATTAACCAAAATGGTAACCCCATGCTCTGGCTGTCCCTAAGCCTCTGACTGCCAGAAGCTGGGACTGGATGACGGGGGATTGCTCAATAATTACCCTGTTCTGTTCATTCTCTCTAAGCATCTGGCATCAACCACTGTCAGAAGACAGGATACTGGGTGAGATGGACCACTGGTCTGATCCAGTATGGCCAGTCTTATGTTCTAACCCAGGGAATCAATTTAAGGAGGAAGTATTTGATCTAATTTGCACAGGCAGTTGCTTGTAAAATAAAAGCTATATGTTCTCTAGTCTTGTGCAGGTGCTCTGGGGCAAAGTGGGTGTTTGACAGGAGTATTAGCTGACCCCTGCTAAACAAAGAGTTAATACCCCTCAGCAGGTGCTTAAAGGAAAGGGATCTGAGAATGGTTGTTCTGGGAGGAGAATGCCATTAAGAAGGTAGTGCTCTGCACAAAGAGCCATGGCATGATGCTGTGGAGATTTTTTGTTCACATGAACTTATTTGGATTTCTTGTTATAAAGGTTATGCCTTAAGAAACAGGCCTTGCTGACTGTGACTTGGTTTTTTTTCCTGTTGAGTCATTCCAGCAGCTTACTGGGTGAAAGAAGGTACAGGGATTCTCTCCTCTATCCAGGAGCCAGACAGAACACAACTCCCTAATACTGTGGGGGCACCTAGCCGTCCATAGCCCTTGCTATGCAGTGCCCAGCCAGACTGGGACTATGGTTAGGCCCTTTTTCACCATGCACAGACTCGGAAGGATAGGGAGGCATGCATAGCTGCAAATTTCTGCAGCACACATAACACTGTCCAGCATGCTCCCTACCATCACACCTTTCCTTGGTGGAATGGGGCATTCTGCTCATGAGCTACATCTCCACTCTCCTTGGTCCCTCAGTGAAGCAGAATTTAGTCCTAAGAGCTTTAGAAAGCCGCAGCCCTACATGGACCCTTCTCAGCTCTTTCACTAAAGCTCCCACTTGCACCTGCAGACTGTTCTGACTAGCTGCCTGTCCCAACTCAAAAGCAGGAGACGTCCAGGATAAAACCAGCTTCCCAGGTAACAGCACAATCTGTATTATGCGCAATATGCCTCAGCTTTGAAAATGACATTTTAATGTGTTTTCTATTCTGAGTTTACTCCATTGCACCCCAAGCTTTATTTACCGCATCTGCTTCTCGTTTTCTTGGAATCAGTAATGAGAGAGATTAATAGGAAGAAGGATGAAATGCTTGTCTATGGTTTTGACTTCCAGCACAAACTGCCCTGCACTGCTAGGGATGATATCACACATTACATTTCAAATGGTCTATAGATCTCCCCCCAGCTTTATCAGATAGAATTTAAGTATTCTTAAAGTTGAATACAAAAGAGAAAAAGTCCCTAATAAGCCAAGAACACTGGCTTTCCCCTTGAGATCCATTCCAAGAACAAATAAATTAAGCACACTTCTTTATTAATGATTCTATTCAACCAAAAGAAACAGCTGCAGTTTCTCCCATAGTAGTCACATCTAAGGAACTCTATATCTCTCTAAGCAGCAAGTGGTGAGTGATGCTTCCTGAGTCTCATAGCTTTGCAAGCAGATAATAAATGCTGTCAGCCATGAAAGAGCAGGGTCAGATCAGACAAAGCTAGACACAGATGCCTCTCCCTCCACCGTTAAGTGGAGCGGGCCCACTGATGTTCATGCTTCAGTTCCATAAAGTATGAAGTATAAGTTGCCTCTCCTTAGCAGAGCTCTCCTGTGACAATGTCGCAATCACCATCTTGGTCACCACCAGGGATGAACCTGCAGAGCTAATGTGTAGGACACTTCACTATAGTTTGACTTAAAGGACTATAGTCCTGACTGACCACCCATTGGATTCATTGGCAAGACTTACTTCCGTGGGTGTTGGATTGGGCTCTAAATCCCTAGCTGGCAGCTGTGTCACAATCATATCCTGTGGAGCAGGGACAACAGGACTTTGGGCCCTAAGGGCAATGAAGATGTCTGCCCCTTTATTGCAGCCATAACTACACCTCTACCTCGATATAATGCTATCCTCAGGGGCCAAAATAATCTTACTGTGTTACAGGTGAAACTGCGTTTATTGAACTTGCTTTGATCCACTGGAGTGCACAGCCCTGCTCCCTTGGAGCACTGCTTTACTGCGTTATATCCGAATTCGTGTTATATCGGGTCGTGTTATATCGAGGTAGAGGTGTATTGCACTGCAAGGCCTTCTGTGCTCCTGTTTAACAGGAAACTCATAGTCTCATAGACTTTAAGGTCAGAAGGGACCATTATGATCATCTAGTCTGACCTCCTGCACAATGCAGGCCACAGAATCTCACCCACCCACTCCTGTAACTAACCCCTAACCTATGTCTGAGTAACTGAAGTCCTCAAATCGTGGTCTGAAGACCTCAAACTGCAAAGAATCCTCCAGCAAGTGACTCGTGCCACATGTTGCAGAGGAAGGCGAAAAACCTCCAGGGCCTCTACCAATCTGCCCTGGAGGAAAATTCCTTCCTGACCCCAACTATAGTGATCAGTTAAATCTTGTGCACGTGGGCAGGACTCACCAGCCAGCACCCAGGAAAGAATTCTCTGTAGAAGCTCAGATCCCATTCCATCTAACATCCCATCACAGACCACTTGGCATACTTACCTGCTGATAATCAAAGATCAGTTGCCAAATTAATTGCCAAAATTAGGCTATCCCATCATACCATCCCTTCCATAAACTTATCAAGCTTAGTCTTAAAGCCAGTTATGTCTTTTGCCCCCACTACTCCCCTTGGAAGGCTGTTCCAGAATTTCACCTTTGTCTAATTTCAAGTCTAAACTTCCTAGTGTCCAGTTTATATCCATTTGTTCCTGTGTCCACATTGGTACTAAGCTTAAATAATTCCTTTCCCTCCCTAATATTTATCCCTTTGATATATTTATAAAGAGCAATCATATCCCCCCTCAACCTTCTTTTGGTTAGGCTGAACAAGTCAAGCTCTTTGAGTCTCCTTTCATAAGATAGATTTTCCATTCCTTGGATCATCCTAGTAGCCCTTCTCTGTACCTGTTCCAGTTTGAATTCATCCTTCTTCAGCACGGGAGACCAGAACTGCACACGGTATTCCAGATGAGCTCCTAACTCTCTCCACAAACACACGCACAGACCAGGTCTGGACACACTACATACCTGCCCATCTGATGTGGGGTAAATGGGGGTTAAGGGTGGGAAAAAGAAGGGGCCAACTGACAGCTTCATGGGGGATGCAAGGTTTGCTTGAACAGGCTCTGAAAAAAGGTGATATATTAATACTGGTATTTCTGAAGTACTGGCAGCAATTAAACTATCATCAACGCACAACAATTTTCTTGCACAGATTTCTTAATAGGAAAATAAGTGGTCTGAGCATCATAATGAATGTTCTTTGTGCCACCAGCAGCTTAAATCTCATAACTCTCTTTTGATACATTGCACTTCTCGGTAGGAACATTAAACATGGTTTGAATTGTTGATACCCAGAAGCTTTAAAAAAAAATTAAAAAAAAACAACCTGTCTTTGCGGATTAGTTTTCCTCTAAGTGGCTTTTAAATCTCTTTGGCAGTCTATCAAAAGCTGCAGTATTTATGAGTTCGTTTAAAGGTTTTTGATTGAATACTAGCTGACAGCATCATGAGGACCTTTGAGCAGAAAATATCACCATTTACAATGGGGAAACATTACAGTGAAACACAGAATTACCTTGCAATAAGTTATGGGAAATTTATGCCCAGTTTCAGACAACGTGGACTTGTCATTTAGAATAGGCTGACCACTCAGCTAAAATCAATGACGGCTGCAGACACGGAGGCCCTTTGAAATTCAGGCCCAAGGGCCCAGATTCTCAAAGATGTTTAGGCCTTTAGCTCCCATTGAAAATAATGGTGATAAGCACCTAAGTAACCTGGATGATCTGGTGTAAGGCAGCTGAAGTTGGGCATTGCAAGTCAGTGGCTGCTTTTCTAAAATTTGGCCTGAATGTAATTTAGGGTTTTGCCAGGTCTGCTGTGAATGCTTTAAAATCTGATGAAATACCTTAACAAGGCAAGTGGGGTTTACACACTAGGAACTTGTTACTGCAGCCCTTACTCAGGGGTGTAGTCCTACTAAAGTCAATGGGGCTATTTTTATAAGGATTACTCCCAGAGAGTGGAATACAGGAGGGAAAAAGCCGACCTGAGGTGACTGTTGTTTTAATCACACACAAATCACATGGGTTATTACTGTGCAAATGCCCTTGCATTCCGGAGGTGAAACCCCCTACAAACCAAAAATATTTTAGAAAAGAGACCAGTGCAGTTGGGCAGGTGTTCTGCTGCACTATCAGCAGGAGACAGCTGGATTCTAAAGCTGGAAGGGACATGTTCACTCTCTGAGTAGAAGAGGAAGGTGCTGAGAATGTCTATAATCAAGCCTATCTGTCCATTCTATACAGGCATTAACAGGGGATTGAGGAGGAGGCTGCAACTCCTCCCCTGTGGGTTGGAGGGAGTCAATTATCTTTCACCAAAAAGGGCAGCGCAGAAGGAAAGGATGAACCTGGGATACAGAATGGAAGAAGTAACTAGCTGCCGAAATGGAGCGAGTGGGCTTTCTCCATTCTCAGTTGCTAAAAAGGGAGGGGGAGCTGCAGTCAGAAAAGCACAGAAAAATTGGTGGAGAACCCAAGCAATGAGTATTTTGAAAACCACAGTTCAAAGACCCCAGTAGGGTGACACTGCTGATGCAGAAGATGCTGTGTAGAGAAGATTAGAGAGCTGATGAAAATGTCTTTTCAAACTAATTTTCTCAACTCTGCTAAGCAGTAAATGGCATGTCTAGAGTTTTTCCGTACCAGTATTACTTGATTTCATTGCTGTGGGAGATTATAAAGCTTCTCCTATCAGATAATGCTGCTGCTATCAAGTGGTGACAGAATGGGGCTCTTCACCAATACACATTTCCCATGAAAACTTGCTATCTTGCACAGAATTTGACAATCATTTATTATTCTGTGCACTAACACTGCTGGAAATGCTTGAAGCTGTATTCAAAGAAAGTAACCCTGTTGGTTTATTAAAAATTCTTGTGCTACATTCATAATTATCACCTTACAATAGGTATTACACAGTTTCCAGAAGTTGTGAGAAGTATTTTTAACAGATGTCATTTGGGTTTTATGCAAAATATACTTAAAAGATTTCAGAAATCCCCTTCTTACAATTAGACAGTGCAATGCTTAGTTCTAGCTATTGTGCAAGGAGAAAAGAAAAATCATTCTGTTCAATAAAAGTTTCAGGGTAACACTTCTGTTATAGTAAAAAGCGGGATCTATGAAGTTACTGGAGTTTCTGTCCCTTATAGCAACCTGGTTCCTGGCAGCTAGCTAAGCTGTCCTGCCTAGGCATAATCAAATATTCCCTCATTCCTTTCACATGTTGTTGGTGATCACGAAAAAGGACTGGAGCCCTTCGGAAAAGGTGATGTGCCCTGGGTGAGTGGAGTTTTGCCAGGCTGGTTCCATGCACCAGAGTGTAGGCAACAGCATGTCCCACTTGCAGAGGGAATGTGAACTGGAAGCTTATAAAACATTTTTGCCTACCACTTTGCCCCTGCAGCCCTGGTCATTCCCTGCAGCACAGCCAAAACCACTGTGCAAATGCCAAGGCCTATGGCTAAGATGGTAAACAGTTTGTTCCAGCAACTGTAGGGATGTGTACTGTATCCTTTGCCCCCCTGACTGGCTGAGAGTATCACCTGCTGAACCCCGAATAATCCGTGGCCCAGAATCAATCCCTGCAGCAAGGCACCATCAATACAGTAAATGTATCCAACTCAATCCCACTCCCACCCTTGTATGTTTGCTGCTCCCACCTCTGCCACGTACCCAGTACAGAGGCTTTTCAAAGGGGAATGATAAGTTAGTTATGTAATTTCACAATTTTCACTTCCCTTTTGTGACTCACAGTCCAAGTGCCTTTTAGACGTACCATGGATAGCAGCACAATAGTCAACTACAGATAGTTCTAATTTAAAAACAAAATACATCAATACTGCTTGGTGGAGAGGATGAAGTTTACATGCCAGATAAGTATTTATTTATTTTTATCTTGCAAAAAGCAGTGGAAGTTAACTCATTTTTAAATACCATATATGCATAGGTTTTGGTTTTGTTTAAATGAAATTGTTCTTGTTTTTCAGTGCAACAGTACCATATACTACTGTGTCAACAGTATCTGACTACTTGGGTTAGCCCAGGATGCTCTGACAAGGAAGGGCTGAACACCTCCTGTGAGCCAGCAGTTCCCACTGAAATCAACGGTAGATGTGGAAAATTAAGCTCCTCGTAGGGCCTAGCCCATAATGCTTTGCAATAGTGTAACAGACTATAGTAGTACGTTCACTTTTACAAAACTATGATAAATCTTGTACAAAATATGCCTTGTGAGGTATTGTTTAAAAACTCATGACTCGCTGATCGTTATTGTCCTGATATAATATGTCTGGCAACATTGTATGTAAAGTTAGTAACATCATACAGTAGAATCTTATAAGGCATATTCCAATTCTGGGGAAGCAGCCCAAACCAGTTCCTCAGAGACAAAAGAAAAATGGACGCTTCTGCCAGGTGTCAACAAAATCAATTGGACAATCACCTGGGTAAGCAGCCATTCTTCGGCAGGAAGAAGGGTGTGAGCAATGAATTTTCATCTTGGGAGATAGATTTGCTGCCACCTGAACCCCAGCTAGAGATGATTCTTTAAGAGGAGGAAAAGATATAAAAATGAGGAACAGAGGACACAAATCACCTCTCTCCTCCCTTTCTATCTGCTCATGGCATTAACGACACCTGAAGAAACACTGAATGGGGGGAGGAAGCCTGACTGAAAGAGTTGAGCCAGTAAAAGCATGTGGTGAGAAAAACCTTTGCTTTGAATTCACTTAGCTTGATAAGTTAGGTATTAGTTTGTGTTTTACCTTTTATTTCTTTGTAACCAATTCTGACTTTTATACCTCATTACTCATAATCACTTAAAATCTATATTTCTGTAGTTAATAAACTTGTTTTATTTAAACCAGTGTGTTTGGACTGAAGTGTTTGGGAACCTCCATTTGAGATAACAGTGCTTGTGCATATCATTTTCTATTAATGAAATAACGGACCTTCTATGAACTTGTATTGTCCAGGACGGTGCTGGGCAGTACAAGATGCACACTTCTGGGGACAAGTTTGGGACTGAGAATTTGCTGGTGTCACTCTGTAATATAATTCAGGAGTGACTGGCTAGAACATTCATATCTTTCAGCTGGGAGTGATTTTGCATGCTAGAGGCTGTGTTTGAACAGGCCAGGAGTCGTTGTTCTCATAGCAAAGCAGTGTAAAAGGCAATGCCAGGTTGAGAACTGAGGAGACACAGCTGTTCAACAGTCCAGATTGTACCCTGCGGAATGTCACAAATAGGAAGGCAGATTGGAACTGCTGTTTATTCCTTTAACTCACCAGCTGCAATTCACCCTATGCACAAATCTTGCAGACCACTTGGGTCCTGCTTAAGCCCACAGAATTTAAAATGGATTTAAGTGGTGCACAGCTTGGTGTTGGTTCTCTGCAGCCAGGGGTTTTTTAATCCATATGGCGTGCTGAGTATTCTCACCTCTCGAAGACTTGGGTGGGAAATGAAGATACTCACAGGAAATGTTTAGCTCTTTGCAGGGATCTGGTTTTTTTCATATGAGACTAGACATGCTAACCCTGAATCTAACCTTGTCGTACTAGCATCATGTTAACTAGAAATGACAAAACATACCATGAAAAAAATAGGAATAGTAGACTATGTATATATATTTACATCTACATATAGAAACTTCTTTTACTTGGAGATTCTATAAGCCACTGCCTGCAATAGCATCCATCCTATAGGTAAT
The DNA here is from genome assembly GCF_025201925.1 of Gopherus flavomarginatus. Taxonomy (NCBI): domain Eukaryota; kingdom Metazoa; phylum Chordata; order Testudines; family Testudinidae; genus Gopherus; species Gopherus flavomarginatus. The sequence goes on along the minus strand of NC_066617.1, from coordinate 320,186,030 downwards.
ATTAGAGATGATTCTTAAGAGACTGAGGAGATGGGGTTATGAGGTGAGCCCATCTGTGTGAGCACCTTATCCAGCCATTGCAATGGTCCGTGCAGATGAATCTCAATCCAGCAAGGAGTGCTTGTAACATCCTGGCGATGATACTCTGCTCCCCAGCCCTACAAAAATACCAAAGGATCAAAAGGTGAGTTTCTTTTTCATTGTAATTCCATCACTAAAGGCCCAGCCTCATTGCAGCCAGTGGGAAAGTGGCCAGTGACATCAACTAAGTTGCCAGCATTTAATACATTTCTCTAGGGACAACTTCTCCAACAAGTGGGGGAGCTTTAAGGGCCAGAACTGTCTGTGCATTTCAGTGAATTTAAGATTATTGGTGACACGATTATCTAAAAGTTTGTGGTTCAGACAAATGTTTGAATACTGAGACTCCTACAAGACCCCATTAGCCTCTTCTAATTTACACAGTTTATTTATAGGCTTTTCCATCCACCATCAACCCCCTTCCTCTTCTGGCGATTCTGACCTGCAATTGTCCCTTATGGGGAGGCTCCATAGCTTTCTCATTCGGGGTTCTTGAGGGCATGGGTTTCTCTCCCCATGCCTTTCTTCTAATGTGTGTGTGCGGGGGAGGTTCCTCCTTTCTTTCAGTCTCCTCTAGGGTGGGGAACATTTTGGGCTTCACCCATTTGGGTATGTTCCCTTTCCCTATCTCATCATTCCTTCATCTCCTACTCCACCATTCTCACTTTGGATCTTCCCGTGTCCCTCATTTCCTATTTTCCTCTGTCTCCTCCATCAACTACACCCTCACCTCAAGAAAAGGTATATCGGGCATACGCACACCTGCTCGCTATTCCTCTCTATGCCTTGCTCTCACAGACCCCCCGGCAGTTCTCAACAGTTCTCCACAGTGGATCCTGTAGCAGGAGGCCACTCTGCCAGCTGCCCAGGACTCTGGCTGGGATCTGAGAGACCCCCAAGAGAGTGTGATGGCGTTAATAATGCACTGGAGTCCTGGAGTAACCGGGACAACCAGCAAGTCTGTTTCAGTGGGTGCAGAACTGAGTTCTTATTGTGCTGCATAAAATAAACCACAACATTCAGTATGAAATCTAGTGGAGCTACTATGCCTAATTTCAGCCCAAACACAGAAGGCCCAATTCTACCACACCTAGTGGGGCTATGTAGTCCCTTACTGTGCTGATTTCACTGAGTTAAGTGGATTGAGAGATTACAAGACTAGCTCAAGGTCACACTCCTGGGCAATGTCAGAGTCAGGAACAGAACTCCAATGTCAATAGGACTAAGCACAAACTAAGACACTAGTCAGCATGAGTGGGTTTGGCAGGAGCAGGCACTTTTGGTGGGTCACTGAGCAAAGATGCTGAGGTTTATCTATGTTGCTGTTGATCTGGAGGGCTAATAGGTTTGTCATCACCAAAGAGACATTTACTTTAACATGGTGGAATTTTTACAGGGAGAAGAGTTTAGCTTTGGGGCCTGTCAAACAGGCTCCTTTTAATCAATTAGTGTCATTCTGGGCTGCAATGAAGTCAGTTTACATTAAAGTTCTGGAAAAGTTTTCATAAAAACTCTTTTCTTTACATTGGCCCCAGTTTATCTACCAGATCTCCTGGATCTGTAATACTGGTGTGTTCTGTACTCTTTTTTCATCAGAAAGTGCATAGACAGTAGAACAAATGTCAGAACTGCCTAAGCCCCTCACTTTATTGGCAGTACTGCCAATCTGAGGGGGGGCGGGAGGGGGAGATCAAAGTTTGTGTACATCTGCCCAGTTTGGTGCATAGAACAGTGACAACATTGCAGTAAGCCAGATGTTTAGGTGGCTGGACAGCTCCCTCTCGTGGCAGCTTGAACACATTCTCAGGCTCTTTAACGGGTTTGTTACTATTCATGCTGCACACTCAAACCCACCGTGACTAAAATGGCAAGGAACTGTGACTTCTGCTTGTGTCTCTATCAAAGAAAGTTACTCCAACTCCACTGCTGCTTATGAACTACCTGCCCTGGGCTGCAGCTGGAATTCTTGGCTCCCAGTACTAAAATGAAGCTGGAAGCTTAAGCAGATGGAGGAGCTCTCTGGAGTGATTAGAAAGGGAGTGCAATCAAAACTACGGGCAAAATTCTAGGCTTGTTGTCTTGTCCCATATGATTGCGTTGGGGATGGCAGTGACTAAGTGGAGGGTCCAAGAGGCAATTTGCCAGCATAGAGCAAATGGCTCAGGGGTCTGGAGGCAATGAACTCAGCAGACATCCATCCTGGCGGCTCCAAGTAGGAGCAGCACAGGCCCCTCCAAGCAGGTTGTGTCATCAGCAGTCTACATGAAGGGAGCCTGGGGCTTGGCCATGCCCCAGATCAGCAAGCTATGCAGTCCCTTGAAGCTGTGCAGCACCACAGTAAGTCTGTTTTCCAGGTCCTCTCCTTAGCACTACGGCCTCGGCAGTGACATCCAAGAGGAAGTGAACCAAACTGGGAGTCAGAAGACCTGGGTTTTGTTCCTGATACTGACAAGCTGTGTGATTGTAGAAGTCTCATTTAACCTCTCTGTGCCTCGGTTTCCCCATCTGCAACAGGGAAAATGATACCCACCTTTGTAAAGAACGTCGCTATCTATAGATGAAAAGCATTCTATATGTTCTTAGTATTATTACAGTTGTGATCCTAACCAGCCGCTGCATGGGTGCACTGGGGGAAGAAGGGACAGAAAGTGGCTTCTTGCACCCTCTGTCCCCCGTGGAGGAGAGGACAAGGTTTTGCTGCTAAAATGACCATAAGAGGACTCCCAAAGCAGTTTTCCAAGGAACAAATAAAGAGCAGCGATGAGGTTTGAAAAGATTGGAAATGGACCTCTCACATATTGATGATAGGGAGCCAAAAGGGTGATATAGTGTTTACAATTGTTTCAACAATGCAAGACGATAACATGTGAGCAGTCTGGTTCAGCATGAAAACACAACAGCATTCCCTGCCACTCAGGTTTGATTCCAGATAACACATCAAAGAGAGCGCCAGCGAGTTACTGAGATAATGAAGGTGTTGTGTGCACTTCCTGAACAAACATGCCCATTCATGTCGTCCACTAACAAAGAACACTGTTTTTGCCACTAATACTTGAGTTGTACAAGGCTTCAATTCCTTCTCAAACTAGAGCACAGCACAACAGTGCAGGTCCCGGCTTGGGAGACTTTGGCTTGCACTCTCAGGGAAAAAAAGTACCAGGAGATTTTTAATTTCCACAAAATGCAGATAGGACTTTGGTCCTTAAAGTTTTATAGGACAGGTCTGCACTCAGGAAGCTCTTCAGACACTTTGCAAGGAAGAGGAGGGGTTTGACCCTGCTGATATTCATTCTAGGCATATCAGCCCTGATTCTTGGCCCAAAAGCCCCGTCCCCTCTGGCATAAATACTGCAGTCATTTGGACAGCACCATTTCTTGTATAAAGCTGCAAAGACCTGTCAGTTATTACAAACAAGATCAACTAGACTGGGGGAGTCTTCCAGAGCTGAAGAAGTGCAGATTAAAACTTTCAGTCCCCTTTGGTTAGCTTTCTCCCAGAACTTCAATCATAAGCTCGAGGGGCATTGGGAGGGGTTTGTTCAGCCACCTGAAAGTCACCAGGCTCCTCTTAAGCTATGTCTTACGCTGGCAATTGAATGACACAACTTTTGCCATTCAGAAGTGTTAAACTTTAACAGAGGTGTTGAAGTATTTTGCTGGCAAAAGAGCCGACAAACAGCAGCTACACTGCCCGACTTTTAGCGTCACGGCTGTATCAACACAGCCGTGTCACTAAAAGCTGCGTAGTGTAGACGTGGCCTTAGTCAGGACAAGTTAATGGGAGATGGATGGGCCTGTGAGGCTATAAACTGTAATTGTAAATGAGAGGGCAAGCTGCCGGCAGAGCTCAAAAAGTTCTGTATTCTATCCCTTGCTCCTAAGCTTTGCCATTTTTCACTTAGGTCCGTATTTCCAAACCTGAGCGCCTAAAGTCAGGCTTCGAACTCTGCACCTAAACAGCAGTGGGCTGGTTTTCAGAGGTGCTGAGCAACCCCAACTCCAAAGGATACTGAATGGGAATGATGGGAACTCTGAAAATCATCCCACCTTTATCTAGGTGCCTATATACAGATTATGGAGTCTGACTTTGGGTACCTAGATGTGAAAATCTGGCCCTAGTCTCCAGTCTCCTCTTGCTGGAAAAGGGCACTGAGAAGATTGTAGAAAAATCAGCTCTAGCAAAATCTGATAGGTTCCAAGTTTCTGGAGAGCAGTTAGTCTGGCTTTAGACCAGGCCATGGCCCAGAAAAGCAACAGTCTCCTCAAATCAGTGGGCAGTTGTCTTCAATACTATTGATCATAAGGAGCTGCTAACTCATTAGCTGAACATGGCTGGGATGGATGAACAGCTCTGAAGAGATTCTCTTCGTTCCTTGTGGCGAGAGATCAGAAATGTGTGGAACACCATCAATTCCTATCAAGTTCAATGAAAACTGAAGGTGTTCAGCACCTCACAACTAGGCGTCATCACTTTCATTCTACAGCAACTAGTCTGTGAATTGTTTAGTAGCATTAATACATTTTTTTAATGTTGGTGGCTATATAAACTCTATTGGAAAAGATCAACCCAGTTAACTAATCCCTGGGATTTCCCTTTTCTTTCCAGAAAGGCAACAGAAGAGAAGGAATCCTTACTTTAACAAAGCTCATTCGGATAGTGCACATCTTGGTCAGCTCGTACACCACCTCAAAGCCATGGTTGACGGACTGGGCGAGCAACTGAGCAAAGAGCTGGTTGTTGAAAATCTTGAGGCTGCAGCCACTGGGGATCTTGCAGACAGTGGCTGGGTGGAAGCCATGCTGATAGTTACAGTTGCGGCTCTGTACAAAAATGCTGCTGTCACTCACGCATTCTGCATACACCTCACCACCAACATAATAGAGATGGACACCTTGAAAAGACAAAACCACAAGTTATTTCTCTGTAATACTTGACATATATTATATCAGGGCTTTATGCTTTGGCTACTTTACTTCTGTACAGTGTAACAAGGGGGCATGGCCTCCCTCAGAGACTAATGGAAGGAATCCCCGTCCACACCTTGGTGGGCGGAGCAAGGACACCCACACCCACCCTGCCGGAAGCAGGGGGGGTGGGACAGGAAGTATAAAGGGCAGACCCTGAAGCTCAGTTGGGCTACAGCCACCAAAGGAGACAGATGCCTCCCACCTGCTGCTAGAGTGGGAGCCTGAAGAGGACCTCAATTGTGCTAACTTGCCAGGATCGCCAAAGCTGCCAGCCAACCAGGACGCCGAGGAGCTGATGGGACTGTTGCTGACTACATGTTCTGAGGAGACAGAGGACAACCCCAAGACACAGGTACCATAGCAAAGGGAGTATAGAAAGTAGCCAAGGGACACCCGACTACAGTCCAGTTGTGTTGTTGCCTGAATCCAGGTCAGCGTGTTTCGGCTGGATCACTGCTGACCCATTGGCGGAACCATCTGCCAATGTTAAGGCCCTGGGCTGGAACCCGGTGGAGTAGGGTGGGCCCCCTACTGCCACCCCCACCCCAGGGCAGCAGCCTCCCCATTTTAGGCTCAGAGGCCTGCGTTTGTCTGCCGTTTGCCAGAGCTAGGATCTCAGACTCTTTGGTGCTCTGCCCTGTTTGCAGGCCCGAGCCCCTAGATTGCTTGTTCTTATTGGAAGGCCTGCGAGGTTCCAAATGATTACTTGGGACAACTAATGAAAAACAGGGTCGGGAGTGGTGGTCAGAGGTTCAAAATGAGGGATCCAGGTGGGGACACTGAGCAGAGGACTCCGGACAGTGCTCACTGCTCCTCAGAGATGTCTAGGGAGCCAGTAGATGCTGCCCAGTGGAACTCTGCCCAGAGGTGTGAGACTAGGGAAGACTGATACAGGCCCCACAGTCGCAAAGCACTCCCTCACCCAGTATCCTCCTCCTGGTATTGTAGATGGTGACCCGTGGCCAGTGCCAGGAGGAGGCTGACGAGGAGGTCTCACAACTTTGTGGGGACACCTATACGGTGTACAAAAACGAACAGGTGTGGGGAAAAGTGCAGCCAGAACCTCAGCAAGAGATGCTGGAGGAGCTGGAATAGGGGCTGCAACCTGGTGCATTCAAGATAGATGTGCGACAGGTTCTCCCTCACGCTGCAGAAGGGGCAAGTCTCGGGAATGGGGGTGAACTGCGCCAGATACACGCCCATGCTCACAGCTCCGTGGAAAGACCTGCCAACCGATGTCCCCAGCAGGCCAAGGGACCAAGGTGGAATAGAGGTTGGCCCACCAGGGCTCCTCACCCTCTACAGGTGGAAAGTAGTAAAGCCATTTGATGTTGGGGCGGGACACGAGGGTGAGGAAATGCAACGTGTGAGCATGAGCGTGTACAGTTGATCCCTAGGCGCAGTTCGAAAGCAGACCAGCTGCAGGGTACCCAGCTGGATAGGACTGTAAACGGGTGGGTTCTGGGGGAGCTCACGGAACAGGAGCCTGATAAAAAGGTCCGGAGGGCCCGGGGTGAGGGGCGGGCAGGGAGCTCCCTCTCACAGGGCCCGCTGCAGGAAAACGAGAGAAGATGTCGATAAGGCCGCCCCCACCTCCTGGAGTATGCGCAGGGGGGTCAGAAGGGTGGAGAGCCCCAGGCGTTGACCAAGCACCTGGGGATCCTCCAAGTCCCCCCGTTGTAGTCCAGGTCGTCTCCAATCCTGGTGGTTTCTGTCAGGACCAGCCTCCAGCGCACTGAGGGAGACTCTGCCCCCTGCACACGAAGCTGGTTGCCAAAAACAGCTTCTAGGTCTGGAGGAGGTCCTAGTAGAAGGCGGGCAGCTCGGAAAGGTCTCATGAAAGGCCTCTTGGGCGGAGAAGGAGGAGCTGCTGGTCGTATCAGAGCCCTCAGAGGTGGCGGAGGAAGGCGTGCACCAAAGTGCTCCACGCCGGACTACCTGCACCATGAAGGAGACTCTGCAGGGCCTGGAGGTGGGAGACATGGACCAGCTTTGGAGGCAGACCAGGTCCTGTCATCCCTCCTCCAGGTGGATACTCAGAACCCCAGTGCAGTCCTGGCCAGAAAAACTCCAGAGCTGTCCTCTGGAGCTGGGCCAGGAATTAGATTGCTTGTTGCTCTACCCTGCCTGAGGGGCTGAGCTTGTTAGACCACTCGGTTCTCTGCCCTGCCTGAGGCCAGAGCCCTGGACTACTTGCTGCCTGGCCCTGCTTAGAGAGCCATGGCCTCAGGGACTGCTAGTCCCCCACTAACCCTTGTCTTGCCAGAGGCCCAGGAGCAAGAGGGCATGGCCTCCCTTGGAGGCTGAGGGGGAGGGACGGACACCTAGTCCTACATACAGATACCAGCCAATTATTACTTCATCTGTGTAATTCCTGTATATCACCCTAATGGTAGTTATTGTAAAGTCACAAATTTCCTATATAAAATAATAAAATATTGCTACTGATACATATAAACATCTACATACATATACTTTAAATGTAACATATCACAATTATATTCCATACAAAACAAAAAACAAAAAAAAATTACACCAAAAGAACATTAAGGCTGCAAAATCAGCATACTACAAAGTTAGGAAATGCCAGAATTATGGTTGCCTGTGGAGTCTTAATTTCCTCCCCTGCACTCCCAATGCCTCATTCAGTACACAGAATGGATGGTGCTCTCTTACTGAGCAGTCATTCAGTAGTTATTAAATATTTTGGATGTTTTTCTACATTTTTAAATATATTGATTTCAATTACAACACAGAATACAAAGTGTACAGTGCTCACTTTATATTATTTTTGAACATTTTTACAGTGCAAATATTTGTAATCAAAAGAAATACTATTTTTCAATTCCCCTCATACAAGCACTGTAGTAAAATCTCAATCGTGAAAGTTCAACTTACAAATGTAGATTTTTTTTTGTTCCATAACTGCACTCAAAAACAAAACAATGTAAAACTTTAGAGCCTACAAGTCCACTTAGTCCTACTTTTTGTTCAGACAATCACTCAAACAAGTTTGTTTACATTTACAGGAGATAATGCTGCCCGCTTATTAGTTACAATGTCACCTGAAAGTGAGAACAGGCATTCGCATAGGAATTTTGTAGCCAGCATTGCAAGGTATTTATGTGTCAGATATGCTAAACATTCACATGCCCCTTTATGCTTGGCCACAGTTCCAGAGGACATGCTTCCATGCTGATGGTGCTTGTTTTAAAAAAAGTGTGTTAATTAAATTTGTGACTGAACTCCTTGGGGGAGAATTGCATGTCTTCTCTGTTTTACTCGCATTCTGCCATATATTTCATGTTATAGCAGTCTCAGATGTTGCTCGTTTTAAGAACAAAAACAACGAAGAGTTTTGTGGCACCTTAAAGACTAACAAATGTATTAGAGCATAAGCGCTAATAAGCCACTTCTTCAGATGTATGGAGTGAAAGTTACAGTAGGCAGGCATAAATATACAGCACAAGAAAAGATGGAAGTTGCCTTACCAAGTGGAGGATCAATGATTCAATTAGGGTGGATGTGTCCTATTCCCAATCGTTGACAAGAAGGTGTGAATGTCAACAGAGTAAAAATTACTTTTTGTAGTGCTAATGATGCCAATTTCATCAGGGTGGATGGCCCATACTCAACAGTTGATGGGAGATTACTTCCTGTAGTGACCCAGCCATTCTCAGTCTTTATTCAGGCCTAATTTGATGGTCTCAAGTTTACAAATGAATTCCAGTTCTGCAGATTCTCATTAAAGTCTGTTTTTGAAGTTTTTTTGTTGAATTGCCACTTTTAAGTCTGAAATTAAGTGTCCAGGGAGGTTAAAATGCTCTCCCACTGGTTTCTTAATGTTATAATTCTTGACATCTGTTCTGTGTCCATTTATTCTTTTGCGGAGAGACTGTCCAGTTTGGCCAATGTACATGGCAGAGGGGCATTGCTGCCAAATGATGGCACAGATCACATTAGTAGATGTGCAAGTGAACGAGCACCTTATGGTGTGGCTGATGTGGTTAGGTCCTGTCATGGTGTCACCTGAATAGATATGTGGACAGAGTTGGCAATGGGGTTTGTTGCAAGGGATGGTTTCTGGGTTGGTGTTTCTGTTGTGTATTGTGCGGTTGCTGGTGAGTATTTGCCTCACTGCAGGTTTGACAAAATGCAAAGAAGGTACCAATGTGAGATTTCTAAAGATAGCTACGGCACTTGACCCAAGGTTCAAGAATCTGAAGTGCCTTCCAAAATCTGAGAGGGACGAGGTGTGGAACATCCTTTCAGAAGAGTTAAAAGAGCAACTCTCCAATGCAGAAACTTCAGAACCCGAACTACCAAAAAAGAAAATCAACCTTCTACTGGTGTCATCTGACTCAGATAATGAAAATGAACGTGCGTCAGTCCACACTGCTTTGGATTGTTATTGAGCAGAACCTGTCATCAGCATGGACGCATGTCCTCTGGAATGGTGGTTGAAGCATGAAGGGACATATGAATTTTTAATGCATCTGGCACGTAAATATCTTGTGATGCTGGCTACAACCGTGCCATGTGAACACCTGTCCTTACTTTCAGGTGACATTGTAAAACAAGAAGGTGGCAGCATTATCTCCTGCAAATGTAAACAAACTTGTTTGAGCGATTGGATAAACAAGAAGTAGGACTGGGTGGACTTGTAGGCTCTAAAGTTTTACGTTGTTTTATTTTTGAGTGCAGTTATTTTTTGTAAATAATTCTACATTTGTAAGTTCAACTTTTATGATAAAGAGATTGCACTACAGCACTGGTATTAGGTGAATTGAAAAATACTATTTCTTTTGGTTTTTTTACAGTGCAAATATTTGTAATAAAAATAATATAAAGTGAGCACTGTACATTTTGTACTATGTGTTGTAACTGAATCAATATATTTGAAAATGTAGAAAATATGCAAAAATATTTAAATAAATGATTAATTTTTTAATCGCGCGATTAATCACAATTATTTTTTTTAATCGCTTGACAGACCTACTTAGTATTATATAGTACTTTATGAGTTCCAACATCACAAAGGAGCACTGGGGCAGAGGCAGAATCCAATTTTTCAGGGCAGCATTCAACTGCCTTCAACATGAGACCCTGCTTTCTTTTCATGTAGTTCCCTGTCTCATTCACCACACACCTTCCAACTTTGGCAATAAATGAAGCAGGAGTCATACAGACAACAGTTGCCTTCACTACACAGCCCTGATTCATTTCCAGAGCAGGTCCAGCCTGTGCATTGAATGAGATGGGTTCTGTGGAAAACACACTATATGATCACCTAATTAAAGCCTGTATCAAACACACATGCATAAGGAAGCCAAATTAATGTTGCACAAGCACTAGGCTAGAGTTAATCTCTAGCTCACTGTGGCTGCTCTCACTCAAGCTAACCTAGCTCAAGTGTCGTAACTGTGGAACCACCTGTTGCAATGAAGACAAGCCTCTGTGCCTTTTTTTTTTGTCCATCTGTAAAGTGGGAACAACAGGGGTGCTGTGCGCATAAGTATATGTAATGTTAGTGAGCTGCTCAGACACTACAGTGACAGGGCAATAAAGTATGTGATATAGGCAAACAGAGCGAGAACACTGCCACTGACCAGCCTCAGGGCAGGAAGAGAAAACTAGGAATAGAAATATCTACTGTGGCAGATGCTAGTAACTTTGGGTGCCCAACTTGAGACAACTTAAAGGATCTGGTTTTCAGAAAATGCAGAGCACCCACTCTCTGAAAATCAAATCCCTTTAAAGGTACCTCAGACTGAGCATCCAACATGAAAGACAATCGAACTCATAAGTCACTTCTGAAAATTTAGGTGACAGTGTTTTATTGTTGCGGATTTTTAAAAAAAACATGAATATTATAAAACTAAAATGCTGGAAAGTATTTCCATTTCTCCAATGTGCATTCACTGGAGACAAGCACTTTCAGTGATAGCCAGTTGGCTGTACTCACTTCCAGAATCCCCAAAACAGGAGTTCCCATGCTTTTATGGGATTTCCTTCATCTTTTCAGATCCCTGAGATCCAGCACCCTCGAATCCTCCAGATCTTTTCGGTACTACAAAGTAAACAGATCAGAAGCCTCATGTCTATCTTTGAAGTTTGACTGCTTAAATTGGACCAATTTCTATCAGATAATTGCACTGTGCTCTGGATTATTACTTGCTTTGATGTGGTATTTCCAGGAAACAATTTCATGTTGGTACACTGGATGACAATTCTATTACATACACTTATCCTAGTGACCTAATCTTGTTTACTCACTATTTTTTCTGTTAACAGAAGAGATAGTTGTATCCATTTCAACAGCTTTCATCTGTCTGTCTGCTTTAGGAGCTATGTATCATTGGACCTGTCCTGCAGTCCTGTGCTTAGGGCATTTCCCCTCCTGGGCATTTTCCTTTCAAGTTAGATGAATAGGGAAATGCAGAGAAATTAAAGGTTTCGGCTGGATCAGGATCCTCCATGGACAATTAGCTTTCTTCATTTGAGTAGATTCCTAATGTAAGGTTCTAGGATTTTTAAATCAACACAGACAGATCTTCAAATCTGAACAGATGAGAACCATTAGTGTTTACCACATTTTCTTCTTGCTCTGGAGATCATTCCCTCTCTTCCCTTTTGGGCAGAAACTCACAGGAACTAGCTGCCTCAAATGAGAATTTTAACCATGAGAGGCCTAGCAATTGCTGTTTATGGATTTACAACACACTACTAGCGTATGTTCATATACAGTCTTTGTATTTATTTTCAGATGAACTGGAACTGGACGACTATCTCATTGCCACTGTTCAAAAAGAAATATTAACTATTTGGGGTTTCACAAAGCATCACAACATCCTAACTGTTCCAAAGGACAATATATAGAAAGGTGGGAGGCCGAGGAATGGCATCCCTGCATTTGGTCTTCAGATTTGCTGGTTTTTGTATCAAGCATATCAGATTTGTTACTTGGCTTGGGCCTTCACCATATTCAATCATTCAGTCTCAAGACTGGATTAGAAACAATTAAAATACTGTTTTGAGACTGGGAACTGGGTAGGGCAACTGAGAGTTGTATTCAGTTGGACCCTCATTTAAAAAAAGAAAAGAAAAGGAAATGTAGTTTAGCTGATCATTGCTTAATGTAAGTCCTGGTCAGAAGCTTTCTACTGCAACTAAATAAATTACAACCTGAAAAATCTTGAGTGTATCTTCAGCGGGGAATCGTCCGGTTCAATTTGGCTGTTTTATGTCCTCCAGCAGAAGCCATTCCAATGGAAGGGGGAAATCCATAACTGAACACTTCAGAATTTGTTTGTTTTTTAAAATGCAGACTGCAATAGAGGCAGTTGTATACCAACAGGGCCATGTATGTTTATTGATTATTCTGGATCCCAATCAGGAAAGGAGAGATTATTTAAAAGACTAGAATTCTCCTGGAAACACTTGTAGTAGAGGTGGGTTGCTTATTTTTCTGTAGCAGAGCCAAATTTGTATCTCACATTTCTTCCCTGTTTCTGCTGTTGGCCTGCCAATGCATCAGTGACCTATATCAAAACTTTTATAAGACTAAATGTCAACATCATTACTCATACATTGTTTTAGATCTTCTAAGTGCCATTCGGATTCTTAACTACTAAATCCTCAGACAACTAATGCCAGTTAGATAAGTTATTATTTCAGCTTTACGGAGAGGAAAACAACACACAGAGGTTCAGCAACTCATCCAAGTGACTTAGTGGCAGAGACAGAAACAGAATTCAGGAGTTCCTGGTTTCCAGTCCAATCTCAGTCATTTCATGGCAAGTGCTGATTCAAGATTGTGTGAACAAGAAAGAGGACCAGTCACAGAACAGAAGATCATTAGGCTCAAATCCACAAAGGCATTTAGGCTTCTAACTTTTGTTGATTTCAGCAGACGGTAGGAGCCCGTTTTAACTGAACCTTAGGCCATGTCTACACTGTGTCAGTGCAGCTGTGCTGCTGTAAGATCACTTGTGTAGCTTCTCTATGCCTGTGGGAGAGCTCTCCTATCGACATAATAAAATTGCCTACACAAGCGGCAGTAGCTATGTCAAAAGTGGTAGTGCAGACATAGCCCTGGAGCCTACGGGACAAGATCAGAGCTGGTATTAGGCATTAAAATGTCCCAATTACTCTGATTCCCTCAGAGAGAGAAGAAACAAAGAAGAAAGCAGTGGTCTATGAAGAGGGAGAAGAAAATCCAAAACTCCATGTTTTGTTTTATTTTGAGAAGGTTTGCTGGTCACGGAAGTGGCAGGAAGATATTGTTATGAGCTGGGTGAATCCTTATTGTGGGTTGAGTTAAACCCCCATTGAGACTGACAGGTGTGAACCCACTCTTCAATTAACATGTCTATGAGCATAAACTCCCATCTTTGGGCTTGGCTACACTTGCAAGTTACAGCGCAATAAAAGGAGCCCCGGGCATACTAGCTCACTACTTGTCCACACTGCCAAGGCATGTAGAGCGCTCTGACTCCACGACTACAGCGCTGCTGGTACTCCACCTCAGGGAGAGGAATAATGTTTGTTGCGCCTTGGCTACAATGCCCGGGCATCAGTTTGAACAAGGTGTTGCATTACTGCGCTCTGATTGGCCTTTGAAAATGTACCATAATCTCCTAAAGTAAAGTGGCCACTCTTGTCATTGTTTTGAACTCCTGTAGGAATGCGGAAATGCCCTTTCAAAGCTCCGTTTCTAACAGCTGGCACGCAAGCCGTTACTGTGGAATGCTGTGTGTGAGAGAGAGAGGCGGGGGGTGGGGAGGGAGGGGAGGTCTGCTGCTGTCTGAACTTACAAGACAGCATGCTGACATGCTCTCAGCCCCCCTAAAACCCTACTCTCTCTCCCCCCACATACACACAAACACACTCCCTGTCACAATCCACCCCACCCGTCCCATTTGAAAAGCACGTTGCAGTCACTTGCATGCTGAGATAGCTGCCCATAATGCACCGCTCCCAATGCCGCTGCAAGTGCCGCAAATGTGGCCAAGCCAGCGCACTGGAAGCTGTCAGTGTGGACAGGCTGCAGCGGTTTCCCTACTGCGCTCTACGAAGGCTGTTTTAACTCAAAGCGCTCTAGGTCTGCAAGTGTAGCCATGCCCTAAGATACAAGGAGAGTGTGAATCCACCCAAAAGCTTTCGGCTGAGTATTGTTTTGGGTAGGTGTGTATAGGGGAGGGAGAGTAATGGCAGAAGTGATACAAGACTGAAAAAAGACAAGAACGGGGGCGGGGGCGGGGGGGAGGGGTGCAAAAAAGCAAGAAGGCCAAGCAGTAACCTATGAACACCATGTGACTCTGGAAAAAGCTAGAGAGATTTTTGGGGGCTGTGGACTAAAGAGGCTTGGAGCTGTAAACTAAGAAACTGCTCCTTTTGTTCTGGGTTCCTCCTCCATTTGGAGAAGGAGGACTTTGTACATTCCTAGTAAATAAACAAGACTGCATCAAAGAGAATATCAGAATCCATCAGCTTCTACTTCCAGCTGGAACATCCCCAGGGCCCCATAATGTGACAAGCCGCTTGGGTTGAAAAGGGGCCACATGGATGCCAAGAGTGGCTTCCAGTTTCCAAGGACAGAGAGAGACTCTGAGCTAGATTCCTGTTAAACCAAGATGGAACAAAAAAAGGAGATGCTTGCAGAATCAAAAATGGCCAGTGGGATTGTAAACAAGACATAAAACCAGAGCTGGAGTTTTCACAAAGGAATTTAAAACAAGACCTGGAAGCTTCACAAAAGAAATTACAGCAGCATCTGGAGGATTCCCAGAAAGGGCTGAGGGCTGTCAAATCTCTGTCGGAGCAACAACTGCAAAAACTTCAGGCAATCTGGGATGTCCAGATGCCAAGCTCCCAGGGAGGAAAAGCAAGACAGATCAAGGAGGTGACCAGCAACCTGGCTGCCACAAACCAGAAGTTTCCACTAACTACTGGCGACTTGGCAAGTTTTACCCAATTTGGAACTTGCTAACATAGATGAGCTGCAGCAAGAAGCAGCCTTGTGTGTCTTCCTGGAGAAGGGGTGGGCAGATTGAAATTCTGATGGGGATGTGCCCCTCTCCAAGGCAAAAAGACACCTAAAATGCTCATCATTGAGCAGAATAGTTGCATCACAGGAGGGGCAAGTTTTGAACTCCAGGGATTTTGTTTCAGGTACAGCAGTTAAATCTTGGTACCAGAGAAGCCTCTAAGGACACTTAAAAAAAAAAAAGTATTGGTTTTAAAGCTAGCAGGTGTAAGAGAAAAATGACAAGTATACTAATGACGTTATCTACAATTAATTTATATACA
Organism: Gopherus flavomarginatus; assembly: GCF_025201925.1. Classification (NCBI taxonomy): domain Eukaryota; kingdom Metazoa; phylum Chordata; order Testudines; family Testudinidae; genus Gopherus; species Gopherus flavomarginatus. Next base: position 320,170,670 of record NC_066617.1, on the reverse strand, counting down.
CGAGTAGGCAAAGTCACAAATGCACAGTGAAGCGGACACTGCAGGGGTTCTGTCTTACTGCCACAGGCGGTCAGAAGGAACTGATGGGATGGCTGGACCTGCTCTGCTCTTTCTGGCCTCAGCAGGGGGACATGAGGGCATACAGAGCACAGACATGGCCCCAATGGACACTGCTGGCCAAAATAATTCAGTCGCGTGTATGGAGCACATGTGCACTTCACCAGAAGTGGAATACATGTGGGCAATCACTTGAAAAAGAACCTTAGATTTCTCCTAGATTTAACTGGCAAAAGTTCCCAGAAACACAGAATCAGACTGGACTTGTTTCCTTAACCAGAGGAAAAAAGCAACAGAGGAAACGTTAGCAGTGCTATCTAAATGTATAGCTCAGCTAGTTAGCGTGTTGTCTATCTCCACCTGCTTTTTAGTGATAGAAGAACCAGCAGCAAGGCACCAATAATTATTTTTTTTAGTGACATTTCAATGGCAATATTCTCAGTTGCCAGATGTTCTGATAAATACAAATGAAAACACATGCTTCTAAGTTAGAGCAAAGTTTTGTTTTTAATGATGGGTTCCATGTAGCCCAAGTGAATAACCTTTGTAAAGCTACCCTCTTTCCAGCGAAGAGCCGGTGCCTCATCTACTGCTTCAGAAAAAATCCAAGCAGGTGGTTTTACATTCATGTTGGTTAGGTACATAGACAGATACAATGGACAGACAGACTTTTCTAGTTCTAGACCATGGACATTCTTCCAAGCTCTGTTCCTTACCAATAAGAGAGAATTTGCTCTTACCTTTACCTATGTGTCGCCTGGTGTTTTCTATAGTAGAATTCCTGTTGACATTAGAGAGCAGTCCAAGACAGAATCGGTTCTTGTTATTTGAAGGATCCGTGAATCCATCTATAAGAATACTCCGAGAAGAAGCCTGGAAAGTCTCCCCTACTCGGTTGTTGAGTTCATAGTAGGCAACTGAGCACCAGTGCTGGGGTTCCTCATAGCAAACAGGTCGAAAGTCTGTAGGAGATAAAATAAATCAGACGCCTAGGTCACAGTAATGCTTGTTTTTCTATCCAAACTCTCAGACCATGATCTCATTCCAGTCAGTCACTTTTCATCAGAGGCAGTCTCAACAGCAGGTTCTATTTCTTCTTAGTTTGCTGACTAGCGCTCCCAAAGGGAGAACATTAGAGAACTTGAGCAGGTGCTTAACTGGAAGCATGTGAGTAGTCCCAGTGAGAGAGCTCTTATGCTTAAAGTAGAGCATGTGCTTAAAATTCTTTATTGCACAGGTTGAGTTAGCTTTGCAGTGCCCGGACAGTTATGTGCACAGTATCTGACAAACAACAGGAGCCAGGAATGAGCAAACTGGTTCAGTTTTACAATAAAAAGTGAGCTAAGCCTTCATGCAATGTGTGACTAAACCTAATGCCAAGCAAGGAGGTTTTGCATTATCATCCCTCTGTCTTATTTCTTATTTTTCATTTTCACATCCCTCAGGACGGCCTGCTACCACCTGAGAGGACAGGCAGAAATGCCAAAATGCCACACGAAAGGCCGTTCTTGCTGGAACCCCACGTTTTGCAGACTCAAAGTCTGAATAAAGATCCATCTGGGTGCTTATTTGAACTGAATCTTATTTGTCCCATGAGCATTAATTAACCTCTCCCCCTGCCATGGGCAACGTGAGACCCAAAAAGCAGTGAAACTCACTCCTGCTGTGAAATGTACAATATGTTTCCAACAGAGTAGCTAGGCAAGTGGCCAGCAGGGATCAATGATGTCCTTAATGTTTCTGGGAGTATTTATTTGTAGTGGGGGAGGGGAGAGGAAAGATGACTGGACACTTGGTGGCTGTCACATGGGTTTGATATGTACTGTGACAGACCCAGGCCAGTGGGGTACAGGAGTCTGGTAGAGGGAAAATATACTGGTCACTGGATGAGTAGTTTTCTGTTCCGAGTGACCAGAGCAGGGGCTGCACTAGAGTAATCAGGAACCTGCTAGAACCAATTAAGGCGGACAGGCTGATTAGAACACCTGCAGCCAATCAAGGCAGGCTAATCAGGGCACTTGGCTTTAAAAAGGAGCTCACTCCAGTCAGGGAGGAGGGAGCCAGAAGAGAGGAAGTGCGTGTGAGGAGCTGGGAGCAAGAGGCGCAAGGAGCTGAAAGTGAGAGAGGGTGTGCTGCTGGAGGACTAAGGAGTATGAGCATTATCAGACACCAGGAGGAAGGTCCTGTGGTGAGGATAAAGAAGGTGTTTGGAGGAGACCATGGGGAAGTAGCCCAGGGAGGTGTAGCTGTCATGCAGCTGTTACAGGAGGCACTATAGACAGCTGCAATCCACAGGGCACTGGGCTGGAACCCGGAGTAGAGAGCGGGCCCAGGTTTCCCCCAAACCTCCCAACTCCTGATCAGACACAGGAGGAGTTGACCCAGACTGTGGGGAAGATCACTGAGGTTAGCAAATCTGCCAATAAGCGCAGGACCCACCAAGGTAGAGGAGGAACTTTGTCACAACACCCACACGTTCCTAGCACGGTTACCTTCATCCTCTCTCTCCTTCAGTTGTCTGCTATATGCACTTGTTACTAATTGTCTTAACTGAGATTGTAAGCTTTTGGGGGCAGGGACTGTCCTTTAACATGTGTTTGCACAGTGCTTAGCACAGCGAGCATCTGTGCAGTACTGCAGTACAAGAAGCAATTGTAACAACTGCACTCAGAGCAGGCCATAGGAAACCAGAGCAGAGGGACTCCTCATACCATAGATTCCATGGGGCACTGCTCCAAGGTGGTTGTCTCTGAGACAGGTGGCTAAGGGAAGAGCAAGTCAGTAGGTCTGCAAGCTGAGGTCTGTAGTCACTACTGCAGCCCAGAGGCCGTAGAAAGAGGAAGTTACTCACCTTCTGCAGTAAGGATGGTTCTTCAAGATGTGTTCCCCTACGGGTGCACCACTGCAGGTGCATTTGTGACCCTGTGGCTCTAATTGGAGATTTTAGGTCTGTTCAGCTCGCAAATGCACTCTCCCTCCCTCATGGTCTGCCTCGAGGCTTTCTAGCACAGCATAGGCAAACCCCCCTCAGTTCCTTCTCTACCACAGAGCCCCATATTGAGAACTCTGAAGTATAGGGGAGAAGGGCAGGTTGTAAAGCACCCATAGGGACACACCCCTCAAAGAGCCTCAGTTACTGCACAAGGTAACTTTTTATTATTTGAATAGTGTCCCTATTGGTGCTTCACCATTGGTGAATTCACAGCAGTATCCCCCATGGAGGGCTGGGGCTTTGGAGTGGAGTCTGTTACTACGGAGAGTACTGAGGAGCCGAAGATGATGTCAGAGGCTGAATCTCCAGCGATCACATAATGTTCTGTGAAAGTGCGGGCAGAGGCTCAAGTTGCTACTCTGCAGATTTCCAAGATAGAGACATCTTTAAAGAGTGCAACCGAGGTAGAAATTGACCTTGTGGAGCGCCAACAGACTCTGTACGGAGGCAACAGGTTGAGTCCTTGATAACAGAGATTAATGCAACCCAAGACCCTTTTGGGTAATCTCTGAGCCAATATCATGGAGCCTTTGTGTCCCTCTGCGAATGAAAGAAAGACCTCAGTCATTAGGGAGAAACTTGGGATGCAGCCTCAGGGTAACTTCGTCTTTAAAAAAGACCATGAATAGGGGGTGTACCATCAGGATCGCAATTTCTCCTATGCACCTGCCTGAGGTGACGGCAATTAGAAATGCTGTCTTCATGGACAGGTGAAAGAGAGAGCAAGTTGCCGTGGGCTCAGAGGGAAGTCTAATTCTAGGTTCAGATCCCAGGTCAGAGAGGGTGGTCTCATATGCAGGAAGAGGTTACCAACGCCGTAAGGAATCTATGCATCAGCGGGTGAGCGAACACGGAGTATCTGTCTACTTGATGGTGGAAGGCCGTTACAACTGCAAAATGTACTTGAAGAGAGTGGAGCGAGAGTTTTGACCTCTTGAGGTCTAAAACCAGAGAGAGAGAGGACAAGGCCTGGTATATGTGCTTAGAATGACACCAAATTTGTAATTTCTTCCATTTTTGTAGGGAAGTCCGTTAAGTGGTTAACTTTTGGCTGTATAGCAACACATTTTTCATCTCGTCAGAGTACTCTACCTCTTAGTCTTGGAACCACGAAGGAGTCAGCCATGGAGGTAGAGGATCTGCAGATTGAGGTGAAGGATCATCCTGTTGTTTTGAGAGAGCAACTGAGGAATGGGCCAAAGGGGAACCGGAGGGCATAGCGTCATGTGTGTCTGGTAAGGGAATCAGACTTGTCTTGTCCAGAAGGGGACAATCAGAATAATTCTCACTTTGTCTCATCGGATTTTCAACAGGACTTTAGATAGAGAGGGAATGGGGGAAAGGCATACTAAAGGTCCCTGTTCCATAGGAGGATGAGTGCATTTCCCAGTGAATGTATCCCCAGTCCAGCCCTGGAGTAGTAGCGAGGACGTTTCTTGTTTCAGTAAGTAGTGAAAAGATCTGTAGTCAAGGTTCCCCAAAGGGTGAATATGTAGCAAAGCACCTCTGAGTTCAGTTCCCATCTGAAGTCGTGAGAACAGTTCCAACTGACTGTCAGCTGTCGCAGTCTGCAGATACAGAGCTGAGATAAGCACGTTGTGATGGATGCACCAATTCCAAAGTTTGAGTGCTTCCATGCAGAGGGAGAAAGATCTGGCGACCCCTTGGTTTTTTATGTAAAACATACAGTCATATTGTCCATTATGACCTTTGTGTGGGTATTTTTGATGAATGGCAGAAAGTGTGCACAGGCGTTCCTGAATGCTGTTACCGCCAAAGGATTGATATGGAGGGCCACTCCTGTGGAAGACCACTTACCCTGAACCTTTTGGTCATATAGGTGAGCTCCCAAGTCTATTAGGGAAGCATCTGTTGTTAGAGTCAGCAGTGGTGGTGGTTGCACAAATCAAACACCTGCTCGAAAGTTGGATGGGTCTTTCCATCTGTCCAGAGAGTATTTTCCTATGCAGGGCACTGATAGCAGTTTGGTTAGTCTCTCCCTGTTTGGAGAATTGATTGAACTGAGCCACATCTGAAGACACTTCATGAACATCTGGGTATTTGAAGTGACAAAGGTTCACGCTGTCCTATGACCTAGCAGCTGCAGAAAGCTCCTGGCTGATGTCTAGGGGCTGGACTGGACTGTCCTTATGAGACTCGTGAAGGTGGAGATGTGGAAGTCGGCATCTTGTAAGTCGAGGGCTGCAACCCAATCTCCTTACTCCAGAGCTGGAATAATGGCTGCTAGGGTGATCATCTGGAACTTTTGTACCTTCACGTATTTGTTTAGTGCCTTTAGATCTAGAATGGGCCTCTACCCTCCCTTCACCTTGGGGAATCAGGAAATAACGAGTAGAATTTCTTGCCTCTGAGCTGTGTAATGACTGGTTCTATGGTCCCTAAGTGTAATACATCTACTTTTGTGCTGAAGTAGGTTCTCATGAAAAGGGTCGATGAAGAGGGAAAGGGAATTAAATGACATAACCCTTTGAAATAATCTCCAAGACCCAGCTGTCGGAGGTGATATTGTCCCAACTGCTGTGAAAGAGGGCTAGGCGACTTCCAAAGGGACATGACAGGCACAAGGCATCTGATGTTGCAAGAAAAAGCTATTTGGACCCTCAACCAACCCGTTAAAAGTGTTCAGCAGAGGAGGGCAGAGAGGATGTGGATTAGGATGCTGATTGCTTCCGCTTTTGTACTGTAGGCTTTTTGTGCTGCGGTTTGTAATCGTGCTGTGATGGTGGGTACTGAGGAGGTCATGACCTCTGCTGTGGTTGAAAGCTGTATCTTCTCTTTTGTCCTGCAGTGTAGATTCCCAGAGCACATAATGTGGCCCAGGAATCCTTCAGGGTGTACAGAGAGGAGTACATCTTATTCACAAAGAGCTTGTGCCTTTCAACCATGAGATCTTTCACTGTTGTCTGCACTCCTTTGGGAAACCCTGGAAAGGAGTAACCAGGAAGCCAGCATCATTACCACTGCCATGGAGACTGAGTAGACTGCTCTATCGGCTGCATCCAGTGCTGTCTGTAGCACAGTTCTAGCTACTAACTGGCCCTCTCTGACAATGGCCTGAAACTGCTCCTTTTGCACCTCTGGTAGATGATCCACAACTACACTGAGTTTCATATAATTAATAAAATCATATTTGGCGATGGCAGCTTGGTAGTTCGTGACTCTAAACTGCAATGTCGCTGATGAATGTGCCTTCCTCCAAAATAGATCTAGTCTCTTCCAATGCCAATTGTGTGGGGTCGACTTTGCGTGATGTCGTTTGCCATGTGCATTAATCACATCTGCTACAATTGAGTTGGGCTGCAGATTTAAAACAAAAAGTCTGCCTCTTTGGGAGCGATGTAGTACTTCTTGTCAGCTTTCTCGCAGGTTGGTGCAATGAAGGCTGGTCTGCCAGATGACTCACAGGATCTAGAATAACCTTGTTAATTGGGAAGGCAATTCTGGATGAAGAGGCAGTGTGCAGAATATTCACCGGTTTGCAAAGCGTCTGTCACCTCCTGCAGGTGAATTTACAGCTCATCTGCCACCCTCTTGGTCTTAAAATCATCACCAAGTGATAGGGGGGCGGGGGTGCAGTACAGCCTAGTCTGGTGAAGATAAGAAGATGATTTCAGGAGGGGTAGCTTCTCCTTCAAGTCCTTCTTCCTGTCTTCCAAAGCTTCCTCCTCCACTGGCTCAGAGGCTCTGGACAGAGAGGCTGGAAGGGACCATTTGGTGGATTCTCTCTGAGACACAATGGACACCCTTGACATGTGGGATGTGTAGGTTGCCCAAGGATCCTAACACAGCCATAGGCGAGGGAAAGGCATGGATGGCAGAGAAGCCCAAGGGGCCCATAGCACATTCATGGGTCAGCTTGATGGAATTGAGGACCCTTGTATTGTGATGGCAGGCCACAGTGAGAAGCTAGGCAAATGACATCCTCCTGGTCACTGTCAGGCTCATCACTGGGTAAGGGTGGCATTGACCGAGATATTAGTGGCATACAGCCTGGTACTGAGGATGATTCCGGACACCGGGGTGTGCTCGGTACCGGGGTCCTGATACTGAATAATGGTGATTGTGTTTCTTCAACCAACCATCAGGTCGCTAGGGTACTGTAACTCTTGCAGTATTGTTGGCTCACTTGGTACCACAGAGAGTGTCTGCGGTATGTTTCTGGTACCGATGGTTGCGAAGATGCAGAGCACTCCCTAGATGTGAATTTTGTCACATTTGGTAACACAAGTTTACTTGGTGCCACTCCTTTAGAGGCAATACGGTATTTGTCTTTCTTCTCTAGGCAGTGCGACTGAGCTCACAGTGGAGGCACCCAGATGCTTCTGAGTATAGTACTTTGGAGCCACCAGTACCGAGGTGGCTGATCGCACTGAGGAATCCCTCTGACAGGCCAACTGTGCTTGGAGCCCTTTTTCCTCGAGCCTTTATGGGAGGAGTCTGCTGGTTTTTCTGCAGATCTACTCCCTTTGAAGTTGAAGGCTCCAGGGAGGATCCGGGGTCGGCATCAGAGTCCCCTGGCAGCTGAAGTGCCTTCTCCATAACTTCAGATCCTAGTTCTTGCAAGACCTCAGCTTTAGCTGGTGGCAGAGGGAGCACTTCTGAGGGATATGGGACTCTCCCAGGCACCAGACACCGTGAGAGTGTCTGTCCATTACAGAAAATCGACTCCTTACAGGAGGAACCTCTTGAAGCTGGTAGAACCAGTCATGCCCCAGGGAGGTAGGAGCTATCACCCTCTAGCAGTGAAGAATGCAGAAAAAAAATGTTCTGTCCTCTTCTTTTCTCTCTCTTTTTTTTTAAACCAAGAGAAGTTAGAATAACCTCTAAACACTCCTAGGGTGTGGGGAGGGACAAGGAGGATCCTCCCAAAAGGGCTGGAAACGTAAACTAAAGTTCTTTTTCTTTAGCCCAGTGGGGTAAACAGAAGCATTAACTATTAAGAACAAAAGAACTAAAAACAACTACTTATGCTGAAGATGCAGAGAAAAAAAAAAAGACAGCTGCTCGCTCAGTTGGAGGCCAAAGGTGGTCGATCAGGAACTGAAGGGAATTCACCTACGCAGCACTAGATAGCCTTGAGGCAGACCACATGTGCGCAGGCTGAACAGACACAGCTACCTAAAGTCTCTGATTAGAGGTGCAGGGACACAGATACACCTACAGCTGAGAACTCACAGGGACACTAGTTGAAGAAGAATAGCTGCAAAGTAGCTGTAAAGCCTTTAGCATGGGGATGGGGGCTTCCAACTCTCCCAGCTCTCACTAGGTCTCCCACACAGAGCATGGGGAGGAAGATCTGACCTTCTGTACAGCTCTTTCTGTGCACCAGTGACACTACTTATTATTCAGAAAATATAAGTATGTATTACAGCAATGTGACATTAAGAAAAAACAGATGGAAATACCAAAGCCTCTAAACAGAGTGCTTTACGGTGGATAAGTAACTCACCCAAAATTGACGTCGATAAAGAAATTGATCCTGATTTTAACTAAACTCTTGCTGCGTTACACATTCCTCCTTCCCCTCATCCCTTGTTTGATCTTCGTCACTACAACCTGGATAATGGTGTTTGTTTTCATTAATACTTCTTAATTTTGTGACCCCACAGATGCAAATAAAATCAGAATCTTTTGTCCTGGTACCTAAGTCACTGAATTCTTAAATCCCTCTCTTGCTACTGAATGACAAGCCTAGGCTGCCTCCTTAACCTGAGATCTGGCAAAGCTCACTGTTACAGATCTGCCTTGTCCTCTGATCTGGAGGTCATCAGCAAAGCCGGTTCCTTAGGTTCCGTAGGCAACTTCTCACCTCACCTGCACAGGCTCAGGGAAGAAGGGCGTTTCTTGTGGACAGTCCTCGGCAGGGATCTGTCCTTGTGCCCATGAGGGAGCCCTCTACTCTCATGGGGAGCCCTACAAGAAGAGTCCTTGGGCTTATATGTCAAAGGCTCCACTCCAAAGCATGTGCTTGCAGGGGCACAAATGAGGGCCACCTAGACTTTCCCCTCAGGTGCTTTCATAGGTGAAGCTCACAGGCTTTTCGAGTTCTGGGTGGGAAGGAGCGACAGATCCTGCACTTTCCAGAGATATGTGCCTCACCCAGACAATACAGGCACTGCTGATGTTCAATCTGATGGAAAAGGAGCAAGGGCAGGAAATGCAATTCTTGAATCCTGGGAATCTGAGCATAGTCCCCGAGCAGGGGAGGAGGTTCCCCAACCAGGGAAAAGAAATACTTTATACTAACTACAAATTTAACTACTAGTTACTAAGTTAAAATATATAACTATTTACAAATATTTTCTTTCTTTGCAGGTTATACAACTGAGTGACTGAGTACATGAGTCTAACTCAGACTATGTAGGAGTAAGAAGGAACTAGAGAGGCCAGGTCAAGAGCACAAGGAGATCTACTGTGCATGTATGGGCCAACAGACACTGCTCTGAAAAATTTCCAGACTCGAGTGCACGGTGCAAATGCATACTCACATGTGGAATACACATAAGGACCAGCACTCGAAAAAGAATAGGCCTTCCTGCTCTGAAGAATATATAATAATTCTTTGGCTAAGAATTTTTCCCTGGGAAGCAGTACAAATACTTGTATATTTTCAGTTTCTCCAGCAGCAGATTTACCTCCATTGGGCAATGATAGCACTAACTGATTGTCAGCTGTTGCATCCACCACTGATCGTCCATTTTGGTTTCCTGGTGTTTCTCTTGCATTGTAAGGTGGGGGTGTTTCAACTAAAAAAACAGAAAGACACTGAGATCAGCAAGTTGTTAAATTCTACCCAGGTCTGCCTGGGAACTATTCAACTCTACTTCAGCATAGTTTTAACTAGAGAAGGGTCCAAAACAGAACCCGAGTCTGAATCCCTGCCCTCCTCAAACTCCAGATCAAAACCCTGGAGATGCACCTGTCCCTATGGTTTAGACTCTGTGTCAGGTCCAAAGGCAGACGAGTCCCAATTTCCAAATACAGATTGGATGTGGCCCAAGACGACAGAAATTTCAGCTTTGATTTTGGCACTGGTTAGTCTGCACCCAGACCCAGTTTTGCCTCAAACCCAAACTCCATGGAAAGAGACTGGCATCCATCTTAAGGGTGGAGTTCCATAAGTGGGCTCCCTGAACCCAGACCGCTTCACATGGAATCCTGGGGAGGATGCAGAGCAAAGACACACTAGCTAACCTCAACTGCCTTGACAGGGGGAGAGAGAGCCGCACACAGGCCTAGACTAATATATAGTCAGCAAGACCTGGAAATGAATCAGATGGATTACAGGCAGAATGTGGAAGCCAGGCATTGCTACCTGCCTTGCCCTATGCCATGAAGCAAATGAGAGTCATTGCATTCTGCAGCCATTGTAGCCTCTGGATCAGATTCAAGCAAAGGCCAAACAGGACTGAATTACAATAGTCTAGCCAGGAGGTGAGGAATGTGGGTATAGCTGTAGTGAATTCTGCATTAGACAGAACTGGGCAATTTCCAGGTCTAGTGATAGCCACTGTGAAGTAGTGTTGTACTAGGAGTTTCCATTCTGGAAAGCAATGCAGAATGACCCCTATTTTCCTGACCTCCCTCGCAAGTGGTGGCCTTGCCCAGTGCATAACAGAGATGCATAAAGCATCCACAACCACTTCAAAATGGGAGGTGCCAGAAACATGACATAAGCTTTATCGGGACTGAGTTTCATCTAAACAAATCTGTCTGCAAGACAACCAAGAGATAGTTAAAGCAGGACAACAGGAAAGGAGGCACAGAGGTAAAAGTCACTAGTATCACTCCATATCCCAGTCCATACCCCTATCTCCCATCAGACTCATACATGTTCAACAGAACAGAGCATAGCAGGGAAACTGGACAATGATGAGCACTCTTAGCTTTCGGGAATTCTCTTCTACAAGGCAGCTCAGTCACAGAAGAGTCATGACAACACCCACATCTACCATGGACCACAGCTAGGCTACCAACACCTCGTGATAGGTCGAACATAATTAGCAGGGAGCACAAGCCCTAGTCCCTTACTGGCAGATCTTCCACCATATTAATCAGAACTCTCTGGGTCATGAAATGGTCTGGTTCTAGATGTACAAAGACGTATTTAAACAAAAATGGTCTAATCCAGGTGGGATTAACCCGATCCCCACTGTCTCAATAACCGCTCTCACAAATGGAGGTGCAGAGGCCGGCCAGTAATTTGCAGAATGAATATTTTAGAACAGAGGCTGCAATTCCACACATGTATGCGCAGAGGGAGTCTGGTCTCTCAAACGTTTGATCATCTCCACTAGTACCTTCCCTCTAGCCTTAACCAACCAAGATAATCTATGGCACTGGCAGCTGGCTACCAATGACAGTAGTGACCTTCCAGAAAACACCATCGTAGCCACCATGGATGTAGAGGCTCTCTACACAAACATCCCACACACAGATGGAATACAAGCTGTCAGGAACAGTATCCCTGATGATGCCACAGCACAACTGGCTGCTGAGCTCTGTGCCTTTATCCTCACACACAACTATTTCAAATTTGATGACAATATATATCTCCAGATCAGTGGCACCGCTATGGGCACCCGCATGGCCCCACAATATGCCAATATTTTTATGGCCGACCTGGAACAACACTTCCTCAGCTCTTGTCCACTCACTCCCCTTCTCTACCTACGCTACATTGATGACATCTTCATCATCTGGACCCATGGGAAGGAGACTCTGGAAAAATTCAACCACGATTTCAACAGCTTCCACCCCACCACCAACCTCAGCCTGGTCCAATCTACACAGAAGGTCCACTTCCTAGACACCACGGTGCAAATAAGTGATGGTCACATTAATACCACCCTATACCGAAAACCTACCGACCGCTGTGCCTACCTTCATGCCTCCAGCTTCCATCCCGGGCACATCACACGATCCATTGTCTACAGCCAAGAACTGAAGTACAACCGCATCTGCTCTAACCCCTCAGACAGAGACCAACACCTACAAAATCTCCACCAAGCATTCTCAAAACTACAATACCCGCACGAGGAAATAAGGAAACAGATCAACAGAGCCAGACGTGTACCCAGAAGCCTCCTACTGCAAGACAAACCCAAGAAAGAAACCAACAGGACTCCACTGACCACCACATACAGTCCCCAGCTAAAACCCCTCCAAAGCATCATCAGGGATCTACAACCCATCCTGGACAATGACCCCACACTTTGACAGGCCTTGGGTGGCAAGCCAGTCCTCGCCCACAGACAACCTGAAACATATTCTCACCAGTAACTGCACACCGCACCATAGTAACTCTAGCTCAGGAACCAATCCATGCAACAAACCTCGATGCCAACTCTGCCCACACATCTACACCAGTGACACCATCACAGGACCTAACCAGATCAGCCACACCATCACCGGTTCATTCACTTGCACGTCCACCAATGTAATATATGCCATCATATGCCAGCAATGCCCCTCTGCTATGTACATCGGCCAAACTGGACAGTTGATACGGAAAAGGATAAATGGACACAAATCAGATATTAGGAATGGCAATATACAAAAACCTGTAGAAGAACACTTCAACCTCCCTGGCCACACTATAGCAGACCTTAAGGGCAAAAAAACTTCAGGACCAGACTTAGCAAAGAGAAACTGCTGAGCTTCAGTTCATCTGCAAATTTGACACCATCTGCTCAGGATTAAACAAAGACTGTGAATGGCTTGCCAACTACAGAACCAGCTTCTCCTCCCTTGGTTTTCACACCTCAACTGCTAGAACAGGGCCTCATCCTCCCTGATTGAACTAACCTTGTTATCTCTAGCTTGCTTGCATATATATACCTGCCCCTGGAAATTTCCACTACGTGCATCTGACGAAGTGGGTATTCACCCACGAAAGCTCATGCTCCAAAACATCTGTTAGTCTAGTCTATATAAGGTGCCACGGGATTCTTTGCTGCTTTTACAGATCCAACTAACACGGCTACCCCTATGATATTAGAAACAGGAAAGCATCCTCCATTCTAATATATGCCAAGATGGAATAGAGTGCATTGGAAAGCTGAAATAAAGACCTTGTTTTCATGTTAGAAAACACAGATGTAGACCTCGATCCTGCAAACACTTAAGCATAGGAGTCAATTTATTCATGGGAGTAGTAACTTAATGGGACTACAAACAAGTAAAGTTGCACAGGTCTTTACATGTTTGCAGGACTAATAAAAGTATTTAGGTTGAAATTCACCCCTGTGCAGAGAGACAGCAAAAGACATCTGTGTCGACCTGGCTTGATGTGAGTAATTGGGCATGGGTGAGAGTTGATTTATTTGGAGATAGGATTAGAGAGGTAAATGGATCAGCAGGCTGAAAACAGCATGTCTGCACCGGCTAAGGTAAATGGGAAAACACCCAGGGAACCATTTACAATGGACAAGCTAAGTCGGAAACATAAAGATGGGGTAAAGAATAAGTTGTACATGCACAGAGCATGCTGTACAGGGATTGGTTCCTACAAAGTGACCAAGCCAATCCCCAAATGTGATGCAATGTATAGTAAATGCAATGTAATTTGTAAATGTATATAAAGGAAAGTTGCAGTGTAACTTTGGATGTGTTGTACGCCCTATACCAGGCGGTGGCAACCTTCGGCACACGGCGCATGAGAGTAATCCGCTGGCAGGCTGCGAGACATTTTGTTTACGTTGACCATCCACAGGCACAGCGCTGCCACAAATGCCGACGGTTTCCAATCCCTGCCCTATACCAACCCTCTACACTTGAATCTGATCAATTCAGCATAGCTTTGCTGTATGACAAAAAAAAAAAAAAAGAACCTGAGTGACCAGACTGGAGTCGAACTGAGTTCTCGGGGAACCCCAACACTGTGCACCACTTAAACCCTATTTAATTCCCATGAGGGCTTAAGTGGGAATTAAGTGGTACATAGGCACTGTGCCTCCGCACAGTGTATATAATTCACATATAGTGGATAAATACAGACTAACTTGTAAAGTGACCACGGAACTGGCAACACAGCAAGAATTACAGTATCCAGATTGATGTCATTATTATGTATATTTCAGCAGTGCTCAGGACCAGGGCTCCTGTCATAAACAGATAGTTAAGGGTTAATAGAACAGGAGTACTTCATGTCTCTTTTGACTGCAAAGGGTCAACAAGTTCAGTGAGCCTGGCTGTCACCTGACCAGAGGACCAATCAGGGGACAGGATACTTTCAAATCCTGAGGGAGGGAAGTTTTTGTGTGTGCTGTTAGTGTTTGTGGTTGTTCTGAGAGTGACCAGACGTGCAACCAGGTTTCTCTCCAATCTCTTTGATACAGTCTCTTATATGTCCAGACTAGTGAGTACTAGGTAAATAAGGCGAGTTAGGCTTATGTTTGTTTTCTTTATTTGCAAATGTGTATTTGGCTGGAAGGAGTTCAAATTTGTATTTTGTTGAAAGGATTTTAATTTGTACTTGTATACTTAGGCTGGGAGGGTATTCCCAGTGTCTACAGCTGAAAGACCCTGTAACATATTCCATCTTAAATTTACAAAGATAATTTTACTGTTTTTCTTTCTTTAATTAAAAGCTTTTCTTGTTTAAGAACCTGATTTTTTTTTTATTCTGGTGAGACCCCAGGGGACTGGGTCTGGATCCACTAGGGAATTGGTGGGGAGAAAGGAGGGAAGGGGGAGAGAAAGGTTAATTTTCTCTCTGTGTTAGGATTACTTTCTCTCTCAGGGAGAGTCTGGGAGGGGGAGAGAGAAGGAGGGGGAAGGTGAATTTTCCTCTCTGTTTTGAGATTCAAGGAGTTTGAATCACAGTGATCTTCCAGGGTAACCCAGGGAGCGGAAGTCTGGGAGAGGCAACGGTGAGGGAAAGGGTTTACTTTCCTTGTGCTGAGATCCAGAGGGACTGGGTCCTGGGGGTCCCCGGACAAGGTTTTGGGGGGATCAGAGTTTACCAGGCACTGGAATTCCTGGTTGGTGGCAGCGCTACAAGTACTAAGCTGGTAATTGAGCTTAGAGGAATTCATGCTGGTACCTCATCTTTTGGACGCTAAGGTTCAGAGTGGGGATTTATACCATGACAGCTCTAATGTGCTAAGTCAGTGTTTCCCAAATGGTGGTCCCAACTCATAGTGGATTGCAGAAGGGTCCAGGTAGATGGGTCGTGCATACACTGACTTCCCCTGGGCAGCAGGCAACTGTGTGGGAAGTGGGATCCAGGCATCAGAGCTGAGGAAGCACCTCTGGGACACACACTGGGTGGGTACAGGCTACTGTCTGTCCGCTTGCTGGATCTGGTTGTTTCTTCTGTGCTGTTGCTGCTGCCTGGATCCCGCTCCCATGTCTATTGGGCAGCAGTGTGGAGAGAGGGATGTGGCAGCAGCAGTGCTGAAGAAATGTCTGGAGCTAGCAAGTGGACAGTTAGCACACTGGTGGCAATCACGAACCAGCTACAATGAAAGAGGGACTATCTGGGGCTGCAAGAGGGGAACAGGGGAGCCAGGATAACGGTGGGTTCTGTGACAGGGTTAGGGGAAACCCCATCCTGTGCAGAGTGAGTGTGCCCACCTCTCTTAGGGAATTGGGGGGAAGGGGACATATGTATCTTATGTCTACGTCTCTCCCAGCCCAAGTCCATACCCTCACTCTTATCAGCAAGGCGGTGCAGCCTAGTGGCCAGAGTCCATAAATTTGCCCTTGTCAACCAGGCAGTAAGGTGTAGGGGCCAGTGTCAGTCAATCTGCCCCTTTTCGCAGGGCACTAAGGGCCAATGGCCAGAGTCGGGAAATCCCCTCTTTCTCGCAGGGCGGTAAGGCCTACCGGCCCAAATCACTACATTCGCCCCTGTTCACAGGGCTGTAAGGCTTAGCAACCAGAATCAATAAATTTGCCCTTGTCGGCAGGGCAGTCAGGCCTAGTGGCCACTACTAGACACAGAGGGAGAGGTGGCACCCCCAGCAGGGGGGTCCAGGCCCTCCCGCGCCACTGGACCCCAGCCCAGGGCCCTGGTAGTGGCCATAGCACAAGCCACTGAATCAGCAGGGGAAAGCTCTGACTGAAATGCACTGAGTCAAGGTTTCGGCTCATTCACCAGTCCATTGTTTGATTCCCCTAGGCTGCTTCCTGCCGTCATCCCTGCTGCTGTGGTCTGGGCATCCCAGTTACCTCTAGGTTCTTCGGTCTGCCCTATCTCTGGAGCCTCTGAATCCTGTGAGGCCTCCAGGGTTGTCCTGGTCTCTGCCTAGGCTGCAACATCCCCGGCTCCTAGGGTCCCAGACTTCCGCTGAGCCTTGGCTGGGGCAGGTGGCACATGTCCTTCATCCATGGCAGTCAGCCCCAGCTGAGCCGAGCTGCTCTCTTTTATATCAGTTCACCTGGAGCATGCCCAGTAGAGTACAGTGGGTGTGGCTTCCTCAACCCAAAATGTAGGAATAACCCTTCCCCATCCAGTCCAAACACTCTCCCCTTTAAGAATGGATCTGGCGGGGGCGCGGTGTGTCTTTCCTTACATTCCGTCCAAGAAAAGAAGTCTGTATTGGCGTGCGCCTTTCCAGGGTGGTGAATCACTTGGAAATCATAAGGCTATAGGGATATGTACCATTGCCAGTTATCTCATCATAGAAGGCAACTAGGTTAGTCAGGCATGTCTTGCCCTTGGTGAATCCATCCAGACTGTTCTTGATCACTTTCCTCTTCTCTAAGTGCTTCAGAATTGATACCTTGAGGATTGATTCCTTGCTCCATGATTTTCCTAGGGACTGAGGTGAGGCTGACTGGCCTGTAGTTCCCCAGATCCTCCTTCTTCCCTTTTTTAAAGATGGGCACTACATTAGCCTTTTTCCAGTCATCCGGGACTTCCCCCGTTCGCCATGAGTTTTCAAAGATAATGGCCAATGGCTCTGCAATCACAGCAGCCAACTCCTTTAGCACCCTCGGATGCAGCGCATCCGGCCCCAGGGATTTGTGCTCATCCAGCTTTTCTAAATAGTCCTGAACCACTTCTTTCTCCACAGAGGGTTGGTCATCTCCTCTCCATGCTGTGCTGCCCAGTGCAGCAGTCTGGGAGTTGACCTTGTTTGTGAAGACAAAGGCAAAACAAGCATTGAGTACATTAGCTTTTTCCACATCCTCTGTCACTAGGTTGCCTCCCCCATTCAGTAAGGGGCCCACACTTTCCTTGACTTTCTGCTTGTTGCTAACATACCTGAAGAAACCCTTCCTGTTACTCTTAACATCTCTTGCTAGCTGCAACTCCAAGTGTGATTTGGCCTTCCTGATTTCACTCCTGCATGTCTAAGCAATATTTTTATACTCCTCCCTGGTCATTTGTCCAATCTTCCACTTCTTGTAAGCTTCTTCTTTTTGTTTAAGATCAGCATGGATTTCACTGTTAAGCCAGGCTGGTCGCCTGCCATATTTACTATTTTTTCTACACATCAGAATGGTTTGCTCCTGCAACCTCGTCAATGTAAGTGGCAGTGTACTGTCTCTGGGGTTGTAATATCCAATCCATACGTCACTGGAAGGATGCCACTGCCCCATGTAACCCGAATGGCATGGTCACAAATTGGTAGAGGCCAAAGGGGGTTGGGAAGGCCATCTTTGTGCATGCAGGTCAGGGTCAGAAGGATCTGCCAATACCCTTTGGTGAGATCCAGAGTCGACAGGAACTTGCTCCCCCTAATCTCTCAAGGAGTCCATTGGGTAGGCATTGAACAGAGATATATCATTCACTTTTATAAAGTCAATACAAAACCAGATGGAGTCGTTTGGTTTCGGAACTAGGGCTACTGGGCTTGGCCACTCACAATGAGATTCTTCTATAATGCCCATGTCTAACATGACCTAGATTTCCTTCTGAATGGCCTCCCACATCTTCTTGGGCAGGGGCCAGTGGGGTTTGCATACCTTGTCCCAGTACAGTTGCAATATGACAACTCATGATGGTCATCCATCCTGTCCAAGCCGACAAGACCTCTGGGTAAGACCTCAGGAGTCCTTGGAGTTGCTTTCTCTGTGTCAGGTGTAGTCCTGCTCCTATCGCTTCAGGCCGTCCTCAAAAGGTTCATCCACCAGGGACCCTAATTCTGGTTTGGATGTGCAGGGGGATAGGGAGTGATCAGTAACGTATCCCCTGCTCCTCCAGGCTTTTAGAAAATTGACATGATACATGCACGTCTTGCGGAGCCAGTCTGGTAGCCGAACATCATAATCGACCAGTCTGATCCGCCACATGACTTCAAAGGGGCCTTGCCACTTAGCCAATAGTTTGGATTTGGTTGAGGGGAGCAGGATTAGGACCCAATCTCCAGATTCAAAGCTCCGAAGGCTTGGTTCCTTTGTTATAGTGTTGTGCCTGACTCTGTTGCGCCTTTCCAGATTCTCCCTGGCAAAGCCTCTGAAGCCTCTTCTGTAGCTGTAGCATGTGATGAACAACTCCCTTTGCCTGAGTCCCTTGCTCTTCCCAGCCCTCCTTCAGAAGGTCTAGGATATCTTAGGGCTGTCTCCTATATAAGAGTTTGAAGGGGGAGAACCCCGTGAAAGCTTGGGGTACCTCACATATGGCAAACAACAAGGCTGGGAGTAGCTTATCCTACCGTCGTATATCCTCTTCCACAAATTTGTGGAGCATGCTCTTCAAGATCTTGTTAAAAAGTTCTACCACCCCCAGATGGACGGATTGGTATAGGGATATCCTGAGGGCTCATATACTTAAAAGATGGCAGAGGTCGACCATCAATCAGGAAGTCACATTTGTCCCCTGATCCGTTAGGATTTTGCAAGGTATCTCCACCTGGGAAAAGACCTTAACGAGTTCAGTGGCTATCTTAGGGGCAGTGGCAGTCCATAACGGGACTTCTTCTGGGTACTGAGTCGCGTAATCCACAAATCACAAAGTGGTCAGATGCACTCTTTTCTAGTGGGCACACCAAGTCAAGTCCTATTCATTCAAAAGGGATCCCAACCACTGGTAGGGGAATGAGGGATGCTTTCAGCACTCTTTTCGGGCCCGTGCATTGGCACTCTGGGCATGAGGCACAATAATTCTTCACCTTCTGGTGGATACCTGGCCAGAGGAACCACCACACTACCCGTTGGCGGGTCTTTTCTCTTCCCAGGTGTCCTGCCCAGGGCACTGAATGGGTGAGGCGTAAAAGACCTTGGCGCAACTTCTGTGGGACCAGCATCTGATGGAGTACTTAGAGTCTGCAACATGTCCACCAGCCGATAGAGGCCATATTTCAAAGTGTGGGCCTTGGGGTTTTAGGGGAGACTCCTCCACTTCTTGCTCTCTAGAGGTGGCCTGTTCCCAGGCATGCCTAAGTATAGGGCCCTCTCCTTGTTCCTGAATAAAGTCACCGTCGTGTTTGAGCTCTGTCTGCACATCGTTGACAGAGGAATCCGTTCGTGTAGATGGGGATACCAGGATCTTGGCAGACCTGGAAGGTCCTTCCCCTGGGTCATCATCCCAATCCCTCCTGAGCAGCCTTCTTTTTACCCACTCCTCGCCTTCTGCCGGAGTGTCCTGGGTGGACTCTTGCAATAGTTCTAGGAATCACGGCCAGTCCCATCCCAGAATCACTGGATAGGCCAGTCTGGGGGTCACGTTCACCGAGAGATCCGCTCTTCGGTGGTATATCTCCAACGTCACTCACGCAGTAGGATACAAATGTAGGTCTCCATGGACGCACTGGACGTAGATGGGGGTTCCACGTGGCTCAAGATTGGGAACAAGATCACCCCGGATGAGAATTTGACTATAGCCGGAGTCGATCAATGCCGTCGTAGGAATCCCTTCTATGAGCACCAATACCCCAAGTTTCCCTGGGCCCCTCTTTTGGGCCCGTGGGCTGGCTACCCACCCAGACCTGCCCATAATTGCATTCCATGTAGGAGCAATCCCTCTTGACCACATTCATAACAACAGTCTCTCGCTTCTCTGGGCAGCGTGTCTATTCAAGTTGGCTCAATCCCAACAAGTGGTGTCTCTTCCTGCCGTGTAAGTCCTCAGGTGGTGGTCAGTTTCTCATTCGGGTCACAGGTCCTGACGGGGGCTCCTGATAAACACTGCAGTCCTCCCAGAGGGGCCAAGTGGGGTTCCCCCCGCTGGCTGGTTTCTCCCCCCAGGTTTCTCCATCTTGCGGGGTTCAGGGTTCCGTAGTCTCAGCTGCCAAGTAATCTTCCATCAGTCCAACCACTCCCATAAGCATTGTGGGGCGGTGTCTATGCACCACTACTTCCCTCCAGCACGAACGATTTGGGTGAACTGCTCCAAAGTTACAGCTGAGCACCGGACCGCTGGTTGGCCCCTAGCCATCACCAAGCACACTCCTGAAGACACTGAGCCACTGCTCGTGGCCTACCCCCTGCAAGTACTGTTCCTGATGAAAATACTGGAGGTAGGTCTCTGGGCTGATACCTGTCTGGTCTAATATGGCTGTCTTCACCTTTTCATAATCCAGGGTGTCCTGGGTGTCCAGGCTGCAGTAGGCCGCCTGGCCTTGGCCCTGTTAAGTAAGGGGCTAGAAGGGTGTTCCAGTGTCCTGCTGGGCATCATGCCGTGCTGGCCACTCATTCAAATGTCATGAAAAAGGCTTCAGGATCATCCCCAGGCCCCATCTTTGTGAGCCTTAGGAGGAGGCCAAGTGATAGAAATCCCAGCTGAGGGTCCGCTAGAGGGCTGACTGACGGTCCGCCTGGCCACAGTAATGCTGCCATTTGTTGGACAAGCCTTTCCTGGTGAGCTTGCTGCTGGGCAGCCAACTCCAGCATCATCTCCTGTTGGTGGCTCGTCACCTGTTGCAACAGCTGGGCGTATTGCTGCTGTTGCTGTGCAGCCTGTTGCTGCTGGCTTCCTAGGAGCCATTTCAAAATCTTATCCGAGTCCATTACTCCAGTAATCTTGGGTCACTAGCACGTCAGGGCAATCAAGGAGAAAATCCGTACTCCCCTCGGATCTACTGGTTTTAGGCCTCTCCTCAGGCCTGGGGCACTGCCCACATTCTCCACCATGTGTGACAGGGTTTGGGGGAAACCCCGTCCTGTGCAGGGCAAGTGGGTCTGCCTCTCCTAGGGAATGGGGGGCGGGGGAGTATGTATTTTAAATCTATGTCCCTCCCAGCCAGAGTCCATGCACTCGCTCTTATCGGCAGGGCGGTATGGCCTAGTGGCCCAAGTCTATACATTTGCCCTTGTCAATTGAGCAGTAAGGCGTAGGGGCCAGTGTCAGTCAATCCAACCCTTTACACAGAACAGTAAGGCCCAATGGCCAGAGTCAGGAAATCCTCTCCTTTTCACAGGACAGTAAGGTCTACTGGCCCAAATCACTACATTTACCCCTGTCCACAGGGCTGTAAGGCTTAGTGACCAGAGTCAATAAATCTGCCGTTGTCAAATGAAAAAAGGGTTATGCAGTTACCCAAACAGCTATTGCATATTTTGAAGGTTCCTGAAATTACCACAGCCTTTTTAAAAATTAAATTCAGCTGTCCCTGACTAAATCGCAATCAAATAATTTTGTCTCCAATTCAGAATTGCGTATGCTCGGATATGCTAAAATGCAGATTAAGCCACTTACATTTTCAAGTGGTTTTACAAGCTTTCAGGATCAGCTGAATTGGCAGGACATCCACACAGTGTAATTTACGACAGGCCTCATCTTCCAAGGATACCAGTATAAATCAGGAGCAGCTCCATTGAAGTCAACAGTTACTCAGGTGTAAAACCACAGTGAGTGAGAAGAGAGGCCCTACATATACCCTGTCATTCTGGGGAGTACATCAGTGAGGTTGTGGAATATGAGCTAAAATGATTAAAGATGCAAAAAAGAAACAACAGAAAATGTAGGAAAACAAAATCTTTCTATGTCCATAGTGTCGGATTATAAATAAATAAAGGACAAATGAAAACATTAAGGACAGGAATTTAAATGCTCAAAAGTCAAGACATTCAAAAGTTAAGATGCAAGATTACATGAATTACATCCATGTAAACCCAAAGTTGAAATCAACAGATTTACACTGGTGTAACACGAGCAGAATCTGAGCCAAGATTTCTGTAGTGATGTTAATTTGGAGTTGTTTCACATGGCATATGTTGAATACCACGAGTATCAATATACTCCTAGAAACTTTAAAAGGTAAGAGGTTCACAATATGTGCAACATGAATGAGTGAACTTTACAAAGAAGGAAACCTCGGTGCTGACTGAGCATCCTCTGAAGTCAATGGGAGTCCCTCCATCATCTGCAGTGGGTGCTGGATCAGATCAGTTACCTTTTTAATTTCCTGAATTAAGTCTTTCTATTCATGAACTTCAAGTGACATCAACAAATGTCTTCGTATTTTACTTTCCCTGTTTCCCTCACCCCCGTTCCCCCCAAGAAAAAGTCCAAACCTATTGAACTTGGGGAGTTCACAAGCTCCACTGACTTTCCTGCTGGAGTTTCTAAGTGCCTTGAGAGCTACTGGGTTTGCCAAGAGCTCACAGACAGTATTAAAGGAAAGCCTCATTCGATTTCTTTTAATCTATTCAGCCTCCTAACAGAGCATGTCCATCTTTTGATTCAGCCTCCAAACACCATGTAGGATCTCCTCCTGCATTCACATTCACTGCCACGGGTGGGCATCTGGAGACCATCGTTGCCTCTTACCTGTGAGCTGATAAGGACTTCCTGGTCCAGAAGAACTTCCTGGAGAGTTAGGATAGCTGATGCTGCTGGGTGACTGAGAGAACATGTTACTGGGTGATGATGGAAAAGGGGTGCAGGGAGTTTGCTGAAAAGAATCAGGATAGGTGGCATTATGTGGCATCAGAGGCTCATTGTGGAGGGAAGCACTCCGGAACTTGGCAAGGAGGCTGAGATGTGGGTTAAACTCACTGTGTCTTGGAACCAGTACTGGAGGCAACACTGAAAGTAAAAACAAGAGAGTACAAGTTTTAGTCAAACATCCACTCTAGCGTGCTGTATCTCTTTCTGCATCTGAGCAACACACCACACTACCAAAACATCACTTCACATATACTATTCCCTGAATGTTGCTATGAATGTGTTACAAACATATTTTAAATACCCTTTACCAGAGTCCTCACAGTGTGGTGTTGTTACAACTCAGTTCATCCAGCCCCCTTCTTTGAAACTAGAGGATAATAAATCTGCTCAGCAACTGAGCTTTCTTCTTTCTTCAGTGGTAACACTACCATTCCTTACACAATATGACTAAAGCTTTCAGACAGCAGGCCCAGTTCTGCAGCTGCTACATGAACAAAACTCCAACTGTCTTCACCAAGGAGAGATAGTATGCATACACACATACCGCCCACCCCCCTAAAATAATGGAAGTGGCACATTTATACCTATTAAAATTACAGCTCCCACAATCTCTTTTCTGGGATGCTGAGGAAGCCAGAGATTTGCACAACACTCTTGAAAAGCAGGATTTGTCAAACTCAGAGCCCACTTTAATAATAAATAATAATATCTGGCACTTTTCAGGTATAGGGATCAGTATAACTATCTGAATTTTACAGATGAGAAAATGGAGGCATGGAGAGGTTAGAGGCCAGATTTTAAAATGTATTTAGGTACTTGAAAATACACACAGGTGTCAAGTAGGATTCGCCTATAGCAATCCTTCCCGAATATCAATTCTTTTATTTGTTCTGGTATTTCAACCTAGGTCCGGAGAAACAGGGGAGTCATGATGCTCACGGTGGAATCCATGTAAGAACAGCAGCAAGACAGACTTGGATATATATGGTTGCTAACAGCATAGCAGTCAGTGAATGCACCGTAAATGCCTAGAATAACCTTGTGTGCACTCTAGTCCAAGGACTAACCCTACCAGCAAGGGTGAAAATTATCCTGTACTGCTATGTTGCTCCCAAGGTCACGCCCCCAGCAATGGAAAGGGACAGAGCTGTGTGCTGTATTTAATGATAGCAAATTGTCAATTAATTTTCCATTGAATAGATTTTCATGAATGTAACTTACAATTACCTTTTTTGTTAGACTTCCTTGTGTCACATCATTCTCTCTCTTTTCTGTGAAAAATGGGGGTGCAACTTTTCCTGTCTGTAGCATCTGTTGTTTTTAAATTTTCCTTCCCTCTCTCTTCATATTGTGTTCTTTTTCTTGCCCAACATTGTATCCACTAGATTCCCCCCAGATATTCTGTTTCTCCTGTCTTCAACATTTGCCACCCCCTAAGATCTTCCATAGAATCATAGATTATTAGGGTTAGAAGGGACCTCAGGAGATCATCTAGTCCAAACCCTTTCTCAAAGCAGGACCAATCCCCAAATGGCCCCCTGAAGGATTGAACTTACAACTCTAGGTTTAGCAGGCCAATGCCCAAACCACTAAGCTATCCCTCCTATATCCTATTGCTCTTTCATAACTTATCCCATCCATCTTTTCCTATCTCCTGCCTCCCCCAACACTCCCACCCACCCACTGACACATAACACCCAATAGCCTGAGGACTGACTATTATGGGATGGAGTAGGGAAGGGATTCATTGTCCAGAGGCAATGCCCAAGAGAAAAGCCAGCTCCTCAACTAGTGGGAAACAAGAAAGGCACTGGGATGCCTACCAGGGTGCTGTCCACAGTCCTACTCTAGGACTCCATCTGTCTAATCCGCCTCTTGCCTGAATGTGTCCAATAAACTGGAATCCTCCAGCCTCACACCAATCCCCTCTGGCTGCTGGAAAGAAGGAATATTCTTTTCAGTTCCTCTCTCCTGGTTGTGATGAGTTTGGGTTGGTGGTCCCCCGCCCCCTCATCCATCTCCATCTCCTTACTGTGATGCGTCTCTGCTGCTCAACCTCTCCCTTAGCTGCTGGGGTTTAAAAAAAAAGTCTTCTTTCTCCAATGAATAGCTCCAGTGCTTGATTCTGCTGCTCTTCAGAATCTCCCCAAGCAGGAACATGAAACTGACCTGACTTTCGTCATTTCCTGGCGGCCCACAGGGTTCACAGCAGCCAAAAAGGGGGTGGCCGTGGTGTTTTCACTGTACTGCAGTTTGTGGAAGCTCTGAGCAGGAGCAGTCACACTGCAGTAGCCTGTCTATAGACTTAGGAAGCTAGCACTGGATCACTTGTGCTCTCTGTATTTAGAAGGTTTTCTTTGCACCATGAGGACTAGAAACAATTCTTTGCCTAAATGACCCCTGACAGTCTGCAGGTGCTGATGACACTTGCCAGGGAAGGCTTCCTACATGCCCACGATAAGTGGGCAAGGAGAGTTTCCAAGCCTTGCTGCTCCATAAGCTTGTTAAACTGTTATATCCAGCTCCGACTGGCACATCCACACTTCTCCAGTGCACTGCTTCTGTCACATCACACCATCTTTCTGCTGCCTATGCCATACTGCGCCTAGAGGAGTGAAGCTACTGGGGTAGCAAGGAGAGTGGAGGTTTTTTCCATTTGTGGCTAGTGAATCTCCAGAGGCTCCTTATTCTCCCTGCTCCTTTGCCCGCAGATGCCATTCTCTGAATCCTAAGAGGTGGCCATGCTGGAGACAGGGTAACCAGAGGTCTGACACTGAATCCCTGTCTGACCCCATCACACCCAGTCTGTGCAAGTGATTTACCTAAATCATCTCTACTCACCACTGTTCCTTTGCCCTAGCTTTTGTCTAATATCTGTAGCTGACCCTGTGGGGGTATATTAGTCCTCCTGTGCATTATAGGAGTATGCCAATGGGCCTTTAGCACAGCTGGCAACTAATGGGCTGATCCCCCGAGTCCTGCCCTTGCTGCTTCTGGACTAGTTTCTTTGTTGGTCATTGTCTTCCCCCCTCATCTACTGCGCTAGGGCTCGCTGAAAACCTGGCCAGGCACCCGCTGAAGACAGTTGTGTGGCACTCTGAGCACTGACACGTGCACCTGCCTGTTGTGCCTGTGGCTGCAGTTGCTAATGAGCACAACAAATGAAGGGTACAATCGGTGGCGGTTTAGCCACTGTGCCAACAGGGCCCATGCCCAGGGGCCCCAGCAAATTGGGGCGTCCACGCGCACCCTGGCACTCCTGCACTCTGATCCCACTCCCCGACAGAGGCTTGCCCTGCTCCACCTGGCACTCCTGCCGGGGCGTGGGGGGAAGCCCCCGCACCCAAACCCCACTCCCCAGCAGCTGTGCTGGATGGGCAGGGCATGGCAAGCCCCCGTACCCTCCAGGAGCTCCAGGCGGGAGGGGGAATCCCCCACACTCCAACCCCATTTCCCTGGCAGGAGCGCAGGGAGGGGGTGGGGGGACTGCAGGTGGAAGGGGTAGGGAGGGGCCCCCACTTGCTCTGGCCCAGGGCCCCCATAAACCCCTAATCCGTTTCTGGGTACAACAGCATATCTTCAGGTTCTGACCCTGTGCACAGCTGCAGAGGTTTACACTTTTGAGTGTGCAGTTCTAGATGAGATTCCTCCCTTCTCTGAACTTTCCCTGTGTCCTTGATCATGGGCAACCCTACAGTAACAACAACATGTAACATGTGAAGGGGGGAAATGGTCAAGAGACACATTTCAGTTTTAAGGTTCACAAGGATTCAAATAAAAGCAGCAAAGAATCCTGTGGCACCTTATAGACTAACAGATGTTTTGGAGCATGAGCTTTCGTGGGTGAATACCCACTTCGTCAGATGCATGTAGTGGAAATTTCCAGGGGCAGGTATATATATGCAAGCAAGCTAGAGGTAACGAGGTTAGTTCAATCAGGGAGGATGAGGCCCTGTTCTAGCAGTTGAGGTGTGAAAACCAAGGGAGGAGAAACTGGTTTTGTAGTTGGCAAGCCATTCACAGTTTTTGTTTAATCCTGAGCTGATGGTGTCAAATTTGCAGATGAACTGAAGCTCAGCAGTTTCTCTTTGCTAAGTCTGGTCCTGAAGTTTTTTTGCTGCAGGATGCCCACCTTAAGATCTGCTATAGTGTGGCCAGGGAGGTTGAAGTGTTCTCCTACAGGTTTTTGTATATTGCCATAATATCTGATTTGTGTTCATTTATCCTTTTCCGTTATCTCTAGCCTGCTTCTTGCTTGCATATATATACCTGCCCCTGGAAATTTCCACTACATGCATCCGACGAAGTGGGTATTCACCCACGAAAGCTCATGCTCCAAAATGTTTGTTAGTCTATAAGGTGACACAGGATTCTTTGCTGCTTTTATAGATCCAGATTAACACGGCTACCCCTCTGATACATAAGGATTCAAATAGTTTCACAGGGTCCTTTTCACTCTTGGACCACAGCCACTTTTCCATGCTAAACACCATATAAATACTGTGGAGTAGATTTTTAGGCAGCGCACTGGCTTGGGAGTTACCACATCTTCCTTTCTGGTCAATGAAACTCATTTATAGTGAGTCAAAAGTTCACCTTTGCTGCTGCTGCAGATAGCAGCACTGCATATTAGAAACTCCATTATCTGTCATCCAGTACACAGAGTGATCTCATTTAAAAATAATAGAGCAGGCAGTTTTTACATTATTTTAAAATTGCAGTTTTGGTTGGCAGTAATCCATTTCTAACTCAGCCTTCTGACCTGGAGAATGGGGAACGACTCTAGCCACCCAATCCACCTCCTCTAAACTGGAAGGATTACTCTCTATCTCCAAGTGTCAGTCCTGCAAATCAAGGGGATGTTTTCAAAAACAGGGAAGTGACAGTGGTGCTTTCTAACAGCACCTACTGCGCACTGGGCCAAAGTCACTGCCTGGATTCCACTAGCAGTTGTGGGCTTGGGGAAATTTCACTGGAGGGAGGCTGGTAGTGGCAGAAGCCACAGGCAACCTATGTTATGTCGTTCGACATACGTCACAAAGTTGACGAGGTGGCCTGAGGGGGGAGAGAGGGGTCAGTGCATCTCGAGTTCCAGACTGAGGCTTAAGAGTTGGTCTCCCTGGTGGATATCTACTGCCCCTTCTTTCTCCTTCCCCCCTCTGCCATGGGGAGTCCTGTCTTTGGGATAGGAGGAACTCACTGAATAAATCAAAATCACTGCTTTTGAATTTAAGTTATGGATTGGAGTACAGAATGGGTCACTCAAGAGAAGGGACAACAGAATGGGAACAATGGAATTTATGGGAAGAGTGAGTTGAAAAATAAAGGACATTTGAGGAGATCAATATAGCATAGCAGTTCTGTGACCATCACTGGGTTTATTAGTGAACAATCCAAGATGCAGTTTCTTTAGCTCTAAGGCTAAGATGCAAAGAAACTCATACAAGCCTACAGGAACCACAGTTAGACATGAAGAGTGTTGTATTTTTCTGTAGCTAACCAAAATTGTTATTTAAATGGATTGCAGCCTAGACAATTGGGAGCTGTCACATTTTGTTCAAAGGAGAGGAGTGCCCGACACCAGGACCAGATACTGACAGAGCCTGACCCTTAACCCTCTGGGCTTAAGGGCAAAGACAACAAACTTCAGAGCTCCTGCAGCTGTAACCAGAACTGTCACAGAATAATAGCTGTTAGCAGACATTGAATAGATCATAAGATCTGCACTGTTCATGATTAATATACTGATTTAAATGGAATTACTCCGGACTTACACCAGTGCGAGAGGACAATAAAGCCAACAACCTTTCAAAAGCAAAGATACACAAAATTAGGGTGACCAAATAGCAAGTGTGAAAAATCAGGACAGGGGATGGGGGGGTAACAGGCGCCTATATAAGAAAAAGCCCTGAATATCGGGACTGTCCCTATAAAACTGGAACATCTGGTCACCTTACAGAAAATGGATACTATCTTAGTGTCTTTTTGAGATTATTTGAAAAGCTTATTTTAGTAAATCATTACATCGACCACTTCCACCCAAATTAGACAACTATCAATTCACCTGTAAGATTTAGACAAAACAAATGTTTTTAGAAGTTCAGATCCATTTCAGAGTGAGAGCTCAGTTTTAAAGCAAGGAACATCAGGAAGGGGAGCAGGCATTGTTGCATTAATGTTAATAAATGCCTCTCTCTCTCTTAAATTATACGAAACAGTAATAAAAGAAAAATTCCATGGTTCATTTTATCTGATCTTAATGTCAATTCAAAGTTTGGGACTGACAGAGGATCATCAATGGCGGTACCTGGTTTACAGTTACTAACGACAAACCCTATTCACTAGTAAATTGCCACAAGGCCAGGATTGGGCTCAATAATTTTACAATCATTGTTCAGCAGTTTCATTGCCACACAAATCCAACAACTTGATCACATGATAAAGGCAGGGATTTACAATACAGGTTGACATCTACCCTGAAGAGGATCCTCAGCAGAAAAATTTAAAGTTGCATGTGGACTTGGTGGGGAGGGGGGGGTTTTGAATAGAACTGTCCACTCAGCTACAAAAAACTCACAACGGCAGGACAACAGGTATTTTAAGAGGCCTTGACTGATCTAAGGTCTAGGATCTTTGGTGCACCTTCATAACAATTAATCCATCCCTGTGGATCCACTCTAATCTTTAAAAAGGCCATTTACTGTGGATTAGTAAATCAGTTTTTGTCCTTTTAGAGTTGGGCAAAAATCCAGCCAGGATGGAGAGACTCGTTTGTGCCTAATTTCATGCTAATGGGCACAACAATGCCAGCACATTAGCTAGTGAGGTTCTCAGGGAAGCTAGCACCCAATACATCAAAGGAAAAAAGCTTTCAGCACCCTGGACAAGTTCCTGATGTTTGATTCTCCTCTCACACTTCAGTGGGATTTCCTTGTATCCTACCAGAAGAGAGTAGAGCCCCTTGTCAATCACAATTATGGGCAGAAGCTAAATCTGGGATCCCTTTCAGCAGAAAAGACAGCTGATTTTTCCAGCTGAACAGAGCCTTCTTTGTTATGGATTTCACAATAGGACTAGTTATGATGCACCAAGCACAGACGTTTCACCCAAAGAGCTGATATATAATTATATAATTTTCCGCCGATATATTACCTGGGGTCTCCACCCGCCGGTAATGGTAGGGGTTGATGCAAACTTCTTTCTGCTTCGAGCCAAATGGGAACTCGCAACATTCCAGTGGTTTCAATTCATGGTGAGACTGTAAATCGGGCCAACGCCACACTCGGCAATAGATGACATGGGGCAGCCCCTTGCGATGAGACACCTGCAGCCTCCCATCCAAGGAGCGTGGGATTGTGACACACTTACTGGGCTGGCCAGGACAGCTCAGAGCCCTCTCAAGTTCTTCCATAGCGCCTTTCTTCTTCTTCAGTTTCTTCACCAGGGAATCCACAGCCTTCTCTGCCCACTTCTCCTCTTCATCTCCTTGCTTCCAGCCCAGCAGTCTCTTCACTGCTGGGCTGGTGAAGGAGAACAATGAGCTAATAGGGGTGCTGGAGTGCATAAGAAGCAAAGATTGTGTGTAAGTGTAAAGAGAAGCACAAATCTCTCTGCTGCTTACAAAGCTTGAGTGAAGTCTTCACAATATTCAGATGGGCAGCTGCCTTCACAGAAAGTCTCTTTCCCACATAACAGTCTTCCTAATCTTAGACACAGCTTGAGAATATTCCAGCTGGGTGGGACTCAGACCTCTCCACAATACCGAGAAAATGTCGATCAAGCCTGAAACAATAACAAAATCCATAGTTACGTTTAATACGTCTGCTGACTTACGTTTTTAATAAAATTAGATAAAAAGAGAAGTAAGTTCAAAAGTGTGTTTACTTTTCACTCTGCTATTTTGGGCCCAATGCTATCCCTGGAAGCTGGTCCCTTGGTTTTTAGATTTCTCTAACGTTAGACTGAGCAAAGAGTCTAGTCACTTACAGTCAGCTTCTAGTGAATTCACTTCCTGTTTTCCTGTGGTCAGCTTCTTGAGGGCCCTCCTTAAAGCATGGGAGGTGGAGGACCTCAAGAAGCTGACCACCACAGTGACTGTGCCCAAGCAAGTCTGTACACCCTGCACCCCACAGGGCTCTGTACCTCAGAGCTTTCTTCTGTGGACAAGAAGAAAAGGACATTTGTCATGCAGCCCTAAATCACAGTGGTCTTTGTTGTTGCCCGTATGACCCTACTTGCCCAACAGATGTACATGACAAGCACTGGGAGCAAAGACTTATCATGAAAACACGAACAGCATAAGTGAATTGAAAACAGGGAGGAAGAAACACATTCACGCGTGCAAAATACACACATGCTTATTTCAATGCCATAGTGCCAGTCTCTGTGCTATGTTATAAATGAATTCAACAAGCCAGAATGATTTATCAAAAGAAAATTGAGTAGCTGATAAAGCAGAGAACTGTAATTGGTCTACATTTTTGTGTAATGACTGGATCAGTTTACCAAATAAATGGCCTGGTCCTTCCAGGAAGTGTTGAGTGCCCTCAACTCCAATTGACTGATGCTCTGCACCTCTTAGAAGCAGGCCCTAAGGCCTGTCTGGAATCAGTTAGGCAAGGCGGAGATCTCCTTAATGAGGCTTTGATCCTTAATCTGTTCAGGATCTATTAACCAGGGGACCTGGCTACTTAGGGAAAACAGGGGTTTAAAAAGCCAGTGCCTAAGCAACCAGAGGAGCAAGGAAACAGAAGCATAAACAGAGGAGTTCTGAGAAGAGGCGAGAGAGCCAGATCCACCGAACGTTCTCTAAACTTAGGCCAATAAACCACTCCCCACCCAAACCATGATCCCCCCTCCACTCCCCAAAACAACCAACAACCCCAAAAAAGCTGCAGGAGTAAAAAGAATGCAGGCAGAAGTCCAGCAGCAGACTACCCAGTTTATTGCATGGAATGTAGCATGTATGATTACCTGCTTTGTGGGCAGGTACTATATGTGTGCATTCAGTGCAATGTGCTCATGGCCCTCAGAAACTGTGTATGGGCTCTTGAGCAGAGTGGTTGAACTAGAAGAGCTAAGGGAGACAGAGAGAGACACAGATGTGAGTTTCTGGGACACAACAGAGTAGTCCTACCCTCAGTCTCACAGCCTCTGTGCTGTTGAGGATGAAAGTCTCAGGGAAGGAGAACATCAAATGAAGTGGAGGGAAAGAATTCCATAGTTGGGACCTTCCTTCCAGATAATGTCGTGGTATCCTCCTGTGCTGAGGATACCTCCCCAGAGATGGAATACCAGTCATTGGGAAGAGACCAGTATTAGTAATGGGGGGATTCGATCTTTAGAAATATAGATAGCTGGGTTTGTGGTGACCAAGACAACTGCATGGTGAATTGCCTGCCGGGTACAAAGACCGTGGATCTCAAGACACCTAGACAGGTTTATAGGCAGTGCTGTGAAGGAGCATGGTACATGTATGCACCAATGACAGAGAAGGATAGGAAATAGGTCCTGGAGGCCAATTTGAGGCTGCTAGGTAAGAGACTGATGTCCAGAACCTCCAAGGTAACATTCTTTGAAATGCTTCCAGTTCCATGTGTAGGGCCAGCTAGACGGGCAAAACTGTATTAGGAGATAATGGTGTAGGGAGAGTTACAGGTTTATAAGAACTGTGGAATATTTGGGAAAGGAGGAGCCTAAACCAAAACGGAACCAGATTGCTGGCATGTAAAATTAAAAAGATCATAGAGGAATTTTTAAACTACGGGCTGGGGTAAAGCTGACAGGTGCAGAGGAGCACACAGTTTGGACAGAGACATACCATAGGGGAGGCTGTATTAATTAGGATTCTCTATATCCTAGTAAAGAGAAGAGGATAGAATTTGATAATACAGATAGGAACTGCAGAGAAAAAAAGTCATATGACAAAAAGTCCCATTCAATTACATCACGTGGAAAGAAGACAACTGAAAGGTGACAAATTATATAAAAGTGCTTGTATACAAATGCTAGAAGTCTAAATACTAAGATGGGTAAACTTGAGTGCCTAGTATTAAGTAAAGATATTGACAGAATAGGCATCACAGAAATTTGTTGGAATGATGACAATCAACGGGACATGATAAAACCAGGGGACAAAAATATGTAGGAATTACAGAGTAGGTTGTGCTGGTGAGGGAGTGGCAGTATATGTAAAAGAAAGCATAGAGTCAAATATACTAAAAATCTTAAATGAATCAAACTGTACCATAGAATTTCTATGGATAGAAATTCCACGCCTGAAGAGTACAGAAGTAGGAATATACTACTGGTGAACTGACCAGGCTGGCGATGGTGAGTGTGAAATGCCTGCGGGGGCTAGAGAGGATATAAAAATAGAGAACTCAATAATAATTGGGGATTGCAACTATCTCCATATTGACTCAGTACATGTCACCTCAGGAGAGGATGCAGAGAGAAAGTTTCTAAACACCTTCAATGACTGCTTCTTGGAACCCACAAAGGGAGAGGCAATTCTTGATTTAGTCTTAAGTGGAGCACAGGATCTGGCCCAAGAGGGTGAATGTAGCTGAACCACTCGGTAATAGCAACTGTCATATAATTAAATTTAACATTCGGAAGGAGTGGGGGGAGAGAGAAATACCAAAGGAGACCAGCACAGTAACATTTAATTTCAGAAAGGGGGACTACCCAAAAATAAGGAAGCTAGTTGAAATACAAATTAAAAAAGGTACAGACACAACAGTGAAATGCCTGCAAGCTGCATGGAATTTTGTTTTTAAAAAAACACCATAATAGAGGTTCAAACTAAACATACTCCCCATTAAACAAACAAAAAAAAAAAACAGGAAAAAAGCCAGCCCAAAATGCCACCATAGCTAAAAAACCAGAGTAAAAGTGGCGGTTAAAGGCAACAAAGCATCTTCTAAAAACTAGAAGTCAAATACTACTGGAGGAAAACAGAAAGAAGCATAAATTCTGTCAAGTCAAGTGTAAAAGTAAAATAAGGCAGGTCAAATAAGAATTTGAAGAAGAACTAGCAAAAGACACAAAAACTAATAGTAATTTTTTTTAAGTACATCAGAAGCAGAAAGCCTGCCAAACAATCTGTGAGGCCACTGGACGATCAAGGTGCTAAAGGAGCACTCAAGAAAGACAATGCCATTGCAGAGAAACTAAATGAATACTTTGCATCAGTGTTCACCGCAGAGGATGAGAGGGAGATTCCCACACCTGAGCCATTTGTTTTAAAGATGACAAATCTGAGGAACTGTCCCAGATTGAGGTGTCAATAAAGGAGGTTTTGGAACAAATTGATAAATTAAACACTAATAAGTTTCCAGGACCAGAAGGATCTCAAGTATAAAACTGCAGAACTACTTAGCGTGGTATGTAACCCACCCCTTATATCAGCTTCATGTGATGCCGATGCTTAAAAAAAAGACTCTAGGGGAGATTCTGGCAATTACACACTGATAACCCTAAGATCAGTACCAGGCAAATTGGTTGAAACGATAGTGAAGTACAGAATTATCCAAAACATATATGAATACGATTTATTGGAGAAGAGTCAAGACAGCTTTTCTAAAGAGAAATCATGCCTTATCAATCTACTAGAATTCTTTGAGGGAAGTCAACAAACATAGGCACTAGGGTGATCCAGTGGATATAATGTACTTGGACTTTCAGAAAGCCTTTGACAAAGTCCCTCATGAAAGGCTCTTAAGCAAAGAATGCCGTCATGAAATAAGAGGGAATGTCAGTATGGATCAGTAACTGATAAAAAATAGAAAACAAAGAGTAGGAATACATGGTCAGTTTTCAGAATAGAGAGAAGAACCAGCAGTATCCCCCAAGGATCTATATTGGGATCAGTGCTGTTCAACATATTCATAAATGATTTGGGAAAAGGGGTAAACAGCGAGGTGGCAAAGTTTGCAGATAATACAAGATTAATCAAGATAGTTAAGTCCAAAGTAGTCTGTGAAGAGCTACAAAGGGATCTCACAAAACTGAGCAACAAACTGGCAGCTGCAGTGGCACAGGAACCAGCAAACAGAGCTGTAAACAGGGGAGTATGAGTGGGAGTTTACAGGGTGAGTTTGGGGGAAGGCGAAGAGAGGCAGGCAGAGGAACAGACAGGCTACTGAAGGGAGTGTGCAGTGTTCTAGCAGTGTCATGGTGTTTGTTGGGGGGTTGTTTTGCTGTGGGTGGTGGTGTTTTGGGTTGGTTTGTGTTTCCCAGATTTACAGGATTTAGGTGGGAAGCCTATGACAGACACAGAGGCAGCAGTTGTAGTGACCCAAGCCGTGGAAGACAATGAAGATGACTGGCTGTGGAAGCTGCAGCATGTACATGATCCTGGAGGGGGTACCTGACAGGAGTTTTGTCTGCATGAACTGCCGCCTGATAGAGCTGATGGAAAAAAAGATCCGAGGACTGGAGATGCAGGCGGAAATTCTGGTCGAGTTTAGAAGGGGGTTCGAGCGGATGATGGAGCAAAGACATGATCAGACTTGCAGATGGAAGCAGGACCAAAGAACTCTGAGGGGAGACTGCTGGGTGAGGAAAGTGGATGGTGGAAGCATGTGACTAAGTGAACCAGGCAGAGGAAAAGACGGGCCAGTGAAGGAGAAATAGAGCTCAGGAACAGGTTTGCGGAGTTGGAAAATGGAGAAGGGGCACAGCAGGTGGTCGCAGATGGTGAGAGGGCAAGTGTAGGGAGCCAGGGTGGCTTCCCTTTGAACCTGAGGGTAAAGAGCCGCTCTCTCAGCCTGAGTGGCAGGGCCAGGCCAAGCTTACTCCACCCCCCGGAAGGGGAGGGGTGGAACAGGAAGGGGTAGCTCAGGGCAGCACCAGGGAGGGAGGCAGACACCGACTGTGGGCTGCTGCCACACCAGGCGAGGCCCTGGACCAGAGGAAACCTGACCTGGAGGAAGGACTGGGGCTACCAGGACTGCCAGCAGCTGAGTACCCAGAGGGACTGGAGAAGTCTGAGGCGGAGGGGGAGCTGGACCTGCCAGCAGCCGAGTACCTGGAGGAGCATGAGCCAGAGGGAGAGCTGGAGCTGCCAGCAGCTGACTATCCAGATGAACTGGAGGGACCAGAGGGACTCGTACGAGCAACCGGGTAGGAAGTAGCCCAGGGACAGAACTGCACCGCGGTGAGTTTATTTTGCGGAAGGACCCCCGCTGACCCAGTGGCGGGACCCTCGCCCCGCCACCGTCAGGGCCCTGGGCTGGTGTAGGCTGCGCCTGTGTTCCCCTACTTGGCCGACTCACATTGGGAGCAGAATCCAGACAGCACCACAGACTTTTGCCGGTGCTCCCCTGCCTGAAGGGCGTGCTACAAACTCTGGCCGGTGCTCTTCCTCCCACTAATTCCCCAGTGACAGAAGCGTGACCCAGGCCGGCCAGTGAGGCTGTAGCTCCCCACCGCCCCCTAGCAGCTCGGTGGGCCAACTGACATAGTTCACAGCAAGGAAGAAGAGAAGAGCAGCTAGCCCTATAAGGAGGGGGGAAGAGTCAATGTAGATGACACCAAACATGAGCCACAGGAGGATATGGGATGGGTTGCAGAGGATTGCAGGGGTGAATAGGAATTGAGGGGACTTGCAGCCAGAGGGAACAGGGGATAGAACAGAGAATCGCACCGTCACCAGGAAAAGGCAGGTCTCCATGATTGGGGACTCCTTACCACGAAGAACAGGCAAGCCTGTAACCAGAGCTGATCCAGAGAACAGAAGGGTGTGCTGTCTGTCAGGTGCTAAGATACGAGATGTGGACCTGAGGCTGAAGAGGCTCCTAACGGGAGCGGGAAAGAATCCGCTGATTGTCCTTCATGTGGGAACGAATTACATAGCTAGATTCTCGCTGGAACATATCAAGGAAGACTATGCCAGGCTGGGGAAGACACTGAAGAAAATGGAGGCTCAGGTGATCTTCAGTGGGATTCTGCCTGTTTCTAGAAAAGGGCAACAAAGGTGTGACAAGATTATGGCGATCAACAGATGGCTCAGACAGTGGTGCTATAAGGAGGGCTTTGGGATGTATGGCCACTGGGAGGCATTCATGGACAGAGGACTGCTCTCTCGGGATGGACTTCACCTGAGTAGGGAGTGAAATAGACTTCTAGGATGGAGGCTGGCACAACCGATTAAAAGAGCTTTAAACTAGGAATTGGGGGGAGATGTCCAGGTAATCTCCACGCCGGATTTTAACATTGAGAGGGAAGAAAACGAAGCAAGAAGGGATACTGTCATGGGTAGGAGAATGAACATACGGAGGAAGGGTACTGTAGATACCAGTCTAATAGGTGATACTGGCGGTAGAATGTCTGGGCATAATTGGGTAAAGAATGTGAGTGAAGCCAAACAGCAAGAATTAAGATGTTTGTACACCAATGTGAGGAGCCTAGGTAACAAAATGGAGGAACTAAAGTTACTGGTACAGGAAATGAAACCGGATATTATAGGAGTAACAGAAACATGGTGGAATAGTATCAAAGGGGTAGCAGTGTTAGTCTGGATCTGTAAAAGCAGCAAAGAGTGCATACATCTGACAAAATGGGTATTCACCCATGAAAGCTCATGCTCCAATACATCTGTTAGTTTAAAGGGTGCCACAGGACTCTTTGCTGCTTTTATGGTGGAATAGTAGTCATGACTGGAGTACAGGTATTGACGGCTATGTGCTGTTTAGGAAAGACAGAAATAAAGGCAAAGGTGATGGAGTAGCATTGTATATCAATGATGAGGTAGACTGTAAAGAAATAAGAAGTGATGGAATGGATAAGAGAGTCTGTCTGGGGAAAAATCACATTGGGAAAGAAAGCTACTAGAGCCTCTTCTGAGATAGTGCTTGGGGTGTGCTACAGACTGCCAGGATTTGATTTGGATATGGATAGAGACCTTTTTAATGTTTTTAATGAAGTAAACACTAACGGGAATTGTGTGATCATGGGAGACTTTAACTTCCCAGATATAGACTGGAGGACAAGTGCTAGCATTAATAATAGGGCTCAGATTTTCCTAGATGCGATACCTGATGGATTCCTTCACCAAGTAGTTGCTGAACCAACAAGAGGGGATGCCATTTTAGATTTGGCTTTGGTGAGTAGTGAGGACCTCATAGAAGAAATGGTTGTAGGGGACAACCTTGGTTCGAGCGATCATGAGTTAATTCAGTTCAAACTAAATGGAAGAATAAACAAAAATAGATCTGTGACTAGGGTTTTTTATTTCAAAAGGGCTAACTTTAAAGAATTAAGGAAATTAGTTAGGGAAGTGGACTGGACTGAAGAACCTGGGGATCTAAAGGTGAAGGAAGCCTGGAATTACTTCAAGTCAAAGTTGCAGAAACTATCAGA
The DNA here is from genome assembly GCF_025201925.1 of Gopherus flavomarginatus. Classification (NCBI taxonomy): domain Eukaryota; kingdom Metazoa; phylum Chordata; order Testudines; family Testudinidae; genus Gopherus; species Gopherus flavomarginatus. Next base: position 320,132,451 of record NC_066617.1, on the reverse strand, counting down.
AACCTGCATCCCAAGAAAAGGGGAAAAATTCATAGGCAGGAGTTGTAGACCAAGCTGGATGAGCAAGCATCTCAGAGAGGTGATTAAGAAAAAGCAGAAAGCCTACAAGAAATGGAAGTGATCAGCAAGGAAAGCTACCTTATTAAGGTCAGAACATGTGGGGATAAAGTGAGAAAGGCCAAAAGCCATGTAGAGTAGGACCTTGCAAAGGGAATTAAAACCAATAGTAAAAGGTTCTATAGCTATATATAAGAAGAAAACAAAGAAAGAAGTGGGATCGCTAAACACTGAGGATGGAATGGAGGCTAAGGATAATCTAGGCATGGCCCAATATCTAAACAAATACTTTGCCTCAGTCTTTAATGAGGAGCTTAGGGATAATGGCAGGATGACAAATAGGAATGAGGATATGGAGGTAGATACTACCACAACCAAGGTAGAAGCCAAACTCAAAAAGCTTAATGGGACAAAATCAGGGGGCCCAGATAATCTTCATCCAAGAATATTAAAGGAACTGGCACACGAAATTGCAAGCCCAATAGCAAGAATTTTTAATGAATCTGTAAACTCAGGGATTGTAACGTATGACTGGAGAATTGGTAACATAGTTTCTATCTTTAAGAAAGGGGAAAAAAGTGATCCGGGCAACTACAGGCCTGTCAGCTTGATATCTGTGGTATGCAAGGTCTTGGAAAATATTTTGAAGGAAAAAGTAGTCAAGGACATTGAGGTCAATGGTAATTGGGACAAAATTCAACATGGTTTTAGAAAAGGTAGATCATGCCAAACCAACCTGATCTCCTTCTTTGAGAAGGTAACAGATTTTTTAGACAAAGGAAATGCAGTGGATCTAATTTACCTCAGTTTCAGTAAGGCATTTGATACGGTTCCATATAGGGAATTATTAACTAAATTGGAAAAGATAGGATAAGGAACTGGTTAAAGGGGATACTATAATGGGTCATACTGAAAGGTGAATTGTCAGGCTGGAGGGAGGTTACTAGTGGAGTTCCTCAGGGATTGGTTTTGGGACCAATCTTATTTAATCTTTTTATTACTGACCTTGGCACAAAAAGTGGGAATGTGCTAATAATTTTGCGGATGACACAAAGCAGGGAGGTATTGCCAATACAGAGAAGGACTGGGATATCATACAGGAAGATCTGGATGACCTTGCAAACTGGAGTAATAGTAATAGGATGAAATTTAATAGTGAAAAGTGAAAGGTCATGCATTTAGGGATTAATAACAAGAACTATTGTTATAAGCTGGGGAGGCATCAGTTGGAAGAAACAGAGGAGGAGAAGGACCTCGGAGTATTGGTTGATCACAGGATGACTATGAGCCACCAATGTGATATGGCCATGAAAAAAGCTAATGTGGTCTTGGGATGCATCAGGCGAGGTATTTCCAGTAGAGATAAGGAGGTGGTAGTACTGTTATACAAGGCACTGGTGAGACCTCATCTGGAATATTGTGTGCAGTTCTGGTCTCCCATGTTTAAGAAGGATGAATTCAAACTGGAACAGGTTCAGAGAAGGGCTACTAGGATGATCCGAGAAATGGAAAACCTGTCATATGAAAAGAAATTCAAAGAGCTTGGCTTGTTTAGCCTAACCAAAAGAAGGCTGAGGGGAGATCTGATTGCTCTCTATAAATATATCAGAGGAATAAATATCAGGGAGGGAGAGGAATTATTTAAGCTCAGTACCAATGTGGACACAAGAACAAATGGATATAAACTGGCTATCAGGAAGTTTAGACTTGAAATTAGACGAAAGTTTCTAACCATCAGAGGAGTGAAGTTCTGGAACAGCCTTCCAAGGGGAATAGTGGGGGCAAAAGACATATCTGGCTTCAAGACTAAGCTTGATAAGTTTATGGAGGGGATGGCATAAATGGGTAGCCTAATTTTGGCAATTAATTTGTCTTTGACTACTAGCGGTAAATATGCCCAATGGCTTGTGATGGCATGTTAGGTGGGATGGGATCTGAGTAACTACAGAGAATTCTTTCCTGGGTGTCTGGTTGGTGAGTCTTGCTCACATGCTCAGGGTTTAGCTGATCGCCATATTTGGGGGTGGGAAGGAATTTTACTCCATGGCAAATTGGCAGAAGCCCTCGGGGTTTTCGCCTTCCTCTGCAGCATGGGGCATGCGTCACTTACTGGAAGATTCTCTGCACCTTGAAGTCTTTAAACCATGATTTGAGGACTTCAATGGCTCAGACACAGATTTCATACAGGACTAGGTGGGTGAGATTCTGTGGCCTGCATTGTGCAGGAGGTCAGACTAAATGACCATAACGGTCCCTTCTGACCTTAAAGTCTATGATTCTATGAGTCTAGATAAAATTCAGTGCTGATAAATGCAAAGTAATGCATACTGGAAAACAATCGCATCTATACATACAAAACAATGTGATCTAAATTAGCTGTTTCCACAATGACTCCAAGATCTCTTTCTTGAGCCGTTAGTTTCTAAAAACATCCATTTAATGTGCAGCAGCAGTCATAAAAAGAGAACAATGTTAAGAACAATGTTAGTTGTATGCAGTGTGGTAGCCATGTCAGTCCCAGGATATTAGAGAGAAGAGATAAGTGAGTTAATATCAGAAGAGCTCTGTGTAGCTCAAAAGCTTGTCTCTCTCACCAACAGAGGTTGGTTGGTCCAATAAAAGATATTAACTCAACTACCTTGTCTCTCTAGGAACCATTAGGAAAGGGATAGATGATAAGTCAGTAATCATAATGTCACCATATAAATCAATGGTACCTCCACACCATGAATACTGCATGCAGTTCTGGTCACCCCCCATAGGTGCTGGAACAAGGAGCACTGGGGATGTGGCATCTTGAGGGGGTTTCCATCATATGCAGGGTTTACAGTTTGGTTCAATGGCTCTCAGCAGTCCTACTATACAAATTGTTCCAGCGCCCTGTCACCTTATCTCAAAAAAGTGAATATTAGAAATGGAAAAGGTACAGAGAAAGGCATCCCCCCAAGATGGATAAGTAAAAATGGAAATTTTTTATGACCCATTCATAAGCCGACCCTATAATTCAGAAGTTGGCAAACTTTGGCTCCCGGGCCATCAGGATAAGCCGCTGGCAGGCAGAGAAGGTTTGTTTACCTTGAGTGTCCGCAGGCACAGAGGTAAACCTAAGTAAACAGTGTCCTGGCCCGCCAGAGGCTTACCCTGATGGGCTGGGACAGCAACTGGTGGGGAAATTGGGGGTGTGGGGCAGAAGCTGGTGGTCGGGGGAGTAACCCCTGTGACCACCCCCCACATGATCCCACCCCTAGCCTGGGACCCCATACTCTCCCCATCCCATCCCTTCCCACCTTAGCTGGGGCTGGCCAGGGAAGGAGGTCTCTGGCCTGGCTGGAACTGCTCCAGCAGGCTGGGCAGCGCAGCTGCAGCCTGCGAGCCCCAGAGCTGCAGCTGCTTCAGAGGCTGGGGGGAAAGCACTGTGGCCAGAAGCGAAGAGACTCTGACCCCAACTCTTCCCTTCTGACTCTGCTGGCTGTGCTGCCTCTCCTTGCTCCCTCTGTTGGGGGGAGGGGCTATGTCCCACCTCTCCCTCTCTATACCCGTTCATAAGCTGACCCTCTTCTCTGATGCTTCCCTTTTTTACTAAAAAAAATAAAAAAAAAATACCAGGTACTTCTTCACACCATGCACAGTCAACCTGTTGCCGGAGGATGTTGTGAAGTCCAAAACTATAACTGGGTTAAAAAAAGAATTAGATAAGTTCATGGAGGATAGGTCTATCAGTGGGTATTAGTCAAGATGGTCAGGGATGCAACCCCATGCTCTGGATATCCCTAAGCCTTTGACTGCCAGATGCTGGGTCTAGGCAACAGGGCATGGATTACTTGATAATTGCCCTGTTCCGTTCATTCCCTTTGAAGCATCTGGCATTGGCTACTGTCAGAAGACAGGATATTGGGCTAGACAGACCTTTGGTCTGACCCAGTAGTCAGATATTCAGACTCTACTCTGCACACAGCTATTAAGTTTGGGCTGCTCCGAATTCCAGCCTCATGAGAGAAAACAAAACCTGAATAGGAAGGAGCCTTGATGATGACTAGTGTGGATCAGGCCCTACAGCAGGAATGGGGAACCTAGAGAGCCAATGACTAACTCCTGCTGTATCAGTATGGCTGTAAGTACCTGCTATAGGCCGATGGGGAAAATGGGGCACATTTTTTATCTGAGGGGTGTCCCCAGGCATTAATGTATGTAAACAACTGTTCTTGATAAGGTAATGTAATTTTACAATTAGCAGATCTGAAAGCATACGTGGAATACAAACTTACATACGTAAGAATATTGTTCTGAGATTTTTTTCCATTTTGAACAAGGTTTTAAATAAACACATTAATCTCTTCCAGTCAAATTAAATAATTCAACAGTGACTCAGCATGAGTCTGAACACTATTGTTGTTAGTGGGAGAGAAGCCAAGGGTACATGTATAAAAGCAAAAGCAGTGCTCTGCAGACCACATGATGAAGTCTAAGATAAGGCTATATTGTACAATTTCCTTTCATGCTCCTTCACTTCTCTCTTAAAACAATAATTTAAAAAAAAATCTAAATGATCATACAAAGTATAAATGGTATTAAATGCTGCTTTTAGATATACATACCCTATACTGCTATTGACTAACATTATCATCAGAACATCCTACTTCAGTGCTATTAGATTACGGAATACTGCAGGCTGCTCAGCAGACGAAACCATTTGTTCCTGTGCCTAGATGTTCCATTAGGAAATACTTAGGCGGCCTCTCTGCTATGTGCTGTAAAGACAGAAATATGGTAATTCACAACTTAATTTAATTTAAACAATCTTTTAGGACCATATTTGTTTCAGATATAAGCATCTCGTATCGAGCAACTTAAACTGGTAGTGGGTGCCTGCAGCACTGCCAGGTTAAAGTTCTAAAATGCCTTAAGCAACGCTTGAGTGTGACATGTTTCCAGCATTGATGGTCTGACATGTGTTCCTATGCAGATGATTTGAGTCCATGGGAAAAGTGTGTCTCAACTCTGATGATCAGACTCTACAGTTTTACAAACTCATGAGCTTTACCATTTGACCTCCAGTGTTACCACCAGTTCTGGTATCACTGTTTCTGAATTTCAAGCTTTGTGGTGATAGCACATGCAACACTCGTGTGAATGCCTTGCATCATTCAGTCAATAGTTACATCTCTAGCATACCTCACTTTCCACAGAGCTCAGGATGGAAGGGTAAGACAGCATGAAGCCATCTTACTCTTCCACTGACTCCTTCTGCGATAGGAACACCCTTTTAGAGGGACCCCAGGGCTGCTGCAGGCTACAGAATACCCTGGCAGTATGGCTCTATTGAAGCCATGCTGCTAGGGAGTCTGACACAAGAGGAGAGGACTGCAGAGGACACAGAGCCATCATATGCTTGCTGTTTTGTGACCTGATCCAACTCCCAATGAAGTCAGTGAAAAGGCATCTAGTAAGTTAATGGAAGCTGCATCAGTTTGTCCAGTAGGAGCATACAGCCCTGGCATGGTAGAGCCCTGCATTCAAGAATGGATCTTGGGAGTCTCAGACTCTGGGACAATTCAAGTAGTTCCCAATGGTACAGCCAATGGAACTTATTTCTGGACAGAGGACTAGCACAAGGCTTATGCATCACTTATGACCTATTTAAATCCAGTTTTGAGGACTTTAGTGGTGCATAGCCCTTGTGCCGATCTTCTACACGGGTGGATTTCACCCAATAGGTATAATCCTGCTCTTGTTGAAGTCAATGGGAAAAGTTCCACTGGTATTAAAGAAAACAGGACATGGCTACAAGCCACTGTGTAGACAGCAGAAGCCAGTTTTGCCTAATACTGTGTACATACATATCTACAGTAAGAACTGCACCCTACTGCACATTCATCCAGGACACAGTGTAAGATTGTTTTGCTCTCACTGTACACCCAACCAACTGACTCACAAGCAGCACGGGTACAGTCTAGAAAAAGACTGCTGTCATCAGTCTCGGTGTCACTGAAATGGCTAAATATATGCACAGAGTAGATATTCTCAGAGGGCTGTCTAGACATACACTGTGCAATGCTTTGGGATATTGCTAGACACTGGGAAACAGTGAATCTATAGGACAGCAACTAAACCACTACAAGAATCAAAGGGAAAAGAAACCATATGCAGATAAAATGTCTCCAATATAAAGGACTGTGTGTTTAAAGTGATACTATCTGTAACTTTCTTACATATTCCTGTTACAGTTAACACCTCAGATTACTGTAACTGAAAGAGATCATAGGGAAAGAGTGTTTTTTTCCCCCCAGAGGTTTTTCTAAAGGTGTGCCTTTGACACCACTTTGTGAATATTCTGTTTCACTGCAGTCATTTCTTTGTGCAGGTCTTTCACATAGCAACAAAGGACAGAAAAACATTTTTTTAAAATATTAAAGTGTGGTAAAGTCACATACATTTGGGTCTAAAACGAGTACAATGCTTTATCGTAACTAGCTCTTATATAGTGTTTTCCATCAGTAGATCTCAAAGAAAGCAGGAAATCAGTATCATTAGCCCCATTGTACAGATGGAAAATTGAGGCAGAGAGGTGAACTGAGATCAGTGGCAGAACTGGGAACAGAATCCAGGTCCCTGGGTGCAAGTCCAGTGCTGTATCCACTAGGCTACACTAACTCCCATAACAAGGTACAGGAACTAAAGCTGCGGGGGTAAGAAACACAGAGAAACCATTTTGAAAGGGAAAAAAGGGAAACCAGGCAAGCAGACAGCACAGGAGGAAAAAAGCTGAAGGGAAGGAAAAAAATATGAGGTAAGATGGAAGCATTTTACTGCAGCTGCAGATTAAGCATGAAGATGAAAGGGGGCCTGCAGCTGAAGGGAATTCAATGACCCACACACTGAGTTTATTGTAAGCGGCCTGTATTTTGAATTTTAATTTCACATTATCTACACAGTTGAACACTAGGCCCCACCCTCCTTTGTCATTTACAATTTCTAAACCCTGCCGAACATGTCTGAACATGTATACCCTTTAATCTAGCTTTAACTTGTTTATACTAACTGTGACTTGAGAGAAGGATTTTTGATAATGGTAATTCTAAACCTTGTCTTTTTGTCACATGCAAATACTAGCAAAGCACCTAGGGTGAAATCCTTGCCCTACTGAAAGCAATGCGGGTTTTGCTACTGAATTCAACGCAGTCCGGATTTTATCCCAGAAATGTTACCCTTAAAGAATTCTCTCACTCACTCACCTTTGAATGACATGTAGTGTGATGAGAAAGATCTTCAATCCTTTCTCCCTGAGCACTGCATCCGTCCCTGCCCTCTTACCCATGATTCTCAAACTACTGCAGCTGTATGGTACTGCTAGTGACTCCCCATGCCCGATCGAAAGAGAGTCAGCCACTTCTACAGCATCAGATCTCTTAGCTCGGACCCTGCAGGGCCTTCTTAGGGTACGTCTATACTGCAATAAAAGACCCGCGGCATAGCTGCAGCTGGCCCAAGTCAGCTGACTCGGACTCGTGGGCGTTGGGGATATGGGGCTAAAAACTGCAATGGAGATGTTTGGGCTCAGGCTGGAGCACAAGCTCTGAAAATGCATGAAGGGGGTGGGTCACAGAGCCTGGGATCCAGCCTGGGCCTGAACAATACAATAGCGTTGCGGGGTTTTATTGCAACATAAACATACCTTTTCAGGGCTGGCATCTGTGAGTGAGGAGGAGTCAGGTTCTCCCAATCTAGCAAAGAATCCAAAAGATGGATAATAAGGCTAAATTAACTTTCTTACACAGGTCCTTTCACTATGGAACCTTAAAGGGGGTAAGAGTCTCAGGGCAGCTTCAGGCTGGAGCAGCAGAGAGCCCTTGAGCCAGTATGGAAGCACACTCAGCATTCATGAAGATATCTCTGTGTCTCCAATAAATCCCTGACATCTGTGTAGGACTCACAACACCCATGGGGGCTTCCAGACTCAACCCTCGGTTACATCCACGGGGGTCAAATCGCCTTTCTCTGCACACAGACGCGGGAGGGATTCTGGGCCTTTCAGATTTCTTTATATGGCATTTTGCCAAACCCTGTCATTCTTTCAAGTCTTTCCATTCACTTACTGTGATTCACACAAATGGCCCAATCCTGCAGCCCTTCCAAACCCCACTGTAATCAATGGCAGTTTCAGATACAGAGCTTGCAGGATCAGGGCCAAAGGAAGTATCAATTGTCTTCATCTGAGATGGATATTGCTCTGATCTTACAGTTTACTGCTGTGATGGGAGGAGCAATGCAAGAGAATCACTATGGATGCAGTGAAGTAGAGCGGCCTCCCTTCACTACAGAGGGGGTTAACTCCCCATGGTGGGAGTAGCTAACCCCGCCCCACCCCCCTTGCAGGAAGTACACAGGCAGGACAGGAAGTATAAGAGTAGGACTCTGCAGTTGGGGCCAGACTGGAGAAGGAGGCAGACAGTCCCTCCCAGAGAGCTGAGCCCTCAGCAGAATCCAGGACCAGCCGTGGGGAAGAAAGTCTACCCACTGCCCCAGAAGACAAAAGACCCTGAGAAGACACCAGAGTAAGGGTCACCTGACTGTAAATCTGAGAGCCAGAGCTCAGCCAGAGCAGCACCAGCCAGAACCAGTAGGAAGCAGCCCTGAGAAACAAGAGGTTGGTTCAGTTGCACTGCCAGGATGTGAGGCAGCAACTGCACATTTCTCTGTGGCAGGATCGCCCACTCCTGCTAGGGCCCTGGGCTGGGACCTGGTGGAGCAGGTCCCCTTACCCTCTGACCCCAGTCCTGTATGCGGGGCTGTATGCACACTAACCTTTAAGCCAGAAGGCTGAAGTCAGACAGTTGCTGTTTGCCTCATCAGAAGGGCCATAGACTGTTTAAGTGCTTAGAATATGCCTAGAGGGCCAGGCCCACAGACTATTGTTCCCCCTGGCCAGGAGAACAGGACTACTGGCTCACTGAGGTGTTCGGAATCCTCCTTCTGGAGACCTGAACTGCTGTTCGGCTGACTTGCATGGTCAAAGGTCAGACCACCTGACGAACATCCAGTAGGCGTGCAGACTTCCTGATGCCACCAGAAGGGAGTGCCCTTGACCCCGAGAGGGAAGAACAACATGATGGAGAGCTCAGGCATCATCCCACCCCTGAGTCAAGGGGATGAGCCAAGGGCTGACCAGAGACCACCCTACTGAAGCGGGACAAAAAGAGACCCCCCTGTGATGGACTCATGGAAAGTCAGCAGCAGCTCCTTCAACAGCTGGGCAGTCAGCAGCAACAAGAGAGTTGGGGGCCCAGCACCAGCAATGTCTGCAGCAGCTCGCTACCCTACTACAACACCTCTTACCCCTAACCCTGGTGGAGAAGCGACTCAGACTGGCCCTGCAGCTCCTGTATACCTGGCTAAGATGAGCTCCAACAACAATCCGGAGGTCTTTCTTGTCATGTTTGAGTGGACCACCTCAGGAGCCAACTGGCCCCCTGAGCAGTGAGCCATCCTTTTGGCTCCATACCTAATGAGCCCAGCCTAAGTTGTGTACCAAGGACTCCTAGTGGCCGACACCCAAGACTATGGGTGCCTGAAAAGTGATGCCCTCGACATCACGCCCAAGACACATCAGCAATGACTGTGCAGAAAGACATATCCACCCGGGGCCAGGCTGAGGATGGTTGCACAGCAGCTCAAAGATGCATGGTGGCGGTGGTTACAATCTGAGGGCTTGTCTACACTTACAGGAGGATAGACACTGTGGCGATCAACGCATCAGCCATCAATTTAGTGGGTCTAATGAAGACCCACTAAATCAACCGCCGATCCTTCTGCCATTGACTCCTGTACTCCACCTTGTCATAACATTTCTTCCCAGATCTGGACCTTAGCGTCGAAAATATGGGTGTTAGCATGAAAACCTCCAAGCTTAGTTACCAGCTTGGACCTGGTATTGCTGCCACCAGCCAGGAATTATACAGTGCCTAGCTCACTGTGGTCTCCCCAAAACCTTCCCTGGGGGACCCCCAGACTCAGATTCCTTGAGTCTCACAACAAAGGGGAATAAACCATTTCCCTTCCCCCTCCTCCCCTCCAGGTGTTCCCTCCCTGGGTTCCTGGAGAGATATACAGATTCAAGCTCCATGAATCTAAACAAAGGGATTCCACCCTCTTTACCTCCTCCCAGATTTCCCCACCCTGGGGATCCTAGGATACTCCCTGCTTCAAGTCCTTGAAACACAAGTACCGAGAGATCTACTCTCTCTCCCCCCTCACCCAGAGGGTATGCAAAGTCAGGCTTAGTAAATCTAACACAAAGAGATTTTCCCCCTCCCTTCGTTTCTTAGCCTTAACCAGTGAAAAACACTCAAACAGGTCTTAAAAAGAAAGCTTTATATAAAAAGAATGAAAAAAAGACATAAAAGGGTCTCCATATCAAGGTGACAATATACAGGGTCAATTGCTTAAAGGAAAAATGAATAAACAGCCTTATCCAAAAAGAATACACTCCAGCAACTATACACATGTAAATACAAAAAAAAACCCAAAAAAACAATATAAACCTATTGTCTTACTATCCTTGTACTTACAACTTGGAAACAGAAGATTAGAAAGCCTGGAGATTCCTGTGGTCACTCTCAGAGCCGAGAAAAGAACAGACCAAGAACAAAGGACTCACACCCAAAACTTCCCTCCACCCAGATTTGAAAAAGTGTTGTTTCCTGATTGGTCCTCTGGTCAGGTGTTGTTTGTTACCCCTTTCCAGGTGAAAGAGACATTAACCCTTAGCTATCTGTTTATGACACACCTAACTGAAGAGTAAGGGGAGTCGACGGAAGAGCGTCTCCCATCAACATCATGTAGTGTGGACCCTGTGATAAGTAGATCTAAGCTACATCGATTTGAGTTACACTATTCATGTAACTCAAATTACATAGCTTAGATTGACTTTTCCCTTTAGCGTAGACAAGGCCTGACTGGCATACCAAGGCCAAGGTCACTGACAGGTGTGCTGGAACAATTTCTGCACATCCTCCCACCATAAGGAAGCATATGGGTCCTTTGCCAATGGCCAGCGACTCTGAATGAGACAGTCATGCTCATGAAGAATTTTTTAGCCGTGAGATCCCTGTTAACCCTGGAGCTCATGCCTCCACCCTGACGACTTCGCTACCAAGAGAAGAGAGGACCCAAAGCCAGTGAACAGCCCCAGCCCCGGCCCAAAATGCAGCAACAGACGGGACTTCGCCAACCCCCAATGATCACCCAGAGCATCTAGGTGAACCATCATGCCTCCGGACATAGTGAGGAAATCCCAAACCCCAAGTGAGCAGACCTGCTTGACAAAACCCGAGGACAGGCCCAGGTGCCCTGCAACTGGCCCAGGTTTCACCTGTGGCCATTTCAGCCACCTCCGCTGGGAACATACAATGATGAGCTGTAACTTCAGACAGGTCTCGACCGGGGAAGCTGGAGTCCATAAACAACCCTCTAGCAAGCTGACAATCCTGGTGGAGGTTGGCAGGGTGCAGGTCTCCACACTCAGACTTGGGGTCTGGGCAGACCTCATCCGCCAAGACCTCATTAGGACCCCCAGTCCCACAAGAAGGGATCATCTGCCTCCAGTGCATTCACAGGGATGTGAAGCCCTATTCCACTGCTCAAGTCACCAGGATGGTAAACAGTGAAACTAGGATCATGACAGGCTCTGGCCTTTAAGCCAGCATATCCAGTCATCCTTGGCTGCGACTGGGGGTAAATCATGGAGGTTCCATGCACCGCAAATCCCAAGTCCAATCATCCAGAATTGGTGTTTGAGGAAGACCTCCCTGAAGGGATGAGGGAGATGTCCAGTGACCTGAACAGAGTGTCTGGGAATGTCAAGATAGGAAGCTTGACACTGCTGACAAGGGGAACACCCCAGTGCAACCCTGTGACAAAGAGCTGTCGAATTTGGGGGCAGGTTTTGGCCAAGATCAGGAAGACTCCCATGCTTAGTTGAGCCTATGAGCAGTCAGCATCAATGGGAGAGTCACGGAACCCTGCCGGGCAGCACAATACCCCCAATTCAAGAAAACAGGCAATGCCTATACCACATTGACCTCAACCCTCAGATGCAAGAAACCCAAAATCAGTTGGTGGTGCCCCGGTGCCATCAACAAGCCATTCTGCAACTTGACCATGACGTCCACACCATGGGACACTTGGCTATGAGTAGGGCACTACCAAACTCATGGCCATGAAAAATATGTCACAGACCATGAAATCTGGTCTTGTGCAGTTTTATCTATACTATAGGGTAAAAGTATACAAAAGTAAAGTGTTTCTCACACTGGGGATCCTGACCCAAAAGGGACTGCAAAACTATTGTAGAGGGGTTGCGGTACTGTCACCCTTACTTCTGCACCGCCTTCAGAGGTAGGCGGCTGGACAGCTGCTCTCCAGTCACCCAGCTCTGAAGGCAGCACAAAAGCAAGGATGACAATACTGCAACCCTCTCTTGGGTCAGGACCCGCAGTTTGAAAAATGCTCACTAAAGGGCTTTGCATGTTTATATTTTGCTGTTTTTAAATACATATTCATCCTTTGTTACAACACCATGAAATTTAAGATTTAAATATCTGAAACCATTAAATTCAAGATTTTTAAAATTCGACAACCGTGAAATTTACAAAAATGGACCACGAATTTGGTAGGGCCCTATGTATCTTGCAGAAGTTTCCCCCAAAAATCCTCCAACATTGGGACCAATTCATCCCACCTCTACTACTGGCCATCTGGGAGGTCCCACAATCATCAATGCAATTCCCCTCCTTTGAGCTGTTGTATGCCTAGCAGCCACAGATGTGGGAGAGCTGGGAACAGGTACTGTCCCCATCACAGGGTTTCCTGCAATGACTTACAGCCATGAGAGCAGCTGGTGAGAGTAGAGGTCTTAGTGAGAGAAATATCTCCACAGCGCACAGAAGGCCAAAGAGCAGACCTACAAGGGAGCCCGGGAGAAAACCTTCGAACCCAGTGAGAGGGTTGTCCTCCTGCTCCTCTCAGATGAATCAAAACTGCTAGCCTGGTGGTAAGGTCCCTGTGAGGGTATCTGCCGGGTGGGGCTGGTCACCTATGAGATCTGGCAATCAGACAGGAAAAAGAAACAGCAAGTCTATGATATAAATCTCCTAGACAAATGGCAGATTTGAGAGGGGCTGCTGGATTGCCCCATATGTCCCAAAGACAGACTTAGGACCCCCATCCCGACTGACTCCGAAGAGCCACAGATTGGGAACAACCTGACCCAAGAACCAAAGGCAGGTCAGGACTCTACTAAAAGTGTTCCCTCAAACCTTCAGAGCCTGACTGAGACAGACCACCTTTGTGCAGCATACAATATTGACAATGGCAGGGACGATTGTCTGAGAGACCACTCAGCCCCTGCTGCAACGAACATGGGAGATAATGGAAAAGGAGATACAGGCCACGTTGGACCTGGGGGCGGTTGAAAGGTCCCAAAGCAACAGCCCCATCATCCTCTTCCTGAAACCTGACAGGACCCTTAAGTTTTGTGTTGATTTTAGGAAGGTAAATGCCATATCCAAATTTGAGTAAGTCGGTTGAATATCAGTTCAGGTCTCCAGCAAGAGAGTTCTGCGTACAACAATAGTCTATGGAGCTGACTCTCTGGATCGGGCTAAACACTTAAACAGTCTATGGCCCTCAGCTTCCTGACTGGGGCAAACAGCAACAGTCTAGGACTTCAGCCCTCTGGCTTAAAAGTTAGTGCACATCCAGTCCCTCATACGGGGCCAGGGTCAGGGGAACCCAGGCCCACCCTATTCCACCAGGTCCCAGCCTAGTATATATACTAAGCAGCACAATTACTCAGAATCATCTCCCTTTGATTGTACTAGCCTTCTGGGTATTAAAGTATTACCTTCCTAGGGAAACTGGTGTCCATGTCTATATATAAATGAGCCATGCTCGGCTTCACCAGGGGCTGGTCTACAAGAAAACTTACATTGGCATAGCTATGTCTCTCACATGTGTGAAAAATCCACGACTCTGGGAGAGATAGCTATGCCAATTTAACCTTCCTGTAAACAGCATGAGGTTGATGGAAAGATTCTCCCATTGACCTAGCTACTGCCTCTCGGGGAGGTGGATTAACTACAGTGACAGGAGAACCTCTCCCATTGTCATAAGTAGTGTCTACACTGAAGTGCTACAGCATCTCACCTGCGCCACTGTAACACTTCAAAGTAGACACTACCTACGCCGACAGAAGGGGTTCGCTGTAGTTAATCCACCTTCTCCAGTGGCAGTAGCTTGCTGGATGGAAGAATTCTTCCATTATCCTAGCATTGTCTACATAGGGACTTAGGTCAGCTTAAGGACAAATGTCCTAGGTTTTACCTCCACTCTGAACTTTAGGGTACACATGTGGGGACCTGCATGAGAACCCCTAAGCTTAATTACCAGCTTAGATCTGTTTGCTGCCACCACCCAAATTGTTTAAAGCAGCTGTTTATGAGTCATTTGGGAAACTGTTTCCCCCCCCCAGAATCTTTCCCTCACAAGTACTGTAACCCTTCCCTGGGTAACCTTGAGAGACTTCCCCACCAATTTCCTGGTGAACACCGATCCAAACCTCTTGGATCTTAAAACAAGCAAAAAATCAATCAGGTTCTTAAAAACAAGGCTTTTAATTAAAGAAAAAGGGTAAAAGAAATACCTCTGCAAGATTAGCATACAAGCTACTCTCACAGACAACAGATTCAAAACACAGAGGATGTTCCCCTGGGCAAAACCCTTAGTTACACAAAAGAAAGCCCAATTTGATTATCCCTCTAATGCAAAAAGACAAAGTCACAAAAATAAATAAACATAAACTAATTCATTCCTTCTTTAATACTTACTACCCTGGGTGAATCCTGAATCTTTTCACTCCTGCACAGAACTTCCCTCCTTCCTCTTGAAACATCTTGTCCCCCCATTGGTTCCTCTGGTCAGGTGTCAGCTAGGCTAGGTGAACTTCTTAACCCTTAACTGTCTGTTTATGACACGCCCCCCAAATCATAGACAGTGTTAGATCACAGTGGTTGACCACTCAAAGGTCTGGATTTTTCACACCTGACTGGTGCATAGTTGGGGCTTAATTTTCCAGCTGAACCTCAGATGTTGATTTCAATCGATGATCTAGACCTTCACCAGAATAAAGAACAAGGGCCTAATCATGCAGTCCTTGCTCAGGCAAAACTTCCATTTGAAGCCAATGTTTGCTTAAGGACTGTTGGGAGGGGCCTCCCGAGACCAATGAAAGAGGAGGCTTAACCAATTATTGCTATTATTTATTAGTCTCTAGACTGCCCAAATGATAGCAGGACCCCTTGGTGAATGGCACTATAGATACACATAATAACAGAAGGTCCCTTCCCCAAAGAATTTACAACCTAAATAAACAAGACAGACAAAGACTGGAATGAAGGAAATATTATCCCCATTTTACAGGCAGGCAGAGTCCTGAATTCCTTGCATACCAAGCATTCCCATCTAAGTTGTAGCAATGTCCAACATTGTTTCTAAAAACGAAATGGTTGGAAAAATTAGAGTTAATGGTTTTTAAAATAAATGCTGGCCCTTCTAAAACAAAGTGCACATCCAAATGCCATCAGGACAAACACTTACAGGAAGAAAGGACTGCAGAAGTATTTCAGTGTCAGGGCTGAGCTAGAATGTATTTCCATACTAATCAGATCCTGTAATCCTTGTTATCAATCACTGGTTTCCTGGAGATTTTCCCACGTTGTATAACCATTTTAGGAAAAGGAATAGCTCGGAATTAGATGTTCAACATATTGTAATGGATATATATCTAAAGAGCTGTTACCTAACCTGTACTTAATGTGGACTTTTCATGTAGAGGATATTTTGTGTGGAAAATTTAGTATCTCAGGTCCCTAGAACACAATGTGCTATTTGAGCTATACTGTGCAATAAAAACAAAGGTACTAGATGAAGCAAATGTTATATCTTCATAAGTGTAAAATTTTCCAACTTATTACAGAAGAGATTTTGGGCCCAATTCAGTGAGGTTCCACAAGGTGCTGAGAGCCCTCAATTTTCCCTGAAATCAGGGGAAACCCAAAGGTGTTTGAAACCCTTCAGCATCTGTTCAGCATTATGTTAACACAGTGTGATGTGTTTTACAAAGACATGGTTTGGTGTAGCCGAATGCAAAACAAAATACAGATGAGGTTTCTAAATTCCAGAAGAGAGAACTTTCAGAAGTGATTCCAATCTGATCAACAGCAGGTACAAATAAAGTAGCTATAATTCTATCATTCTCCATTTTCTCCTAAGCACACAATGTTTAAAGTGTGTATAAGGATGCACAGATTTTTTCTTCTTTTCAGTTTTTATAATTTATTTTTTATGTACAGAGAGATTTCAACTTCCCATATTAGCAGTTTTCCACTGAATCACATTAGCGTTGCTCAAGTCATATCACATTCAAATAGTTTTTTCCTAAATGGCTTTCATTGTGTATTACTATGGAAAATGATAATGTAATAAGATTGCCTGCTTGAGCATCCACAGTACTCTGCACTAATAGGTACTCTACAGCATGGAACTCCATGATACCCTTTGGGGCACCCACAATCTCTGCCTGCTGGGGAATTAGATCCAAATATGCCAGTGATAAGGAGGAGTGTTGAGCGCAGGTGGGCAGTGGAGTTATTTGCCTGTGTAAAACATGACCAATGGCAAGGACTCTATCGCTGAAGAGACCAAGGCCTTGGCTACACTGGCGCTTTACAGCGCTGCAACTTTCTCGCTCAGAGGTGTGAAAAAACACCCCCGAGCGCAGCAAGTTACAGCGCTGTAAAGCGCCAGTGTAAACAGTGCCCCAGCGCTGGGAGCGCGGCTCCCAGCACTGTAAACTAATCCTCATGGGGAGGTGGAGTACCCGCAGCACTAGGAGAGCTCTCTCCCAGAGCTGGCTCCGTGACCACACTTGCACTTCAAAGTGCTGCCGTGGCAGCGCTGTACAACTGCAAGCGTAGCCATACCCCAAGTGACAGCAGCCCAGAGGCTGCTGAAGGTGGACTGGGCATTTTCCACTTAGCTCCTGCATAACACAGCTGGATAAGCTCAGGCTTTATATGGGATTTGAGTCACTATAACATGGCTAAGGACCAACACAGCTGGGCACCCATCCATCCAGGTACGTATATAGTCCCCATCAGTTCCCGCTTCCTAATGACTTCAATTGGAGTTGTGTGGTGTTCATTCCCTCTAAAAATCAGAGTATTTTTATAAGAGACAACATGCGGCATTAGGTGCTTAAATTTAAGCACCTGAAGTGTGAAAGTGTCAACCAATGTCTTATTTTCTATTTCAGGCAGCTTTACACCATTTTAAGGATTTCACAGCTAAGGTAAACAATCTAGAAAATTAAATTTAAAAAAATGAATAAAGAACAAACTCAAAAAACAATTCAACTTTATTGAATTTTGGTGACTTCCTAGCACAATCATTTGCATTTAAAAGTATTATTTACACACTACAATACAGTTAGCAAACACTCCACTGCAGAAGCGTGAACCAAATCATGCTCCATGCCTCACATTGCTTACAGAATAGAAGCATAACCAAGTACAATGCAATAGAGAACAAACAACAGAGTACCAGCTAATGGTGACAGACCTACGCCTGCTGCCAGTGAAACCTAGGAAGGAGGGGGAAAAGGAGGCCCAAAACTGAACAAACATCCTGATGTGTTTTTAAATGGACCACAGCTCTGGAGCTTATGGGCAACTCCCATATGAGATCTGAAAGTATGAAGCTTAAATTTAGTGTGAAAGAAAGAAGGAAAGCTGATGCATAGAGATTCCAAAGGGCGTATTTGTGTGGAGACATGGCTGAAGCATAGAGGAAAAGGAACAGGATTTTGGCAGTGGTGTTTCTGATGGGGAGCAAACATAAGGATGCTGGAAAGCTTAAGGCTGCAGTATCAAAGATGTCAAGTATCAGAGGGGTAGCCGTGTTAGTCTGGATCTGTAAAAGCAGCTGCTTTTACGTATCAAAGATGGAAAGTTGCTGCAGAGTGGACTAATGCTGTGGCAGCAGTGAAGGAAAGGAAGGGAGGAATTTGGAGTGTGCAGTAAAGAAAAAAAAAAAAAAAAGAGACTGAAGATTTAGCTGAGGATCTGAAGAAACAGAGAAGTCGAAGTTGTCGCCAAGAGTTCAGATGAGGGGAGGATAGCAATGTTACTGACAATGACAGAGAAAGTGGGAAAAAAGATACAGAAATTGCATTCCTGCTCTGAGAACAGTGAGGATACACAAAGGTGTTCCTAATCAATGGGGGGGAGCATAGGGTGAATTTTGCAACCTCAACCTTAAAGTCAACCACCAGAATGATGTGGATTAGCTCTGTGAAGATATGTTGCATTTGAAATTAAGTTGGAAAGAAAAAGCCAAAGAAATTTTCTACATCTGTGCGCCTACTGAGGTGCATAGGAGTCCCCAAAATATATCTGCCTGAAGGTGTTACACCTCTTTGCCTTATTTGCTGCAATCCTGATTCCAAACTTAAAGAAAGTCTATATCTTGTTTGTATAAGGTGTTGCAACAATTCCTGCAGAACCCTTTAATGGTCAAAACCACATTTGCCTAAAGCCACATGCATATGCAATACAAATCTGGTTAATTAGCTTAATTCTAATTCATATGCATTTACTAGAAAGGATTTTAGTAGTCTTGGTTCCAATCTTGCAACTCTTTAGTACTACTCTCTTGAGTAGAGATTGCAAGATTTTCAGTTAACTAAAAATAAACAATAGATTTGGCATTGCATTCTCAGGAGCAGTCCTAGGTTCTTTATTATAAGCACTTTTTCATAAACATTAATCTTATTATTTGAACGTGATGCAAAAAAACTGCCAAAGAAAATGAGTTAGGTTATTTTTTTGAATGGTCATTTTACGAAACTGAATTCTGTTTCTAATTTTTTCTTATGCCAAATGCTCTCAGACAGTACTAAACCAGCATAAAGCTCTCATTGTCTTTTACTTATTATTTTGTGCAGCTAATATACAGATAAACATTCATATTATTGTTTATACCAACCACCAGCAGGAAATCAGAGAGTCAGGAACAACCACCAATTGCATACATGGTTTTTTTGCTATATTGTTTGAACTTAAAATATTTACCATGCTTTCTTCCCCACTCTGCACTTACTTCCAAAGAACATTCAGAGCAAATAGAATCTATACAAACGCTCATTCGTAATTGTTACATTATATTATTTGCAATGGACAAATTACTCAAAAGCATATTTTCTTCCTTTTGGCCAGCTTTAGTCTGTGAACTTCATTTAAATCAGAAGGCACAGTTCCGCTGATCCTGGAATTGCTGCTAGCCACTGTCATCAGTAGTAATACTCTACTTAGTGCTTTGGTTAGAGGTCACTAATAATTAACAGCTATCCTCCTCTGAATTAAACAAGGGGAAAATAAAACTTTATCAAGATGGATTAGCCTGGCCACTAGAATTACAACAGTTTAGTATTCAAGAGAGAGGACTGTGGGACCCTATCTCCCTGACTGATAACAGCAGAGAGTTAAGATGAAGAAAGTTTGTAAAGAAAAGAAGGGGGGAGGGGGAATTAACTGTCCAGTGTTTTGTGACATCTTTTATTGTTTATCTAGTCTGATTCCAGGGGTTTAGGCCCAATTATGTTGAAACTGAAGACACTGTGAGTGCTTCCACTGATTTCCAATGGGAGCAGCATCCAGACCTTCGTGATATTTGATTCCTCTAAATATATTTCTATCATCAACATATGTTTTGGGCATATATGTATGTGTCTCTTGAGTTTGGACAAATGTGTTAAAATAAGATACTTACCTATCACACAAGCGCATTGTGAAAATGAGTGTTGTAAGGCACTGAGGATGTACACCACTGTATTTTATTTCAGTTTATACATAAACAAAAGCATCTATCCCAGACTCTGGGTACCTTTAATAATTTTACAACCTTAAGTACCACAGGGAGTGGCTAAAAAAATACACTAGATCCATATTTTAGTCATTTTTGCAAAACTGCTCGTGTTTCTAAATGTCAGGAATAAAGTGAAGAAGAAAACATTTCTCTCTCCTTCTCCTGAAAAGCCAGACAGAGATGAGAATCTGAAGCCACTGTAGACCTCAGTAAACATATAACATATATATTTCTCAGCAAATTTCATTTACCAAAAACTTTGCTGATATAAACTTATTTGAACTGGTATAACAAAGGAAATGTTGTAAAAATTACTTCCCTGTTTTAAAAGCGAATAGGAAACAAACACAAACCAGCCAAGTGTTAGTGCAGATCAGCAATGGCACTGGTACCTATCAAATCTAAAAGAAGGGAGTTGTCTGGCTGAATAAAAAGGATGAACTTTGAGAGATGACAGTTGTCCAAGCCATTGCTATGAGGATTCATTGCTCACAGTCACATTTTATAGTACTTCCTTTAGATTACACCACAGAAGATTAGAAGATAATGTGCTCCTAATATTTATAAACATGTTTTTATGTGCATCTCATTTATAAAATACTGAATCTGTCTTATCTGCACTGTCCTTCCTGCACAACCCCAAACCTGAATACAGTCCAAGAACTTGTACCTTATTTCCTACTTCTAAGAGTTTAAGGGAAAACTCATTCATTGAGAGGTTGCCTATTTTTTGTCAATTTCTTTTTTCCTTATATCTATTTAGACTAAACCAGGGGTTCGGGATCCCTCAGGGGGTTGTGAGATAATTCCATAGAGGAGTCGGGAGCTGTCAGCCTCCACCCCAAACTCTGCTTTGCCTCCAGCATTTATAATGGTGTTAAATATATTTAACAAGTGTTTTTAATGTATAAGGGGGAGTCACACTCAGAGGCTTGCTATGTTAAAGGGGTCACCAGTACAAAAGTTTGAGAACCACTGGAGTAAACATTTAATTATACATGTATTCTTCATTTTCATTCACATTGATGAGACTCCTTTAAAGCAAGTACCACTGGTAACAGTTTGTACACATTTAGACTGAAAGTACAAATATCTGGAAACCACTCACTATATTATACAACAATTTAGAAATTGAACCAACTATGAATTTCCTCCATTTACGCTGTTCAGGCTCGCTTAAAAAAATAAAATAAAATCAGGCGACTTCCCATAGCTGAGATTATTGTTTTGGAAATCCTGCTCAATGGCAGTAATTGCTTGTCCAAAAGACACTGCTCAGATTCAGACTGATATGCTAGTTACACAAATGTGCTAACAAAATCTGACAAATACTGATGTTTCATTGGCAGGTATTTCCAGTAGCAAGATTTTTAGACTACAAAATGCAATGTGATGGGGAAAAGTGTTTCAAAACGTGCCATGTGGGTTTTTTTCCGCTAAATGAGAAGGAAAGAAATCATAATAGTGGGACGACATGTCAGCGTTTAGCCATCCATAAAAGTGTTTTGCCTTGTGCTCCTCCTTTCGATCACAATACTGGCGTCAGTTTGTCTCCTGTATCTGTTTCCCCCTCCCTCCCTCTTGCAAATATCTGGCATAGGAACAGCCAGCAAAGAGGGGAAAAATCAAGTTTTTTAACACAAGGAAACGATCCGCGTAGCAGCCTATAAACACTTGAGAAGCACATTCTTAACTTTGTTTTTAAATGCCTACAAGGTAAGTACAATGCAGAGCAATTAAATGGAAAAGATCCACGCGACCACCCCATGGGAGAGGCCATTTCTTTCACTGCGGCCCCTGCACTGTAATTATACAGCCCTGGACAGAAGTGCGTTTTCCTCTGGGTCAGCACGGGAAAGTGTGCCCCGAATCAGTGCCTGGCCAGACAACGATGCCTGTGCAGAACCGGCAGCCTCCACCCCAGGCGCACACACCCTGCTGCAGCTGATCAGTTTCGGGGCGGGCAGGAAGCGCGTTCCCGCCTGCACTCACGGACAGCAGGACACTGACAAAGGTCCCGTCCCCCCAGCACCCCCATCTCTCCTGCCATGCAAACGGGCCAGGCTCGGCACCTTCCTCCCAAGGTGCGGGGCGCGCACGTGCCGCAGGCTCCTGCCAAGCGAGAAGTTTGCAAAGCCGCGGGAGGTCTGCGGGCAGCCTCGGCCGCCCCTGGCCGTGGGGAAGCCCCACGCCGCGTCTCCGGCTTGCGTGGGGAGGGGAAAGGAGGCTCTTACCTGCCGCTCGCGCCTCGCCCGCGCGTCTCTCTGCGGCTCGCACAGCCACTCGCTGCCGCGGCGGGGACGGGGCTGCAGCAGGGGCCAGCAGCAGCAGCAGTCCCGGCCGGCGTCAGTCAGGCTGGAGCCGCCGAGCCTGTCTTAGTGCGCCGAGCTGGAGCGCGGCCAGGGAGAGCGTCTGCCTCGGTGCCGCCCCTGGGCGCTGCCCACGCCCACCCCAGCCGCGCGGGAGGGGTCCAGGGCTACTCCGGGCCCCTGTTCCACTCCCGCCACCAGCAAGGCGCGCCCCTCAGGGGGGTGGGGGGGCTTGGCATTCAGTGAGGGGAGCCCAGCGTGCTAGGCGCTGTACAAAGAGGCCCCAGCGTGCTAGGCGCTATACAAACCCTAAAAAGGTTCCTGGGGCCCCCTTCACTGGTGTGTTTCACACTCCTAGAGGAGCTAGGACTTAACTTAGGTGCTTTCGGGAGGCTGGAGAATCCAGCTCGCCAGTGTGATTCAGCCCCCAGCATCCATGGCAGTTGGAAAGGCAGGGACGTTAGCTGGAGAGGATAAGCAGTAGGTCACCCCTTTGCATCCCTCCATCCAAAGAAGGATCATTCCCTGCAGAGGGTTTTACCTACTTGCTCACCTGTCCCCAGCAATGGCATTTCCCTTGTGACTCTCATTCCCACCCTTAATGCTGAGGGTACATTTCCAATGAGTAGGGCTGGTGCAACCATTTAGGCAGACTAGGTGGTTGCCTAGGGCGCTGAGATTTGGGGGCACCAAAAAGCACCCCCAAATTTTTTTTGAATGGTTGAGCAGCTGCTGCTGGTGGGACAGAGAGGGAGTCTGAGCTCCCGATGGCAGCCGGCAGCTCAGGGGGTCCCCTGGGTCAGCACGCCGTTGCCGGCAGCCCAGGGTTTCCTCTGGGTCAGGGCGCCAGCAGGGCCACCCAGAGAGGGGGGCAATTTGCCCCAGGCCCCACAGGGGCCCCCCACAAGAGTTTTTCTAGGCCCCTGGAGCGGGGTCCTTCACTCACTCTGGGAGCCCCGGAAAACTCTCACGGGGCCCAGGCCCCTAGAGCTTCTTCTGCTCCTGGTCCTCGCTGGCGGGGGGTCCTTCCGCTCTGGGGTGGAAGGACCCCCCGGCGGTGAATCACCGCCGAAGCGGGACCCGCTGCCAACATGCAGCCCGGTCTTCAGCGGTAATTCGGTGGCAGGGGCCCTTCCGCTCTGGGACCAGTTGCCGAAGTGCTCCGGAGACCCGCAGCGGGGGCCCTCCGCCACAAAATTACCGCTGAAGACCCGGCTGCACTTCGGCAGCTGGCCCCGCTTCAGCGGCAATTCAGCAGTGGGGGGGGGGCCCCCGCGGCAGGTCTCCAGGGCACTTCGGCGGCAGGTCCCGGAGCGGAAGGGCCCCCACCGCCAAATTACTGCCTAAGCGGGGGCCCCCTGCTGCCGAAGACCCCAGGAATCCTCTGGGCTGCCCTGGTGCGCCGCTGGCAACCCAGGGAGGTCCCCTGGGTCAGCACACCGCTGCTGGCAGCCGCCAGCCCAGGGGTTCCACTGCACAGTCTTGCTTGAGAAGATGCAGAGCAGAGGTGAGCTGGGGTGGGGAGGGACCACAGGGCTCTTCAGGCCAGGGGGTGGGGAGCTGCCCCAGGGTGTGGGTGGGTGGCACACTTCAGGGCGGGGAGCTGCTGCAGGGCTGGGGGGGGCGTACAAGGTGGAAGTTTCGCCTAGGGCACGAAACTTCCTTGCACCAGCCCTGCTACCGAGTTTATTCCTAATACATCCACATTAATAAGACAACTGTGTGTTTGTCAGTCTGTTGCAACAGAACATGTTATAAGAGTGTTTATAAAAGGCATGAAACCATTTCATTTTTACCCCACAGTAGACACTGTTCTAGTTCTCTATATGCTGCACTAATATATAATGGGACAAATTACTGCTGGGGTGACAGAAGTATGTTGGAAGGCAAAAGATGTTCTGAAGGGCCCTGTTAGCACAGCATCTAGGAGTCAAAAGCGCAAGGGGTCAGGGCTAGCAAGTATTGACAGCAGTACTGCTGCTCTTTACCCCAGAAGCCCTGGAGGCATTATGCTTAATGCAGGCATAAGGCTTTTCTTCTCCACTGCAGCTGGAGATCCTACTTCTACTGCTGTGTGCATGAGGTGCTCAGGGTCTTCCTTTTGCCCTTTTAATGCAAGATATGTTGTAAATATCAAAGCACATTTGTAAGGGAGTTTTGGATTGTTACATCAATTTAAGAGATTAAATTGTCTAGAGAAGATCATAATTTGTAAACAGTTAATATTAGCAGATATATCACTTATCTGTAATACTTAAGGTGACCAGATGTCTGGATTTTATAGGAACAGTCCTGATATTTGGGGCTGTGTCTTATATAGGTGCCTATTACCCCGCACCTCTTGCCCCAATTTTTCACACTTGCTGTCTGGTCACCCTAGTAATACTAGATATTAGCTATTAAATATTTTAATAATCATTTGCCCCCTGTGTAACAGCTTGTAACAAAGCATATTATATAAGCAGTGATACATAGTTAAAGAGAAATGATGGCCACCAGTGATCTCTAGGGCTACAGATACCAGTAATTGAAGTCCCTAGAAATAACTGGTACTTGTGAATTTAGGGCTCTTGGCACTCATAATTAAGGCTCTGAGTCTGTCACAGATTCTGTGACTTTTGCAGCAGTCAGTGTGGATGACCCCAGGGGCCAACTGCTCAGGTGGCCCAGGGACAGCCACTCTGGTTGCTGCTGGAGTGGCTCCTCAGCCAACATCTTGGGCAGCCCTGCAGCCAGCTGCAGCAGTGCAGCTGAGTGCACCAGTAGCTGCTCGAGCAGTCCCAGCTAGCTGGACCCAGGGACCGCCTGAGAAGCAGCTCATGTGGCTGACCCTGGGGACTGCCTGAGGAGCAGTCCCAAGGGCAATGGGAGCAGCGGTGTGGGGGTGGCCTGGGGGCAGCAGGAGCAGTTGCTGCTCAGCAGCCCCCAGCAGCTAGTGCTGCCGGCCCCTTTCCCCCCTGCCAGCAGTGGTCCCCTGCTCCCCCCACCCTAAACAGCACCCCTCCCCCCAGCTAAGAGTTAGTCAGGGGTATATAATTCAAGTCATAGACAGGTCACAGGCTGTGAATTTTTGTTTCTTGTCCATGACTTACTAGAAATACCCATGACTAATTTGTAGCCTTACTGATAGTACATAACAGGCACCAGCTAAATCTAGAGCTACAGTTGCACTGAGGGGATCCAGTTGAATTGAATTAGGGCCCAAACCTCTGAAATCTGTCTGCACAGATGATTAAAGATCCTGCCAAATGTTGGTCAGTTTATCCACCTGCCAACTTTTTCATTAAAAACTGTCTATGTGGTAAAACACAGCAGCAAAGCTAGGTGGTTTGGGTAGGCATTAGAACATCTTGCCCCTCTCTATAAATGGAATTATAGCTCCATAATAAAAAGTTCGCAGTGGGGGATGGGGAGATGATAGAACTATCCAATTCTAGGACAGCTTCAGCTTCCCTGCCTGGTCCTACACATCTTCCATCACCTACTTGGAGGCTTCTTAATAGCTGAGTGGTTGAACAGATGCTATTATTCAAAAATTTATTACAAACATTTATAATGTGGCTGTCACCATAGTACCTAGATGCTACATGAGCCTTTACACCCATAATATTGTTTATCTGAAAGATTTATACACTTAAAATGTTACATAGCAGAAGTAAACAAAAGGTGCACAAGGTGCTGCAGTGTTCTACAGCACCAGGGTTGTTTACTTTACTGACTTTAAGCCAAATTGATATAAGCCAGTTGTAAACAAATTAAAATGTGTCCACACAAGCCTTGCACAGATTTAACTAAACTGATTTAAAAACTGAGTTAGTGAAACAGTGGAACTAACTAGGTGCACCTGTTGTATCTTCCCTCCATGGTCCACTCCTGGAGTGCTCAGTCAGGTGAGAGGCCTCCAGCTGTCATCTGTCTCAGGGCAGGGACCCACATCCTACTCCCTTCTGACCCTTCCACATGAGGAGTCTAGGAGGCCAGTGTTCCTTCCAGTTCTTCAGGAAGGGTTTGGGGACGTTTTAGGACCAAAGCTCCAGTTCATTTGCTAAGCTAAACAGAAGACCTTGAGTCTGTTTAAACACAGCCTTTATATCCATCTCTCGATCTCCAGAAAACCCAGTTTGAACAAGTGTACGCAGACCATCCCAGGGGGATTGAATTGTTTACAGCCTTATTGACTCACCTTCCTCAGACCCCACTATTTTTAGTTCCTGTAGGAGCTGTGGCAAACCTCACCCATGCAATAGAACGCAATCATACACAAATCCTTAAAATAATGGTACCCAAAGATACGGTGTGGGATTGCAGTATCTGTCACAGTGAGCATGTTTCTTGCATGCACTGTTACAGTTCAGATTATACAGCACACCTGATGTAGTCACTTTATCACAATGAGAAGATAGACTATGCATTACCTCAATCCCCAGGAAAGCAACTGATTAGCACACCTCATGAATATAGTTAATGTTATCACCCCTTCCTACTTGTGAGTTCCTTCATTGGCTCCAGATCCCCTTGTGTGTCAATTTGAAAGTCTTTGTTTTCACATTCAGGCTCTGCACACCTCTGCTCCAGCCTACATGTCATCACTCATCACCTTTCACTCTCCTGTTCAAATCCCGAGCTCTCCTAATCCCACCTTTCTCCCTGCCTTGTCCTTTCCCACCCAAGTTCTTGGCTTCTCCCATGCTGCCCCCTATATATGGAACATACTGCCTGATCCTACATGTCATGTAACCTTCTCCTTCCTCAACACCTAGCATTTCCCACAAGCCCTAAAACTATGTGACAATTCTTCCCTTACTTGGAAGTCTGTATTTTGTCTTTTTAGATTGAAAGCTGTATAGGAGACAGTAAATATAGCAGAGTATCTTCTAGAGAATGCTCTGTTCTCTTACTTTTAGGATATAAACTAAATACAACCCCCATACAATAACGTGAATTAAAGTGTTCTGGTTACAGTAGATTGTAAACTCTAGAGAGCAGGCACTTTATCTCCCTCTGCATACCTAAAACAACAAGGCCCTGATCAGGTACGTACACCATATGACTTAACTAGCAGCAATCTTCAAAGATAGCCTTTTTAAAATTGTCACAATAAAACATTTGTTCCCAACAAACATTCTGTCCTAGACACATCAATCTATTCTTCCTGCTTGTGACTTGAGAAGCCAGTTCCTAAAAGAAAGGATGTTTTGCAAAGTGAAGCAGTTGCTGAGCCTGTTGATGTTGCACGAGTTGGCACTACTGTGCTCATAGTCATAATGAGTCGCTGGATTCTCTTTTCTCTCACAGTGAAGAGATTGGAACCACTTTTGTTTCACAACTTCTGCTGCAGCTTTTGAAAGCTAAAATGCAAAGCTAAAGAGAGAAGAAGAAGAAGGCACAATAAGGGAGGTGGTGGGACAGGTTGAGTGGTGGGGGAGTTAAGGAGCAAAGGGAAAAAGGGAAATCATCAGTACATCAGGAAAGATGTACAAGGATCTGAGAAGACCGTAAAAGAATATTCTAGAGGTGTAAAGATACCTAAAAAAAGAAGAAAGTTAGGGCAGCAGCAGCAAAAACAAGGCTCAAGCCAACAAATTAGTAATTATCAGAGTAAATTGTGTTAATGTAAACAGTGGCAAGACTGAATGGCTCAAGATACCGATAATGGAACATGGAGCCTGCCCCCTCTGGATCAGAAGCTGGTTCAAAACAGTAATGAACTAAAACTTACCATTTTGCTACTTTTTTGTGGCATTTTTCTTGTTAGACTCAGAGGAGATGGCAGGAATGGAAAGGACACAATATTTGGCAGGGAATGAAAATGAACCATCAACCACTTCTGGAACCTCAAGAAACCCAATAACTCAAGTCATCTTGAGTTCCTGAACTCAATAGAGCACTTTTCTACACTGCACTGGTTCAGCTTTGGCCTATTGAAGATTTTTGTTGTTTACTTTTTGTAAGTACCTGTAGACTAGCAGACTTACCCCCACAGCACCTCCTGCTGGTCATCCTCCAGAATTAGCTTGTTCCAGCCTGGAGCAACCTCTGCAGGCCAGTGATCTGCCTGTCCTCTGGCCCTAAGTCCCTCCCTGGACCCCAGTGCCCTTTTACATGGGGTTCTGCCTCCTGGCAGTAACCCCTCAGTCTTAGGGTCTCCCCTACCTGGGGAACCCCCACCCACTATCCCCACCTTGCCTCAGTATATGGCTACTGCCAGTCATTGTCTAGCCCCACACCCTGCAGCAGACTGCAGTATCAGCCTACTCATCACTGGCAGGGAGGGTTTGGACCTGCTGCCTTGGCCTACCCTCTGCAACCCACAGTACCTGTTAGCCAAATGCTAGGCCACAGCCTGGGGCTTTCCAGGTTAGAGCTCCCCAGCCCTGCTTCACTCAGGTACCTTATGTCCAACTGCCTACACCCAGGCCTATCTCCCTCTATAACTAAAGAGAGACTGCATTGGCTTTTGGCTCACAGCCTCTTATAGGAGCCAGCTGGGCCTGATTGGAGCATGGCCACAGCTGAGCCTACTTTCCCCAATCAGCCCAGGCTGCTTGCCCCAGCCTAAAGGCTGCTTTCTCCAGCCACAGCCCCTTCCCAGGGCTGTTTTTAACCCCTTCACGGCAGGAGCAGGGGTCCACCCTGCTACAGTACCCTTCTGCCCGACCGGCCCCCCCGCCCCTTCTCCGCAAGCCGGCTGCACGACCTGCAGCCGGTCCGTTTCCGAACCGCGCCTAGGAAGCAGCTCTACGCGCTCGTGCTCCACACCCTTCACTTCCTCACCCTCGTGTCCCGCCCTGATACGAAGTGGAGGGACCTCCTGCCACCTCTGGAGGGTGAGGAGCCCCGGTGGGTCAGCCTCTACTCCACCTTGGTCCCAAGGCCCACTGGGGATATCAGTTGGCGGCTCCTTCATGGGGCCGTGAGCACGGGCGTGTACTTGGCGCGGTTTACCCCTGTCCTGGACACCTGCCCCTTCTGCGGCGTGAGGGAGACCCTGGCGCATGTTTACTTAGAGTGCGCCTGGTTGCAGCCCCTACACCGGCTCCTCATTAACATCCTTTTACGTTTCTGGTTGCACTTTTCCCCTCACCTCCTTCTCTACGCACTCCCTATCCGTGGCCCCACGAAGTCCCGGGACCTCCTGGTCAACTTCCTCCTCGCCCTGGCTAAAAAGGCCATCCACGCGACCAGAGAGAGGAGGTTCGCCGATGGAGACCCCGGCGACTGTGGGGCTTGTTTCCGATCCATGGTCCGTTCACGCATCCGGGCAGAGTTCCTCTGGGCGGCGTCCACTGGCTCCCTTGACGCCTTCGAGGAGCAGTGGGCGCTGTCCGGGGTTCTCTGCTCGGTGTCCCCATCAGGCTCCCTTCTTATGACCCTTTGACCTCACTCCTGTCCCTGTTCTTCTATTCGTTGTCCCCCGAACTCAGTGGGTTCTGTGGTCCTGTGGGTCCTCCCCTTAGGCTGGGGGGGGATCCTTTAGCAGTGGGCGGGCTTCGCCCGCCCACTTCCCAGACACCCAATAGATACAGTACCCTTCTGCATCAATTGTCATTTACTGGCTATTCAAGAATGAAGTATTACTATTTGTGATTATAGTTTTCGAGTCAAATTCTACTCTCAGTTACAATGGTAGAAATCTGAATGAACTCCATCAAATTTGTCATGATCAAATCTTACCAGTGCTCCACAGATTCTGTGTTTCTGACCCAATTCAAAATCATGGTCCTAATCTACAAGGTCCGCAAGAGGTTAAGGCCCAGCTCCCTACCATTATTTGTTACCAATGGAGACAGCTGTTCCTCCACAGGGCGAATGCAGCTGAAGAAATCCAGGATAAGATTCTCAAGCAGTGAGGACAGCACATTGATGGTGGTCACTGAGCTGCAGAACCATTTGTCCAAAGAGATCTAACTGAGGTGAGACTGAAATGTAAGGCTGGTGTTATTAAGTCTTGCCTTTCCTGCTTCTCCCTCAGAAAAACAACCCACACCTTCAAACCAGAAACCACAGGGAGATAGAGAAAGAAGAATATCTACTATGGGATTTTTTTCCAGCTTTTTAATTGATGGTGTTCACAACTTAATGACCTATGGTATTGATGCTTTAAAACCCCCTTGGATAAGATAGATAATGGTAATGTTCTCCAGTTATTAGGTTTCCATTTCTTTTAGCCATCACTGGCTGATGTATGTGTTATAAGAAATTACTTCCCCGCTGGTTGCCTGGCCTGGCTGAAATATTTATATGTTTCTCAGTTTCAGCTGGCATTGGTTCAAGAACCAATATAGTTCCCTGCCTTTACTACTTCCTGAACTTCATTTATGGTATTGGGGAAAAAGGAATATGAATGGGCAGCTACTTCCTGTGTGTTTGTGACAATTCTAAGAACTGTTTTATCAAATTCGCCTGAGCCGTTTCCTTTACTTCAGGTTTTGTCAAATATTGCCATAGGGCAAAAAAAATCAATATTCATCAAAGCATAGATTTTAAGGATAGCAGGGGCCATAGTGATTATCCAGTCAGACCTCCTGCATAATACAGGCCATGGGACTCCCCTGAACTTCTCATTTCAGTCCAATAGCTGTAGCTGAACTCAAGCAGATCTTTTACAAAAACATCCAGTTTTGGTTTTAAAATTGTCAGTGTTGGAGAATCCACTACAAACCTTTGGTCAGTTGTGCCAGTGGTTAATTACCCTCATTGTTAAATGTGCACCTTATTTCTAGTCTGAATTTGTTTAGTTTCAACTTCCAGCCACTAGATCTTATTATACCTTTGTCTGCTAGACTGAATCTATTATCACATTTCTGTTCCCTTTGTAGGTACTTACAGACCATGATGAAGTCATGCCTTAACTTTCTCTTTGATAAGAGAAATAGAGTGAACTCCTTGGGTCTCTTATTATAAGGCTTGTTTTCCAAATCTTTAATTTTTCTTGTGGCTCTTTTCTGAACCCTTTCCGATTTTTCCATACCCTTCTTGAATTGTGGACACCAGGACTGGAGATGGTATTCCAGTAATGGTCAGACCAGTGCCAAATACAGAGGGAATATAACCCCCCTACTCCTGTTTGATATTCCCCTCTTTATACATCCAAAGGTTGCATTAGTCTTTTCACCCACACAGTGTCACACTGGGAACTCATGTTTAGCTGATTATCCTAACTGCTAAATCTCTTTCAGAGCCATGGCTTCCCAGGATGCAGTTCCCCATCCTGTAAGTATGGCGTTTATTCCTAGATGTATGATCTTATATTTGGCTGTATTGAAACACATATTGTTTGCCTGTGCCCAGCTTGCCAAGAGATTCAAATCACTCCGTTTCAGTGACCTGTCCTCCTCCTTGTTTACCACTCCTCCAAATTTAGTCTCATCTGCAGATTTTATCAGTGATGATTTTATGTTTTCTTCCAGGTCATTGATGAAAAATGTTAAATAGCATAGGGCCAAGAACTGATCCTTGTGGGACCCCACTAGAGGTCCCCTGCTCGGTGAGGATTCCCCATTTACAATGAAGTTTTGAGTCCTATCCATTAGCCAGTTTTAATCCATTCAATGTGTGCCATGTTAATTTTGTATCATTCCAGTTACTTAAGCAAAATGTTGTGTGGTACCAACTCAAATGCCTTACAGAAGTCAAAGTATATTAAATCAACAATATTATTTTTATCGCCAAACTTGTAAACTTATTAAAAAAGTTAATTTGACAAGATCCGTTTTCCAAAAGCCTGTATCTATTGGCATTATTCCATATCAGCCTGCCACAGGTGACTGGCCCTGTAAGAGGGAGCGGGAGTAAGCAGGATCCACTGCACTTGGACTAATTACTTGCTGCCCAATAAGTCTCCAGCGAAGGCATCTGGGCCTTATAAAGCAGGAGTGTGCATGGTGGGAGATTGAGAGCCATGGATTGTGGGGAAATGCTTGCAGATGCTTCCAGGAGTAAGAAGGGCCTTGATTCAGGCAGCAGGGGGAAGGTCTGTGGAGAAGGCCAAACTCCAGGCAGGAGGTGCTGGGAGAGCAGGAAGATAGACTCCCAGGGAGGAAGTCTGTTCCCTCTAGGGAGTGTTGAAATTGAGAGGAAGATAGGTCTTCAGGATGGAGGGGCTGGGCCTAGCTGAAACTGGGATGAAGGCTTTATATTTTAGTTTTCTTTAGAAAGACTCTGCAGGACTTAAAAAATTGGACCCCAGAATATCTAGCCTGTAAGGAATTAAGGGGAAGGGGAGCAGAGTTAAGGGGAAACAGACAGGCCTCAGTAGTGCCATGCTAGCCAACAGGGGGTGCTACAGGCTATATTATTTGACACGGCTGTTCCATTGTTTTACTTGGGAACAATGTCAGGCTAGCAGGTGTGTTGTTGCTTGGATCATCCTGGGTACCCTTTTCATTATTGACAACATTTCTTTCTTCCAATTTTCTAGAACTTCTCCCGGGTAATAAGACATTGCAAATCATGGCCAAATGGCTCCTTGGCCAGATCCTAAATCTCTTGGATGCAAGATATCTGCACCTGGTGATTTAAAAATGTCTAACTTTAGTAGATGCTGTTTCCATTCCTACAGTAACTAGGATGTTAAAGTATTTTATCATATGATATAAATACATCTTGCTTTTTCCCAAATATAGAACATGTTTATTGACTACTTCTTCCTTTTCTGTGTTAATATTGGCAATTCTACCATTTCTAGCTAGTAATGGATCAATACCATTGTTAGGATTCATTTTGTTCTTGATGTACCAAAATTCCTTCTTATTGTCCTTAACTTTGCTGGCTATAAATTTCTCCTATGTCCTTTTGCTCCCTTATCAATTTTCCTAAAATTCTTGGCTTGTACTTTATATTCATTGCTATCAATTTTAATGGTTGCTTTCATTTCCCTTCTAAGTCAGGCTGTTTGAAAAAGAAAAAGAAAAACAGCATAGTCTTCATTCTCAATTTGTGGTAATGTGGTTTTTGGGTCATATAGTAAAATGTTCTGCAACAGTTCGCAGTTATTCACATTTTCTGTTTAAATTCTCTCACACAGCTCTTTGGCTCATAATTGTTTTCAGCTATGTGAAATTGGCCCTTGAAAAGTACCAAGTAGAATTGGATTGGACTTAATTCTGTTTACACATAACAAATGTAATCAAATCAGGATCAGCTACACCTAAGCAATCACTAGCTTTTAGTTTTGTGATCAATTCCTGTTTAATCTGTTAAAACTCTGTTGAATACAAACATTTTTTGCATTAGGAAATCTAACTTTTCGAAATTCCAAGGATGGTTTAGTGCTGGCAGCATGAAACATGTCCAGGTGTCCTCTTCTCAGATTAATGTTTTCCTTCACAATTTTTGGGGGACTTTGGAGGAGGAAACATGAGGGAGATATAGAGAAAGGAAAAATAGTGTGTTTTTTGGAAGTATTTAAATATATGAACAGGTCAACTTGTTAACTTCTGTTTCCCCCTGGCTTATTTCCTCTTAAGACTTGGCAGAAGCATCTATTCTAGAGAATACTCAGAATAGATGACTTTGCTTTTGCTGAGTTTATAGCTATACTGCATAGGAATAGGTCAGTATCCTTTTAAATAGTTTGTGAGCCCTCTAATGGTGCTTACTACATTGTATGTTTAGAAATCATCCAGAGCAGAGGAGTGTGTGTGTGCTGTGTTGTGTATATCCTGGGGTTGTGTTTTGGGGTTTTTCTGAGTCTACCATGCCCATGTGTTCTTTCCTATTGTGTATTTTGCCTTATACAACAATAGTATGGGAGAAAAAAGGTAAGCAAGAAATCCTTTTTTCTTTTTCATGGAGCTGACACTAGCCTCTCTCAGAAGAAATAGGAGCATCACCAGGGATGTGAGCAGGGGTGGCTCTAACTTTTTTGCCGCCCCAAGCACGGCAGGCCAGGAGGTCCCCGGTCCCGCGGATTCAGCGGCTTACCAGCGGGAGATCCGCCGGTCCCGCGGCTTTGGCGTACTCGCTGCCGAATTGCCACTGAAACCGCGGGATCGGCAGACCTCCTGCAGGCAAGCTGCCAAAGGCTGCCTGACTGCCACCCTCGCAGGGACCGGCAAGGTGCCCCCTGCGGCTTGCTGCCTGAGGCACGCACTTGGCGTGCCGGTGCCTGGAGTCACTGCTGGATGTAAGCATAGCAGTTTGAGAAACATTCATCTACTTTAACCCACTCTATTAATGGTATACTGACCTTCCCCCCTACATGCAAGCATGATCACAATTAATGATGAGGGCAGCCATCAATTTTTTTTTATTTTAAAAGATGCAGATTTTCCAACAAGGACAGTACATTTCCTCCGTAAAGGATATTTATAAAATAAATTCATTAAAACCCAAAACACAAAAGAAAAATCTTTGGCAACACACTATTCATTAGCGTGGCATGTCTGTTCAGAGCTGGGATCAAAGCAGGCTTCAACAAGTGGAGCGAGATATGCCATTTGTATTGGAAGACTATTTTTTTTTAATTAAAAACTTGATTTATGTGGACCAAATTTATCTCTGTTTACACTATCTGGCAGAAGTAAAGAGGAAAAAGAGCCTCAGTGAAAATTTAGTGCTTGAAACCGGCTGTGTCAAGCCATGCATTTTTTAGTTTTTAAAGTAGGACCAATCAAGTACTTAGCCCAGGGACTTCCAAAAAGTGTGTCCCAACATAGCCGTCCACCCATAACAAACAATAATAACTGTTCTTTATAGACCAAAGCTGCATCTATTCTCTAGAACCATTGATGCCACGAATGCCCTTTAAGATCCTCCAGAGAAAGGTGTTTACATAGTTAAGACTTAATCCAAAGCTTTTGAGGTCAGTAAGTCTTTCCACCTACTTCGAGGGCCAGTGCAAGAATGTTTCATGCCCTAGGCCAAACTTCCACCTTGCACCCTCCCCTCCGCCCTGAGGTGCCCCCCCTGCGGTGGCTCCACCCTGAGGCACACTCCCCCGCGGCAGCTACACCCCTCCGCCCTGAGGTGCCCCCTTGCGGCAGCTCCCCACTCTCCACCCTGAGGCACCCTCCCACCCCAGCTCACCCCTTCTCTGCGCACGAGCACCCCGAGCATGCCGTCGCTGCTTCACTTCTCCCGCCTCCCAGGCTTGTGGTGCCTAAGGTGATTGGTGCCGCAAGCCTGGGAGGCAGGAGAAGTGAAGCATCTCACCCCTGTCCTGCCTCCTCCCCGAGCACGGCGTGGCCGCTTCACTTCTCCCATCTCCCAGGCTTGCCGTGCCTGTTGATTGGCGCGCAAGCCTGGGATGCGGGAAGAGTGAAGCAGCCATGGAGTGCTTGGGGAGGAGGCAGGGCAGGGGTGAGCTGGGGCAGGGAGTTCCCCTGCGTGCTGCCTCCCCCGCCTTACTTGCTGCAGGTGCCCCCCCCATGCTCCCCTGCCCCAGCTCCCTCTGCCTAAATGCTAGCGGCGACTGGGACAGCTGAAGATCCAGCTACCGTGGTTGCTGCCAAAGAAAATGGCACCCCCCCCAATCTCAGTGCCTTAGGTGACTACCTAGGTCACCTAAATGGTTGGACCGGCCCTGCCTACTTCAATGGGCTTTGGATCAGGCTCTGATGAGTAAGGGTTGCAGGATTTGGCATTTATGGATGTGACAAATTCACGCCTTCAGGAATAGCCAGATACCATACTAACTATCATCTCTTAGTTTCACAGATATCAGACTAAATGTAAGTAATAAGACTAAGCTATTCATTTTAGGTTCGAAGAATTGGGCATGTTTCTCTTTAGAGAAGAGAAGGCTGAGAGGGGACACAATCTTGAAATTGTACAAGGTTCTTATAAAGAGGATGGTGATCAATTTCTCCATGTCCACTAAGGGTAGGACAAGTAGTAATTGGTTTGGTTTGCAGCAAGGGCCGCCCAGGTTAGCTGTTAGGAAAAATCTTTTCAACTATAAAGATAAGTACTGGAACAAGTTACCTGGGGATGCCTGTCATTGTCTGGTCTGTCCTTAAAAACCTTCAAACACGGACCTGTCAGAGATGGTCTAGGTATGCTTAATCCTGTCTCAGTGTAGGGGACTACACTAGATGTTTTGAGGTTCCTTCCAGCCCTATGTTTCTGTGATTTTACTGAATCACTTCTTAGCTGATGTTTGCTAGACAGCCAGAACAGCCATTCTGTACTCCTGTAGAAAATCACTGTACTGTTGTTCTTCATTCCTGAGGGCAACTGCTTATGATTGTACACATCAAATCAATTTCACTTAACAGGAATCAAAGGCAAAGTACCAGAGTGTAGAGCTAGTTTTCTTCTACAGGCATTGATCTGAAGAGGAAAGAAACCGATACAGATAGAAGAAATGGAGCAGAAGACTATAGTAATCCCCAAAGAATGTTCTCGACTTTGGTAGCCCAGATAATTTTCACTATGAGGACAACGGATCCAACTTTAGACACGGGTCACTAAAACTTACCTCTAGGTAGATCGTTGGATTAACATGGAACAAATCAGTTTGTTTACATTGATAATATAAACAGTCACACATTTCTAGAATCCTGCTACTCTTGTATTATGCAGATGTATACGTGTATAAAAGCTATTCTTTTTATTTATCACTTTATATTTTGCCATTTTCCAAACCTTTTAGCACAAAATATTTTAAGATTAGGACCACATTCCCTAGGTCGATGCATTGCCAATCTAGAGTAAAATGGCATATAAATTTAGGGGCAAATGTGTTTTGATCTTTGCCCTCCCTTTATCACAAGACTTAAAGGCACCATGTTCTACAAACTAACACATTCAGAGACAGTGAAACCCCATGTAACTATGCACTAATGTAATAGCAAGAAATGTAATTAAAGTCACTACTGTAATAACATCTTGTTTGAATGTACAATGAAGACAAACTTGGTTACTCCAGAGACAGAGGTTTTACTGCATAGGAAACAGATAGTTCAGAGGGGTTCTTTGGTGTACAACCAATATCTTTTTAACTGGTTATTTTTTATTTTCTTTTTTGTAAATAACCCCACATTGTTTCTTTGGCAGCTGGGAAAAAATCATTTAAAAAAAGAGAGGATTGCAGGATCAAAGAATTGGAAGAAGATATGTTGGCTAGTGAAAACACTAAAGGAAAAAATTCTAAAAATTATCTTTATTTCTAAATATTTAGAAGGCATAGATGCTGAATAAACACCGCATTGAGAAGGAGGCTGCAGAACAACAATTTATGTATGAAAAGAATCAAAGGCAAAATAAACTAGGTTGGTGACAAGTATGTAAACTGTGTATAGAAATACCACAAGTATGCACAAGGTATCCGGTTTTCCTCCAAAGAGCAAGAAATTAACATGACTCATATGTACATATTTTGTATACAAATCAGACAAAATGGCAATTGAGGGAGTCAGAGGAGACTTCAGAGATTCTCAGCTTCTGGGAACTGGGTGGAATGGTCTCATTGAATGGGCTTTTAGAGCCATGTGGAGAGAGGGGGGCTTGGAGAGTCAGGCAGCCTAGTGATTAGAGCACCCAACTTCCAGCCCCATGTCTCTCAGTCAGGGTGGTGGGGTACCTGTTTTAAACTTACACCAGGGATCTTCAGCTTTTCACTCACATCTGGAGCTAGGTCCTTAATAGAGTGCAGCAGGAGGACCTGGGCCTTCCCGTTCAGGACCGGCTCTACAGTTTTCGCTGCCCCAAGCCATGCACTGAATTGCTGCCGTGGGCAGCGGGGGCAACCTGTGTGCCCTTAGGGCAGCAGGTGCATTTCTGCGGCGGCGGCAATTCGGCAGCAGCTTCTATGTTTAGCTGAAGCTGCTGCGAACAGCTAAATATAGAAGCTGCAGCCGAATTGCTGCTGCCACGGAAATGCGCGTGCTGCCCTAAGGGCACATGGACTGCCCCCACTGTCCGCGGTGGCAATTCGGCTCGCTGCTGGGGCCAAAACACCAGGGACTGCCGCCCCAAGCACCAGCTTGGAATGCTGGTGCCTGGAGCTGGCCCTGTTCCCGTTCCACCGAATCCCAGCCCAGGGCCCTGTGGGAAGTGACACCAGCAGAGTCCTCCCTGCAGTAAATCTAAGGGTATGTCTACACCGCAGTTAACCAACAGCTGGCCTATGCCAGCTGACTTAGGCATGCAGGGCTCAAGCTAAGGGGCTGTTTAACTGTAGTGTAGACATTCAGGCTCAGGCAAGTGCCCAGACTCTAAGACCCTGAGAAGTGGGAGGGCCCAAGAGCTCTAGCTGCAGTCCAACCCCAAATACCTAAAGGGCAATTAAGCAGTCCCTTAGCCTGAGCCCCACAAATCCAAGTCAGCTGGCACAGGTCAGCCATAGGTTTCTACAGTCAATCACCTTACAATCAAAACAGTCCAAAGGAGCAGGACCTTATAGGACCTGTTGATTCACAAAGGGGGTAGTGGTAGGAGAAGGCACTGCCTGGGGCCTTACCCACACTGTAGCCTCCTCTCAGGCTCACTCTTCTGCCTGGAGAAGGATTCCTCTCTCCTGCAACCTGTCCACCATCCTTTGCCTGAGCTTCTGAGAGCCTTTTAACTTGCTTCTCCAGTCAGAGCATGCTCAACAGGCTGGAGGGGTGGGAATGCGTGGGCTCAGTATTGCCATTTAAACCTTTTGGGCCCAGGGTGAGGTTGTGCACCCAGGGGTGAAAGTAACTTACAGGCCTTACCGGTATTGCCGGTGTCCTGAGGGGGGCATAGCTTCATCTGGAAGAGGCGTGGCTTCAAGCAGAAGAGCCGGGGCCTCTCAAGATTTAAAGGCCCTGGGGCATCGGCTGTGGCTGGGAGCCCCAGGGCCTTTAAATCAACCAGGGGCTCCCAGCTGAAGAGGTGGCTGGGAGCCCCCCGGGACTCAGGGACAAATTAAAGGGTCCGGGGCTCCCGCCACAGCGAGAACCTCGAGCTTTGCCGGGCTGGGGCCAGGATTTAAAGGGCCCCGAACTCCTGCCACTGCGGGGAGCCCCGAGCCCTTTAAATCCCGGCCTCAGCCCAGCCGCCAGAGCCGCGGGCGGGATTTAAAGGGCTCTGGGCTGCCTGCAGCGGCGGGGAGTTCTGAGCCCTTTAAATCCCTGCCGCAGAAGCTGGTGCTGTCCAGCACAGTGTGCTGGCTCTTGCTGGTACACCATACTGTACCGAACCAGCTTACTTTCACCTCTCCGTGCACCCCATCACACATGTTATAGGCTATACTGACTCTCGCCTCTTCAAGAGGCTGACCAAAGAAGCCCAGGGAAATACAGAAGAAAAGAAATGATCTTTCTTTTTGGGTTAGAACTCACCATAACAGAGTTACTCCTGGGGCAATTCTGCACCACTGTGCACGTGCTGAATTCATGTCCCGTGCAGAATGTTTTTTTCTCCACAGAAAATACATTCTGCTGGAGAAGTGCTGCAATTACTCCTTTTGCCCACCAGAGGCTGTTGCGGCACCACAGCAGAGAGCATCTGGTGCCAGGAGGGAGCAGCCCTAGCTGCAGATAGGGAAGAGAAGAGGTTGTGTTCCTCACAGCAACCTGCCTGTGGGGTCAGGTCTGGAGACACAGTATATGGTAGAGGGGGGGTGACAGTGTAGGGCACATGGGGGTTCTGTGGGGGGTGACAGACCAGGGTTCAGAAGCGCTAGAGCGGGGGACAGACTGGGGTTCAGGAGGGCTAGTGGGGGGACAGACTGAGGGACTGGGGTGGAGGTGAATGGGAGTGAGGATGCAGGGACACATGGGGACATGGGCAGATGTGCCTGACTGACTGGGAAAGGCTAGGGGTCAGCCAGGGTCTGCATGGGGAGGCTCCCTAACAATCCCTCCCTCCCCGCAAAACCTGCTCCATACTTCTCCCACCCACACCTAATAACACTCCAAGTTCACATCCAGGCTCCTTCCCAGCTATTACTTGCCTCTCCTTCAGCTCCTCCATTATCGCTGACTCCCCCAAGCCTTTGCACTGCTTCTGAGGGGTGTGGGAAATACATTTCTGTATTGTACTTCACGTGAATTATTACTCAATGTTCTGTATTAATATGTCTAATAAGGAATCTATTTGTCAAAAAACATTGTCTGAATCTTTTTCGTTGTCTGTACTGTTACAGAACTATTGCATCTTACATGGGGTTAGGTTCTAAAGCCAGCGTGTAAGGTGAAAATCACGTATAGTCAAAACCCCAGACCAGCAGCGGGCTGAGCTGGGCTGGCGGCTGGAACCCCAGACTGGCTCAGCTTGCTGCCGGCCCAGGGTTCTGTCCATTGAGCTGAGCGGGGCCAGCAGCCAGGACCCTGGCTTGCAAGGGGCTGGCAGCCAGAACCCCAGACTGATGGCAGGCTGAGCGGCTCAGCCAGCTGACGGTCTGGAGTTCTGGTCACTGGCTCCTGCCAGCCGGGGGACATGGCCCCGCTCAGCCTGCTGCCGGCCCGGGGTTCTGTCCATCCAGCTGAGCGGGGCTGGCTGCCGGGATCCTGGCTTACAAGGAGCTGGCAGACGGAACTCCACACCATCAGCTGGCTGAGCTGCCTAGCCCGCCGCCAGTCTGGGGTTCTGGCCACTGGCCCCTTGCAAGCCGGGGTCCCGGCTGCTCGCCCTGTATTAGATGTATTGTTAGCTTTTTAAAAAAATGCAGTTTAGCAGCTGGAAAAAAGGAGAGCAAGCCAGCAAAATGTGACTAGCTGGCTCTCTGTGGACTACTGGTGGTGCATGGATTGTCATTTGAGAGTTGGTGCTCTAAAACTGCTAATTAAAGGGCTGGTCTACACTACAAAGTTAAATCAGCTTAACTACATCACTCAGGGCTATGAAAAATGTCATTCCGTGTGAGATAACTAAGCCAACCTAAGCCCCAGTGTAGACACAGCTAGGTTGACAGAAGAAGGGGAGGACTGTAGTGACCTGGCTGGAGGGTTGAGTCACAAAGGAGCACCTCGACTCCTGAAAAGATAGGGGCCACAATGCAAGGAAGCGGGCATCAGACCTGAGCGGAGCTAATCCCCAGATGTGGCCCAGGCTCCCCTAGTGGTGAGTGAACCCCATCACAGATACCCGAAGATTTAAACTTTGTGCTGGAAATATTTTGCCACCGTTTTTATTAATCAGTAGCCCTATGATCATGTGTGTTATTGTTGCATTCATATTTCAAGCTGTCAGCTTTCACTTTGGGGCCAAAAGCGTACTGTATCTGTAAGAGGTTCTCACACTGTTCACTGCAACTGGGTAAGAGCCAGAGCCTCATCAAGTTTGAGAATCCCTGTACTAATGTAATCATGTAATTAATCTTCCAAAAGGCATCTGGATTCAAGAGATATGTTCATGTATTATTCTTCTGCAATGGTAAACAAAGCGCTGCTAGGATTCCCCTGTCTGATCTGTGTGGATTAGCTCTAAATGCTGAGCAGAGTCCTGCAGAAAGCAGTGCAGTGCTGCATACGTACAGTGGTCTATCCACACAGATCAGATTACAAGATCCAGGGACTAATAGTATAAAATGTTACTTGACTAAGGCACAACCTCCATCTAATGCAAAACACTAGGAAACTGGAGCCAATTAGTTTTCCTAAGCTTGTTAAGCTTCTGACAGTCTACAAGGACAACACAAATTTTGGGCACGTGGCTCATTTACAGCTAGATCAATGCTTATTGCAGGGGTTCTCAACCTTTTTCTTTCTGACCCTCCCCACCCCAACATGCTATAAAAATTCCACGACTCACCTTTACTACAATAACTGTTTTTCTGCATATCCAGCAGATTAAAAGCCAAGTCCAGCATTAGAGAGGTAGCAAGCAGGGCAATCACTCGGGGCCCGACCCCACAGGCAGCCCCGCGAAGCCAAGCTGCTCAGGCTTTAACTTCAGCCCTGTGCAGCAGGGCTTGGGCTTCAGCTTCAGCCCTGGGCAGCAGGGCTCAGGCTTCAACTTTCTGCCCTGGTCCTCGACAAGTCTAACACCAATCCTGCTCTATGGTTTATTTTGGTGGACCCCTGAAACCTGCTCAGGGCCCCCGAGGTGGCCCCAGAGCCCTGGTTGAGAATCACTGGCTTATTGCACAGAACAAGGACTGCACAGCATTCAACTTTACATGCATCTGAGGAAGTGGGTATTCACCCACGAAAGCTCATGCTCCAAAACGTCTGTTAGTCTATAAGGTGCCACAGGATTCTTTGCTGCTTTTACAGATCCAGACTAACACGGCTACCCTCTGATACATTCAACTATATACATGCTATAATTATAAAAAACAGTTCCAGGTGGGAAAATCATCTCTAGACCTGCTGAAAGTTAAGTGCATGATCTGCTTCCCACTGTGAATGTATAACATGACACTCAATAAGAAAGATTTCAGAGTGGTAGCCGTGTTAGTCTGTATCAGCCATCATGTGCCAGCAATGCCCCTCTGCCATATACATTGGC
Source organism: Gopherus flavomarginatus (assembly GCF_025201925.1). NCBI lineage: Eukaryota > Metazoa > Chordata > Testudines > Testudinidae > Gopherus > Gopherus flavomarginatus. The sequence continues at coordinate 320,089,744 of NC_066617.1, read as the reverse complement.
CAAACCAGACAGTCTCTATGCAAAAGAATAAATGGACACAAATCAGAAATCAAGAATTATAACATTCAAAAAACAGTTGGCAAACTCTTCAACCTCCCTGGACACTCAATTACAGACCTAAAAGTGGCAATTCTTAAACAAAAAAACTTCAAAAACAGACTCAAATGTGAAGCTGCAGAATTGGAATTAATTTACAAACTGGATAAAGACTGGGAGTGGAGGGGGTCATTACACAAACTAAAAACTATTTCTCCATGCTAATTTTTCCCTGTACTGTTACTCACACCTTCTTGTTAACTGTTTGAAATGGGTCATCTTGATTACCATTACAAAAGTTATTTTTCCTCCTGCTGATAATAGCCCACTTTAATTTATTTGTCTCATTAGAGTTGGGATGGCAACCCCCATCTTTTCATGGTATCTGTATGTGTGTGTATATATATATATATATCTATATATATCTTCCTACTGCATTTTCCACTCCATGCATCTGATGAAGTGGGTTTTAGACCATCAAAGCTTATGCCCAAATAAATTTGTTAGTCTCTAAGGTGCCACAAGTACTCTTGTTCTTTTTGATAAGAAAGTGTTAACCTATTGCAAGGACCATTCAAGGGACTTGTTCTCCTAAGTCACTTAAGTGCTTTTAAAAATTCCACCATAGATAGCTATTAACCCTTCCATCCTGATTCTTAAATATTCTGTCTGCTCTGCATTGACTGTAAATTGTAATTAGTACCAAGCAACAGTGGTGGTTATATGTACACATATTTACCTCTTTACAAATTTATTTACTTTCCAGAAGTATTTTAATTGTTTGGGGAGGGGAGATTATGGAGAAAAATAAACGCATTCTCACACACACTAATTAGTGTCTTATGACATAATAAACTGCCACTAAATACAAAGATTGTATTCCCCAAAAAGTAATCGACATGCATAACAGCCCCTTGGAGCCAGGAACTGATTTGTTCAGCACTCTCTCTGACTGAAGGAGACATGACAGAGATTCTTGGAACCTACCAAACTGTTGGGTGTGTGAAGACTGTGTGACCCTCCACAGGAGGTCAATAAGCAGAAATTTCTGCTAAATGGACTCTTATGGAGCTCATGGAGAGTCCCGAATGTTTTAGGGCTTAACAAGTAACCTAGACTAGCCACTATAGGGATTTCGAAGTGGGGTCTTTATAGTGCTCAAATACAGAACCTCTTCCATTTTGCTGGGTAAGTACGGCTACAAGCCAAAATGTTCTGGACTTCAATAAAGTACTTTCTGTCTGTGGCCAGCCAGCATCCAGGCTGTCAGAAACAGTGATGCTGGGTGTGGGCGTAGACTCTGGCCTCTGCTCTGCATAATCATATTGGGCTGAATTGGAAGTGTGATTAGTGCCTATGTTGATAAGTTCATCAGTTCTGAATACCAGAACTGACAGGGCCATCCTGGAGCTATCAGTATCAGGCTTCATACCCTTGGTATCAGTGGCTTCAAATTTGCCAGTTTTGAATATGGGTAGACCTGTACCCCTTGCCTCCTTATATGCGGCACTACAGTTGCAAGGCACTTGGTGACTACTCTGGGAGCCATGAAGAGATTGAAGGGAGGTATTCTGCACTGGCAGTCTGACATTTCCATCAGGAACCATAGCTATTTCCTCTGGGCTTAGTTAATTGCTATACAGAAATAGGCGTCCTGTCAGTGGAGAGCTGCAAGCCAGTCTTGAGGATCTATGGTGTGGATTATGGTAGCTATGGTCACTACACTGAATTTGAAATTATTAATTTTTTGAGTCATCAGAGGCCTGTATTGGGGTACCAACCCCCTTTCTTCTTTGGGATTAGAAAGTAGTGTGGGTAAAACCTCCTACCTTGGAACTCCAGTGGATGCTTCCACTGGTCTGAGTTACAGAAGGGAGTCTACCTCCTTCCTTAGCAATATTTTGTGAGGAGTCCCCAAAGAGACAAAAGGAAAGAGGATGTGGGGGCCTGGCATTGGATAGAATACCTCTTGTCCACAGTCTCCAGGACCCACTGGTTTGAGGTTATCCAGTTTCAGGTCTCTCAAGCACAGATGGTTCCCAAACTGGGGTGTGTGGCTGGGGGTGGGAGACCCTGTGGTTCTGTGTACCTTTTGACCATGGCATCAAACCTGCTGATGCAAGGTTGATGCAGAAAGTGTGGCAGAAGAGGAAGGGCAGAGGGACTCTTCTTCTGGAACATTTGTCTCTTTTTGGAAGGCTCTGAAGACCTCTGTTGGCCATAGTAGTGGAAGGAAGTCTGCCTCTGTCTAGCGTAGCTCTGAGGCCTATACTGCTTTCTTCTTAGGGCTAGTGTGTCTACTCCCAGGGACTGTAGGGTGGCTTTCAAGTCCTTTAAAGTGTACAGGGCTTCATTGGTGTGCGTGTTGGAAAGGTCATAGCATTCAAAAGGTAGGTACTTAATGGTTGGTTGTACCTCTTTTGATATCCCCCCAGACTCACCCATGGAGCCCTGCACACACTGATGAGGTTCCCATAGGCTGCACTGCTGTGTCAGAGGCATCGAGAGCAGCCTGCAGAGAGGTGGGGGCTACTAGTTGCTTTAACTCCTCCCTGTGCTCCTGTGGGATCCTTTCCACAAACTGGGACAATTGGTCTCAGTTTAGGAAGTCCTATTTAGCCAGCAGCACTTGGAGATTGATATGCACATCTATAAGCTGGCTGAAGAATAAGCCTTCCAGCCACAGAAGTCAAACTTCTTTGGAACCTTACCCCATGGTATCATTTTGGGTGGTCCCTGCTGCACAGACCTTTTGTGGTCTGCAGCAGTCACCAAAGATCCTGGAGGGTTAAAGCTGGGGTTTGCCAAAGGTCCTTAGCTGGCTCCAACAAGCCATCATTTGTTGGCATTGTCAGTCTATAAGGGACGGAGGAATGCAGGATCAAACCGTTTGTGTGATTTTTCCTGCATGCTCTCTACTGGAATTTTCAGGGTATTGGCCACTTGCCATAAAAGCTCCTGAGAAATATGGTAATTGTTTGGCTGGGTTGGGATGGCTGCAGTGAAAAGATTCATTGGGCACAAAGGAGGATATCCTCATTGGGATGGGATAGCCATCTATGTCCTGCTCTTGATGTGTGATGTACCATGTATCATCTGACTCTCATAAGATGGTATATGTGGAGAGGGAGACCTGACTCTAGAGACAGGAGTAATGGAAGAACCTGTAGAGGTACAGATAGGTTCCTTAAGGTGTCGCTGAGGTCATTTGGTGATCCATCAGTGCCGAGGTGTCAGGGAGACCTGATCTGGGCCTTGAATTGCCTCCTGGCTTGGATCTACCTGGTCCCAGGGAGGTAAACCTGTCTCTGTGGTCACACTAGATGGTGCTTTTCCTGATCCTTTTCTTCTGAAGAGGAGGCAGAAGAGGGGTTGGCAACTGTGACTGACTCCATAATCGACAATGAGACTTTCTTGATGAGTGAGCCCTGGAGCTTAGGGTAGACCGCAGCTTACCAGAGCACTTGCAGAGATGGTCTGCTCAGGTTTGGTGGTATTCTCCCCCTGGGGCTCAGAGGAGACCCATATGGAATACTCCAAGAGGAAAAATTAAGGAGGGATTGCCTTACTGTTTGTGACCTCGTAGAAAAAGAGGAACATACTGAGCATTTATTGGGAATATGCATTTCACTGAGGCAGAAGTGCTCTTAGTGTCCACCACTGATACACGAGAGACAGGGTTTAAGACCTGAAAATTTGGATTCTGCTACCTCAGGAGAGCTCCGGTACTCGGAGCAACCTCCCTAAAGATGAAGTTTCTTTCTGCCTGTGTCTTTTTTGACAATGGGCAGTAAAGCTACACTATTCTAAACTACATAACATTAATAACAGCAGCTAATTAACGGTAAGAACTAGAAAGAATAAGAGATGAAACTCTGTGCAGAGAAGGGAACGCTGCAGGGTTCCATTTTGCTCTCAGGGGCAGTAAGAAGGAAATTTTGGGGCTGTTCTGCCCTTTATGCCCTCAGGTGGGGGTGTGCAAGGCTATGCAGGGCACAGGGACAACCCCAACAGATGCTCCAGTCCAGTCTCACAAGTACAGGGCACATGCCTGTCAGAAGTGGAATCCATGTGAAAAATTACTTGAAACGCAACCCAGATTTCTTGACTCAGTCCACTATACCACACCAGTTTCCCCTGAAATAACCTTATAGAATATAAAATCTTGGACCCAGACAAGTTTATATGTAGACTTGGCCAACTTGGTTTTTTTTTTTTTAAATAAATTTGACAGATTATCAATGGTTGTTTTTAGGCTTTTTTTAAATTTAAATTTTCATAGTTGTGGGAAATTATGGGGAGAGGTGTCAGACAATACTTACTTAATGACAGCAGACACAGAGATGCAAAAATTGAAAACTTTATAACCATTAGAACACATTGTCAACATCACATATCAAAATACACAAATAGCCTTAAATCAAACTCTAATAAAGTTCAAACCAGCATTTTTCTTACCGTGCTTAGTTGTAAATTTTTATTATTATTGATGGAAATCTTTGTCAGTTTGTGTACAATGAAATCAATGTTTGACTTTTATTAATAAAAATCTAATCTTTCCAAGCATGTTTATATGTAATGTGGCTTAGAATTTAGAATGAAACTCTCTGCCATTTATAAAAGTTCTAATTGCTAAAGGGGCCGTTTTTTAAGCTAACCCCTAAACACCCATATTTTACTTACACACATCCAATCATACCACCAGAACTGCAGCTAGTACAGTGCTGCCTAAGCCCAGGTAGGTGCTCCTCTGTCTCACTGCTAGCATCTTTGGGTTCAGGAACAAGCAAGGACCAACTGGCATTATGGGTGGATGCCTTCCCTCCTGTTTGGCCATGGGAACGATATATAATAGTGCTGGAACTACCAGCGGGATACATACAAGTTGCTGGAAGTGAGACCATCGGTGTCAGCGGAGATAGGAATTTTAGGAAGCTGATCCTCTCTAGAAGTGAGACTGAAAAGTTTCTTAATGGCTCATGGGTTAGAGCTTCTTTGGGACTCACATAAGTGGTTTTTTGGGGTGGGCAGGAAAACTTGCTCTCTTCTCCTCAGTTGTTACCTGGTGTGAGGGAAGGCAAAGCTGATAAAGACAGCATAGTTTCCCGACTAATTACTCTTTCATAGTATCTTTCATTCCAGGATGACCAAACACCACATGCATGAGGTAGGCAAATGTTTTCTAGATGAGGAAAGTCAGGAAAAGCACCCTTTACATGGGAATTTTTCAAAAATTTCCCACCATTGTTCACTTTAGTCCAGCCTCACTAGTGCTAGCAAAGTTGATAATAAAGAACTGCCAGTTACTCCCAATGATTTAAGGAATGTGTCATCTCATCTTGCTCAGGTACAATTTGGGGAAATAAATCATCTTTGCTACTTGAAATACCAAACAGGCAATACAGCCAGTTCATTGGGATTTTTTAGCTTAGATTCAACGATATGTAAAAACCACATTGGCAGAAGCACTATTAACTGGATCAAGTTATGTTCAAACCTGTTGCTAGAACTAGTACTAACTGGACTGTCTGAACAATTTGCTTCAGAAAGACTAGAGAACTGATGAAAAGGGATATAATACTATTTGCTCTGGGAAGCCCTTTGCAATAATGGTCTAGTATGATTCCTCTCCAACTGACTTTACTGTAAGTGAGAAAAGTTGGGTGAGGTAATATTTTTTATTGGACCAACTTCTGTTAATGAGAGAAGCTTTTGAGCTTAATCAGAGATCCTCTTCAGGTCTTCTGCATAGTTACTGTAAATGGTGCATCAAATATTGTTATACATGGATATGTGCCAAAGACAAAAGTGAAACTTCCCAAATTATTAAATAACATAGGTGACTACAGAAGTTTCTGTTTTGCATGTTGTTTCATCAGTCAAATTTTGTCTGACATGTTCACTACATGGGCACTGAAAGCCAAGAAAGTCATTTGGGTACAGAATGCCCAAGATTTTCAAAGTGGCTCTTAAATTCACATCAGTCCTAAACAAGTGACCTGATTTTCAAAGGTGCTGAGAATGCAGCTGCTCTCATGGTCTTCAGTGTCTGCTGCAGGGCGCTCAGCATGTTTGAAAAATAGGGTCACTTGTTAAGGTGCCTAAATGTGCATTTAGGAGCCTAATTTTAGACACTCATCTTTGAAAATCTGCAGCTATAAATGTTAGAAAATAGTTAATGAACAGATTTCCCCAGAAATTTGGCAAAACCACCCCAAGAACAATGAAAATGATACCAGAACTGCAATATCGCTCATCTTTCAAAATATCTCATTTGCACTGTAGCATCATGCTTTTAAAGGATGAAATGTTATTCTGCTCAAATTAATGTGTTTGGTGAGACCCCAAGTAAAGCTGGACCTTCTAATGCTCCTTTAAGCTGAATGGGCCACCCTATGGCAAGTATGCAGGCTTATTCCTGGAACATTCACTGCAGTTCATCTCTGTTTCAGGGAAATGAAACACTTGCACACTTTGGAAAAGGCAGGTATGCACTTAGCATTTATCTTATTTACAATATGTAAATAAATGCTTATGTATGAAGTTGCTGAAAGGATTGGCAGCCTGCTAAAAATCTGGCACACTATATTGACAAGTTAAAAATGGATTTGGTCTTAGCCCCAGAAGTATTACTATGGATTTGCAGAGTGCTCGAACACAAGCACTAGGGATTGTAGAATGCTTGAAGGCAAGGGGGCTTACCAAAAAAAAAAAAAAAAAAAAAAAAAAAAAGGACAAGGATAACTGTCTAAACATATCTAAATGAGCAGTTTGACAATCACATAACTATGACAAACAGAAGGCAGAAATGGTTCATGATGATAAAAATGGTGAAATGTAGAATACTGTACAGTATAGCTATCCATTTTCTATTTTCCCTTCCAGCGATCAATCTTTTCAATAGATTCACAGGTGAGGGTGGCTGCCAGCCTACGATCTCACATGTATGTTTTATTTTATATAATACTGAAAAAATAGCAATAGTAAGAAAGAGGCTGGGGCTTAATATGACAACGTTAAACAAAGGCTAAGGGACTAATGTTAAAATATAAGTGGTAAATAAAAATATTGAGATGAAGAAAAATTACATTCTCCCATTCTCTTGCCTGTATTGGGTCTATTTGTAGATTGTAACTTGTCTTCTGTCTGGGAACATCTAGCACACTCTTGGGTACTAGGTAAATTGATGGTTATAGGTAGGTTCCTATACTCGCATAGAGATTTGAGAATAGATACTGAAGGTGTGTATGCCACAACTAAGGATGTGTCTGTACTTTTCAAACATTAATTAAGTCAGTTTAAATTTGCATAGCACTTGTGTACAAACTAGTTGTAAAACTAATCTGGACATTTATTTCCAGTTGGTATGGGAATGTCCTCAGATATTTGTTTTGAACTCTGTAACTGGTATATTGAATACAGTTCGACAGAGTGATCTGGAGCCATCTCCTGCCTTCTGTTGCTGACACTTCATGATTTTGTTCACTCTGCGCATTCTAAATTGATTGAAATTGCTTTATTACTTGTGCAGAGGTGCACTGCCCTGAAATAATGCTGCAGTGTCATTGAGGCCCTGGCCTGAGAATACAGAGCTAAATTCAGGAGTTATAGCAGTGATGGATTTGGCCTGTGATGTACTGCGTATCTGCAGAAAAGGTTACCTGTCAAAAAAGATCAAAGTGAATCACTACCCTTTACTGGGAAAAAAAACCCCAAATCTCCCACAAAGTATCAGAATGATGTCATTTGACTGTTAAACACACTGAAGAGGTAGTTATTCACTAGTAATGGGAGTTCTTGGAGTCTTCTGCCTCTGCTGAGCCACATTTGGAACTGTTTAGCAATTGAATACTGTAATGGCTGCTCTTGTACTTGTCTTGCAGAACACAGTATTAGGAGTGATTATAAAAGATCTACAGCCACCATTTCCCCTCCGGTCCCCATCTCCTCTCTGCAGGACAGCATGTAGACTTCAGACTCCACTAGGAGCTTTGTGGACTTCAGAAAATGTGTGGCACACTCAAGACAAACTGTAGCGAACAGTTTCAAAATTAACTCTCCAACAGTTCCAAAAATGCTGCATATGAACATTTTTCAGACCGAATTTGTAATTTCCAGGTCAAGCCACTAAAAAAAAATTGAGAATATTTTATTAATAGAATCACTACTGAGGTTTTTTTCCTGCAGCAGTCATGTTCCAAATGTCTTGTCAGAGACAGATAGATATACATACATATAAGCTGAGTGTGCTAAAAGACAACAAATGGAAAATTTCAGGGAAAACAATTTATTGTGAAGTTGCATTACGCTGGATATCTACACACATCCTTAATGATTGAGTCTCTGCTCCACCATTGCTTCATATTATTCAATAACAATGGAAAGAGTAAAAGGATTAGATGAATTTTAGAGCTTGTCAAAATTTTTAGCTAAGAATTTTCATTGTTTTTCTTTTTGAAAGGCTATTTTTTTTCCAGAAAATGGCCTGTGAAAAACACTTTTGATAAAGTTGACAGCTTTTCATTTAAAACTTACTCTTGGACAAAAATCGATAAATGTGGCAGAAAGTTTTGTAAAACATTTTCAAAATCACTGAAGTTTTTTCATTTACTGAAATCTTCATTTTATTATAGAAAACTATTTTCAGTAAAAGAAAAATTTGGATAATGATTCAAAACTTGAAGATGTTGATTAAAGTCTTGCAGAAAATTTTGAAGAGAGATGAAAGTAGGTCAATTTTGAATGCTGTGAAACAAATAATTTTGACATTTCTGTTTTTTGCCTGCTTTATTATGAGATCTAATTATTAAGCCTCATTTTTATTTTGTTAAATATAGATTTATGATCAGTGTTGCTCAAATGCATAGTAATTTCCATAATCTAATAGAATGTTTTTTACTCACAAATCCTGTGATATTTAATCTGGAAGGATTGCTTACTAATATTCTTTTAATGCAGGTATTTCATGTGTAGTTTCCTTGGTTTAAAGAAAAATCCAACAACTGAATTCCCCTAGTTTTCCCTAGCCTCTTTCTAAGAAAGAGCTGAATATTTTTGGAAGAAGTTTTCAAAGTCAGACTGAGGCAGACATCTTGCATGGAAAACTTCAGCCCAAATGGTTAGTTTGACAAAGTTAGAAGCTACTGAGAACATAATCTTATAATGGGAAGCATCAAACAGGTGGCACTACCAGCCCTGCCCATCACATCAGTAGTGCATAGAATACTTACCACAAGTGAGCAGTTATTTTATTCTGGTTAATGCAGCAACCAGTCACGTAACTCATTCAGCAGAAGGGAGAGATCTATATGGACCAGAATACCAAAGGAAGTGAAGACTACAAAACAAACTGAACATGTTCATTGAGAATTTATTTCAGTACTTCTTCATCCTCCACTGAGGTAACTCTAACAGGAACCAAATCCTAGAAGTATATAACAACTTGTAAATGGAGAAAAGACAGATTCCAATGTAGCATATTGGAAGGTACAACTGGTTGCACACACTATTTTCTTTGCTTTAAACAAGCTCATGGGAACAACTTCTTCCCAAAGTGGGAAATGTATTACCCTTTACGGTGGGTTCAGGAAACTGGTTTACTTGTTTGGCAAATCGGAAATGAGTATTTTTGACATAGCCATGTTAAAGTTATGCTGCATGATGGGTTGAGATACTTTATCAATAGAAAGCCCAGCCCTTAAAGCTGAAAGCTCATGAGCTTCATAGGTAAAACCCAAACATACTTTACACACACGACACATTGTATCTAATTGTAAAAGACAGCATTTTAAAATTAAATGTACTTTCTTTTGGAAATTTTATGGTCCATGGGGAGTGAATATGAAGTCAAATCTCAGATTTAAGTGTTATAAACTGCAGGTTAAGACAGATTACAATTGGAATGTTATAAGATTTCTGAAAGTTCTCAGAAAAACAGCACATTAGTTGTATAACACAGTAAAATCCATTAATACCAGCTATACCATTTAAAGATTTAAAATAATAGCCTGAATACATACAAGTAATTTAATACCACTATTACTAGTTCCAAATCACAACATATGTGTGTGTTCAAATACACAGAAACAAAAAGAGCTTTGGTCATCCACAATGTTGCACATCATGGGATTGGGGCTCCATTTAAATGTGCATTAACAGGAATTCCAAGTGCACAGTGAGACAAAAGTATATTTGTTTATTTAATCTGGGTGAATTTATGCAAGAACCTTAAAAGCTGCTACAGAACAAAAGAAAAAAACAGATGCTGGGATCAAAACGTATGTCTTTTAAAGATGCCTTTTCTTTCAGATTATAGAAACATTTGACTATTGGCAATTTTATAAAATATATGTATATTGCAAAAATGCAGTACATAGCAGCAGCAATGAAGAGTTACCTCACCTTTCTTCAACATTTTAGTTCACTGAAATAGTTCCCATGCTCCATTATGTGTAATAATGCATTTGGGGAATGTAAATAACTAATTAGATTTGCTTGTTTCGAGACGCCAGGCACCAGTCAAATATCTCAGTCGTATAAAAAGAAGATCCCTGCCCATCTGCAGCCAGCTCCAAAAGGGAACCAGCTTCGAACCTGTGATTAATAAAAGATACAAAAAACCCAGAGGGACAATGTTTAAACAAGTGTTCACCTTAAATAAAGTTAGCACCAGTAAGAGAGATTTAACCAGAGAACATACACATGGTTAGCTTATTCGCACCATGATTTAGCCCTTGACTTTAATTTCCACTTGAAGAGTTAATGCTTTATAATTCAGATTATATTTGAAATTATACTGAGAGTGGGACATTCTAGGTCAGAAATAGTGGCTCAACATATGCTATGGTGGCATATGTACACAAACTTACTGCTGGACAATAAATCAAACTTTGTTCAGGCAACTAGACTTAGAACCTGAACAAAGGTAATTGGAAGAAAGTGCGTGTTTGTTTTTCTTTCCTAAATCACTCAAGACACAATCTTAAGAGCACTAGCAAAAACCCACTAATCTCCAAGCAAGTTAAGATATCCAAACAATTTAATTAACCCTTCTTCAATAGGGCTAGACATCATGCTAGGTAGAATATGCTCTCTCTGTATCTCATAGCAGAGTTCCCTACAATCTGGAAAGCAACAGGCACTGTAAGAAACCTAAAGCAAAGAGGGTGCCCCAGGGGAGCTTATACATGGCTCCAAACTCTCACCACTCCCATCACAAGATGGGGCCGGAGAAAGGAAGAATTGGAAATGGAGCCATCAGGGGAAGCTGGCCAGCCTTACTGCATTCAGGTCTTTTACAACTGGATGGCTGTATGAAGAGATGGCTCAATGCAACAGGTCCTCAAGTTTGGAAAAAAAGTGTTTGAGTCACTAGAGGACGATACAAAGGTATTGTTTTCTGGACTGATACTCAAGGGGGTGGGAGGTGGGTACGCAATTTACTCACCCTCAATTTCAGTCCAGTTGACAGCAACCTCTGCTATTGGTATTTTCAAGCGCTGAGCTATGTAAAGAAGTTCCACATCAAATGCCCTGAAATAAAAACAAGAAATAGTAAATTCATTGGTATTTATTTTCAGAAAAAAGAACATTGCAGTATTAATTAAATCTCTGTTCTGGTGTAATTTAAGGCACTTAGTGTGCAGTTATCAAGTTTATACTGATACTCTGAAAGTCAGATTCACATGAAAGATCAATTCGTTATATAGCTGAATGACAGAAACTAGCCAGGGCACAGATTACAGTACCTCACTGCACACCACATACATTAAAAGAAAGGATGAGGTGCTCGTATCAGCGCTCACACTTTCCATTTGGTCACAGTCGAGATTTAGATCTTTGTAAAGATTGGGGCACCAGAGCTTCCTCGCAGCACCGAACTACTTCTCTAGTGCTTTCTCGGATTTCAACTGCAGCAGAAGCTCCTCTTCCCTTTCTTGATGCTGCTGTAGGCTGATGTGATACACTCTCCTTGTTTTCCTTGTGTCAAAAACCAATGCAGAAGGGAAGTGAGGAAGCAGAGAAATAATGGGAGCTTAGGAACAGCTGGGAGCACATATAAACAACCAGCATAGAGCCTTTTCTCTCCTCAAGTCTATCATTTTTACTGGCAGGCTCTGCTCCGATGAGATCCACTACTAGAATAGTTGGGGTAGCAGAAGTCAGGAGTAGGTTGGCCAAGTTCACACAGCTTTTCATTGCACTATGCCTAGCACTAACGAAGATCATAAGACCTACACTTTAAGTATGTATCAGAGGGGTAGCCGTGTTAGTCTGGATCTGTAAAAGCAGCAAAGAATCCTGTGACTAACAGACGTTTTGGAGCATGAGCTTTCGTGGGTGAATACCCACTTCATCAGACGCATGTAGTGGAAATTTCCAGGGTAGGTATATATATGCAAGCAAGCTAGAGATAACTAGGTTAGTTCAATCAGGGAAGATGAGGCCCTGTTCTAGCAGTTGAGGTGTGAAAACCAAGGGAGGAGAAACTGGTTTTGTAGTTGGCAAGCCATTCACAGTCTTTGTTTAATCCTGAGCTGATGGTGTCAAATCTGCAGATGAACTGAAGATCAGCAGTTTCTCTTTGCTAAGTCTGGTCCTGAAGTTTTTTTGCTGCAGGATGGCCACCTTAAGGTCTGCTATAGTGTGGCCAGGGAGGTTGAAGTGTTCTCCTACCAGGTTTTTGTATACTGCCATTCCTAATATCTGATTTGTGTCCATTTATCCTTTTCCGTAGAGACTGTCCAGTTTGGCCAATGTACATAGCAGAGGGGCATTGCTGGCGTATATTACATTGGTGGACGCGCAGGTGAATGAACCGGTGATGGTGTGGCTGATCTGGTTAGGTCCTGTGATGGTGTCACTGGTGTAGATATGTGGGCAGAGTTGGCATCGAGGTTTGTTGCATGGATTGGCCTTGGGTGGCAGGCCAGTCCTCGCCCACAGACAGTCTGCCAACCTGAAACATATTCTCTCTAGTAACTGCACACCGCACCACAGTAACTCTAGCTCAGGAACCAATCCATGCAACAAACCTCAATTCTTTTCTACTTTAAGTATGAAGATTCACTTATTTCTTCACCTCACTTGTACAGCTAAAATTCCTCATCTGCTCAGCATTCTTCAGGCCTGGTTTTCATAACAGCTGAGCATCCACAGCTTTCACTGAGGTCAATGGGATACATGGATGATCGCTATTAGACATGAAGGATGTGATTTTCAGTAAATAGCTATCTACATATAACTTATGCATTGCAAGGGTGACTAGAGATACATTTAAATCTCTAGTAAGTCAGTATTTCTCTATATTTAGATGTCTATACTAAGAACTGAACCCAAAATATTCTGACTTCTTGTTCACCTGTCATTAGGTTTCTCTTCACACGTTAACATTTGTTCTTAGAAAGACAGCCACGAGTAACAGAGGTCTTTCTTGAAACGGTTCATGAATATTAAGTGTCTTATCTGAATTAAGACAATTTTATTTCAGACTTTCATACAGGTCACTCACAAAGTCCCTGTTTCTTGACTATTTTCTAGGCAATGGCTTGTTTTAAATGCCAAAAATTTGTTAAAGAATGCAAACATTGACGCTCTAAATCAATTGTTATTGATTTTTAGAGTGATATAAAACATTAGCACGTCCTTCTCAGCAACTGCATTGTCTAACTAAAAAAAAAGATAGTTACATAAGACATTTGTGCCTTCAACTGTCGAACCAGGATATCCATGATAGTCCTATTTGAAGCACACTTTTGCTTTCATTTAAAAGACAACATATACATTACCATATTTCTATAAGAAGGCATAGAACCATTGTTAAAAGTTGGGGGAGCTTAAAAGTTTAAGTAAAGACAATTTCAAGTTTAAAAGGTTTTCTTGGGGGTGGGGGAGGAAGAGGGTTGAAAACTTCAGGAGCTTAGAGGCCATACGGCAGCTTTAGCTAAATGGTGCGTACCTCTTTTAACTCTCATATAACATCCAATATGTGAAACTAATGAGAGGTGTTAGCCGCTACTGACCAGGATGGATTAAAAAAAAAGATCACGATTTAAAAAAAATTAATTTTCATGTTAATTCTTTACTTTCTTCCTATTTTATAGCCTTAATTTGTTGAAGTGGGTGTTCTGTACCTGGTTCCTTAATTGATTTCCTAATTATTAGTACAATGCCAGATTTTACATAGATTTTTTTTTCCCCTACAAAAAAAGTTTCACACTTAAAGTGCTCATCTGTGCTGAAGAAGGAAAGTCCAGGGCCTCTAACATATTTACTGGAAGAATACCACATACACAAATACAAGACTGATAAGCTAATAGTCTCAGCTACATTTGCAACCAACACCACTTTCCTGTATATATTGAACTTCCACAAGTCAAGACAGCTGAAGTACTTTACATAACCAGGCTGTACTCCTCCATCAGGGTTTGCAGTTTGAAGCCAATGGGATTTGTGCTCCCAACTCACATAGGTACTTTTGAAAATACTACCATTAGTTCCTCAAATATAGCTTAACAATTTTGGCCTCTGTGCGTAAAGAGTTCACAATAATTAGATGTGACGGAATTAAATTTTTATTTTTTGATCATTTCAATGGAGAATATCGATGTTTATTTTTAAGCATTTTTTTTCAGTTTTAATCTAAATTTTCACAGTCACGAGAAATTATGGGAAAAGGCTCAGACAATTATTTAATTACAGTAGAAGTAGCACTTCAAAAAATTAAAGCTCTTTACTGTTAAAACACAAATTGTCAACATGACATCAAAATATACAAAGTAAATATTCTTAAATCAAACTCTAAATTCTCAAGCAGCATTTCTCTTACTTGGCCTATTTGTAAATTTAGATGATTGATTATTTATGGAAAATTTTTTTGAGGTTTGTGTGTGTGTACTGTGGAAATGACGCTGATCAACATTTACCAATAAAAATCTAATTCCACCAACCCTGTCAATCACTGTTAAAGCCTAAATAACTTTCATTGCTAACACTGAAGCAATTTTATTTTGATGAGACAGGTTTTATGTCGCTAGGAAGTGTGTAATAAATTTTATCCACGATGCTGCAACTGCTTATGCACATGCTTAACTTTAAGTATCAGCAGTCCCACTGAAGTCAATTTGATCGTTCAGGTAGACAGTTACATACCAGCTTAAGTGTTAGAAGGATCAGAGCTTTAACTCCATATTTTATATTTTGCCTATAGCAGTTCTGTAAAATGTAAATAATTTTCAAACCCTTACAGTGCTGACATTGAAAGAAAATAAACAAAATCATTTATGTTATACATTTGAATTTGAATTTGCCATAGCACAAATTTTGAAATTAGTTTTACAAAACCTCGACTAGATTTTAAAATGTTAAGCAATGCAAATCAATAATTTAAATCACTCCCCACTGATGCTAATTACCTTTTTATTACAGCCTCTTTGAAAAGAAGAGTTTGATTGGGGGAAATTAAAGGATTTAAGATTTAAAAGCAACTCTTGTTTTTAAATAAAATTCTTAAATACCTGCCTTGCTTCTGCCCTCTCCCCCCTATCTAGGGCAAGATCCTTGCCTCTGCTCTAGACACTTTATGTCATATAAAAGTGTTGGCCAGAGAAGCGTGAAGGGGCCCATAAGTCCCATATTTGGCATGCGGAGGATTCTCTGGTGCAAGAATCGAAGAATGCAGCCATAAAGCTGTCCTCCCATGATCCCCTTATGTGTCCCTGTGCAGGTGGTTTGCTGGAGGTGGGAGGAGTTGCATCAAACAATATTGTGGAAATTCCAGGAAGCGCTGCAAGTTAACTCATAGGACAGCATGGGGAGGCTGCAGTAACTTAGAGAGATTGTCTAATTTATGCTGAGGGCCACTCCAGCCCCCATAACAGCCCAGGATCAAGAGGATGCAAAGATGTCTCAAAGCAACTGCAATTTCCACTCCCCTAGACGGCAAACTCTGAATCTTTCCTCTAATCCAGGGGTCAGCAACCTTTCAGAAATGGTGTGCCGAGTCTTTGTTTATTCACTTTAATTTAAGGTTTCGCATGCTAATAATACATTTTAACCTTTTTAGAAGGTCTCTTTCTATAACTCTATAATATACAACAATAGTTTAGTTATATGTAAAGTAAATAAGGTTTCAGAATGTTAAAGAAGCTTCATTTAAAATTAAATTAAAAAGCAGAGCCCCCTGGACTGGTGGCCAGGACCCAGGCAGTGTGAGTGCCACTGAAAATCAGCTTGTGTGCTGCCTTCGGCACTCATGCCATAGGTTGCCTACCCCTGCTCTAATCTTCATGGTATTTTGACAGAGGCTGTTGTAGAAAGGTGGTCAATAGCATGCAAGACACACAAACCTCTGCAGATTGTCAGCTGAGTTAGAAATGCTGCTTCCCCCATTCCACTCCAAACCACCCTCCTTTCAGACAAAAGCCTACAGGACTTTAGCATAATTAAAAATAAATACATTACAATTAGTGAAGCAGTAAGAATATACCTCAAAATAGGTGCAAGTGTAGTAATCCAGATAGAACCCACATACAGTCAGATACCACCAATCACAGTCAAACAAGTGATTACACATTGGCCTGTTCACTACATCACTAAAATAGGAAATTCAAACTAATGGTTCCCATGGCAACTGTAACTCAGCCATATTGCACGTATATATTAAAAAAGCAAAATGATTAACATTACCCTGTACAACAATAAAAATACAATAGGTGCAGAAGGCAGCAGAGTTAAGTTAGCTAGGGAACCAGGGGTTTTCAATAATCTCAAATTAGGATGACTTCTGAGTGGGAATAGGGCCTATTGGTAGGGTGATCAAACAGCAAGTGTGAAAAATTGGGACAGAGGTGGGGGGTTATAGGAGCCTATATAAGAAAGAGACCCAAAAATTGGGACATCTGGTCACCTTACCTATTATCTACCACAAAAGCAATTATTGCAGTAAATGAATGTGTCTGAATGTGCTGAATCTGTTCCAAGTGATGTTGCTGTTTAAAGAAACCCTGCTACCAACTCACAAACAACTGAGAACTGAACATTGTTTATTAACCCTGCATAATTACTCCAGTTTCTTCTATTGAAATTCTAGATTTGTATTACTTGTCATTTTTGGCTGACATTTTAGATTTGTAAGCAAAGATATATTTTTTTGTTACATTCACCTCAGAATAGCTGCAAACAATCTTTTAGCTCTAATAAAGTGGTCTCCAACCTTTTTTATGCCCAAGATCACTTTTTGAATTTCAGGGCCACCCAGGATCTACTTTGCCCCTTCCCTGAGGCCCCATCCCGTTCACTCCATCCTTCACCTTCTGTCGCTCGCTCTCCCCCACCCTCACTCACTTTCACCAGGCTGGGGCAGAGGGTTGGGATGCAGGTGGGATATGGGGTACTGGCTCCAGGAGAGGGCTCAGAGCTGAGGTATGAGTACTGGCTCCCGGAGGGGGACAACTACCTCGGGTGGCTCCCAGCCAATGGCACAGTGGGGCTAAGGCAGGCTCCCTGCCTGTCCCAGCCCCACTTAGGCACATTAGCACCTCCTCCCCATCACGAGCCAGGCCACCCTGCCAGCCAGAAGTGCACCTCTGCGGCCCCTGCAGGCACCACCCCACAGGCACTGCCCCTCTCTGCAGGCACCGCCTTCGCAGCTCCCATTGGCCACAGCTCCCCATTCCCAGTTAGCGGGAGCTGCGGGGACTGTGGGTACAGGCAGGACTAGCGCATGGAACCCCCTGCCTCTTCCCCCCCCCCCCCCCGGCAGTCCTGGCCCTATGGGGCTGCAGGGGCAGGCTGTCTGCTTCCGGGAGTGGCGTGGGGTCGTGGCAGGCAGAGAGGGTGCATTAGCAGCAGGCAGCCCTGCTGCGCCGCCGCGGCTAGAGATTGCAATCAGCTGGGAGAGTCTTCAGAATTGACCTGTCTATCGCAATCAACAGGTTGGTGATCACTGCTCTAATTCCCATAATACCCATTACATGTATTAACAGACTAGAAATCTTAAGAGACACCATTCATTTAATTGTCCAATGAATTACACTGCACTAACTGGTCTAAAAATGCTGCGCAGCCTAGGGAACTAATGTACAGAGTTCAATCATCAACTATACACTATTGCAAGTTTTACCACCTTATATAAATTGATTAATGCAATGCCAGGACATCACTATCCTGCTGGACTGACATTAAAAAAAAAACAAACTATGAGTAAATTTTAGTGACCAGGAAGTAAAGGACTAACATCCCTGGCAAAAATCAGAGACAGTACTTCCCTGTGCCCCCACTACATGTGAGGATGAACATGTTCTAACCTTGAACCACTCCCTCCTTCCCTGTTTAATGCCTAAAGGAAAAGGACTCACGGGTGGGATACTATTGGGGTACGTTTCAATGTGTATGCACATCCACTACTAGAGTTAATGAGGAAATAGACTGCAATGTATTCAGTAAACTGATGATAACCAGTTCTACATCTCGTCAGAGCCAGGTGGTGCACTGGAACCTACAGTCTTTCTATAATCATCATATGAACAAGGGTGAACTTGCTGAGGATTAATCTGGGAAAGAGCAAAGTGACACTCATGGATTTGGAGGATGTAACCTTATTAATTGGCAAGTGTGATATCTGCACCCAGGTTAAGGGAGTGCACCTGCCATTTGCGACTCAGGTTCATAATCTTGGAGTTTTATGAGAGCCAAGACTGCTTTAGGAAGATCCAGTAGTGCACTTTTTTCTAACTGTGTTCTAGCACAGGTTAACGAGCATGATCTTAAACTGTAGCATAGACAAAGGAGTAAACGTTTGTTCCTGGTTGTATTTAACCCTCAATGTGCTCCTTTACCTATGCCACAATTTAAGATTGTGTTAGTTAACATGTCAGAACACAATTCGAAACAGCGTGTGCAACATTCTGTACCTTGGGGGAGCGCCCTGTAACCCCCATATTTCTCATTTATGTATGATTTTGATCTAACATATAAAACATGCCTTGTAAGGTACCAGGGGAAAGGTTATGATCTGCTGCAAGTCATTTCTCTATCCATATATGTATATCATTAATGCATATGAAGTTATGAGAATTGGGTTCTATAGGTGTCACTAAAACATGTTAAAGCAGAAAACAGTCCTGTGGCACCTTTTAGACTAACAGATGTATTGGAGCATGAGCTTTCGTGGGTGAATACCCACTTCACTGGATGCATGTAGTGGAAATTTCTAGGGGCAGGTATTTATATGCAAGCAAGAAGCAGGCTAGAGATAACTAGGTTAGTTCGATCAGGGAGGATGAGGCCCTCTTCTAGCAGTTGAGGTGTGAAAACCAAGGGAGGAGAAACATGTTGTAAACTGGGGAATCAGACAGATATTAGCTCCCCAGAGGCAACAGCAAGGAAAGTAACCAACACCTGGGCAGGGTATCAATCACACCACTGTCCAGCAAGGGAGCTACAATTCAGTGACTCACATGCATGAGGCCACACCAGGGGAATTGCTCAACCTTGCCTGGAGACTCAGCAATCCTCCAGACAAGCCTGGACTTGTGCTCCTCAAGCACATGGGACTGAGGTTATAAAACAGACACAGTGACCACATGGGGAGCCTTTTCTCCTGCCCTGACCTATGCTGCAAACAACAAAGACACTGAGAAGAAGACTGAAGACTCCAACAGAGGAGACTGGCCCAGATTTAAGGGACAAATCTGTATACTAAAGACTGCAGTATCCAGTGGGGTGAGAAAAACTGCTTAACCTAGTTGCTGCCCAATCTAATAGGGCTGAGAGTTTAGACTGTGTACTTATATTTTATTTCTTTTGGTAACTAACTGACTTTTTGCCTGTCCCTTAAAACCTATCTTTTATAGTCAATACATTTGTTTAAGTGTTTATCTTTACCAGTGAGTTTGTGTGAAGTGTGTGGCAAATCTGCTCAGGTTTACAAAGGCTGGTGTATATCCACTTTCCATTGATAGAAGTGGTGAACCAGTTAATAAATTTGCACTACTCATCTTGAGCAGTACAAGACAGTATATTCCTGGGTTACAGTGCTGGGAGGGATTTGGCTCTGATGCCTTTCTCTGTGTGCTTCATATATTCATGCAATACAGCTGGATGTGGGGCTCCACAGGCTGTTGTGCTGAGTAATAGCACCTGGAGGAGTTTGCTGCTTGTCACTAGCAAGGCATTGTGAGAGACAGCCCAGGCTGGAGAGAGTTCAGGGGGCACGGCAGTCCCACAAACCCAGGCTGCACCCCGGGGATCCCGTCACAGTGTGCACAAGCGATCTTATCCATTTCCAAATCCACTGTGCTCAACTTCCAATATGTTTATCCTGCTGGCCCTGCAAACTCACCCTGGATTCTGAAACTCCAGCTGGGCTTTTTCCTGTTCGTGCATCACCACCACCAATAACTGGCCTCCAGGACAAAGTTAGGTCCTTTGTTATACACATGTGACTATGTGGAACATAGGCCTTATCTAGACTGGCAAGGGTCTGTCAGTATAGTTATAGTGGCAAGCCTATTTAGTGGAGACAGATTATACTAGCAAGAGTCCCCCAAATGAAAAGATACCAGCAACAATTTGCCAGGGTAAGCCTGCATCTATACAAGGTTGTCTTCCCCCTCCCCTGGTATATCTATGTTGGTTAGGGATTTTTTTTTTTTAAACTCCTAGCCAACAGTTAAGTTTAGGCCAGGCCTTAGTTAACAAAAAACTCTGCAGCAATTCCAACTCATTCCCTTACTTGTATTGGCTCTGCAGGACTAAGAGGAGAGACAAAACTTGTGTCACTAAAGTGAGCAGATACAGCAAGGCTCAGATCTGTGGAATAAGAAGGTGCCATTTTACTAGTAATATTTGAGATAAAAGTGTACACTTAGTGTTTGTACTGGAGAAACAAATGAAAGTTAATTATTTTTAAAATATTCACAAGCTCAGCATAATTTAAAAAAGAAAAAGTGGTGCCACAACATGAGGCACCCTCTTCAGGCAAAATTACACAAACAAAATATTTCTTCCCATCAATCAACTGTGAGTTGCCTAATAAACATAAATTTAACCAGTTATAGAGGTACATAAAGCATCTGTCAATCACTGAGAAGAATAAAAATACACTAGGAATTTCCCTCATTTGACTAGCATCTAGTATGAGGCAAGATTCATCAAATAACCTGGAATATTTGATTCCTTCCTGCAGGAAAAGGAATCCAAGATGCAAGGAACTTTTAAGAGATCCCTTCGGATCAGAAAAGCCAGTATGTCTGACTTAAAATTTACTATCTGCCAGTGTAGCCATCTGATTGGCTAAACTTCCTTCAGTGGTTTATGGTTTTAAAAAAGAAAAACAAAAGGAAAAAAAGTTAATAATCTTTCCGGTTAGGATTGTAGTTGTAGAAATAGAAATATCTTCTCTTTAAATCTGGAAACAAGTAATTCCCAACTATCTCCGTTACAATTTTTATGTAAGCCTTTTAACTTTCTTTTAAGTTTTAATTTAAAAAATGTGCCTCATCTAATTCTGAGAAATAGATTAGTGGTTAATCAGATTCAAAGCCTAAAACAAAGCATGCGCTCTTTGTTTGGAGATTACTCTCATTTCAGATCAATGTCAAAACTTAACTGTATCGGAGATAAATTTCAAAAACATTTGCTTTGTACTGGTATGTATGCAAAAGACTATCCAAAAGGCAGTTCTAAAAATAATCCCAACCTAATCTCTCCCCTTTAATTCTCAACAGGATACATGCATAGTAATTTATAATGCCATAAGACCAATACAATACTCTTTTATATGGCTTTGCATGTCTATAATACCTTTTGTCTATGGATTTCAAAGCACTTTACAAACATTAATGAAAGGAGTTTAAAAGCACCCCATGCTAGTTTATCTAGGCACTTCTATGGCCCTCATCATGATAGTACCTGAGCATCTAAAGTATTTCAGTTCTACCTATGTTTTCCTGTTTATGAGCACCTATACATCAAATTTAGATATAGCAAATAAGAAATTGTACTCTCACATTGCTGAAAGATTGAACATTAAGGAGAAGGAGATACTCTGGTCAATACCTGTGAAACAGAAATAGAAAGGTGGAAGTGGTAAGACACAAAGAGATCCAATCAACTTAACATTTGGATCTGATTTTCAGGAAGATTTTTTGACATCTCTCCACCTCTCCCGCCCCATGGCATGGGATGAGAAAACAGAAACAGAAGGCTCCAAATTAAAAAGGCGTTGGTGAAGAAACATTGAAAATACTGTAGCCATTCGTTTTTGGTGGCTTGCTAGCTACTTGAAAACTAACGTTTTAAAACCTTACACTCCAGTCCAGTCTAGCAGCAGGACATCTACACTGTTTACATCGCCACATTTATTGTTAGTAAAAGATATTTGGCTCACAAGTGAGAGAGAATGTGCTCTCAACACTCGTTCCTTCAGTGAGGTATGTTAACAGGCTGCTGAGAGAGAGAAAAATAAAATCTCTCTCTTGGATAACTGCTTCTCTCTTTTCAGGAGCATTACTGACAGGGTCCAGTGCTCCAAAGGAAGACGCAGCACTCTCTGCTGTGCCCTGCTAATTCAGCACTTGCTCTCTCTAGCATACACAAAAGGCTGCTTTCTCCCTTTATCTGAGGGGAGGAATTCCTGGAGCCTTGCCTGCAGGAGCAGCTGGTCTCCTCCATATATGCAAGCAGCTCAGCATGGAGTCACGTTTAACTACAAAACTGGATGTTGGTTCAGCAGTTTCTCCCAACTCCACTCCTCTCAGGACTTTCTCAACAGTTCATCTTTTTGTGTTTGATATGACAGAAATTCAAGTTACAATTAAAGGGGCACTTTGCACAGTTACAGTTGGGTTGGTACTAATTGAATTAGAAATCTCAAACATCTAAAGGATTTAGAAAGTATTCAGCTGTGATAGCTCACTGTAGACACCAACTCAGAATACAGGTCAATAATAATGAAGACTTCCATTTAAAAAAAACTATTAATTTTGAGTAGTGTTAAATGCTGAACTCTAACTTTTTGGAGTGAAGATTGTTCTGCTTTATAAGAAGCTAGCTTTGGGCATGACATATCTCTTGATGAACTGAAGCTCAAATGTGCAACAAAGCTCCAAAAATATGGGACAAAATATTATTCATGCAAGAAAACTAAAATTATGTTGGCTTCATTCCTTTAGTCCAGGTTACTTTCTAGAACTTTAGTTGTGATTATTTTTGATGTAAAATAATTCTGAACTCTAAGTGAAGAGAGGTCATACTTGTATGATGTGTAGGTGAAGTGAGAGGCACAAGAGTGATTGTGCAATGTCAGGACACAGTCCTGCCAGATGCTGTACATCCTCCTCCTGATGTCACTAGGAGTTGGGTTAGTGTGTGGGTGCTGGCCTGTGATATATAGGAAGGTGGACTAGATGATCTGGTGGTTTTATCGTTAATCTCTGACTTTGATTATGACTTTGCAGGATTAGCCCCTTAATGCTTTTAGAATATTGGGAAAAAAAAAAGTTAAAAACTGAGGAAAAACTTGAAAGTGTAAAAGATTTATTGTGTACCTCTCATGTATGTTTTTCTAGACAAATCACTACAACACCACTGTCAGTTCAGGTCTTTGACAACAAAATATCTATAAAATATTATTTACCAAAAAGACGAGATAAATACACTATTTCCTAATTTTTAGCCTACTTAAAGATTAATCTGAAAGGCTAGAACATTCTGCGAAAGAAGGGCAGAGTGGGTATTTTTTAAAATCATTATGCAAAGCTGCAGTTAATGTTCAGGCTGTGACAACCTAACAAGAGCAAGGACGTTCTAAGTGGAGACTGATGCCAGCTTTAGTTTTATTCTCTCAAATTGAGAGCTAAGGGCCAAATCCTGGATCCTAGTTACACAGGAGGAAAGGACATATATTAGTCCCTTCCTCCTATGGAACTCAGCTCTACACTGTGCCAAATGATCCTGAATCCAGTCAGCCCCGCAGAGAGGGGAGGGGAGGGGAGGATTCTGCAGAAGTTGAGTGGGCATATGAAAGGATTCCACATTCTCTGGAGCAGCCCTCTTTCCTCTGAGCTGAGCTGATGAAGGGTCGGTAGGGAGGCCAGGAACAGTGTCCTCAGATAAGTGTGCTCTTGAAATAGGCTCTTATTTGTTACCTTTTCTACAGCACCTTGCTACCCTCCTCCCCCAATCGTATAGCACTAGAGTACTTTCCTAACTCAAAAGGTTGTCATGAGGATAAATTCATTAATACTAGGGAGGTACTTTCCCCATCTTACTGAGGGGAAATAGGGCACACAAATTAAGTAACTTGGCCACATCTTGCAGGAAACCCAGAGCCAAGATGGTAATACAATGCAGATCCCAGAGTCCCTATGCAGCATCAAGACTATCCTTCCTCTCCGACAGCAGCTTCTCTCCAGTCCTCAGTGGACAATCTCAGAATGAGATCATCAGCCGGGAGTGGTATATGAGTCCATTAAGGATTCCCTGCTGCTCTGAGCCAGAATGAACATGCCTCTCTCCCACTTGCAGAGACCTTGTGGAGGCACCATGAATACAAACTGTCTCCCTAATATTGACAAGAGGCCTGCTGGGATGGAATCACTGACTTTGTTGGGCAGCAGCAGAAAGAAGCTGGTTTTCTCCCTGCCCCCCACTTTATCTCCACTCACTCTCAGGAGATGCATACAGCCTCCATGGTACACAGCCAGATTGGCTGCCCAGCTCCAGCCAAGTTACACATAGCAAATGTATCAGGGACCAGATTTATCCAAAGGGAGTCTCAGTTATTGGATTGTAAGAGCCCCATAGTTTTGTGCAGAAATTGATTTAATAATTAATGCTGTTTCTAAAGGGTGAATTATGCTTCCAAATAGCTAAGTAGGGCAAATCTATTAATAAAACATGCAATGACTGGATGCAAATATACAGAGTGAAACTAGAAGAGAAATTTGTTGAAAGCTATATTAGATATCAAAGGAAAAAAATGAATTATTCTTGTTTTAGACAAATTTGCCATTTTGGAATATTTGCAGAGTCATGTAAAAATATAAGTCGCTCTTTTCTCCACGAATACAGCAAACATTCTCGAAAAGGGGTTCCAAGTTTTATAAACATTAGAAAGCTCTAGGGATATTACTCGGTAAATTACCATAAAGCAAGCTACAGCATAAGGCTAACTTCACAGCAGTACATCTGACTAAAGCAGGTTAGGACACCAAATTGAAAAAGTTACCTGTTCCTGAAAATTTGGTACCTATTACAGTTATACACGTTACCTAAAATTCCTATTAAAGTGAAGTCATATTTCTCTATTTCCTCCACCCACCCCCCACTTTATTCTGCATATTTGACTGTATGTGTATAATCATTTTTACTTTCTCTCTGATTTCTCTCTTGTTGAAGAGTCCCTTAAACAGTCAGAGGAGCAGCAAAATCCTCATATGTTTTTAAAAGGAATTTATACTATTTACTACATACTATTTAGAGGGTACCAGCAAGCGGAGTTATTTGAAACTGATGAATTTCAAACAAAAGATTGATCATTTCCCTTTTAAGGATGCCTGTATTTTCTTTGAAAAGACCAGACAGCAACTATACTCATGCTTGCACCATAGCTATTGTGTCAGACTCCTGAAGTAACAGATACTCTCTGAAGTTAGAGGGACTGTCAGAAAACGATATATTTTGAGGGAGCACACTTTAAGGCTGTGCTTATCATGGACATTTCCTTAACATTAATGCAAAGGAATTAATAGAAATAGGTCTATAAAATTTAATTACTTTTTTTTCTCTTAGGAACAGATGAGTAGTCTTACGCTCTAAAATTATGGGTTCTATTCTTGCCTCTGCTACACAGTCTTCCTTTGTGACCTTGGACAAATCACTCACCTAGAAACTGATTTTCAGAGGTACTGAGCACCACAATTCCAGTTGAAGACAATGGCAGTTGTGGGAGCTCTGCACCTCTGAAAATGGGGTCCTTATATTCTGTACTTTCATATCCTCATCTTTAAGAGATGAGGAGACCTCATAGCTTGCAATAGGCTTTAAAGTTCTTGCAGTGCGTATTTTCCCCTAACTCAATGCCAGATTTTTCATGTCCCTGATCCTGGAAGTGCCCCCTCAGACATTTTTGCATCTCCATCCTAGAAGCAATATGGCTTGGCCACAACTGCTAAGGCTCAACCTAAAACTAAACTTACTGGCTTTGATTAGGTTAGCACAATTGGACAAAAGTTCTCAGCATGTGCATGGATGTTGTACTCTATTATTGTGAGCAGGTAGATTAATGAGACAAAAAAATTCCTTCTACGAGAGATTTTCCTAGATGAAGACAGTTTATAAGATTAGATTATACTCAATTAAACTTGGGCCTGTCAGCCATGACAGTGTCCATTTAGGAAGAGAGATGGTGCACAAAGTCTACAGAAACTATGACACTTAATGCGGAAACAGCATTTCAGTTTCATGGGCATGTCTAAACCGCAATAAAATACTTGCAGCTGGCCCACATCAGCTGTCTCAGGCTAGCAGGGCTATAAAATTGCAGTGTAGATGTTTGGGCTTGGGGAGGAGCCTGGGCTCTGGGACCCTCCACTGTCACATGATCTCAGGGCCCAGGAGGCAGCCTGAGCCTGAATATCTACACTGCAATTTTCTAGCCTCACAGCCCAAGCTCTGCGAGCCTCAGCCAGCTAACATAGGCCAATTGTGGGTGTTTTATTGCAGTGTAGACATACCCATCCTAGCTGTGACACATAAAGGGGGATGGGCGGGGAATAGCTCCCTTTGATGGACACCCAGCCAGCCAGTTAGCTGTAAAATCCTTCTTGGTCTGTTCTCTGCTGGTTAACCCTTTACAAGTAAAGCAAGCAGATTACAGACCATGAGGGATTTTACAGCAAACTAGCTGGCTGGGTGTCCACCAAAGGGAGCTACTCCTCCTCCTCCCCCTGCCCCCTCCATGTATCACAGTAGCTGTCCTCACCATGCTAATCTAATAACGGACATTCCATCACCCTCTCTAATGCTAAGTTACAATGAAAGGCAGCTCTAAAACAATTCAAAATTGTATTCATGGTTTTTTTACTGCCCTCCTTCCAGACTAATGAGAGGCATCTTACTGCCTACTTTTATGAAACAGAACAGCATGGACAGAGTACATCAGAAACTTCCCTTACATATTAGGCTTCCTCTAATGGCACTTGTTGATGTACTTTTAAGGTACTCATAAGGTAATGATTTGAGGGAGGGTTGGTTGCTTAATGAGTAATGAGTTGTAAAATTGTACTAGAGAGCAACACGGGCTGATGAAGTTTCTAACTATCAGATCTCTCTTATATCATATGCCAGAGTAAGGCTAGACTGCAGGGTTCCAGACATCACCATTCATTGGGAGTCTCATCAGTGTAGCCCAAGAGCCTTCTTGTATCTTTATCGCAGATACTCCATTTAAATATTAAAACGTAGTTAACACATCTCTCCCCGCTTGCATACTGTATGCCTTTTAAGTATCGAGAAAGAGAAATTCTGCATAACTGCATTATTTAACCGATTTTGGGGTATAATTTACATGAGGGATGCTAAATTAAATAAAACTGTTTTCTACATGCTTTTTGGACACAAGATGATCAATCTGTAAGCACCTAGAGGATAATAAAGTTATTTAATAAAGGTATTGCCAGCATGGATTTGTCAACAACAAATCATGCCAAAACAACCTAATTTCCTTCTTTGTCAGCGTTTCTGGCATAGTGGAGTGGGGGAAGCAGTGGAACTTGATTTTAGTAAGGAGTTTGACACAATCCTCCATGACGACATTCTCATAACCAGGGAAATGTGGTCTAAATGAAATTACTAAAAAGATGGGGGCACAACTGGTTGAAAGATTGTGCTCAAAGTAGTTATCAATGGTTTGCTGTTAGGCTGGAAAGGGGTACCTACTGGGGACTCATAGGGATCAGTCCTGGGTCAAATATTATTCAATACTTTTATTAATGACTTGAGAGCATACTTATAAAATATGCAGATGACACTAAGCTGGGAGGGGTTGTAAGCACTTACAAGTACAGGACTAGAAGTCAAAATGACCGTGAAAAATTGGAGAATTGGCTTGAAATCCACAGGATAAAATTCAATAAAGACGAGAGCAAAGCACTAGACTTAAGAAGGAAAAATTAAAAACATAACCACAAAATGAGGAATACACTGAGTAGAGTGTACTACTGCTGAAAAGAATATGGGGGTTTATTGTGGATCACAGATTGAATATGAGTCAGTGTGATGCAGTTGGAAAAAAGGCTAATATCATTCTGGAGAGTATTAATAGGAGTAACACAGGAGAGAATTGTCCCACTCTACTCTGTGCTGGTGAAGCCTCAGCTGGAGTAGTGTGTCCAACTCTGGGTGCCACACACTTTAGGAGAGATGTGGACAAATTGGTGGGAGTTCAGAGAACAACAAAACTGATAAAAGATTTAGAAAACCTGACCTGTGAGAAAAAACTGGGCATGTTTAATTTTGAGAAAGAGACTCAGGCAGGACCTGATAATAGTCCTCAAATATGTTGAGGACTGTTATAAAGAGGACTGTGGTCAGTTGTTCTCCATGTCCCCTGAAGGTAGGACAAGAAGTAATGGGCTTAATCTGAAGCAAGGGAGAGTTAGGAAAAAAAAAAAAAAGCCAAATATCTAACCTAATCTAATCTATTATATGGATAGTTAAGCTTTGGAGTAGGCTTCAACGGAGGTTGTAGAATCCCCATCATTGGAGGTTTTTAAGAACTAGTTAGAGGAACATCTATCAGATATGGTCCAAATTTACTCGGTCCTGCCTCAGCATATGGGCTGTACTTGATTTCTTGAAATCTCTTCCAGTGCTATATTTCTAAGGCCTGGTCTACACTGGTGGGTGGGGGGTGGTCGATCTAAGATACGCAACTTCAGCTATGAGAATAGAGTAGCTGAAGTCAACGTATCTTAGATTGAATTAAAATTACTTACTTTGCGTCCTCGCGGCATGCCGCGGCTCACTCATTGATTTTACTTCCGCCTCTTGCCGAGCTGGAGTTCAGCAGTCGACGGGAGAGCTATCGGGGATCGATTTATTGTGTCTACACTACACGCAATAAAATCGATCCCTGATATATCGATCGCTACCCGCCGATCCGGCGGGTACTGTAGATGTACCCTAAGAAGGGTAATGGAGTTAATAGAAATACATCCAAATATATCCTATAATGTAGTTCTTAATATAAAATTAATTGCTTTGCAAACGTAATAGTTTAAAACAATAAGAAATGTGAAGTGCAATACAAAAAACAAGTACTAGAACTGATTAAAACTGATAGTGCATATATAAAAAAACAGCTGCTCATATTGTTTATTGCAGTTTCCATGTGGAAGTTACATTTTCACAACTTCAGGTCAACTGCTATAAAAATTAAAAATAGAAAAATTAATTTAAGCTAAACAAAAGAACTTACCAGCGTTCTATATGAAGAGCTGAGAAAGTCCGTGAGGCCGCTTCTCTGGTTAACAGTTTAAACCCACATTGTGTGTCCCTGATTTCCTTGACACAGAGGAACCATACTAGGAAGTGGAACCCATACATGAGAAGAGTTCGGAAGTAAGAGCGCTGTGAACAAAAGCCAAGAAATTAAATGTTTTCATTTATATGACAAAAGGAACATCTGAACTGATCTCAACAAAGGACGAGAATTCCACTTTATGACAATTTTGAGGTTAGAAACGTGTTTATTCTGCACTGGAACAAAGGGAGAATTGTGGTGGGGGAGAGGTGTGTCAGATAGTCACACTTAAGATCTGCCCTGGGATGTGGAAGACCCAGCTCTAAGTTCATGCTTTGCCTGATTCAGAACAGTTTTTCATCCCAGATCATGCCAAATCAGGCAGAGCAAGGACCTGAATCTGGGTGTCCCAAATCCCAGGCCAATACCCTAAATACTCATCTGTAGGGTTTTCCTCCTCTGCCACCCCAAAACAAAAGTTGTAGAGACATCAGTTTCCACAAAATGTTTTGGTTTTTATGAAAAACCATTTTTTGCTGAAATTTCATTTAGGTAAAAATATTTCCGCCAGCTCTTAATTTGAATCATTTTAGGCTACACATGTAACTTTACAATAATGGTGTATGTTACAGTACAGAAGGGGATCCTTATTGCAACTACGTATTTTAAAGTTTTGTTTCCATGACTCACATTTAAACAAACACTGATACATAACTTGGTATAGATCACAGAAGTAGAATTACATAGACATACTAGGACATAATCATCACAGTATAATTTTTGTTTTGAACATACAAACACTTTTAAAATTGGTTTTTGGAAGCCTAGATTTTAAAAAATTTAAACAAGTTTACATAAGGGGGTGTAAAAAGATCCCAACCACTATTTTAATATGTAAATTAAAGGTAGCTTTATGTCAGGCCTTAAAAGAACAACCACCCTCCACCCCACCATCACCAGAACAGTATCCTTTTATTTGCTCATTGCTGGATTTCTTTTACTCAAGCTCAGTTCTTCTCCCCTATCTCCCGGCAGAAACCTTGTGAGGGAAAGAGGGAGCTGGATGCCCTTGAAGGGAGTTCATTTGTATATGATCCCTCAGCAGGTTATCATAGGACCACAGAATCAGAGAGCCCCTCCACCCTCTATGTCATCAGTCCCCAATTTTTTTGCACACCCCCACCCGTCCGTGCTCCCAACCCCCTGAGAGCCGGGGCTGGGAGCAGGGCTGTGGCTCCCGGGGGTGGGGTGCAGATAGGAGTTAGGGGGTTGATGCTGGGGCCACAGCTGTGGCCAGGGACTGATGCAGGGAAGCTGGGGCCAGGCTGGGAGTGGAGCTGCGGCAGAAGCCAGCAGTTGGGGCCATGGCCGGATGCGGCGCCGCAGCCAGGACTGCGGCTGGGGGCAGGGCAGAACTGGGGGCAAAGTGGGTCTGGATGGCATTCTATCCTTGCCCCTGGAGGGGGCTGGCCCAAGCCCCACTGTGCCGTGCCCGCCCTTCCCGCAAACATTTTTTCACACCCTTAGGGAGGTGCACCCCACAGTTTGGCAACCACTGTTCCAAATTCATCAGGCCCAACCATTCCCAGGATTAGCTGGTCTGGTGCAAAGCCAGTATATGTAGAAGGTAATGGTTTTCTGTATCCATTCATGTTGTCAACACAGGGCCCAGGATTTAGTCCCATTACCGAGAGAGCTTCAGGGTTTCTTGTCAACTATGATGCAAACTTTGCCCATGCGTTGATAGACTAAAGATCCCTAACACTATTAGATAACCCAGAGAGGAAAGCAGTGCTTAATTTATGCCAGGGCAGAGACCCGGTACCTCTAGGCTTAGCAGTTCATAGCCCTGGCACCTTTGGGCTTGCTGCATGAGCTTTGAATGTAAAAAAATAGCCTGAGCCCCGGCAACTAATTGCTTGAGCCCCAGCAGCTTTTTCATTACAAATTAAACACTGGGGAAAAGACAACATGCCAGGATTTGAGCTCCATTTTATCTCCTCTTGGACTTTTGCAGCTATTTCAGTATTTTGTATACATTTTAGAATGATTTTAAGTATCACACGCTAGTGTAAACATAGCTTGTTCTAGAGAAAATCCAGCATTATGAGTTCATCTAACGATGTTAGAGAAATTAGTCCAGCAATGTGTTTGTTGCAATATAAGTGCAATGTCTGTGCAATGTCAACTACAGTCTGCCAAAACATCAGTAAAACTGATGGAAGACGAGATTGCGCGCTGATGCAAGTTTGTTGCATAACAGTCACAAACTAAGTTGTTCTGTCTAGTGTGTATTCAATACTCTATTCTACTGCCGTTTTCCTGTTTATACTGAAATTCTGCTTTCATACGGGTTACCGATATTTCCACAAAACAAACCTTGTAGTCTTCTCTCAAGGATCTTTTCAGAGGCTCCTTGCCTGAACTCATTCAAGACTAAACACAATGCTCATTTCCTCTGTACGCATACTCCACCAGAAGAAGCAACATTCACTTGTTGTCATTTGTAGTAATTTTGAAAACGTGCAAGCATGAGACCCGTGAGGCAGTCTTGGCCTCTCCAATTTTACTCCGAGAGTCTTCCACAGCATAGCTGTAGCAAGGAGCTTTAGGAAGGCACTTGCATTGCAAGTGATTCTCAATTAAAGGCAGGGAAAGATATGCAAGTTTTCCAAATTAGCTAAGTTGCTAGAAGTTCGGAATTCCAAATCTACATTTGCTGGGGCAAGTCTGGGTGGTGAGTGAGGTCCTCCCCTTCACTCATTAACATGAAATTAATTTTCATAATGTTGACTGCAAGAGAATTGTGATACCCTTTCAAACATTTTATTACTACTTACAACAAAACTTTTACCACTCACTCAGGTCTTAAGAGTTGAAGAGTAACAAACTGTTGGACTGAAAGGAAAGAAATTAAAGTCAAGCTGTCAGTTGCTTCTCCCTGTCATCCCAATACTTGAAGACCCTGTGCATGTGTGTGAAGAGACTGTTCCAGCCCATGAGCTGCAGAGCCATTGTAGAACCACAGGGCTTCCAAAGCATCTGCTTGAATGTACTGTGCCTAAAGCTCTCCACTCAGTGATTATAGTATATGCCCTTTCTGGTTTCATGTTGAACAAATTTGTGCACACATGCTGTCAGTTGCGTTTGGGACTAAAAGTCTCATCCTCTGCTGGAGCAACTGATTTAAATCCTTGTTAGCTGAAATCTAGCTCACACTTCCTGCTGGTGGTGTTTGAATTCTGGGAACAGAGAGCTTTTAGTCATGTTGGATTATTGCTAGGCTCATGGTAACTGCCTTCCCCACTATCACTCATTCTGTGTGTCTTGATTTAATTTACAAACTGGAATGTTAGTGAAAAAACAGCAGTTCTAGGAGTCTAGTTCATACGAGGAAAGAGAAACTTACCTGTGCTATTGAGTCCTGTTCCAAATGGGCTCGAGAGCCACAGGCAATAGCCATCTGGTCCTGCAAAGGAACACACACATAAGAGAACTGGAAGCTAACTACATCACTACTAGTGTTTTCTGAATCACTGGCTTCTATTCCGGTTTTTATGTGAAATCTTAAAGCAACATTATGGCTTAATCTTGTCCACTAAATTTGTCAAAGCAATAGAAATGTCTGCTTTTGGTGCATTACACAAATCTTATTGTTTGAATATGTAGATATAATGAAGCCTTTCTACATTTTATGGATTCTCTAAAGCTTATTACATTTTGTATATGAAAAGCTCAGATTGCTGCATGTTATTCAGGTCTTGTTCAGGAAAAAGAATGTCTCTGAGCTTTTCAGACAGAGAATTTATTCCACAGTGCAGACAAAGTATCTAGTTACACTTAATATGTATAGGTATGTTTGGCCTAAGATTTGCAATAGGGAACGGGTAACAGAGTAGAAGACTTGATTTTGCTGTTATGGCAATATTTTATTTGTGTAGGAATGTCATATCTCTAAGCCCTAGTTAAACTGTAAGAGGCACTTCCAATGGCCTGTATTAAAATTACTCTCACATTACTACTTTTGAAATGATTCTTTTCATGTCTTTAGGAAAATTCTGAAGAACTAAGGCCTGCTGTCTTTTCAATAGCACACAAATTTAAAAGGTATGTTAATCAATTAGCGCCATCTAGTGGGGTCAGAACTTTATCTGTTTGACCAAATGGTTATTTTAAACATAATTAAGTGACTGCTTTGTAACAAGGGGGTACAAACAGGGGAGGAAAAAAAGCTAAGTATAGAATTTACATATTGCTCCCTCCATTTTGGGGCTAGTTACAGGTTCCACATCAACTTGTCTTTAAGCCCCATGTTAACTGAAAATGAGTTTCTTTAAGTCAAGCAACTCTTAAGTGCCACTGTTACCCTATTCAGGAATACACTGTGATCCAACATGACTTATTTGGTCTTCAGAGAGGACACAATCTGAATGAACTGACATCTGCAAATTAAAAGTTAGCCATCTGCTAACAGGAAATAGACCAATTAGAATAAAATAAAGAGTCATTCTCAAAATAACGAGAGAGAAAATTAGGTTAAGCAACGTATCAAATTAATAAGGGTAGAGAAAGCAAATTTTTAAGTAAGTAGGCAGCACAGTGAGCTGTTAAACTGAAAAGAAAAAAGGGCTCACAACGCAAAACACATGGATCCCACAAAAGTTTAAAGACTTGATGAAAGAGAGAGCATAAGTGTCAAAATGTGCAAATTAAGGCTCCTGATCCTGGGGAAAAAAAAAAATGCACATGCTTAACTTGATGCACTATAAGTAGTTCCACTGATGTCAACTTAAAGTTAAGCATATCTTAAAGATTCTCAGCATGTATGCAAGAAATTTGTTAAGAGAAATACAACTATGAGTCCACAGACAAACTGCTTCAGTTAAAGTGATAGAAGCTTATACTTACTGGCCATGGCTGGAGGTTTCTAAGACCCTCTTCTACTTTTTCAATATCTGCAAACTTTGTGGCTCCATCTGCATCAGCCATAAGGATTTTTCCTCCTCGACAGCTGAAGACACCCTGCAGATGAAACAGCAAGTTAAAACCTGCACCAATACAAATACATTTTAATCATGATAAACTAGCTTCCAGGTCCCAGGAGTCTAAATTAAGAAAGCAAATCCCTAAAACGTTAACCTGAATAGAAATCTAGAAAGGAATTAAAATAAACAAACAGGTGAGCCCGCAATTTCCTATGTTGACATTTTGTTGATAAAAAAAACAAGTGTTCAAGGTTATTAATTTGTATTACAGCAGCGCCCAGGTGCCTGAATCACTGATCAGGGCCACATTGTGTTAGACACTGTACAAACAACAAAATGACAGTCCCTGACTCACAATCTACGTATGTAAGACAAGAGACAAGTGGATGCAATAAACAGATGGGGGGAGCAGAAGGAAACAATGAGGCAGTACTGGTCAGCATGACAAACAGCTGTCAAAGCACACCAGCTACTTAATCACTGTACAGTTTTTCCTCATCATTTGACCCATGTTTCTTGGACAAAGCATGCAGCATTGGGATAAGGTGCGGGACGCTACCTCCTAAAACATCTTCAAGAGCCAAATCTCTAAAATGTACCTGAGAAAGACAAAAGTACAACATAACTGCAGTTAGCTTGGGGCAACAACTGCAGCAGACCTGGAGCTTGGCTCTATTGTATTCTAGGTGCTACAGGACACATGCAGATGCACAAGGGCATTTGTGCCTGTTGCCACCATACATGTTTAACTCTGTACAAAGTGTGTTGCAGACTCTTGAAGATGCATCCAGAATATATCCTCGCTGTCCTACCCAAGATGTATGCTCTAACTCAGAAAGAAACATGGAATCTTCCATTTCAAGTAAAATTAATCAGAGGGTCTAAATGTTTTTTTTTTTTAAATATAAAAGCAGAGATTTCCTGGATTTACTGATCTTTTAATTCAATTCTAAGAGTCTCAGACCAACAGCAATGTACTAAAACCAATTAAAAACACTGCCACAGTTCTATCACATATGCAAAGTGTAAACCATAATCATCTTTCTTCCTCAATGCTGATGGAAAGTATAATGCTGATGGGGGGATATTCTCTGGTGGTCATGCACCATTCACACTCTTCCTGCCTGCTACATACAGCAGTACAAACACACCTCACATATGCACTACACAAAGAATAAACTCTCTTTCTCTCAGCAAGTGGGCGGAGGCACTAGTGAATGAGAACATTCCATGCACTTCAATATTAAAATATCCCACACAAAGTCATGCTCCTTCACCCAGAAGAATTGAGAAAACAAAACAAAACCAAAGAACTTCTGTGGTTTTTTATTCCATGTACTACCTAAATACTATAATCATAGGCACCATGGATTATATATCACAGGGGTAGGCAACCTGTGGCATGCATGCCGAAGGCAGCACATGAGCTGATTTTCAGTGGCACTCACACTGCTCTGGTCCTGGCTCTGCATTTTAATTTAATTTTAAATGAAGCTTCTTAAAAAACATTATTTATTTTACATACAATAATAGCTTAGTTATATATTAAAGACTTAAAGAAAGACCTTCTAAAAACGTTAAAATGTATTAACAGCACACAAAACCTTAAATTAGAGTGAAATAAATGAAGATTCGGCACACGACTTCTGAAAGGTTGCCGACCCCTGATATATCATAATGCCTTTATATAAATCCATGATATGTCCACATCTTGAATACTGCATGCAGATTTAGTCATCCCTTCTCAAATAAGATATTAGAATTGGAAAAGGAACAGAGAAAGGCAACAAAAATGATTAGGGGTATGGAAACAGTTTCCATATGAGGAGAGATGAAAAAGACTAGGACTTTTCAGCTTGGAAAACAGATGAGTAAGAAGGGATATGACAGAGGTCTATAAAATCTTGATTGGTGTGGAGCAATGGTTCTCAACCTTTCCAGACTACAGTAACCCTTTCAGGTGCCCCGCCCACCACTTACCCAGGGCTGAAGCATGTAACGTAGCTTTGTGGGGCCCCCTGTGGCGTGCGACCCCAGGCAATTGCCCTGCTTGCCACTCCATAATGGCTGCTCTCTACTTGTGATCCCCCTTCTAATCCTCCTCCCCAATTGAGAAACAGATCTAGATAAGCTGACATACCCCCGGAAGACCTTTGCATACCCCTGGTTGAAAACCACTAGAATGGAGAAAGTGAATAAGGAAATGTTATTTACTCCTTCACATAACATAAGAATTAGGGGTCATCCAATGACATTAATAAGCAGCAGTATTAAAAAAATAAAAGGAAGTACTTCTGCACACAACACACAGTCAACCTGTGGAACTCATTCCCAGAGGATGTTGTGAAGGCTAAAACTATAACAGGGTTAAAATAATAAATAATAATAATAAAAAAGAAGCCCAACTACATAAGTTCATGGAGGATAAGTCTATCAATGGCTATTAGCCAGGATGGTCAGGGATGCAACCCCATGCTCTAAGTGTCCCTAGCCTCTAACTGCCAGATGCTGGGAGTAGATGACAGGGGATGGATCTCTCGATGATTGCCTGTTCTGTTCATTCCCTCTGAAGCACCTGGCATTGGCCACTGTTGGAAGACAGGATACTGGGCTAGAAGGACCACTGGTCTGACCCAGTATGGCCATTCGTACGTTCACCATATAAAAACCTTAGGATGTAGTTATAGATCTAGCTTTAGTATGATGATCTTTGAAAAAAATTAACACATGAAGAAAGATTCCAGAAATAATAAATGAAGTGTATTGACAACATGAGAGAAGAGTTTTATTTTTACTCTTTATAGTCACCTATTATCCGAACTCATGGCTCACAACCCAAGACTGATGCAGTCCTTTTAAGTCAAAACAATAAGGTGCAATGAAGTATCATTCACTCACTCTAAACAATTACATAAAGACACACACTAATATATTTTCTCTTGTGAAGAGAAATATCTATTTTTAAGTTAATACATGAAATACACACATTTTGCCCCATCAAAATCAAGCCCAGCTGACTTCAGAGGGACTACACACATTTAAGCAAAACTTTGCTGGACCTGAGCCGTAGTTCCTTATTCAATTTCTAAATATCAAAACTATAATCTGGAGAGGAATATCTATATTTACTTATCTTATTACTGGAACTTGATTTACATCTTATAAGGAGTGTTTTGTTTTTGTTTTTTTGCACTGAAGAGCTAGTTCTAAATTAACTAATGGATGTAGTTTGGCTTTAATTTTAATTCTCATCTTAAAAAAAATTGTTCAATGTTATTACTCAATGTGTTACTAAATCCTTGTAATGAGTTTATATTTTGTACATTTTTGCATTGAAGATTTATGGAAGTACACCTCTACCTCGATATAACACGAATTCGGATATAACGTGGTAAAGCAGTGCGCCGGGGGGCGGGACTGCGCACTCCAGTGGATCAAAGCAAGTTCGATATAACGCAGTAAGATTTTTTGGCTCCCGAGGACAGCGTTATATCGAGGTAGAGGTGTATTTAAAATTTTTCAAAATGGTTTTATTAATCTAAAATCTTTAAATTAAATTAAATCCACACAAGATCTGCTTATTTTGGCAAGACTAGAATTAGTTCAAAACAGAGAAAGAATTGAAAGTATTCATTACCAT
This sequence comes from Gopherus flavomarginatus, assembly GCF_025201925.1. NCBI lineage: Eukaryota > Metazoa > Chordata > Testudines > Testudinidae > Gopherus > Gopherus flavomarginatus. The sequence continues at coordinate 320,051,556 of NC_066617.1, read as the reverse complement.
TCTGACAGCTCCACCTTTTCCCCGATTTTTTACCAATGTTAGAATTCGTACTTTGTCACTTCCATATTTCTTGCAGTACTTCATTGCAACCTGTAAGGCATATGAAAGTCAAAATAAAACAAAACTGGAACCTCAAGGGGAAGACAGAGATTTATTCTTCCATCCCTTTTTCCTCAATAGCATTGTTACCACTTCAATCTACATAAAATGGAAATATATTGTCCAGTGCAGAGTTGAAGTCTGTTTAGGAAAACAAAAAGAGTAAGAAGGTTAACAGCCAGAAAACTGAAGAAAAAGAAGAAGAATAAAATCAGGTAGTGGTCAGAGAGGATAACTATGGCTGTCTTAAATCCCCTTCACCCCACCTGCCAAAGTTAAAGCTAGAAAACCATACAACACATATTTATACGAGTTCACAAAGCCAGTCTATGAAAAACATACTTTCACTACTGTTACCTGTCTCCCATTTGTTTCATTGCTATGTCTGCTTTTAAATTAAAACGGTAAGGGCTTTGAGACATGAATTGTCCTTATATGGTGCTTTTCATAATATTTTAATTCTAGCATAATGGGGCCCTAAGAGACTACAGTGTCACAAATATTTAATAAAATTGAGCATCAGCTTAAAGCAATTTCAGTGTTCAAGTAGTCGGGCATGAAAGTGCAGATCACCCATGTCTTAGAAGGCTAGACATGTTCATCACTGTACAAGACAGACAATGGCTACTACTTTGAGGGCTTTTCAATCTTGATACACTAATACATAAGAGATAATATGATTCATCCATCATTGACACTGGCAGTAGTAAACAGGTTAGTAAACTACTGAACACATATGCGTAAGAGGACACATTACCTTATCAGGTAAGCTTGAAAGGAAAAACTGAAACAGAAATAGGCATGCTAGTGGCTAACCTAGACAAATCTAGGGGTGGTATTTTCAGAAGTTATTCAGAGCTGGACTGACGCTGCTTCCACTGAAGTCAATGGTAAGACTCTCATTAATATCAACAGAAGCAGAAGTAGAGGAAAGCAGAACATTGTTGAAAATCTTACCCTTAATACTTCAGTATTAATGTTTCTAAACGAATACACAACTTTATGCAATGAAAAAAATTCTACACAAACTGTGCCAAAATACTTTACAGAATAATAAAATGACATTTAGAACTGTGGGAGATGAAGAGGCTTAGATGGGAAAGAATTATGGTCTCAGACAAGATCTGGAAAGAGAAGCGGAGATTTGAAGAAGCAGACACATAGTGATGCTGTTTCAGATAACAGAAATCACACAGGACAATGCTCTTGAGGTGAGACTGTGGAAAGGAGACACACTGGATGAACAGAGGGAACTGTGGAGGGAAATTGAACAAGTTACTATATCTCTTCAAAAGATAACTGTGCTTTAGGAATGTCATCCTATGAATGGCATGGACAAGAATGGCAGAAGGAATCTGAGAAATAAATAATTAAGAAACAATGAGCAGCAGATGTGTAGAACAAAAGGTAAAGGTTTGTTATGTTTTAGAAAAACTAAAGCAGTGTGATACACATCTGCTCCCTTAGACTGCCAGGTGAGAAACTTTAATATTCTCTTCTTACCTTTGCGGTCTGATCTTTACTGCCATCATCAACAACTATTACTTCATAAGTGAACGCAGGATCTCGTTTCTTAAAAATAAAAATGGAAATTGTGCATTTGGTCCAATCTCTGTCTCTTTCACATATACACACCTCCCTTCAAGCCCTTGTTAAAATGGGCAAAACTTCAGCCACCAGAATGTTTTTTAGCCCCTGGAGCCGCCTTCCTCATTCATGTCATAATATACATTTGTACAGATGCACCAATATCATTTTGTAAATTTGCTATGATGATAAACATCCTTAAAGCAGTAACAGTCTGTTACCAATATGATATTTTAATGCTGCTAGATTACATGCTAACTGCTCTATCATAGGTAGTCTTATTTATTTTTAAGCTACCATAAAATGTTGAAAATCAATATTGCTATGAAGTGAACATGGAGGCTCTGAGTAGCCCTTACGTTAAAGATCAGAAGGAGTTCAAACTATGCCACGTTTTCTGAAACCTGTGCCTCATAAGCAGGTGACCAACCGTAACAGTGTTCGAAAAGCAGGATTTTAAAAACCTTGTGGGAATAGATAGTCTAAATTATATCGTCAGCTAACTTACTCCCCTATATGTTTATCCTGGATACGTATCGTGTGGCTACAAGTCGCTTCCAAGTGTAACAGTTAATTTTTATATTTCAGTAAAAATTGCCTTACATTGTACAGTCTGAAAAGAACTCATGAAGAGATGTTGCCAGGATAGAGTGCTTATCTTTTATTTGGATCATTTTATATTGCTTCTAGGCAGATCACAGAAATCCAAACAGGCAGTTTGTTTTCATATACTTACAAGGTTACTATATTTTAAATGAAAAAAAGAAAGTTTCACACCTGTCTTTTTTCAAGATAGTCTAAAGCTTCATCCATCATAAGAGGCACTGGAAGGCAAACAATACCACAAAAGCTGGTTTAAGGAAAGCATCAACAAAAGCATATTTAAAATATTTTCACATCCCAAAGAAGTCAGGTCTCCAGATAAAAAATACCCTTGACTTGAAAATATGGAAACAAAAAAACAAAATTACAGTTATAAATTTAATCCCATCTGGACTAAAAGTTAGGTTATCTGTATTTTACTTCCAGCTCTGCCACCAAAATCATTATGCAGTCACTAGCATTATGTAATTCCGTATGCCCGTTTCCCTCTTCCCAGATAGTAAATTATTTTTACAGGCTCTGATGCTGCAAAGACTTGTGCACTTTGGAGTTACTGGGGCTACTCGCAGTGTGTAATATTAAACTCATGTTAAGTCTTCAAAGAACTGGAGCCTTGTATTGTAAAGTCTTTTGGGAGGAAAGACCATTTCTTCATGAGTTTTTACAGAGCCTACCACTATGGGGCCTGACAGGAGCCTCTGGATGCTACTATTAATATAAAGACTTGACTTTTACAGGTGAAAATCACAAGTACTATAGGATTTAAATTCTGGTTTGTACTTAACATTGGGGATAATTTTTAATAAAATTGTTACATTAAATTACAGGCACAAAATAACTATGCAAAGAAATATGATTAGAAAAAGCAAATTAGCTGAGGCACTAGGCTGAGCACTAAATATTACCAGCATGAGCCAGCTGACAGCAACTGGGTAGACAGGTAGAGCAAATTGCCTCAGCAAAAAAAGTGTTGACTTTTGCAAATAGGGTGACCATCTGTGACTCCAACCCCTGCCCTTCCTGGACAGAGAGAGTACAGAACATCTGGGACACTTTCCTCCCTCCCCCAATATCAGGGGGTAGTAAAATTTCCTTTGAGGAGGGAAATCAACTACCTATCCTGAAAAAAAGCAATAATCCTGCCAATACTAATGAAACCACCACTCTAAACTAGTGACCTTGGAAACCATCACATTCTCTCCAACCTTTTTTCTAAGCGAGCTAACAGAAGACAGCAAAATACATCACTAACACTACCTGCCAGCTGTTAGTACCCTGGATCACTCTCAGTAAGGTTTCAGGCCAGGATATGCGACTGAGGGTATGTCTACACAGCAGTTCATGCCAGCCAACTCAAGTTCACAGGTCTCTGGCTGTGGGGCTGTTTCACTAAAGCACAGACTTCTGGGCTTGGGCTGAAGCCTAGGTTCTAGGACCTTGTGTGGTGGGAGGGTCCCAGAGCTCAGGCTCCAGACCGAGCCGGGAAGTCTACACTGCAATGAAACAGCCCCGCAGACCCAGTTCTACGAGCCCAAGTCACCTGGCATGGGCGAGCCCCTGGTTTTTCACTGCAGTTTAGACATACCTTGAGACAGCACTTATTGCTCTTGTGGCTGATCTGCTCATAGACAAGGACATACATACATGGCATCCTGGTGGCTCTCTCCGCAGAGAGACAGACAAAGAAAACATGGTCTGAAGTGCCAACAATAAGTAGACAGCATCCAGCTCCTTCACATCAAAAGGATCTTTCCATTTTAAAGTTAGTTGACTTGCCCAAGATCACACAGGAAGTGCATGGCAAAGCCAGGAATAGAACCAATATCTCCCAAACAACAAGACCATTCTTCCTTACTTCTGCCTGATTAAAGCCACTGGTATGGGCTCCAGAATGCAAAATTCTAAAACAATTAAACCATAAAGATACATTTTTTACTCCTAACCTCCATACTGACTTTAAGAGCCACTAAAGACCAGCTAAAAGTGATCTTTATAATCTTTAAGCAACCTAGTTTACTCCTGGAGGGATTCTGTGCCAAAAAATAAAAAATTATGCAAAATTCCGCATACTTTGTCAAAATAATGCAATATAATCACATCAGTTTCAATTGTTTTGGTAATTTGTTTAAACTATAATACAGAAATTTCACAATAACTATTCAGCATTTCCTAAACACATGAAAGTTAAGTTACAAACACTTGGTAACTAATACCCTGCATTCCAGTTATAATCCTGGATTTTCATTTAAATTACATTACAGAACACCAAACGGGGTGGGGGGGGGGGAGTAGAATGTCATTTTAAACTGCTCAGACTTTCACATATGGAAGTCATACAGTTTTGCTAATCATTGTCCTGGACCTGGCTGGGTACTTTGGGAAGTGCTCGGTTCTGATTGTCATGACATTTTATTGACTCCTTCGTAAGTGTTTTATTTGTCCTCAAAGTTTTTTTTTTTTTTTAAATGGGTAAGTAAAATAAATCCTGAGCTGTAATTTAATCCCACTGGGCCACTTTGGCACAGGAAAAGAGTGAGAAAGCACATAAGATCTTCCCAGCTGATTCTCTTACTGTCATTTAGGGCATGTCTACACTGGCAAAGTTACAGCGCTGGAAGTTACAGCACTGCTCAGATAGCACAGAAGGAAAACCGCTGTTGTGTGTTCACACTGACAGCTACCTGCACAGTAGCATATTCACACTTGTGGAGCTATTCAGAGCAGTGCCCTCCGGGCAGCTATCCCACAGAGCACCTCTTTCTCTTTTGTTGCTAAGACTTGTGGGAAGGCGGAAGGGGTCGCGGAGCATCCTGGGTCCTGTCCCAATGCCCCATGATGCATTGCTTCGCATCCCAGTAATCCCTGTGCTTCCGTCTGCATTTGGCACCATCTTTCAACGGTTTGTGTACTGTGCGCTCTGCCCTGCCTCGCCTCTTTCTGGCTTCAGAAATGGATCCCGAGCTGTTGACAAGAATGCTGTTCATACGGACCAACATGTCACGGGTGACAGTGAAGATATTCCTTAAACTACAAAGGCAAGAAGAGTGTGACATTGATCTTGCCACATGTAGTAGCTATGACACGAGAATACCTGTGGTATTCACGGAGGTGCTGACCACTCTGGAATGCCGCTTCTGGGCTTGGGAAGCAAGCACTGAGTGCTGGGATCACATCATGCATGTCTGGGATGACAAGCTGTGGCTGCAGAACTTTCGCATGAGGAAAGCCACACTCATGGGACTGTGTGATGAGCTCGCACCAGCCCTGCGGCACAAGGACACGAGAATGAGAGCTGCCATGCCACTGGAGAAGAGCATAGCGATTGCACTGTGGAAGCTGGCTACTCCAGACTGCTACGGATTGGTGGCTAACCAATTCAGAGTGAGAAAGTCAACTGTTGGAATCATGTTGATGCAAGTGTGCAAGGCCATTAACTGCATCTTGCTCCGAAAGACCGTGACTCTGGGCAACGGGAGATTGTGGATGACTCTGCATAAATGGGCTTCCCTAACTGCGGAGGGGTGATAGATGGCATGCACATTCCAATTCTGGCACCAGACCACCCAGCCACTGAGTACATTAATCGCAAGAGGTGTTTCTCAATGGTTCTCCAGGCGCTTGTGGATCACTGTGGGCGTTTCACAGACATTAACGCAGGCTGGTCTGGAAAGGTGCATGATGCATGCATCTTTCAGAACACTGGCCTGTTGAAGAAGCTGCAAGCAGAAACTTTCTTCCCAGACCAGAAGATCACTATAGGGGAAGTCAAAATGCCCATCGTGATCCTGGGAGACACTGTCTACCCCTTAATGCCGTGGCTCATGAAGCCATACACAGAGCAACTTGACAGCAGCAAGGAGCGCTTCAACAACAGACTGAGCAAGTGCACAATGACTGTGGAGCATGCATTCAGCTGTTTAAAAGCCTGTTGGCAATGCCTGTATGGAAAGCTGGACATGGCCGATGACAACATTCCATGCTTACAGCCGCATGCTGTACACTCCATAATATTTGTGAAGGGAAGGGTGAAAACTTCACTCAGGGTTGGACTGCAGAGGCTCAGCACCTGGAGGCTGAGTTTGAACAGCTGGAGACCAGGGATATTAGAGGGGTACAGCACAGGGCCATGAGGATCAGGGAGAGGAGAGAGTCAAACGAAAAATTCATCAGCAGGGAGGGGGCTGGGAGAATGGAAGGAATAGGGGAGTGAAGGTCTCAAGAAGAGGAGGGGTCCCAGGATGGCTACAGATTTGGGAAAGTCCAGGGATCATACTCAATCTTTTCCTTTGGAGTATGATGCACCGGGTGCTGTACTTCAGCAGGGCCAAACTGCAGACGGATGAGTGCTGAGTACAGTGGGTACTGGGAGTCCACACTGCTGGACTGTGAGGAGGGAGGAAAGGAATGCTGCGGGTAGAGAGCAGATCCAGGTGGTTGAAAAAAGTATGTTGGCAGTGTGTGAGGAGGTGTGGGGGCATGTGGGAAAGAGTTTTGAGACAGTGGCTGCAGGGGAGGGCGGGCACGGAGCTGCTCGGTTTGAAGAGCTAGTATCTCCTGGAGCATGTCCCCTTGGCGCTCCATAACTGTTAAGAGATGCTCCATGGCTTCTTTCTGGTGTGCCAGGCTCTCCTTTCATTCCCTCTTCTCGCTGATTGCCTGGTGTGTAGAGCAGGCATGGCCACGTGGAAAGATGCGCTGAAACCACTGCATGTCCCACTGAGCAAACAGGAAGGGGACTTTCATATTTGCAAAGGAATGTATGGGGTGAGGCTAGGGTGACCATGTGTCCTGATTTTGGGATCTTTTTCTTATATAGGCTCCTATTACACCCTACCCCTTGTCCCGATTTTTCACATTTGTTTTCTAGTCACCCTAGGTGGGGCTGACAGTTGGTCATCTGAAGGCAGGGCAGTAGAGTTCAAACCGATGGACAGAGTTGAGAACAGGCACTGTGGGACACCTCCCAGAGGCCAATTGCAGCGCTGTAATCACCACGTGTCTACACTGGCACCATAGCACTGTAGCCATGGTGCAGAAAGGTCTTGTTGTGGTGTTTTTTTTTTTTTTTTTTTTTTCCAAAAAAGAGTGCTGCATCTGCGCAGTTTCTGCACACTAAGTGGCTTGCAGTGTGTACACGTTCGGAGTTACAGCGCTCAAAACTGCTTTACTGTGCACAAACTTGCCAGTGCAGATGGGGTCTCTTAAGATTTTACATCACTCTGGCAATGTAGGGGCCTTAAAACTATTACAGGTTTTATGCTCCTGGGGGAATTGACTGAGAATGGGAACAGTTAACTAACAACAGGAACATTAACAATATTACTACTAGGCAGGCTGCTACATTTCTGCCTCTGGAACACAGCCTTCCTTCTGCATAAATAAAAGCCCTACGCCTCCATGCCCAGCGAGCTGCAGTAGCAAGCAGGAGGGACAGAGTCTCTCTTGCTTGTTGGCAGGTAGGTACGCCCCGCTCCCTGACAGTGATCAACGTCTCCGCTGCAGGCACACACGCCCAGCTCCCTTCTCCAGCAGTGATTTGTGTCTCTGAGGCTGCTCCAAGAACACTGGAACAGAGGCGCTGGCAGGGAAGAGGAACATGTCCCTTGGCAGATGTCTTTTGTGTTTTTCTGCGTGGGGGACACATAAATATGTGGGCCATATGAATTCTGTGCTTCCACAGGGGAGCAGAATTGTTACTAGTACTCCTGACAGAAACATCTACCCTTATTTGACAACATTTTAGTGACACTGGGTTCTTACAGAAAGTAGCTTAACTTCTGTTGCTAAAGAAAGCACATAGCTAGATTCTAAGTAGCTCTATGTGCAGAACTCCCATTTATTTGATTGTGACCTGGGAACTGGGTATGCAAAACGGCTACAGAATCTGGCCTGCAATTTTATATTGCTGACATTCACCAATAATGCAGAGCTAAGTTTAGCTCTTCAAAAAGAAAACAATGAAGTATTCTTACACCTGTCTTCCTCGTTGTATGAAGGCACAACAACAGAGAGCTCCTTTGTAGGAGGGTCATGTATGCTTGGTATAGATTCCTTCTTCCCTTCAGCATTTACAAAGAACTTCTCTTCTTCATGGCGATGAAAATTTGGCATTTTGGTGGCAGTTATATGGGCAACAATAATAATCTGTGATAAAAAGACAAAAACAAATGGTATTTGTGACAATGGTTCAGTAGCAAAGTCTACATTTATTGTTTGCATAACAGGATTCTGTTTAAGAGTTAAACAAACTATTTTAATTGGCTGAACAAGGGAGGATCAAATGTAGCTCACTGATACAGCCCACTAATCCATAGCCATTCCTATTACAAGCATGGTGGAGTGGTCTACTGAGGAGTGCTCTATTATCCACTGCCCAGATCAAAAAGGAACTTTACCTGTCAGGACTTATAGTCTTCATATGGCATTAAGCTGTTCTATTTTATGGAGACAAGGCATGACCTAAGTTTCCTGGCAAGTTGCCAGTGAAATTTTCAACTGGAAAAGATTTGAGTGGCTCTGCGATAAGGCACTGGCCCAAGCTACCATAAACTTGCCTCAAGGAACATTTTCTAGACCATGGTGTCTGCCAGGTCTAAACCTTGTAGCTATGTCCACTGTATTTATTGATAAATATTCACTAAAAACCATAGCGTGTAGCAAGCATTAGCAGCAACAACTATAATATTAAGCAATTCCATACAAGAAGCAAATCTTATCACATGTAAAACTGATATTAAATTATGTAATTAAGTGTAAAAACTTTTATTTACCATTAAAAATGTCACACACTCATAAACAGAGTGGAACACACACACACACGAATATCCCACATATCACCACCTCTATGAACAGACTAACTAGTAAAGAAGAGCTGGGTCACCATAATCTCCAGTAACCACAAACTTCAGTAACTATGGAATTATGTCTCAGGGCTTTCAGAAGTATGACCATAACTGAATAGGGAAAGAGGAGGGAAAAAAAACAATTAAATATATAGGTAATAAGTTTGCATGTCTTATAAATCCTATTTCTGGGTCTCCAGTGTGTCTAAAGTCTTATTTTCATCTTCTTATTTGTAATGAATTTGGGAAGAGACTGTTGACATCTGTGTCTTGTGCAGCACCAGACACACCACTGGCACTTACTAATAAGTCCTGCTGGTTTCTCCAACAGAGCTTCCAAGTTCTTTGAACAAAATCAAATACTTAAATGAATTTGTGGTTTAGATTTTCTTAACATTAGAAAAGTGTGCTTTTACCCTCAAACTAAATACTGTTATGGCTCCAGGTCATATCATCTAGATTTAAATTTAAGTTTTATTTATAGCTTAAATTCTAAATAACACCATTCCTTTTAAAACTGGGTCACAGCAAAATGGTTGAAGTCTGAAAGTTAGCAAGGGCAGTCTTCAGTACTTTGTTTGAAAGAAATTGGTTTTAAATTTCACAAAATGATGAAGTTTTGAAAATTGCATAGAACCTGATCCTACAGAGCATTGTGACCTCCCTCTCATTGGCTTCAGTGGTAACTGAAGACACTCAACATCTGCATACACCTCAGAAAGTTTTCTTTAATCTACAGCAGGGGTCGACAACCTACAGCACACGAGCCGATTTTTAATGGCATGCTGCTGCCTGCCTGAGTCCTTGCAGGCAGCAGTGTGCCATTAAAAATCTTGCCCAGCCCAGCCCGCTCTTCTCCACTCTCTGGTCCCCCGTCCCCTCCCCACATGGGGGCAGAAGTCTGGTCCTGCCAGTTCCCCTGCCTCTTCCAGTAGTGTGCTGGGTTCCTGCCCCTCCTCCACCTCTCCGTCCCTCCCTGCCAGCCGATCAGCTGATGGCTTTTGCGAGGGAGGGGGTCAGGAAGGAGCAGTCAGTGTGCTTGCTAATTCTGGCGGAGGCAGAGAAGAAGCGGGGGCAGGGCCTTGGGGCGGTGGGTGGAATAGGGGCATATCCCCTCCAGCCCTCTGCCCTTTCAGTTACTTCTATGGGCAGTTCGCAAATGAAAGTAGTTTTCTACCCAAGAGAAAAATCGACTGGCTTGAAACTGACCAGCTTGAAATGGTACACCCCGCTATACCGCAACCCTGCATTTAGTGCGATCCAATTTTTTGGACCTCGACCATCGTATTATAGTGGGGTTTCACTGTACCTATATAAGGAACAAATATTTTAAATGGCTCTTTAGCAGAGAAAGATATAACAAGATACAATGACTGGAGGATGAAGCTAGCCTGGAAATACGGTGTAAGTTTTAAATAGAATAATTGGAACAATTTACCAAGGGTTGTGGTGGATTCTCCATCACTGATAATTTTTAAATCAAGAATGGGTGGGTTTTTTAAAAGAAGCACTCTTGGAATAATTTTGAGGAAGTTCCATAGCCTGTGTGTTAGAGCTCTTTGTTAAGCTAAACTGATTGAGCACCTTGAGTGTACCATTATAAGGCATATTTCCTAATCCTTTAATCATTCTTGTGGCTCTTTTTTCAGAATGGTCTCCCATTTTTCAACACCCTTCTTGAATTGTAGACGTCAGAAATGGACACAGTATTCCAGCAGTGGTTGCATCAGTGCCAAATATAGAAGTAAAATAACCTCTCTGCTCCTACTTAAGATTTCCGTTTATGCATCCAAGGATCACATTAGCTCTTTTGACTACAGTGTTGCACAAAGAACTCATGTTCAGCCAATTATCCACCATGACCACCACATCTTTTTCAGAGTCCCTGCGTCCTAGGATATGGTCCCCTATGCTGTAAGTGTGGCCTACATTCTTTGTTGTAGATGTACACATTTACATTTATCCATATTAAAAGGCATAGTTTCCTTGCACCCAGTTTACCAAGTAATCCAGATTGCTCTGTATTAGTGACCTGTCCTCTTCATTATTTATCAATCCTCCAATTTTTATGTCATCTGCAAACTTTAACAGTGATGATTGTGTGATGTTCCCGGTCATTACTAAAATTATAATATCTCTTAGGCCAAAAACTGCTGCCTGCCAGACCCCTTTAGAAAAACACCTGTGCTTGATGATGATTCCCCATTTACAATTACATTCTGAGATCTAACAGCTAGCCAGCTTTTAATCAATTTAACGTGTTCCACATTAATTTTATATCATTCTAACTTTTTAATAAAAATGTGTGGTACCAAATCAAATACCTGTCAGAACTCTAAGTATATTACATCAACACTATTACCTTTATCAACCAAACTTATAATCTTATTAAAAAAAATCAAGTTCGTTTGTCAGGATCTATTTTCCATAAACTCATGTTGCCTGGCATTAATTATATCACCCTCCTTTAATACTTTATTGATCGAGTTCCGTACCAGCTGCTCCATTAACTTGCTGAAATCAATGTCAGACTGAAAAGCCTGTAATTACCTGGTCATCCTATTTACCTTTTAAAATATTGGCACAATTTTAGCTGTCTTCCAGTCTTTTCTGGAAACTCCCCTGTGTTCTAAGGATTATTGAAAATCTATGTTTAAGAGTCCAGCGAGCTCTTCAACCAGCTCTTTTAAAACTCTTGGATGCATATTATCTAGGCCTGATGTTTTAAAGATATCCAACTTATGTAGCTGCTGTTTAACATCTTCCAGAGAATGGAAAGAGAGTTACCATACGATATAACATCTTGTTTTTATCCCAAAATACAGAACAGAAATGTTTATTGAACACTTCTGCCTTTTCTGATTATTGATACTTCTACAACTTCCATCCATCCATAGACCAATGTCATTGGCAGGATTCTTTTTGTTCCTAATATAATTAAAACCCTCCTTATTGTCTAACTCTGTTGGTCAGAGATTTCTTAACTTGTGTCCTTTGCTTCTCCTATCAATTTTCTATGGTTCCTAGCTTCTGATTCATATTAATAATGATCAACTGCTATTTTTTACACATTTTTTTTAAATAGATACATTTGCTTCCCCAGGTTGGTTTTTGAAACCATTTTTCGTAATTGTGGCTTTTTGGGCATCTAGTAAAGCATTCTTAAACAACCCCCAATTATCATTCACATTTTTCTGATTAAATTCTTCCATCCAGCTGATTCAGCTCATGGTCTGCTTGTGAAGCCAGCAGAATTTTGAAGTGTGCAAATCTATTTCCTCCATATTTTATGTAATTTCCTTTTTATTTGACCCTCTGCTCCAGATGAACCACTAAAAAATTAAGGGGGGGGGGGAGGAGAGGGAGAATGGATGAACACACACAGCTAATTCAAATACTGTGTTAAGGTTGCAAGTTCAACCACTCAACATCATGAAATTTCCAAAGATAAAGTTGATCTGACAACTCTAATTCAGCCAGTTAACTTCACCGGCCCGAGCCGTGGGGGACCGTGGAGTTCTGAGCCCCAATGGGCAGTGGGGACCCCAAGAATTCCAAGTTGGGGCCTCCACAGATGCCCAGCCCCCGTGAACGCAGCTCCCCATTTTGTCGTGGATATTTTTAGTAAAAGTCACAGATAGTCACAGGCTTCTGTGAATTTTTTTTTTTTAATTGCCCGTGACCTGTCCGTGATTTTTACTGAAAATATCTGTGACAAAATCTTAGCCTTAGCTATAGTGCAAACCTGTATTATTTTTTGCTCCTTCCATTTGTTAAATTTCAATTCACCACATTTAATAAGAGTAATTAAGGTTTATATTTATCAACATAAATTAGTATCACCAAACTTCAGAGGGGTAAACTTGTTAGTTTGGATCTGTAAAAGTAGCAGAGTCCTGTGCCACCTTATAGACTAACAGACATATTGGATGCATCCAACGAAGTGATTATTCACCCACGAAAGCTCATGCTCCAATACACCTGTTAGTCTATAAGGTGCCACAGGACTCTTTGCTGCTTTTATCACCAAACTTTTGTGATTGATCTGACAATCTTAATGTTATATTAGTGTCACGGTTTAAAAATGATTGTATGTACATCAATATATTCAAGCAATTTAAAAAAAAAAGATGCCAAATGTAATTAGATCATGGTATGGACTATTTAGAAATGACTGGGTTAAAGACATTTTTTTTTCAAAGTTTAATCACCTAAAATATTAGCACAACCCAGAAATCAGTCATCCATGTTGGCTGTGTATAATTATGCACACATGGAACTTTACTCACTTGCACAGATCCATTAAAGTCAGCGAGAGTATTCATGTGCATAAAGTTAGCCACAAATGTGACTTCAAGATTTGGGCTTAAATGACATTTCTAACTTCTAAAATGAAATTGTATTTTACCCCTCCTTTACTCCTCCCCCCCCACCCAAAAAAGTGCCTTAACTGTGGAATGACATGTATGTAATACCGTTGACTACCAGTCCTATCTGGGTTTCCACATGCTACAGACTTCCCAGTGTTCTAGCTGAGAACATTATGTTTCTAAATGATTAAAAAACAAAACTTGAAAAAAGAAAAACAAAAAATTGTTTGTGTTATAAAAGAAAAGAAATAGAATACTGTTTGCAGTTCATTTATAAAGCCAGCTAGGTTTGTTTAGTTAAATTAGGTTTTATGACAGGTATTTTGTAACAGACCATAACCCATAATATATGGAATACCTGCAGCAGTTCAAAAAAAAACCTGGCACAGTTGCAGTCACAATTGTGTCCAGTTTCGTATTTTAACAAAACTGCAGTGTTTAAACCGATAAGCCACAGGTGAAAAAGCACTTCACTGAGATTAGATAACATTGTATGAGATGAAGGATGAATACCTTTCCACACCAGTTTGCCAACCCAGTGGGACAGTCTTTATACTAGGTTCAAAGGGGGCAGATGACAAAAGATGTAGATATAAAGAAAATGTGCCCTTACCAGAGGGCTAGATGTTTGGGATGGAATGAAGAATTACAATACGGTCATAGGAGCAGCAAGAGGTAAAAAGAGTGGGAGAATCTGCTCAACATCTTACATGTCTATATATAAATGCAAGGAGTATGGGGAATAAACAAGAAGAATTGGAAGTATTAGTACAATAGCTAACTTATGATTTAAGAGGCGAGTTGGATGAATCTCAATTGCAAAATTGGTATAGAGAGGTATAGCTTGTTCAGGAAGACAGACGGACAAAAATGGGAGTAGACGTTGGATTACATACTAAGAATATATACATTTGTTCTGAGATCCAGGTGGTGGTGAAAGTTTAAAGTCCCGAGGTGAAGAAAAAACAGAAAAACAAAGAAACAGGCACAGTATCATATCAGTGGTCTACAATAAACCACCACATCAGAGGCAATGGATGAGTCATTTCTAGAACAAATGATAGAAATATCCAAAACACAAGACCTACTCAACCATCTGTCGGAAAAGTACACAAAGTGTCCTATAAATTCTTGGACTGTATTGGGGACAACTTTTTTCAGAAGGTAGAGGAAGTAACCAGTGAGACATCCACTTTAAACTTGATTCTCATTAACAGGGAAGAATGAGTTGCAAATCTGAAAATGTAAGGCAATTTTGGTGAAAGTGATAATGAAATGATAAATTTCCTAATTCTAAGGAAAGGAAGGAGCTGCTGAATAAGGACAGTGGACTTCAAAGAAGAAGACTTTATCATACTCAGGGAATAGTAGGTAAGGTCCCACGGAAAGAAAATCTAAGGGAAAAAGGAGTTCAGGGGAGAGAGTTCCTCACAGAGACAATATTAAAGGTGCAACAGCAAACTATCCCAATGCAAAGGAAAGACAGGCCTAATACTAAGAGGCTAATATGGTTGCATTAGGAGATCTTTAATGACCATTGTGAAAATCAAAAAGGAATCCTATAAAAAACGAAAATATAAACAAATTGCTAAGGAGGAGTACAAAAGAATAGCACAGGCATGTACGGACAAAATCAGAATGGCTCAGGCACAAAATGAGTTACACTTACCAAAGGCAATAAGAGGCTCTATAAATACATTAGGAAAAATAGAAGATGAAGGAAACATACTACTAAGCAAGCAAAGAAAGTTAATAATAGGTAACATCAAGAAGTCTGAGGTGTATAACTATTTTGCTTCAGTCTTTACTAAAAAGTTTTTTTTGGTGACCAGATACATAACACAATATTAAGAGCAAAGGAGACGGAACACAATCCAGAATAGGGAATGAACTGGTTAAAAGAATATTGAGGTAAATTAGATATATTCAAGATGGCATGGCCTCATGAAATTAATTACAGGTTACTTAAAGAACTAGTTGGGGATCCTGGAAGTGATTATCAGCCCAGAAGACTGAAGAAGGGCAAACATATTACTTATCCTCAAAAGAGGGGAAGGGCAGAGAAATAAGAGCTCAGGGAATTATAGACCAGTTAGTCTAACTTTGATACCTGGAAAGATTTATAAGCACCTAGAGGTGATTAGGGCAATAAGTAATAGCCAACATGGATTTGTCAAAAACAAATCATCCCAAACCAACCTACTTTCCTTCTGTAAGGGGCTACCAGCCTAGCGGCAGAAGTGATATATCTTGATTTTAGTAAGGCTTTTGACAGTCCCATAAGCAAACTAGGGACATGTGGTCTAGATTAAATTGCTATAAAGTGGGTACATGACTGGCTGAAAGACCATACTCAAGGAGTAGTTATCAATGGTTCGCTGTGAAGCTGTGAGGAAATACCTAGTGAGGTCCCTCAAAGATCTGTTGTGGGTCCAGAACTATTCAATGTTTTCATTAAGAACTTGGATAATGGAGTGGAGAGTATACTTATAACATTTGCAGATGGCACCAAACTGTAAAGTCTTGCAAGCACTTTGGAGGACAAAGGCAGATTCAAAATGATCTTGACAAATTGGTCTAAAATCAACAAAATGAAATTCAATAAAGACAAATGCGAAGTACTACACTTAGGGGGAAAAAATCAATTGCAGAACTACAAAATGGGGAATAACGGGCTAGCTGATAAGAACAGTACTACTGCAAGGGATCCGGGGCTTATAGTGGATGACAGTGGATGACAGACTGAACCTGAGCCAACAAACAGGCTGCACGTGCAAAAAAGGCAGGAATGTCAGATGCAAGGTGGGGGAAAGTAACTGTCCTGGTTTACTCAGCACTGGTGAGGCCTCAGCAGGAGCACCGTGCCCTGTTTTGGAGACTACACTTTAGGAAAGATATAGACAAATTGGATTAAATCCAGAAGAGAGCAGCAAAAATGATAAAGGATTTAGAAAATCTGCTGTATGAGGACAGGTTAAAAACACTGGGCTTTAGTGCTGAGAAGCGCTGACTAAGGTGGGACCAGATGAGAGTCTGCAAATACCACAAGGGGTGTTACAAAGAGGTGCGTGGCCCTTCCTCAGCCATCAGCTCCTCCCTAGCGCCCCCCCCCACAGTTTGGGGTCCAGCCGCCCCACCCCGTCGGGGCTCCGGGCTGCTCTCCCCTGGGAAGGGATAAGCAGGGCCTCACCCAGCGAGGGGCTCCGGCTCTCAGCTCTCTCGGGGGCTGCCCTGTTTGCGGTGCGATGACCCCGTCCGAGCCGGGGCTCCTTCTTCCCACTGTCGGGGGCCGGGGGACTCCCTCTCCCCGCGGAGGGGTCTCTCCCCCCACTCTCGGGGGCGGGGGGGTCTCTTCCCGCGGGCGGGGGGTGTCTACCCCCACTCTCGGGGGCGGGGGGTCCTCTCCCCGCGGAGGGGTCTCTCCCCCCACTCTCGGGGGCGGGGGGGTCTCTTCCCGCGGGCGGGGGGTGTCTACCCCCACTCTCGGGGGCGGGGGGTCCTCTCCCCCCACTCTCGGGGGCGGGGGGGTCTCTTCCCGCGGGCGGGGGGTGTCTACCCTCACTCTCGGGGGCGGGGCACTAGGCTCCGCACTCACCAGGCTCAGGGCTGCGGCCGCCAAGGCAGCGAGCGCCGCGACCGCGTCAGCCAGGAGCGGCTCCATGGTCCATACCCGGCGCGGCCCTATGGGGCAGCTCCAGCGATGCGGAAGCAGCTCCCGGACGCGGCGCTGACAGCAAAGCGCAGCGGCGAGAGCAGCCGCTTATCAGTGCGGCCGCGCTCCACAGCGCCCCCTACCGGCCGCTCCGCGCAGCCAGCGTGTCCCCCCAGAGTGTCACGCGGCAGAGGAAGTCGCTCCCGACCCGGAAGCGGCTCGCGCACGGGCGGAAGTGAGACTATGGCGGCCGGATTCAAGTAAGTGACGGGGCGAAGCAGCTTCTTGTTCCGGCCTGGCGTTCGCTCCCCGCTGCCTCGGGAGCCGAGCGGCCCCGGCCGGGCGGGACCGGTGCAGCCGCCGGGCCCGGCGCCACCAGTCGCCTCAGCGGGGCTCTCTCAGCCCCCGCACTGGCCGCGCGAGGAGCCGGGAACGCGGCACGCGGCTGCCTGGAAGCTGCCCTGGGCCCAGGCCGCTGCCGAGCCCGCAGGTGGGCGGGTTTAGCCTCCAGCTGGACCGACCCGCTGCCTGCTCGTGCCGTGCCCAGAGCTCTGCCAGGCCCCGGAGCTGGGAACCGCCCCCCGGTATCCGCGGCGCCTGCTCTCAGTGGGGGCGGGAGAGAAACGCGCCGCCTAGGAGACCCCCCGCCCCCACCTTCCCTGGGCAGAGCTGATCCACCCTCTCCTTGTTACTGGTGATCGTGGAATCGAGAGCCGCAGGGCATGTGTCCTGCATGCACTTGGCACATGTGTAACCTTATGCATGTGAGTAATCCAGGTGAATTCACTTGGGCTCCCCATATATATTACAGTTCTGCACAAGCATCATGCTATTTATGGCCCTTAGGGTCTATTAGAAAATCAACATTTTATTTTACCCTCTTCCTCTGCAACATATAAAAAACAACTTAGTTTATTTTTCATTAAATCCAAATGTAGCTATAGTCCAAAACTAAAAACTTAGTTCAGAGGCAGTTAAAGCTATTAAGGTTTTAGGTCAGTAATAGGAATGTGCCTTTTCAGTGTCCAGTGAAGGGGAGAGACCAGCCCCTTACCTTACTACATGCCCTCTCAAATTATCCACTTTCAATGCAACATTGCAGTTTACCAAAGAAAAGTTCCTTCTGCTTCAAGGAGTTACAGAAGTACACTATTCTTCCCACATTCATAAGCCTTGTAGTGTAACTCACACCCGTAACTGCTGTCTCATACTTTTGCCAAAAAGCATTTCATTCCCAGTAATATTGACCCCCACATATGTGAAATATTTTTTGGGTAACAAAGTGAGATTGCAGGTTAAAGATTTTTTTTTTTAAGTGAGAGCTAATCTTAACGAGCTACGGTATTTTGAAACATGTGGATCTCTGTCTATGCCAGAGGAAAAGTCTTGGTGGAAGTCATAGCAACTATAATCTCTTCCTAATCAAAACAAGGCCCAGGCATTAGTTTTTGGAGTGGAGGGATCCATCTGGAGACAATTAGAGGAAAGTGGGTGTTAAGTGTAAGGACTGGTTGGACAAGGAGTCTGTTCGCAGGCATTTGGGGGAGGGTTGTTTCTGCATTGACCCAACTATCTTTTGCTTCTCCTCTATGTCTCTCAGTCAGGCTACGTCTACACTACAGCATAAAATCGAAATTACTAAAACCGGTTTTATAAAACCGATATTAAAATCGATTTTATGCGTCCACACTAGGGCACATTAATTCGGTGGTGTGCATCCATGGTCCTAAGCTACTATCGATTTCCGGAGCGGTGCACTCTGGGTAGCTACAGTAAAAGAATGAGACCAATAACTTCGATTTCCGTCCACACTAACCCTAAATCGATATAGTAATATCGATTTTAGGGTTACTCCTCTCGTTGGGGAGGAGTACAGAAACCGATTTTAAGAGCCCTTAAAATCGATTTAAAGTGCCTTGTAGTGTGGACGGGTACAGCGTTAAATCGATTTAACTGTGTAGTGTGGACCAGGCCTCAGTTAAATGGGGGCATAGTAGACAGCATTGCCTGAGCCAGTGAGGAATAGCCCTTATGTCCATGCTAGTTGGGGATATCTCAAGGAACACCAACAGGGATTAACATTACTCTCGTGCTCGTAAATTGTCTGAACTTTGTCGGGTTTATGTTGTCTCAGAAAACATAATAAAAGTTCTCAGAGTTACTATGTCCATGACTTTTCTCCAAAAATATTTGTTTGAACAAAACCTGAGAAGGCCTTCTCTCCTGGAAATGTCATTTTAATGTCTGTGCTGCAGTGTCATAACAATTTCTGGCTGTGGAACATTCTATTTTAGTTTCTATGTTCGCTGTCTTAGCAACTCTCTGATTTGAAAAATTGTGTCGTCATAAAGGATATGCAGAAACAGCCTGCAGCATTAAATTCTTTGTTAAAAATGCTGTTGTCATACTACATACATTGTTATATTTGTAACTTCTTTGAAGAAAAGGATTATTTATTTATGCTCCAAATAAACATAGGTAGATATAGGATATATATAACGTGAATTCTTTAATTTTATCTTAAATTTGGTTAAGGAAATACATTTGTGTTGTAAAGAAAGGCCCTGAGAAGCAAAGTAGAGGGAAGGACTGGAAAAGAAGAAGTGATAAGGCCAGAAGGAATAAAGTAGGGAGGATATGTGGTTCAAAGAATAACTAATGGGATAAGGGGAAGTTTCTAAAAAGAAGGCTTCTGACAAATAGGGGTGACTGCAGATGGTTTTAAATCAAATAAAGAGAATCTGTCTTAAAATGAGCCAACATGGCCCTTCACCAACCCACACACCACTGTTAGAGCCTATGTGAACCCAGGTGCAATGGGAAAACTGTTGTGACAGCAAGGAGGAGGGGAAGAAAGCCCTTGGGAAGACATTTCATCTGAATTAGGACTGGAAATAAGGGTGAACTGTCTCAGATTTGACTTCAGCTGAAAACCAGTAATTGTTAATGACATTGCTTTGTTAAAGGGCATAAAAAGTAAGCTATTAAAGGGTCCCTTGCTAATACCTGCCTGATGCGTTGCAGCTGACCAATATGGGTCTAAGCACTGGATTTAGCTCATTTGTAAGTAATTGATGAAATGCTTATAAATGTTTTGTTACTGTTTGGATGTAGTAAATTGCTTAGTATTTAGGCTTTTTAGGCATGTTTAGAGCAACTACATATTGGATTAAATAAAGGAATTTATGCTTAAATTGGTTTTTGATTTCCCATATTAAGAATTTCAAATATTATTAATACCAACAGTTGAGTAATGTGTGAATCAAAAGTCAGATTTCAGTATGTTATACACATTTTACAATAGGGCTCGGAGAACTTAGATTGTAAACTCTTCAGGTACCAAATAATAATACAAAGGTGACACCACACTGAAAATTTAAAAAAGTGGTAATTTTTGAAGCAGTCATGTTGTGTATGCATAAACCAATTAATCATCAAACTAATCGAAAAAAATCAAATACTACATCAATTTTAATTTGCAACATTTCTTAAAAAATATTTAACACTCCTAACTGAATCAAATCTCTTATGCAGCCATAACTATGGTATTGCTATGAACTCCATCATAATACTAGCTTTTACAGATTCTCAGTTTTCAAGCTAGGGTTTTTTATGTATGCCAGTGGTTCCTAAATTTGTTCCGCCGCTTGTGCAGGGAAAGCCCCTGGTGGGCCGGGCCAGTTGGTGTACCTGCTGCGTCCGCAGGTTCGGCTGATCGCGGCTCCCAGTGGCTGCGGTTTGCTGCTCCAGGCCAATGGGAGCTGCTGGAAGCGGCAGCCAGTACGTCCCGCGGCCCGCATGGCTTCCAGTAGCTCTCATTGGCCTGGCCCTGAACCCTGGCCATTGGGAGCTGCGATCGGCTGAACCTGCGGACGTGGCAGGTACACAAACTGGCCCAGCCTGCCAGGGGCTTCCTCTGCACAAGCGGCGGAACAAGTTTGGGAACCGCTGATGTATGCAGTTACATAAGCTGCAATAAAGGGTGGGTTTTGTTGTGGGATGATGGAGTAAAGTATCTCTCCCATTTTTCAAAATTCACTCTTTCTAACCCTTTTTCAAAGCCCTTGCCATAAGGCAACCATGTCTCCGAAACCTAGGAGTTCTGGTGTCAAAATGATCAGAAAGAACATTGTAGAGGGCTCTAGTCTTTCTGAAATTGTCACTCACTTGGCTAATGTGCTGCGTCCACAGCATTGTCAGCCAAGGAACAAATACAGAGCTTGACTCTGAAACTCAGATGTCCACTGAGTAACACTTGCTTTTCTGCTAGACTTTAGTTAGCCATGTACTTTGTAAAACAGATTATGCATATGAATTTTAAATTTTGTGTCTATTTTAGAACTGTGGAACCTTTGGAATATTACAGGCGATTTTTGGTGAGTAAAGCATCATGTATACATAAGTTAAATAAACTTAGAATATATTTTTCTCATACAGCTACTGTACCTCTGTTGCTGTTCTCTTTAAATAAATAAACTCCAATGGGGTTTTGCTTTTTCTTAAAGCCTTTTGTAAAAGAAAATCTTTCAGACTTCAGGACAGAGACTTTCTATTCTATGGCTGTGATCGATCCTGTGAGTGCTTATGTACATGTGACTGGTTTCATTGGCCTCAAAGGGACTGCTAAGTGGATGAAGTTAAACGTGCTTAAGTGTATACAGGAATGAGGCCTTGGTTTGTACAGTGCCTTGCACAATGGGAGCCCGACCAGGGTGGTGGCTTTCAGGTGCTACCAAAGTACAAATAATAAATAATATCACTGACCGTGTCCTTGAAAAAGACAAATTCTAAGTCTACATTAATAATACATGTTAAACAAAAGGTAATAGAAGATAATAAGATGAAAGCAACAGCATGGATTGTCAAGAACAAATTGTGTCAAACCAGCGTAATAGCTTTCTTTAATAGGGTAACAAGCCTTTTGGGAAATGATAGATGTGGTATATCTTGACTTTAATAAGGCTTTTGATACTGTCTCATATGACAGTCTCATAAACAAACTAGGGAAATATAACCTAAATGGAGCTACTATAAGGTGAGTGCATAACTGGTTGGAAAATTGTTCCCAGAGAGTAGTTATCAGTGGTTCACAGTCAAGCTGCCAGGGCATCTTGAGTGGGGTCCCACAGGGATCAGTTTTGGGTCCAGTTCTGTTCAATATCTTCATCAATGATTTAGATATTTATAAAGTTTGCGGACAATGCCAAGCGGGGAGAGGTTGCAAGTGCTTTGGAGGATAGGATTAAAATTCCAAATGATATGGACAAAGTGGAGAAATTATTTGAAGTAAATAGGATGGACTTCAATAAGGACAAATGCAAAGTACTCCACTTAGGAAGGAACAATCAGTTGCACACATGCAAAATGGGAAATGACTGCCTAGGAAAGAGTACTGCAGAAAGGGACCTGGGGGGTCATAATAGATCATAAGCTAAATTGAGTCAACAATGTAACACTCTTGCAAAGAAAAACAAACAAAACAAATATCATTCTGGGATGTATTAGCAGGAGTGTTGTAAGGAAGACATGAGAAGTGATTCTTTTACTCTATTCTATGCTGATTAGGCCTCAATTGATGTATTGTGTCCGGTTCTGGGTGCCACATTTAAGGAAAGATGTGGATAAATTGGAGAAAGTCCAGAGAAGAGCAGCAGAAATGATTAAAGGTCTAGAAAACACGACCTGTGATGGAAGATTGAAAAAATTGGGTTTGTTTAGTCTGGAGAAGAGAAGACTGAGAGGGGACATGATAACATTTTTCAATTACATAAAAGGTTGTTACAAGAAGGAGGGAGAAAAATTGTTCTCCTTAAGCTCTGGGGATAAGACAAGATTCAATGGGCTTAAATTATAGAAAGGGCGGTTTAGGTTGACATTAGGAAAAAATTCCTAACTTTCAGGGTGGTTAAGCACTGGAATAACTTGCCGAGGGAGGTTGTGGAATCTGCGTCATTGGAGATTTTTAAGAGCAAGTTAGATAAACACCTGTCAAGGATAGTCTAGATCTAGATAATATTTAGTCCTGCCATGAGTGCAGGGGACTGGACTAGATGACCTCTTGAAGTTTCTTCCAGTCCTATGATTCTTTAACTATATACACCACTGCAGCAACATCAAGTAACAGGTAAATCCAAGATGTCTGTGGTCAATTTCAACCCCTGTAGATGTGGCTACAGAAGTAATGTAAGATAACTTGGGAGTGATACTATAAACAAATACTATTAAAGTGATATATGTATTAATCAAGCCAATAATTCTTTAATTGTGAGAGGTTGTGATGAATGTGAGAATTTTGGTAACAATCCATGTGTGCGTCAGTTTTCTT
Source organism: Gopherus flavomarginatus (assembly GCF_025201925.1). Lineage (NCBI taxonomy): Eukaryota > Metazoa > Chordata > Testudines > Testudinidae > Gopherus > Gopherus flavomarginatus. The sequence goes on along the minus strand of NC_066617.1, from coordinate 320,028,078 downwards.
GTGTTCTTTGTGCTGCTATACACTGAGCATAAAAGGAAAGACATGAGGTGTTTGAAGCGTGTAGTTGTCTGGTTGGAGACCAGATATATTAACATAAACTGAATAGAACTTACATATGTGACTGTATTATTTGGAAGCAGGGTTAGCAATTTCCCAGGAAAAACTAGTTTAGGATAGGGCTCTGATAAATACCAGTTTAGACCAGAAAACTGGGAAATGTAAAATTATTATAGTATACAAATAAAAATTACTGAGAAATATTTACCACTGTTGTTTGCAGTATTGTTGTACCACACAAAACAAAAGCGCAATAGAGATTTCATGAGGCAATTACTCCTGAACACATGTTGACCAACATCTTTCATCTAGAATATGCAGGAAAGAAATTGTCAACTGAACAAGAAGAAATTGCAAGGCTTTCTGCTATGTTTACTTGGATGTAAAGTAGAAGCAGCTCCGTATCCAAAATCAGTGTTTTCATCCCATATGAAGGAAACAGCTTCTACTGTAACATGGTGGAAAAATTTGAAGAATGCTGATATTCCATCTGACTTCATAGACCTGGTGGTGCAATTACATCAGCATCCAGCAAGTTTAGCAAGCATAGAACAACCCTTTTCAACTTTAGTTACATCTATTCAAAATTGACAAATAGATTTGGTCTATTCCCTATGTCAAATTTGGTCTTCTGCTACAGAATGCTGTGTAGCCAAATGGACCTGGACTGGTAGTCTGCTACCATGCATGCTTCTGATTGCTTAATGCTTCAGACCTATAGCTCTGCGTGATTCATTTTCTTATAATCCAATGTTTTTTACCTTTATTTATATAATAGAGAAAACTGAAATGAGAGTCACGACATGTATAACTTCCTTGAAAAAATGCCACGCCAAAAGGCATGCAGACATTCCAATGTTCAGTATTACAATTACATATATTAGTATTATGCCCCTGCAGTTTTACTTTTTATTTGTTTTTATTTTATTTTGTTAGAATCTGCTGTCTTATGTGACCACAATTTGAATATTTAACTGACGCTGAGTGTAATGTAGTATGCATTAATTATACCAGTTTTAAAATAGAAAATGCCTTTAACTGGGACTAACTAGTTTTTCCTGAGGTAGTAAAAACCTTGCTTTTATGTGGTAAAACCACTCCTGCTAAATGTCCTCCCACTGCTGCCTGGGAGAGACAATGGGAGCCTCAATGACAGTGACATTAACACTTAATGCCTGGGAAGCCATACAGTTGGGGCTGTGAAGGAAAGGATAGACAGCTCAGAACAAAACAGGTCTTAAGGTTGCTACTGTGAACAGAGGACACATAGCTAGAGAGAACGGAAATGGACGTCAGTATCCAGTCATGGCAAAGCCATTACTTCCACCAGTATATACTCTGTCTTAAGCTTACTTTTCCCATGCTAACCTAAAGACTCCAGATGCTGTATTCCAGGTTACCAATAAATGTTACTTTGGTTTGGGAGAAAGTGCCTTGCTTCACTGCAGTTACTCACTATTTTGTATTGCTCTCTAAGAAGAAAAAAACCTCTCTGGAGTCTGATCTTGGTTGGATTTGCTCTGGAGAGCCTGGTGAGGAACTGTGTGCTAGAGCCTAAAGGCTCAGTATAGGAAGTGTTCAGATCATGTGGCCTCCCCTTGTGGAAAATTCTGGGCCCTGCAATAAAGAGATTAGTCCTAGGAAGCTGTTTGAAGGCCTGTGCCTAGTATGGACACTGTAAATCTATGACAGAGCTCTTCACTGATGATCCACAACAAGGGACAGTCTAGATTTAAGTAGATGGTGAACCAACACCCTTTCTGATTTAATTTGTGTGTTCAGTTTATGTTGTGAAACATCTGAATAACAATGTTGATTGGCTTTTCTGGACTTGGGCCCTATTTAGATTTCTAAAGTATTTCCATTTTAAAAGATGAGCAATGGAAAAAAAGGTTAGTTACAAAAATTAAACAATGCAGACATTTGGAAGTATTCATTCAGGGTTATCAATGAATATTTCTTCTCAAGTTGGCTCTGGGTACTGAAAAATTAGTTGGCCTTTTTGATGATGTCACACCTGTGAGTCAGTTTCTTATAGTGCCAAAGAAATCACAGATTGCCACTATATTCATAGCAATTTACTGATTGCTTTGTCACTGCACCACTGATAAGAGGTATTGCTTTTGTTGCTGAATGTCCTAAATAACTGTAGGAAAGGCATATAGTACTGGGCCTTGAGATGCTTTTTCCTACTGGACTATACATTTTTTAAAGTAACTAACTTTTGGGCCTGTAACCCAGATCACACTAAATTAGACCAAAAAGCTCACCAGCATACAAATCTTTGAGTTTATCCTATTGGTCTTGTCATTGCAAATTCCCATTTGAAGATCAACAAAACCTTTATCATTATATACTCTTGATTGTGTAACACCATGGAAATGTTATTTAACTTGAATTATGTAATGTTTATGTTTAGAAAGAGAACTGCCGACCTGATGGAAGGGAGCTAGGTGAATTCAGAACAACCACTGTCAACATAGGTAAGTGTTTAATGTTGGAAACTGCTGGTGACTGAATCGAATGGAGTCAGTTTTTCTTCCTGGAGTCTTTAATGAATGGCTGTTCTGTTTCCACAGAGCTTGATTTCAGAAGAACCAGGGCTGACATTCTGTGTTGCACCTCAGAGAGGCGCAGTACAAACTCTACAGCCCAAGGATAGTTTTAAGCCATTGTTGCATCCTCTCATTCCGGGGCTACTCAGTGAACACCCCTTTTGCACCCCCAAAGCATAGTTTAAACAGCCATGGGTGGCTATCTAAAATAAGGTAGTTTCCCTGTCTGCCTCTGGGCCACAACATTTCCCTGAATCACTGTGGTCCATTCCCAATGTGCCACTCCTGCCTCCAGCATTGTTTCTAGGACACCTCTATATCAGGACTTGCACGGGTGTGTCAGAAGGTGCATTATGGCTTTCACAGTTCCTACATTGGGGGAATTCTTCATGACCAAATCCAGGGCATTTAGAGCCCTTCTATGCTGCTTTGGCCATTTTACCTGGCATAAAGGTAAATTTTCATCTAATAAAGTTTTGACTATTCCTAATTTAGACAAAATGAATCCTTCAGAACCTGCTAATTAAAATAGAAATATAAAAAATGCATTAGTGAATTAAAAACACGATTAAATATAATTTCTATATATATAACCATTCAAAAATAAGTTTAGCCAAAAAAAAGAAAAAGCCCTTACTTTTTGCAAGGTGACCTGAAGCTTTTGCTAGGTAAGTGCTAAAAATCAAATAGGACATTCCATCATTTTGTATTTTTCAATCAGATCTGTTGTCTTACTTTTTAAATAATTAACAAATGACAAGTCTAAAAATATATTTATTTAGTGGTGCATTTCCCATTCTTTCCATGTAGTGAGAAGTTTGCCACTCTGCTTTGGCAAAAAGCAAATTAAGCCCCACAATATGTCTCTCCTGCCAAACCGTAGTGCTTAAAGCAAATTGTGGTTCCCCAATGGTGGAAATCAAATTGCATCATTTATCAAAATTGCCAGTTTCTCCTTTCTGACCATCTGGCTTCACTCCTATGGTCTCTTTCACTTACTTTCTTTTTATTTTTAATCCATGTTGGATGCGCATGTGTGCATGCACTCTGTCCACTTCTCTGCCTGCTCTGTTTCCATAATGGCTTACACACTTCTACCTACTTTCTCCTTTATTCATTACACCTCCTTTGGAGGGTGCTCCCCTATCTTCTGTCTCTCCTTTCTTGAATTTGGCCTCACACCCAGTTCTTCTCTGTGGTTCTCCTTCCATTCCTCCTCTAGTCTCCCTGCTATATATGCAACTCCTATACTGTGAGTCTGCTCTGTTCATCACTTTTCTCTGATGTCCTAACATCAGCTGGAATGGAAAGTGCTTTTTTTAATAAGTATGCTGCCAGATCTTTTTAGCACATCCAGGCTACAGCACTTTCCCAATAAGAATATGATAAGGCAGGGAATGGAAAACAGATCAGCGCTGCTAAACTAACAGATCTTGCAACCCCTTACTTAGACAAATGTCCTTCCTCATAAGAGTAGCCCCAATAACCTCACTAGCAGACTGCTGAAAGATCTTTGTTTTGCCTCACAAAACTGGAAGGGAATGTAGGTGATAGGGAACTGGACCAGAGGGGAAATACAAGGTAACCTTGTCTGTAAAACAGGCAAGATGGGGAAAATGCAGATATGTGCCTTTTAATATATAATATAAATTCAGCAGTCTGTGAGGATATTATGGTTTCTCACAGAATCAAGTAGAAAAGCAGCATAAAAAAAGTCTTCGTGTTAGATTTGAAAAGTTCTGGGTAATCCAGTACTTTGAATCTCTGGTATTCCACTCACCCTTGGAATTTCCAAACATTTAAAACACACCATGTATTATGTCGTTCAATCTAAGTGAGTGGTATGGAAGCTAAAACTGGTAACTGTCCATATGAAGATGGATATTGTGTTAAAGAGCTTTCTGGGGGAGCAGACTGATTTTATTATACACTCTCTCTTTTCAGGTTCAATTACTACTGCAGATGGCTCTGCCCTGGTGAAGTTGGGAAATACTACTGTAATTTGTGGCATTAAAGCAGTACGTTTACTTTTTTTAGAGACTGAGAAATAATAGTTAAGACTATGTTTTAGTCATGAGTATTTTTAGTAAAAGTCATGGACCGATCACTGGCAGTAAACAAAAATTCATGGCCCATGACCGGTCCATGACTTCTACTATATACAGCTGACTAAATCTTGGGGAGTGGGGCGGCCTGGGGGTACCGCGGGTGCTCTGGGGTGGGGAAGTGGCCTAGGGGGCAGCATGGGTGGTCTGGGGTTGTCTGGGGGGGTGCCGCGGGTGCCCGGGGGGGTGCTGTGAGTGCAGGGGAGGGGAACTGGGACCCCTGCTGGTGCTGGGCGGGGCAGGCGGCGCATGGCCTGGGACCCCTGCTGGTGCTGGGGCAGGGGGGAGGAGATTGGCGAGGCTGGCAGGCTCACTACCCAACTCTGCAGCTCCCTGAAAGTGGCGACATCCCTCAGCTGCTAGGCGGAGGTGTGGCCAGACAGGTTTGCATGCTGCCTCCACCCCGAGCACCAGCTCCACAGCTCCCATTGACCGGGAACTGCGGCCAGTGGGAGCTGCGGGAGGCAGTGCCTGCAGGCAGAGGCAGCCTGCAGATCCCTCTGGCCACACCTCCCCCTAGGAGCTGAGGGATGTCACTGCTTCTGGGGAGGTAAGCGCTGCCCAGAGCCCTCACCCCCTCCCATGCCCCAGCCCTGAGCACCCCCCACCCCAACTTTTGCTGCCTCTTGGGGGCCAGGGCCAGGGGGAGAGGCAGGCTGGTGGCTGCTGCCAAATTCACAGAAAGTCACAGAATTCATAACTTCCGTGACAAACTCGCAGCCTTAATAATAGTTAATGTAACTTTGTTGATAAACCCCTACTTATTAAGTTGAAATCAATATGCCTGTCAAATACATGTACATTTTTTCACAGGACTTATTTTGAGGATTGAAAATTACAGGTAGAATTGCACAAAGGATTTAGGGTACAATAGAGAGAAAGAGAGTGTGTGTGCGTGCATTATTTGTGTAAAGAGTATTTTGGCTCTTCTTAAAGAAAACAAAGACCTTATTTTTGTGTACTAATTATTTAGTTTTTGTGATGATTAGTGATCATTGATAATGAAACAAATCCTCTTCTCTCAAGGGAGATGTTAATAAGTATAGCTGTGGAAAATCTAATTATAATAGTCTAACATAAAACAACAAGCAATTCACTGATGAAATGATAATAAGTAGAGTAGCTGGAAAATCTAGCTTGGTTTATAAAAGCATTTTGGCCAGACAAACCTTTGAGCTCTTATGGAAATAGGATTTCTAAATTATATTTAACATCTTTTAAAGTCTTTTCAAACCAGTTTGTAGATACAAGTTTTTCTTCTCCCTGAATTTTTTGTTGTTGTTTTTGCTTTTACAGGAGTTTGCACAACCCCCAGCAGAGTCCACTAATAAGGGATATATTGGTAAGTTTTAGAGCTTTGTCAGTTTTCTGCCTTTTTAGAAAAACAACAGCATTAGTTATTTGAGTTAAATGCCGTTAGTGAGTGGGAAGAATCCGGTGCAGTAGACATTTAAAACAAATAAATCACATTCAATAATTGCATTACAATGCGCAGGACCAGTTTAGGCAGATGAGACATGGGGACTGGCCTTTTTTGAAGTAGGCGACAGGTTAGCTAAGGAGCACTAGTTGTAGGATTGAAGGTTTCTAGCAGCAGCACAAGGCAGAGGCACAAGGTGGGATTTGCTCTGCCTACCACATGCTAGAAATCTCTCCTCATGGAAACTGCCTTTTCACTGCCAATTCCAGCTCTAACGGCCAGATTACCAGGAAACAATGGGAGAAGCAAGCTATGTGAAGAGACAGCTAAATGAGCTGATGTTCAGAGTAGGGCCAGCAGTAGATGGGAATGTACCAGAGAACTCTTGCTGGGGGTGAGATGGTTGTGGCAGTGGAAGGTGACGTCTGATGGTTCAGGAAGGGCGGCAATAAATTGTATGTTCCCTTGTGTTTTGATAATGGCCAAGAAAAATATCAGCTTGACTTCAAAAATGGTGTGAGAGGTAAGTACACAAATAAGACTTCTGCTGAAATTGAGTCTAACTAACTAGGGATGATACCGATGTAGGCCCTGACCCTGGAAGGGAGCTTTGCAGGCAGACCCTTATTTCCACATGGAGTTCCAGTGAAATAAATGGGGTCTACTTATGAGCATCCCTTTGTGAGATTGAGGACTTAACATTATGAAAAGGTGGTTTAGTATCTCTCCAAGATGTGATGTCTTTGGAGAATTTATTAGATTGTGTTCTCAGTTTTCTGTGATTGTTTGCAAATATTTTTTGCTTCTTTTATGTCCAAAATGGCAAATTTGGGCAATTAATAAAAGGAATGTATCATACCAGGACAATCAAACTCCTGGAATGAAAAGATCAGAGTTGTTGTTTATCCAGTTATGGATATTAAGAAATAATTTGTGATTCATGATCTACATAGCAGGACTACAGGTAAAATGCTTTTAATTTATTGCAGCTAGGAGTAGATCTTTATTTCATTCTGTAAATGTACATGCTGTTTTATGAAACACTGACTAATAAATGATCTGTACCCTGAATCATATAATACTTCGTGTAATTTTGGAAGAAAAATCACTCAGACCAGTGTTCACTCTAATTTTTTACATGCATGTGCGGAATGAATTTTCTTATGTGCACTGATATGGAGATGATGTGTGACACATTGCCTTCATATTGGTGCACATAACAAAATTGATGGGGTGGGGGTGGGTTTGAGAGGTTCGGAGTGTGGGAGGGGGCTCAGGGTTGGGGTAGAGGGTTGGCGTGCGGGGTGGAGGTGAGGGCTTTGGGGTGGGGCCGGGGATGAGGGCCTTGGAGTGCAGGCTGCCCTGGGCCTGCGATGGGAGAGAGGACTCTCCTCAGCTGTCTTTCGCTGCAGCAGCTCAGGGCCGGGGAAGAGGCTCCTCTCACCAGCTGCAGTAGCTCCAGCTAGGCTGGGCTGGGCCAAGGTAGGGGCGCCTCTCCTCCAGCTGGGGCAGGTCCGTGTTGGAGCCAGTGGGGGAGGGGCTCCTCTCCCCCAGTCATGGCAAGTCCGTACTGGGGCCGGTGGGGAGAGGGGCACCTCTCCCCACCACAGCAGGTCCTTGCTGGGGGAGAGACATCTCTCCCTGCTGCAGTCCTGAGCAGGGCTTGATAGGCAGCTACGTGGCCGCGCAGCTTACAGGGAACTTAGATGCAGGTTTGATTAATGTTAACAATTCATGATGTTGGCTTTCATTTGAGATGCATGGTACTAAGAAAGAACATAAAACTGCTGTATGCATTTTTATTATTATAACAGACTGTATTTTTTCTTTGTTTAGTTCATAACTAAATATTTTTGATTTCTAGTTCCTAATGTGGATCTACCACCCCTCTGTTCATCAAGATTTCGCCCCGGACCTCCTGGGGAAGAGGCTCAAGCAGCTAGCCAGTTCATTGCAGATGTGATTGAAAAGTGAGAACCATTATACTACAGTTCAATTATGAACACAGTTATGGGGAAGAATTTTATTTCTTAATTTTCTGTATCATTTTGTTTTAGTTCAGAAATAATAATGAAAGAAGATCTGTGCATTGCACATGGCAAGGTAAGAAAAGGTTTGGTGTTAATGCCAATGTCTCAGAGTGAAGGAGGATAATCATTTGTTAGCAAGTTTCAAGAAAATCCTTGGGCTTTTGGGTTACTATTCTTGTTTTTTTGTTAATTTTGGTACCTGCACACTCTTTGGGTTACATCCAAAGTATAAGGCTTACGTGATTTGATTACTGAAATCAATATTGATGGGTGTATCAACTATATTTTTGAAAACATTATGCTTTTATGTAACTCCTAGAATGCTAAATACATTCTTGCTTTGTAGTGTTTGATTCAAGAACTCATTGCAACAGTGTCTTTAAACGCAAGAGCTTAGTAAGATTAAAAGAAGGAACAGGTGATGATATGGATAACTTGAATGTCCAGAGATAAAATAGCAAATGCAGAAAACAAATTTTGGAGGATTTAAACCAGTCCCTAAATATTAGGGATTAGGATGAGATCGTCAGAAGGGGCAGATTATCCTACATTTGTGCACTGTGAGATTTGTGTTCCTTCTTTGAAGCATCTGGTGCTGAGCTCTCTCAGAGACAGGCTACTGAAGCTGAGGGACCGCTGGTCCGATCCAGTGTGGCAATCTTGTGTTTGTCATTAGAGTTCATATACAACTACTTTGTCTTCCCTGCTTTTGTACTAGGAATTGACTGTCTTTTTGAAGCACTGGATCTTGCATTTAGTAAAAACTATTAGGCCTGTCATGGGGGCCCGGTGTGGCAAGCAGGCTGCCCCAGGTGAGTCAGTGCAGGGTTGGTGCACCCCATCACACGGTCGTCGCGATTCCCTGTCAAGTCAAACAGTTGCGGTCAGAGGACTCAAGACTCCTGGCAGGGCCGAGCAACCAAGCAGTCCGTAGACCCAGGGGTGGGGCAGAGCAGTGGAAGGCTTGGACCCTCTGGGAGGGCAGAGCAAATGCTCAGTCTGTAGCCCCTGAGCCTCCTGGCTGGGGCAAACAATAGCAGTTGGGTTTATATTGGGAGTGCCTGGTAGCCATGCCTAACGGCAAGTGCAAGGCGGAATGGGGGGGGAAGCAGGGGAACCCAGGCCCACCCTACTCCTCTGGGTTCCAACCTGTGGAGCAGTAAATTCCCTATTAAGGGTTCAAGCATTGGCTTCTAACACATTCCCTCAGTCACTTCTTACCATAAGGCGCATCTCAGACATTTCCTCGGCTGGCAGCGGCTCTGCATTCCCGTCAGTCTCCATGGTCAGCTGATCTGGGTCCAGGGTCCTGGCAGCCTGGAGAGTCAAAGGTCTTGGTGCATCAAATGTTCTTCCTCTTCCTCAGTCAGCCCCAACTGAACTGGGCTGCCTCCTTTTATCTGTCCCTTCTACCTGGAGTATGTGCAGCAGGGGCAAGAGGCATGGTCTCCTGGGCCCACAGTGATTGGTCAGCCCCGTTGGCCCAGAGCAGTGTTGATACACCCTGTCACATGGCCAAATTTAGCAAAGCTGCAGGGAGGTGAAAAGGATACCCCTGTGGTGTGCCTGCCATGCTCGCTGCACGCAATGATCTAGTCACCCTTTGGAGTTTGTTTTGACTGGGATTTAAAGGTGTGTTGTCAGAAGGTGTTAGCTAAAGTTAACTAAAACTTCAGTTTGGACAAGGCAATGTAGAAGTTTAAAACATGCTAAGCTGGTCAAGTTGAACCCTGGCTTTCTGCTTTTCATTGAAAACCTGAAAAATGTTCATGAAAATTTTTGGGAAAAAAAACCATTTTTCAAAAATATGTTTTGTTAAAAATACTTACAATTCTCCAGCCAGTTTTAAACCTAGGTATCACTTACTTTTCCTAGAGGGATGACAAAGACCTTGAATTCCAAGGAGTGTGTTTTGTTTTTCCTTTGACAATAAAGAGGCATTTTGGGTAGGGAACAGAAGAGGTCCATGTTGCAGCTTTGAGCCACACATCTTCAGTTCAGATTTTTGTATTGAAGTCCTCTGTCTGTTTTCCTACTTTTTAAACTGTATTGTCAATGCCTCTTGCCATGTTTAACTGCTGCTCACACTAGTGGACAGCAAACTTTATTTCAAACTGCAGATCCAATGCTCATGGAGGACTGACGGGCTGGATTTGGTTTATGGACTGTTATGTTTTCATGGCCGTGAAAAACACATCATGGACCATGAAATAAGCACTTCCCCGTGAAATCCAGTGTCCTCATGTTCCTAGGATCACTCCAGCAAAGAGGGCTTCTAGCTCTGGCTGGGTTGGTGAGGGACAGGACTGTCCATCCCTGCACTGCTGTGGAGGGAAGGGCGGGGAGACTAGGCCCTTCTCCAGGTGCCTCCCCTTGCTGCAGGACACTCTGGGACTGAGCAGCGGCCCCAGAGGTTCCGCTGGAGGAGGCTTTTGGAGTTGCATCCAATCTTCCCTGTACTGCTAGGAGCGCCCCAGCAAAGGGGGCTCCTAGCTGCTAGTCTGGGCAGGGCTGTGGGAGGATAGGACTTGCTCTTTCCCTGCAGGGCTGCTCTTGGGTCTCTCCCAGCTGCAGATAGCTCTGTACTCTCTCACCCCCACTCTGTTCAGCTCTGAAGGCAGCACAGAAATGAGGGTGGCAATCCCATGACCCCCCTACAACAGGCTTGTGACCCCCCCATCCAAATTCTTTTTTGGGTTGGGATCCCCCAATCAGTTACAACCCCCTGACATTTCAGATTTAAACATCTGAAAACGTGATATTTACCAATTTTCAAATCCTATGGCCCTGAAATTGAGCACAATGGGCCGTGAATTTGGTAGGGCCCTAGCTATGTTTAATAGCTCAAGTGTAAAAAGTCCACATATACTTTTTTCTGACATACCAAATATTAATTGAATTTCTCACCCATGTTTTTTTAGTGGAGGCAGAAGTCGTTTTTTTTGTTGATAAAATACAATACAGTGGCTGACTACGGACTGCTATTTGAACATGAATAACTCCTTTTAAAAAAATTGTTTTTTTCTGACATGATCATAATGCATAAATGTGTGGGATGTTCTTTGCTGCCCACTCGGTACAATTGCTTCCTCAGCCACTTCTTAGCAACATCAATCCTAATAATCTGGTGCTATGCTTAGGGAATTGGGTTAGGGGTAGCTCAAAGGCTATGTATTCATATTTGTTATTAAAGGATCAGAGGATGGTTCTCTAGCTTAATGTGTATTACCATTGGCCTGTAACCTGAATTAGTGTGATACCGGCAGTTCAAAGGCTATATCAGATCTCACACATGCAAACTTTGTTTCTTAGCTTGCTTGGGTTCTATACTGCGATTTCATATGCTTGGACTATGATGGAAACATTTTGGATGCCTGCACATTTGCTTTGTTAGCAGCTTTAAAGAATGGTAAGTGTCCTATAACACACAATTGTTAAGCATATTACATTCATGGGATAAATGTGTTAGTAGGAATCTGAATCATGGTGAACAGTCTGTTACTGATTTTAATTTCCCCAAGAACAGAATATTTCAGCAGTTAAAACCCCCATCTTTTTAATGAACTACTGAAGCAGTAATACAAAGAAGAAATATGTCACTAAATTGATGTCATAGATTTGTGTACGTTATTGATCAGGTTGTGGGCTACCTTGCTTACATATGCTTCTTGCACATTGTATTAATCTTTTATAGGACTGATAGCCATTCCACCAGACACCTTAGTTTTTCAGAGCAATGGAATTTGCCTTCAGCGTACCAGAAGTTTGGACACTCCACTATTGATCATAAGCAAAATTGTAATATTAAGTACACCAACATCTAAATGAAATGTTACCTGTTCATGTTACTTAGTGTAAGAAAACTAAGTTTTTATGTAATCACTTATATTTTGGGTTATGCAAACAGGAAAAATATTTAGAATTTATGACTTGTTCACATTTATCACTGAAGAGATCACAAAAGCAAGATCACAGAGGAATAGAGAGAAGTGATAGGAAAAAGACATGCTATTGTGGGATTTTTTTTGTTCAATGTTGTACAGATAATGTACTTACAATGTAGAAAGTGCCAGTATGGTGATTTTTTTTTTAATTTCAAATGTATTTTTGTTTACAACTGATCGTTTATACTTGACTGACTCAGAACAAAATAATGGGCTCAAAAAGGATAAGAGTGGCATCTGTTATTTTTATAGAAAAGAGATGTCCCACATTGTCTGATTTGGGACCTGCGGTCAGTAGGAATTGCAGTTGCTCAGTCCCATAGAGATTGGTGGATGTTAACAGAACAGTTCATAAAGTATTCCTTTGGGGATAAAGCCCAAACTATCTTCAGCCAGTTTAATATCATACAATTAATTGGCCTCTTCCCTTTCAGTACAGTTGCCAAAAGTTACTATAAATGAAGAAACAGGTTTGGCAGAAGTCGATTTAAAACAGACAAATCCTTTGAATATCAGAAAGCATCCAGTCGCTACATCGTTTGCTGTATTTGATGAGTAAGTTGGTAACTTTTAAAATGTATACTTGTTTTTAAAAAATTGTTTAGCGACACACACACTGGTGAAAAACTGACAGTGTTGCCAAGAAGCTGTTGTGGCAAAATCCTCATGCAGTTAAGTCAGTGCACCTCATGGACCAGCCAGACTTTTCAGCTACTCTAATTCAGGGCTGATTATTTTGAACTGTTACATAGTTTTATAATATAACAAATGACCACCAGAACAGAATTAATATTACCAAACTTTTCCCTGCAACTGAAGCCAGATTTATCTCCAGATTTCACAGCTTAGCCATATGGAAAGTATTTTAATATTAAAATGTACTTGAGAGGTGTGGCTGCATGATGTTATTGTATTTATATACCTTTCATCCCAAAGAGCTTCACTAACACAAAATAACATGTACAATCACTACATCGACTATTGAAATGCAAATACCTCTGGCCTACAAGGTGACAATTTTTCAATAGCTCATAGCAACAGTTCACAAGAGTTTCAGAACAGAAAGTAAAGAACTTACCAGGGATTGACATAGATGGAATGTCATTACTCTCCAAGTTAACATCCTTAGACCTAAAAGGGTTGCATGTTGTCAGGCTCTTTATTTTGAAATCTATCTGAAAGGCTCCTTACTTGAAATCTTTCTTGTTGTTTTTTCCACTAAAATAGCAGGATTGGGGTACAAGTGGTTCCCCAGGCCAGACTTTGCCTCTTGAGCAGAAGAGTTTTGTTGTCACCAGCACTTCATAATTGTTATAGCCCATGCTATAACATTTCTGGCAAGCCCAGAATTACAGAGGCTGTTAATTCCCAAAGGGTGAATGTAAAGTCTGTTTCACTCTTCAGGGATTCATCTGCTATAAATTGCTTGTAGATGGTTTTCATTACTTCAGGCCCTAGCATCTTTTTGTCAATAGTAAAATGGAAGTGTGTAAGCTTCTAAGTATAATAACTACCAGCTAAGAGAGGTTCTAAAACTAGCTGCAGAGCAGTGCTGATAGTATGCTGCATCTCTTTTCAATAGCCAGTCAACAGAAAGATATCTTTCTTTGTCCTCTCAAAAGTATTTACAGGCAGCTCCTTAATATCATTAATGTGGAAGAGAGGATTGGAAAACATGGTATACAAATACCTAAACAGTAAGAACTCTTTGGATGAACGGCAGTGTGTGCAAAGCAATAGTAACACTTAGGAGTGTGTGCCTATGGCACAAAAACATCAATCAGCAGCTGGAAAAGTGGCACTGGAAAAATGAACAATGAAGGAACCTCCTTCCTTCCCTTCACTGAAATTGTCTCATGTAGAACAAGCAAATGTTTTTTGCAGGTTTCCTTTATCAGTAACCTGGGGTGGGGAGGGAGGGAAGGAGCGGATACCCTGGGTTAGGGGATTATGTACTGAGATCAAGTTGTTCTGTTCACTACTTCGTGAAAGTTGAGGCAACTGCCCACTTTTTATGATGCAGATAATATGAAAAGCATTACCAAATCATAGAATTCCCCACTTTTAAAAATTAGTTGCAAGTAACATGTAGAATAAATGCATTCCCTTGGCAGAGTGTCACTATATTCAGTAGATCAAATTTAATTACCTGGACTTTAAAATACACTATTTTTGAACAGTGTGGAATTGGGAATTCACACCAGACATTCCCAATAATAATTTGCACTGTTATTTATAAACATTTTGCACGTTCAAAAAGGTTATACTAAGATATGGATAAGGCTGTATATAATGACCATGATTTCTGAGAGAAACTGTGCATGTTTAAGGGTTTTAGTAAAAGTTGAGGTCTTTGTCATCCTGTCCCATTGACTCCTTTATGAACTTTTATTATTTGGCTCTGTATCTGTCCATTGTAGTACAGGTTTCTCAAGGACTAAACTATTTGATATTATTAAATGGTTCCAACAATTTTTATTGTGGAATAAACAATATTTAGTCCATTTTCCCTTTAAATATTATGAATGTTGCATTATTTGCTGTGGAAAAAACTAATTTTGGGTCTCGAGAAATCAACAGCCTTCATCGCAGGGGTAATATTTTTGATCGCTTCCTTGACTGAACAGTGTAGCAGATCAAAATACAGTCCTTGATTCTCTTCTCTTTCAAAGGTTTCACTAAAAATAAATATACATGCAAATAAGAGAAATGGGTTTTATAAGTATATCTACAGCAAACGGAAATAATGGTGTTTTCACTTAGTTTTCTGTTAACAGTAAACAATCTTACAGCATGTAGTCACTGTTTTAAAAGATTTGTTTTACTGTCTGAGTGTTACTGTAGTAGCTGTTTTAGTGCTGCAAATTGTAGTTTCCTGATGATGGCATATATTTTTAAAACCTCTACATTTAAATTTTATTTCTATTTACAAACCTTCAAACATCCAGTTGAGTTCAACACTGAAGTTCAGTACGGGTTTTCTTCTCCCCATGTTCTTTAAATTAGGGCATCCTGATGACAGAACAGTGGATGTTTATAGAATGCTTCCAGAAGTGCTATATTCAGCTAAAAAAATACTCACTATAAATAAAACCTTTAAAAAAGTTAGCCTAAGTGACCCTGGACAAATTCATCTTAGATTAACCTTTTCCTAGCTGACTCTTTTGTATGTGAAGGTCCAGTAACTTGTAGACAAACATCTCACCCACCTCTGGATTTTTTTATTTTAAAGCACAATACTCATTGTTGATCCGACGGCAGAAGAGGAGGACCTGGCAACTGGAACTGTAACCATTGTAATGGATGAAGAAGGCAGACTATGTTCTGTTCATAAGCCAGGTACTTTGCAAAATTACTACAAGTTAATTTGACACGCAACACATTTAAAATTAAATGGTTGGAATCAAATTCTACCTACAGATGGCTATTATTTCAGTAGTACATGCTGCACAGTAACATTATTGGCCTTTAGCATGTACTGCCCTCTTAATACTGTACCTGTGTCAGACAGTGCTCTCAAAACAAGTAATGTTTTTCTTCACTCTTAGGGTATGTCTACACTGTGGGATTATTCCGATTTTACATAAACTGGTTTTGTAAAAAAGTCGAGTGCACGCGGCCACACTAAGCACATTAATTCGTCCATGGTGTGCGTCCATGTACTGAGGCTCGCATAGATTTCCGGAGCGTTGCACTGTAGGTAGCTATCCCGTAGCTATCCCATAGTTCCTGCAGTCTCCCCCGCCCATTGGAATTCTGGGTTGAGATCCCAATGCAAAAACTGTGTCGCGGGTGATTCTGGGTAAATGTCGTCACTCAGTCTTTCCTCCGTGAATGCAACGGCAGACAATCATTTTGCGCCCCTTTTCCTTGGATTGCTCTGGCAGATGCCATAGCATGACAACCATGGAGCCCGTTTTGCGTTTTGTCACTGTCACCATATGTGTGCTGGATGCTGCTGACAGACGCGGTACTGTAGTGCTACACAGCAGCATTCATTTGCCTTTGCAAGGTAGCAGAGACGATTACCATCGCTATTGCACCGTCTGCCTTGCCACTGTAAATTGGCAATGAGACCACGGTTATCAGTCGTTCTGTATCGTCTGCTGCTGTCATGGGTGCTCCTGACTGGCCTCGCTGAGGTTGGCCGGGGGTGCATGTACAAAAATGGGAATGACTCCCCGGGTCATTCCCTTCTTTATGTTTTATCTAAAAATAGAGTCAGTCCTTCTTAGAATATGGGGCAAGTCTACTAGAGAATCAGAGAGCACAGCTGCTCCGGGTCAGAGCCCCCGAGATCCCGCAGAAATGATGAGCTGCATGCCATTCTAGGGGATGCCCCTGCAACAACCCCACCTGTTGATTCCCTCCTCCCCCAACCCTCCTGGGCTACCGTGGCAGTGTCCCTTCATTTGTGTGATGAAGTAATAAAGAATGCAGGAATAAGAAACACTGACTTTTTAGTGAGATAAAATGAGGGGGAGGAAGCCTCCAGCTGCTATGATAGTCCATGTAGGAGATTAAAGGGTGGCGGGGGAGAGGAGCCCAGCCTCCCGCTGCTATGATAGTCTAGGCAGTACAGAATCTTTTCTTTAGACATGAAAGGGGGGCGGGGGGGCTGATGGAGCTCAGCCTCCGGTTGCTATGATGAAGACAGTTACCAGCCATTCTGTACCATCTGCCGGGAATGACCAGGAGTCATTCCCAGTTTTACCCAGGCGCCCCCGGCCAATCTCACCGAGGCCAGCCAGGAGCACTCACGGGCTGATGATGATGATGGATAGCAGTTATATTGTACCGTCTGCCACCGGGAAGGGGATGCTGGTGTTCAGTGCTGCAGCACCCCGTCTACCAGGAGCATGAAGTAGACATAGGGTGACATTGAAAAAAAGGCGAGAAACTTTTTTTTCCCATTTCTTTCGGGGGGGAAGGGTGTAAATTGATGACATGTACCCTGAAACACCCGGGAAAATGTTTTTGACCCTTCAGGCATTGGGAGCTCAGCCAAGAATGCAAATCCTTTTCAGAGAGTGCGGGGACTGTGGGATAGCAGGAGTCCTCAGTACCCCCTCCCTCCCTCCATGAGCGTCCATTTGATTCTTTGGCTTTCCGTTACGCTTGTCACACAGCACTGTGCTGTGGCCTTTGTCTATCATAGCCTGGAGATTTTTTCAAATGCTTTGTCATTTCGTCTTCTGTAACGGAGCTCTGATACAACAGATTTGTCTCCCCATACAGCGATCAGATCCAGTATCTCCCGTACGGTCCATGCTGGAGCTCTTTTTGGATTTGGGACTGCATTGCCACCCGTGCTGATCAGAGCTCCATGCTGGGCAAACAGGAAATGCAATTCAAAAGTTCACAGGGCTTTTCCTGTCTACCTGGCCAGTGCATCCGAGTTCAGACTGCTTTCCAGAGTGGTCACAATGGTGCACTGTGGGATACCGCCCGGAGGCCAATACCGTCGATTTGTGGCCACACTAACCCTAATCCGACATGGCAATACCGATTTCAGCACTACTCCTCTCGTCGGGGAGGAGTACAGAAATTGGTTTAAAGAGCCTTTTATATCGATACAAAGGGCCTAGCCATGTGGACAGGTGCAGGGTTAAATCAGTTTAACGCTGCTAAATTCGGTTTAAACGCGTAGTGTAGACCAGGCCTTAGCTGAACTATTTCTTAAATGAATGTTAATACTGCAGTCTTCTTAAAAATAATCTACAGTATTGCATTTTGCAAGAGCTGGTGTGGCCGTTGCAAGAAATAACCTTTTCCTCGCATAAACTGTCTTCATGACGTGGTTAGCCAGACTTGCTGTAGAGGTGGGCTCTTGAACCTAGGTCTTCTATTGTGCTAGTAAGATCTGATATTTAAAGTAAAACAGTTTTCTTAAGGAGAATTGCAAATTAGACCACTCTGATTCTTAAACAGTAACGTAACCTCCAGGACTGAAAGGTTTTAGTCTTTCCATTTGATAAACATTTTAAAGGAAACGAACTGGAAAACCAAACTATTACTTTCAATTGGGGGGGGGTTCCCCCTCTTTTTTAGGTGGAAGTGGTCTAACAGCAGCAAAACTTCAAGACTGTATCACCCGGGCCGTTACAAGACACAAAGAAGTGAAGAAGCTGATAGATAAAGTGATAAAAAGTATAAAAACAAAATAAACGTACGGCAAGGTCTCTTCAAAATGGATTTGTAAAAACTGTATTTGTTAGAGTGTTCACCAACCTTTTATACTAAATAAACAGATATCAATACTACATTTACAAAGTTCATCTTTCTAAAATGTATCACCCTTATACCATGTACAGTGCTGCTGAATGGTAAAAAATACATGGTAAAAATCTTGTTAAAAATATGAAGTGACTTGCAGAAACCAAACCCTAGCTTTTTGTTAAATGAAATTCCTATTCTCCATAGAGTTGGATTCCCGATACAGTTTATACATATCAGCATTACTTCAAAAATTCATTTTCCCATCAGCCATTTCAAACACTGATTTTTTAAAAAATTTTTATTTTGAGCTTTCTTTAAAAAAAGAAAAGTTTTAAAAATCACCTCTGCGTTTATTTTTTTTTAAATATAAACCCCCCAAGACTCAGGACTTCGGAGGGGTCGGTGAGCCTCTTTTCCTTTTACTTTTGGACTGGCTGCCTGAACGTTGCTGGTGTCGTAGCTGAGTTGCTTGTGCTGCTGCTGCTGCCATAGCCATTTGATGCTGCAAGAATCGCAACTGCTGCCGTGGGGGAGAAGGGAAAGGGAAAAAAAGGTTGTTATATTAAATTGAACGCTACTTTTACCGCAGGAAGAATGACAGGAAAGAACAAGATGGGGTAATTAAACTGAGGAAGCACTGAAATGGCATCAAAAAGGAATACCACATACTGGGACAATGAGTACAGTCAAGCAGCACCAGTGGCACAGAAGCCTGCTGAGGGCGTTTCTAACATTTCACAGTTAAACTTTGCCCTTTGTGTCTGTCGCAGTAACTGCAGTAACTCAGCAACTTCAGTAAACATTTTAGTTCAGATGATATATTCAGCATAATACTTAATATGATTTCTCTATTGAAGTCTCCCTCATTCATGTAATATATTTTTGTCCTAATATTGCAGTGATGTACTCTCTACATAAATATCAGGATGGATAACATTACTATGTTAAAAGAACGCTTTGGCAGAGCTTCCTTCTTAATGTATTAACGGTAGCTGTGCAATGTGTTTGAATTTAACTAGGCACTCGACATGCTGTTGCTTCAAAATCCTAATGGCACCTGGCTAAGCTTATTTAGTAACGTGCCACAAGCACTCCTTGAATGTTGTCAAATCAGGAAAGTGGATGGCTTTAATGTATAAAAATAAATTCAGTGCTCCAAGTTGATAGAACAAGAGGAATCGGATCTCTCAGTTTAGTTTGCCACACTGCAGCATTTTTAAAATTCCATATGCTATTAGTAAAACTCTAAAGGGCAGCATTTTTGTTTTTGGAGCTGAGAATTGTATTTTTTTATGCAATCAGAGCGAAGTTGCTGGATTACTTGTATCTGTTGCTGCTGCTGCTGCAAGGCTTGTTGTTGTTGTTGCTGCTGTAAGGCAGAGGAGAGCTGGAGTCTCTGCTGAGGAAGGCTTTGCCCACGTCTGTTCACGGCAGAGCCAAGCTGAGACAACACTACGAAAAGGAGAAGGGGAAAGCAGGCAGGTCAAAGAGGTTGGGTGGAGGTTGTCAGGGTTAGGAAAGGAAGACATAGGAACAGAGTGTAACAGAAAAGGGATCAGTAGAATTAATCTCAAGAGTAAAATCAGAAACGGTGCAGAATAAAGTATACACTGTATAGACACTGTTAGTTGGAACATGCAATTAGATTATGAAGAGCTTGTGAACATGAAACAAATTTCTCATACTGGACTTTAAAGCAGACAGTTTAAAGAAATACTCCTTAATGAAGTTTGGTATAGAAGCTTTGTACAATTTTGGCAGGAATTATTCCATGTGATTTAGAGACTATTCAGTTTATGAAACTACCATACACAAGACGAAGTAGAAAAGTGCATGTTTTTAATTTGCAAGTCAAATTAAGTGTAGCATCTTTTATGTAATCCACACTCTGTCATGATAACTTGATATGTGATTTGCTTTAATTAGAGTAAGGGGAAGGCTTATATTAAACACCAAACTTCATTCCAGTATGAAATTTATCAATGTCACTAAAAAAAACAGAAGGAAACTCTGCCAACACATACCTGCTGCTTGAGGTTGCATAAAGCTCCCTACTCCAGTCAGGTTAATAACAGCGGCTTGCTGGGCAGATAAGGCTTGGTCTTGATTGGCTGGACATTGCTCAGCAATCTGGCAAAAATGAGAAGTTTGATACTTATTGTGGAACTTTTGTGCCATTGAATGAATAAATTCAAAAAATACTCGTATCTTTTCATGTTGATCGCTTTTATTTCCCTTTTAAAAACGCATTCTGCTTTTTATAGTGTGAAATACAGGTAATGGAGTGACTATTCAGATATGTAGAGCAGCCATTATGTGCTCTATACTAGCTCTTCTATAATTTTGGATTTTATAACCTGTTTTACATACATAGGGAATGTTTTCCAGGACATTAGGATTATCTCTCTTCTTTAACAGAAGTCCCATGGCATCTCTGGCTGCACCACAGGCAACCCCTAGTAGTAATAACTATAGTTTAGATCCAGTCAGGTGGTACTTCATCTCCTAATTCCACAAGAATCTGTGTTGCACCTGAAATGGTGGTCCACACGCAGTCCACAGGCAAGAATACTAATCACTATAGACCCGAAACATCAGGGAAACAAAGTGAAGATATTTACATCTTCAGATTGTGCCATCCTTTCTTATCTTAAAAAACCCTACCCCAGTAATATTCTGAAAGCAACAACTTCACTCAAGAACAAAATAACTCCCCCTACTTCCATTCATTTCTTACATAGATTGGATCATGAAGGGATTGATCAAATGTCCGTTGAAGTCAGTGTGTACTGGATCATGCAGTATACTAGAGTACCCACATGCATAATTCTTTAAGTACACACATGGAATGAAAATATTGTCTGAGTACATCTTACATAATTCAAACAGACTTGTAACACACACCGCATCCCCCCCTCCCCCAAAAAAATGGTAAAAAGCAGAACTTGTGACTAGGCTGCTAAATTGTCATGAGTTATGCAAGATTTCTTTAAGATAACCATGTTAAGTAATCACATGAAAAAGAAAACAGGGAAAGAATTCAGCTAAAAATCACTGTCCTAAAGAAACAGTGCTATAAGGTTAGGACATACTGAGGATACTGTAAAATGATGGTACCAACCTCTCACCAAAAACCTACAGAAATTTGTGATAAATGTATGTATATTTTGCACAATGGAATAAAAAGTGCTATTTGATTATTTCTTCATTAAGAACTTAGATTTCAGCTCAATTAATTTACACGTGTGAAGAAATTAAGTTCATAGTTCAAAGTCTGTATGAGGAAATTCCAAGAGTATTGGCTTACTGATCAAAGAACAAAGTAATTCCCAACAACAAGAGATTCGATGGTTGGATTCCAAGTGCCTTAAGAATACATCTACAGCTGTCTGCTGTCACACTACCACACATAACACCCTTAAAGACCTGTGTGAACAGAGATGACACTGTAGGAGAACTTTTCTGCCATGTGGGATTCCAGGAAACTGACGTTACCACATACGAGAGACCATTTGGGTAAGGTAATATCTTTTATTGGACCAATTTCTGTTGGTGAGAGAGACACGCTTTCGAGCCACACCGAGCTCTTCTTCAGATCTGGGAAAGGTACTCCCAGTATCACAGCTTCACCCATGGTGGGACAGATTGTTTAGCACAAGTAGTTAGCACATATTGTAAGGGACCATTCAAAGCAGAGGGACCTGTTACCTCGTAAGTGAGCTTTTGTCAGTCTAATACTTTATGTAGTATTGAGAGCCACCCAGAGGTGAAAGTAAGGCGGTACAGTATGGTACGGCATACCGGCAAGAGCCAGTACGCTGTGCCGGACTAGACCGGCTTCTCTGGCAGTGATTTAAAGGGCCCAGGGCTCCAGCTGCTGTGGGGAGCACTTGGCCCTTTAAATCCCCGCATGACCCGGGCTCTGGCGGGGATTTAAAGGGCCCAGGGCTCCCTGCAGCGGCATGGGGCCCCAGGCCTTTAAATCACCTCTGGAGCCCTGCTACCGCTACCCGGCCCTAGCCCAAGCCCTGCCGCCCCAGGAGCGGCGGCAGGGCTCCTGCGGTGATTTAAAGGGCCTGGAGTTCCGCAGCTGCCGGAGCCCTGGGCCCTTTAATTTGCCCCTGAGCCCTGGGGCTCCCAGCCGCCTCTGCAGCTGGTACATCCAGGGTGATTTAAAGGCCCTGGGGCTCCCAGCCACAGCCCTGCTCAGGACTCTGGTGTACTGGTAAGTCCTTTAAGTTACTTTCACCCCTGGAGCCACCTTACTGATGATTCTTCCATACTATTCAAAATTATTTTAAGGCAAACTGAACTAGGTATCTGGGCTGAAGGCAGAGACTAACTAGCACACACGAAAGGCCTCTGGTCTCAGCAGGAAGACTAGAAAGGAGCTGGTAACTACACTGGCAGATGAGATGCAAAAGCAGAGCAGACTGTACTTTTCCTTTCCCAAACTGGCCACATTGTGGGCACGGTGAGAACTAAATACCCTACCAGATAGATACAATTTAGGGGAAGGTCTTGATGCCTTAAGGGAAGGGGATTTGGCATATGAGAATGGACTGAGGTTAACTGCTGAACTCTGTTGCAGACTTTTACAAAGAAATCATCTATAAAGATTAATGCCTTTCACAGTGATAGTACTTGCTGCCTCAGCTTTCCATCTGTCTACAATCATCCAAAATTACAATCTACAATTTTAGGGCCAAATGGAGCCCTACCCTTCACTAGCACAAAAATCCCAACTCAGTTGAAACAGCTAGGGCATAAGCCAACTGCTGACTGACAGGGTTAGGAAGAAACTTTGGTTATTCTACAGTAGCGGGTTTCACGTGTATTCCTCTAAAGCAGCTTGTACTGGTCACTAAGGCCTTGGCTACACTTGCAAGCTACAGCGCAACAAAGCAGCCCCGGGCGCCCTAGCTCACTCCCCATCCACACTGGCAAGGCACATAAAGCGCTCTGACTCCGCGGCTACAGCGCTGCTGGTACTCCACCTTGGTGAGAGGAGTAACATTTGCTGCACTCCCGCTGGAGCACTGCGGTGCCAGTGTGAACGAGGTGTTGCGTTACTGCGCTGTGATCAGCCTCTGGAAACGTCCTGTAATCCCCTTAAGTGGCCACTCTTGTCATTGTTGTGAAATCGGCTGCAGGAATGTGGAAATGCCCTTTCAAAGCTCCATTTCGGAGAAGCCGGCTGCTTACCAGTGCCGAGAAAAGCAAACATTTACTGTTTGCTTTGAGTGAGTGAGAGGTGGGGTGAAGAGGAGGGTCTGAACTTACAAGACAGCATGCTGACACATTCTCAGCACCCCGAAAACCCACTCTCTCCCCCCCACATACACACAACACACTTCCTGTTACACTCCACCCCATCCCCCATTAGAAAAGCACGTTGCAGTCACTTGCATGGTGGGATAGCTGCCCGTAACGCACTGCTCCCAATGCCGCTGCAAGTGCTGCAAATGTGGCCACACCAGTGTGCTGAAGCTGTCACTGTGGGCAGACTGCAGTGCTTTCCCTACTGCGCTCTACGAAGGCGGATTTAACTCTCAGCACTCTACATCTGCAAGTGTAGCCATGCCCTAAGAATCAGGACAGTGGACTAACTGGAGCACTACTCTGATGCAGCATGGTAATTCCTGTGCTGTGGTTCTGTGTAGGGAGGGGCAAGAACACTCTTCCCTCACCTACTGAATGGCTTCTGTCCACATTAGTGCAGGATGGAGCAAGGCCAGGTTATCTGCCATGTCAAAAAATCACCAGTCAGTAAAGGGACAGAGGAGCCAGCTATAACTACAACCTATGTATAGCAGTGGCAACAAAGTGACTGCACTCTTCACGAGGCTTCCTTTCTCCTTAACCTGATTGAGACCTTTTGTGTAAAGGCCCATTTACTTGTTGTTCTGTAGAAAAAGAGAGATACCATTTAATCCATGCATTGTAACTGACACAGAAAACTGCTACAATCTTCCAACTGATCCTGTAACCTTTGAAGGACTCTCAGACATATCTAGATTTCTACAACATTCAGAGATCCCATTCCTCACAAGTAACTAACAACCTGTCAGTTGTCAATGAAATGTTTAGTAAACATAGTTTTAAATAAGATTTTATTAGCCCTGTCTTCATGGAGAACTAAATAGATGAGAAATCCGATACCTTAAAATCAGCTCTTTTTTAAGTCATAGAAAAAAAGTTATGTTTATTTAAAATGCTAAGTTTCCAATACTCTGTAACTAAAAGCCTGCTTACCTGACATGCATGTGAATGTTAAAAAACAAAATTCTCTTCTGATCTGAAACAAACAATTTTTAGGCCAAAGAGGAGATGTTTCTGACAAAGTTAAAAGGGGAGTCAAAGTGGAGTTTAGAATGCAATGGGTCTTTCCACTTTCATTATACTATATGAATGCTTATTTCAATTTAAGGCTAGTGAATTCATACAAACCTATGCAGCTGACATCCTATAGTAAATGTGCAAGGCATAATATGAACCACCAGAGGGCTACACTCTCTTTGCCAGTTCTTTGCTAACTAAAACAAAGTTAAGCAATCGAGGAATTGTTAGAAGCAAACCATAATGGTCTTTTCAGTATTGGCATGACTACAGAGCTGAAAGGACAGTAGACTAACTGGGAAACACAACTTATTTTTATATTCCTAGATCTTGTAAAAGGAGAAATTATGAATGACTTTTACCATCCAAAAATAGATCCTTGCTATTTAGTAAACTAGAATTGTTCATTTCCTCTTCCTTTAAACAACTACTCCAATCAACCATTCACCACCTGAAAGGTATAATCCAGGGTTTCCCAAACAGGGGTCGCCGCTTCTGTAGGGAAAGCCCCTGGCGGGCTGGGCCGGTGTGTTTACTTGCCCCATCCGCAGGTCCGGCCGATCGCGGTTCCCACTGGCTGCAGATCGCTGCTCCAGGCCAATGGGAGTTCCTGGAAGTGGCGGCCAGTAAGTCCCTCGGCCCGTGCCACTTCCAGCAGCTCCCATTGGCCCGGAGCAGCGATCGGTGGCCAGTGGGAGCCGCGATCGGCCGGACCTGTGGACGGGGCAGGTAAACACACCAGCCCGGCCCGCCAGGGGCTTTTCCTACAGAAGCGGCGACCCCTATTTGAGAAACCCTGGCATAATCATTTGTGAGTAAACTATGCGGTTCAACAGTTTTCCAATGTATTTATGAACTCTTACTGAGGGTAACTGGCACACCTGTTCTCCCTGTTGCTGTGGACTAGAGGCTGCAGGCTGCTGGGACTGCTGCTGTGGAGAGAACTGTGAGAGCTGCTGCTGCTGCTGCTGCTGCTGCTGAAGTGGGTTGAAAATAAGTGAACCACCAGGAAGCTGTTTCAGATTAAAAACAAAAGACATAATTCAATCACATTCATGAGCCTGCCATTCTCCAGGGATGAGCACAAATAAAGATCTAGATATTAAATTACTTCTTGCAGATACTTTAAAAATGCTGCTGTTTTTGAAAAGGCCTCATTTTTCAGAAATAGAGTCTGCATAAGTTGTTGCCCTACATTCCTAGGGAGAAAAGTATATTATTATCATTGTTCTTTTGAAATACAATTGTGCAGATTTTACACATCGCTAATAAAAATGTAGGTTAATGGATACCTGTAACATCAGAATACTTCATTAACTCCATGTTTAAACCATTTTATTTTATTTGGATGAAGGCTTCCTAGTAGTAAATTGTGGAGAATCTGATACAACAGATATTAATTAAATATGGGGCCTATTTCCTCTTGCTTACATCAGTTTTACCAACTGCACTGATTTCAGCTGAATTTTTCTTGATTTATAACAGTGTAAGAGAGAGGAGATTCAAGAGCATAGCCTGAAATGACTGCCTTAGGTGTAGTGTACATACAAGCATTTCACTAATATCTTCATAATCACACACACATACCAAAGAACTGTTATTGCAATATGAAGGTTAAATAATTAAACTCACAAGGAAGACATGAAATGTAAAAAAGTTAAGATTCCAACAGCAAAGATAAATTAGTATACTAAGTCCTCCATGGTTTATAATATATATTTTAAAACAGCGTGATAGCAAGCTGCACATTTAACCAGAGTCCATAAACAGACATAAATTTGACTTGTGCATTTGTGAACTGCATTGAATTTAACTGTGCAACCTGACTCTTAATTGCAACCTGTGCAACCTGACTCTACCATTTCATTTCCTAGTGGCACATCCCCTAGTCTACTAAATCCACTATACTCTGTATAAGTGGCACAAAGTGGACTTAAAACAGTTGACTACAGTCAGTGGAGAATTCCCTCCTAGGCAGAGGAACTCTCCTCTGACACAGCTGTCTCCTGTGCGAGCCACATCCCATGCTCCTGGGCAGCAGGGAGTACAGGAAAGCAGCATGGGGGATCAATCTTACTCTAAGGTTCCTGAAGGATCTTGCACCACTGGTGTAATTTAGAGCTGCTCCTCTGCAGCTCTAACTTGTGCTGGACCTGATAGTTACCTCCCACCCCGCCCTGCATTTGATCAGAGCTCAGATGCAATCAACAATTTTCCCCCTTGGGTTTTATTTTTTGTTTAAATTAAAGAGGTTTATTCCGAGTTTGTAAACTTGTCTGGAACTATTTGTGTTGCATAGCTTTCTATTTCCAATAGTAGAGACTGCAAGTTCCTTTTATCAACTAGTGACCTAGCTGCACACCCATAGTTCATCTTTCTTAAGACCTATGCTGGTTAATTTACAGGGGATTTCTATTGCACTGTTAATTTTGCAGTTTTCAAACAATTGTAACTAAAAATGAAAACCACTTTTCAGTGAAAGCAAAAGCAAAGGCTGAAAATGGGATTTTTTATTATGCAATTACCCACTTGAATTCAAGTTTCAAAATTTCACTATTTCTACAGCTTATTTTATGTCATTCAAGACTGGTTGATTTGTTAGTGGGGGAAGGATGGCCTCAGGTTTGCTGTTTTATAGACTGATTTTAGTTATCTTTTAAGGCACCTATTCTCTTAGCATAGACCTTTTCTTGTCTTATGCATTCAAATTAAAATAATAAAATGAAACATTTACAATAAGTGGCATGTCTCGGAACACCTGGCTCCAAGGAACTGGAGGTCTACGTGACCAACAGCAGTAATCAACACATCCATATAGAATTATGCAAACAATTATTAATGTGTCCAAATACATTAATTACCTGTAGCAGATTTAAGGGCCGAAGACCTGAAGCATTTTTTAAACCAAAAGGGCTGCCTGTTAATTAAAAGTAGGCAACCATTACTTAGTTAGATGCATATCATCAAATCAAATACATCACACCACACCATGCCAATGGGATTATTTCTAAATACTTCAAGCTTGCAGCATGGCAAGGTTAAGTTTCATACTTAAACAGAATATTGTATTTTCTCTGTAGAACTGTAAATTGCACAATTATCCAGATGCAGCTCAGGGGAACAGACTGATTAGAAAGGAACTTCTACCAGTATAAACATCGTTCATTGCAAATACTACTAGTATGTTTGGACAAGATAAGGTAGGCAGAGAGCATCTGTCCAGATGTTCTGTAGTTCTTCCTCTATTTTTAAAATACATTACAGTTTGCATCCCACACATGGACATGTCTGGAATACCAATGAAACAGCAGTTACTGATAGCTGCATTAGAGAAAGAAAAATATTGAAATGCTGCAAATTATAATGGCTTTTTTTTTTAAGATCTCCAAGTCCAAAAGCATTTCTGAGAGGATAAACATCTAACAAACATTAGGTGTTTTTCTGTCCTGTTTTCAAAAAGGTTCAAAAAGGTAAGAACCGGGGCAACTCAGGCTGCCTTCGGTGGTATGCCTGCGGCCTGCGGGAGGTCCGCCAAAGCCACGGGACCAGCGGACCCTCCGCAGGCAAGCCGCCGAAGGCAGCCAACCTGCCGCCCTCGCGGCGACCGGCAGAGCACCCCCAGTGGCTTGCCGCCCCAAGCACGCGCTTGGCGTGCTGGTGCCTGGAGCCGCCCCTGCTAAGAACTTAAACACTTCTCATTTATGAATGTTGAAGCACATTGATTTCTACAGTAATATTTTATGGCAGTTAAGAAGCTAAAAACATACTTAGATTAAAACACAGTCTAGTAAAAAAATAAGGGCCTGAAGCACTGAAGTGTGGGTCCTCTTCCTAAATTCTGGGATGTTTTCATATTTTACTTTTCTTCTGGTAGTGATGATTGCCACAGTCACTTCTGAACTTGCAATGTAACCTACCTCAGAAACTCCTCCTAATGGGTGATCCAGATGTATAACTAGATATATACTATGTCTCCCTAACCTAGCCTAGGGTTGCTAGGCATCCAGTTTTTGACTGGAACGCCCGGTCAAAAAGGGGCCCTGGTGATGCCAGTCAGCACCATGGGGCTAAGGCAGGCTTCCTGCCTGCTGTAGTTCTGCGCAGCTCCTGGAAGCAGCAGCATGTCCCTGCTCAGGGCTCCTTGATGTAGAGGCAGCCAGGGGCTCCGCACACTGCCCCCACTCCAAGCACCAGCTCCGCAGCGCCCACTAGCCAGGAACTGCGGCCAATGGGAGCTGCGAGGGCAGTGCCTGAGGACGGGCTGCACGCAAAGCTGCCTAGCCAAACCTTGGTGTCAGGGATGGCTTTAGCAAGTGTGGGGCCTGATTCCTGGGGGCAGGGCTTGTACTCACCGGGCGGCGCTCCCAGTCTTCAGCAGCATTTCCAATTGCTGGCCGGGGGAGGGGAGCCAAGGGGCTTGCCACACTCCAGCCGGGGTCGTGGGGTCGCCGCGCTCTGGCCAGGGTTGCAGGGCCGCCGCGCTCTAGCCGGAGCTCCAGCCGGGGTCGCAGGGCTGTGGGGCTGCCACGCTCCGGCCAGAGCTCCAGCCGGGGTCGCAGGGCCGCGGGGCTTGCCGCTCTCCGGCCGGGGTCACAGGGCCGTGGGGCTGCTGAGCTCCAGCCGGAGCTCCAGCCGTGGTCACAGGGCCGTGGGGCTACAGCGCTCCGGCTGGAGCTCCAGCCGGGAGAGCAGGGCTGCGGGGCTTGCCGCGTTCTGGCTAGGGGAGTGGGGCCACCGAAGACCCCAGCAGAATGGACTGCCGCCAGGGTGAGTAAAAAAAATTAAAAAGGCGCCTAAGGCGCAGGGCCCTCTTAGGTGCGGGGCCCGATTCTGGGGAATCGGGCAAATCAGCCTAAAGCTGGCCCTGCTCGCCGTAGGAGCCAGAGTGAGGACATTCTACTGCTTCCGAGAGCCACCTGAGGTAAGCGCGGCCCAAAGCCTGCACCCCCTCCTGTGCCCCAACCCCGTCCCAGCCCTGATCCCACTCCTGCCCTTTGTACCCCTCAATCCCAGCCCGAAGCAGCCCTCCTGCACCCTTAACCCCTCATCCCCAGCCCCCACACTCCCAACTAGGGCCCCTCACCCCCCGGCACCCCAACCCCCTGACCTGATCTCCCTCCCACTCTCCGAACTCCTCGTCCCAGCCTGGAGCACCCTCCTACACCCCAAACCCCTTATCCTCAGCCCCACCTCAGAACCTGCACCCCAAATCAGAGCCCTCACATCCCCCTGCACTAGTCTGGAGCCCCCTCCCACACCCTGAACTCATTTCTGGCCCCACCCTGGAGCCCACACCCCCAGCCAAAGACCTCATCCCTTCTGCACCCCAACCTCTGGAGCCAACCCAGTGAAAATGAGTGAGTGACAAAGGGTGGGGAGAGCAAGCGATGGGGGGGGGAGGGATGGAGTGAGCAGGGGGGTGGCCTTGAAGAAAGAGTGGGCCTCGGAGGAGGGGCAGGGCAAGAGTGTTCATTTTTGTGCGAGTAGAAAGGTGGCAACCCTAACCTAGCCCCTTAAGATAACTACTTCAGACACACTCAACCTCAGCTGACCTGGGGGCTAAGAATGTAGAGATCATCCCCAAATTCAGTGAGGCCTACATCCTAAAAGGGATTAGGTGCCAGCAGCTCAGATTTAGGTGCCACTGCAATCTACAACACCAGCCCCCCTCAGCTGCCATCTAAACGTAAAAGTTGCCTACGCATCTAAGTTTCTGCCTCTGGTCATGCACATCTCACATATGTTGCACACCTCTGCCCCAGTGTTATCTGCAAACCAGGAAAAGAGAGGCAAGCAAATGCCTATCTTGCCTTTGGGCCTGATCCAAACGTACTCAGAACACACCTGCCGGATCAGGCTCCATTCAAAATCCAGCAGTGGCAGGGCCACCTCACTTATAACTTCTAGCACAGCGGTTAGAGCACTCACCTGGGATGTGTGAGACCTAGGTTCATTCTCCTCTCTGCCTGAGGGCTAGAAAAGATTTGAACATGGGTTTCCCACCTCTCAGGAGAGTGCTCTAACCAAAGAAATGTGTTATTCTGATGTGGGCTCATCCTCAGTCTCTCCAGTTGAGGGTTCACTTTGGATAAACAGTCATTGGGCCAGAGAGAGAATGACCCTACTGCCTGGCAGATAGCACACTTACCCAGGTAGTAGCTAACCCTGGGTCCAAGTCCCCATGCTCCAATGACTATAATTATCTATCCACAGTGAAACACAGCTTTGACAGGAGAGACTAAGGCAGACGGTTCCAAAGCCTAGTGGTTAAGGACATGGAAGACCCTCCTCTTCAAATCCTTTCTCCCCATCAGCTGGGATGGGAATGGAACCTGGGTCTCCCACATTCTGGATGAGTGCTATCTCCACAGGGCTACCACCTCTTCCTCCCGCTAGGGAGGGGTTTAAGACAAACTCCTCTCATCAGACTCTCCCATTGGCTAGTTAGGCAGCTTCCCATCTAGTATGCTGGCTTTTGTGGATCCCATTCTTAAGCACTTATTTTCCCCCCTTCATTGCATAGGGAGTCTAGCTGCCTAACTTAGGCCTTGTGGATGTCAATGTTGTTCTTGTGATTTGCTAGGCACCTGAGTGTTGCAATGCCTAAGTCCCTTTGGGGATTCAAGCCTGAATGTACACACTATCCATTCATTGGCGCAGAGAAATTCTTGTGGAACTCTTCTGCCCACTGTGGTTAAAGGGCTTTTGCTATTTAACCTGATCTGAATGTTCCTCATGACAGCTTTTTAGCTGATTCATACTAACCTGCTTGAGAGGCAGACTGCATTGCACCTGGCAGTGAACTTGGCATCAGACCTCCTGATGGCAAAATGCCACTCAGATTTATACCTGCAGGGGTTATGGCACCAGTATTACACCCCAGCATAGGGTTTGGGCCACTCATCAATGTCTGTGCTCCACTGTAGAAGAGGAAAGAAAACACATTAAATCCAAGTGGAACAAATGTGTGTGAACAACTAGATTTTTGCCTTCCAGTCTTCGACAAAACAATCAACAGTATTCTCTAAATGAGGTTATGTTTAAGGTGACTGATCAGAACATTTATAGTCACCCTATTGATTAATTCATCACAAACTAACATTAAATGAACATTACAGCTGAGTGTGAAATGTGCTATGTGTTCTCCACAACCCAGACATTTAGAAAAACACATAAAGGATTATCATAAAGTACCTAGGATTTGGAATATACAGGTCCATATTCTACCCTCGTTCTGTGCACAGAACTTACTGTGATATCAATGATCACGGGAAGAATAAAGTGTATAGGTTCTTTTATTCTAAGCCTGCAGTGTTTCCAAATACAAAGACTAACACAACCTTAAATACAGCAGCACTGACAGGACATAAAAGCTGGACAGCAGGCTCATGTTTTCCTTCAGCAAGTTGAAAAAATCTGTTTAATGGATTTGGAGTGATGAGTTGCTGCTGGAGAGTTCAGATGAGTAATTCACACATCTGACATCGTTAGGGTGAACTCTGTGTTTTACACAGCAGACAGCGAAAGCTACTTTAAGTTAATAGAAATCTACCTTGATTATAACAGAATAAATTCCACTGTTGGAAGAAGTGCTTTTAAAAAATACAGAATAATATTTAAGTCTCAGAATAAGTGTAAGAATGCTTAATAAAATTAAGTACTCATAAATCAAATTCACTGATGTTCCATTTAATAGGCAACAGGATTAAAACATATAAAAACAAGTATTTTTTTATACAACACACAGTCAACCTGTTGAACTCTTTGCTAGAGGATGTTGTGAAGGCCAAGACTATAACAGTGTTCAAAAAAGAACTAGATACATTTATGGAGGATAGGTCCATCAGTGCCTATTAGCCAGCATGGGCAGGGACAGTGTCCCTAGTCTTTGTTTGCCAGAAACTGGGAACGGATGACAAGGGACAGATCACTTGCAGATTACCTGTTCTGTTCATTTCCTTTGGGGCACCTGGCATTGGCCACTGTCGGAAGACAGAATACTGGGCTAGATGGACCTTTGGTCTGACCCAGTATGGCCATTCTTAAGTTCTTATAAAAATTTTAGACACAGTGTTTCACTCACAGGGGCTTTTACACAGAATTCTGTCTAATTATTTTTAATTTGGAATGGTTTGCATATTCCATCTCCTCTCATAATGATTAATAAAAAGATAACATTCAAGTGGAAAAATTGTAAGAACAAAATGTCAAGAGCTATTATAGCTTTTGTAGCTAGGTAAGCACTAGTGTAATTAAACCCTACGCATCTTTCAAACTCAAAGTACACAGTTCAGTGGTTCTCTTTCAACTTCATCAGCATTCAAATACTGGGTTTCTTCTGTCTGAGCACCTCCCAAAACTGCATTAACTGAATTATGCCATTACAGGGTGAAACAATATATTTCCATTGGACATCTTGAATAAAACCTGGCTTAATGAATATTGAACATTTCTGTAAATCAACATAAGGCAGGTTGTTAAGAAGCCACTAAAATAAAGTGAACTTACCACACAGAGCCCACTACATTGATGAAGTTAAGTCCTGCAGGGTTTGCCATGACCTGGGTGGAGGTGGTTCCTGTAGTAATGGATGTTACCATGGTGGAAAGAGGAATGGTCATTACAGGCAATGCCTGGCTCAGAGACATTTGCTGCTGAGCAAACGGGGTTAACAAAGTGGGCTGAGGGGTGAAGCCTGAATCTTGGGGAGTAGGGGTGGCAGAAGGGGTAATAGGAGTTGAGCTCTGAGCGTCAGGAGGGTGTGGGGTCGATGAAGGGGTGTTGGTTGGAGTAGGAGTAGATGGTTTAGGAGTTCCAGACCCTGCTCATTGAGAAAAATAAAAAGTGCTAGTTTGTTATAAAAGGCCAGTCCTTTTGTAAAATAAGGTTAATGGAATCTTATTTAGCACTGACAATTTGTTCCAGTTTTTTAAAGCAGTAAACTGCAAGTGTTAATTTCTACACGACACAGGAGTGTTGCTGCACTCGCTCATTATTAAAGATGCAGTATATCACACAGATACCCCATTGCCATGCTTAACTCTTTAACCAAAACATAAATTTGTATCGTCCATTAAGCCCTTTTAAAATTTATAGTGCATTAAATCATGACTCTGTTGGAAATATTTTTAAGTCAATGCAGTACAATTTTTTGAGTGACCATTTTAACCCAGTTAATGGTTTTGGTTCTAAAATGTCAACTACATAGGCTGTATGTACTGTCTGTATAACAGCATCATGCTAAAACATATGAAAACAACAGATTCAACAAAGAACAGATAACAGCTTCAGTGATCAAATGGGGTCAAAGGTAACCATCTAAATTCTATCAAATAGATATCGATAACTGTATTTGCCAGATTTCAGTCAAATCACAAAAGAAAAAATAAAGTAAATGCTTTTTGCAGGAGATAATACTGCATCTTTAAAAGTTACTGTGTAATTCCTTCTGCTTAAATGTAGAATGTATAGATAAATTTGTTGTGAATGCAGTATGCACAGTTTAACAATAGAAAAAACAAAAAACAGAAAAAGTAAAAAAACCCAAAAGCTCTTGAGGTGTTCTCTTTTTTAGCTTTCATGTCCTGCAGAAAGAAAGGAAAGAAATGTGAATGTCCAAAAGCTGTGACCAGAGCTTTACTTACAGTAACAACTGTGTGCAGTAGATTTACATAATCCATACGAGCAACATAAAAAAGGTGTGAATAGAACTGTCAGAAAATTTACAAAATCTTTCTTATGTTTTTCTTTGTGCAAAACAAGAAGGCAGAAAAATTACACCTTTTGAGCTATCCAGAAGATTTTAAACTATTTAATGCAAAAAACATAGTATATCACTGTGCAGCATACGGAAATGTTCAGTGTGCAATTATTCATAAAAAAAAATGGAAAACTATAGCTGTGGTTTCTTTTGCTGTACAAATCTGTTCATGAAAGGCCTCAAGACGCATATTTTAAAAATTGTTTATGATCTATAATTACAATAATCCTGTCATTCTTAATTAAAAAAAATCAAACTCAGATGTCACTCATTGTAGAAAATTACATTTTAACACCTTACATTATGGTGCTATAATAATCATTATTACACGTTAGTAATCAGCAATGATTTGTAAAACAGTGTTGGAGTGTTTTAAAAAATCATCTCATAGTTTATTGTATCACCACCTTGGGACTGATCAGGTTATATACATACATAGAGATACAACTGTATCAGTTCCTATGACATTTAAAAAGAATCAGTTGCTTAAATTACGTAAATGCAAATTGGTCTCATATACTGTTATTTTTACACTGGAGGAAAGAACCACACTTTGGAATCTTATATTGTCACATTAGCTATCAGGCTTTTTAAAAAAAGAGAATCATACTGGTCGCATAAAATGTATTAAAACGTATACACAAAGGGTGCATACATATATATACAGAAAAACAAACACAATTACAGTAAACATAAAATACATACAGTCAACAAGAAACCTGCCTGAAGCTTTGCACAACTTATACAATTTAGAGTATACTGTACATTTAAGTTTCACTATTCCACTGGTTAAGTTTATCTCAATAAGCATTATGCAAAAGCCTAAGATTTAATGGAGAATTTAGTTCGTGACTCACTTTGTGAAGAGCTCGCAGGAGACATGGCAGCTGGAGAAAGCATGCTAACTTGACTAAGATCCATAGACTGTTTCCGAGAAAGACTGGGAGGCTTAGAAGGAGGAGGAGGAGTTGGGGATTTTAGGTGGCCACTTGACTGCTGTGGACTAAAAATATTACCTGAAAAAGCACAATTAACAGACGTTATGGTTCTGTGGAGGGATGTTAGAATATTTTCCATTATATACATCCTTGAACAATACTGTTTAATCAGAAAGCAGTAAGATCAGCTTTGAAAAACGCTCTCCATGACCTATAGAGGTAAAGGTTTTACATTATATTTAAAATTACATTAAGTAGTTAAACCTCACACTTCAAAATAAGGGAAACAGACAGGAGGAGGGAGACGATAAAGAGCTAAAAAGTATTTACCTGAAGAACTACTTCCTGAACTTGAAGGTAGTTTGATAGGAGGAGGTCGATGTTTTACACCTTTCCCCAATACTGAAGACTGCACGGACCCTGATAGACTCTCTGGCTGCTAAGAAGAAACAGAAATTCAAGATATATTAGCCCAATCTGAGATCACATCATACATGCTAGAAATTAGTAACTATTAAATGAAAGCATTTATATTAGCATTCTAAAGTAAAGCAATTTTCCGGAAGTTGTCTCCCTTTGTGGGAGACATTAGAAACACAATCTGTGACCCTTTTCAGATGCAGTTTTTGCCAGGAAAGGCCTCCAAACCGCTGGCAAAATTAAAATAAAACAAACAATGGGAATTATATTGCTTCATTCCCTATCCTGAATTCATTGTTAATGACATCCCAGGAGCAGAAGAATGACAGACATACTCTTGAGAGAAAGGAAAACTTGGTCTTACCGATAAATTTGTCTGTCAGTCCTGACCCACTCGGGATTCAGGGTACAGAATCAGAGCATGGGAACAGGAATATAAATACTTGGGTGAAATCCCTGCTCCACTGAAACTGACGGAAGTTTTGCGATGATTGCACCATTATATTTAGAATGAAGGTGTTCTGCTTTTTGTTTTTACCAATTACAAATTACAAACAGAATTTTTTTAAGATGAATTAATAAAGTTCAAGTATTGCCTTAAAGCTATTCAAATGTGTAGTCCTGAATTACAAATGGCAGGCTACCTAGAAGTTGGCCGTAATTGCCTCTAGATCCATGCAACTACCAGTTCAGATTGTCAGACAATCTGTTTCAGGGAAAACAAATTTAAAGGTAAAGGCCAAATATTTAATTTACATGCCTGGAGTATAAATTCAGAATAATAGTAGTATTATAAACATAGTGTCAAGTATCAGAGGGGTAGCCGTGTTAGTCTGGATCTGTAAAAGCAGCAAAGAATCCTGTGGCACCTTACAGACTAAAAGACGTTTTGCAGCATGAGCTTTGGTGGGTGAATACCCACTTCGTCAGATGCATCTGACGAAGTGGGTATTCACCCACGAAAGTTCATGCTCCAAAACGTCTGTTAGTCTATAAGACGCCACAGGATTCTTTGCTGCCTATAAACATAGTGTCTATGCTTTCAGGTTCAGGCAGATGACAAAACACACAGAAGACAATATCAGATATACAACTTCAAAAACTCAATTTATTATTTGCATATTTATTTTTCTTATTCTTAATAAAATTAGTGCTTGATATTCTCCCTCCCTGTCAAAGGAGCCAAAAGACTGTGACAGAGGAAATTAAGTCAGCCTTCTTCAGTGCCCTAGAAAAAACACCTAAATTAACTTTAACTATAAAATTAACCACATCACTACAAAAAGTTAGAAGAGTAATTTCAAAATTTTTCTGAGCTGAATTATGGTTCCTTTGAAGTTCTTTTCAAGTTGGGCACAAATGCTAAGAGCTGATGCTTAGCTCTCTGTATTTTACAAAGTATATAATTGTGTGGCCTTTAATGGCTCTGAAAAGCAAATAGACACCATTCTCCTTTTATGCGCTTCTATTTTTTCTTTAAAAATCCTTTAAGTGCCTGTTGATGATAATCCTAAAGACTTAGTTTTTATTTTTATTTTTTCAAACTCTTTTCTTCACTACTCAAGATAACTGCTTTACCATCCATAGAGGATTAGATAGTCAAAAAAGAAGGTGATCTGTTGCTTCCTTGCTATGACTCTGCTGACTCCGGCAGAACTTAGTTCATGGCTAACAAACTGGACAGCTTTATTTATCTATTTAAAAAGAAGGGATACCATAGGAGAGAACATAGATAGACAGGAGGAAAGGACCAGCAAAGCAGCAAATGCTAGCTGAGGTAAAAAAAGAACTACAGTAGTGGGATCAATCTAAAATGCTCAGCAGAGATAACAAAACACGTGGCCTGATGGATCCATCAGCATCAAACTTTCAGCTATGGGAACTCCTGTCAGACATGCACAGAGGAATACACCCCAAGAGCACGTATCCCTTAGAACAGGGGTAGGCAACCTATGGGACGTGTGCCAAAGGTAGCACGCGAGCAGATTTTCAGTGGCACTCACACTGCCCGGGTCCTAGCCAGCAGTCCAGGGGGCTCTACATTTTAATTTAATTTTAAATGAAGCTTCTTAAACATTTTAAAAATCTTATTTACTTTACATACAAAAATAGTTTAGTTATATATTATAGACTTCTAGAAAGAGATCTTCTAAAAACGTTAAAATGTTATTATTGGCACATGAAACCTTAAATTAGAGTGAATTAATAGACTCGGCACATCACTTCTGAAAGGTTGCCGACCCCTGCCTTAGAAGGATGTTGTCATTTTGAAATCTAATAAAAAAACTCCAAACCATTTTTATGAAGAGTTAACAGTTCAGGCACTACGCCTGTCTCCAAGTTCCCTTTAAAAATGCTTTTCTCTGCTCTGCTGCTGTATGAAAGACCTAGATAAACTCAAAAAATGGACTATAGCAAATCACTGAAACTGACTATACATAGCATTATCAAAGACATTAAAAAAAAATCTCAGAAAAACATTTTTCTCTAATCTCTTCCATTACAGACTTGTAATTACAGTAGGTTTAAAAACTTCAGACAGATGTTTGTTCTTTGAGACCCTTTAGGGAACTATAATTATTCAATAAGCAATTGTAAATGTAAGGAAGAAACATTGAGCAAACTCACTTCCATTTCCTTCCCTGGAGAAAGATGACTTAGGTTGACAGATCCACCTGAATTATGAACCATCTTCACTGGACATTTAGCTTCACTTTGAACTAGTTCCTGGTATTGGTTCACTACCCTGAAATACACCACTAAGGACTTCAGCACAGGATTTGAAAAAGCATTAACAATTTTGCACTATTTTTAACATTATACTCTTTGTTCGAGATGTAGATTAACTTTATTATATTTTAAATTTTCTTTGCCTACTTACTACTGTTTCACTATTCTGAAATGTAAACTGCAAGCACTTAGATAAAATGGTTTGAATTGTGATTCAGTTTTACTTTAAACTTCAGTAAACTGATCTGCAACATAACAACGTTGTATAGAAATATAAACTCCCTTACAGAGACAGCTGATACCACAATATTTTAATTTTTTCTATCAGTCTGAAGAATAAAATATCCACTTGTGTGGAGCAGTGCTTCTCAACCAGTGGGTTGTGATCCCCAGTGAGGTCACCAAAGGCAATCAGGGCTGTTGCGAGCCACTGAAAATCCCATTACACTCGAAAGCAAAGAAAATCTCTCCCCAGTACTGCCATGACACCCTTACCCCTCAAGGTCAAGTATTCAGTCAGTCTCTTGAAACACAAATAAAGTATATAGGCTTATCATTGTTACATTTTTCACTCCTACTTTTATAATAAATGCAAAGGGATTGTGAAATTTTTTGACTTTGAATTAGGGGTTACCAACCTGAAAAGGTTAAGAAACATCGGTCTGGAGAAATCCACTGAGTATGGGAGAAGTCTACTTTATGTTTTATAATGAACCACAGCAGACAACCGTAAACCTTCTATAGCTAAAATATATTGGGGGGAGGGGGAGGAAATAGTTTTCTTCTTGCTCTAGGAGTGACAGAATACTTATCACAATGCTAAATCAGTATTGCTTGAATAAAAAATATTCAACTGATTTCTAGAAGTTTGACACTACAGTTAAAGTTCAAAAGAACCACTCTCTTTAAAGCTATACTTGATAGCAAATTTACTTGTACAAAGTCTCAGGGCCAAATTCTCTCACCAGGCTACCTCTGATGGGTTCATCCAAAGGCATAGTATGGTCCAGAATTTAACAGAAAAATGAGACAAGGTGTGTGGAGTTACTCTCTTTCCCCCACCCTTCCCACAAATGTAAAGTGCAAGAGGTGCGACATTTTTAGTCTTGTTGCAGATCTTGACTGTTTCTATTCAATATCCATGTCACATGCCATTACCTCCATGGTAAAGAAAGTAAGGTACATTAGGGCTGAAAGGGATAAACTCGGGTTGTAAAAAAAGAAAGATATGAACTACTTACCTTTCAGCATCAGTCTTGGAACCAATAAGGAACCTAAATGTAAAACATAAAACAATGTAGTTATTATTTTTGGAATTCAAGAGTTTTCCTCAAAGATCACAACTCTGAAAAACAGCAAAGAAACCACCCACTTTTGGAACAGGACTCTCTGCTGCCGGCTAATTGACGAGAACAGTTAACACTTAAGTTTTACTTGGTGGGCTGGAGACTTCTGAAAGTATAAAACACTTAACCCTGCTTCATAATCACTAATACAATATATTTAGAGGGACACAATTAAGGTTGACAAGGATTTTGGGGTTTTACTGTGATAACATCTCTTTAAGAGTGAATCTACCCCAGGGGTAGGCAACCTATGGCATGTGTGCCAAAGGCGGCACGCAAGCTTATCTTCAGTGGCACTCACACTGCTCGGTCCTGGTCACCCATCTGGGGGGCTCTGCATTTTAATTTTAAATGAAGCTTCTCAAACATTTTAAAAACCTTGTTTACTTTATATACAACAATAGTTTAGTTGTATATTACAGACTTATAGAAAGAGACCTTCTAAAAACATTAAAATGCATTACAGGCATGCAAAACCTTAAATTAGAGTTAATAAATGAAGACTCGGCACACCACTTCTGAAAGGTTACTGACCCCTGATCTACACCAGTGTAAAATACAAATAATACCAGTTTTATATACCTAAAAACAGGAAGTGGCAGTTTGCTATAGATTCTATGCTGTTAAAAGTAGCATTCCATATTGTTTGTATTAAGCATTCCATATTGTTTGTATTAAGCATTCCATATTGTATGGCATTATACATTTGGTTTACCATTTAGTAAACAAATGTAACAATTTGCTCATATAAGGAAAAAATGTAAGAGCTCCAGCAATTAGCTATTCATATTGCTAAGAAAGAAGGATTCAGTTTGAAGTAAATATATTTTAAAAATAGAACAAGAAATCTGTTTCACTAATATAATTTTAATGTAATACCCATAACCCTTAAGGGAAGTTTCTGGTCCAATTCAGACCAATTTAGGCAATTAGCATGGGAATTATAATCAATATAAATCAAGGATTACAGATCTTCCAGGTTTTTCCCAGTAATCTACTATTTTTTCTCTCTTTGTACAGTTCTTCTGGGAAATATGACCAATCTATTGCTTCTTCTGGCTCACGCAGATTCAAGGTGTGGAGAGGATTTTAGACGCAGTGAGAGTGTGATTTTGGTGTATGTCAAGAAACACCAAAGCACTAAAATGTTAAAGGAAATATTTAGTTTTCCTGATTTCTCTCATTATTCCAATCATGCTTTATCACAAGATGTAGCTCTAAATAAAATATTTCTTGTTTGTTATTCGTGTTCACTTTTTACTGAAAAATGTATTTTATTACATTCAGATTAGACATTTTCAATGAGAATTGTTAGGGTTACTTTAGAATTATTCATGTTGTTTCCATGGATTCAAAAAGCAAACTACTTTACAGGAAAATAAGGGGACTACATTTTTTGCATCCCTGACTTTTGAGGCTGGAATTTTCAAATGGAGCCAAAGATACTTAGGGAACCAAATCCAAATAAGTTCTTAATATTGTGCATCAAACTGGTATTTTCAAAGGAGCCAATTTCAATCAAAAACTTCCGTAGGTGCCTTTGAAAATTCCAGTTCCAGTGCACAATCTTCAGTGACTTTTTAAGATTAGCATAGAGCTCTATAAAATAAACAGGCATAGATGGAGACAAGGGTTAAAAATAACTAAAACTTGGCAGTATGAAATGGTTCAAATTAAAAAGCAAGAGAGAAGGATTAAACACTAGGTAACAATACAAAATAGTAGCACTTAAAAAAACCTGATCATGCTAGCTGCTTTGTGCAAGTGGGCAGACCCTTACATCCCACTGAAATCAATGGAAGTCTGTGCAGG
This sequence comes from Gopherus flavomarginatus, assembly GCF_025201925.1. Classification (NCBI taxonomy): domain Eukaryota; kingdom Metazoa; phylum Chordata; order Testudines; family Testudinidae; genus Gopherus; species Gopherus flavomarginatus. Next base: position 319,986,403 of record NC_066617.1, on the reverse strand, counting down.
TGCAGGGGTGAAGTATCCAGAGCACCTTGCAAGATTGGAGCCTAAAATAAGAACTAACAACGGGCAGGTAAAGAGACCATTGCAGCCAGCTATATATAGTCAATATATTTTAAAACAAAATTATTAACATATGTACCAGTCATCATCCTTGTTCATGTAGACTGTAGACTCTTTGGATAAAGGACTGTGTCCCTTCCTATATGTTTGTACAGTGTCAGACACATTTTCAGCACTACCACAATGTAAGTACTGAAAATAGGAACACCACTGGAAATGTGTCATGGAAATGTCTTCAACTGTCCCTCCAAATTGAGATTTTGTTCCAATATAACTTTAATGTGGGAAGATATGAGATTCTTGTGGTTGTATCTGAATTTGTTCATTACATAATTTACTACTTTTCTTTTTAAGATGACATTGGCACATGTGGGTTAGATATTTTTAAATTTCTGAAATGAAATCCTTAAAACACACATTTTTAGTTTTCTAGTGTAATTAAGTACACATTTGTCAGTATGATCTAAGCAGGTAAATTCATCTGGTTTTTCCTCAATTATCATAATATAAACCTTTTTAAATATACACGCTACTTACTGTGATGGAGTTACTGGGCTATCATTCTCCTCACTGCCTTTGAACGTCTGTATTTTACCATAGTACAGCGGATTACCAAGGGACTGAAAAATGGTCAGTTTTGTTTTCTGAAGTTGATTACCAACTTCACATTCAAACACATAATCATCTCTTATCTCCTAAAAGACAGAACGACATTATACGTAGAATCTTTTCAAAAACCAGTCAACTGAAAGGCTGATCAATATATGTCAGAAGTCCACAAAATACAAATTGCAAGTAACACAATCTAGTAGTCCCTAAATGTCACTTTGCTCAGCAGGAATGGAAAATGATTTCCAGAAGAAATTCTCTAACTAATAGAATAGGATGGGAGAGATAAACAAGTTACTTAAAAAACAAGAAATACAGAGAACCCATATCTATTTATGATAAATACTGAAAGTGCAGACAGAAGAAACACATCTAAAAGCAGACACACAGGGTGGGTGAGGGAATATCTTTTATTGGACCAACTGTAAATGGTATTATCTCACCCACCTTGTCTCTCTGATATCTAGGGGCCAAAACAGCTACAACACTGCAAATACACAATACAGAACAATGGTTGAATAGGATGCCATAGGGATGAAAATTAGTACTACAAGAAAAGCATACTGCCAAGATGGTAGATTTTGGTAACATAAAGTAACCTGCAAGGACAAAGAGATGGATGCTGAAGATAAAGAGCGCACAGTATGTTGGCGGTTCCATTATGAAGAATCCATCAACTGATTTCTAATTAACTTAAGCATTTTCTTGTGTATTGGATCATGCAATTTGCAGCTGATCTATAGGTTTCACTGGGACAGTGAAGGAAAAAAACCTGTAGAGCATTCTGCCTAAAATAGCCCTATGTGTTAACGTGCTACAGGGGTTAGACTAGATGACCCTTGTGGTCCCTTCTAACTGTATGGTTCTATGACCTCCCTTCCAGAATCCACTGCAAGAGTTATTACTGTAAAGGCAGCTCTCCTGACTCACCCATTACATGAGGATTAGAAACAAAACAAAGGTGTATTGAAAGCAAGAAACACTGCTTCCTGTAAATTATTACATTTTTGTTACTACAGTAGTGGCAGCAGATTCCCAGTGTCCTGCTATTATACAGAGAAATTACAGTACTTTGGCTAGCTGATTATTGCCATGTGGGTAGGCAGTGCTGGCAAAGCCAAAATTCCATTGCATCATACTCACACTACAAAACTGAGGTGAAGGACTGGAATTTAAGAGTAAATTATTTTTTACTATTTTGTGTGCCAATGAGTAATAAATTATAGTTATTCTTTTAGCTTGATAATCACCCCAATGCACCGATGTGCGAAATTACACTTCCCCATGACAATTTCCCTTCCAAATTTTTATAGAGATTGTAGAAAAAAAATGTTCTTTATGATCTCATTTACATTTTGTTGACAGAAGCAGCATCTTAACTAGGGGGAGAAAAGGTTGGCCAGAAGTCTAAATTACTCACATGTGCTGGCCAGACAGTAGGTTGAGAGTCATCAGGTTTGACAGACTTTTCCACTTTGGCATATTTTTCCACCTTAAAAGCAAAAGCAGATATCAGAATATAATGCATTTGAAACAAGTGTAGAGAAGAGACTTAATGATTTCATACTTCTGTTACTTTGCTCTAATGCTTTCATTGAGGAATTCTCATAATCTTTAAATAGATTTAGCAGAGCTTTATTTAGCTGTGAAAAATCTATTGCCTAAGAGTGTGGCTCACATTGTGGGATGAGTGCGGGATCCCATCACATTGAGAGTGAAGCAACTGCATTCTAGCAGCTGCTCCCAAAGGCACTGTGCCCAAGCTCAGCACAATGTCCCAAAGACGGCCATCACTGCTCACTGCTTTACCATTTATCTTCCTGCTTGATATATAAAATGGTGAATAAGTGAAATTTTTACTGACCCAAATGTGATTAGAAACAATTGAACTCACATCAACTTCAGAAGGTGCAGTCAAGTAGCAAGGGTTCTGTTTCCACATATCTACACACTGAGAGGTAGGGAAAAAGTACAATATAATGTGAGCATCTGTATTCTAATGGTTAACGATAAATAAATGAATAATAATGTTCCGCATTCTAACTTGCAATGTACTTACATTCCCAGCTTTAGAAATTTTGAGGTCATACTGCTGGGCTCCTTTCCTTTCCTTTCTTTTCTGTAAGTAGTCAAGTATTCTGAGCTGAGGTGGAGTTGGATAATGTGCCACATCCTGCTGCCGATTCGGAGATGACCTGGAATATCTCTTGAAACACCTATGGTATATTGAGAAATGTGCGTGTAAAACAACAGGACTGAAACATGCTACCCCATGTGTGCTAATACACACAGGAAACGGCCAGTCACATTGCAACGAAAAGATGTGCTGTGCAACATGCTTTTTAAATGGTCATCTTTTATGTTGTTGCATAACACATAATTGTGATCCATCTACTTTTAAACATGTTATTGTTCTTATGAGCAATATTTGTGGCAAATATTCTTGGAATAAAAATTAGGATGGAAGAATTTTGTGAATTTTGGCAACAGTTAAAATATTACAAAAAACGTATTAAAAACTGAATATTGTTCAATTTATTTCATCTTGCCAAACCTTTGTGCAAAACCTACAAAAAGTTAAAATTACATTAAAAAATATGACAGTGCTCCCATCCTCTCCAGCACAGACAGGATCCTTAACTATGTTAGTATTATACCATACACTTGTAGTTATGAAGGCTACTAATGACAATCATACTGAAGCTAGCATATGAATTTATATAGCTAATCTTTGCACACTTGAGAACATAATATCCATTTTGACACCTACTTTGTAATTCTAGCAGATTATTTACATATTTCATATATTACTGAGCATACATATATATATTTCTTAGTAAAATAACAGTGAACCATATCAGGCTACTGTAAAATAGTTGTGAACACAACCATACTCAGAAATGAAGCTATTCTAACAGATTGTACAGTAGTTTGGCACCACACTGCTCTTAAAACCATTCAGACGCTAATCCTCCAAACAATTATACACATGCTTAAATTTAAGCACATGAACAATTCCACTGGTTGTTTAAAATTAAGCTTGTGCATAAATGTTTACAGGATCAAGACCTTCTGCATGACACTGACGCTCTAAGTTTCTTGAACCATTTAAGCAATAGAAAATCACATTAATTTTGCTGGATTTTAATCTGTTATATAGTTGAATATTTTTTTCTAATTTATAAATTAAAGTCAGGTCATGAAAATAAGATCTCATGTTTATAGAATAAAACCTGTGAAATATTATCCTGGTGAACCACAGTCTTTGATTCATCTTTTGGCAAACAAGTGCAGGGAAGGTTTAAGATGAAACATTTTTAACATCATATACTCATATTTAACATTGTTCACAGCTGCTGTCTGCCTCAGCTCACATTTTGATTATAAGCCATGGCAAAAATATGTATTGCTCTCTTATGGAGCAATACAATTTGGTATTAATTCAGTATGGCGTTGTAAGAAAATAATCCATGTGCATATATTACATATATACACATTACATATACATTTAATATATTACCAGCTGCAATATAGTATAATCCATGACTTACTAGGCCTGAGAGCATTTCCTATTTGGAAGAGATTGCAAAAGCTTTACACAGAACAAGTACTTAATAAGATTCAGATTACAAGTAATAACTGACACGGTTAAAAGACAAACTTTTGACTTTCCCTAAAAACATTTTTTCCAAGGGTCCTTCTTAAAATGTTAATGTATTAGAAGTAAAACAACAATTTCCAAAGAGTTTCAAAGTTTGTTTAATTTAAATGAATTTTATTATGGTTATGAACAAACAACATGTTAGTGCATGATTTTTCTTATTTTTTCTATAAAGTAATCTGTACAATTCTAAACAGGTTAATATATGTCCTGACATATCACAGATTAATTATTACCGTTTCATTGGGCGAGTGTTCATCTTCTGTTTGTTATAGAGGAGTCTGTTTGTTGTGCAGGTTACTGCTACTGAAGGATCAAGACACAAAGGCTCGGCTGTAGCTAAAATAAGCTGGCTCTCAAGTAGAAGTTTGTCTTCCTATAATGTATGTAAATTTTAATAATGTAAAAAAACCTGGAAGTTTTGTACATCTATATAGACTTTTATTTCATGCTAATCATCATGGTATCTGACTGTGTGTATACATATGCACACATGCACGCACAATTTGATAACTTTGTTTTGGATTGTTAACCCAGGAAAATATAATATTTATTGCTTAGGAATCATTGAATCATTATGCTCTTTTGTAGGTTGAGGAACTCTAGATTTTTTTATAGCATAAAAAGATAATACCGAAAAGACACACACACACACACACACACACACACACTACAAGAAATAAGCAAATCAGTAGCCTGTCAATGATATATCTTGATGAGGTGGCAGAGTTTTATTTTATCACAATTGATATATATGAGACAACAGATACTGGGTGTGGCAAAGACCTTGAATATGTCTGTGCTTCTCAGCAGATGTACTTTGCCACTAGTAACTTATGATGTATTAAACCAACTAGAATTGCATAATCCCAGTCAGTTTCACTCTGCTATCAGTACCAGTGGGGAAGTGCTTCTACACAAGAGAGTATTATAGTGCTATAGAGTCCTTCTTCCGATGCCAACCTGAGCCTACATGATAAAGATGATGGAGGGTGAGGAGGGTAGAGTAGTTAGACTATCCTATATAATCAAAAATTAAGTGCTGAGCATCTATTGTCTTCTGTGGGAGTTGAGGGTGCTCAGCATCTCGCAAGATCATGTGCTAGTGAGTTAATTTGGCATGTCTCTGTATCATCAAACAGACTCTCAATCACCCTAAAACAATCCAGGGTCTGTACAATGTCAGTTTAATATATTTTGCAAAACTGATTTGTTCCATCTTTTATATCATTGTAAGATTTAAATTTACAAGGAAACTCACCTGTGTCCATTTGTGGTTGTCGCTTGTTATAGAATGCACATCACAAATTAAAGTCTGCAAAAATAGGCAAATTTTTGGTTACTTTTCAAATACATACAATAATATAACTGTAATATATTTGTATATAAATTATATAAAATATTTAAAAGTGATGGCTAATTTCTATTATAACATTTATCTTAAAGAGTGAGGAAAAGGAGTTCCCACTCAGGGTAGTTTAAACCATTTAATTTGATGTACTTCTTACCTGCATTGTTGGACGCAGAAGAACATGTTTGCTTTGGTATGTTGGAGATTTCATATTACCAGACTGCCTGTAGTCACGTATTTCTGCTATGACACACCCACAATGAAAAATATTAACCTGTTTGAAACAAACAAAAATATTTCTGTAAATATATATATTATAGAATTGTCTCAGGACTCACCATTGTAACTGATTCTTTTGGCCACTCATGCAATGCTCTTATAGCTAATTGTGAATGCCTCCTATGTTTTCACTCTGCAGATATATATACTCCATCCAGACATAAAACCAAATTCATCCCCAGCACAGGATGATGTCATTTCTGCTGAGGTCAGTGGGAGTTGTACAGTTGCTTCCGCTTGCGTAATATGGTCCTTGTTTCTGTGCTTATTATTACTATAGCTAAACCAATAAAAAGTTCTAAACCACTAGTCATAGTCAAGTGTAGTGATTTTTAGTACACACCCAGACAGGTCCAACACTCAACCTCCAAAAGAGCATATTAAGATTAAGACAGAAAACTTGACTACCTACATTTATGAAATTCCAATCTCAAACATTTCACTAAAGAGCACTTTTCTGGTGCATAACAGCCATAGCAGTTTGTCATGTTAGACTAAACCATGGCAAAAACACAAAATGTGCATGAATTTATTTGTTTTGGATTCTAACAAGATATTTTATTTTGGACACTAAAAGAATTATGACCCTGATGCTTCAAACAGCTCATTGCAGGTGCACAGAACTCCCCCGCGAGGGTGCCCTTCATCTGACCGAGAGACTGATTAAAAGAATAACCCTTCATTGTAAAAACTTTCTTACCTGAGATTTTTCTAAAAGGTCAACCAAAATAGGTGGCAGCTCCTCTGCATCCAAATATTCAAGGAGTTCACCTTCCTCATAAGGCATTCGAATGGTCTCAGAATCTGAATTCAAAAAAAGAATGCAATGCCTTATCTATTTTTTCCCACTACAGCTTCAAAAGTAAAATGCTAATTATAAGCATGTTAAAAAGAAAAAGTGGGGCTGTTGAGAACTATCCCAAATCCCAATTTTCTTTGCATAATATCCATTATTATGCTTTTGACTGTATTTCCAAGCCATTTAATATTGGCTTTATCCTGCTCTCCTTGCAGTAAATGGCAAAACTCTTATTTATCTCTGTAAGAGCAGAATTTGGCCCAAAAATAAGTTCTCTGTAAACCTAAACTATAGGAAGACAGGAAATCTGTCTCTTTCAGTATCAGCAAGTAGAACTAATTCAGCAATAAATGACAGAAAGGATTAAAAGACAAGCAAACTAATGCAAACAACCCTAAAGCATTCATCCCTGATCCTGCAAACACTTATGCACGTGCTTAACTTCAAGCACATAAGTAATCCCATTGGCTTCAATGATACTACTCACATACTGAAAGTTAAGTATGCACATAAAGGTTTGCAGAATCAAGGGCCACATGTTTCAACAATAACACAATCCTTATACAGACAAACTAAATTTTCTGTTTCTCATAGGAAGTGCAGAAAGCTGCTTTCCAAATCTGTCTCACCTGATATTTGCCTTGAACTGTGTGACACAAACAACACAAAGTCTTAAAGAAATTGCTAATTTATTTTTTAAGAAATCACTTAGGAATTGTCTATTATTTTATTGTATTTTATGGTAGAAATTTGTATTTAAATATCTTGTTTTCCCAAAGGGTGCACTAGAATATGATTAATATTCTTAAGTTCCTGTTCCTGGCTAAAAGGTACAAAATAGCTTTAATTAGGCCTACATTTTCAGAAGTGACTAGTGATTTTGGGTACCTCAGTTTCTGAGTGCTCAACTTGATAAAACTTAAAAGAGCTTGATTGTCATGAAATGCTGAGAGCCAGCCCTTTGAAAATCAGGACATTTTAGGTGTCTCAAATTGGGCACATAAAATCACTAGTCACTTTTGAAAACGTTCCTCCTTAATTATAAGCACAGTGGGTAGTACCACCTACAATTAAGGTTACCTGACATCTCCCATTTTCAGACACTTTTTTTAAAGCTGCTTATAATTTTACCAAATTTAACAACGTGGGCTGAAATTTCCTATGTTTTGTGTCTGCCTAAGGCTGAATTTTCCTAGAAAGTTTTTTTTAAAAAATGGCTCACTGAGATTAGGGGAAAATGAAATTAGAGAAAAAATTGTTGTTTTGCCCAAATTAAAAAAAAATCTTACAACTGTTTCACTGAGAATCTCTAGTGCCTCTGTGCTTTGAAGCAGGGACTTGAAATTTGGCTGGGGCATTTCTTTTTGCTGTTCCCCTGGAAAAGTTCCCAAATTTGGCCAAGTTATAAAACTTAGAAAAAAATTTCAGTTCACACATACTCAGTAGAATTTGGCAGCTAAATGCTCTGAAGAGTCCATTTTGACTGGGCATGTTCCAGCCCAGGGCTACGTGGGCTGAGAAGATCTTCCCTTGCCATTGCTGCACCCAGCTGCTGTGGGCCATTGTAGCACCCAGCACAGAACAGAGAGCAGGACAACTGCCTTTCCAGTGCCCCCAATGCTCGCCCAGCCGGCATTCAGGGAGCATGTAGGAAACAACTTAACTTGAGTGCAGAGGGGAATAAATTGAACCTGAGTGTGGAGGAGTAGTGGAAGGACTAGATTGGGACAAGCAGACCACGGAAAGAAGGAAGATTAGGATGAGGAGCACAGAGAGGGAAGTGCCTGAGACTGGATGAGGAGCTTGGGGCAGCAGAGACTGGGACTGCCTGGGCAAGGGACCTTGGAGAAGACTAGGACTTGAATAGAGAGACCTGGGTCTGGCTAGGCAGAGAGACTTGGAAAGACTGGGACAGGAAGATTGGCAGGGGATGAAGGACTGGGATAGGCTGGATTTAAGTAGCAGAGGCCACACATCCTTGAAAAGAGATGTTTTTGTCTCTGGATAAATAAATGTTATATACAGAAATAAGGACTATGCAGAGGGCTAGAGCGTGCTAATTTAGAGTTTATTCCTATGCTCATGTGAGCATCATCCATGATCAGGTGCTTGGACATTTTTAGTTAAAGAACAGAATTGTATAGAAGATTGCTTTAGAACAGCAACAAACACCAAACGCAAGCAGCCAGCATGGCTCATACTGACTAATTAGCACTAATAAAGCACTTTAAAGATGAAAATAGTTAAGCAGCAGGAATATTACCTGATCCATTTTTTCCCCTGAGCATCAGCGAATAACCCTCATTCCCTGGATAGAGGTTCACTACCAGACATGACAACGTCTCCTGCATAACCAGCTTCTCAAGTAAGTTCACATTTCGCCTCAGCTTCTGCTTTAAAAGTAAAGTGTGCTCATGAAAATAATCAATACAATCAAGTAAATAATAATATGACATTGCTAACCAAAATAAATAAATAAACCAAAAGGTGAAATTACTAGAGAACGCTGAACATAGTCTACCTCAGTGTCAAAGTATAGATTTAAAGAAGCCCGGTATTAAAACACACAGTAGGGTACATTCATGAAGTAAAATAATGCAAACTGCATACCTTAAAATGAAAATATTTGAGAAAAATCACTCGGTTGGGTCTTTTTAATCCTTTTCACTCCTAGGTCCACAGTTAATATGGTTATAATCTAAGAATAACCCCTATGCTATAACCCCATAAAACCTACTCTGTACATTTATTTTATAAATTGTAAATTTAACCAACTGGCACTTTTTGACCAAAGAACAAACAGGCCTTCAGAAATCCTAAACAGCAAAAGTTTCCTTCAAGATTTACAGTATGACTGTAGAATCTGGAAGCTTTTCTAGCTGCATTGCCTTGCTTAAATTTGCTGAAATCTGGGTCAAGTGCCACATTAACTTTTCACTATTATTTGTAAGGAGGTTCTTATTCACTAACAGTTTTAGATATGAATGACCTATTTCCCCCTCTTCCTCGCCCCATGCCCACTACACTTTCAGCTATTCAAAGTTCTTGGCAAGAAAAGAGCATTAATTTTGTAAGCCTGAGATTTCGCTTTTTCTTCTTCTATCTTCATTTTATGGTTGCAGGCTAAGGTTGAGCAGAGGTGCTGCTTAAATGAAATGCATCATGAGTCAGACCGAGGGAATAAACAAACATTTCACAACCATTGTCTTCTCCTACAAGGACCCAACACATAAGATGTGGGAGGACTGGGGGGGAAAAACATCAATGTGCTTCCACTTTTTCTAGGAGAAATATTTCTGAGGAGAAAGGGACAACAATTGAGGAAGGAGTGTTGCTGCTAAGCCAAGAGGCTATTTTAACAAGACTGCAGGAAGAATGGGGGGAAAACTGGGGATCTCTCCCTGCCTAGCCCTGGGCTGACTGCCAGGAGCCTTTCCCATGCATCTCAAACTCATAAATGGTGGCAACAACTGCATGTTCCCTATCTAATACACTGGAGAGAGACATGAAGGCAACAGCAGAGGAACAGATGAAACAGCATAGTGCTTCTGCTGCATGGAAAAGAGACAGGGAAGAAACCAGCTCCTGCCAGCCGTGCAAGGGGCTAGGCTGCTCAAGAGATCAGACTCTTCTCCTCTGGCACTGGAGATATAACCTGCTAGCAATGCAAACCTTTCCATCTACCAGACTCACATCACACCCCAGCTCCAAGTAGAAACAGCAGATTGCACATATATTGCTTCCACAGAAGCTCAGTGCTTACAGAATTGGGGATGAGGCTGCTATGCCTTCAGCTGAGTTGAGTGCCTAAGAATGATGTAGGAGCACAAGAACTGTCCTACTGAAGCAACGAAATGGCACACTTAGTTTGTGTGCTTGAGAGGAAGAAGTAACAGATCCCCAGTCTCAATCCAACCCATTCACCTAGCTCAAGCAATGTTTTCCTTATGTGTAGTGCTTTGTTTAAAAAACAAATAAACAAACAAACAAAAACCTTCCCACAATCACCAGAATGGCTATACTGGGTCAGGCCTATGGTCAGTGTAACCTAGTATCCTGTCCCTGACAGCGGATCAGCCTAGGATGCTTCCTTTTGGGAGGAATTCTTATCAAATGTTGATCTTGTTTTCAAGAAAAGGTGTTTTCAGTATTGGATAATTATGTTCCTTTCATTCTTGGTAATAGTATAGCTCAAGATTTCCAGTCACATGATAAGGCATTTTAACTTGAGAGCACTCAAATTCTGCAGGACTAAACTCAGGAATGAGCTCTTTGCTGTTTTTTAACAGAGATCAACAGGAAATGAATTGGATTTTATAATACTCAATACCATATAGTCTTTTATATATTGTCACAATGATCTAAAGCACTCCAAGTATAAACAAGATCTCCATCTCTGTGTTAAGGGAACATAATGCATTTTCTATTTCTGTTCTGGAGTGTAAATACCATGCAGCAGTGACTCAGTTCATCTAGTGAAAAGCACTATTTTATGCTAAAAATGGGCAAGTGAATAACTTCATCAACAGACCTCTTCTAACAGAATTACTAAATGCAGGCAGAATAATTCACTTCAGAAGTGTATCTAAGTGTCCCATTAATAATGGAAAAAAGGATCTATATTTTTAAGGGAGGGAGTTGTCCCCTAATAAATAAGTACAATTATAATGGTAATTCCATTGTAAATCTAATTTAATTCACCTAATCACATGCAATTGTATGTGAATGACAAATTAATTTTATTTTTTCCAAATATATTCCTGCCAGTAAGTAGTTGTTCAGTTACATTTTCCTATAGTTTTTGGCCCTCTGAGGCTAAAATAAGAAGATATTTTTGACATCAGGGTCAGATTATCCATTCTGGCTTGAACTAAATAGTTCACTTTTGAACTTTTGAAGCCTAAAGGGAGTTTGCAATATGAATTGACGCTTGTAAGTACAAGATTTCAGAATCAGTTCCAGTAAAAACATCAATTTCTCCATTGAGCTGGCTGCTAGGAGTGCTGGCTCAGGACTGGTCCTAGTGGGCCCGCTGGCTGCTGCTAAAATATATGTGCCAGATCTGGGGGTGATAGGGCCTTTTGTTTTCTCCTGCCTACCTCTACTTGGCACCCAGCAAGAGTAGAGAGCAAGAGCTTCATTATGTTTGGTCCAAGTGTGAGGGGCTACTTACAGAAGCAAACAAGAGGTAGAGAGCTGCTTCTTTTCCCTCCCCTGTCTTTTGGTGGGGCCCAATAACTACTCCATACTATAAAGGATAGCTATCCTTTTTCTTTCTCAAACAAGATCTAGGAGAAGTGGTGTTTATTTTTCCTATCCCTGTATTTTGGTATGTCTGTATTTCTCCTATCCCTGCCTAACAGTAAAACATTCAGTCTAGTATTTTATTAGCCCATCATTTGGAGACAAATAAGATTAATTCCAAGATTGTTACTGTCCTTTTCCTGGACTCATACATAATTTAAATTTACACAGTCAAAGTTTATCTTTATGATGGGTCATCTCTCAACATGGCTAAAGTGAATGTTTCTGAAAAGCTGCTCTCGCTGCTTATCAGGTGTCGGGTTATTTGGTAGTACGCACATATGGAAAAATGCTGCTGCCATCCCTCTGAGGTCACGTTTCATTTTTTTCCTGGGCTGATAGTCACAGCTTTAAAGAGTTCAATTGGTACAATTACCATAACTAGAGGCTATTTCTGAAACACAAGGCTACTGCTTCAGCTTCAGACCAAACACAGGCAAACTCCATCATGAACATTTTAGATTCAGTAACGGGCCTAAAAAATCCTCTCTCTCTCTCTTTCAGTTTATCACATTTAGAAGAATCCTTATATAAAACCCAGCAAACTTATATCTGATTCTATTGGCAACAGAAATTAATGGCGGAAGATCTGCCCTGAATAGATGTGAAGTTATGTCATCCTCCGGACATACCACAATTTTAGTCCTGTCACTTGCTCAGCCTTGAAGACTAACCTTTTCTAGAGTCAAAAAACCTACTGCAAAGCTATACGAAATGGCCTAGTCTGTTCCAGAGCTGATCAGGATGATAAATGAGAGAGGGCTGGATTATTTTCAGCAATCTGTTTTGTAGTTATACATGTCAAAGAGACTGGCTCATCACTTTCTAATTTCATAGTGCAAAGGGCCTCCTAACCCCATGTTATCTTCTATACAGAAGTGCAATGTCACTGAAACATCTGTAAACATTTTTTGTAAGGCTTATTGTATACAAGATTTTAAAAATTTTATTAATACATGTTATTCAAGCAGTCATAATAGTCAGCACTTATACAGCATTCTGAAATATCAACTATGCCTCATACAATGCCTGTGCATTTTTATATCCCTTCTGCAGAAAGATAAAGATAAGGTAGAGCAGGCAATTGATTTGCCTACAGTCATACAAGTTAGTAACAGAAAGATGAGAATCCAACAGTTCCCAATAAATTTTTTTGTGACATTGCAGAAGACATTATGCAAAACAAGAATTCATATTAACACAACTAATGAAGTGCTCCAATTAAAATAATATGTAAATATTAACATATTTAAAGAGATAAGGGGGACAGAACACAGAAAGAAAACCATAAGAGCATCTTTGTTTAAAAACTGATTCCTTGCAAGGGCTGTGCTTTGACCTATATCCCAAAATAACTGAGAGCAGCATAATTAAGACAGAAAGCAATTTATAGGCCAGGACCTTTTCCATAAGTTTTTATAATCTTGGAATTCTTTTATGCACTCTATATTCAAAACTACTTCATTCAGGACAAGCAGTTAATAATGTGTTTCCATTTTAATTATTTGACACATTTGTTTTATTTCTTCAGGTGGTGACAGAGATTTTCTTCTGTCTGTGCAATGGAGATCTGAAGTCTTCACATAGCATCTTCCTTCCCAACAATAAGTCACTTGTGTTGCTCTATATGAAGTCTATAGTTGGGGGGCGCGAAATGGCTCAAAGTAGCTAAACCGAGGAGTTTGGAATTCTCCCTTGACTACATTTTAACTGGTTTTCCAATGTTGAAGAGACTACATGACGAGAGACATTTTAACAATATAGCATATATGCTCTAGTTCATCCACAAATTATTGGCCTGAATACAGGAATTAGTGAGCAGCAGTGTGTGGCCTGTGTTATGCAGGAGGATTAGACTATACATTTCCCTTATAGTCTTGAAAACTACTGATCAAAATGGCAGAAAAGTTTTATTTAGAGTTTTTATTTTCCTAATGTAATCAAGATCTGATTAACTATCCACAGACTATGAAGCATCCAGGGGCTATTTAGAATGGTAAATATGTATCTATTAATTACACTTTCCACTTCACTATAATATGCAGATTAGAAGAAGTTTAAAAGGCTATCTCCATGATAAAAGTCTGTTTTTAAAGTTTAATTTATTCTTCTTTATAAGGAATTGCCTGTGCAGTAGGGATCCAACACTCTAAAAAACCATTAACACTGTTGCTTGGATATTGCGGGGAGGGACAGCTCAGTGGTTTGAGCATTAGCCTACTAAACCCAGGGTTGTGAGTTCAACTCTTGACAGGGCCACTTAGGGATCTGGGACAAAAATCAGTACTTGGCTCTGCTACTGAAGGCAGGGGGTTGGACTCGAAGACCTTGTGGGGTCCCTTCCAGCTCTATGAGAGATCGCTCTCTCGATATATATTTTAAGAGTGATCTCATTCCCTTCTCCCCAATTTCCTGTCAATAGTGACAAGAATAGGCTTAGTCCCATTCTTCCTGAGGGAGACCACCTCTGAACCAGACACACTCTAAAGATTAACTGCAAAGGTAGTGCCATGTACTGTGCTTCTAGAATGTATAAAGATTGCTTCAAATTCCTGCATTTATTTGCCTTGGATTCTTCTTTGCTTGCCTTTTTTTTTTTTTTAAGTCATAGAAATATCAGGTCATGGTTTCTCTTCTGGAGGGACTTTTGTGATTTTTTCCAGTGATGCCCGTGGCCCTTCTAACCCGCTGAGTCTAAGACTTTGGAATGATAGTCAGAGGTCATAGAAGCTAACAGAACCAAGAGGCTGAAGCTTCAGATGCTAGTGACCCAGCTCCATAGATAATAGGGGAGGAGAAAAATGAACCCAATTAAGCCTGAGAGTACAACTCACACAGACTGCAATTACAGTTGTGCTTGCTTCCTCCAGAGCTTAATTTGGTGTGTAGAACGTCAGCTGCTAAGTAAAAGGAGACAGGCTTTAATATTCTTAATTTAAAACAACTGACTTCTTAAATGTCGAGGCTGACTACATGTATAATAAAGGAGCAATGTTTGACAAAATGGTTTAGTTTTATAGCTAATCTTTAAGCTAAATTTTCTAAGAATAAAAAAATAAATGCTATGTGCTGAACATTTGCCTGATTACTAGAGTTAAATTAGGGGGAATATATTTCCACACATACATTCTTGTAAGCAACTGTATTCTCATCCAACTTCTTCCTCATGCTAGCAGTAGTTCATAATTCTATAGCCAGATAAACAGGCCTGGAGAGCGAACTTCTGCCTAATCACAGAAAGCTGTCTAGCCCTGCATGATGTTCATTGCAGCTACAGATCTGCCCACACCAAGCAGGCATATCATTTCTTATTTCCAAGGCCAGAAAGGACCACTGTGATCATGGAATCTGACCACCTGTATAACACAGGTCATAGAACATCCCCTGAATAATTCCTAGTGCCTAGTTTTTAGAAAACATTAATCTTGATTTAGACATTGTCAGTAATGGAGAATCCACCACAACCCTTGACAAATTGTTCCAACATTAAGTTACCTTCACAGTTAAATTCACACTTTATTTCCAGTGTGAATTTGTCTGGCTGCAACTTCCAGCCACTAGATGATGTTATACCTTTCTCTGATTGACTGATGTGAGGCTGAGAGGTTTAAATTACCCTCATCATACCGTTTAACCTTTGTAAATATTGGCATAAGATTAACTTTTTCCAGTCTTCTGGAATTTCCATAGTACTCCAACACTTATTGAAAAACCAACATTAACAGTCCAGCTCCTCAGGCAGCTCTTTTAAAACACTTGCAGACACTTATCTGGACCTGCTGATTTAAAAAAGTCTTAAGTTTAATGCGTTAAAGGATAAGCACTGCAGATAATTGTGGCTCAGGGTATGTCTTCACTACCGGCCGTATCGGCGGGCAGCAATCGATTTCTCAGGGATCGATATATCGTGTCGCATCTAGACGCGATATATCGATCCCCGAACGAGCTCCTGTCGACTCCGGAATTCCACCAATGCAAACGGCGGTAGCGGAGTCGACAGGGGGAGCCAGGACATCAATCCTGCGGTGTGAGGACGGTAGGTAACTCGATCTAAGATACTTCGACTTCAGCTACACTATTCACGTAGCTGAAGTTACGTATCTTAGGTCGATTTCTCCCCCACTGTAGACTAGCCCTCAGTGTTATTTATTCCTGCAGCAGTTTAGTTTGTCTCCATTTACTAGCCTGTTTTTTAGTAGAATGGGGAAGTGCATCCAGCCAAAGAGGTCCTTCCAACCTCTGCTACCGTTATGACACTTGTCTCATAGCTCCTGCATTTGCTCCTAAAAGCAGCTCTATAGCCCAGAAGCTGTTTTTTTTTTTGTTTACCATGTTTGTACTAGTATGAAATAGTTTCTAACATGAAGTTCAAAGACTTATTCAAATGATTTTCAATAACTAACCCTGTGCATTCACAATTGCATACGGGCAAGTTGCCAGGAGGCTCCCTTCCATAGAAATGCTCATGGCCTGCATTACAAACATTTTCATCTCAAGGCTGTGGTGATCCTGAGATTTTTACTTGATGTAGGCCTGATTTTCCACCTCACATAGGCCCAGTTTGGAAGATTAACTAAATATCTGTCTTATGATTCTTCTAGGGTTCAGACACAGGAATGCTGCAGGTCAAAATCTAGAGAGAGCAAACTGCTCTGGGAATTGCATCAACTGAGCCTGTTCTCTCCCTGCCACATCTGAAGAAGCAGCAGGTCACCAGAAGACAATACTAGTCCTTGAGAGGAGGCAGAGAAAAGATGACAGTGGTGGTAGAAGCACCACAAAAGATTAAGTAAAGAAAGCATTTGCTTGGGGATAGGGTGGTCCCGCAATTAATGTCATAGTTCTAGGGGCCCCTCATTTCTGATTGGGGTAGGGTTGCCAATTGTCTATTCACACACACCCAAACATCCTTGAACACACCTCCTGCTCCACCCCATCCCCCTTTCCTCTGTTGCTCACACTTCCGCACCCTCACTCACTTTCACCAGGTTGGGGCAGGGGGTTGGGGTACAGGCTCTGGGCTGGGGCCGAGGGGTTCATAATGTGGGAAGAGGCTCTGGGCTGAACCCTGGGGCTGGGGGTTGTGGTGCAGGGGTGTGTGCGCAAGCTCTGGGAGGGGGCTCAGAGCTGGGGCAGAGTGTTGGGGTTCAGGAGGAGTGCAGGCTCCGACCAAGAGGTGCTTACCTCCAGCGGCTCCCGGTTGGCGGTGCAGGAGCTGAAGACGCCACCTGCCTGCCTTGGCTCCGCACAGCTCCCAGAAGCTACCACCATGCCCAGCCAATGGGAGCTGCGGAGTTGGTGCTGGAGGCGGGGGCAGTGCGCTGAGTCCCCTCCTGCTCCCCACTCCAAGGGCCGCAGGGATGTGCTGGCCACTTCTGGGAGTGGCACAGGGCCAGGGCTTGCAAGGAACCTGACTTAGTCCCCTGTGCCACCAGAGTTTTAGCACTTAAAATCAGATTTCTTTTAGCCCAATCCTCCAATTTGTCTAGGTCACTCTGGACCCTATCCCTACCCTCCAGCGCATCGACCTCTCCCCCCAGCTTAGTGTCATCTGCAAATTTGCTGAGGGTGCAATTAATCCCATCATCCACATTATTAATAAAAAGATGTTAAACAAAACAGGCCCCAGGACTGACCCCTGGGGCACTCCGCTTGATACCAGCTGCCAACTAGACATCGAGCCGTTGATCACGAGCCGTTGAGCCTGAAAATCTAGCCAGCTTTCTATCCACCTCATAGTCCATTCATCCAATCCATACTTTTTTAAACTTGCTGGCAAGAATACTGTGGGAAACTGTACCGAAAGCTTTGCTAAAGTCAAAATATATCACCTCCACTGCTTTCCCCATACCCACAGAACCAGTTATCTCATCACAGGAGGCAATCAGGTTGGTCAGGCATGCCTTGCCCTTGGTGGATCCATGTTGACTGTTCCTGATCACCTTCCTCTCCTCCAAATGCTTCAAAATGGATTCCCTGAGTATCTGCTCCATGATTTTGCCAGGGACTGAACTGAGGCTGACTGGTCTGTAGTTCTCTTTCTTCCCTTTTTAAAATATGGGCACTATATTTGCCTTTTTCCAATCGTCTAGGACTTTTCCAAGCGCCATGAATTTTCAAAGATAATGGCCAATGGCTCTGCAATCACATCCGCCAACTGCCTCAGCACCCTTGAATGCATGGTCACTGCTGCCTAGGTGGCCACCCACTTCTACTTCCCCTACTAATTCTTCCCTGTTTGCAAGCAGCAGGTCAAGAAGAGCAAGGCCCCTCTTCAATTCCTCCAGCATTTGTACCAGGAAGTTGTCCCCAACACTCTCTAAAATCTTCCTGGACATTGCTGTATTGCTCTCCTAGCAGATGTCAGGGTGACTGAAGTCCCCCATTAGAACTAGGGGCTGTGATCTGGAAACTTCAGTTAGTTGTCTGAAGCAAGCCACATCTACCTCATCCTTCTGATCTGGTGGTCTATAGCACACGTCCACCACGACATCACCCTTATTGCTCTCGTCTCTAAACTTAACCCAAAGACTCTCAACAGGCTTTTCTCCAGTTTCAAACTGGAGCTCTGAACAATCAGACCGCTCTCTTACATACAATGCAACTCCTCTACCTTTCCTCCCACATCTGTCCTTCCTGAACAGTTTATATCCATCCATGACAGTGCTCCTGTCATTTGAACTGCCCTACCAAGTTTCTGTTATTCACGTCATAGTTCCTTGATTGTGCCAGGACTTCCAATTCTTTCTGCTTGTTTCCCAGGCTTCTTGCGCACCTAAGATAACTAGCCGATTGCTCTACTTTCTCAGTATGAATCAGCTGGTTTCCTGTCTTGTACCCTCCTCCTTGTGTTTCCTCCCAGTATCCCACTCCCCCACTTACCTCTGGGCTTAGGTCACCATCCCCTGGCAAACCTTGTTTAAAGCCCTCCTCACTAGGTTAGCAAGCCTGCCTGCAAAGATGCTCTTCCCTCTCTTCGTTAGGTGGATCTCATGTCTTCCTAGCACTCCTTCCCAGAAGAGCATCCTATGGTTGAAGAATCCAAAGCCCTCTCTCCGACACCACCTGAGTAACCATGCATTCACCTCCACAATTCGACGGTCCCTACCCTGGGCCTTTTCCTTCAACAGGGAGGATGGATGAGACCACCACTTGAGCCTCAAACTCCTTTATCTTTCTTCCTAGAGACACATACTCTGCAGTGATCCGCTCAAGGTTATTCTTGGCAGTATGATTGGTGCCCAAGTGGAGAAGTAGGAAGGGGTAGCAGTCTATGGTCTTGATCAGTCTCGGAAAAAACTCCATCACATCCTGGATTCTAGTTCCAGGCAAGCAGCACACTTCGAGTCTTCGGTCGGCGGATGGATGATTCTGACCCCCTTAGGAGGGAGTCTCAGACCACCACCATCCGTCTCCTCCTCTTGGGAGTGGTAGTCATGGAACCCCCATCCCTAAGACAATGCATCCCATGCCGTCTGGCCGATGGGGTCTCCTTCTGATACCTTCCCTCAGAGGGCTCTTCTAAATCCTTCTCTGCCGCAGTACCAGTACAGAGAGCCTGAAAACAGTTTCACACCTCCATCTGCATTGGGGGTACACGGGTTCCCCTCTTTCTTCATCTGGATGCACATGCTGCCAATATTCTTCCCTGCTCCACACTGCACTCTCTGAATCTTCAGCACATTTTGCTTCCAGAACCAAACCCTGACTTCTATCCAGAAAATCTTCATTTTCTCTCATGCAACGCAGGGTTGATATTTGGTTCTCTAGTCCTCTAACCTTCTCTTCCAATATGCAAACCAGCCTGCACTTCATACAGACAAAGTCGCTTCTGTCCTCTGGGAGAAAGACAAACATGGAACATTCTGAGCAGGCCACAACAACTCATCACTCACTATCCATGTCTTCCTTCCAAGAGGCTCCTCAGATGTTGTATGTACTGCTCACAGGAGCCTGAAAGGGAAAACCACTCTGTGCCAACTCCCTCTGTTTGCCTGTCCTCTGTTCACTGCTCACTCGGTTCGCAACTGGCTGCCTTTTTATAAGGCTGCTGGCTCAAAGCCGGTGGCCCGGTTCAAAGCCTTCCCTCCAATCAACCACTCAAGCCTCACCTGGAACAAAACACTCCCAATTCACACTTTTCAATCAAACACCAACACAGTCAAACGGTCACACTATTCAAACAAACAATCACAAGGATTGTCTAATAAGAAAGTATGGTTGAGTTTTTGAACAAGTATGGCTGTCAATTAATTGCAGTTAACTCGTGATTTAATTATGATTAATTTTTATGAGTTAAAGTATTAATCATGATTAATCGCTGGTTTAATAGTATTCTATTGTTTAGCAGTGCTAATTGATATTTATTAAATATTTTTGGATATTTTTCTACATTTTCAAATATACTGATTTCAATTACAACACAGAATACAAAGTGTACAGTCCTCACTTTATATTATTTTTTATTCCAAATATTTGCACTGTAAAAGTAATAAACAAAATAAATAGTATTTTTCAATTCATGTCATACAAGTACTATAGTGCCATCTCTATCGTGAAAGTGCAACTTACAAATGTAGAATTTTTTTGTTTTGTTACAGAACTGTATTCAAAAACAAAACAATGTAAAACCTTAGAGCCTATTAGTCCACTCAGTCCTACTTCTTGTTCAGCCAATCACTAAGACAAACAAGTTTGTTTACAGTTACAGGAGATAATGCTGCCTGCTTATTTACAATGTCACCTGAAAGTGAGAACAAGCATTTGCATTGCACTTTTGTAGCCGGCATTGCAAGGTATTTATGTGCCAGATATGCTAAACATTCATATGCCCCTTCATGCTGTCCAAGGCCAATGCAGGTTTGAGTAAGGATTTGATTGAGTGAGGAAAATCAAAACGAAAACAGATTGTAATTCAAAATCAAGTGGTTGTTTATTAATGGGGAATGAGTTGCAAATTGGGCTGGGGAGGAGCACTTTTACCAACAATACTATCAGAATAAGAATATACATACAACTTGAAACAATCTGTTTACATTCAACAACAAAAAAACCAAGCAGTCTATAATCAACTGCACACTAAAAATCAGAACAGATACACAAAACTAAGTAAACTGTGCGCACATTAACCAAATATTGTAAAATACAACAATTAACCACAATAGCAATTAATACAACAATTTAACTTTTATATACTATATACACATCTTGGTATCAAGTAAGGGAGGGAAAAAAGGAAAGAGGCTAAACAAAACAGAGTATTTACAGCACACTCCAGGTGCAGCTGACCAGCAGTACAGACACCAAGGGCATGACGAATTGGTGGGAAAATAAACCAAAAAAAGAAATCAAATCGACATGACCCGAGCCAGCTAAATCCGGAGGAGACCCAGGCTGAAAGGGTGATCAGGCCTTTCAGCTAGCCTGCGGATACTCCTGCAGATTTTGGCACAAGACATAGTTTTATTCAAAGACTCTCTTACTCATGTCAGCGTCTGATTGGTCCCTAGCTCCTTCACCAACCAGGTTCCGAGCTGGTGCCCTCTACATCAATGGGAGCTGCACCCGGCACACTACCTTTGCACACAGCTCTATACTTTTGCACACAGTACTAACTGACCTTTTGACTGACAGAAGGTTCGAGAGCAGGCACACTGGTATTTTTGCACACGGCACTAGTCTGACCCTTAGTTGACCAGGGAAAAAGAACGGGAATAGGCACACAGCACTATAAAGTTGCACACAGTACCAACGTGACCTTTTGACCGACAATTGGCCAGATGCTGTGTTTAAGCATAGGCTTTAGGACTGCAACACATGCTTCAACTACCCTTCCAGAGGACATCCTTCCACATTAATGACGCTCATTAAAAAAAAAATCATGTGTTAATGAAATTTGTGAATGAACTCCTTGGGGAAGAATTTTGTCTGTCTCCTGCTTGGATACC
The DNA here is from genome assembly GCF_025201925.1 of Gopherus flavomarginatus. Taxonomy (NCBI): domain Eukaryota; kingdom Metazoa; phylum Chordata; order Testudines; family Testudinidae; genus Gopherus; species Gopherus flavomarginatus. The sequence goes on along the minus strand of NC_066617.1, from coordinate 319,964,396 downwards.
TGCATTCTGCCATATATTTCATGTTATAGCAGTCTCAGATGATGACCCAGCAAGTGTTGTTCGTTTCATGAACACTTTCGCTGCAGATCTGACAAAAAACGGAAAGAAGATACCAATGTGAGATTTCTAAAGATAGCTACAGCTCTCAACCCAAGGTTTAAGTGTCTGCCAAAATCCAAGAGGGACAAGAGTGGAGCATGCTTTCAGAAGTCTTAAAAGAGCAATACTCCGATGCAGAAACTACAGAACCAGAACCACCAATAAATAAATAAATAAAATAAATAAATAAATAAAAGTTAAAATAAATAAATAAAAATCAACCTTCTGCTGGTGGCATCTGACTCAGATAATGAAAATGAGCATACGTTGGTCCACACTGCTTTGGATCATTATTGAGCAGAACTCGTCATCAGCATGGACGCATTTCTCTTGGAATGGTGGTTGAAGATGAAGGGACAAATGAATCTTTAGAGCATCTGGCATGTAAATATCTTGCAATGCCAGCTATAACTGTGCCATGCGAACATCTGTTCTCACTTTCAGGTGACATTGTAAACAAGAAGCAGGCAGCACAGGACTTGGTGGTGACGGGGGACTTCAACTACCCAGACATTTGTTGGGAAAATAACACATCAGGGCACAGATTATCCAATAAATTCTTGGAATGAATTGGAGACAATTTTTTATTTCAAAAGGTGTAGAAAGCTACTGGGGGGAGGCTGTTCCAGATTTGATATTGACAAATAGGAAAGAACTGGTTGAGAATTTGAAAGTGGAAGGCACCTTTGGTGGAAGTGATCATGAAATGATAGAGTTCATAATTCATAAGGAATGGTAGGAGGGAGAACAGCAAAATAAAGATAGTGGATTTCAAGAAGGCAGACTTTAGCAAATTCAGGGAGTTGGTAGGTAATATCCCATGGGAAGCAAGTCTAAGGAGAAAAACAATTGCAGACAGTTGGCAGTTTTTCAAAGAGACATTATTAAGGGCACAAGAGGAAACTATCCCACTGCATACGAAAGATAGGAAGAATGGCAAGAGACCATCCTGGCTAAACCAGGAGATCTTCAATGATCTAAAGAGACCTATAAAAAGTGGAAACTAGGTCAAATTACATAGGATAAATATAAACAAACAAAACAAGTATGTAGGGACAAAATTAGAAAGGCCAAGGCACAAAACAAGATCGAAACAGCCATAGAGAGCAACAAGAAAACATTCTACAAATACATTAGAAGCAAGAGAAGACCAAGGACAGGATAGGCCTGTTACTCAATGGGGGGTGAGGGGGAGGGGAGGACGAGACAATAGAAAATGTGGAAATGGCAGAGGTGCTTAATGACTTCGTTTTGGTTTTTACCAAGACTGGTGGTGATTTGGACGTCTAACATAGTGAATGCCGGTGAAAATGAGGTAGGAACAGAATAGGCTAAAATAGGGAAAGAACAAGTTAAAAATTACTTAGACAAATTAGATGTCTTCAAGTCACCAGAGCCTGATGAAATGCATCCTAGAATACTTAAGGAGCTGACTGAGGAGATATCTGAGCCATTAGCAATTCTCTTTGAAAAAAGTCATGGAAGATGGGAGATATTTCAGAAGACTGGAGAAGGGCAAATATAGTGCCCATCAATAAAAAGGGAAATAAGGACAACCAGGAAATTACAGAAGTTAAATTGACTGGTCTGTACCTAGAAAGATAATGGAGCAAATAATTGATCAAACAATTTGCAAACATCTATAAGATAATAAGGTGACAAGTAACAGTCAGCATGGATTTGTCAAAAACAAATAGTGTCAAACCAACCAGATAGCTTTCTTTGACAGGGTAACAAGCCTTGTGGATAGGGGGCAAAAAACAGTAGATGTGGTATATCTTGTCTTTAGTAAAGCTTTTGATACTGTCTCACATGACCTTCTCATAAACAAATTAGGGAAACGCAACCCAGATTGAGCTACTACACGGTGGGTGCAAAACTGGTTGGAAAACCATTCCCAGAGAGTAATCATCAGTGGTTCCCAGTCATGTTGGAAGGACATGATGAGTGGGGACCCGCCGGGATCAGTTCTGGGTCTGGTTCTCTTCAATATCTTCATCAAAGATTTAGATAATGGCACAGAGTACACTTATAAAGTCTGCGGACGATACCAAACTGGTAACGGTTGCAAGTGCTTTGGAAGACAGGATTAAAATTCAAAATGATCTAGCCAAACTGGAGAAATGACCTGAAGTAAACAGGATGAAATTCAATAAGGACAAATGCAAAGTACTCCATTTAGAAAGGAATAATCAGTTGCATACATACAAAATGGCAAATGACTACCTAGGAAGGAGTACTGTGGAAAGGGATCTAGGAGTCATAGCATAGTGTAACGCTGTTGCAAATAAAGCAAACATCATTCTGGGATGTATTAGCAGGAATGTTGTAAGCAAGACACGAGAACTAATTCTTCCGCTCTACTCCGCTCTGATTAGGCCTGAACTGGAGTATTGGGTCCAGTTCTGGGCACCATATTTCAGGAAGGAAGTGGACAAATTGGAGAGAGTCCAGAGAAGACCAACAAAAGTGATTAAATGTCTAGAAAACATAACCTATGAGGGAAGATTGAAAAAAAAGGGTCTGTTTAGTCTGGAAAAGAGAAGACGGAGAGGGGACATGTAAAAGGTTGCTACAAGGAAGAGGAAGAAAGTTGTTCTCTTTAACCTCTAGGGATAGGAGAGGACGCAACGGGCTTAAATTGCAACAAGGGAGGTTTAGGTAGGATATTAGGAAAAGCTTCCTAACTGTTAGGGTGGTTAAGCACTTGAATAAACTGCCTAGGGAGGTTGTGGAATCTCCATCATTGGAGATTTTTAAGAGCAGGTTAGACAAACACCTGTCAGGAATGGTCTACTGAACTAAATGACCTCTCGAGGTCCCTTCCAGTTGTATGATTATATCCTAGAAATGTAAACAAACCTGTTTGTCTGAGCAATTGGTGAACAAGAAGTAGGACTGAGTAGACTTGTAGGCTCTAAAGTTTTAGAATATTTTACTTCTGAGTGGCATTATTTTTTGTACATAATTATACATTTGTTAAGTTCAACTTTCATGACAAAGATTACACTACAGTACTTGTATTAGGGGAATTGAAAAATACCATTTCTTATGTTTTTACAATGCAAATATTTGTAATAAAAAATAAATATAAAGTGAGCACTGTACACTTTGTATTCTGTGTTGTAATTGAAATAAATATATTTGACAATGTAGAAAAACAAAAATATTTAAATGGTATTCTATTATTAACAGTGCAATTAATCACGTAATTTATCATGATTAATTTTTTTAATCGCTTGACAGCCCTAATAATAACCAAGTGCAGTGTAACATCAATAGGTGCCACCAATTAAGGTTGCTCAACACTTCCCATTGCAAAACTATATTTAGTTCCTTATAACTTTACCAAACTTTTACCATTCGGTCTGAAGTTTTCAGTGCCAGGTGTCTGCATCAGGTTGAAATTTTTTAGAGAATTTCAGATTAAATAGTTCAGCAATTACCAGTGATAAGGCTAGGATAAAATATGTTTTGCCAGTATTAAGTTCTGGTGACCTTTTCTCCCTAATGCTCTAGTGCACCTAGAAAAGTTTCTAGGACTTGATATGTGGCAGAAGGAGGCATAGATATGCCTTTTGTTGTCCCCATGAAATTCTCCCAAATTTGGCCAAGTTATAAGACTCTGGGGGAAAATCCAAAGTTTGCACACGCAGAGACTTCAATTTTAGTGGGCATGGAGTGACTGGGACCAGGAACTGGTGATGGAAGAACACAGAAATCACACCAGAAGCTGAGGGATGGGATGAAAAATCAAAACGTTAATGTGTGGCCCTAGGCATTTTTACTTCATGGTACTCAAACCCTGCCCTGAAGACAGAATTATTAGTTTCTTCATAGACTTTTCTATGTTACTCACCACCACAATATCCAAACATTCATAACTTCACAAACATTCATTTTGCACAACACTCCTGTGAGTTGAAGGATATAATCCCCTTAATACAGATCAGGAGCTGAGGCACAGAGATTAAAGGCTCAGAAGATTTTGGATGCCCAATTTGAGATATTTAGGACCTGATTTTTCAGAGTATTTGGCATTATATAGCACTTATACGATCAAAGTGCAGCTCCCACTGGCTCAGAATATTGTTTTCTTCCCCAGCTATTCAGTTTTGCCAACCAGACTACCTTAGTTTTATTTCTGGAAATTAAAGAGCTACATCATCAATATATAGCCTTGGCAGATATTCCAACATATACCAATATTTATTTTAAAACATTTTTTCTCTTTTTCTCTCTTTAAATTTTCACATTTGTGGGAAGTTATGGCAGGCTCAGATAAGTATTTAATGACCATACATGTTGAGATTCAAATAGTTAAAGCTTTATAGCCATTAAAATGCAAATTGTCAACATCATGTCAAAATATACATAGCAAATAACCTTATACCAAACTCTAATAAAAGCTCAAGAAGCACTTTTCTTACTATGCCTATCTGTGAATTGATCATCATCAACGGAAATATTTTTCCATCAGTTTGTGCGTGTACGGTGAAACAGATATTTACCAATAAAAATCTAACCTTTCCAAGCCTACAAATATAGTATTTGGCACATCCATATTTGATGGCAGCACCTTACACATACTGAAGTTGATATGTGTAGAGGTAGAAATGGTTTCCAACATTATCTTCCCATTAAGGAAAAATATCTTCCAAAGGTCCTGACCAACATCCTGTACTGTGAAGATCCATTACTGAAAATAAGGTCAGGATGTCTATTCTAATAGCCAGCATTTTAATTTAGTGAATTAGGGCACTAAACAGAGCTTCATGGGGTAAAGTATCTTCTAAATCAAAAATAATCCCCTTTGTATTCTTATGGACCAGGAGTTTACAACCATATTCCTGGTTTCATTTTAATCCTTCACTCCATTTCACCACTTGTGATGCATCTTAATTGCTGGGTAAACACTAGTTTGCTGACTGCCTTCCTCTTTTGCCATACTTGGATTATACAGTTGATTTCTACTTGAACCCTCCATGACGGTTCAATGTACTGATCAAACTTCTCAAAAAGGTTCTCCCTACCTAGCTTCCAGCTATTACAACCTACCCAATTCTCCCCTCACACAAACATTACAATTCAACTCCATGCCTCTGGACCACCCTATCCTTCCCATCAACATTGAGCCTCACACCTTCTTCTACATATTCAGCCCTACTCTCTTGCAAGTGTGCAAGAGCACCAGTGTCTTCCTAGCTCTCTAGGATATTAGTATACTTACAGCAAAAAAAAAAAAATAACCTATTGCTGCCTGCCTTATTGCCATAATCCTCCTAATTTCCTCTAGACCCCCTAACTAGCTGCTGCAACTAACCTAAATCCTCCTCCTCTCCCGCCTGCTAAAACCTAATTCACCCAGCCCACTGCCCTGATGAAATTAAAGTTGTGAATAAAGTATAGGAGAGGAGATTAAAATGGCATCTACATTCACTACAATTTGTGATGCCAAATAATCTCGACTACAATCAGCACCCAAAATCACAAAACCAAAGCCATTATCAGGCAAACCAAAACAGCAGCAATTCAGTGATGGGCATATATACACCATTCCTACAGTTTCTCCCTCTCCCCCTTTCCCCAGCCCCCAACAATAGGTTTGTTTCAATTTCTTGTTTTGTTTTTTAAGTGAGAGTGCTGTTGAAGTAGATTCCCTATGCTATTTTTAGCAGACATGCCAAGGGAAGTACATTTTAGTGTACAGTACTGACATTTCATCCATGGCTTTTAAGCCTTAAATTCGTCAGATGAGGCTCTTTTCTTAGGTTTGAAAAAGACTTCACAATACACATCTACCCCAATATAACGCGGTCCTCGGGAGCCAAAAAAAAAATCTTACTGCGTTACAGGTGAAACCATATTATATCGAACTTGCTTTGATCCTCCAGAGTGCGCAGCCCCCGACCCCCCGAGCACTGCTTGACAGCATTATATCTGAATTCATGTTATATTGGGTCTCATTATATCGGGGTAGAGCTATTTGACAACAATGCAGCAGTTATCCCAGGAACAAGATGGCAATTTAAAATCGAAGACAGTCAAGTCTACTTCTTCACTAGTAGCCAAAGTAAGCAGAAAAAACACTGCAGGTCCTTTGACAGTAGTAACATTAGTAGGATTGGACTCCAAGTACAAACACTGGCCCTAAACACACTCTCACTAGTTATCATGGTATAGGTTCTAGCACTAACACTCAGATCTCTCAGTAAGCCCCAGACACTGAGGCCCCTACTGTATTGATACTGTTATTACAGTGAACTTGTTAGACACTTATGGCTCTCTGGTACTCCGCTGGATAGCAAAGTAGCTCATTTATGGTAAAGGGTGCACACCACAGCAGCACGATAGTAGCCATCTACTTTCTCTGGCTGAAATTCTATTATGGCCTCTTTTAAATTACACTAGAGTAACTGATTAGTTATTGGACCAGTCCTATTATTCTTTCTACTTCATACTGAACTGAAAAGACGCTTATCTTATAAACCTAGTCTGTACAAATAATGTGTGATTTCTAGGCTATTCATTAGCTCAGATCTAAGTGCTTCAGTCAAAAGATTTCTGCAAATCTCTTGTGCCATTTGCTGCTGTCTCCTCATTGTTAAAGAGCCTGCTAAACTTGCTTATTTACCTATTTAGAGACTGCACTGAATGGCTACTTAAATAAATTCCACTTACCTTTATTTCAGGCTCTTTTTCACATTCTTCTATATACAAGTCATATAGTTTTTGAAATACTGATTTTCTGAAATTAAGGAAAATGTTAACATAAAAATTGTGTTAAATCAATACAATAAAAAAGTTAAAAATTGAAATATTTGCTACCTTCCACCGGATAAATATTTTCGTTTGGGAGGTCTCTGACGGGCACTTTCAATGACATACTGGAAGAGAAAGGTGCATGAAACTCAACAATTCTAGCAATGTACAAGTTACCTGTAAGAGCCTTAGTATCATTAAAGAAAATTAAGGTTACAATAGTTATTCTGTATTACACAGCCAACATGTCAAACTGTAGTTTTTTAAATGGAGTAAATACTCCTAGAGTGGTCTATAGGAGTAGCAGTTACAAAAGAGTGCTTACTTCAAACCACCAGCTAACAAAGGATTTATTTCATAGCTAAAATTAAAACAAAGTGGCATGTTTCATGATCATCACTATTGCAGTTAAGAAGTAGTTTGAGGTATATGACGCTTTATGCCAATATTTTATATTTACAGTAACAAAACCTTAAAGAAACCTGAAATTTCACTGTATTTGAACCAAGACAATTGCAACCTTCAGATATAATGCTGTTGCCCTGGTACAACTCACTACCTTTGAACGCAGCCAACTGTATTTTAGAAGGCCTACTTTGTTCCTGTGTTTCTCTAACATTTTTTAGAAAGCAGGGCAATTCTAAACAAATGCAAGATGTGTACAATATTTTAGAAAATGTTAGTTAAGACACTCTCAGGTCAAATTTAGCCCTTGATTTAGGTTTTATATAGACAAGCTTTCACAAAATACAAATTCTGGAGGAAACATTGCCATTCTTGACAAAGTGCTGATTGATCATTTGATTTATTTTAATAGAGACAGGTTCTCCCTCTTTTCCCCCCAGATATTCTGAATCCAATATTATATAGAACCTGTATATGAAAACTGACTGATATATTCTTTGCTGGCTGTGGGATGACTTAAATTGCTCACACTAGGTTTATGTAGACTATATAAACAGCATCCTTGTAGGATTCTCCTTGACCAGGATACATAATAGTTTTAAAAATAGGAAAACATTTAAGACTATTTTCATCATGGGAAAGACCAGGCAAGTAGATTCTGTGCCTGGGCTGGTAGTTTTAGTGACAATTTTGCAAAGCTAATGTTCTACACATAGTTTATACAAAAACACCTTCATGTAATATAAATGCACAAAATGTAAACAGGCATTTAAATTTATGCCTGGCACATTATTTACATATTAATAGGCAACTTAGCTACTCCTTACCTCTGCACGATCCAATGCCAGTTCTAAAGCTTGTTGCTGCAAAAATTATAAACAGCTTTCTTAGAAAATGTGTTAACTGATGAAAACCTTGTACGTAACAACCACTCAAACTCTATGACTAGGACTCAAAGTAGTATTAGTTTGTTATTTTTACAGGACTAGCTGATCAAATGTAGGATTCTTTAGCATATACAGAATTCTACCAATAAATTCAGCACTCCGTTTAATTGCATTAACAGTAATTAACTCCATTACAGGATTTGTGTAGATTTGACTGAATTATTAAGTGTTAGAAGGACAGTGATGCCAAACTGTAAGCAGGGCAATATCAAGTTTTAATCAAAACTTGATTTAAAAAAATTGAGGAAAAATAGGTAGGCAAGGCTGTTCTTTGCCATTACCCTGGCTGCCGCCTGCTTGCATCTATTGCATCAGGAAGAGTAGCACTAGTGGAATAAAGGGTGTGTGTGTGTGTGTGTGTGTGTGTGTGTGTGTGTGTGACAGAGAGAGAGACACAGAGAGAAAGACTTAGTAACGGCTAACTGTAAACCATAGTCTTGAAGAAACAAATCAAAGCCCACAGTCACTGATACCAAAGAGTGTGCATTAAAGTAGGTCACCTTCCCATGAGATGGGAACGAAGACGCAAACCTCCATCACTCAGATTCAGTACATTACACTTCTCCTAACAACATGGAGCCACTAAGAAGTGGTCTAGGCCCCTTCCCCAGATATAGAAGCAGCCATTTGGTCAAAAACTGAGCTTTCGCAGAGTTCCTGCCCCAAAGATTCCCTTTGAGGTGGGTTGAAAATTATGTCAGAGCCCATGATTGCACACTGAACTCAAAATCCTGCAAATTGTTCATAGCATCTGATAGCAGAATTCACCAGATAATACTTATTGTAGCTGATTTACAGAATCATAAAAATGTAGAGCAGGAAAGGACCTCGAGAAGTCATAGTAAGCCTAGACCATCCCTAACAGGAGTTTGTCCAACTTGTTTTTTTAAAAGCTTTCAACGATGGGGATCCCATGACCTCTCTTGGAAGCCTATTCCAGAGCTTAACTACCCTTATAGTTGGAAATGTTTTCCTAATACATAACCTAAATCTCCCTTGGTGCCAATTAAGCTCCTTACTACTACTTCTGCTTTCAGTGGACATAAAGAACAACTGATCACTGTCCTCTTTATAACAGCCCTTAACACATTGGAAGACTTATCAGTTCGTCCCTCAGTCTTCTTTTCTCTAGACTAAACATTCCCAGTTTTTTCAACCTGTCCTTGTAGGTCAGGTTTTATAAACCTTTTATCATTTCTGTTGCTCTTCTCTGGACTCTTTCCAATTTGTCCACATCCTTCTTAAATTGTGGTACTCAGAATTGGACACAGTACTCCAGCTGGAGCCTCACCAGCCCCGAGTAGAATGGGACAGTTTTCTCCTGTGTTTTACATACAGCACTCCTGTTAATGCACCCCTGTTAATGCACCCCAGAATGACATTACCCTCTTCTGCAGTTGCAGCACACTGATGACTCATATTCAGTTTGTGGATCCTTTTCAGCAGTGCTATAACCTAAAGAATTATTCCCCATTTTGTAGTTGTGCACTAGGAAGGAAAAATCAATGCACTTGTCTTTATTGAATTTAATCTTTTTGAATTCAGACAAATTCTCTAATTGGTCAAGGTCATTTTGATTTTTAAATCTGCTCTCCAAAGTGCTTGCAACCCCTCCCAGCTTGGTATAATGTGCATATTTTATAAGCATACTCTCTACTCCATTATCCATGTCATTAACTGAAAATATTGACTAGTACTAGACCTAGGACTGATTCTTGAGAGACCCCATTAGATACACGCTCCCAATTTGACAGCAAACCATTGAGAACTACTCTGAGTACGGTTTTTCAGCCAGATGTGCACCCACATTATAGTAATTTCATCTAGACTACATTTCCCTAGTTTGCTTAGGAGAATGTCATATGGAACGGTGTCAAAAACCTTACTAAAAATCAAGTTACATCATCTCTACTGCTTCCCCCATAACCAGTAGGTCAGTAATCCTATCAAAGAAGGAAATTAAGTTGATTTTGCATTTGTTCTTGACAAAACCATGCCAACAACTCTTTATACCCCTATTATCCTCCAGGTGTTTACAAATTGATTTTTAATAATTTGCTCCAGTATCTCTCCAGGTATTGAAGTCAGGCAGACTGGTCTATAATTCCCTGGGTCTTCCTTGTTTCCCTTTTTCAAGGTAGGTACTGTGTTTGCCCTTCTCAGTCTTCTGGGACCTCTCTGATCCTCCAAGAGGCCTCAAAGATAACTGCTCATGACTCCAAGATTGCTTCAGCTAGTTCCAAAAGTGATCTAAGATGAATTTCATCAAGCTTTGCTGAGTTGAATACATGTTAATACTCTTTACCCTGCTCTTTCCCTATTTTGGCTTGCATTCATTCCCCTCACTGCCAGTATTAATTAGGGTTGAATACCTGGTCATCATAAACCCTTTTAGTGAAGTCTGAAGCAAAATATGCATTAAGCACCTCAGCTTTCTTGATGCCATCAGTTATTAGCTCTTCTTCCCAGGGCCGGATTAACATTTTGTGGGCCTAGTGCCAAACATATGTGGGCCCCCCATGGTGGACCCACTCTGCCCAGCCCAGAGCACGGACACTCTTTACAAACCAGCAGCTGCCAGATGTGCAGGGCAAGGCAGGGTAGGCCAGTGTGCATGTGCCCCTTCCCCTCAGGGTGGTCCTATGCCACAATTCCCCTCAATCCTCTATGCCCAGTGCCCCCCTCACCCAACCCCTCCCCACAGACCCCTAGGACAGAATCCTCCACTGAGATCCCTCACAGATCCCTGTGCTCAGCACTCCTCTGACCCACTATTATGCCCAGTGCTCCCGAGCCCAGAGACCCCACCACAATTGCACAGCTCCCTGCATACCACCACCCCCTGCCACCAGACCCCACCACTACTCAGTGCCACAACACACAGACCACTCCCACCTTCCAGCACCGCCCCATCCCTTCTATGTCCAACACCCAAAACACATAACCCCTTCCACCCCCCACTACTCAGTGCCTCCCCAGAGACCCACTCCCCCGCACTCTGTCCCTCATTCGCACTTACTGACCCCACTGGGAGGTGACCGTGTCTACTGGGCTGAGCCAGCAGTGTGGGGATCGCTTTGGCCCCTGGAACAGGAGTGGGGCCTACCCAGGCTGGGCTCACTCAGGACCCACTTGCCTGGCACGGCCTAGGCAAGCCCCTCCTGCCACCCTCCCCACCCCTATTGGCCAAGATCAGCCTGGCCTCTGCACCAGTCCAAGGTGGCTCGGCTCCAGTGAGGCAGGCAGGGTCCCATAGGTGGTGGGCAGCGGAGACTGCTCGGAGCCAAAGCTGCACTGGGGAGCAGGGCAGATCCCCGAAAGCCTGTACAGTCCAGCCGGAGCCAGCAGGCATGCCCAGTCTGCACTGCAGAGCCCGGCTGCTGGACAGGAAGCCCCCTACCAGAGAGCAGGACCTTCTGGCTGGGAGCCGCTCACACAGCAAGGCCTGGGTGCCGGACTGTCCCAGGTGAGAGGCCAGACCTGGTGGTGCGGATGGGTTAGAAGGATCCATAATGCGCTCCTTCCCAGTGTGGGCCTGGTGCCTTTTTGAATCTGTGCAGGGCTCTAAAAATACTCTCTTTCAACTCCCAGGGAAGAATGTCCATACAAGTTCCCTCCAGAGCTGAGCAAACACATGATATCATGTTAGTGCAGTGCACAGGAAGAGAAACTGGCTAGAAAAAGAGTGTGGTAAAAAACAAAATACTCCCTACCCCACCACCTAATCTTTCAGCAACAGTAACCTTAGAAATTACTTGTAACAATAGTAGGTATGAAGTTTTCAGACAGAAGCCTGACTTTCAAGCTGATGCTGTGTCTTTCAACTGTGGAAACCACTGCTACAAAACATTGAGACAGAACGTAACAAGATTCAAGATGTTGAGACATTAAATATTTATATGAATACAGAGAGTTATACTTTCTAGGATAAATGTGCATAACGGATATCAAGACACAGGCTTTTAGGCATAACTCATCCACTGACTGCTTGACATTAAGAAAATACCCAATAGGCATGTTACTGCCTGTCATAAACAGATAGCTAAGGGTTAACGTCTCTTTCACCTGGAAAGAGGTGATCTGAGACACCTGACCAGAGGACCAATCGGGAAGCAAGACTTTTTTGAATCTGGGTGGAGGGAACTTTGTGTGGGAGTCCTTTGTTCTTGGTCTTCTGTCTAACTCTCTCTCGGCTATGAGGGGATTTCTATTTCCTGCTTGTTTTTTTCCATCTCTCGCCTGTGCTCGGCGTCTTTGATTTGTTCTTCGACCTCCATTTTTGTCTTGTTAGGCATGGTTCCTGTTTTCTTGTGTAGGGGTGCCCTCCAGTGTTTATCTTCTGAACTGCAGGTTCTCTGTTGCCTCCTGGGGTCTGCCTAGCAACAGTGCCTTTTTCTCTTTCTTCCTCTAGCTAATTTTTTCAACGTAAAGTAAACCAGAAAAACCACTTTATTTGCATGAGTATAGTGCTGGTATCTGCCTCCTAATGGGAGTGCTATTGTGTGACAAAAGACCCTTAATAGTCTCTTAATGGTTGCTTGCTTAATATGCAAGCCACAACTGCCAGAGAGAGCAGAAAAAAAAATTCTCTCTGGTTCCTTTTTAAAACCAAACTGTTTCTCTCTGCTAAAAAGCCCCTAGCAGAGAAAAGAAAAATATAATATTCCTACTGGCTTCTGGATTCTATCTTTCCCACTACTGCACACCATATCATAAACCTAGTCCCAGATTTGGACCTTAGCGTCCAAAATATGGGGGTTAGCATGAAAACCTCCAAGCTTAGTTACCAGCTTGGACCTGGTAAAGCTGCCACCACCCAAAAAATTAGAGTGTTTTGGGGCACTCTGGTCCCCACAAAAACTTTCCCTGGGGACCCCAAGACCCAAATCCCTTGAGTCTCACAACAAAGGGAAATAATCCTTTTTCCCTTCCCCCCTCCAGGTGTTCCTGGAGAGATACACAGAAGCAACCTCCGTGAATCTAAGCAGAGGGATTCCACCCTCCCCCGTTTCCAGCCTGGAAACACAAGCACTTCCCTCTTCACCCACAAGGAATGCAAAGTCAGGCTAGTAAATCTAACACACACAGATTTCCCCCTGACTTCTTCCTCCCACCAATTCCCTGGTGAGCTGCAGACTCAATTCCCTGGAGTTCCCCACTAAAGAAAAACTCCAACAGGTCTTAAAAGAAAGCTTTATATAAAAAGAAAGAAAAATACATAAAAGTGGTCTCTCTGTATTAAGGTGACAAATACAGGGTCATTTGCTTAAAAGAATATTGAATAAACAGCCTTATTCAAAAAGAATACAATTCAAAGCACTCCAGCAACTATAGACATGTAAATACAAAACAACAAACCATTTTTGTACTCACAACTTGGAAACAGAAGATTAGAAAGCAGGAAATAGAAATCCCCTCATAGCCGAGAGAGAGTTAGACAGAAGACCAAGAACAAAGGACTCCCACACAAAGTTCCCTCCACCTAGATTCAAAAAAAAAAGTCTTGCTTCCCGATTGGTCCTCTGGTCAGGTGTCTCAGATCACCTCTTCCCAGGTGAAAGGGACGTTAACCCTTAGCTATCTGTTTACGACACTGCCTAACTGCCCACTATAGATGTGTGAGTAGGGCTTACACATTCCTCTGGATCATCTAGAACTGGCCACTGTTGGAGACAAGACACAAGAATGGATTTATATGCCAATTCCTATATCCTACTAGCAGTGACTAACTGATTTAGGCACAGCATTCACAAGCTCCACAGAGAGCCTCACCATCAACTGGAGAGTGTTACACTGTTAAGTCACATTTCTGAGGATGTCAGAGACACAAAGGACTTTTCCTTCTCCACCTTCACCTGCCAAACACCCACCACCCTAAAGGCAAGAGTTATTAAAAACATGACATGAATTGTATCTTACCATTGCAATTGAAGTCAAGTGTCCAAATGGCAGATGAAATATTTAGGAGTTTTGGTGCAGTAGGCAAAAAGTCATATTTTTAGGTTCACAAGAGATACTGTAAAGTTGGAGGGAGGAAAAAAATACAATCACCAACTATGTTAAACAACCACTATAACTATTTAAACTGGATGTTTAATGGCAGATTATATCGAATTTATATAGCATCTTTCATCCACTAATACAGAAGTCACCATTGAATACTGTTATCCTGCAAGTGAACCATAGCCATTCTGCATCAACACCACTAGCCAGGAGAAGGAAAATAAACAAACAATCAAAATAAATTATAGGGCCAAATGCCATTACTATACCTGTGGTGTCTTGGCAGACTACCAATATCACCCGTCTCTCTGATAGTATAGTAAAATGGAATATATAATGAAGGAAGTGGTTAGAACATTTATTTTATGATCAAAGAGCCACTGCTGATGGCTTTGATTTTATATAATACTCAAAGGACAGCAGCTCCACCAACTACACCTCCTTGCACCATTTCGAGATGTTCGTTCAGTAATGACTATGGAGTATTAACTACTGAGGTGTTAACAATTTTACTCAGCACACAGGTGCTCCTTAGACATTCTTCATTCAGCTATCAATCAAGTCCAGTACTGTTTCACTTTTAAATTCAACTAAATAGACTTTTCAGATTAATACAACTACTTAAATATAAAGTTTTAAAATCCTGTTTACTAATCATGCTCTTCCCTTTCAGCCTCTCAATGAGGAAACTTGAAAGTCAAAGAGATCAGTTTTACTTTTGGTTCTTAATGTTACATTTCAAACACAGCAGGGGAGTAGTTTAACCATTTCCAGTGGGTTTTATTTTGAAATGTGGAAACATTCCTACTGGTTTTAGGCTCTATAAAGCTTTTTAATAGAGATTTTAAATGACAAATTATGTTTAAATGGACAAACATGTCTCTTATTAGCTATATGCTAGCCAACCTCTTTCCTTGGAAATCTGTCCAGCCTTTGTTTTTGGTCCCAACTCCAGCGATGCACTGTGGGGCTGCTAAGTGATGCTGCGTCTCCAACAAGGACGCTAAGCTCTCGCCTTTAGTGACCAGGATGTGCTAAGCGCTTTCCAAGCCAGCGAAGGCACAATCCCTGGCCTAGAGACCCTGCACCCCACAGCTAAACAGAGGTGGGAGGGACCGCGATCAGGGCAGCGCCTGGCCACGCTCCGGTCCGGATCCGCGGGATTGCCGGGGGCGCGGGGAGGGGCATGAGGCCGGGATCGCAGGCGGGGAGACGGGACAGGCAGGTTTAACTCAGGCCTTGCCAGGGTCCCGTTGGGGGATGCGGTAGCGGCGCCCACCGCTGACAGCGTCGCCGTTGCAGGCATGGGAGCGAGCCGCAGATCCCAGCCGGGAGAGCGATGCTCTAGAGCCGCCCAGACAGCACGGGGAGGGCCGGGGCGGGCCCGGGCGACACCACAGCCGCGGAGAGGCCAGGACAGGAGGCCCTAGCGGCCCGGCCCCGGGGAAGGCGCCGCCCGGAGGGGCACGCGGGGGATTAGACTCGACCTCGCCCGCAGCCCCTTTACCTGCCAACCTCATGTCTGGGGGTCCTGCCCCCGCGGCCCGTTCGTCCGCCCCCACCAGCCCGCGGCCACTTCCGCCCCAGAACTTCCGGGTGCGGCCCGGAAGGGGCGGGAAGAGTTACCCTAGAGACGAGATGGGGGCGGGGGCGTTCCTACCGTGTTGCCATGGTGAGCAAGCTTGGTGTGACTCCCCGTGCCCAGTAGCGGCCGGGGGCGGGAATCCGGGAGCAGGGGTGAGGGGTGAGGCAGTTCTGGAGCCTTCGTCTATTTCCCTACATATGGATCTAGCTTGTAGTGCAGGCACTGACCCTTGCAGCCTCTCCCGCCATGGCTCCCACACTTACCTACCGCTCACTTATCCATACCCAGCGCTGAGTCCCGGCTCTGCCACTGACTTCCTGTGTGACCTTGGGCAAGTCGCCTGTCTCCAGAGCGTAGGAGCCTAAATACCTTGGAGGATGTGGCCCTTAGTAACTCTCTGTACATCTCTTTGCCATCCTCGGGAGCACTTAAAATGGGGGAAATAGTACTTCCCTAGCCATGTTGTGAAGCCAACTATGTGAAAGGTTGTGATTATCACAGAAAGGAGGGTCTTTTCACTACCTAAAGTAGATAAGGCTTGATGCCCATGCTAGTGGAAATTCCTGGGGGGCACAGGTATTTCAGTGCTAGTGGGCAAGTCCATGTCTGGTTGGTGTAGCAGCAATTCATTTTGGAATAAATTACCAAGTCACTTAAAATTTTTAAATCAAGACTAGATATTTTTCTAAAAGATGTGTGCTAGGAATTATTTTGGGGACATTCTGTGTTATACAGGGGGTCAGATGAGATGATCACAATGGCCTTCTGGCCTTTGAATCTATGAATTGTGAAGAGCACAGTGGTGGGGCGGGGGGGGGGGGGGGTGGCAATGGTTCTATGCCTGGGGTGGGATGAATTTTGTTTCACTGTTAGAATTACAAATTTGGTATGAGGGCGGGTTTTCTATAAACATTTGAAGGCTTTCTGCAGAGTTCTATACATTCTACAGTACAAAACCTGCAAATACCTAGAGCCCTGCATGGATACAAAATTTGTATCTGCATCTGATCTGCAATGTGCAAAAACGATCCATGGATATAAAGCAGATATCTGCAGATTTGCAGGGCTTTAGATATACATTTTGGATCTGCATCCATCTGCATCTGCAAAAATGCTCCACAGCTATCCGCATCCGCAAATATTTGCAGATATAAAGTGGATATCCGTGGATTTGCAGGGGTCTACAAATAGCCATCTCTAAACCAACAGAGGCAGCCAGTGGAGGTCGCAGTTCAAGGACAGGCGTCATCATGATGCAACATTCAGGCTGATATTCATTCTGATCACTACTTGTGTGTGTTGGTAAGGGTGGCAGATATTCATTGGCAGGCAGGTGCTCCAAACAATGAGGATCTTTGTGATGCTTGACACTATCTCTGCAGGAGTCAGAGGCAATGGGCTGATCTCAGATTGCATTACAAATCTACTGATAGCATAGATGGAAAGTGGTTTGTCTGTTTGCTTTACTTGAATATTTTTATTATGTATAAGAGTACAACAAAGAAGACAACAAACACAGACACAGAGTAGTATATGTATGTATACTCCTGCGCACATTTAAAATTTCTATGAATTATACAAGTAAGATAGGAGCATCAAGATCAAGATACAAACGTAAAATGGTATGTTTAGAGATAAGTATCTACCAGGATTAGATGATAAAATAATGATGTAATGAAAGAGTGAAAACAACTCCTTACTGCCTAAATGTCAATTTATTAATCAAGCAATACAGATTTTGGGGTAGGAACTGGACTCCTTAAAGCACAAGAATTGTAAAAAATGTTTAAACTGTGTTAGTAACATTGCAACATTGATTAATGGTAGCAATTCTGTAAGCATCTGGCCAAGGAGACCATATGTTATAATACCTATGAACAGAGTTATTCGCTGAATATGTTAATCTTTCCATCTCATTCATTGTCTATATGAGATTTTTCCATTGTCTAATAATGAAGGCTCTGTCAAGCAGCCAGTAACTTGTGATAATGTATTTTTCCAAATGTAATAGCTGAGGGTCATTTCTTATGAGGTCCTGAGTTCCTCTTGCAAAGTGCTGATGTTCCCCAATGCCTGCTCAAGTAAAAAGGGATTGAAGACTCTATATTTAGTAGATCTTACAAATTAATAGTAAATTAATCAGGAATATAAAAAAGTTAAAAATATCTAAAATTTTGCTTTATAATTGCTGAGTGGGAGGAGGTGTCTTTCCCAACTCAGTCCACATGCTACGCAAAATCAAAACTTAGTCCCTTCCTAAAATTTTATCTTATAAATAAATCAAAATTAGAGGTGTAGGTTGTGGGGTAGCTCCAGTCTCAACTATGGAGTAACCATTCCTTCATAATATACAGCCAATAAAATAATGTGGTTGTACTTAGCACATAAATAAAACTTTATGAATGGTAAATAATTACCATGACATGCTTATGAGATAGGTAAGTATAATTATCCCCATTTTATACATGAGAGAACAGAGAGGGTGATTCTTTATTGCACTAAGGGTTCTTTATGTCACCAGAGGAAGTGGTTTCTGAGAATACCCCCTGCATAAGGAGGCTTCCTATACCAGCACAGAACCGTTAAGGGCAGCGGTCCCATAGCCCTCATCCCAGCCTCAGTACAAGGGAGTGTATCAGTGTAGGGAAATGGGAGGGGAGAGGTGATGAAGGGGTGCAGCTAGAGCAGGGGTCAGCAACCTTTCAGCAATGGTGTGCCGAGTCTTCATGTATACACTCTAATTTAAGGCTTCACATGCCATTTTAACGTTTTTTAGAAGGTCTCTCTATAAGTCTATAATATATAACCAAACTACTGTTATATGTAAAGTAAACAAGATATTCAAAATGTTTCAGATCTTTATTTAAAATTAAATTATTAGTTTAGTGTGATCCTTGCCCTTGCTTTTCCTTGCTGTTTTCCAAAGTCTGGTGGCACATGTTTGGATACTTTAAGTTGCACACAGGCTTTTGAGTGATCAGTTGTTAACCATCTGGAACCCCAGATCGGCAGCTGAATGGGGTGAGTGGAGCTGGCGGCTGGTCAGCCCACCCAGCTCTGGGGTTTCGGCCGCTGGCTCCTGCCAGCTGGGGACCCAGCCCGCTGCCAGCCTGGGGTTCCTTCACCCAGGCCAGCAGCGGGTGCTGAGTGGAACCAGCGGTGGGACCCCGGTTGGCAAGGGGCCAGCAGCAGAAGCCCCAGAGGGGTGGTGGGATGAGCGGCTCAGCCCACTCCGTGTGCCATCAAAAATCGGCTCGCGTGCCATAGTGGCACACATGCAGTAGGTTGCCAACCTCTGGTTTAAGCCAACTTCAGATGGCAGGATAAGGCTTGGGGTTTTCCTTTATAGCTCTTAAGCAAGCTGATAAGCCTGTTGTCAGAATATTGTCTGTGGACCGTTGCTTTGAAGCTAATCTTTTGTTTTCTATGCGTACACAGATAAACTAGGTTTCAGAGTAGCAGCCATGTTGTCTGTATCCGCAAAAAGAACAGGAGTACTTGTTGCACCTTAGAGACTAACAAATTTATTTGAGCATAAGCTTTCGTGGGCTACAACCCACTTCATCGGATGCATGCAGTGGAAAATACAGTAGGAAGATATATATACACACAGAGAACATGAAACAATGGGTGTTACCATACACACTCTAACGAGAGTGATCAGTTAAGGTGAGCATTCATTCACATCAGGCAATTAGCTGTTCTTTAATTACAGCATAGATTGTCTTAATCTTAACTATGTAAATAATACTATTAGTTTCCTGCAGTATTTTACATCTTTGATCCTCAGGTTAATTGAACAATCTGCATGCATAATATAAGGCAATTAAGACATGAAAGGGAATTAGCATCTACAAGCTATTCTGGTTACATTGTTTTCTAATAAGATATAGGCAAACTTCTAATAAGATATAGGTAAACAGACAAATACATTTAGCATCCACCCTTTGATTCTCTAACAATACAAGAGAACTTTAAGGATTCTAGTCTACTTAACATAGATTTGATGACTATCTGCAAGGAATGTCCCTGGTTTCTATTGCAATACCCTTTTGATATGTCCTTAAGTGTTACTTACAGGTCACCTAGCTTGCTGACTGTTTAACCTTAACTGGCTCAGCGTTACACCTCACACTGTCAGAGAAATCGAGACTCTGGGTTTGTCTACACTATGGGATTATTCCGATTTTACAGAAACCGTTTTTTTTAAAACAGATTGTATAAAGTCGAGTGCACGCGGCCACACTAAGCACATTAATTCGGCGGTGTGCGTCCATGTACTGAGGCTAGCGTCGATTTCTGTAGCGTTGCACTGTGGGTAGCTCTCCCATAGCTATCCCATAGTTCCCGCAGTCTCCCCCGCTCACTGGAATTCTGGGTTGAGATCCCAATGCATGATGGGGCAAGAATAGTGTCGCGGGTGATTCTGGGTAAATGTCGTCACTCAGTCCTTCCTCCGAGAATGCAACGGCAGACAATCATTTAGCACCCTGGATTGCCCTGGCAGACGCCATAGCATTGCAACCATGGAGCCCGTTTAGCCTTTTGTCACTGTCATTGTATGTGTACTGGATACTGCTGACAGATGCGGTACTGCAGTGCTACACAGCAGCATTCATTTGCCTTTGCAAGGTAGCAGAGACAGTTACTCGTTCTTTTGCACCGTCTACTGCTTTGGAAATTGGCGATGACGGTTGTTGTCAGATGCTACCGGTGTGGTGCTCTGCTCTGTTCAGTGTTGATATCACTCGGCTGCGTGCGTGTGTTCCCTCTGTGTGCTGTCCCAGCTCTTCGAAGATAGTTGACACAGCAGACCCGAAGAGAACCCCCGATGACCACAGAGTCTAGTAAAGTACGAAGGCACTTCGGCCAGGTTTATTGCCATATTGGACACAATAATAGTTCCCTGTAGTTTTCTTAGTCTAATTCAGGGCATACTACAAGTATGTGCCCCCGGTCAATGGACTCGGCTCAGTCAGTGGCGAGACTTTCCACTGCCCCCTTGGCCGGACAAAGACACCGCTCCAGGGATGCATTCTTATACACAGGTACAAACAAGTTACACATCACTCCTGACGTATTGAGGTGCAATCCCTCTACATAGCAAGGTACAACCCCTCTACATAGTAAGGTGCCGCCTCTCACCTTGTACATGTTGGTTCGAACAAAACAACGCTATCCATCATATTATCCTTTTGCCCCTGTCATTGGGATGGGTCAGTCTGTTCCTTGTTATCTGTGTGGAATGTGCAAGTATGTGAATGTTCTGATATCTAGTGTTCAGTACCTTTTAGGTACGTATCTTCTTGCAGCATCAGCCCATTCCTTGCCAGCTTCTGTGAGCATGGCCTGCCTCTGGCTCACAGCTTAACTTTGCTTTATGTTAGCAAAGTCTTGACCATTACTTTAGTTCAGGCCTCAGGCCTCATACCGGGCCTCTGATATCAAGGTTTATATCTTAGGGCCTCCTCTTACTACAACCAGTCCTTCTGCACCGTCTGCTGCTTTAGAAATTGGCGATGACAGTTATCAATCATTTTGTACCATCTGCTGCTGTCATGGGTGCTCCTGGCTGGCCTCGCTGAGGTCGGCCGGGGGCGCATGGACAAAAATGAGAATGACTCCCTGGGTCATTCCCTTCTTTATGTTTTGTCTAAAAATAGAGTTAGTCCTGCCTAGAATATGAGGCAAGTCTACTAGACAGCCAGAGAGCACAGCCGCTCTGGGTCAGAGCCCCAGATATCTTGCAGAAATGATGGGCTGCATGCCATTCTAGGGGGTGCTCCTGCATCAATCCCACCCGTTGCTTCCCTCCTCCCACAATCCTCCTGGGCTACCATGGCAGTGTCCCCCCATTTGTGTGATGAAGTCATAAAGAATGCAGGAATAAGAAACAGTGACTTTTTAGTGAGATAAAATGAGGGGGAGGCAGCATCCAGCTGCTATGATAGTCCAGACAGTACAGAATCTTCATGAGACATGAAAATGGGGGGGAGGAGCTCAGCCACCAGCTGCTATGATGAGGACGGTTACCAAATCTTTTGCACTGTCTGCCTTTCCAGGAGAAACTTAAAGAAGGGAATGACCGGGAGTCATTCCCATTTTTTCCTAGGTGCTCCCGGCCGACCTCTCTGAGACCAGTCAGGAGCACTTACGGGATGATGAGGATAGTTTTCAACCATTTTGTACCATCTGCCATCAGGAAAGGAAGAGGAGGGGATGCTGCTTTTCAGCGCCGCAGCACCGCGTCTACCAGCAGCATGCAGGAGACATACGGTGACATTGAAAAAAGGCGAGAAACAATTTTTTTCTCTTTTCTTTCACGGGGGAGGGGGAGTAAATTTACGACATATACCCTGAACCATCCGGGACAATGTTTTTGACCCTTCAGGCATTGGGAGCTCAGCCAAGAATGCAAATGCTTTTCGGAGAGTGCGGGGACTGGGGGATAGCTGGAGTCCTCAGTCCCCCCTCCTTCCCTCCATGAGCGTCCATTTGATTCTTTGGCTTTCCATTACAGTTGTCATGCAGCACCGTGTTGAGTCCCTGCTGTGGCCTCTGTCTGGAGATTTTTTCAAATGCTTTGGCATTTCGTCTTCTGGAACGGAGCTCAGACAGAACAGATTTGTCTCCCCATAAAGCGATCAGATCCAGTATCTCCCGTACAGTCCATGCTGATCAGCGCTCCACGCTGGGCAAACAGGAAATGAAATTCAAAAGTTCGTGGGGCTTTTCCTGTACCTGGCCAGTGCATCCGAATTCAGATTGCTGTCCAGAGCGGTCACAATGGTGCACTGTGGGATAGCGCCCGGAGGCTAATACCGTCTAACTGCGGCCACACTAACCCTAATCCAACATGGCAATACTGATTTCAGCGCTACTCCCCTTGTCGGGGAGAAGTACAGATATTGGTGTTAAGAGCCCTTTATATCGAAATAAAGGGTTTCGTTGTGTGGACGGATACAGGGTTAATTCGGTTTAACGCTGCTAAATTCAGTATAAACGCGTAGTGTAGACCAGGCCTGAGTTGGACAGGTTGGAAAAGGAGGGCATTATTTCACCAGTGCAGTTTTTGGTATGGTATACTATCCTATAGTACTAGTGGTTAAACCCTACAAGATCATAGGCATCTGTGAAGATTATAAAGTAATAATGAATCAAATTCCTAAGCTAGACAGTTACTTCATTCTGTGAACAGAAGACTGGCAGTGCTAGGTGAAGGTCAAAAATTCAATCAACTGGACATGTCACTGGCATACCAGCAGATGAGACAGGAGGAGTACTGGGTTACAGGATAGACAAGCCACTATAGGCTCTGCCAACCTGGGTTCTAGTCCTTATATTCTGTGGTAACTGTGTGGTGTACTCTCTGGAGGTCACTGTACAAAATGGAGTGTATCCTGGGAGATGCAAAGTGTTGTCAACTCTCACTGAAGTTAATGAAAATTGATTATTTCACATCTCCTGTGGGATAAGGTTTTAAGAACCTGCAGTGTATCCTACTCCCTACCCTGCCTTAATTCCCCTGAATCCAATCAAGGCCAAAGATCAGCAAATCAAAGTAGAGGTAGTGCTTCCACTGTAGAAAGCAAATAGAATGATGAAGTAGCTAATTTACCTAGTAGACAGAATTGAGAATGGGAATTAGCATTCATGCTTTGACTCTCATAAAGATCTCATTAACCAATTGGATGTTGCCTTAAGGCATGGGCAGAAATGCTGTTGGCCTGTTGTTAATTTCATTACATGTAATTCAACTCACAGATTTTTGGCTTCTGGTTTGCCTGCAATGTAACTGCTGTATTTTCCAATCTGAAGGGAAAATATTCAGGAATCTTACCTAACATTTACTGCTGCGGTTACAGCTAACTCATTCAACCCACTAGAGGTCAGGGTGGTACTACGAAGGTACAGTTGACCAGCCATTTGTATTAATTTTTAAAAAAAGATGTCACAGCAGATGATAATTTCATCAGCAGTTTATAAATTTTAGAGACAAGTAAAAATGTTCTGTTTCATTCAGTTAGTACTAAATAGCCCCAAAGAGTTTCATGATAGCAAAATAGACTTTTTAGGTTGAAGAATTTGTATTACATTCATGTCTAAGAAATAACTTTGCCTTATGAAAATGTCCTATAGAATTTAATAGAAAAATATAACTTTTCCATTTTTTACCATCACATAGTACTTAATAGAGAATTATATCCCTGCCACGGAATTCTGCAGAACAATTTAAAAAGTAGAGAAAGGTTGAGCCTTTAATATATTTTAAAGTTGCTAGTGTCTCTATAGGTCCCTGTTTCAGTCTTATTGAAACTTATTGGTTTCATCCCTATGATTAAATGTCTAAAAGTGTTTTAAATGCTGGATACAATAAGATTTCTCTGCTTCCTAATGTTTTAAATATTAATAATTTAAAACTTAAAAACCCTAACTCATACCCACCAGGACAAATCAGCGAACTTTCATAATATTTGCTATAACTATTCTTGTAGAAGTGCTATGAGGGATGGAGGTTAATTAATGTAATGGTGTAAGTTGTAGTTATGCTTCTAGGCAATTTAATGATAATATTTTGGAGGCTGAAATAATATTTAAGGGATCTGCACATTTAGTAGCATACCTAGCATAAGAAGTCCTTATGTCCATCCTCAGAGCTTTATCGTCATCAGTATATCATGCTGTTTCCAGGGGACAAAATTTAAGAGAAGTTATATGGAAACAATTAAATTACCTACAGGTGGTGCAGGGCAAGATGATATAGATTATCATAACAGAGACTATATGGACAGCTACTACAAATCTTGCAGCATAGCCATTGTAATATAAATGTATTTGTGTGGGCAGGGCTGGCTTTATGACCCGCAGGGCCCGATTGGAATACCCGGTGGTGGTCTGAGACTTCAGCGGCACTTTGGTGGCGAGGGTCTGCTCCGGATTTTCTGCAGCACGAAGGACCCCCCCCCCAACCTCCCTGCTGCTGAAGATCCCTGGAGCGGACCCCCCCACACCAAAATACTACCGAAGACCCCCGGAGCAGACCCCCCACTGCCAAAATGCCACCGAAGATGCCCGGGGCAGGGCCCCCTTAAGCGCTGGCATGGGGCCCTCTTTGGCGCTATGCCCAATTCCGGGGAATCAGGTGAATAGGCTTAAAGCCGGCCCTGTGTGTGGGGCAGAAGTGGTGGTCTCCATTGGAAAATGACCCATCAGCTTCTGGATGACCTTGTATTCAGTCAGATTAGATGGATGATTGGAGAACAGACTGTATGTATAACTGAGATAATTGTAATCTAAGAGCAGATCACTCTCCATTGGTTTTATTGCATACTACTAAAGGATCTCATTCAAAACTATGATTGAGCTTAATGTGCCAAGAATATGACATGGAGAAGGTACGTATGAAGGGATAGGAAAATATGGTGGCAGATTCTCTATCCAGTAGAGATGGTTCAGACCTACTTTCTCTAGCTCAGCCAGTGGCTAACCCTCGTGCAGCTTTGTAAGGGGAGAGATGTGCCCTAAGAGCATCCCAATGCCAGAAGGCAGGAGGCTCTCTGATATCTGGTAGAGTTTCAGTTGGCCTGACCAGTTCAGTGTACCTCAATTCATTAATGTAATACATTGTATCTGATATATATTATGTAAAGTATCCTTGGAACACTAATAACACAGTGATCATTAATATTTCTGTGTGGTGTATGTATGATAAATGACCAAGGGATGATACAAATGTGAAGGAAATATGGCACTAAAATGTATTTACCAGAAAAGTCTGGGCAGTGGGTAAGCAGGTTGGACAAACTGACACTCCAGCCAGGTGTCATCAGAATCGATTGAGGATCACATGTTGTCACTGTGCCTCAGTGGGTCACAGCTGAGGATGCCAAATTTAGGATGCACTGCTGAGAAATAGGGTGAACTCACTCCAGACTGGTGGTTATTCTATTATTAGACATAACAAGCCAGAAACAAAGGTAAACTTCTCTCTCACCACATTGGTTAACAAGAAGTCCAAACTGAAGTCTCCATAGGCATCCCAGCTCCTGTTTCACCACCCTGACACTAGACTTAATGATGAGTGGTTATTTAAAACCAATTTAATCATCAAAGGGTCCTTCTAATCCCAAGAGATCAGCTACACAGCCATGTCAATTTATAACTCAGATCTTACCCAATAATCGTGCTGTTGCCAGTCCTTTAGAATCTACTACAGGCATGGCCAAGAATGCTGCTCTCTTACAGTTAAAATGTGGCTCATGGAGCTCCCCATGTACCCCCTCCAAATCTCCACCTACCAGACTAGGTGAGAGGGAGCTCAGCACTTCTGCCCTGCGTCGGGGTGGTGGGGCTGGGAGCTTCTGCTCTGCAGGGATGGGGGTGTAAGGGCTTTAGCCTCAGGGAGGGATATTGGGGCAGAAGTCCTGTGCCCTGGCAGGTGCTGCCCTGGCAGGTTGTGCGTGTCTTGCAGCTCTCAAACTTTTGAAGATTATTGTATGCAGCTCGGAGGGTCAATAAGTTTGGCCACTCCTGATCTAGAATCTAAAGGTTTATTTATAACAGAAAATAAAGATGAGAGAGGTAAAATGGTTAAGGAAATCAAATAATACAACCATTACAGAGTTCTTATATCAGGTTTGAAGCAGTGATGGAATAAACTTCTGACTTGTAAAGTCTCTGGTAACTTCCAAAAGATTGGAAGGTCCTCAGTCCATGGGTTGGATATGCTTTCTACAGATTTCTACCTGATATGCTTTCTAAAAGATTTTTTGCAATTGGCAGTGGCAATGTTAATGATATAAATGGTCATGTTCCAATCATACAGCATCACACATGTCAAGTGCTCATCATTTGCCTTGGAGGGACAGGAACTGATCAATTTGCATTTGCATTATAACACCAGTGGGGAAAGAAACCAGTATGGAACTTTCTTCATCACCAGACTCCATGTCTCCTTCTTCACAGCTTGAATGAACTTTATTTTGGGGGGTAACCTTCTGAAGGATCCATTTCAAAGGTTCACTGGACTGTAAAAGAGAGGAGCAAAAAATCCAAACTTATCTTTTCACCTAAGGAGACAAAGGAACTGAGCACTTTGTCTTTGGGGAGAGATCCTGACCCCAGGGATGGTCAGCCATCTTGCTGGAAAAAGTGTGTGGTAAGAGTCTTACCCAATACCCAGACAATAGCTTGGAAAAAGCTTAGCATTAGAAAGTGATTGTCACTTTTATTTGTTTGTAACCATTTCAATCTTTTATACCTGATCTCACTTAAAACCTATCACTTGGTAATTAAATAAACTTGTTTTAAGAACATAATTTATATTTTGTTTTCAGAACATAATTTACTTTAATCTAACCCCATCCAATGCCATGTTTGAACAGAAGTGATTGTTAACTCCAGTTAAAGGGATAAGCAGAGGCAGCATGCGGGGCCACGTGCCCCCCCTAGATTTGCTGCTTGGCTTGTACTGAGCATGCTCACACAGTTTGAGCATAGTCAGTAATATTGCTGAAGCCGGATGCCCTCACTCTGCCCCCAATATCGGCAGGCATGGGTCATCTCTGGTGATAAGATGTGCATTTTATCTCTTCAGAGAAGCCAGCAAACCTTATTTTTCCTCTGAATTGTCCAGGAATGGACTGGACATTGCAGAGTACACAGTTTTGGAAAATTTTGAGACTGAGAGGTGTTGGGGTCATCTTGCCAAGTGTAACGAAACTGGTGGAAACCAGGGACTAACTGTGTTGCTGCAGGAGGCAAACTGCAGGGAGCATCAGCAACGGAGCAGTTAAAGCACGCAAGATTACAGGGCAAGTGGTGACAGCCCCTCATTGGTCTGGATTGCACCCCAGAACATGACAGTAATATATAGTACAATGTCCCCAAAGGGAAAAAACTACTGCATGATGCACCATGGTCTCCAGCTGACAGAATCCTGTGCAGCTGTGACTGACCGGGAGAATTCAGCAAATCAGTGAGGTGATGGAAGCAATTGGTTACTTTGTCCCACAAACTTGGTTGGGCTTTTGTCTTAGCACTTCAGGAGCTCAGGCCTAGCTCCCTTCCTCTCACCAGAGCCAGCTGGTTTTCTTGGTTCCCCAGTGGAACTTGCTGCTTTTTCACTCTCTAATTCCAAAGTCTGTACTCCTTGCCATACTCCTTCTGGCCCTGGCACCCTCATCTTTAATTTCTGGTGGTGTTGGTATCACGAGGATGAATTGCTCATCTGGTGAAGCTTTGACCCATTGCTTAGGAGTTAATTACCTGGTATAAAAGCCTTAGCTGATATATAATCATGGCAGTGCATAGTCAAAGAAGTTTCTCTATCACTTCATAAGTAAAATACCAAGGAAGGGCAGGCAGTGTGTTCTCCCAGTTAGACCACAAGACTCATTCTATTCACAGGACCTGGGGCTAAATCAATTCTTTACTGACCCACTGTCCGGCCTTGGCTATGATATGGAACCTACCTGTGCTTTAACTTACCTGTATGTAAAATGGTGATACAAGTTTTTTTGGGTGTTGGGAGCCTTAATAAATATCTGTAAAGCACCCGGAGAGCCACAAATGAAAAGTACAATATAACTGCAGAATGTGGGCCTATCTCACTGCAAGATCAAGCTCTATTATTCTTAATTGGAGAGAAGTTGAGCATCCCATTGAAAACTGACCTACAGCAAAGTTCAAATTGATGGATCCGGGTATGTTAGGGTCCCATAATAGCTTGTGTCAAGACCTTGGGCATACATCCTCAAAGGTATTTAGGTACCTATCCCCCATTGATTTCAATGGGAGTTAAGAGCCTCAATACTTTTGAGGATATCAGCTTTTGTTCTTATTCTCAAACTCATCATGAGCCCTATCCCTTTGCCTCCTTCTTTGTATGTCACAAAGTTTTTAAAATCTGGATGTGCTTCTGGGACACACGGATATAAAACTACATTCAATATTAAATATATTTTATTTTATGAACAAAATATAGTAACTCTGAAGTGAAGTCAGCCAATATGTTGCTACACAGATGTAATATGGAAAAGTCATACAGTAAAACCGAAAGACATCCCGGCAGGTATCTTTATACTGTAACCCTGTCATATAATATATCAGGTTGTAATCCTGCTTTAGGCTTATTTGAATCCTTCCCAGCTATTGGCAACTCCCCTCTTCAGCTTTTCTGAGCCTCATCTGTGTCTTGAAGAACTGAATTGACTCAAAGCCAGTCGCTATGTGGTACTCTCCAGTCAGAATCCAAGTGCTGCCTCCCTCTATTCAGGGTTTTCTTGCAGAAACTAACTTTCTCTTTTAACTGTGTGTTTTGATCTTCTCTCTCCCCTTTAATATTAGTGATATACAGTATGTCCTCTCAATGGGCTGTAAAATCTAGGTTTTGACTGCATACAGACATCAACGATCCATACACTCTCTTGCAAGAGTGATAGTCAATTTTCTTCCATGATGCTCACAAAGAATTAGGTTTATAATTTGTTTTAGTGTGTAAATATAATGTATATTAATTCATAAAGCTATTCCTGCCTGTGGTTTCTCAAATGTGCGTGCTGAGTATGTCTCTGCCTTTTAAAGCCTAAGTACTTCAAGGCTAAAACCTCTTTTTTTGTGTGTATTGTACAGAACTAAGCACATTTTTAGCACATAACAAATAATAGGCACATTAATCCTGATGTCTAGGGCAAATTTCATGTTGGGAAATTACATTCTATCTTACTCAATTCTACTGCATAGTACTGTAGTGCACTTTGATATCTGCATTTAAAATCTCCTGGTACTTTCAGTAGCATATAGTATTCCTGTCTTAAACAGTCATTTGATCATATTGCTATGACCTTCCTCCTTCCTCATCCCAATAGCTACCTCACTATTTGTGATCCTCAGTTTTTGTGTCATGCCCAACATTTTGTCCCTGATCCTGCAAAGACCTACACACATGCTTAACTTTACATCCTGTGAATAGTACCATTTGAAATCAGTGGGACTGCTCACAGTATGTAGTGTTAAACACATGTGTAAATCTTTGCAGGATCAAGGCTTTAGTTTGTAAGCCCTCTGCAGCACAAGCTGTGTCATTTTGTCTTCTTCTGCAAAGTGCCAAGCACATCTTTAGGTGCTATAAAATAGTAATAATAAAACTATTAATTATTATGATTAATTATTATTATTTATTATACATTTCACCCTAGGCTCCATTTCAGTTGTGTATAAAGTGATTATTAATCATAATTTTGTAATGAGCTTTAGGATCATTCTTTAGGAAAGATTTAAGCCAAATATGTCATTGTTATTTTAATACAAATAAAGATTTAGCAAAAACTTGATTATTTTAGTGCTGTAGAGCTCATAAATTCTTGATGGCCCATCTCTGAATAGATGACCTCACCTTCTCAACCTCTCCAGCAAAAATTCAGCTGTTTCCAGTAACCAGCCTGTTCTGCAAGTTTTGTGACAAGACTTCATTATAAAACATCTCTCCCTCCTCAGCAAACATTGGTCTGAATCACTAGACATAAAATTAAAATTCTTGAAATTAGTTCAGCTGTATGCTGGAGGAGTCAGGCATAGTCCCTTAACATTCCTGTCTGAAATGTGTGCTCCTTACAATAACTTACTTTTATATAGTGTCAAGCAGCACAGAGTGGCAGTTGCCTCTGTGTTGAAATGC
Source organism: Gopherus flavomarginatus (assembly GCF_025201925.1). Classification (NCBI taxonomy): domain Eukaryota; kingdom Metazoa; phylum Chordata; order Testudines; family Testudinidae; genus Gopherus; species Gopherus flavomarginatus. Next base: position 319,933,918 of record NC_066617.1, on the reverse strand, counting down.
AGCATTTATTTAACAGCACGTGACAACAGTATGTGACAATCTGCAATCAGGGCAATCTGTGTAGGCAAAACCAAGCTAGCTATAATCAAGCTAGCTTGCTAAAAATAGCAGTATAGCTGCAACAGCATGAGCTAGCCACCCAAGTACAATTCTGTCCAAGCCCCTGAGTACATACCCAAATGGCTAGCCCATGCTATTGCAGCTACACTGCTATTTTTAGTGAGCTATTTTGATTATAGCTAGCTTGGCTTTGCCTACACAGATTGCCCTGATTGCAGCGTAGAATGCCCTTAGAGGCTCAGCACATTCTGTTATAGGTACCAGGCTGCTTTGTATAAATATGCCTAAAATGCAGTGTTCCATAGAGGCCTAGGCTCAAATGTCTAAATATCCTTCAATTCGATGGACATCACTCATTTTATTTCCAAATTTCCCCTTGTCCCACACCATTAGGACATTTACTTTTAACGATAAACATTATTTACATCAGTAAAAATTATTTATGAAACTGAGCTATAGAAAATTATTTATACTAAAGGACCAAATCCCACTGTATTTGAAGTTTCTTGCAAGAATATTCTCTTTCTGTCCCTTATTTTGGGTCTATGTCCCACGTTGTGTTTCATGTTTGGGCCTTCTTATTTTGAGAGGTATGACTAGGCTGTCTTTGAGCAACAAAGAACTGGCATATCATAAAAAGATACATTTTATTAAAGAGAATTATTTATATAGCTCTACAGAATTGAAAGCAATAGCTTCAAAAGACAGTAAATACACTACAGAAGGGATATAATTACTGCTACTGAGGAATGGTCATTAGATGGAAAGCAGCAATGTTTCTGTTAGTACACTTTATTGCTGAATAGACTTTCCCCTTCCTGGCCCACATCAAGAAAAAATGCCATATGGCTTGTATTATAGATGCATTGCAGATAGATAAGTGGTAGATGCCTACTTGCTTGCGAGATTGACTGGACAGATTTTCCAGATGGAATAACCCTGCAATCCTGGCACGAGGTGGACTAAATAGTTTTGATTTTGTTTTCTTTCTCCCCGTTCCCTCCTTTTGTCCTTTATTCCTCATTGTCAATGAGCACAGTAGAATGGGTAGATTTATTCTCTGTAGGTTTTTCCTTTTTTTTCCCTCTCAATCTTTTCTTCGACCCCTCTGTAACTTTTCAAAACTCCTTTAACTTTGGAAAAGTTACAAAGTGGCAAAAGGGAAAATGAAAAAAGGAAAATGAAAAAGTTGGGGGGGAAACTATGGACTTTATCCATTTTATTGCTCTCGGGGGCAAAAAAGAAAAGTGGGGGTGGGGAAAAAACAGAAAATAATTGAAAATTCAAAATTTTTCAAAAAATACTTTATAGAAATAAATTTAAAATGAATAATATATTCTGTTTTGAACCCTGTTAAATGGAACCAATTTTGACATTTTCCACAAAATTGTTTTTCCATTTTTTTTGACAAGCTCTATTTCTTAGTTCTATGCCTCAGATAGGTTTGCGGCATTCCTCAACCTTAATTTCTATGCTCATATCTGGATGCTTTTTTATCTGGGACACTCCCACTTTTATATATAGAAAGTTATGTATTACTATTTGCTTTAACTAAGTTCACAGTTTACATTTCCCTCTTCAGATCCTGACTGAAGATAGACTCATGGCTGAAATACGTTCACTTCATTTTTTATTTGCTGCATGAAGTGAAGACTGTTTTGCAACCCACACTTTGACACAACATCCCTTTTCTTTTGTTACCAGAGAGACAGGCAGAAGTTTGCTGTCAATAATCTGCCTGTATACCAGACTCCGCTTCTGACTCACATTCCCCTGTCTCTCTCTCCTCTCCCTCCTTTCACTGACTCACTATCCAGTTTTCTAACTGCCTCCATCTCTGAGTGGGAGGCTGTTTTGGCTGGAACTAAATTGGACTAATTGGGGGAAGAGGTAGATATGCTGGAGGATAGGGATAGGGTCCAGACTGACTTAGACAAATAGGAGGATTGGGCCAAAAGAAATCTGATGAGGTTCAACAAGGACAAATGCAGTCCTGCTTTTAGGACGGAAGAATCCAATGCACTGCTACAGGCTGGGGACCAACTGGCTAAGTGGCAGTTCTGCAGAAAAGGACCAGTGGAGAATCTGTATATAAGTCAGCAGTGTGCCCTTGTTGCCAAGAAGGCTAACGGCATATTGGGCTGCATTAGCAGGAGCACTGCCAGCAGATCGAGGGAAATGATTATTCCCCTCTATTCAGCACTGGTGAGGCCACATCTGGAATACTGTATCCAGTTTTGGGCCTCCCACTACAGAAAGGATATGGACAAATTTGAGAGTCCAGTGGAGGGCAACAAAAATGATTTGGGGGCTGGGGCACATGACTTATATGGAGAGGCTGGGGGAACTGGGTTTATTTAATCTGCAGAAGAGAAGAGTGAGGGAGGATTTCTTCTTCTCCTCCTCCTCCATCTTCCCTCTTATACTCTAATTTTCTTACTGGGGAAAGCTTGAACAAAAATGTGGATCTTGCATTTTGATCATTTATGGTAAGATTTAGGCTGTTACACATAGTGAGGGTCCTCCTGCTGAGAACCATTTGACCATAGTGCCTTCATTTCTGGTATTTCTCTCAACACAGTATTTATGTGGAGTGGCATCTGTTTTAGTGGATCATGACTTTGAGGCCTTTAAATTTGCAGTAATACCACAAATTTGGTGCAGAAGGAACCATGGAGTGTGTATGCACAGACGTGATGTGTTCATGTCAGCCTTTGTCATTTAACAAGTGGACTGCTGTGTATAGAATGAGTTGTCTATGTGGCAGGCACATTCAGCCCCAGGTTGAGAGAGCTGCAATAGTGTAATCCAGAGATGATGACTGTAAGGATCACGCTGTAGCAAAGACCTCATCAGAAATGAAGGATTGGATTCTCCTAGCCAGCAGAAGACAGAAGAAGACATTCCTTGTCTCTTTTACAGTGTGAAATTAGTGTATCAACCAGTTCCCTCTTCCTATCACCATCACATCTGTTTTTCCTGGATTAAATATGAGCCAGCTGTTTTTCATCTAGCTATTTTTCTTCCAGCCACTGAGACATTTTGGTAATAGCTGAGGCTATTCAGCTGAGGAGACATATAGTTGAGTGTGATCCACATATTGAGGATAATGGAGTCCACAGTGTCCGTCAAGCTCTCTCAGCAGCTTCATATATGTATATTGAAGATGGGGGGTGAAAGCGTTGAACCTTGTGGGTCTGGCCATGTGAGGGACCTTGGTGCGGTAGAATAGCCCCTAATTATGTGTTTCTGGGATCTGACTGAGATGAAAGAGTGGGTCCAGCAGAGTGCTGTTCCATTGATTCCTCTTAGGTCTTGTCTGCATGTCGGTGGAGCTGCATCTGTTTACACCGTGTCTGAATTTGGCCCTTCATATACAGTAAGTTTACACTGTAATCACCATTAAGGTTTTCTCTACTGTATTGTGTACGAACTTGTGTCCTATATAATAAAACAAAATAAATCCTAAAGAATAAAATATACAAACAATTAATGTTCTCTCTCTGTTATGAAGAAGACATTTATTTCTCTTCCTTTATTGTTCATATAAATGGGTCTGTATTTGGTGTGCTTCTTTCCCCCTGTTCTCAGTTTTTCTGACCCTCAGAAGAAAAGCCCTTAAGCCTTTCTGGGAAAATGCAGGCTGAGTGACTAGTTACTTGATCTAGCTTTGAATACAACGACTCTAAACAGTTATTATTCCTGACAGTAGTGCATCTGGGAGGGACAGCAGTGATGTGGCTGATCACTGATGTGGTGACTTCATTCCAGGACATGTTACTTCCTATGGTGGCACATTTGGATGTGATATCATTGAGCACGTGTGTATTTGATATACTTGGCTTCAGACAATTGATTGGGTATTGGTAAAAACCCACAAACAAAAAGGTGTGTCAGATAATTCATACTTATCCAGATCTCTAATATGGGTTTTTTAGGGGCAAGTCATTATCATACTTGTCTATTTCTCTTTCCCCCCATCTTTTAGTCTAAAGCTCACGTGCAAAACAAAACAACCCACGCAAACCCCAACTCCTTTGGGGGCACAGTCCTCTCTCAGTTTCTCTGAAGCTCCATCCTGTTGGGGTTTGATCATTCCTCTCTCTCTCTCTCTCTGATGTTCATATTTACCTCAAAACTTAATACACAATAAAGCCAAATTCTCAGCTCATGTAAATTGATATAGTCCCCAGTGAAGTCAATGGAACAACACTGGTTTACATCGGCTGAGAATGTGGCCCAATGAGCTTATGAATCAGTAATCTCGTTACTCTGCATGTTACCATATAACTCTAGCAGCTCTGTTGGCTCCCAGACCTGGAGAATTTTATATTTCCTGGCACAGCAATGGTGAGAATTCTATCAGGGTTGATGTAAACTCACTTTTTACATACTTTTTAAACAGCAGTGAACTCAGGTTAGAAAGTTTGAGAAACCTGAGGATCTCATTTACCAGTTTTGACTCATTTGTGAGCAGGTCTCTGCTCCTTAGTTTTACTTAAGCTAGTACAGGTGCAGAAATTAGCTGCACATAGATCTGAACTGTAGAACCATACAGCTGTTTCTTTTTACTGATCTCTAATAATTCTTTTGCAGTGTTTAATTATTTGCTCTGCACAAATATTGTCATGGAAGAAGCTTAACAATCTGCATTGGCATCCCTTGCCTTTTTCTGGGTTTACTAGAATGAGGTCACTCACATATGGAAACATTTAGATTATTGTATTAAACAAGCTAGCTGGAAATCTGTTATTTATAAACAAGCTGAATATGCAAATGAATGACAAGGAGAAGTTCTTTGCAGTCTCAAACAGTTTGAGGATAACTGATGATGTTGTTAGTTACAGCTTTTTTTTGTTAATTGCACTGTATTAAAGAAAGATTTGGATCCGTCTTTTTTGGGAACACAGTATTTCTGGGAATTACTTTGTCATCCTGTGAGTCAATGAGCATTTTTTGACACTGTAATATAATTCCTCATAATTAGCATGTTATTAATAATTATTTTATTATTGTATTTTTTTAGTGCCAGAAAGGGTTTTTTGATTACGTACTTTCTGAAGATGCAGCATTCATATTATTTGGAGATAGCATTGGGGAAGGGGTGACCTGTATACTCAGGAGCTTTGATCCCCAGTCTCACTAGTTCAAAAATATCTGTAATTTTCCTAATTTGGCCAGACTAAATCTATTTTATGTTCTGTGATCTCACTTAAATTACTCCTAATCTTGGAAATGCAAAGTTAAGGATAAAACTCCATCCTTACATCCTCACACAACACACAATCAACCTGTGGAGCTCTTTGTCAGAGGATGTTGTGAAGGTGAAGACTACAACAGGGTTCAAAAAAGAACTAGATAAATTCATGGAGGATAGGCCCATCAGTTGCTATTAGCCAGGATGGGCAGGGATGGTGTCCCTCAACTCTATTTGCCAGAAGCTGGGAATGGGCGACAGGGAATGGATCACTTGATGATTACCTGCTCTGTTCATTCCCTGGGGGGCACCTGGCAGGACAACAGGGTACTGGGCTAGATGGACCTTTGGTCTTACCCAGTATGGCCATTCTTATGTTCTTAAAATTAAGGCTGAAACTCCATCCTTAATGGACTTTGAAAATAGCAACACATGTATGGCCATATACTATCCCTCTTGTGTGCTCAGAATTCCATCATTGGGAGGTGCCTATAAACCTGGAGAGCTTGACCCTGAACTGCTGATGTTAATCAGAGTTTTGCCATGGACTTCAATAGGAGCAAAATCAGGCCTTATATGGCTTGTAATGTTTTTGATCACAATCTACTGAAGCTTTTGCAATATCAAGGTCCATTAGTTTAAGATCAGAGCTTAGAAAGAGAGACTTTACATTTTCTTTTGTTACAATAGTGAAACAAATAGAAACATGACATAATCCAGTCTCAGTGGTGTCTATATGAAAGCCTGATATGGTAGGTTCCTTTTGGTTTTTTGAAACTAATTTGTAAGGTATGCACACAAAAAGGAATAAAGTGAAGGGTACCTAATGTACACATGTATATTTACTTGTTACTGTAGCGGGGTGGTCACCCTGCTCCTGCCTGGACGGGTTAAAAAACAACCCTATAGCTGGAGAGGAGCAGAGTCTCTCTCTGTCTCTAGAGGAAGAAGGGCCTGGCTGCTGGGAAGCTGAACCAAGTACCTAAAGTGGAACAGGGCTGGGGAAAGGCCAGATGACATATAGGCTTGGAAGGATTCAATTTTTATTGATAAATGTCGGTAAACCTCAATTTCACCATACACACAAACTGATGAAAAAATATTTCTGTTGGTAATAATCAAATTTACAATGGCGCAAAATAAGAAAAATGCTGCTTGAGAACTTTTTAGAATTTGATTTAAGGATATTTACTTTGTACGTTTTCACCTATGATGTTAACAATTTGTGTTTTACCAGTTATGAAACTAACTTTTTGAATGTCAACATCTACTATCAAATAATTATTGTGTGACTTCCCAAAGGGGCTCTATTTGTAGCTACTAAAAGCCATCTATCATCACCTGATAATGATAAATAGAATCCCTTCTGGGAGCCAGCACCCTGGTCACTTAGAACACAACAAGCACTGGTTAGTTAGAGTAGGAGGAGGTAGGTAATTTTACCAGATTTTGAAGGTTAGTGGGGCATCACTTGTACCTGTCGGGAGTCTGATGAGCTAAGGAGGTAATTAGCTAACTGGCTGGATAGCTCAGAGAAGAAATTAAGTAGTATAAAAGGCTGAACCAGGGAACAGGAAGGAGGCCCCTTCTGTCTGCTGCTTTATTGCATTATACCTGGAGAATAAGGCATGAAATAATAAAAACACTTAGTGAAGATACCCTGGTGGAGTGTGTGTGCTGTTTAATCACCAGAAGGGCTTCTCAGCCAGGGATTTCAGGGCTGGAGGAGGAACTTGCTTACACTTCCGCCCCCCCCTTAATTTCCTCTAACTGTGAAAATTTAAATAAATAAAACTAACAAAATTGCTTAAAACCCATAATTTTCCATAGTTGTGAACATTTGAATTGATAAAATTGGAAAAAAATGCTTTAAAAATGTTGTCAAAATTATAAAAAGAATAAAAATCAAGTTCTGCCAAGCCTAACTGTGTAGTTCCAATATGTATTGTATTTTGATACAATATGCATCACTTACCCACATTATTTCTAATCCTTACTAAGTTATAAGTCTTATTAAACTCAGTTGATTGAAGAGGATGGAGCATGATTGGGGAGACATCGTGGTTTGGGGAGCTGGTCTGGGAGGCAGGACCCTGAGTTCTAATTCCTGGCTCTGCCATTAACCTAGTGTACAACTGCAGGAAAATCACTCTTCCTCCTGTGCTTCTGTTCCACTTCCATCCGTTGTTAGTTATCGCTCTTCTCTTTAGACTGCCAGCTCTTTCTCTCACTTTGTGTTTGTACAGTACCTAGCATGATGGGGCCCTGACTTTGGTTGGGATTTGTGAGTACTACTATCTTACAAGTAACAATAAATCAACCAGTTAACTTTTGTACAGTGTTATGTAAGGTAATCACTACTAACACATTCCATTAGTTTGATATTTTCTAAGAAGCATGGTTTGGGAGTGGCCCTTCCTCTGCGGAGCTGACTCAAGTGTGTTTTCATCACCTAAATTCAAACTAGGACAGGATGTCTTCCAAACACTGCTCTCCCAGTTCTTTGCAAATAACTGAGGGAATGGATCCTTTCAACAATTCAAACACAAATTCTGTGAGAACATCTGTTCTTGTAGCAATTCATGCTAACAGCTGCCCAACACCACACTTTCAGTGCCAATTGTGTTTTGTGAGGAAAGCAAGCTAGCTATTATGTAGTCCTGCCTTGAGTGCAGAGGACTGGATTTGATGGCCAGTTGAGGTCCCTTCCAGTCCTACACTTTTATGATTCCATGGGATGCTGAGTAAGAAAAGAGATTCTTAAGGTCCAGAGTGAGGTAGAGGGGAAGAGGGAGAAGCAACTTTAAAGACACAAATAGAATAGTCACAGAGGAATCTGGGATAAACATAATTCCTGAGATATTAGATATTCTTGAGGGCTTTGAATCCAAAACCACTCTAGTCTGCTCATCTCTGCAGGATTCTAACCCTTTATTGGTGCTGTAATAAGATCTACAGTCAATCTAGCCTATATTTATTTAAAAATATTTGGATCAACACTAAAGATAAAAATAATATAGCTGTATATGTCTGAATCAGGACTTCCATTTAGTGGATGAGGAATGATACGAGCAGCAGCTTTAACTTATGCACCTCTTTTTCCAATTTGCTTTCATAAAGTAAGTGGCTCACTTTCCTTATATTTCCACCTAGTTGTATGTGGTTGAAGGATGTGCACTTTCTCTTTGCATAGAAGAGAACAGAATAACAAGTTCATGGAGATTTACTATTGATGACAATTGCAGCTAGTGGCTGTTCTAAAATTCTGACAAATTCCAAGATGTATGGGCAGTGAGTAAAGGCTGAACATGGTCCATAGATGTGATAGTTTGATTTTATTATGACAGGCGAAAGTGCAGTGAACAATAAAATATTTACCAATGGGGAATACTTTGGTTTGATGACTGTCCAAACCTTCTCAAAGTAGTGTGAATCATCCTTATTTTGTGTTATGACTTCCTCACATGATTTCTTTTGCATCTTCTGACACTGAAAATAATTTCAGTTACTGAAAGCACATGTCTGCATTCTTATGATATTTATCTGCCTATGTAACAAACCTTCTTAAGGAAGGGAAAAGAAACAACCATCCCAGGCATTTCCAATTGCTTTTTTTTTTTTACAGCTACAAAATCTCAGTCAGCGGGGACTATGAGCAACAGGTCAGGCAGTAGAGCTTTCTCAGGAAATGGAGAAGACAGTTGAGGAGGAGGAAGGTGGGACTGAACTGCTATTTAAATAAGAATGTTGTTAGTTAAGTGCCAAGATTAATCCAGATGCCAATTTTTATGAACATGATACCACATATTCTGGTAAATATGATTATCTAGCTGAATAAGTAGGCTGATTCCTAATTATAAAACCATCATCTCTCTGCTTCTAAGGGCTTGTCTACACCAGAGATTTTTACTCTGGATTAATTTGGGTTAATTACAGAGCACTAACTCCGCATTTTCTGTGAATGCTGAAATCCTATTTCAAAATGTACTCAGTTCAAGGGTAATCTAAAAATCCTAAACAATGTACAAAATCCCTTACACAATCCTTTATTGCAAGTTAAAGAGTATTCAAACTGCCATAGCATATAGTTTAAATGATTCTAGGTGAAGTGCTTTGTTACAAGTGGCCAACTTGTCACAAATCACTGATAAAGTATAATTTAAGAACTGCTAAGTTTTACATAAGTAAGATACAATTAAATCACACACACTTCAAGCATATTAAATACTATGCTAAACTATACTACACTAAAAATTATATTAAAAACTGGCAAGTTTACTTTACAAATTATTGGTATCCTTTTAAAACAGTGGTCCCCAAACTTTTTTGTCCATGCCCTCTCCCACCCCTTTCCTGGTCCCGTGGGAGCCAGGGTTGGAAGCTAGGGCTGGTGCTGCAGCGGGGGCCTCAGCTGGGAATGGGGTCACAGTCAGGTATGGGAGCTGGAGGCCACAGATGGGAGCAAAGTTGCGGCTTGGATCGGGACCAGGAGCCTGTGGCAGAGGCTGAGGCCAGACCTGTGGCGGGGCCTGGAGTGGAGCTGGGGACAGAGGAGGGCTAGGTGGTGCTTCCTCCCTGGTGAGGATTTGTGAAACTTTAAACACTGTTGCTGTTTAGCTCATAGTCAGTCAGCTTTGCTCTGCTCCGGTTTTCTTCTCTCTCTCTGCAGCAGCTTTTCTTTGGCTCCTCTTGCTGATTGTTGTCTTTTTCTGATTGAATTTCTCTCTCTCTCTCCAGTACAGATCTTCTTCTCTCCCTGTCTCCTGACTGCCCTGCTCTGTCTGGCTTTATATACTGTGCAACTGACTGTCAAGTCTTTGTGTGAGCAGGTTTTGCACATGCTCAGTATCAACTATTATTTCAGAGCTATAATTGACAGCTTTGACCTTTAAAACAAGTTGTGACTGGTATGAATGGGGTATGACCAGCTAGCTATTCAGTTAACTGTCACCCCTTACTGCGTATGCTCAGTAGCCAATCTTGCACATGCTCACTGTTGTTGTCCACCTCAGAGGTATGATTCTGCTGGCGTGCGCGCACACACACACACTCTTTTTGAGGGCTTCATTTTAGAAATCCTAGGTTTTCACTGAGAAAACGGAGGGTCCGCAACGTCCACTTCATGGAGTTATTTTTGCTTATTCAGAATAAAGATTAGAAAAACAAGGTAGAGACTAGAGAATTTCTCTAGTAATACTGACAGGTTTCAGAGTTGCAGCCGTGTTAGTCTGTATCAGCAAAAGCAATGAGGAGTCCTTATGGCACCTTAGAGTCTAACAAATTTATTTGGGCATAAGCTTTCATAGCCCATGAAAGCTTATGACCAAATTAATTTGTTAGTCTCTAAGGTGCCACAAGGACTCCTTGTTGTGTTTTCTAGTAATACTGTCTCTTTACCTGTGTGACCTCCATTGCTTTTGGAGCAAGTTGACTGGATGTCTGCTCCCCCACTTTAAAAACTGGTATGGGGACAGATTTGTGTGTTCACTCCTGTATTCCTCCAAGTGATGCTGGTTTCCTGAGCCCAAAAACAGTGCTGCATGGTGTGAAGCTGCTTGGGGGAAAGCTCCTGTAGTAGGGATGTTGTCCTCTTCTTCCTTGTCCCCCTTCCATTACTGTTGCTGAAACTGCTGCTGTTGGAGAAGGAGCTGCTGCTGCAGCTACATCACCAGCTCATTGTTGAGGTGGGTGAAGTCCAAAACTGAAGCCAGCTAGCTTTAAGACCTCAAGTACAACTCAAGCAGCCTCTGCCTATTCACAGTTTCCAGCATATCAGTGTGAAGCATTGTTGGGTCCATGAGGGCTGACAGCATTTCCAAAATGGCACTAGCCCACCCAGAAAGAGAGGCCACATGGGCCGGAGAGAGCAGAATCATGGCATTTAAAAAAAAAATTGCTCCTCAAGTCCCAGAATCCCCCTGGCTTTTGCCTGGCTTCCACTATGCATCCCACAATGCACAGTATAAAAAATCCCAGAATGCACAGAGCTCAGCAGTGAAGCAAAGGACCATGGAATACCCTCTGAGAATGCCACTTGTTTAGTATGCAGTGAGCCCCCACCCTATATATACAATGATGCAAACTGAAAGACAGCACAGCTGTCCCGTGCAGCCACTATTAATGTGAGTTGTGTACTATGCACTGATGCTTGTCAACCCACTTTGTGAACCAGCTCCCCACCCTGTGTAGACAATGCCTTAGTGTGATTTAGAAGTTTTGGGTTTGGCAAGACAATAGGGATGCACTGCATTTTAAACACTTGATGTAAACAACCATATTGCTTAAGACTGTAAAAACTGTACTGCATAAAGCACTAGAAAAAATATAATAAAACAATATGCAATAATAAAACTTTGATATTTAGCATTTTTCATCCTAGAATCTCAAACATGAATAAATTAAGCCTCAACTCTCCCTTTCTCCTCTCCATGAGGTATTGTAGGTGAATATTAATACAATTTTATGGGAAACTGAGTTATGAGAAGCTAAGGACAAACATGGATGCCTAAATCTAGGAGGAGAGATAGCTTAGTGGTTTGAGCATTGGTTTGCTAAACTCAAGGTTGTGAGTTCAACTCTGAAGGGGGCCATTTGGGGATTGGTCTTGCATTGAGCAGCGGGTTGGACTAGATGACTTCCTGAGGTCCCTGGCAGTCTATGATTTAAAATAGATGGTCTGATTTTCAAAGGTGCTTTCAGCTGAAGTCAGGTGGAGCTGAGTACTCAGATCCTTTGAGAATGAAGCTGCATATTTAAATATGACTTTTCATGCCTGTTTTAATGCTCCCAAATTTGAACATTTTGGCCCAGATGGCTTGCCCCCCAGCCCCAGGTCACACAGGAAGCCTGTGGGAAGGCCAGGAATAGAGCCCAGATCTCACTGCCCTAGGCTTCAGTCTCAAGAATTAGGTCTTTTCCATCTCTGGTACCTTCTATGATTCTATACTCTGTTCCATTGACACATAATGGGCCAAATTCTTCCCTGGTGTATCTCCTCTGGACCTAATGAAGTTATACTAGGGATGAATCCTGCCCAATGGCCTGTTTTCAGTCAGGAAAACTCCAAAGCCAGAGGTGGGCAACAAGGAAAGTTTCTTACAATTTCTGAGTTCAAAGGGTTCTATATTCTCTAGTGAAGCAGCTTTACACTATAGCTTCTTCAACTGGATCTGGTCTGAATTAAATGGAAGAGTTCATGTAGCAAGCTGTCAATGTACACAGGTTTCACAGACAAATAATTATGAAAAGCAGACAAGGGGGGATAAAACAGATGACTGGTTAAACAAAGAGTGTAGGCTACTTGCAAACCTGATGTCTGTCTACAGTTACTGGCTTATAATGAAAGTGAAAATGCAGGTGCAAATATAAAAAAAATCATTGCTCATTTCTGACTACATTAGCTCCATATGTTAAGTTAATGGGCTGCTGATAACTTATCATATTTTCTGTCTAGACACTACAGCTCATGTGAATCAGAACATTTTTATATGATTTTTTTTCTGTTTTTTTTGCTAACATTCTTTTTTCCCCTTTCTTCCTCTGTGCTTCCTCTACTTTCAAAAAATAAAAATGGATAAATGGTACGTGGATAATCATCATCATCATCATTATCATTTCTTCATGACTTACCAGGGACTGTGGAGTTTCAGGAATTAGTGAGATGACACATGCATATGCTTTAAATTGAACACATTGCAGTACCATGAACCCATTTTTCTTTCCATGCATGTAAGATAAGCTACATATCTGTAAACAGATCCAAGATAGAAGCCTTAGAATTTAAAATATTCAGGGCTTATTTTCCATCTGTTCTGTTTCATCTGGATTGCACATGGGTGATCAGATAGGTGCAACAATTCTTTTCGGATGATAGTGAATATTTAAACTATTTTGGGGTCATCACTATCCATTTAGTTAAGAATGTGTTTTCATATTAAGAAGAATTTTCCTCAACTCAGGATTCTTTGACTACTCTTACTGTTTTAGATGGTCGGTATAACTCTTCCCATAAGTGAAATCCTTTAAAAACTGTTTATAACTTACTTAAAAACCCTAGGGTTCTTCCTCCAAAGAAATGAGAATTGTCAGGTCCATGTCCTTCAATGGAGATATGCCAATTTATGCCAGCTAAGGCTCTAGTACACTGTGCTCAGATGATGAAACAATGGTGCTCTGCTGCAACTTCTTAGCTCTTTTCCTCTTCGGAAAAGTAGAGAGATGGCACATTTACCTATCAAGTCCTGCAGTTTTGCATTGCCTTTTAAAGTGCATATGAGGTAACATGAACTTTATTACTGCAGTTTGAAACAGCAGTAGATCAAAGCATACTAGGGCTATGGCTACACTACAGCTTTAGTCGACATAAATTATGTCGCTAAAGGTTGTCAATTAGCCACTCCTCAGAGAACATAATTAATACTGATTTAAGCGCTGGTGTGAACAGCGCTATGTTGGCGGGAGAGCTTCTCCTGCCGATATAGCTACTGCCACTCGCGGGGGCTGGAGTAATTAAGCCAATGGGACAGTTCTGCCCCATTGTCTTAGAGCAGCTATACAGAAGGCTTACAGCAGCTTATAGGGGCTAATTCTCACCCCTGAGTGATGTAACTCATGTCAATTTAAGCTGTAGTGTGGTCATAGCCTAGGGAACTTTTAGTGCTCAGCAGCAGGGTCCATATGGATAGTTAGTGCATGGCAAGCTGGAGCACTGGCATAAAGTCAGTGGAACTACACTGGTCTCCACCAGCTGAGGATCTGACCCATTGCTGGGCTCTGAAGAAGAAAGAAAAGAATTTGACTCATATTTGCTTTCTTTGAGGATAAAAAAAACCATGTTGATTACTTTTCACTGAAGAGCCACTATACTTCTGGGGAGAGATCTGGAATCCAGGGTCACTTCCAGGACCACCTGTGCACATTGGCCAATCACCTTTTAAATTGCCCAGGCCCCTGGGCAATTGCCCCCTTTACCTCCCCCTCCCTCTTTCCCTCCCATTGGAGGACCTGCTGGAATCTATTCAGGCTAATGCATCAATAAAATTCTCAACTGTATAATTTTTATTTCTAGTGTCATGTAAATCAGAATGAATAGTGGGACAGATTCTGATCTCACTTACAAAGGTGTGCAGCAGGAGTTGAAGTTATTGAAATGACACAGATGTGAAACCATTGTAAATGAGATCAGAATCAGCCTCACTCTATTCTGTTTTAGTCATAGCATTGGCTCTTAAGCTTGAAAACATTTGAATGTCTTTCTGGTTTAGTGGCAAGAATTTCAAGGTTTTTTTTAAAAAGGTTTGTTCTTATTCCCATTGGCCACCTGATTAATAGAAATGTCACTCATTGGTTTGAACTCAGGTTGGAAGGGACTCTGAATGAATAAAGCCAATTACAGTTTGTGATTTGTGCATGACACTAGGTTTCTTTTGCACAGTTAGAGCAATCTAATAGTGTTCTTTAATAGTCAATATATCAGACAATGCAACTGCATTTTATCAGTTCATAGAAGCATTTCTCAAATTCATAATGAATAACAGTTGCATTATGGGAACAATCTAGGTTCAAGGTATCAAGTATCAGAGGGGTAGCCGTGTTAGTCTGGATCTGTAAAAGCAACAAAGAGTCCTGTGGCATCTTATAGACTAACAGAAGTATTGGCGCATGAGCTTTCATGGGTGAATACCCACTTCGTCGGGTGCATATAGTGGAAATTTCCAGAGGCAGGTGTATATATATATATATATATATATATATATATATGCAAGCAAGAATCAGGTTGGAGATAACGAGGTTAGTTCAATCAGAGAGGATGAGGCCCTCTTCCAGCAGTTGAGGTGTGAACACCAAGGGAGGAGAAAGTGCTTTTGTAGTTGGCTAGCCATTCACAGTCTTTGTTTAATCCTGAGCTAATGGTGTCAAATTTGCAGATGAACTGAAGCTTAGCAGTTTCTCTTTGGAGTCTGGTCCTGAAGATTTTTAGCTGCAAGATGGCTACCTTTAAATCTGCTGTTGTGTGTCCAGGGAGATTGAAGTGTTCTCCTACAGATTTTTGTATATTGCCATAATATCTGATTTGTGTCTATTTATCCTTTTACATATGCTCCAATACTTCTGTTAGTCTATAAGGTGCCACAGGACTCTTTGCTGCTTTTATAGGTTCTAGGTAGTTTTGCTCTATACTTTTAATTTTCTCCTTTCTTCATCCCTCATCCCCATATTCTATACAGTTATATCACTGCTAAGTTTTTATTTCCTTCTGTTTTATGCCTAGTTTGCACTTTTGATTTATATGCCTTTTCTGCTTTAATAAAGTCAGAGTATCATTCCTGTCCTCTAAGCTAAGGCACAGAATACTTAGTTATGTGTCTCTTGAGTCTAACTGACCCGTTCTGAATTTGGTCCAGTGCTGGGAGTTCTTGCCAGGAGTTAAAAACTTGGATTTAACACAAGATATTCTGTTGGTACTTGACTTATGCTCACCGTCAACTGTCAGGCTGTAGCTGTTAGAACTCTAACAGCCAGTAGAGATTTCAAGGTTGCATGCCAATAAAACACAAGATTTTCAAATTCAATTAAATAAGTACTTACATGGGAAACAGAAATTTGATAATGGGGACTCTTCAACCTAGCAGACAAAGGTATAAAAAGATCCAAAGGCTGGAAGTTGAAACTAAACAAATTCAGATGAGAAGTGAAGCACACATTTTTAGCAGTGAGGGTAATTAACTAATGGAACAACTGCCCAAGGGATGGGGTGGATTCTGTATTACTAGAAATGTTTAAATCAAGATTGAATGTTTTTCTTAAAGATAAGTAGTATTTCAAACAGCAATTAATTCAGAGAAGTCTTATAGTTTGTGTTATACAGGAGGTCACACTAGATGATCATAGTGGTCCCTTCTGACTTTATAACCTTGAATCTATTAATTCTACTTGAACATTTCTGGTCTATTTCTATCTACTTCAGTTCTCTGCTCTCAGAAGGGGAACCTTTTGTAGAGACTATTTGTCATGAACAACATAAAATGAAGTGTGTATTTATCATAACAATCCTGTCTGCAGTGTCTTCTTGTATGAAACTGAGATAGCTATGGCAGTGATACCATTAAAATTATGTCTGATAAACAATGATGATAATTTAAAAAAATGCAAAAGCAACTGTATCAGTTTTGGCACCATGGCGTAGATGGCTAAAACATCAGTCAAATTGCCACTTTGGTGTGAAGCTCAATGATATATAAGAAAAGCGTTGTTGACACAGTGTGTGTAATCTTCCATGGGTGGGTCACTGAGCCAAGGACCTCCGGTTCTATAAACCTGGGCCTATACTGCCTGAGCTAAACAAGATGGAGCTGTGAAGCCAATGCTGTAGCAAGCTGATCACCTGTGTGTGTAGCCCAGCCACTAGAGGGGAAAAGAGTGGCAGACTGAGAAGCATTGGTTGTGTGTATATACACCTATTATATACTCTGGGCAAGCTTCATTGGTATAATCTGGCTGTTGTGAGATACTTTGCCTCAAACTGGCCAGTTAAGCCATCAAAGGGTATGTCTACATTTGTAGGTAGGAGTGTCATTCCCAGCTCAAGTAGATATTCACACTAATGGTCACTGAAATAGCATTCTACAAATACTATTGTTGCCAGAGTAGCGTGGGCAGCGGTGAGTGGGAAACAGTCTATCCACTTTGAGTACAAACCTGTGGTATGTACTCAGGGTAGCTAGCCCATACTACCTCAGCTACTGTTATTTTTAGCATGTTAGCTTGAGCAGAGCTAGGGTGGGTATGTCTGTGTGATCTGGAAATTGCACTCCCCCAGCTCTAGAGTAGATATAGCCAGGATGATAGCTTCATTTCATCACTGGATTGGTGGGAAGCAGCTGGAAAGCACCAGTAAATTTGGCCCTTTGAGTAAACATGTTTATTGGTTAAGAATATATTAGTGCAATGTTGCTATGTTGTGATATAATGTATAGGCAATACATGATGGTGTAGTGTGGTACAAAGATTTTGTTGGTATGAGTAATGCAGCTATCCCATACTCATATTTGCAGGAAGCACAAATGAGTTATGTAGGTCATCTGAAATGAGTGCAGGTAAAATCTTTAAGGCTCTCCACACCATCACATGTCCTGTATATGCCACCTATTCTGAAAACTACTTTAAAAATGCTTTAGCTAGTTTTTAAAAATGTTATTGGTATTTATGTATTTAGTGTGCCTCCACCCATAAAGCCAGGTGCCTTCCTTACTATGAGTTTGATTCTCTACTGCTCTGCCTCTTGTGAGGTAATTTACACCAATGCAAACTGAATACGAAGTGACTACTGTTCTGATTTAGTAGCATTACACACCCAGTTTGCACAGGTGTACACAAGGTACAAGGCGGGGGAGAATCAGGTGCCATAGCTTGAAAACTGTACTTATTTTTCTAAATGTCTCCAAAAACTATTACCCAGGGATGAGATAGTGTGTGTGAGTTGTTACCTTCTTTTTGGGGAGCTGGGTGTGGGATATTAAAAAAAAAATCAGTCTTGGAAGCTAGCTTCCTAGCTGATCTGGAGGAGTGATAGTGTATCACAAGCTAAATGAGTCAGTTTAACACAAACTTATAAAGTTTGTGGATGATCTCCAGCTGGGAGGGGTTGCAAGTGCTTTGAAGGATGGGATTAAAAGTCAAAATAATTTAGACAAACTAGAGAAATGGTCTGAAGTAAATAGGAAGAAATTCAATAAGGACAAATGCAAAGTACTCCACTTAGAAAGGAACAATCAGTTGCACACATACAAAATGGGAAATGTCTGCCTAGGAAGGGCTACTGCAAAAAGGGATCTGGGGGTCATAGTTGACCACAAGCTAAAGATGAGTCAACAGTGTAATGCTGTTGCAAAAAAAGCAAACATCATTCTGGGATGTATTAGCAGGAATGTTGTAAGTAAGGCATGAGAAGTAATTCTTCCGCTCTACTCTGCTGATTAGGCCTCAACTGGAGTATTGTGTCCAGTTATCATTTCAGGAAAGATGTGGACAAATTGGAGAGAGTCCACAGAAGAGCAACAAAAATGGTTAAATGTCTAGAAATCATAACCTATGAGGGAAGATTGAAAAAATTAGGTTTGTTTAGTCTGGAGAAGAGAAGACTGAGGGGACATAACAGTTTTCAAGTATGTAAAAGGTTGTTACAAGGAGGAGAGAGAAAAAAATATTCTCTACCCTCTGAGGATAGGACAAGAAGCAATGGGCTTAAAATTGCAGCAAGGGCAGTTTAGGTTGGACATTAGGAAAAACTTTCTAACTGTCAGGGTGGTTAAGCACTGGAATAAATTGCCTAGGGAGGCTGTAGAATCTCCATCACTGGAGATTTTTAAGAGCAGTTTAGACAAACACCTGTCAGGGATGGTCTACATAATACTTAGTCCTGCCACAAGTGGAGGGGAATGGACTACATGACTTATTAAGTATCAGAGGGGTAGCCGTGTTAGTCTGGATCTGTAATATATATCTCCAGATCAGTGACACCGCTATGGGCACCTGCAAGGCCCCACAATATGCCAATATTTTTATGGCCAACCTGCAACAACGCTTCCTCAGCTCTCGTCCACTCACACCCCTTCTCTACCTACGCTACATTGATGACATCTTCATCATCTGGACCCATGGGAAGGAGACTCTGGAAAAATTCCACCACGATTTCAACAGCTTCCACCCCACCATCAACCTCAGCCTGGCCCAATCTACACGGGAGGTCCACTTCCTAGACACCACGGTGCAAATAAGTGATGGTCACATTAACACCATCCTATACCGAAAACCTACTGACTGCTATACCTACCTTATGCCTCCAGCTTCCATCCCGGGCACATCACACTATCCATTGTCTACAGCCAAGCACTGAGGTACAACCGCATCTGCTCTAACCCCTCAGACAGAGACCAACACCTACAAAATCTCCACCAAGCATTCTCAAAACTACAATACCCGCACGAGGAAATAAGGAAACAGATCAACAGAGCCAGACGTGTACCCAGAAGCCTCCTACTACAAGCCAAATCCAAGAAAGAAACCAACAGGACTCCACTGGCCATCACATACAGTTCCCAGCTTAAACCCCTCCAACGCATCATCAGGGACCTACAACCCATCCTGGACAATGATCCCACACTTTCACAGGCCTTGGGTGGCAGGCCAGTCCTCGCCCACAGGCAGCCTGCCAACCTGAAACATAGTCTGACCAGTAACTGCACACCGCACCATAGTAACTCTAGCTCAGGAACCAATCCATGCAACAAACCTCGATTCCAACTCTGCCCACATATCTACACCAGCGACACCATCACAGGACCTAACCAGATCAGCCACACCATCACCAGTTCATTCACCTGCACGTCCACCAATGTAATATACTCCATCATATGCCAGCAATGCCCCTCTGCTATGTACATCAGCCAAACTGGACAGTCTCTATGGAAAAGGATAAGTGGACACAAATCAGATATTAGGAATGGCAATATACAAAAACCCGTAGGAGAACACTACAGCAGACTTTAAGGTGGCCATCCTGCAGCAAAAAAACTTCAGGACCAGACTTAGCAAAGAGAAACTGCTGAGCTTCAGTTCATCTGCAAATTTGACACCATCAGCTCAGGATTAAACAAAGACTATGAATGGCTTGCCAACTACAAAACCAGTTTCTCCTCCCTGGGTTTTCACACCTCAACTGCTAGAACAGGGCCTCATCCTCCCTGATTGAACTAACCTCGCTATCTCTAACTTGCTTCTTGCTTGCATATATATACCTGCCCCTGGAAATTTCCACTACATGCATCCGACGAAGTGGGTATTCACTCACGAAAGCTCATGCTCCAAAATGTCTGTTAGTCTATAAGGTGCCACAGGATTCTTTGCTGCTATGACTTATTGAGGTCCCTTCCAGTCCTACGATTCTATGATTTATCCGTAACCACGAATCATCTACCAGCTCTATAGTATTCCTTTAGGGTTACTCTGAATTTTGATGCATTTTTTTTTAAAAATGTGTGCCCCAAATGAGTACATTCTAATGGCAAAAACATCTAGGGCCAGATTCATCACTGTAACTGTAGGGGTAGGAGGATGATTCAACTCCATGAGAGGATGAATGTAGTACTAGTGGTCTGGCTAGGGCAGAGTAGTTTTTAAATCAAGCAGGTGATCTCCAGGAGCACTGACAGTGGAGGCTGCCCAGTTCCTTTTTGGCTGCCTTAACACCAAGCCCATCCTGGCCAACCCTACCCACTTTGGGGGCTGCATGGCCCCAGGTTCCATCATAGTGGAGGAGTTGCAAGCAGCTTGCATTGCAGCACCTGTGATTGGGGCATTCACACCTCTGAGATCCAGCAGCCTGGAATATGCTTGATGGAAGAGAAACAAGCCTTTATATTTTGTCACCTCATTTGTGACTGCTGAAATCAGTTGGGAAGTATGTGAACATTATGGTTCAGATGACAAATTATTCTTTTCTTCATCTGCAATAAAACACTATGTTAGTCTAGGACCAAAACCCCCCTAGAGTAATAGGTTGACAAATATCTCCAAAGCGGCCTAAAGAGAGCTGCAGCTGCACTTTTCAATGCTTAATGAGGGTTCAAATTTAGTTTAAAAATAGTGTTCAGTGAATCATAAATTCCCAGTATTATTTCTATTTCTGGGATGCCCTCCTCAGTGCTCAATATTCTTAGAATTCTGTTTCTGAATTAGTTCTTTGTATAGTCTATTTTCCCATATAAAGATATATTATGGAGGGAAAGTAATCCTTAAAAGCAGTTCTGGAGAAAGCAAACATTTGCTGTTGTACCAAGTGTAATTTCTTGGGTCTCAGTCATGAAATGATCTCCACAGGTGAAAGGCTTCCCCTGCACATAGCTCACTGCAGGTTTAGGGTTTTAGGAGCTATGTACATAAGAATGGCCATACTTGATCAGACCAAAGGTCCATCTAGCCCAGTATCCTGTCTTCTGAGAGTGGCCAGTGCCAGGTGCTTCAGAGGAAATGAACAGAACAAGTGATCCAACATCCCCAGTCATCCATTCCCAGCTTCTGGCAAAACCAAGGATAGGGACACCATCTCTGCTTATCCTAGCTAATAGCCATTGATGGACCATGTCATGTTATTGACTTGAACTGGGACCGTGTAGATCATTGTTGTAACCAAAGTCCTGTAGTGGCACCAGATCTTGTAGAAAGGGGGTCAACTAGAGTGTCTAAGATAAAATTATGGTTTGCTGGTTATGGTTATGCTATCTGTATATTGACAGGTTTCAGAGTAGCAGCCGTGTTAGTCTATATCCACAAAAAGAAGAGGAGTACTTGTGGCACATTAGAGACTAACACATTTTTCTGAGCATAAGCTTTTGTGGGCTACAGCCCACTTCTTTGGATGCATGGAATAGAACATATATTGAAGAGATATATATACACATACAGAGAGCATGAAAAGGTGGGAGTTGCCCTACCAACTCTAAGAGGCCAATTAAGGAAGGAAAAAAAAGCTTTTGAAGTGATAATCAAGATAGCTCAGTACAGACAGTTTGATAAGAAGTGTGAAAATACTTATAAGGCGAGATAGATTAAAAGTTTGTAATGGCTTAAAAAACAGACTCCGACGAGAAACTGCTGTGCTGGAATTAATGTGCAAACTAGATACAATCACCTTAGGTTTTAATAGGGACTGGGAATGGCTGAGCCATTACAAACATTGAAGAGCCCTTTGAATCCCGGCCGTGACTCCAGCAGATGGGCTGGGGCTGGGATTTAAAGGGCTTGGGCTCCCCTCAGCGGCAGGAGCTCTGGGCCCTTTAAATCCCTGCCCCACCTCGCAAAGCTCCGAGTTCCCCCAGCTGCCGGAGCCCTGGACCCTTTAATTTGCCCCTGAGGGCTCCCAGCCACCTCTTCAGCTGGGAGCCACTGGTTGATTTAAAATCAAGTATCATCTCCTCACCCCCAACCTTCCTTTTTGGCCCACAGCTGTTTTGGTGGGGCGGCACTGGGGAAGGAGGGTTTGTTTCTGCAGGGCTGGGTGGTGCTGAGACGTGTTTCTGTGGGGCCGAGAGGTGCTGGGGGTGTGTGTTTCCGCGGGGCCGGGGTGTTTTGGCCCTCAGCTGTTTTCTTTGGAGTAATGTGGCCCTCGCTGCTTTATGAGTTGTGCAGGCGTGCTATACACAAATGCAAGAAGCCTGGGAAACAAGCAGGGAGAACTAGAAGTCCTGGCACAGTCAAGGAACTCTGATGTGATTGGAATAACAGAGACTTGGTGGGATAACTCACATGACTGGAATACTGTCATGGATGGATATAAACTGTTCAGGAAGGACAGGCAGGGCAAAAAAGGTGGGGAGTTGCATTGTATGTAAGAGAGCAGTATGACTGCTCAGAGCTCTGGTATGAAACTGCAGAAAAACCTGAGAGTCTCTGGATTAAGTTTAGAAGTGTGAGCAACCAGGGTGATGTCGTGGTGGGAGTCTGCTATAGACCACCAGACCAGCGGCATGAGGTGGACGAGGCTTTCTCCCGGCAACTAACAAAAGTTACTAGATCACAGGCCCTGGTTCTCATGGGAGACTTTAATCACCCTGATATCTGCTGGGAGAGCAATACAGTGGTGCACAGACAATCCAGGAAGTTTTTGGAAACTGTAGGGGATAATTTCCTGGTGCAAGTGCTGGAGGAACCCGGTGCTCTTCTTGATCTGCTGCTCACAAACCGGGAAGAATTAGTAGGGGAAGCAAAAGTGGATGGGAACCTGGGTGGCAGTGACCATGAGATGGTCGAGTTCAGGATGCTGACACAAGGAAGAAAGGAGAGAAGCAAAATATAGACCCTGGACTTCAGAAAAGCAGACTTTGATTCCCTCAGGGAACTGATGGGCAGGATCCCCTGGGAGAATAACATGAGGGGGAAAGGAGTCCAGGAGAGCTGGCTGTGTTTTAAAGAATCCTGATTGAGGTTGCAGGAACAAACCATTCTGATGTGTATAAAGAATAGTAAATATGGCAGACGACCAGCTTGGCTTAACAGTGAAATCCTTGCTGATCTTAAACAAAAAAAAAGAAGCTTACGAGAAGTGGAAGATTGGACAAATGACCAGGGAGGAGTATAAAAATATTGCTCAGGCATGCAGAAGTGAAATCAGGAAGGCCAAATCACACTTGGAGTTGCAGCTAGCAAGAGATATTAAGAGTAAAAAGAAGGGTTTCTTCAGATATGTTAGCAACAAGAAGAAAGTCAAGGAAAGTGTGGGTCCCTTACTGAACGAGGGAGGCAACTTAGTGACAGAGGATGTGGAAAAAGCTAATGTACTCAGTGCTTGTTTTGCCTCTGTCTTCACGAACAAGGTCAGCTCCCAGACTGCTGCACTGGGCAGCACAGTATGGGGAGAAGGTGACCAGCCCTCTGTGGAGAAAGAAGTGGTTCAGGACTATTTAGAAAAGCTGGATGAGCACAAATCCATGGGGCCGGATGTGCTGCATCCGAGGGTGCTAAAGGAGTTGGTGGATATGATTGCAGAGCCATTGGCCATTATCTTTGAAAACTCATGGTGATTGGGGGAGGTCCCAGATGACTGGAAAAAGGCTAATGTAGTGCCCATCTTTAAAAAAGGGAAGAAGGAGGATCTGGGGAACTACAGACCAATCAGCCTCACCTCAGTCCCTGGAAAAATCATGGAATCAATTCTGAAGCACTTAGAGGAGAGGAAAGTGATCAGGAACAGTCAGCATGGATTTGTCTGTTACAGCTGTCCCCCTGCTGCATTCCTTTTTCCCCTCTCCTTTCTGTTTGTCCTGTGTGGCCATCCCTCCCGGCCATTGTGCTAACTAAAGTCACAGCCCTATTCATAGGAATGGCTTGTACAGACTAACTGGAGCCATTGCTCTGCCTAGGGAGGGGGTTTCTTGCTTCTTTGTTTGGCTCCTTTGTTCAGACCCGGGCTCGGTGTGGGGGGCGCTGCCCAGAAATGCAAGACCTGAAGTGGCCAACTAATTAAGCATATGAGTCATACCTGTGGCTCAGAAC
Organism: Gopherus flavomarginatus; assembly: GCF_025201925.1. Classification (NCBI taxonomy): domain Eukaryota; kingdom Metazoa; phylum Chordata; order Testudines; family Testudinidae; genus Gopherus; species Gopherus flavomarginatus. Next base: position 319,909,614 of record NC_066617.1, on the reverse strand, counting down.
ATGCCCAGGCATGCCTATGCTTACCTGCAGCCTTTCCCTGCCTTCTCTCCTCCCCTGTATCAAGAGGAGCCAATCAAAAGTACTGGTGGGAAACTGCCTGAGTTTGCCTTTAAAGCCGGACATTTTCTGATCAGACCTCGGAGAAGGTCCTTGCTTTGCCACCCGGTCTGATCAGCTAGGGATCTTTGGGGGGCCCCCTCCCCACTCTTGTTTGTTTTTGAGCATATCCCCGTTTTTAAACTCCCCTCCCACGAACAATGAATTTGTGCCTGGAGATCTCCTGATTATTGTAAGCGAATCGAGTCCTCTCTCCATCCTCCGATGCTACTGCTGTTCCTGCCTCTGTGCTTGCTGCTGTCCTGGGAATTGGTAAGAACTCCCTCTTGCAGACTCCCCCTGTCCTAACTGCTGGCCTTGTTTCCCCAGCAGACAGACCTAAGCTAACTCCTTGGTCTGTATCTGTAATCTGTTTCTTGCTCCGCAGCGCCTTTGCTGCTAAAAATAAGCCTGTGCCGCTGCTAAGCTGTGCCTTCCTGGACTGTATCCTGGGCCGCCGGCTTGCAGCCGCCCCACTGCTGCAGCCACCCCTCTCCACCCCCCCAGGGTCTGTACCCTGGGCACATACCACTCTACCCTCTGGAACTGCTCCCCCTCTTGATCAAAGAATCAGCATAGCGTAAGGTGCACCTATTAGAATCAGGTTCTTAGTCTAGGTAAGTTGTAATTTCATTTTGCATAGCTGTGGTTAAGTTAGGTTTAAAGAATTGTTTGTATTGTGCTCTGTAAGTTAGGTTTAAAAAAGAATTGTTGCATTGTGTTCTGTTACTTGCTAATTTGTGTAGTCTTGGTTAAGTTACATCATAAATAAGATTTTGCTGTGTTCTGTGTAATTGTGGTTGTTTGTCTTCCCGCTGCCCTAACCCCCCCCAAGCTTGCCTGTGTCTCCCCCCGAGCTCCCCAGTCACTCGTTGCAGTCTCTCTGCTGTTTAAACTTGCAGCCTGTCTGCTCTCTGTGTCTCCCTGAGTTTAAATCTCCCTTTGCAGCGCCTCTGCCTTTGGTCTCTGCTCCACCACATGCTCCTCTTCCCCCATCCCCCAACCTCATTCCTCTACCACTGCCTTTCTCTCTCTCTCTCTCTCTCTCTCTTTTAATCCCTTCCCCCACGTGTTCACCCGCTCCTACTGCTGCCAAACCTCAATTGTATTACTGAAGTCTAGCATAAAACCCCATTGGTTACCCTTTTTCTCTCTGACACACCTCACATTTTACATTTACACCACTGTGACACATTTTTACCTAGAGTTGTTGGTTATTTAACACATTTTACCCATAACTGTTAGTTGATTATATGCTGCTGTGACACACCCTTTACATAGAAATTGTTAGCTACCTGTTATATTTATACTTCAGTGTTAATTGGTTACCAACTGTATTGTACCCCACTGTTGAAACCCCCTATACTATTTACTAAAAGAAACCCCTCCCCAATTGTCTACCTTAACAAACCCCATACCCCTCACTATTGAATTTTCCCTGTTTTTGCATTTTCTTAATAAAGTTTATTTTGCACCCCACCAGTGCAGTAGTTGTCCCCCAAGATCCCCTACCTGCTGGCAGGGTCAGGATTCATCATGGGCAAAATCATGCCTGAGTAACCTATTTGTCTTCTATGAGGAGATAACCGGGTCTGTGGATGAGGGGAAAGCAGTGGATGTGTTACTCCTTGGCTTTAGCAAACCTTTTGATACGGTCTCCCACAGTATTCTTGCCAGCAAGTTAAAGAAGTATGGGCTGGATGAATGGACTATAAGGTCATAGAAAGCTGGCTAGATTGTTGGGCTCAATGGGTAGTGATCAATGGCTCTATGTCTAGTTGGCAGCCGGTATCAAGCGGAGTGCCCCAAGGGCTGGTCCTGGGACCGGTTTTGTTCAATAACTTCATTAATGATCAGGAAGATGGCATGGACTGCACTCTCAGCAAGTTTGCAGATGACACTAAACTGGGAGGAGTGGTAGATACTCTGGAAGGTAGGGATAGGATACAGAGGGACCTAGACAAATTAGAGGATTGGGCCAAAAGAAATGTGATAAGGTTGAACAAGGACAAGTTCAGAGTGCTGCACTTAGGACGGAAGAATCCCATTCACTGCTACAGACTAGGGACCGAATGACTAGGCAGCAGTTCTGCAGAAAAGGACCTGGGGTTACAGTGGATGAGAAGCTGGATATGAGTTGACAGTGTGCCCTTGTTACCAAGAAGGCTAATGGCATTTTGGGCTGTATAATTAGGGGCATTGCCAGCAGATCGAGGGACGTGATCATTCCCCTCTATTCGACATTGGTGAGGCCTCATCTGGAGTACTGTGTCCAGTTTTGGGCCCCACACTTCAAGAAGGATGTGGAAAAATTGGAAAGAGTCCAGCGGAGGGCAAGAAAAATGATTAGGGGGGTGGAGCACATGACTTATGAGGAGAGGCTGAGGGAACTGGGATTGTTTAGTCTGCAGAAGAGAAGAATGAGGGGGATTTGATAACTGCTTTCAACTACCTGAAAGGGGGTTCCAAAGAGGATGAATCTAGACTGTTCTCAGTGGTACCAGATGACAGAACAGGAGTAATGGTCTCAAGTTGCAGCGGGGGAGGTTTAGGTTGGATATTAGGGAAAACTTTTTCAGTAGGAGGGTGGTGAAGCACTGGAATGGGTTACCTGGGGAGGTGGTGGAATCTCCTTCCTTAGAGGTTTTTAAGGTCAGGCTTGACTAAGCCCTGGCTGGGATTATTTAGTTGGGGATTGGTCCTGCTTCGAGCAGGGGTTGGACTATATGACCTCCTAAGGTCCCTTCCAACCCTGATATTCTATGATTCTATGATCTGATACAGAAGCTGATTTAAATGATAGGTTACATACCTGAATTAATAGTTCTGCAATTTCACATTTGATTTCCTTCAGAGCTCTTGGATGAATACCATCTGGGCCTGGTGACTTGTTACGGTTTAATTTATCAATTTGTTCCAAAACCTCCTCTAATGAAATTTCAGTCTGTGACAGTTCCTCAGATTTGTCACCTAAAACACTGGCTCAGGTTTGGGAATCTCCCTCACATTCACAGCCATGAAGACCGATGTAAAGAATTCATTTAGTTTCTCTAAAATGGCCTTATTGTGCTTAAGTTCTCCTCTAGTATCTTGATCGTACCGTTATCCCATTGGTAGTTTAGCAGGTTCCTGCTTCTGTACTTTTTTTTTTTTTTGGCTGTTACTTTGAGTCTTTGGCTAGCTGTTCTTCAAATTCTTTTTTGACCTTCCTAATTATATTTTTACACTTCACTTGTCAGATTTATGCTCCTTTTTATTTTTCTCACTCGTATTTAACTTCCACTGCTTCTTTTACTTTGTTGTTTAGCTACGGTGGCACTTTTTGGTTCTCTTTGTTTTTTAATTTGGGGTATACATTTAAGTTGAGCCTCCATTATGGTGTCTTTAAAAAGTTTCCATGCAGCTTGCAGGGATTTCACTTTTGGCACTGTATCTTTTAATTTCTGTTTAACATCCTCATTTTTCTGTAATCCCCCTTTCTGAAATTAAAAGCTACTGTGTTGGGCCGCTGTGGAGTTTTCCCCACCACAGGGATGTTAAGTTTTATTAAATTATGGTCACTATTACCAAGCAGCTACATTCACCTCTTGGATGAGCTCCTGTGCTCCACTTATGACTAAATCAAGAATTGCATCTCCTCTTGTGGGTTCCAGGACTAGCTGAGCCAAGAAGCAGTCATTTAAGGTGTCAAGATGTTTTGGATTATAATCTGACTCAAGATATTGAAAAGGTAATGAAATAGTTTACATCTCACATTTCAAAACTAGCAGGATGCACTTTAACACTGAGTTGTCTTTTGGAAAACTTGAGAAGCATGTGAGCTGCCTGTGATAAAAGTTGGCTGAAGAAAGTGAAATAAGACATTACACACATTAAAGGCTGCCTGGTTATCATTTTTTGTTGTCAAATGGTATTGCAGTAGCACTTATGGACTGAGTAAGGGATCAGGCTCCCATTATGTTAGGTGTTGTACAAACACAGAACAAAGAGAAGGTTCCTGGCCTGAAGAGTTTATAATTTAATTAAAAAAACAGTTTACACTCTGGGAACAGGAATTCTCGGACTAAATCAAATGCAGGCAAAAGTTCAAATCTCGTGAGCAATCTGGCACAAGTTTATAGCAGCAAATTAAAATTAAGGAATTATACAAACAAGAACAAAACAAGGCTTTCAGTGCCTTGAGGAATCAAGGAGCCTGGTTCTCCACCCATTCACACTGATCTGACTCAGGAGGAGCTCCACTGAAGTTAATGGAGTTACACCACTGAATATGTAAGATTAGGTAAATAGTCATATCAGCAGGTCCCTTGTAATAAGAAGACACCCATATCTTTACTGCAGTGCTAAAATGAGACTCCATAGAAGATTAGGGTTGGAAGAGACCTCAAGAGGTCATCTAGTCCAATCCCCTGCTCAAAGCAGGACCAACACCAACTAAATTATCCCAGCCAGGGCTTTGTCAAGCCAGGCCTTAAAAACCTCGAAGCAGGGCCGGCTCTACTGTTTTCGCTGACTCAAGCAGCGTGCCGAATTGCCACCACGGACAACGGGGGCAGTCCGTGCGCCATTAGGGCGGCACGCACATTTCTGCAGTGGTGGCAATTAAGTGGCAGCTTCTGTCTTCAGCCATAGAAGCTGTTGCCTAATTGCTGTCGCTGTGGAAACATGTGAGCTGCCCTAAAGGTACATGGACTGCCCCCACCGTCCGCGGCAGCAACCTTGTGCGCTGCTTGGGGGCAAAAACACACGGACTGCTGCCCTTTGCAGATTGCCGCTCCAAGCACCTGCTTGGAATGCTGGTGCCTGGAGCCGGCCCTGCCTGTAAGGATGGAGATTCCATCACCTCTCTAGGTAACCCATTCCAGTGCTTCACCACCCTCCTACTGAAACAGTGTTTTCTAATATCCAACCTAAACCTCCCCGACTGCAACTTGAGACCATTGCTTCTTGTTCTGTCATCTGTCACCGCTGAGAACAGCCAAACTCCATCCTCTTTGGAACCCCTCTTCAGGTAGTTGAACGCTGCTATTTAAATAAGCCCAGTTCCCTCAGCCAGTCCTCATAAGTCATGTGCCCCAGCCCCCGATCATTTTTGTTTCCCTCTGCTGGACTCTCTCCAATTTGTCCATATCCCTTTTGTAGTGGGGGGACCAAAACTGGATGCACTACTCCAGGTGTGGCCTCACCAGTGTTGAAGAGAGGGGAATAATCACTTCCCTTGATCTGCTGGCAATGCATCTACTAAAACAGTCTAATATGCCATTGGCCTTCTTGGATACAAGGGCCCACTACTGACTCATATACAGCTTCTCATCCACTGTAATCCCCAGGTCCTTTTCTGCAGAACTGTTGCTTAATCCTTTAAAAATACACTGCTGTCCATTTGAAAATCCAAACAGAAAACCACATTGGTATCCCACTGAGGATTATAAAAATCTCTTTACTGTGAAGTGTTCTCTCCCTTCCAAAAGTGGACAGTTTGTGATCTAAATTAGATGGAGCGAAAAAACCCCAAACCCTGCACTAAAGCTGCCTTGCATGTCCATGAAAAAATGTATCCTTCATAATCACAAAATTACTCTGAACCAATTTCCTTGAAACCTGATTTCTTTTCCTAGATCTCAGTGAAATCTACAAACAAAGCTTAGGCCTGGTCTGCACTACGAGTTTATTCTGAATTTAGCAGTGTTAAACCGAATTAAAGCTGCATCCATCCACACAATGAAGCCCTTTATTTTGATATAAAGGGCTCGTAATATCGATATCTGTACACCTCCCCGACGAGAGGAGTAGCTGAAATCGATATTGCCATTTCGAATTAGGGTTAGTGTGGCCGCAATTCGATGGTATTGGCCTCCGGGACCTATCCCTGAACTTGTTTGCAGTGGCCAGGTAGACAGGAAAAGCCCTGAGAACTTTTGAATTTCATTTCCTGTTTGCCCAGCGTGGAGCGCTGATCAGCACAGGTGACCATGCAGTCCCAGAATCAAAAAAGAGCTCCAGCATGGACTGTACAGGAGATACTGAATCTGATCTCTGTATGGGGAGATGAATCTATTCTATCAGAACTCTGTTCCAATAGACAAAATTCCAAAACATTTGAAAAAAATCTCCAAGGCTATTATGGACAGAGGCCACAACAGGGACTCAACACAGTGCTGAAACTTAAGGAGCTGAGACAAGTGTACCAGAAAGCCAAAGAATGAAATGGACGCTCACGGAGGGTGGGGCGTCTGATGACTGTAGCTATCCCACAGGTCCCACACTCTCCGAAAACCGTTTGAATTCTTGGCTGAGCTCCCAAAGCCTGAGGGTCAAAAAAATTATCGCGGGTGGTTCAGCGTATGTGTCGTCGCCCCCCACCCTCCCTCCATGAAGCAAAGGGAAAAAAATCCTTTCTCGCCTTTTTTCAGTGTCACCATATCTCTACTGGATGCTGCTGGCAGATGCTGTGCTGCAGCGCTACACAGCAGCATCCCCTTCCCTTCCCTTCCCTTCCGGATGGCAGACAGTACAGTATGACTGATATCCATCATTGTCGTTCTGTGACTGCTCCTGGCTGGCCTCGGTGAGGTCGATTGGAGGTGCCTATGCAAAAATGAGAATGACTCCCAGGTCATTCTCTTCTTTAAGCTTTATCTAATGGATATTCAGTCTTGCCTGGAATATCATAACAGCTGGAGGCTGCCCTCCCCTCCCCCCTTTGATCTCTGCTTGCAGAGTCAATAAAGTCAGTGTTGTTTCAAATTCACCCATTCTTTATTACTTCATCACACAAATGGGGGGATAACTGCCATGGTAGCCCAGGAGGGGTGAGGAAGGAGGGAAGCAATGGGTGGCATTGTTGTAGGGGCACTCCCTAGAATGGCATGCAGCTTATCATTTCTGCGGGATGTCTGGGACTCTGACCCAGAGCAGCCATTTGCCTCTGGTTCTTTAGTAGGCTTGCCTGATAGTCTAGGCAGAACTGACTCTCTCTTTAGACAAAACTTAAAGAAGGGAATGACCTGGGGAGCCATTCCCATTTTTGTTCATGTGCCCCCGGCCAATCTCACCGAGGCTGGCCAGGATCACCCATGACAGCAGCAGATGGTACAGTATAACTGGTAACCGTTATTGTCAACTTGCAAAGCAGCGGACGGTACAGTATGGCTGGTAACCGTTTTCGCTAACTTGCAAAGGCAAGGGGATGCTGCTGTGTAGCGCTGCAGTACTGCATCTGTTAGCAACATCCAGTAGACATAAGGTGACAGTGAAAAAAGGCTGAATGGGCTCCATGGCTGCCGTGATATGATATCTGCCCGAGCAACCCAGGGAAAAGGGCGTGAAATGATTGCCTGCCATTGCTTTCACGGAGGGAGGATTGAGTGATGACATTTACCCAGAACTACCTGCTACACTGTTTTTGCCCCATCATGCATTGGGATCTCAACCCAGAATTCCAGTGGGCGGGGGAGACTGCAGGAACTATGGGATAGCTATGGGATAGCTACCCACAGTGCAACGCTCCAGAAATCAACGCTAGCCTCGGTACATGGACGCACACCGCCGAATTAATGTGCTTAGTGTGGCCGTGTGCACTCGACTTTATACAATCTGTTTCCAAAAACTGGTTTCTGTAAAAGCAGAATAATCCTATAGTGTAAACATACCCTTAGTGTGAACCATCTTGGATCTCCATTACACATGTTTCTGATTCGAACCTGTGGGACAACTATACAGATGCAGAACTCAAAAACAGTTGAACAGATTTTGGCAAACTTCCATGCCCTGCCCTCCCCACTCAAAACACACACAAACAAAAATCCCCCCACATCCTCGGGCTGAGACAAAGCAGGAAAAATTTCTGACCAAAACAGAACGTGCTTAAGAAAGTTATGAGCAGCTGAAAAATGTGATACCATATGATTCTAGGGTCCTTTGTTTTTGGTATTTACCAGTTTTCTCCAAAACATTCCTGGGTTTTAAACAGCCAGTATTTAGGTTTTACTGATTTTTTTTCTTCTGAATTCTGGCTTTTCCAGGCCCCATCTCCTACCTGGCAGGGTATGTCTACACTGCATTTTGGAGCGAGCCTCCCAGTTCAGGTTGATAAACTTGGGCTAGTAGGGATTGCACTAGTGCTCTGAAAATAGCTGCATAGACAGCACTTTGAAGTTGCAGCTCAGGGATGCCACTACACAAGTATCATTTGGCGTATATGGAGAGGCCAGAAAATGCAATGGTCACCTGACCGTGATGCATGAATGATTGTCAGAAATAAAAACTGCTTCATCAAGATGAGGAGAAATGGGTTGAGTCAATCAGCCATTATCTTAGCAAGAGTCTTGATGCCTAGCTTCAGGAAGAGAGGACAGGATGTTGAAAGTCACACACTTGAGGATCCCTCTTGGCTTTAGGAAGAAGGTTAGTAAAGACTAGATTAGAGGGCCTGAGAAGGAAGCTGTTTTCAGACCACTAGTTGTGTACTTTTAAGAGGACTGGTACTAAAGAGCTATACATTTTCACCCAAACCCATCTGGATACAGGGAGCTGTCTTGTTTGAGCTGCAATGGATTTCTTGAAGCTGAAGTGGCTCATTCAGCCTGTTCTGCAGCTGAGAATCCAAGATAGGGAAGTTTATTTGATCTATTCCGTCTTTCCTATATATCCATCCAGTTTATTCTGCTTAGGTCGAGGGCTGTATCGAGACCACTGTAGCCCTGAAAGGGCAGGATTTACACAGGAAATATTTTATTTAAATCACTTTTAATAGTAAAACCATTTTTCTTTTCTTTGCAGTAATGACTGAAATCCAGTAAAGAGCTCTGTGTAAGCTCAAAAGAGTGTCTTTCACAAATAGAAGTTGGTCCTCTGCCATATAAAAGATATTGCCTCACCCATCTTGTCTTCCTAGAAGACATTGCTACATTCTTCTTAAAATTTATTGCCCCAGATCCTCAGCTTGTTTAAACTGAAGTCAGAGCTGTGGCATTACATTAGTTGAGGATCATTGCCATTAACTTTCAGTGATTTGTCATCATAGCTCAATGGGGGAAATGAATTAGCAATAATTTAATTTATCAATTCCAGCTAAACTTCAAGGAAATGCCAAGTAAACATCAAATGAAGCCGAAATACTGTTTTTATGGGAAAACAGCATCCAATACTATAATAGAACAGCATTATCCCTGGATGTTCTTACTGTATCTCAGGTGTCTATTTTATTTACAGGCAAGCAATCACTGCAGTGCAGTAGGTGAATTGCCATTTCCCCCATCACTTAGTGTCATCAGTCTCCTCCTGGGCTGTCAGTCATCAGAGCCAGAAGGTATTTCACTGTCATGAGAGCTCTGTGGGTAGCAGTGAGTGTTAGAATATACCAAAGGCAATTCAGATTCACTAAGGCAAAGGTGGATTGATTTTTTTCTTGCGTGAGAGAGATGCTTGGTTTTCTTTGAGGATGCTTTCTCTGCATTCTTCCCTGAGGGAGGAGATCTACAGCATGTGTCAATCTTTTTCTGATACACAATATTTCTTCTATCTGAGGAGACAGGCACTTATCAAAAGTTACACACTGTCTTCAGCTGCCCTCATCCCAGCATACATTATACTGTAGCAGGGTGATCACCCCTCCTGCCCGGGAGGGGTTAAAAGTAGCCCTGGGGAGGGCTGTGGCTGGAAGAAAGCTGCTACTAGGCTGATTGGGGAAACAGCCGCAGCTGGGCCATGTCCCAGTCAGGCCTGTATAAAAAGGCCAGGGAGCCAAGTGCTGGCACAGACTTCCTCTAGCTTTTGAGAGGGAGGGACTTGAGCAGAGTACCCAAGTATGGCAGGGCTGGGGAAAGGCAGAGGAGCTGGGGGGCTCCAGCCTGGAAAGCTCCAGGCTGTGGCCTAGCAGAAAGCCAATGTGTACTGGGAGGTTGCAGATGGATAGGCAGAGATAGCAGGTCTAAACCCTTCTTGCCGGTAATGAGTGGCTTATACTGCAGTTTGCCCCAGGGAATGGAGGTTAGTTGGTGACTAGCAGTAGCCCATGACTGAGGCAAGGTTGGGGTAGGGGGTTCCCCTAGGTGGGGAGACCCTGAGACTGTGGGGGTATTGCCAGGGGGAAGCACCCCAAAGGCAAGGGGCACTGGGTCCTGGGAGGGACATAGGAGCCAGTGGCAGCAGGACACAGGCCTGCAGAGGGTGCTCTGGAGGCTGGATGTGCTAATTCTTAGAGACAACCAGCAGGAGGTGCTGCAGGGGTGAGTCCTGTGCCTTTACATATACATTTATAGGAAAAAAAATACAACTGCTTTTAGAGGGAATATTTAATTATGCCTCTCCACCAATCTCTGTTAGTATCAAAGGATGATGGTTTCTCTGAGACATATTGTGGTTTGGGCTTTGTCAAGAAAATAAACAGAATTGAATGACAAGGAAAACTCAAACTATTTCTATTGCCTGCACTGAATCATAATTTCTTTAACATATAGATAGCAAAGACAGTTGTTTATGCATTGAACTTTAGCCTGTTTTGAGGGAAAAAATATCCCTTAAAACATCTGAGCTGGGGTGGGATACAAAGGTAATGCTTGAGCTAGTGAGTGTAGTTTAAAAAAGATACCTGCAGAGGGCCTCCTTGGAATACACTAGATTTTTCTGCCACAAAATGGGGGAAAAGGTTTCTCTTTTTACTTTGTTTCACAGCTCTGCATATTCTTGTTTGAAAAGACTACTCATTAACATTAAAAGTATTAGACCGAAATCTAGGATGCCATTTTAGTCATGGAAACAATTGAAATATTTCTTTTTTTGCTTTTGGCAGGCTGTTCATGCATGCCAACATAGAGAAAGAATAGGTCAAGGAATATTTACATAAGTTGGATATATTCAAGTCAGCAGGGCCTGATGAAATTCATCTTAGGGTACTTAAGGAACTAGCTAAAACAATCTCTGAACCGTTAGTAATTTTGAGAATGCTTACAGCATGGACTGGCAACCTTTGGCACACAGTCTGCCAGGGTCCGGGCCGGTTTGTTTACCTGCAGTGTCTGGAGGTTCAGCCAATCGCAGCTCCCACTGGCTGCGGTTCACCACTCCAGGCCAATGGGGGCGGCAGGCAGCACATCCCTCAGCACGTGCCACTTCCTGCAGCCCCCATTGGCCTGGAACGGCAAACTGCAGCCAGTGGGAGCTGAGTTCGGCCAAAGCTGTGGACACGGCAGGTAAACAAACCGGCCTGACCCGCCAGGGGTCTTACCCTGGTGGGCCACGTGCCAAAGGTTGCCGACCCCTGGCCTAGGGGATGGGTGAGGTCCCAGAAGACTGGCGAAGGGAAAACATAGTATATATCCTTAAAAGGGAGAATTATAGACCAGTCAGTTTAACTTTGATACCTGGAAAGACACTGGAATAAATTCTCAATCAGTTTGTAAGCCCCTTGAGGATAATAGGATTATAAGAAATAGCGAGAATGGATTTGTCAAGAACAAAACATGCCAAACCAACCTACTTTCCTTCTTTGATAGAATTACTGGTCCAGTGGGGGGGGGGGGGGGAAGCAGTAGATGTGATATCTTGATTTTTAGTAAGGCTTTTGGCACAATACATTCCATTAAGCAAACTAGGGAAAACTGATCTAGAAGCTACTATAAGATGGGTGCGCAACTGATTGATAAACATACTCAAAGTAGTTATCAGTGGTTTGCAGTCAGACTTGGAGTGCATAGAGTGGGTCCCACAGGGATCAGTCCTGGATCCAGTAGTAATCAATAATTTTATTAATTTGGATAATGGAATGGAGAGTATGTTTTAAAATGTGCAGATAACACCAAGATTGGAGGGGATGCAAGCACTTATAATACAGGATTAGAATTCAAAACAACCGTGACAAACTGGAGAATTGGTCTGAAGTGCACAAGATGAAATTCAATAGAGACAAGTGCAAAGTACTTCACTTAGGAAGGAAAAATCTAATGCACAACTACAAAATTAAAAATGGGGAATAACTGGCTAGGTAGTACTGCTGAAAAGGATCTGGAGGCAATAGTGGATCACAAATTGAATGAGTTAGTGTGATTCAGCTGTGGAAAAGCTTAATATCACTCTGGGGAGGATTAACAGAGGAGTGTTGTATGTAAGACATGGGAGGTAATTGTCCTACTCTACTTGGCAATGTGAAAAGCCTCAGCTGGAGTACGGTGTCCTGTACTCAGGGCACCCTCCTACAGGAAAGATGTGGATCCATTGGAGAGAGTCCACAGAAGAACAAGAAATATGATAAAAGGTTTAAAAAACCTGGCCTATAAGGAAAAGTTAAAATAACTGGACATATTTAGTCCCAAGAAAAGAAAACAGGAGGGACCTGATGATAGCCTTCAGGTATGTTAAGGGCTCTTATATAAAGATGTGGGAGAAAAACGAGTCCTCACTCTGAGTTTGGAGCAACAAGCTGGAGGCAGGTTTATTTTGAGCAATTGCAATATGCACAGGAGAGTACACATGGGCAGGTCTCCCCCTTCTGAGGCAGGTCTCAGTTAGATAAACAATTAGGCAAGCTTTCATACCTTTCATTACATACAATAATGAGCAACAGCTGCATTTTGTTATACATATTTCTTCCTAGTAACAGTATCTCTTACAGTCTGTTCCCACTCGCCTTCTACCCATCTAGGCCCCGCCTTCAAGTCTCGTGTTATTAGAGTCAATGTCAGCCTGACTTTGTTAGCCTGACTCTTGCTCTATTCCTAGAGACTAAGATCTCTATGTTCAAATTCCCTTTATCCCTTTCTCCACTTCCACAAAGAGGATTATTATCAACTGTTCTCTGTCCACTGAAGGTAGGACAAGAGGTAATGGGCTTAATCTGCAGCAAGTGACATTTAGGTTAGATATGACAAACTATAAGGGTAGGTAAGCTCTGGACTAGGCTTCCAAGGGAGGCTGTGGAATCCCCATCACTGGGAGTTTTTAGTAACAGGTTGGAAGACACCTGTCAGGGATGGTTTAGGTTTCATGGGTCCTGTCTCAGCACAGGAGGCTGGACTTGATAATGTTGAGGTCCATTCCAGCCATACAGTTCTATGATTCTTTTACATAAAATCTCCCCTGTTTTCCTGAGGGCTGATCCAAGGCCCATTGAAGGCAATGGAATGACTGCCATTGACTTCAATAGGCTTTGGATCAGGCCTTTGTGTGAAATTAATTTAACCCAAATACAGTTCAGGTAACTGAACTCTATGCAGGTGATGTACGTGGAAGGAGCTGGGATGGGGAAATCTATCCCCAAATCTGGGACCAGACATGGAGATACAGTGCATTGCCTCACATGCTACTCCGCGTATAGGTGAGAGCAGCAGTTTCAGCCCCTCTGCACCACTTGTGTACTTTGGTGAGGCACTGGAACTATTTCAATATAGATCACATGGCCCGACCCTTGATCTTCCTGCATCAGCACACTCCACAAGGGAGTGCACAAGCCTGGTTTGGCAACCCCTTCTGTGTTGTGCAAGGAGTGTAAAGGCTGAGCACAGCTCACAGAAAGAGATGGTCCAGTGGTTAGGGCAGACACAGATTTCCCTTTGGGCAAGTCACACAGTCTCTGTGCTTCAGTTTCCCATCTGTTATATGAGCACAATAACACTCACAGGATAATTACATTAAGGATTGTGTGTAAGGCCACAGAAGTACCTTAGATACACAGCCGCAACACAAGGCTTAAGAGCCTGCACTGACCCCACAGCGAACTTCATCCCAACTGCATTAACTCTTGCTTCAGAGACTCAGCTATAGTGCACTTTTTCTTATATTTCTGGCATTCAGTTTAAATTAAGTGTGTGGTATGCTTCTACATAACATTTCTAACTTTACAGGCGGTTTCCTGGGAGGAGTCCTCATAAATTATCTGTCTGCTTTTCTTCACGGGACTGTGTTCAATCAAATGGAAAAAACTGAGCCAGCTGTTTTGTGATCAGATAGTAGGAGCACAAAGCCAAAGCCCTTTCGGCTTTTCTTGCCTTCTCAACAGAAATGCATATAAATGATACTGTGCGTAACACTTTTAAAGACTTCCCCTTTTGTGTTCTAGTGTGATGATGAATGGTAAATTCTGCCAGTGGGAGGATTCTTGATTTTCTAGAAATTACCAGAAATACTGTATTGACCTAGACTACTGCATTCATTTTTTTAAAGATGTAAAGTGCTTTTCTCCCTAGACTGCATTCCTTTTGGAGTAGACAGGGCTGCAAGATAATGGGCTAAATAATACACCATTAATTATTTTTGCATGTAGAATCATTGCCAAGAGAAACACTTTGGAAAAGGAGATTAGCAGGTGTCATGGGGCAGTCTACTCTTGTTCTGCTCACTGCTGGGTGACAGCTCCTTTGATTCTGGGGATTAGCTCCACCCAGTTCAGTACCCTCTTTTTGGTCTCTTGCAACACACAGCTTTCCTTCCACTCATAGAAGCACAGTACAGCTACTTCATGACTCAGCCCTAAAGTTGCCAGGTGTCCAATGTTCAACTGGAACGCCTTGTCAAAAAGGGATCCTTGTGGCTCTGGTCAGCACTGCCAACCCAGCTGTTAAAAATCTGGTTGGTGGCGCAGCAGGACTCCCTGCCTGCCATGCCTTTGTGTGGCTCCCAGCATGTCCCACCTCTGGCTTCTACATGTAGAGGCAGCCAGGGGGCTCTGGGAGTTGCTCCTGACCCAAGCGCCACCCCTGCAGCTCTCATTGGCCAGGAACCACGGCCGTGGTTCCTGGCCAATGGGAGCTGTGGGGGTGGCACCTATGGACAGGGCAGTGTGCAGAGCCACTTGGCCTCACCTCTGCCTAGGAGCAGGGCGGGGGGACATGCCACTGCTTCTGGGAGCCACTTGATGTAAGTGCCACCTAGAGCCTTCACCCTGACCCCTTCTTGCACCCCAACCGCCTAACCCAGCCCTCCACCCTATAAACCCCTTGATCTCAGCCCAGAGCGCTCTCCTGCACCCCAAATCCCTCATCTCCAGCCTCACCCCTGAACCAGCATGGCCATCCAGAGTCCTCACCCCCTGCACCCCAACCCCCTGCCCAGAGCCCCCTCATGCACCCCAAATCATCAGCTCTAACCCAGAGTCCCCTCATGTGCCCTGAATCCCACATTTTGGGCCCCACCCCAGATCCCACACCCCAACCCCCTGCCTCAGCCTGAAGCCTCCCATACTCCAAACCCCTCACCCCCCAACTCAGAGCCTCCTTCTGCATCCCAAACCCCTCACCACCAGCTCCACCCCAGAGCCCGCAGTCCTAGCCAGAGCCCTCGCCCACTTCTGCACCCTAACTCCCAAGCCAGCCTGGCAAAAATGAGCAAGTGAGGGTGGGGAGAATAAGCAATGGGGGCAGATGGAGTGGGGGGTGGGTGGGGCCCCAGAGAAAGGGCAGGGTAAGGATGTTCAGTTTTGTGAGAGTAGAAGGTGGGTAACCCTACTCAGCCCTCTAGCCAGGGCAGTCATTTCCCCTTCCACGGGATTCTTTCAAGGTCCTTCTGCACCAGCAGCATCAGGCAGTCCTCACCCTACTGCCCTGACTATATCACTCCCAGCAGCCTTCCACTGGGTTCCAGTCCAGAGCCCTACAGCGAGCAGTTAAGGTCTACAGGTACATCCAAGAGTGCCAGAACACCTGGGGGGGAGGGGGGAAAAAGTCCCTCCCGCTTTTGCAAGTGGACAGGCTTGGTCCATCCACTTTCTGCCACAGGCCCAGACTCCTGCACTTCCTCTTCTCAACATAGCTCTGGAGCCTGGCCTGTTAAGAGCTGCCTGGGGAGCCCAGGTAGCTGTGGGATGGCATAGACTCTCCACCTGCCCTGGACAGAGGGCCTGGGATACAGACTGGGGGCTGCTCTCAGTGGGTGGGGCAACTCCAAGCAGGTGGAGTGCCCAGGCTTCTTGGCCTGGCTTTCCACAGGGCCTTGGCTGCAGAAGGAGCAGAGCCTTGTGACCCTCCACTTTTAGGAAGGGTCAGTCACCCTGGTTACATCTACCTTACTGCTCTTGCCCCATGCTTCTCCAAGCTTTTCATTCTCCAACCTTCCTAGTCAGATCCCACTCTCTTATAGAAGCCACACCTGTTCCCTCCCAGGTGAGCTTCCTCCTAATTAGCAACCTCCACACAGCCTAAATCCTCCCTCTCCCGCCCCTTTGTAGGTTGATTGGCTGATTAGGCCCACCTGGCCTAATTTAGCTCTTGCAGGGCCCGTGTGGGGAGTAGACCTCATCACAGCTGACAATTTTCATCACAGTGCTAAAAACTGAGGATTTTAAAGAATTTTCACTCAGTAGAGAAGATTTCTACATAAAATATCATCACACTGCACTAGGAGCTTTAAGCACCTCTCACCTGAGCAGTTTGGAGCCTTAGAAATCAAATCTCACATCCACACTAGGGAGTGCCATGCTATCCTTTTCTGACAGTCCAGTCACAGATTTGACTTATTTTTAAAGGTGCAAACTGTTTTGTGTGACTGTAGAGCTCATGAAAGGTACCAGACTGATAGCTCCACAGACTACAGTTCTTTGTTTATCCACATCACAAGCAGTAGCACTACAAGCATCTTCATACTGTGCTCTGCCAATGTGTTGCAGCTCTACTCTAGGGATGAGAGTTCAGGCTCTGTATCCACTCAGTCCTTGGCCTATCTACTGACACTGCCAACAAAGTAACATTAGGTGCCCTAGTGTCTCTGGCACCAAATCATCCTTCCCACAGAAATACTGGAGAGTGTAGGAAGGGAGAGAAGCTCCTTAAGATGTCCATTCGAAGCATCCCCCGATTTATCCTGTCTGGAGGGGTGTGTTTTGTCACCCTGCAAAATGAGCTGTGGTTCTGGCCTCAAGTCCAGGGAATATACCTGAGAGACAAAACCACACACATTGGCTATGGGCCTTTCCAGGAATCTCTGCCCCAGCTCTTTGGTAGCACTGCTCCATTGGTCCTGCACTTCAAGGACTTTCCTTGACACTTGTTGACCCTAAAGCCCCACTGATAGAGGATTCCCCAGTGTGGAGAAGCTCCATAGAACAGGTTGAAACCATGTTGTCTTTTCCAGATAATCTCTGTAGGGTTGGTGAGGGTGCTGCCCTCAACCCTCTGCCCCTGGGTGCCTTCCATGGGTTCCCAGTGAGGGGAATGCTGCTGCAGAGGCAGCTGATCTCTCCTTCTGCAAACTTTCTGTGGGACGCCACATGCACAGGTCTAGGGGACACAATCTGGGCCATGTTGGTTTGTATGGTTTCTGTGCAGAGATTGTCTATATGTGATGTGAAAGTTTGTCTTTTGGGAAGTGGTCTAAGACTACCTAACGTGTGTGTGTGTGTCACATTGGCTACTAAATAGCCACCAGATGATAACAACTTTCACTCACTGCTGATCTGGGCTTGACATAGACCAGCAGTCAAGAGGTGAAAGGCTGTGCATTATATCCCATTACCAATCCCCTTGGGCTGTGCAGTCTTTAGTTAGAGTACAGATTTAATATACATGTATATATCTTTTTGCCAAAATACTGCAGATAAGTGTTTGAAATCCAAGCTGAGTGTCTTTACCAGTTCCTATTATCTAATTTTCCATTAATGACATCAGATCGCTGAAGCACATCAGTTATTATAGTAACTCATTTTCTGTTGGGGAAAAAAGAGCAGATCAAGGCCCTTTCTTTCTGCACTACAGTTCATTTCAAATTATGTAAACCAGCAGCTAAATGTGTCATTGAGACTTAATTTTGATAAGAAACTCTCTTATCTTTGCAAGTTAACCCCTTTGCTACTGACCCTTAGCCATGCTTACTATGCTGTTAACTAAGGACAACATACTAGTTCACATTATGGAACTAACTGCTCTTTGGCTAGGTCTTCACTGGCCCACCTACTCAGTTACTCAATTGTGTACATGCTTGCACATGTTCCCTATACCTCTGCTGTGTCCCGACATTTGCTGTGCTGAACATGAGCTTAAAGCAGTGTACACATGTATATCTGCATCCACGCTGCAGGCTTTGTTACACAACATTTCGGGTGCATTGCAGGGTTCTGTGCGTCACAGAGATACTCTAGGAACTGCCTTGCTGTGTGTTGTTGATATTGTCCTCTGCCTTCACACAGTTGTATATATGGCAGGACAAACGTTTACGAAGTGAAGCAGACAATCAGCAAGATGTTGGATGGAATTTGGGCAGAACTTTCTGACACATTGAATATGGCTGACCTTGACGGGGAATGACAATCCATTCAGCTCCCATGGAACAGATATGCCAATATTACCACAGTATGCCCATAGGTGGACCTAAGAACATAACAGCCATACTGAGTCAGCCCAAAGACCCATTTAACCCAGTATCCTGTCTTCCAACAGTGGCCAATGCCAAGTGCCCCAAAGGGAATGAATAGAACAGATAATCATCAAGTGATCCATCCCATCTCCCATTCCCAGTTTCTGGCAAACAGAGGCTAGGGACACCATCTCTGCCCATCCTGGCTAATAGCCATTGATGGACCAATCCTCCATGAATTTATCTAGTACTTTTTTGAACCCTGTTATAGTCTTGGCCTTCACAAGGTCCTCTGGCAAAGAGTTCCACAGGTTGACTGCGCACTGTGTGAAGAAATACTTCCTTTTGTTTGTTTTAAACCTTCTGCCTATTAATTTCATTTGGTGACCCCAAATTCTTGTATTATGAGGAGGAGTAAATAACACTTTCTTATTTACTTTCTCTACACCAGTCATGATTTTATAGACCTCTATCATATCCCCCCTTAGTCATCTCTTTTCCAAGCTGAAAAGTCTCAGTCTTATTAATCTTTCCTCATACGGAAGCTGTTCCAAACCCCTATTCATTTTTGTTGCTCTTTTCTGAACCTTTTCCAATTCTAATAAAACTTTTTTGAGATGGGATCTTTGCTTCTGGTGCAGATGAACTAGCACAGTCTGTTGGTATCACATTGTTTTGGAAACCTTGGATGACCAGCAATGGCTTCAGAAATTCTGAATGAGAAAACAGACCTTCACAGAGCTGGGTGATGAGCTTGCATGCCCCTCCCAACATCAGAATATTAGATTCAGGGAATCCATATGGTTCAGAAGCAGGTGGCTATTGCTCTGTGGAAATTGGTAACACCAGACAGCTGTCAGTCCCTTGCAAACCACTTCCGGGTTGGAAAGTCCGCTGACAGGGTCATGGTTGTGCAGGTTTGCAAGGAAATTAACACCGATCTGTCCATGGGTGACTGCCATAGGAAAAGTTCCAGAAATAATAGCTGGATTTCAGAAGATAGGGTTTCTGAACTGTGTAGGGGCAATCAATGGAACTCATATCCCAATACTTTGCTCTCCAAAAAGAGCAAGTATGTAAACTGAAAAGATTACTTTTTACCTGTTCTGCAAGGCTTAGTGGCCCATAGAGACAGATTCACTAATACCAATGTGGAAAACACTGGAAAGGTTCATGATGACAGGTTGCTGAGGAGATCAGGATTGTACTTGAAGGGGAAGGAAGGATTTTATTCCTTAGGAATAATGTGGTTCTCCATGGTATGTCTCTGCTAACCATTATTTTGGGGGACCCTGCTTACCTGCTCCTAACTTATGAATCCCTACCCTGACATCAGTGACCTAGGAAAAAGGGAAATCAGTGATAAACTGTGTAGCTGCAGAATGGCAGTATAGTGTCTCTTTGGTAGGCTGAAATCTGGTGCTGCCTAAACATCTGTTTGGATGCCAATGTGGCCAATGCTATTTGCATAATCATTACCTGCTACACCCACTATAATGTTTGTGAGGGTAAAGGGGAGTGGTTCCATTCCAAATAGACACACAATATCTCTGGTTAACAAATTCTGTATTAGCAGCTGGATCCCACCCATGTGCACACTGGTCCTGGTTCCCAGCGGGCAAGGGAAATCAGGGCTTCCATATGTGCACACGTCTTAGCATAGCAGGGAAGCAGATAGTGCAATCTGCCTGTGCTAAGGGACACCTTCACACCCCATGTAGCTGCTGGAAAAGTGCATGAGGGAACATTGGCACATACTTGTGGGGTTACATAGCTTTGTGAGGGTTTTGTTCCCCTGTAGCCAACAAACATTAGCCACTCATTCCTGTGGCAATTCATACATTTCAGACACTGGGTTATCAACCTTAGGGTTGTCAGGAATCAGGGCTGGCAGCAGAGTCAATCTCTGGGCAACCTGTTTCATGATTCAAGTGTTCCCGCCAGGCCTCCACTTTGTTCCTGAGGAACTCAGTTCAACTCCACTCTTGTCACTCAGGTTCCTTTATTTGGCATAGGGAAAGCTAAGCTGAGTTGACCAGAACCAAACATGGGCGTTGGTGAGCGTATAGGGCATACTATACATCCAAAGTTACACAGCAAACCTCTTCCTTTATATTTATTTACGCATTGCATTTTTGACCTGCTAAACCCAGAGTTGTGAGTTCAATCCTTCAGGGGGCCATTTAGGGAACTGGGGTAAAAAACTGTTTGGGGATTGGTCCTGCTTTGAGCAGGGGTGTGGACTAGATGACCTCCTGAGGTCCCTTCCAAGCCTGATATTCTATGATTAGATTCTATTATACATTGCATCATGCATTTTCAGATTGGCTGCTTTGTAGGAACCAATCCCTGTACCTCATGTTCTGTCCAGGCACAGCTTACTCTTTACCTCATCTCATGTTCTAGGTTTATCCTGTCCATTATAAATGGCTCCCTGAGTGTTCCCTTTTATCTTAGCTAATACAGACTTTCTGTTTTTAGCCTGCTGATCCATTTACCTCCCTAATCCCGTCTCCCAAGAAATGAGATCTCACCCATGTCCAATTACTGATGCCAAACCAGGCCTAGACTAATGGGCACAGTTGGCCTGTAGTTGGTTGCCTTACTGGTGGCAAGAGCAGCAGACCAGCTCTTAAGCTTAAGATGCTCAGTGGTTGCTCAAAAAATTTGCCTATGGCTGTGACAGAGCCTGTGCCTGCTTGTTCCCACTCCTGCTCCCACCTTGTTCTGGTCCTGCTCCTGCCTTGGTCCCAGCCTTGCCTCACTCCAAGTAACCCAGTTCTAACCCTCTACTTCTAATTTCCGACTTATGACTCAGACCTTTAGATCCAGCATCTGGCCTCTGATTCTGGTTCTGAACTTCTGACTTCAGCTCTGAGCCTGGGCTCTGGCACCTGGCTTCCCACTTTGGTTCTGGCCCTGGGCTCCTATTCCTGGCTATCAACTCCAGCTCTACCAGAAGACCTGACTCCTGCTCTAACCATGAGGCATGACTGCTCATGTCCCAGTCTCTGACAAGGGCTGGATTTGTGCTGTGGAGGGTGGTGTAATATGGTCACTGTGCAGTGCTTTTGCTTTAACGGTTCACATTTGTTTATAATTCTCTTCTTAGAAGCACTCAATCTCTCTCAACAAACTTATCAACATTCACTTGTGGGAGTGGGTGTACACACACGCGTATGCACCAATTTAATTTTTAAACAGTTCTTAGTCAGGAATGCTAACTGCACTTAGTGGCTGTTATGAAGTGGCCGTTATGGTGCACTAATCCCCAGGTTGAAACTGGTCCAGGTTAGAGGAGGAATGGCTGTTTAATCACTGGGTAGTGGCAGATGCCTATATTGTTACTTGAATTGTGTTTCATCTTTCTGCATGTGAACCAAGCCATAAAGATGTTTATCTACCCATTTTCTGTGTTGTGAGTTCTGCTGCATTTAGGATTAGCTATGCTTTCTGTGAGCACAGAACATTAATTGCACTTTCTCCATCCCTCTCTTGTATCCTTGTGACTTCAGGAATTTCTTACCCAGTGGGGAATGTGGCATTCTGGATTGGGGACAGACAGAAAAGCAGCTGTAATATGATGGCACCAGATGGTTACACCATTGCAGTTCATGTGCTGTGAATTGTGAGGCCCCATCCCAAACTTGAAAAAATCTCATGTTCATCATATTTAGGAAGGAGGGTCCAAGCACAAGTCAAGGAAACTATAACATTGATTAGGAGTACCATATGGAACATGAAAATACAGTTTTAAAAAAAGAAATGTAGACCAACATAACATAACAGGACTGAGTCTGTGAACCACAGCCAAATGTTAATGTCTCTGCAAACATCTCCTTGCTCTTTCCCTGACCACGGGGAATGATGAGGGCGAAACTGTTCTTGAAGAAGGCCACGATATTGATACTTTTCAGCATTCCAGGAATGTGACTGTTAATGTGTCCTTGGTTCTCAGACAACTTTTGCAGCTCCTGTGGAAGGAGCAGAGGCTGCTAATGGTAAGATACATGTGTGATACAGATAAACCAAGTGCCAGCTCTGGCCACGGCCATAGGCATTAGCTAAGAACTGACAAACTCATTGCTGGAAGCTAAACCAGCTCACCTATATGTTAGTTTTATTGAAAATACATATTAGTCTTATCAGAATGTATTTGCTGTTTAGAGTCTATGCAATGCTTGTACGTTGCTGTGTGCATTAATCTCATTTGTAATGTTTATATTCCATTCTATAAGGAAATATGTAAGTTTTGCTTTATAACTTTGAAAAAGTTTGCTCTGAACTTGTGAACCCAGGCAGGGGAATCATCCCTCCTGCCCATCAAAAATTAAGTGGACCATCATAGGACAAAAGCTGAGATACAAATCAATGTGTGGTAAATGACTGGTCTCTTGGGACTGGAAGCAACCTGAATATTTTGTAATTTTTGGTGTAAATGACTGTTTATCACTAAATCATAGACTTTAAGGTCAGAAGGGACCATTATGATCATCTAGTCTGACCTCCTGCACAATGCAGGTCACAGAATCTCACCCACCCACTCCTGGATCAAACCTGTGTCTGAGCCATTGAAGTCCTCAAATCATGGTTTAAGGACTTCAAGGTGCAGAGAATCTTCCAGCAAGTGACCCATGCCCCATGCTGCAGAGGAAGGCGAAAAACCCCCAGGGCTTCTGCCAATCTTCCCTGGAGGAAAATTCCTTCCCGACCCCAAATATGGTGATCAGCTAAACCCTCAGCATGTGGGCAAGGCTCACCAGCCAGACACCCAGGAAAGAATTCTCTGTCGTAACTCAGATCCCATCCCATCTAACATCTCATCACATGCCATTGGGCATATTTACTGCTACTAGTCAAAGACGAATTAATTGCCAAAATTATACCATCCCCTCCATAAACTTATCAAGCTTAGTCTTGAAGCCAGATATGTTTTTTGCCCCCACTACTCCCCTTGGAAGGCTGTTCCAGGACTTCACTCTTCTGATGGTTAGAAACCTTCATCTAATTTCAAGTGTAAACTTTCTGATAGCCAGTTTATATCCATTTGTTCTTGTGTCCACATTGGTACTGAGCTTAAATAATTCCTCTCCCTCCCTGGTATTTATTCCTCTGATATATTTATAGAGAGCAATCAGATCTCCCCACAGCCTTCTTTTGGTTAAGCTAAACAAGTCTCCTTTCATATGACAGGTCTTCCATTCCTTGGATCATCCTAGTAACCCTTCTTTGAACCTGTTCCAGTTTGAATTCATACTTCTTAAACATGGGAGACCAGAACTGCACACAGTATTTCAGATGAGGTCTCACCAGTGCCTTGTATAATGGTACTACCACCACCTTATCTCTACTGGAAATACCTCGCCTGATGCATCCCAAGACTGCATTAGCTTTTTTCATGGCCATATCACATTGGTGGCTCATAGTCATCCTGTGATCAATCAATACTCCAAGGTCCTTCTCCTCTGTTACTTCCAACTGATGTCTCCCCAGCTTATAACAGTAGTTCTTGTTATTAGTCCCTAAATGCATGACCTTTCACTATTAAATTTCATCCTATTACCATTACTCCAGTTTATAAGGTCATTCACATCTTCCTGTATGATATCCTGGTCCTTCTCTGTATTGGCAATACCTCCCAGCTTTGTGTCATCCGCAAACTTTATTAGCACATTCCCACTTTTTGTGCCAAGGTCAGTAATAAAAAGATTAAATAAAATTGGTCCCAAAACCAGTCCCTGAAGAACTCCATTAGTAATCTCCCTTCAGCCTGACAATTCACCTTTCAGTATGACCCACTGTAGTCTCCCCTTTAACCAGTTCCTTATCCACCTTTCAATTTTCATATTGAGCCCCATCTTTTCCAATTTAGCTAATAATTCCCCATGTGGAACCCTATTAAATGCCTTACTGAAATTGAGGTAAATTAGATCCACTGCATTTCCTTTGTCTAAAAAATCTGTTACCTTCTCAGAGAAGGAGATCAGGTTGGTTTGGCATGATCTACCTTTTGTAAAACCATGTTGTATTTTGTCCCAATTACAATTGACCTCAATGTCCTTGACTACTTTTTCCTCCAAAATTTTTTCCAAGACCTTGCATATTACAGATGTCAAGCTGACAGGTCTGTAGTTGCCCCGATCACTTTTTTCCCCCCTCTCTTAAAGATAGGAACTATGTTAGCAATTTTCCAGTCATACAGTACAGCCACTGAGTTTATAGATTCATGAAACATTCTTGCTAATGGACTTGCAATTTCATGTGCCAGTTCCTTTAATATTCTTGGATGAAAATTATCTGGGCCCCCTGATTTCATCCCATTAAGCTGTTTGAGTTTGGCTTCTACCTTGGATGTGGTAATATCTACCTCCATATCCTCATTCCTATTTGTCATCCTACCATTATCCCTAAGCTCCTCATTAGTCTCATTAAAGACTGAGGCAAAGTATTTGTTTAATGAGGCTTGGATGGCAAGATAGACTGGAGAGTCTAAGGTGATTGTGACTCCAAGGTAAGAATAACATAGTGATCCAGGAGTTCACATTTGTTACTGTGTTGATGAAATCTAATTATAGAACATACCATCAGTTTGGGGTATCTTCCCTGTTTTTGACAGCCTGTCCTGAGGTAGGCACTCAGTCGTGTGACACTCCAGACAGTGTGATAACATGTACTAATGCTTTTAAAAATTTTAAATTTTCATAATTTTTCACAGGTGGGCAGGTGGAAGAGATGACATTTCCTTCCAAGGACTATCTTACCAGTTTGCAATTTCTTCTTTAAAGCTGTCTTACGTTTGGAGAACACAGCAATTGTTTAGGTACCAGCATGGAAAAGAGAGGTGGCTTTCCAATCTTGTGGAGGAGATCTGGCAATCTATGCCAGAGAGATTTCTGCTAATGGTCATTCTTCTTCCTATTGCTGAATGAATGGGTCAGCTATGAAGATGGACCAAGCATATTTGCACTGCCATTGAACCTCAAGAACCAACTGAAATTTCTGCTGCACCAGAAATTTACTGAAATATGCTAGAGCTTTGACCCACACTGTTGAGCAGTCCTGTCTCTGGAGACTGGCATCCACAGGGTACTTTACACAGTACAATTTCAGTACTATGTCTTCCTTTTCTTTCAAACAGCAGCCTGAATGGTGGCATGTGCAGCACATGCATGATCATTATCATTAAAGCAGTGGATGCCTTTAAAAATGGTATTTGTAACAGGGTTTATGACCCACTCCTCTTCCTGGGGCCTGCTTGCTGGCCCCAACAAGGCTCAGAGAGGCTTCAGGGTTGTGCAACACCCATGTCTTTATTTATTTAAGGTTATCCCACCACCAGTGTCTATCTATATACAAACTTTACAGGATTAGTCACTTCCTTTATAGGTAGAATCAGCCTTTGGCTAGAAGGCCTCCAGTTCCCTTCCTGACTAACTTTTCCCTGGCTGCCCCCTGCTTTCTGGCCCAGCCTTTATAGCCCTTGGCTTGTCAGGCCAGCAGGTGTTGCCAGTCCTCAGGCCAGAATCACGCCTTATCCATCAGCCTCAATCTGCTTCCTCTGATTGGAGCTGACTGGGCAGGGGCTAATTAGGTGCTTTTGCACCAGCAACCTGCTACAGTATTATTGAATATTATTGCCCCCCTTCTTATGGTCTGTGTCAAATTCTGCAGTAAACTTGAAGGCAGCTGTGGGACTTCTGATGTTGTTATTTTACAGCCTCTGCATTGCCTCTAAATTTAGATTGGTATTCTTGTCCTTCATTTTCTCATGTAGAGCTTAGTGTTTCTGTTACGCCTTTTACCCACTCTACACCAACTTCTTTGTCTGCTTATCCAAGTTGCCAAAAAGCAAGAAGGACCCTCTTCTAGTGCAATCAGCCATAAATAATTTCCTTTGGCTGGGCAATAGGTCTCCTTCTAGTCAATAAAGACAGAGGGCTTGAGGAAGTTCCCTAAACTTCTTATTTAGGGGGCATATTTTTTACTGCAGAGAAATAGCAGCTATCCTGTAATGCAACAAAGCAGAGTTACTGAATTCAAGCAGCATCGTCACACACCCCAAGCAAGTTAGAAAATATATATTCTAAAACCTTGCTGCTCATGTCAACACAGCCACTTGTTGGTGCCAATGGCTAAGAATTAGCTAGGGAACAGAGATAGCGCAGCAAGCTCATTCCAAGCTGCATGGAGCATTTAGGAAGCAGTTCATTGTGTATTCAGAATTGGTTTCATTTGATTTCTTGACAGATTTTCTTTTGGAATCTTTTTATTAAGGCAAAATTACAATAATACATCATATTACATTGTCTGTTACTTATTCAGGATCAGATTAATAGTCAAAGAACCTGGCTACACATTGTGGCTTGCTAGCTGGGAAGTCTTCTTCCCTGGAGTGTGCTAGAAAGGATGACCACATTTCTATATACCTGTCCTCTTTTTGGTGCTTCTTTTGCGTATGTAGTTGGTGAAGGAATTTTTCCATTACCGAGACAGTCCATATTTTATTATACCACAATTCCATAGGAGGAGGGGGGTGTCACATTTTTGGAACAATATGCAGAACAAAGTCAAACCAAAGTCCTGACCAGCTTTTTGTGGATGACTACTGGTACTTTCACTCAATATGGCGTCTGTTTTTTCCCTCGCAGTCCTGTCATGGATTCCTTTCTGTCTTTTCCATCATTTAAATTTTCAGATTTCCATGCAGGGTATGAGGTGTTAATGTGTGTATATTCAGTAAGTGCTTGGAGTGCATTCGGTTACCATTTTCCATGTTTATTTTCTTGTAATAACACTGCCCTCCTGACAGATGCTATAAATCATGGGATGTTGTACTCATTTTCCTTTGGCCTCCTGATTTCATCCCCCCTCTAGTGTGAACACTATTCCTAAGAACAACTTGTTTCTGGGAAAGTCTTGCTGGCACTCTCTGCCTGATTTCCTCTAGAGGACAGACACTGTGCAGAAATAGAGACCTATTTGAAAAATTGTTTGTTCTATGTGTAGTGGTAGTTGCTTAAGTTACTAGTAGTGACTCCATCCTTTAGAGAGCCAGGCACTGGTTTCTCAGGGACATATAAACTTGGCATTTTGATTGTTTGCTTAATGAAAACATTACTTTATCTATTGCTGGACCATTCTGATTTTTTAAAAGACATTTTGGAAGGCAGAGACCCCAGTTTCATTAAAACACTGGTTTCCAAAATGACACTGTGTTACTTAACAATTTAAAAAGGAGCTCCCTAAGGAAACACTGACCTTTGAGATGCTACACAGTCAGTGTAATGTGCCTAAATATTAGAGATCGGGATCCAGATTCAAGTTGTGAAGCTTGGGTCTATTCTGAATATCCTCCACTTTATGAGGTGTTCAGATCGAAGACATTTGATTAGCCCACTATAAAGATAAATCCAAATTTTGCAAATGACTCCTGAACTGGGTTTCTAGTCATCTCTCGTTTGGAGATGTTTGAATCTGGTGTTTTGGTTTGGATGCATCTCCACTACACGGGTTGCTCTTATGCTCTCTACCACTTTCTTGACCTGAAGGAAGTCTGCACTTGTAGATATTGGCAAAAAGCCACTTCTGTAGCATACATCCACCCAACATTGTGGAAGCCCTTCTGAGTTGATCCTGAGTTCCAATTCTGTATATAGGGAGAGTAGGGCAGGACTACAAACAAATCTGTCTGATTCTTCCCTCACAAAAGGGGTGGAAATAAGCGTCCATTACCGCAGATTGAACCTACAGTAGCTTCTTCTTCTGTGGGCAGCTGGGGAAGCTCCTGGAAGTATAACTTATTTAGGAGCCATGCTGTCAAGGCAGGGAGTGGTGCTGATTGCTGGAGGATCAGACAGCAATGTGTAGGCAAGAGGTTTTGTTCTTCTGGCAAATATCCGAGATCTTCAAGGACTGAAGTAGAACTCCAGTATCGTCTATGGGGGAGCTCAGACCACTGACTTATCCAACCCAGTATCTGATCTTAGATAGTGGCCAGTACCAGATGCTTCAGAGGAAGATACAAGAAATGCCATAGTGCACAATTATGGAAAAACATGCCCATCAGAGAAGTTTCTTCCTAACCCTGGCTGGTAGCAGTTGGTTTATGCTCTGAGCAATGAACAATTTTAGACTTTTTTATCCTGTCTAACATAACTGTGGATGCTCTCATTGAAAATACAGATGCCTAATCCTATTTATAATCCTAATAAACACTTGAACTAAGTGAAGTCTTGTGGCAATGAGTTCCACAGGCTAAATGCATGTCACAAAAAGAGGATCAGTTTTAAATTTGTAGCCTTTCAGCTTCAGTATGTTCCCTTGTTCTAGGGTACTGTGACAAGTAAAGAGCTGTTCTTTTACTGAGATGTCCTTTGAATTTTGCCTCTGTGGAGGGATCAGTTTTCATGTGTATAGTCTGAACCAAATTCTTTAATTAATTTTGTAGAATTATATTACACAACAAGTGGCAGGTGGTCCACTAAGCTTCCCTTTGCGTTTTTGGAGGTAATTAATTCTTTATAAATTTCCGTTGCAAACAGGAGAAAACAAAGAAAATACATACAATTCCAATTCCTCTCAAACAATTAAATGTAATTGGTTTGTTTACAGGGAACTTTGGTTGATCACTAATTTGTTTCCATTGTTTTCTTTTTTTCCGGTTTGTTGGGTGTCTTAATCCAGGATAGTTCTGTATGAAGAGCTACCAAAAGGTACCTAATTGCACATCTCCCAACATTTCAAGTGGATAAACTAGGATGGATTTTGCCCCTGGGTGCTTCCTCTGGAATGTGGAAGGCCCCGAGGATGTTGGGTTCTGCCACTTGGGAGTCAGAGCACAGGGGAGAAGGGAGAGTCACAGAGTGACCATGCCTTGTACTCACATCGTAGTGGTGCTTCCTGTCCCATGGGGCTGGCTGGGCTCAGCTCCTTGCTCTGGGCATTACGACCTAGCTCCTGGAATGCAGGGTTACAACCCCACTCACTCAAATTTGGCCTGGCCGTGTCCCCCTCAAAGGAGCCAGGCCACATCTAAACAGCACTGTGAACCAGGGACCAGGTCACCACACCTGAGCAGTGAGCCAAGTCCAGCCAACCCCATGGGACAGAAGCTTTGTGGGTTAAAGTGGGACAGTTGGAAGGTCTGTAGCTGACCTTTATGGCTTTGAACTTTTCCACACCAGTAACTATTGTGCAGTGCTTAGGCATCCTTACAGATGCTGTTACATGACCTTGTGGTCCCCTTAATAGGGAGTTAGCACAGCCTTTCAGAATCCCTGGAATGAAAGTTTTGCTAACTTTCATGATTTTATTACGACTCTAGTGATTTTGTTTGTTTTAAAACCTGCCCCTTGAAAATAGGATGAAAAGCTGCCAACTCACAAATTTTCCATCATTCAAAATGGCACCATCTCCTATTACTGTCAATGGACTGAAGTCAGCAATATGGCTGCCATTTCCTCATAGTCTATCTGCACTGGAAGTGAGGCTGCCCCTAATAAACTTGTCTGCCACTTCCCACTGTTTTCAGTTAGACTGATTAAAAAATTAGAATGATATAAAATTAACATGGCCACATTAAATGGGTTAAAAGCTGCCTAGCTGTTAGGTCTCAAAATGTAATTGTATATGGGAATCATTATCAAACGGGTGTGTTTCTAGTGGGGTCACACAGGGATCTGTTCTTGGCCCTATGCTGGTTAACATTTTTATCAACAACCTGGAAGAAAACATAAAATCATCACTAATAAAGTATGCAAATGACACAAAAATTGGAAAAGTGATAAATAATGAAGAGGTCATTAATATAGAGGGATCTAGATTGTTTGGTAAACTGGTTGCAAGCAAACAACATGCATTTCAATATGGCTAAATGTAAATGTACACCTCTAGGAACAAAGAATTTAGGACACACTTACAAGATGGGGACTCTGCCCTGGGAAGCAGTGACTCTGAAAAGGATTTGGGTGTCATGGTCAATAATCAGCTGAACATGCACTCCCACTGTGATGCTGTGACCAAAAGGGCTACAGTCACCCTTAGAGGCTGTGGTGGGGCAGCTGCCCCATACAGGCAGAAGAAGAGTTAAAGCAGCCTTGAGGAGGCTGTGTAGAACCCAGCCAATTAGAAGAGGGCTTATTGAGCCAGCCAATAGGGAGAAGGCTCAATGGCACAGTCAGTCAGTCAGGTTGGCCCATATAAAAAGGGCTGCTGAGCAGAACAGAGGCAATCTGTCCTGTGAGGCCAAAGGAGGAGGACTGGCTGCCCTGCAGGAGGGAATGGCCGGCCGGACGGCCAGCCGGCCGGCCGGCCAGACAGTGAGCGAGCGAGCGAATGAATGAGCGGTGCTGGGCAGAGTCAGGGGAGCAAGAGGGAGCTCCAGCCTGATAGCTGCCAGACTGAGTCCCTGATACAAGGGTGAAGAAGGTGCCAGGGCTGCTGGGAAGTGGCCCAGAGAAACTGATGGCAGAGTAGGAGGAGGGGTAGTACATGGCTGCTGGCTAAAGGGTCCCTGGACTGGGACCTGGAGTAGTGGGTGGGTCTGGGTTTCCCCCCCATTGCCCCACCCACTTGCCACTGAGTGGAGTGGCCAGTGCATGGACTGCAGTTTGCCACTGAGGCAAATGGCTGGACCAGAGACTGAATTTTGCCACTGAGGCAAGTGGCTGGACTGAGGACTGTTGGGTCCCCTGGAAGTGGGGAGAGATCCTTGTGGGGCACAGCCAGAGGGCTGTGTCCGGAAGAGGATGCCATGATCTGGGGAGTGATATGGGTCCTAGAGGTAGAGGTGAGAGTGATGACGGACGAGACACCACTAGATGAGGGCACTATGGTGAAACAAGAGCTAATTCCCAGGATGCCAGCAGGAGGTGGTATGGTGGTGAGTCCTGTCCTGTTACAGAGGCATAAAAGGGAAATCTGAAGTAGGTGTAGAGAAGTGATATTACCTTTGTATTTGGCACTGGTGCAATAACTGCTGGAATACAGTGCCCAGTTCTGTTGCCAACAATTCAAGAAGGCTGTTGATAAATTGAAGGTTCAGAGAAGAGCTGAGAGAATGATTAAAGGATTAGAAAGTCTGCCTTATAGTAATAGACTTGGAGCTCCATCTATTTAGCTTAACAAAGAAGGTTAAGGGATGACTTGACTACAGTCTATAAGTATCTACAGGAGGAACAAATATTTAAGAATGGGCTCTTCAGTCTAGCAGGTATAGCACAATCCAATGGCTGGAAGTTGAAGATAGACAAATTCAAACTGGAAATAAGGTGTAAATTTTAATTAGCATAATTAACCATTGGAACAACTTAGCAACTTAGCTGTGGTGGATTCTCCATCACTGATAATTTTTAGTGGATGTTTTTCTAAAAGATATGCTCTAGGAATTTGTGACAGTCCTCACTCGGGGTGTGGTTGGGAAGTGTGGCCTAGTGGTCAAGGCTGCAACCCATGGCTGGCAGAGGGATTGCTGATAGGGGAGCCTGGGCCCTCACATTCCACCAGGCTCTGATTCAGGGCCCTTTGGGCTACCAGTGGTCAGGCAACTGAGGCTGCTTAAGACTACTGTCCCTGGGCCACTTCCTATCTCCCCCCTCACCCTTCCCAGGTCAGCTTAGTCCAAGGCTTTCCCCTGCTGGTGGTGTCCAAATCAAGAAAATAAGAGGGGATTGCCAATGTACGTGAGGAGGAGAGGGGAATACTTCCCTCTCTATTTCTGGGAGGACCCCTTTGGGGCAGTTGTGTCAGATTTCAGACTTCCCTCTGCACTGCGCTGCTGGAGATGTGGAGAGCAGGTCTGCTGTCTTCCAGCTCTGCCACCAAATGAGCTGTTTCCCTGTCTTTCAATTACTCCACCAGATGGAATATTTGCAACAGGGGTGGTGGGGTGGGGCTGGCTGGATCCAAAATAATCCCTTAACCCCTTATAGCACAGTGTGGGGGTTTGCACATCCCATCACAGAACTATTTAGGGTGACCTGTGTTATACAGAAGGTCAGACTCCATGATCACAATGGTCCCTTCTGGCCTTGGAATTGAAGAAATGATGTGCCTGCTTGGTGTAGGCAGATCTGTAGTTGCAAGGAACATCATACAGTACTAGACAGCTTTCGGTGATTAGTAGTGTAGCCACAGTAACATAGGCAGTGGTGTGTGGGGAAACAGACTCAGCTGCGCTTTGTGGTATGGACATGGTGTGGCTAGCCCATGCCTAGGCTTGCAGCTGCCTATGCTACCTCAGCTACTCATACTAGTGTGAGTATGTCTCTGTGATCAGGGAATTGCACCCCTAGCTCCTAGTGTACACACAGCCAGCATGAGAGCTTCATTTCATTACTGGATTGGTGGAAAGAAGCTGGAGTGTGCCAGTGAATTTGGACCTTTGTGTAAATATGTTTATTCGTTAAGAATATAGTATTGCAGTGTTGTTGTGTGTTATGTAATGTATATAGGCAATATATGATGGTGTAGTGTGGTAGAAAATTTTATTGGTGTGAGTATGGGACAGCTGCATTACTCGTATTTGTGGGAAGCACAAATGAGTTATGCAGGTCATCAAATGAGTGCTGATAAAATATTTAAGGCTCTCCACACTCTCACATATCCTGTATATGCCATATATTCTGCAAATTACTTTAAAAATGCTTTAGCTAGTTTTAAAAAATGTTACTTGTATTTAGTATCTCTCCACCCATAAAGCCAGGTGCTTTCCTTACTGTGAGTTTGATTCTCTACTGCCCTGTCCCTTGTAATGTAATTTACATCAATGCAAAGTGGGTGTGAAACGTCACCATTCTGATTTAGTAGCATTACATGCCCACTTTGCACAGGTGTGCACAAGGTACAAGGCAGGGGAGAATCAGGTGTCATAGCTTGAAAACTGTTTATTTTTCCTAAATGTCTCAAAATATTACCCTGGGATGAGATACTGTGTGAAAGTCAGAGGTATTATCATTGCCATGCTGTCTGGAGTGGCTCATAACCGTGAGTGTCTACCTCAAGGCAGACTGACAGAAAACAGGGCAAACACCCCAAACTGGCATGTGTTCTATAACTAGAGTTCACCATGCCAGTACCAAATGTGAACTCCTATCACTATACCGGTCTTACCATGGAGTCACAGACAGTTCCCTTAGCTCCAGTCTATCTTGCCACCCAGACAATTTGACTTAGTGATAAATGGTCACTTGAACCAAAAATCACACCACATCAGGTTGCTCCCAGTCCCAAGAGACCAGTCACTTACCCCAGATCAATTAGTAGTCTCGATCTTACATCGAAGATAATGCTGGTAGCCAACTCTATAGTAAACTAACTAAAGGTGTATTAGCTAAGAAAAGGAAAGGAGAATTATTGAGAGGTTAAAGCAAGTAAAACATATGCACAGGTGAGTGACAGTTTGTAATTCCAAATGGTAGCAGAGTTTCCCAAAAGTTTCTCAGGGCTCCCCCAGAATAACTCTGGGGATCTCAGTCTTCTCATTTAGTTATTCTGCTCTGTTAGAATCGAAACAATCCAGAGACACAGGATCTTTCCTTGAATCTATATTTAGCTTCTTTTTTGTGAGAAGAAGATATGACAGGGTCAGTAGCCATGTGGGCTTTTCCTTGACTGAGAGTGAGGAATGCATTGAGAGTCTTTGACCGCTGATCATCACACAAAATGACCACTTGTTTTGAAATCAGCACTTTTCCATTAAAGTTCTTCATTTCCATTCCACAAGGCTACTTTCTAATTTGACAGCTTGTTTGATGGTTTTTTTAGTTACAGGGGTATACACAATGTAAATATTTGTTATTACATTATAGTAGGGTACAGATAAGTGAAAACAATGCAAGTGACATCCCATTAATTGTTATGAAGTTTAAACACTAAACACGCTCTTTTACATTTAACAATTACATTGATCTATACCACTGGTTCCATCAGCGCCTGACCCAAGGAGGCCTTTCTAGGCAACCCCAGAGGTTCATACTCACTGCCTTTCTCTTCCACTGCTTTCTGGAGTGGGGTGAAGCAATGCCTTCTACCAGAGGCAGATTAAGAATGATTAGGGCCCTTGGCACAAAGAACATTTGGGACCCTCACACCCTGCAGGGGTCAAGGGCACCAGAACGGGGGGGGGGGGGGCGGCAAGGAGCCAGGCCCCCCACTTTTAAAAGTGGGAGGACCATGCTATCCTATTTTTTAACATGGGTGTAGTAGCCTTGGGTAGGTGCTGAGTGGCGGCAACAGCATGGGCATAATTTTGTCCTCCTCCCACCCAAACTGCAAGTCTCAGGCCAGAGGTAACAGGAGGAGCGTTGCCGCATGTGGTTGCTGCCTTGGGCAGCCTGTCACCGGGAGCAGAAGGGACCTGGCAGGGACAGCCTGGCAGTGGGAGCCTGGCTCAGGCACTGAGTGAATCCAGGCAGAATGTGGCAGCTGCTGAGGCCTAGCCAGTAGCAACAGGAGCTGTGCCAGAGGAGCCTTCTGCCTGGCTTCTCACTGCCTGTGACTTTCCCGCGGTTCCCCGCTGTCTCCCAGCCAGGTCAGGGCCTCCTCTGTCTGCAGAGCATGTCTGCAGGTCCCAAGGAGTGGGTAGGAGGCTGGACAGGAGCCTCTGCTCTGGGTCCCACTGGCAGGAGCGTGCCTTGGGGGGGGGGGGCGGGGACATGGCTGGGGACTGCTCTTGGGGGTGCTGACTCCTGTCCAAGGCACACGGAGGGTCTGGGGCTCCCCACAGTGGCCTGGGCTCCCTGAGCAGCTCTTACCGTGGCCTGGCTCCAGCTTCTAGCCTGTCCCGGGGCTGAGGTTATGGGGGAAGAAGAACAGTGGGCAGGGCCACAGTTCCAGCACCGGTCAGCCCCCAGGTTCTACCCAGGTTCTGGCGCTCCTGCGGGGGCCCCAATTAGTTTAATATTACCTATTAATTTGTGGACAAAGGGACAAAAGTAGCCTCCACCCTCCTGCTATTGGTAGAAACAGCTTCTAAGGCAGGAAGTACATATGTTCAACTTCCTCTTCCTAAGACTGGGAGAGGCCAGACCCTTTAGGGCAGGCCTGCACAACATGCGGCCCACGGAGGCTCACTGTGTGGCCCGCAGTGGGGAATCAAAGGGCTCTGGGCTGCCCGCAGCCGCGAGGAGCCCAGAGCCCTTTAAATCCCAGCCGCAGCTGGGAATCAAAGGGCTCTGGGCTGCCGGCAGCGGCGGGGAGCCCAGAGCCCTTTGAATCCCTGCCGTGGGTGGGATTTAAAGGACTCTGGGCTCCCTGCTGCTGCCGGCAGCTCAGAGCCCTTTGAATCCTGGCCGCGGCTCCAGTGGATGGGCTGGGGCTGAGATTTAAAGGGCTCGGGCTCCCCTCAGCAGCAGGAGCTCTGGGCCCTTTAAATCCCTGCCCCAGCCCCACAAAGCTCCGGGTTCCCCCAGCCGCCAGTGCCCCGGGCCCTTTAATTTGCCCCTGACAGCTCCCAGCCACCTCTTCAGCTAGGAGCCCCTGGTTGATTTAATATCAAGTATCACCTCCCCACCCCCAACCTTCCTTTTTGGCCCACAGCTGTTTTGGTGGGGTGGAAATGGGGAAGAAGGGTTTGTTTCTGGAGGGCTGGGCGGTGCTGGGGTGGGGTGTTTCCACGGGGCCAGGAGGCCCGGGGGGGGCTGTTTCCGTGTGGCTGGGGGGTTTCGGCCCTCAGCTGTTTTCTTGGAGTAATATGGCCCTCGCCGCTTTATGAGTTGTGCAGGCCTGCTTTAGGGGCTCTCTGAGTATGTGGAAGAAACACAGACCCAGCCAGCACAGTAACTATCACTGTAGTAGGCCTCATCTAAAGCCCTTTGACGTTGGTGAGAAAACTCCCATTGATTTCGACATTTTGGATCTGGCCTTATAAATGGGCAGTAAATATGCAAATAACATATTGGGTTGGCCCTCAGAAAGTTATTAATGTTGTAGATTAAAAATATTGTACCTAGAGACTGTATTGCCAAATGATCTCTAGCACAAATTATAAAGGCTGGAACTGATATGCAAGGAAGTGAAAATTCTGCCAGGTGTAAAGTTCTACTAAAGCATCTTGTTCCTCTACAAGAGCACATATCTGCAGGATCTCATTGTACAAAAACACACTGAAATCAAGAAATGGGGGGAAAATAATGACAAACCAAAACATTCAGGAGCAGCATAATGAATGTGAAATTAGTTCAGTGCCTGCTAAAGTTTTCTCCTGACACCTTTGGAGTTGTAAAGTCAAAATAAAATATATTTTCCCATGTCATAACATTCAGTGGAACACCTTTACAAGTGACATTCATCTAGCTGGCACTGGTCATGATACTAATGAAAGATTCACTTTTTTGAACTTTTGGTTTGTCTTTATTAATAATAATTTGAACTAACATAATGCCTTCCCGCTCAAGATCTTAAAGTACCTGAACACTCATTTCACCCTGTAAGGTAAAGCACTGTCGGTAAATATTATAACTATTTTACAGATGCCTAAACTAAAGCAGGGGTGGGTTGTGACTTGCCCAAGGATACCTAATATGTCAGTGGCAAAGCTAATAAAGGAATCCAAATGTCCTCATGCATAGATCCATGTCACATTGCACTGCCAATGCCACCACAAGGAGTATATAAGTTACCCGTAAGATGTAATAAAGCGAGGTGCTGAGTGCCTTCTGCAAAGTGCCCTCAATTCCCAGTGGAATCTGTGGTAGTAGAGGCTGCTCAAAATTTTGCAGTGGCTCAGCATCTCACAACATATGCCCATAGTCAGCTCAAAATAACATCACTGTATTCTTTTACCAGCATTTTCAAGACTGTCCTCCATTTTATTTAGGACTTCCATAGTGTTAGACTTGAAAGTTTAGAAAGCCACTTCTGGTTTCTCTGTCTCCTCCTTCCCTCCCTCCCCTACTCACCCCCACCCTCCATTGCAGTGGTAACTGCCAGTCTGACATCTTTACCCTTTGGATGTAGTTTAAAAAAATCTGGCCTCCTTTGGAAGCATCTGTCTTCCATCTTAGCATGCTGGCAGTCGTGCCTGCATGCTGCCAGACAAATACAGCATAACAAGTACAATGGGTACAAAATTAAGCAAATAAAGAACAAAAATAAATAAATGAATTAAAAATATTTCAGTGTGATCTGTTTGCATATGAGTGCCCCTGTCCTCAGCTGATCTTTGCTGTGGGGGAAAAAGAGAAAAAGTGCAAAGGGGGAAAAATAGCATGGGCTTGATTTCTGATCTCACTCATGTTAGTTTGATCACCAGGTAGCTTAAGCTAAGTTATTGTTGATTTATACCGTGTAGATGAAAGCAGACTTGGGCTGTAGGTGGTTGCAAACCCTGAATACTTTTGTTATTTTTCCAGTTTCCCAAGAATTTTAGGTGATAGATGCAGCTGCTAAAACTAGCAGGAAAAGAGAAAGTGGCTCTAAACTCTATTTGTCTGTGAGTCATGGAATGATAGAACAAATAATGATTCTCAAAAGGAACTTGGAGTCTAATTCTCCCCACATTCATACCAGTTTTTCTACCTGATGCCAGAGTAGGTAAGAGGAGAATGAAACTCCTGGGATCTGATCCTATGTAAGTAATTGATTTCAATGGGAGACAGATCAGGCTCCTGGTTTGCTTTTTTCGTATCTTAATGTAACATCAAAAATGTTCCCATTGTGTTGACCCTGCCTATGACTCTAATGGTTCTATTCACATTACAAATATTGCTATAACAGGAGCCTTGGTCTGCATTCTTTTGGGAACTGGTGTTAACAATATGGGTCACTAGGAATGGTTGGCTCTCCACTACTTTGAGCAGACCACTGTTATTTGATATCAACTACTTGGAAAAATTACAATGTTCCTTAGTTTGGATAGATGTTTCCAAATTTTGCAACATGTCCTTCCTGTGGAACAAATTGTTTTCATTGAACAGTTTTTTGGATCAGTTTGTACACCGTGTCTCTGGATTACTGAGGTCTAATCATATAGTGAGTGATATGCCTACTAGGTAAACTTTCTATTCATTTCCTTATCCATCCTCCCATTGCTTTAGCAGAACAGTGTTATGGTGTGGCGATACATTCATGGCTATATCTGGATCCTGGCCTGTTATCTTTACTGGGCTATTTCCCTTTGATTTCCTCTATCTTTTCATGTTGAATTTTATTATTTAGAGGAAGTTGAAAAGAGAATGGAGAATATCCACTAGACAAAAACACTTTGGATGTTAACTTTGAGCCTTAACTTTTTTCATCTATTATAATCATAAAGACCATCATAAATCATAAAGCAATAAACACAGAACAGATTCTAAGCTAGCAGAAATTGTTTTGAGAAAAAATTGGCTATTCAGACTATTTATATTATTTTTAAAAAGATTCTTCCTGTCCAGAAAAATACTCCAGGTTGCCAGACTTGTGGTCATCAATAAGTACTTTCAGAAACTGCTTGGTATGCTGGTCACACTTAGAGATCTTCCCTATTTGGAAGCATCAAATAGTGTAAGACTCAATAATTTTCTAGATCCTCTCCAAGGTGCTTCTACTGCTTCTGGATTAATTTTTGGGACATTTTAAAAGTTAAATGAATATATAGTTCTTGCATAGTGCTATTTAGTCCTACAAGGTGAAATCAACTGCAGTCAGAAAATTCAGAATCCATGCAGGACATGTGCATTGGAGTAGCATCAGTAGATGCCTCTGACACTTACACAATGTGGTGGAGCCATATAATAAACATAAATGCAGATCCGATGGTCCCACTCCTTGCCTCCCTACTGCCATCCTCTGCACCAGCCCGAATAGCCTACCTTCCACTGTACCAAGATGTCATTAAGGAGCCCTTACTAGGATGTTCAGTCACCACCCCGTCATCCCTAAGTAGCTCCTATATGGGTCTTAAATAAAAAAGCGACAAAGAGTCCTGTGGCACCTTATAGACTAACAGATGTATTGGAGCATAAGCTTTCATGGATGAAAGCCCACTTTGTCAGATGTGAAGTGGGTATTCACTCACAAAAGCTTATGCTCCTATACATCTGTTAGTCTATAAGGTGCCACAGGACTGTTTGCTGCTTTTACAGATCCAGACTAACACGGCTACCCCTCTGATACTTAAATAAAACAGACAGCCTTGCACTGACCCTCTGAACCACAGGTGAATTTTACCTAAATAAATGGACTTTGCACTTGGGAATTATATGGGAGTTGGCAGGGAGATGGAATTTTCCATTAACGTGAGGCCAAAACATGGAGCATTTACACAGCCACACTGTGGACACTACCCTAAATCCTAGATAGATAGAGCAGCCATAGCTCATTGGTTTTACACCAGGATTTTGAATAATTCATGACCTACGGGACATGTGACTTATGCCCAATTCCCTTTCTACAGTTGGGAGAGGAGTTCCTTGGATCACTGCTCCATAACAGATAGGGGATATGGGATCCATTTGCACAGACTCATAGCATTTCTGCTGGGTTTAGGGCCTCTTGCAGTTGCACAGAGGAGAAATAGGGGAGATAGAGAGCATTTCCTAAAATGAGAGAGTTACATTTCATCTGGGGACCTTAACACTAGTTGTCCTGACTTTTGTGCAATTAAGCTCTCAGCCTTATTGTTACACTTCCCCCTTTCATGGCATCCACTTACTGCTGAAATCAAGAGCAAATAGATATACTGTGGCATGTCAACTTCCTTCATATAACCCCTCCAGTTCTGTTGCCTCCATGAATGCCAGAAGATTCAAGAGACATCATGGGTGAGGTAACATCTTTTATTGGACCAAATTCTGTTGGGCAGAGAGACATAAGAACGGCCATACTGGGTCAGACCAAAGGTCCATCTAGCCCAGTATCCTGTCTTCTGACAGTGGGTAAGGACAGGTGCTTCAGAGGGAAAGAATAGAACAAATGATCCATCATCCCCAGCCATCCATTCCCAGCTTCTGGCAAAACCAAGGCGAGGGACACCATCTCTGCACATCCTAGCTAATAGCCATTGAGGTACCTGTCATCCACAAATTTATCTAGTTTTTTTTAACACTATTATAGTTTTGGCCATCACAACACCCTCTGGCAAGGAGTTCCACAGGTTGATTGAGCTTTGTGTAAAGAAATATTTCCCTTTGTTTGTTTTAGACCTGCTGCCTATTAATTTCATGTAACAGAACAGGTAATCATGAAGTGATCCATCCATCCATCCAGCTCTCAAGCAACACAGAGCTCTTCTGCAGGTCTGGGAAAGGTTCTCAGAGTGTCACAGCTAAATATTTTGTCACAGCTAAATATTTGTATTTGTTCCTTGTTTCTTTAATATCCTGGGACTGACATAGCTACAACAGCATAGCATACAGAAGATTCAAGGAAAGAAATAGCCACCTTAATTATATAAGTTGCAAGCAACAGGAATGTAACTATTGAGCATTAAAACCATCCAACCAAAACAAATGACCAGGCAAGACTGGTACTTGAGTCCTCTAATGAAGATCTAAATATCAATACATAGCACTTATCCTTTCATTTTCAAAACTACTTTACGAACATTAAGAGCTGTGCACATTAGCTGTGTGGATTAACTAATAGCTGTTAAGCTAGCTGCATGCATTGCCTGCTATGGGAGTTGTCATAAACAGATGGTTAAGGGTTAATGCCTCTTTTACCTGTAAAGGGTTGAAAAGTTCACCTAGCCTAGCTAACACCTGACCAGAGGAACCAATCAGGGAACAAGATGTTTCAAAAGGAAGGAGGGAAGTTTTTCCTTTGTTGAGAGTTTCAGTTTCAGCCGGAGTGAAAAAGATCAAGGAACCAGCCTCTTATCAGAGTAGTAAGTTTTAGAAAGGGATAAACAGGTTTATGTTTATTTTCTTTGTAACTTGTCTTGGTACCATTAGGGAATTATCAAAATTGAGTATTTGGGTATTTTTTTGTGTAACTAAATTTGTGCCCAGGGGAACATCCTCTGTGTTTTAAATCTGTTCTCTGTGAGAGTAGCTGGTATGCTAATCTCTGCCAGACGGTTTTCTTTTACCTTTCTTTTCTTTAATTAAAAGCCTTTTTCTTAATACCTGATTGATTTTTCCTTGTTTTTAGATCCAAGGGGGGTTGGATCTGGATCCACCAGGAGTTGGTGGGGGAAAGGAGGGGGGATGGTTAAATTCTCCTTGTGTTAAGATCCAAGGGGTTGGATCGGTGTTCATCAGGAACTTGGTGAAAAAGTCTCTCAAGGCTACTCTAGGAGGTGAAGGTTTTGGGAGGAAAAGGGATGTCCCAGATGGAGGAGCTGGGTGGTGGTAGCAATACCAGATCTAAGCTAGTAATTAAGCTTAGAAGTGTCCATGCAGGTCCCCACATCTGTACCCTAAAGTTCAGAGAGGGGAAGGAACCTTGACAGGAGCATGCAAGGCACAGGTATATTCAAACCCTTCCCTAATACAAAACCCTTTTTCACATCCATTAATTGTAGGACGAAAACAGCCTAATTTTTATCTTACTGCTTCACTGTTAAGATTACAGCAGCACCTAGAGTCCCCAACCGAGTGGGGCCCCACTGTGCACATGTGCCGGCTTCTTCATTGCCCTGGGGGTGCTCAATCCCCACTCTGCCCCACCCCACCCCTTCCCCCAAGGCCCCACCCCACCCTGCCTCTTCCCACCTTACCCCACGCCCTCTCCTGAACATTCCCCGCCCTAGATCTGCCCTCCCCCCCAGCACCTCCTGCATGCTGCTGAACAGCTGATCACAGTGGATGGGAGGTGCTGGGAGGAGGAGGAGGAGCTTATTAGTGGGGCTGCCAGAGGGCGGGTGGGAGAGGGAGGCGCTGTTCAGTAGGGCTGCCAGTGGGTTAAGCATCCATTATTTTTTCCCATGGGTGCTCTAAAGAGTCTAAACAGATAATGCAGACAGAGTGACAGGAAACAGAAGCCCAGAACGGTTTTGCCTAAGGTCACAGCAGGTCAGTGCTAGAGCCTGGAACAGAACCGAGCTCTTCTGAGGCCAGTGCACTACTCACTAGATAACACTGCTTCTCATGTAGTTGTTTCTTCCAGATTCTGATTCTTCTATGCTAAATTGTCTAGTATAGAATCATACAATGTAATTAAGGTCATTTGAATTCAGTCACTTTTGATTTTTAAATGAACTAGTACTGGCTTAAATTCATTTGTTATTAGTACAGCGAAAACAAAGTCAAGTAATCACTGGTAATAGGTTTTGGGGACCCATTACTCACTAGATTTATAGGACCTAGGCCTGCAGACACTTACTCACCAGGTACTCCTAGTGACTTCACTGGGAATAGTTACATCTACAAGTACAACTCCTACAAGCAAGGCTTTTCAGGATCAGCTCGAAAGTGCTTAAACCATGCTAGTAATAGGTCAGTTTTAATATGTAGAATGAGCAGCTGGTGCCATCCCCCATAAACAGTGATGTGACTCACAAAATCTTTAATGTTTAAATCCGCATATTTGTTGTAATACAGAACAAATGGGAACTATGGTTAGTCACTGTTTCCATTCCCCCACTGTCAGACCTCCAGGCAGCATGTGCTGTACCCAGGGACTCCAGCTTGGCTCCAAGGTGGGCACAGAGCCAGTCAGTGGCAAAACTCAGACTTTTTAAAGGCATATTCTTGTAAATGAGCTCTTCCACCACAAGAGTTTATTTTCCTTGTAAAATGAATGAGTATAAGAATCTGAATCAGCTAAACTGGCAAGATTGCCAAGAGCAGCTTATCTGAGCTGTTTGCTGGAGCGCGGGAGTCTGTGGTGAGTCATCAGCATCACTTACTTTTAGTTCAGAAGGTCAGATTCTACCTTTAGGATATGCGCTGTGGATCTTAGGAATTTGGAATAAATTACATGTATTGGGACTAATACCAGCCTCATTACTTACAGGTCTATTAACTCCTACATATAGGCACATTGCTTCTATTGATGTCAACGACAGTTTCTGTTTGTGGAGTTATCAAAGGGAGAACATGCTTATTTACCAATCTCTAAAGGCTGCACATCTCCAAATCTATGCATCTGCAATGTTTGTGACTGCAGAGCACCAAAGGGGAATATTTAACCAAAAACAGGTGGAGTCAGCAAACCAGCCGGGCATGTAGCTCTGATGTCTGGCACAGGGGGATCCTGAGCAGTGCTGTCCTTAGGATTTACAGTGCCCTGGGCGGGATTATTAAACTGGTGCCCCTGTGCCTGTCTTGCTCTTAGCAACACAAACGTAAGCTTACACTATTGGAAAACTTGCCGCATGCATGTTATTAAAACCAGTTTAACTTAATTAAGCACACTGTAATGCTGATGGACTAGCACTAAAGAAGTAACACTATAGAAAAAATTCTGATTTGACAGAATGATGCAAATAATATAATTTTTTTAATTTGTCAACATTTTATTGGAAATTTATATGAAGAGATATTGAAACAAGGATTTATTTTGAATTAAAAGCAATCTTTCTGGCTTTTTTGGCTGCAAAATCAGTAATAATGTCATCGTATGACAAAGACAAAGTGATGTTTTGTTTAATTGCAAGAATAGCAAGACCAGGCAAGTGTTCCTGACTCCTTGTAGAGCGGAGATAGTTTCTAAATGAGCTTGTTTTGAGAAACTCTGTTCTCCTGATGCTACTGTTACAGGAATTGTCAGTAGAATACGAGTGGCAATGTACACATTAGGATATATGCAGGACCGGCGCTAGGGTTTTGAGCGCCCTAGGCGGACGGCAATTTCGCTGTCCTGCCCACTGGTCCTGCGGCTCCGGTGGAGCTGCCGCAGTGGTGCCTGCGGGAGGTCCACTGGAGCCGCGCGAGCAGCTGACCGTCCACCCGCAGGCACGACTGCGGCAGCTCCATCGGAGCCGCAGACCAACGGACCCTCCGCAGGCACCACTGCAGCAGCTCCACGGGAGCTGCCTGCTGCCCCCTCCAGCAGCGCCCTGACCCGGGGACACCCTGGGCTGCCGGCTGCTGCGGCGGCACCCTGATCCAGGGGCAGGGCCGGTGCTACCATTTAGGCAGCCTAGGCAATCGCCTAGGGCGCCAGAATAAATGGTGGGCGCCGTTTTGCGGGAGGGGGTGGTAGGCGGCTCCGGTGGAGCTGCCACAGTGGTGCCTGCGGAGGGTCCGGTGCTCCGGTGGACCTCCCGCAGGCATGACTGCGGCAGCTCCACTGGAGCCGCGGAGCACCGGACCCTCCTCAGGCACCACTGCGGCAGCTCCAGCGGAGCCGCGGGACCAGAGCGCGGGGCGGCGAAATTGCAGTCCACCTAGGGCTCTCAAACCCCTAGCGCCGGTCCTGCCCAGGGGACACCCTGGGCTGCCGGCTGCCGTGGCGGCGCCCTGACCCAGGGGACACCCTGGGCTGCCAACTCTCTGTCCCAGCAGCAGCAGCTGCTCAATCATTTAAAAAAAAATTTGGGGGCGCTTTTTGGCACCCCCAAATCTCGGCGCCCTAGGCAACCTCCTAGTCCGCCTAAGTGGTTGCACCAGCCTTGGATATATGTCAACAAGTTTTGCTGGTATGAATAAACTGTACAATGTCCATCATCGATTTTGCATGTGGCAACATTGATGACAGTGTACTCAATTCTTCATACAGT
This sequence comes from Gopherus flavomarginatus, assembly GCF_025201925.1. NCBI lineage: Eukaryota > Metazoa > Chordata > Testudines > Testudinidae > Gopherus > Gopherus flavomarginatus. The sequence goes on along the minus strand of NC_066617.1, from coordinate 319,864,658 downwards.
TCAAGTCCATTTACATCAAAATGATCACCATGCTTCAGGAGGCTCTCTAGGTCAGGAGTCCCCAACGTGGTGCCTGCGGGTGCCATGGCGCCCGCAGGGGCCTCTCAGTGCACCTGCATGCTGGCCAGCGGCTGAGCATCCACCGAAATGCCACCGAAATTTGGTGGTGACGCCTCAGGATGACGCCGCTTGCCACCGACAAGCAGCATCATCCAGAGGCGTCGCCGCCGAAATGCTGCCAAATTTCGGCAGCATTTCGGCAGATGCTCATCTGCCGCCATGGTCCTTCATCTGGTGCCCGCCAGACGAAAAAGGTTGGGGACCACTGCTCTAGATTCTTGCACTTTGTCATTAGTTGCTCTTGTTTTCCTATTTCGTTGAACTTAGTCCTGCTCAGCCCGCTACCAGCTGAGTGAATGGAACCCCAGGCCGACAGCGGGTTGAGTGGCTCAGTCGGTTTCAGCTGCCAGCCTGCTCAGCCTGCTGCCAGCCTGGGGTTCCTTGGGGGTCCCCAGGCCACCAGTAGGTGGGGCTGGTTGCTGGGACCCCAGGTGGCAATGGGGCAGCAGCTGGAACCACAAAGCAGCAGCAGGCTGACACAGGGCTGATTTAGATCACTACCTATGAGAGAACGTAACAGATGGATTTACTTTTGTCTTTCTTATTTTCTTCTGTAACGCCTACCACTGAACACAGAACTCGTAGAGTAAATTGTTCCAAGAAGTTTAATGCAGGTTCTATCTCTGCTCCTTTCTCCTTGAAGGCTTATGTGCACATGCAACCAGGCTGCCTGCCCAAATGAGAGGAGGATGCAGAGTGTCCAGCCTTCCATGAGACATGGGGTTCCTTTCTCCCTTGGCTCCTGGAGGCTGCCCCACCTTACTCACTTTGGTTCTCCAAATGTTTCCAAGCAAAGGGAAAATTTTCTGGGAAACCCTGAGAGGTTCATCTCCCAGTGCCTCCCATAAGAACATAAGAATGGCCATACTGGGTCAGACCAAAGGTCTATCTAGTCCAGTATCCTGTCTTCAAACAGTGGCCAATGCCAGGTGCCCCAGAAGTGAAGAACAGAACAGGTAATCATCAAGTGATCGATCCCCTGTTGCCCATTCCCAGCTTCTGGTAAACAGAGACTAGGGACACCATCCCTGCCTATCCTGGCTAATAGCCACTGATGGACCTATCCTCCATGAGCTTATCTAGTTCTTTTTTGAACCCTGTTATGTCTTGGCTTTCCTGTGGGGGATCTCCAAGAGAGAGTGAAATCTGGCCCTTGATTTGCTCCTTGCTTGGTATGACTGTTCCTTCTGAAAATTTGTGTTTGGTTTGCTAATTTGAATGCAGTTTGGGCCAAATCACTCAATACTGGGCCAGATCCTCACCTGATGTTAGCCAATTTACACCTTTTGAGTTTCTGGCCCACTATTTTAAGGAGGTGAATCTGGATGGAGGAGGGGACAATATTTAAAAAAAAATCAGTATTACTATAACAGTTTTGCAAAGTAAGTGCCAGGTTTCACATCAGATTCCTAGTAAGATATACTGAAGAGAATTCCAAAATTAAAATTTGTGATTTGCAATATCACACCATTGATTTCTAGAATGTGTGCACACAGACCTTAAGGAGATATAATTTATTTATTGACAGGTCACAGAATTTGTAGGTTTAGTTTTGTTATAAGCTCAATGATTTTATTTATGTACGTGGCCTGAGTGCCCCCACTGCCCAATCAGGGCTTAACAACAATGTCCCCTATATTATTTTATTGTTTGTGGAAACTTTCCATTGTCATATTTAGGCTTCTTTCATTGTGTCAGATATTTGTGTGGAATCAAATATGGCAGGCCTTTCTGCAACTGGTTCTGACGACGTTTATACTCCACTGCATAACTTGCATTCCCTTCTGATCTGATTTATTTTCCATCTATGATGAATGACTTAGGCGCTGATCCAGACTCACTGCCAGACTCATCCAGACTGTTGCCAGAAAATTTGATTAAAAGGGGAACAATCCCTCCAGCCCTAGGAAAGTCACTTGCTCACTCAGTCACTCACCCACCCACTCACTTTAAACAGGGGGCTGGAAAGGTGTATATGTTCATTCAATGGCTGAAGGGATATCAGGTCTGAGCTATCCTGGCTGCCTGCCAGTATCCAAAGAACACATCACAATAAACAAATACAAGCATAGGCACTGACTCTGTGGGTGCTCTGGGGCTGGAGCACCCACAGAAAAAGAATAATGGCTGCTCAGCACCCACCAGCCACCCACCGATCAGCTGTTCTCACTGGGCCCTGCAGATCAGCTGTTTGGTTACAGGCAGGCGGCGCTGATGGGAGGGGGTGGAGTGAGGGTGGGAAGAGGCAGAGCAAAGATGGAGCCTTGGGGGAAGAGGTGGACTGGGGGTGGGGCCTTGGGACAGAGTGGGGGTGGAGCACTCACTTGAAAAGAAGAAAGTCAGCTCCTGTGGGTAAAAGGTTCCTTCTTACAGAATTGGAACAAACCAGCCCCACGTTGTCAGTTACAAGCCTTCTTTTTATTGGGTTCAGGAGATCAGTGGCACTGATCTATATATGAGAAAATTATATGACAGGTGACATCAGAAATAAAAGTAATCCAGTTCGTTTGCTGACATATTAAATACAAGTGATTTGAAAAAACGCAGAACCTCAAAGTATTCAAATGCTATTGCAGCCTTGAAAATGCATAGCCTTGTGCCCCAGCCCCAGTGCAAATCTGTTTTTCCCTCCTGTAACATTATCAGCTCTTCAAAAAAGCCCTTCCAGAAGAAGACAGGCACTCCCCACACTGACATCAAACCCCTACAAAACAAAACAAAACAAAAAAGAAAAGGATAAAAGAAATGAAGTCTTATAAATCAAAACCACAAACCCTCTCCCCAAGCAGAGTTTTGATCCTGAAAAGGGAACAGTGTCAGAGACTCCATGAAGTGCACTAGGGACTTCACTGCTGCTGTTGATTTTACATAAAAGGTGCTCAGATGCTACAGTGCTAGGCAGCAGGATAAAACCTGCTACCTAAGGGAGATGCTGTTAAAAATATACTGATATTTTACTCACCCATCCAAAGGAATTTCTTTTCCAAGTAGACAAGTACAGTTTTGGCAGGCTATGGGCTCTGCTTTGCTTGGTCCTGCATGGAGTTGCAAGGTAGTGAGAAGGCTCGAGGACCCTACTTCTTCCCTTTGGTATTTGTACATAGTCTAGTCACAGTGGTAGTCCTTTTCCTCCCCTGGGAACAAAGTCTGTTGTTGGTATGAATCATCCCAGACATGTTGGGAAGGCTGGGTCATCGCATCACCTCCTCTGCCTCCTTCACACTGATCTGTGGAGCCTGACGTGGGGAGAAGCATTTGCTGTGTCACAGAGAGCCCATACTTCCCTCTACTTCTGGGGCCATTGCACTTGCCTGAAGCAGAATTCTCCTGGCCTGAGTTCCTGCTGAGGGGAAAGCACAGAGGGAAATGTACCTCTGTACTGCCTACTACCATGGGCTTTGTTTTACTGCCACAAGACCCTTATATGTAGTATTAATATTACTATTAATATTAGTATTAATAATACAAACAATCAAACAGTAATGATCTGTAGTAGGGATTCTAACTCCCCTTGAACTGCAGATCAGACCTTGCACGCACCAAGTGACTAAAAATGCTAAGCTTGACTAGGGAGACAGAAGGAACTATTTCTCACAGGGAAATGAGCACACTCAGGAATCATCATAACCTTTGGTCAGGAAGCAGTGAGCTGGATGATTGATGGAGGCTCTGGGAAGGCGCTAACACTTAGGAGAAGTAGTTAGGCCAAAATTTTCAAGTGTCCACTAATTTGGTTTGGGGTGCCTACGTTTTTGGGTGCTTAGCTTGGGATAACTAGGGTTGAATTGCAGAGGTGCTGAGCACCCTCAGATTATATTGACTTCAGAAGAGTTGAGCACTTCGGAAAAAAATCCAGCCCTAGGTGTTTCAAGTTGGCTACACATAATTATTGGACACTTGAGAAACTTAGTTTGAGAGTATGTCATTAGCCTGCTCTGTTAGTAACAGCACTGTCTCATTAATCAGCTTGTGTCAGACTCAGAGCTTTCGTTTTTCTGAACACATCAAGGCACAGATCTGAGAATGTTTCTGCCTTTTCTAAGAACTGTGATTTCCTTGGAAACCAAGTGTGAAACAACATATGCCCCTCAGAGCAGGGCATTGTTTCATTCCAGCTACTGTGTAACAGGGGACTCCAACTGCAGTTTGCACATTTAGGAGGGAAATATTTCTTTCACTCTTCTTCACAGCTACCATTAGTTATCCCAGGCACCCTGCACAGACAGTAAGTACAGCAGATGCATGGAAAATAAACTATGCAACCTAGTGTAAAAGGAGCATGTGGAAGGCACAGCAAGCTGCGTGGGGCATATCTTGTGGTATATCTTGACTTTAGTAAGGCTTTTGATACTATCTCACATGACCTCATAAACAAACGAAGGAAATACAACTGAGGTGGAGCTACAGTAAGGTGGGTGCATAGCTGGTTGGAAAACTTTCCCCAGAGAGTACAGAGAAGAGTAACAAAAATGATTAAAGATCTAGAAAACATGACCTAGGAAGGAAGATTGAAAAAATTAGGTTTGTTTAGTCTGGAGAAGAGAAGACTGAGAGGGGACGTGATAACGGTTTTCAAGTACATAAAAGGTTCTTGAAAGGAGGAGGAAGAAATTTTTTCTCCTTGACTTCTGAGAATCGGAGAAGCAGCAATTGCTTTAAATTGCAGCATAGGCAGTTTAGATTGGTTATTAGGGAAAACTTCCTAAATGTCAGGGTGGTTAAATCACTGGAATAAATTTCCCAGGGAGGTTGTGGTATCTCCATCATTGGGGATTTTTAGAGCAGGATAGACAAATACCTGTCAGGGATGGTCTTAGATGATACTTAGTCCTGCCATGAGTGCAGGGGACCTGACTAGATGACCGCTCAAGGTCTCTTCCAGTCCCATGATTCTATAAATATTACTTACCAGCATCATAAGGATGTTTGAGGATTAATCCTGTATTAAGATATGCTGTAGTTCAAACAGGAATTATTTTGAGGAAATTGTATGTCCTGCTTTATGCAGGATGTCAGACTAGAATGATCACAATAGTCCCTTCTGGCATCATTCTGTATGAATCTGTTAATATTTGTAAGGTGCTCAGATATGGTAATGTTACAGGAATGCTTATTATGTCTTCCATCCTGCAATGGACTCTGTGGAGGCACAGTGACTTGTAATCAATTGGAGGGTCAGGGCTTGTGTTAGGATGAGTGTTTCTTATCAGCACAAATACTTCCACATTCACCATTATAGTGAGCAGGGCAATGGCTTTGCCATGAAACCGTTGCAATAATAATGGAAGATGTGGTGTTAACCCCTTGACTTTCACTGCTTTCAATCACTACATTTGTTTTATGATGTGCTACATGTTTTGTTTCTTCTTGCACTAAATGAATGTTCTATTCCAAGTCCGGGGTCCAAGGAGAACAGCCTGGGGGATGTTTGTTACCATACCAAGAACACACTGAACTGTTTCATTTTTTTCCAGATTGACGCCCATTAAACAATAAGTACAATTTCATTTTAATAGAAAACATTGTTCTGATTTAGACAGAACTATACACATAGATGCCTTGATCTATCACCATCATTAATAATTTCAATGGCAGTCTCAGAAGTGTTTAGCAATGGACTGTCTTTGGCTGTAATTAAAGTCCTTTCCAGCTATGGGTGAGTTGGTCATTATTTAGGAAACTGTGTAAGGGACTTTTTTCCTGGTATTGTTTCCTCACCGCCATAGGTGAATGGCAATTTGGCTTCAATTCATGATGCCTCTCCCACTGGTATCTGCCCCTTCTTCTGAGGGCATTCAACAATGTGGCAAGGGTGTTTATAAAAGTTACTGACTCCTTTGGTATTAATTTTTGAGTTACAAAGTAGATGTGGGGACTGGGACAGACATTAGGGACACATGGAATATATTGTAGACTATTGAATCAAACTTTTAATGTGTTTTATGGATCTGCATGGGTGAAGTATTTTTGCTCCATGAGGGAGTAACAGAAGTTTCCTGAAGGAATTCAAATCTCTGGGGTAATTAATACAAATCCTTAGGCAAGTAACAAGTGTGGAGAAGCCTCCCTCCCTGGGGGAAGTTGCATGTACTGGTTTGAACTGGTTGAAGAAGGCTACCAATCAAAATGAGAACTGTATGAAGTGACCTCCCTGAGGTACGGAGAGAGTCACTCTCACTCAATCCAAGAACTGACATGACACCATGACCCAGAGGGACAGACCTTGCATGGAGGGTTTGAAGTACTTTGTTCCTATCAGGATCTCTCTGGGAAGATGGATGACAACCTGGTAGGCTATGACCTGCCCATAAACTGATTTATGAAGGCTGGCTGGTTACTGACTAATCCTGTCTTTGCCCCCGGCAGAACAGGATAGCAGGTACTGAACTAAAACTCAGATTTGCTAAGGTGAGCACTCAGTTGCATGAGGAATCATAGCCTACATACCTGCCCTAAAGAGAGAGAGACAGAGTGTCGTGGGAGCCTGCCCAGTCAAAGGTGATGGCTGATGGCCTGATAGCTAAGTGCTGTGCTCTCTAGGAGGCCAGAAAAGGGTCAAATATGCAGTTAACTCAGGAACTGTGACAGGGACTGTATGGGAAAATTCACCAGTTTGCTCCCACAGCTGCTGATCCAAACCCTGCAGAGGAGGGAAAGATACTACAGATAATTGACTTTCCCTTTTCATGTTTCCCACCCAGAAATCTGCTGGGTTTCTGTCCCATCAGTGCACAGAAATGGAGGGATTGACTCTGAATCCCTGCTGGGATAAAGAATGAGGCATATAGATAACCATAAACTTTATTGGTTTTGCTGGCCATAGCTTTAGAGCAGTGGTTCCCAAACTTGTTCCGCGGCTTGTGAAGGGAAAGCCCCTGGCGGGCCGGGCTGGTTTGTTACCGGCTGCGTTTGCAGGTTCGGCCGATAGGGCCCCCAGTGTCCTCGGTTCGCTGCTCCAGGCCAATGAGAGCTGCTGGAAACTGCGCAGGCTGAGGGACATACTGGCTGCCGCTTCCAGCAGCTCCCATTGGCCTGAAGCAGCGAACCACAGCCACTGGGAGCCGCGATCAGCCGAACGTGCGGACGGGGCAGGTAAACAAACCGGCCCGGCCCGCCAGGGGCTTTCCCTGCACAAGCGGCGGAACAAGTTTGGGAACCACTGCTTTAGAGGACTTCTTGCTACGAATTCCAAACAAATCCCCCATATTATTTCTGCATAATCCTTATCTTTCTAAGGGCAAAATTTGAATTTTAATGATAAGTTACATGACTTGGCATAACTATTACTTTTATTTAAGGGTGAGCAGAAATTGCCATATTGATATTCTGTACTGCTACATGATGTGTACTGTACTGTGTTTAAATAGACGTTAGACATGGATATAAACCTATGAGCTTCTGTTTTCTATCTCTTGACAGTTCAGGATTGTTCCCTTATTGAATGCTTTCACTTACAGACCTAATTAAAAAAATTTTCAAACTAGTTTTCTTGTTGTTGAAAAATGGCCTTTAAAAAATTCTCAAAACCCGGACATTTTCGTGAGATTTTATCAACATTTTTATTAATGTTATTTGGATGGTTATTGAAATCTTTTGTTTACCAGAAAAATAGGTTTTTAAGTTAAAGGGGAATTTTCTCTGAGAAATATGGGCTTGATGTCATGGATGAAAGACTTCCATTGACTTCTCTGGGGTTTGGATCATCACCAAACAGTAGCTCATGGTCAGATTTTAGGGCTTCATTCCACAAAGCACTTCAGATTATGTTTAAGTACATGGGTAATCCCACTGACATCAATGCAACTGCTCACATGCTTAGAGGTAAACATGTGCATAAGTGCTTCGCTGGACCAGGACCCATGCTACAGTGATGCAGTTCCTCTGCCATCAGGACAAAAATAAATAAAATAAATAAATGTGCTGCATTCTTAATGAAGTCCACCAGTTGTTCAGGGATGAGAACTAGATCTCTTTAGCCACCAAAATACTGATTCTATACCCTTTGGATATCAGTGGGATGCATACCAAGGAAGAAGTAGGTCAATTCTGGGAAATTGGATATCAGGCATGAAATATTTCAGGCGTATGGGAGTGATATTTTTAAACAAGTTTGTTTCTTCCAAATTGTGTAATGCTTTGAGTAATCTTCACTTCCATGGGTCAGGGGAGATCTTTTTAGAATTAACTACAGCTGTTTAGAATAATTTTACATAATATAAATGGACCCCTTGGAATTTCATTCCTTAAATGTTTGGTATGTTTTACAAAAAACGGACATAAAAGAGGAGATCTAGGTGTTCATTGTTGTTTAGTAGAGTAGAACTTCAGAGTTATGAACACCTCAGGAATGGAAGTTATTCATAACTCTGAAATGTTCATAACTCTGAACAAAACGTTATGGTTGTTTTTTTTCAAAAGTGTACAACTGAACATTGACTTAATAAAGCTTTGAAACTTTACCATGCAGAAGAAAAATGCTGCTTTCCCTTTATTTGTTTTAATAGTTTATATTTAACACAATACTGTACTGTACTTGCTTTTTAAAATTTTTGGTCTCTGCTGCTGCCTGATTGCCTACTTCTGATTCCAAATTAGATGTGTGGTTAACTGGTCAGTTGATAACTCTGGGGTTTGTAAATCTGAGGTTCTACTGTACTAGTGCATATAATACACAAATAAGTGGACTGGAAGTGTGCTGGGGGAACTGAACCAAAGGTAGTGATGGGTAGATTTGATTTAACATCTAGTGATGGCATAAGAACAGCAGTACTGGGTGAGATCAAAGGTCCATCTAGCCTACTATCCTGTCTTCCAACAGTGGCCAATGCCAGGTGCACCAGAGGGAAGGAATAGAACAGGTAATCATCAAGTGATCCATCCCCTGTTGCCCATTCCCAGCTTTTGGGACAGAGGCTAGGGACACCTTCCCTGCCCATCCTGGCTAATAGCCATTGATGGGACCTATCTTCCATGAACTTATCTAGTTATTTTTTGATGGCAAGGTCCTCCCCCACTCCCCTTTCATCTCAGGAGGTTGAATTCCTGTTTCTTCTCTCAAACAGGGAGAAAAAGATGCACCAAACTCCCTCAAGTCATGGCTACCTTGGTTTCCAAGTGAATAAGACATGTGGGCTACTTTCCCAACTACAGGTTCAGATTAGTTTCTCTGGTTGCTGACAGAACCTTCCCTATGCCCAGGTCATAATGCCCATGCCCCTCACAAGGGGCATATTTCCCAGGTATTTACATGTCAAAGGAAAGATTTTTTATTGTCTCTCTTTATGCTGAGTATATTATTCAAAATTGAAGTGTTGTGCTCATAGGGACCCCATACCAGAGCATCCTTGCCATAAAAGGATGACAGTCTAATTCCCCCTGAACCTTCACTGCTCATTTATAATGCAACTATCACTCAATGATAGCTGATTAAAAACTTGGAAGCATGAGCTAAATTACTTTTCTCTGTACAGTCTGAAAACGATCTGTTTGTGCTTAAAAATGTTGGGGGACAAATTAAAGGATTTTTTTTCCCAGAGAGTTTTTAATTTACACCTTGGCAGTAAGTGCTAAGGTGCCCCTATATTACTGAGGTGCACAGATATCATGGTGATGGGAACAGGATAAATACCTAGCTAGACAGATGTATAGAAGCCTATCCCATACTAGCTTTCCTTAAACCATTCAATTCAACTTCCCTTATTTTATGCCCTTTCTGCCATAACGGTTTATATTCTGGAGTTTGTCTATCTAAAAATAGATCAATATCCAAATTCTGGGCACAATCCAGTTCAATGCATTTGGTTGCGGAAACGGATGGCTTTTCATATCTCCCAGTCCTGGGCCAATCAGGGACTAAATCAGCCAGTGAGTGCAAGTTAGAGCAACCACTGGGCTGCTCTCATTTACTCTGCCTTGTAATAAGGAGCCATATTGCCAGACAAGATCAGCTGGATCACAGTATTCTCTGGTCCTACAGCCTGAGGTGAGATATGGGAAAAGCTGCTGATGTTGAGCTACGTATGCCATCTTTATGCCATCTGGAAAATTTCCCTATGCTAGAGGAACCTCCAGATCGCACCACAATGCAGCCAGAAGCAGGGCAAAAGGTCTGGCTCTGAGTTCACTGAAGTAATATGGCAAGTTGTTAAGTGTCAGCATAAGATATCTTTCAGGAATATACTTCATAAACAACAGTAACTTGAGTATGAGCATACTGAATCACATCTGGATGAGTAAATACAGAGATCTTGGGAAAATATTGTTGGATGATAAAATCTTTTATGTAGAGGAACATTTATTAGTTTTGAGTTGAGAGATGCTCTACACCAGTTTCAGCTAACAGTCATTTTATATTATTGTTTACCTATGAACACTGGACATTTTTATAAATAACTATATTTAAAAATGTTTATAGCAACTTTTTAATATGTCAAATTATCAAGGACTAACTTTTTTATGGGAAAAGAAAAACGAGAGAATGTAAACAGAGTGGATATAAAAGGTAAGGAAGGAGTACATTCAGAACTATTCTTCAGGCTCTGACTAGTATTGTAAGCAGATTTAAACTATTTTCAAACTTTTCTTCCTTACTTTGCAATCTGTATATTACAGGGTACTGTCTCAGTCAACATTACAATGCATTCTTTCTGAAAAGATTGTGTGTCTACTTTCCACTATCTAAATTATGATTATTTTTTTGCAATCCTAGTACTTATAGTAATCCACCTGGGCTGTATTCTGACATTTCAGTATCAGAAGTAAAATGCACGTTTCTGGAGGTTTGATCTGTTGTTTTTCCCGCCAGTGCTGTACTATGTTTGGGCAGTCCCAGCAGAGCTGGCCTTTGGGCCCTGGAAGCGGGAAATATACATTTAAAGGAGATTGCTAGTCCTTTCCTTTATAAGAAAAGGGAAGAGTATTACTTGTACAATGCACCAACATAGGGGAGAAAAGGAGCTTAAGGACCCCGGAGAGGGGTCACACACTGACCAGTGCACCCCCCCATGGCCAGGTGTGCTGTAACAGCCTATCCAACACTGACATCCCCTAGCAACAGCCCGTACAAGCCTGCAGTGGTTTGCCCCATCCTACAACTCATCCTTCCAGCCAGGTTTCTTAGTTCCACCTCTTCCAGGGGTTAAAGTGGTCAACAAACAAATAGTCTGATAACTTTACGCCAGGTCTTCAGCCACACCCTCTTTGCATCATGAAAACTTTACATCCCCTTCCTTGGAGGCAGGTAGGGGAACCCAGGCCCTCCCACTCCTTTGGACTCCAGCACAGGGACCCTGTATTCACCAGCTCTCGTCTGCTCCCTCAGATTCATTGCTGCTTCCCTGGGCCTCGTTTGCCTCCAGGCTACTTTAAAAAAGCAGCTCAAATCAGTGCTTTGCCCTGGGAGGGCCCAGCTTCTGGCACTGCTTCCTCCCCATTTGTGGCCAGTGCAGAGTCTCTGTCAGCTGCCCCTCTCTGCCTAAGACGGAGAATTTTATCCCAACTATTGCTGGTCAAATAATTAGCTGCAGATGGGGAAGTGGCTGCTCTGTCCATTAACCCACTGGTGCCTGTTGCAGTGTGGGAGCTATACACCCCATCAAAACCCCCCCGAATCTCCTATGTGGACTACTCACATTGGCAGTCCCAACTCACTCTAGGACTAATACATGCAAGCAGGCATGCTACAGGTGGGTTTGTGGGGGACAGGCAGAGCCTTTACCCTGTTCCTACAACTTGTTGCCAAGCAGAATGGAGCTGGTGTGCAGAGGGAGGTATTCTGTTGCTGGTAAGGGCAGTGGCAGGTTACTTCCCTCCTGGAGCAAGGACAGAAGTAGGGAATGAAATGTGACTCTTGGGACAGTGCAGCTACCAACTGACCCTTACTCAGGGAAAAGGGTAGGGCTGCCAAATTTCTAATTGCTGACAACTAGACCTGGCCTGCTCTGCCTCTTCCCCCAAGAACCTGCCCCTGCCCTGTCTCTTCTCTCGAGACCCTGCCCCGTCCCGCCTCTTCTCCCCAAGGACCTTCTTCCAGGCCCCAACCCTACCCCACTCGCTGCTCTCCCCCTCCCTCCATCGCTCACTGCTCTTCTCCTCCTCCTTCCTCATAGCTGGATCTTCTCCACCTCCCTCCCCGGCCTCTCTGGGCTCCCTCTGCTCCAGAGCTGCAGAGATGCAGGCAAGAGGCAGCCTCGGCTGAGCAAGGACTGGCATGGGTTGATGACCCAGCACCTCCTCCCCTGCCTATGGTAACTGGATTTTTGGTGTCTGGTTAAGTACATCTGACCGGACAGTGCTAGGTCCCCTTTTCTATCAGAATTTCCAGGCACCTAGCAACCGTAGCAGAAGGTGAGGGTACAGGTTAATTTTAGCTTTGAAAGTGTAAACTAGTTGCTAAGATACAATCAGCTGGGCTCCATTTCTGCAGCTGGAACCTGTGGGGGAAGTGATCTACAGATGACTTCCCCACATATTTTTTATATGCAATTAATTAGTCTCTTAAATTTGGGGTGTATCCCAAAGAAGCATCTCATTAACCTTTCCCCAAATCCTCCCACTGGCCCTATGCTGTGACATGAGTAATGGTGGACTAGTCTGAGTTATAACTGGAAGAGATGTAACAGCATCTCTCAACCTCCTCTTTGATCTGCTCAGATAAGCAGGATAGTTGTTTTAAGCAACTAGTGGAATAAAGTGAACAACACTGCTAATTCTGTATGATGGGCACACACTCTAGAGATGTTCCTCTGAGAATGTTGTTCTAAACCCTACCCCTTACTTCTGTTTTTTATTAATGGGTATCACTGCTTCATATCCTATTGGTTTAGGCAAATGGGATGAACTTCCAGTCTGTGGTTGGGCACACTAACCCTTTGGGCACACTAACCTTTGGGGCACTCCCTTGTGTCTGGGTATATCGTTACTGGTATCTTCAACTCCAGTGCTTCTCTTGCTGCTTGAAAACCCTAACTCAGGGCTTCCCCTGTAGGAGCCTACCCTCCCCCTGTAGCATGCCCCATTCTTATTCTCCTATTAAACCCTAGCCTGGGCTCCTTTCTGCCAGAGCTACTCCTTCAGTCTATTTATTATGGCTTGGCTGTGGCTCCTCTGGCGAGAAGCCAGTTAGCTACTCACCTCCCCAGGTGCAGAGCATGACTACTTGGGTACATTCTCTAGTCTTGCAGGTGATGGGGGTTAAGCCTCATCACACTGTCTTGTCTACAGAGATGATTTCTTGGAACTAGTGCTACTCCAATGGGATTAGCAATGGTGGAAGTGCTAGCATAGACCAGTCACTGGTATTTTTGCCACCATGTTGTCTGCATCTGCTCAGAATGGGATTAAACAACTTGATGGGAAAAATGCTCATTTGGCTAATACACGCTATTACTTAAGAACATAAGAACAGCCATACTGGATCAGACCAAAGGTCCATCTATCCCAGTATCCTGTCTACTGACAGTGGTCAATACCAGGTGCCCCAGAGGGAGTGAACCTAACAGGCAATGATCAAGTGATCTCTCTCCTGCCATCCATCTCCATCCTCTGACAAACATAGGCTAGGGACACCATTCCCTACCCATCCTGGCTAATAGCCATTTATGGACTTAACCCCCACAAATTTATCCAGTTCTCTTTTAAACGCTGTTATAGTCCCAGCCTTCACAACCTCCTCAGGCAAGGAGTTCCACAAGTTGACTGTGCGCTGAGTGAAGAAGAACTTCCTTTTATTTGTTTTAAACCTGCTGCCTATTAATTTCATTTGGTGACCCCTAGTTCTTGTATTATGGGAAAAAGTAAATAACTTTTCCTTATGCACTTTCTCCACATCACTCATGATTTTATATACCTCTATCATATCCCCCCTTAGTCTCCTTTTTTCCAAGCTTACTTCCATTGTTATAAACCCTGCAACAGGGAGGGATTTTCATAAAACTCTCTGTGTAGACACAGCCTGGATGTATTTAGATTTTAGGGCCCAAATTTTGCTTTTGGGCATGATCAGGGGCTTCCGTCTACCTAAACAGCAGCTACACCTGCAAAGACTGACAATTCACCATTTGTTGTAGCTGCTGTGGATTTTTTTGTAGCATACTGTTTTGTTATATCCTAGTTTTCCTTTTCCTCATTTCAGCCAGCTCCCTCTGTCCTTTTATAAAGAGGTATTTTGAATCTCAGACTTATTATGGTCCTAGTTACATTTAGGCACAATAGGCCAAATCCTGGCCATTGTTGTGGTTCCATAGGCATAAGTCCATAATGAAGCTGGCCTTGGCTAGGTACCCAACAATTCCCCTTCTGTTAGGGTATCACTGGATACCCCTTCCCAGCTGCCCCAGCACAGGTGGATCAGGGAAAGGAACCATATGCAGAGCACTACTGCACTTTGGTGATTCTGGGCTTGCACGTGGCCCTCGGTCTGCTCTAAGTCGTATTGTAGTCCAAACTGGCTCCCTGCCAACCTATAGGATGAGAGGGATGTTATGTGGTATCCAGTCACCCTTGCTGCCCCTGCTGAAGCCTTTGTTCAACTCAGCTGAGTTGGCCCTGAGATCTCCTTAGGGGATCAATCCTACCTTCCTTCTATCCCCTTTCAACCAGCTTTGTGGCTACAACTCCTGTTCTGGCCAGGAGTTCTCTCTCATGAAACGTTCCAAGTTAATTAAACATTTCCATTCTTAATGGGGTCTATATGGTGAAGGAAATAAGTGGCTGTATTGGGAATGAGGTTCTAAAACCCAAAATAAAACAGTTCAGAAACTCAAGGACCAGGGAGGTCTCAGCCCTGTGGTGTGTATTTGGCCATAATACAAATGACTGCAAACGTGCCTTATCCTTGTAGTGCTAGTATTACTTACTGAAGCAACTGAGAGAGGCCATACCAATAATCATTGTGTATAAACATGCTAATGAGTGCACTTTGTGAAGGACGCCACATTCTGTATTTCTGGAATTATTCATCAACTTCTGTTCATACATTCATAGAAATATTCCATTCCTTAGTAGTGCTGACTAGTGTCTCTCTCCTTCCTTTCATGTTTATCTATAACAGACTTCAGCTGTGAATAAGTTGAATTTTTAGCTATCGTGTGTAGGAGGAAGCAATCCATATGTATTGAGCTAAATTGCACTAAGTGCATTGTCACGGGACACACTCACCACCAAAGCACCCCTTTGACCCAGCATGCAGTATTGCAGGGGTTCCTCTATTCTAGCACCTCCTCGTCTATCCTCCTGCTTTCTTAACAATCTGCAGCTTCCATGGCCTGGCCTTCTGGCTAGGTCATCTCTCAGTTAACAGGGGTAACAGGAAAGTCTAAATCAGAAACCCCAGAGTTTTGTGGTCTTTATGCTCAGTCCTTAGCTCCCACATGGAACACATTTATCTTTGCTTTTTTAAATCCCAGGGCCTGTACTTCCCCTCTTGCTGAGGGAGGAATAGGAGAACCCAGTCACAGGACTGGTCTACACTATGGGGTGGGGGGATCGATCTAAGTTATGCACCTTCAGCTGCGGTGTGTTGATGGGAGATGCTCTCCCCTCAATTCCCCTTGTGCTTCTCATGGAGGTGGAGTACCGGAGTTGACGCTAGAGCGATCAGCTGTTGATTTATCGCGTCTATGCTAGACACGATAAATCAACCCCCTCTGGATTGATCGCTGCCTGGAGATCTGGCAGGTAGTGTAGACAAGCCCTCAGCCTCATTGCTGGGTTTCAGTCAGGGACTCTGCATTTGGCAGCTACGGACTACTCCTGACAACCCCCTTCTGCTTCCCTGGGCTGTGCTTGCCTTTTGTCAGCATGTCTCAGAGAGCTACAGCTTCCATTGTTCCCATCTGGACTTGTCTCCTCATGCAGTTTCTCCCCAACCAGTTAACGAGGAGCTTCCACAACTACTCTCAACCTCTTCAGGCAGGCAGTCTCTCTCCCTCCTTAAGACAGTGCTCCCCCAGCCTTCCTCCTGTAGCTGGGATTGTAAATCAGGCCAACTGTAGGGCTTTATCCAGCTTCTTTTTCAGCTGGCCTCTTCCCCCATTAATCCTCAGTCTCGGAGAACTCAGCAAGCAGACCTTTTCCCACTGGTGGCTCCTGCTATCAGGGAGAAGACAGCTTATATGCTGATTCCATTCCTAAAGCTCATCCCAATTGTCTGTGAGAGATAGGACTATTTCCCTACCCACTCTGCAAGACTCCTGGATGTAGGCCTTTAAAGAAACAGTAACAGGAAGGCATCCCAAACACTACCTATGTCTGGGACCACTTCTTTATCAGTGCTTCCTAGTTCCTAGAGCCTTGCATACATCGGACCACCAAAATCTTAAAAGGGCATGCCACATACCCAGGGTAGGCTGATTGCTTAAGGGGACAGACCACTCTGTCACGTGCATACTGCCAGTATTAAGGAGCAGTGTGCAGGTGCATTGCCTAGGGTGACTCACCAATGCCAGTCTCTTCCAGGGCTTCCCTATTGCATTGTGGGGAGGGTGCAGTATATTTCCTCCATGCATCTAGACAACTCTGCTAGCTGGCATGTATAGGGGGTGGAGTCACAGTTCTGTCTGCCTTCATGGTTTTCGCCCTGTTGCTCCCACTGGGGGCTTCATGTGGATGTTCCTATCCTCTCCCAAGCACCCAGGGCTGCCATGTGGGTCACGCAAGAGACAGGGAATCTGCACAGCAGCTCCTAATTCCCTGCATGGTCATGTTCTGCTAGACACAATCTGGCCCTCAGAAAATTGTCACTGCTGATCATATTCATGTTTTATTGAAATATGCCACTGAACACTTAAAGGGCAGATTGTGTCTGATCCTAATGTGGGTGTGCAGGCAGGGGGAGGGCACAAGAAGCCTTTCCCACCTGAAACCCTACCTGACACTAGATACCATCCGAGTCTCTAGGCTCCAGAGCGAGCTACCTCCAACCTAAGGGGTGGGGAGACATGGGGTGGAGAGGGCCAAAGCCTCACTTCTTCTCCACCCAGGTCTGTGGAAGTGACTGGTGGAGAGGGGATGGAGGTTACCCTTTACTCCTGTACCCTCTAGTGCTGGCAGTCTTGCCACTATATTTGTCCTCTTCCACTCCTCTGGAATGTCTCCAGTCTTCCATGAGTTTTCTAAGATAATCGCTAATGGCTCAGACATTTCCTCAGTCAGCTCCTTGAGTATTCTAGGATGTATTTCATCAGACCCTGCTAACTTGAAGACATCTAACTTGACTAAATAATTTTTAACTTGTTCTTTCCCTATTTTAGCCTCAGATCCTGAGAGAACAAGGATTTCTTATTCTTAACACAAATGCAAGCTTGTTCCTCTGAGAAGCAAGTCTAAGGGAAAAAAACAGTTCAAGAGAGTTGGCAGTTTTTCAAAGAGACATTATTAAAGGCACAAGAGCAAACTATCCTACTGCACAGGGAAGATAGGAAGTGTAGCAAAATACCATGCTGGCTTGACCAGGAGATCTTCATTGATCTGAAACTCAAAAAAGAGTCCAACAAAATGTGGAAACGAGGCCAAATTATGAAGGATGAATCTAAAGAAAATAACACAAGCATGCACGGACAAAATTAGAAGGGTCAAAGTACAAAATGAGATTAAACTAGCTAGAGACATAAAGGGTAACAAGAAAACATTCTAAAAATACATTAGAAGTAAGAGGAAGACCAAGGACAAGGTAGGTTCTTCACTCAGTGAGGGGGGAAGACAATAAAGAAAATGTGGAAATGGCAGAAGTGCTAAATGATTTTTTTGTTACAGTTTTCACCTAAAAGGTTAGTAGCAATTGGATGTCTAACATACTGAATGCCAGTGAAAATGAGGTAGGATCTGAAGCTAAAATAGGGAAAGAATGAGTTAAAAATTACTTAGACAAGTTAGATGTCTTCAGTTCAGCAGGGCCAGATTAAATACATCCTAGAATATTCAAGGAGCTGACTGAAGAAATATCTGAGTCATTAGTAATTATCTTTGAAAACTTATGGAAGACAGGAGAGATTTCAGAGGACTGGAAGAGGCTAAATATAGTTCCACTCTATAGAAAAGGGAATTACAGACAAACCAATTTAATTTCAGTACTTGAAAAGATAATAGAGCAAATAATCAAGCAATCAAATTGCAAACACCTAGAAGATAATAAGGAGATAAGTAACAGTCAACATGGATTTCTCAAGAACAAATCATATCAAAATAACTCAACAGCTTTCTTTGAAAGGGGCACAAATCTTGTGGATGTGGGGAAGCAGTAGATGTAGTATATCTTGATTTTAATAAGGCATTTGATACTGTCTTGCATGACCTTCTCATAAACAAATAAGGAAAATACAACCTAGATGTTGCTACTAAGAGGTGGGTGTATAACTGGTTGGAAATACCATTCCCAGAGTGTAGTTTTCAGTGGTTCACAGTCAAGCTGGAAGGTCATATCACGTGGGGTCCTACAGTTGTCAGTCCTGGGATGGTTCTGCTCAATATCTTCATCAATGATTTAGATAATGGCATAAAGAGTACATTTACAAAGTTTACGGATGATACCAACCTGGGAAGAGTTGCGAGTTCTTTGGAGGATAGGATTAAAATTCCATATGATCTGGACAAGCTGGAGAATGATCTGAAATAAATAGGATGAAATTCAATAAAAACAAATGCAAAGTACTCCACTTAGGAAGGAACTATCAGTTGCACACATACAAAATGGAAAATGACTGCCTAGGAAGGAGTACTGTGGAAAGGGATCTGGAGGTTACAGTGACTCACAAGTTAAATGTGAGTCAACAGTGCAATAGTGTTGCAAAAAAGTAAGCATCATTCTGGGAGGTATTAGCAGCTGGAGTGTTGTAAGCAAGACATGAGAAGTAATTCTTCCACTGTGCTTTGCACTGATAAGGCCTCAGCTGGAGTATTGTGTCCAGTTCTGGGTGTCACATTTCAGGAAATATGTGGATAAATTGGAGAAAGTCCAGAGAAGAGCAACAAAAATGATTAAAGGTCTAGAAAACATGACCTACTAGGGAAGATTGAAAAAATTAGACTTGTTTAGTCTGGAGAAGAGAAGACCAAGAGGGGACATAACAGTTTTCAATTACATAAAAGGTTGTTACAAGGAGGAGGGAGAAAATTGTTCTCCTTAACCTCTGAAGATAGGAGAAGAAGCAATGGGCTTAAATTGCAGCAGGGGTGGTTTAGGCTGGACATTAGGAATAATTTCCTAACTGTCAAGGTACTGTAGTTAGACACTGAAATAAATTGCCGAGGGAGGTTGTGGAATCTCTGTCATTGGAGGTTTTTAAAAGCAGGTTAGAATACACCTTTTAGGAATGGTCTAATCATTATTTATTCCTGCCTTGAGTGCAGGGGACAGGATTATATGACTTATTGAGGTCCCTTGTAGTCCTACACCTCTATGATTCTATGAACATTTTTTTTTTGTTGATGGGTTTGGGTTATCCTCCTGTTTAATGGGTGATTTAATTCTGTCATGCTCCATTCCCCTGTTCTTAGCATGCACAGCACTTTTGTTAATCACTGCTTGACTATTCCACATTAGAAAATATTGTTCACAATCTTTTTCTTATTATTTGTCTTTGTTTCGCTCCATTTCAATGCAGACTGCAGGGTTAGAAATCCAGTCAGGATTTCTTGACGGCCAAACACAAAAGCTCCACAAATCAACTAACTTATGAACATTTGGGCAAGATTCTGATCTCAGTTCTACTAATGTAAATCTGGAGTAATTCTATTGATTTCAATGGTTACTCCAGATTTATACTTTCAGTGTTTTAGCACTTTCCTGTCCTAGATTCTTGGCTGGTGTAAACTTGGTATTGTTTGATGGAGCTGTGTGTGAGAAAAGCAGCAGAAACACCACAGACGCACACAGAGAAGGCAACAAGGAAGCCGCAAAGACAGTCAGTCAAATATTTGTACCATGATCTTGAGAGAGAGACAGTGATTTGGGCTAAGGGCTGGCTGGAAGATACTTTGACCTGTGAACAAAAACTGTTTTTTGCTGTTTGATTCTGACTGTGTTCAAGGAAACAGGACTTTGTACAGTCTTTGTAAATAAACAGGATTACATCAAAGAAATACCAGATTCCATCATCAGTTTTTCCTCCTAAGGAAAGCAATCCACAAGAACCAGGATATTGGCTAACTACCCAACTTTACACCCCAATCTGAGAGCAGCTGGGTGCTTCTGCTAAAATGATCAGCAATGAATCAGTTAACAATGTTGACATTTCAATAATCATCATTACATTTCAGAATCAATATCTCACTAAGATAAATAGGAGAAGTTTTAGCGCTATTGGGACTGATTCTGCTTTCACACTGGTATAAATCAAGAATTGCTCCTGTGAAGTCAATGGAATTATACAAGCGTCAATGTGATGTGAGATCAGAGGCAGTTTGGTTGTTTCTGTCTGTGTGAAGACTCAGTAAAGCAGCACTGTATGGGTTCCTGTTCGAAAGTTTGTCTCTGCAACCTTAGGGGTAACTTAATATCTTAAAATGAAATCTTCAGTTCAGAAGAAATGAATAGGGCCACCAGAAACATTGCTCTACCCTGCACATCAGCATATGTCTCAATCCAAGTCCCACTATGACTATAATGTGTTTGAAAGCAATGCATGACACTGTCTGCCTTCTCTTGGGGTGAATCCTTCCATAAGGCCCAGGCAACAAAACTAGCACTGGTTAATATAGACCTCTGATTATTCCAAGGCTTCCCCTGTCTCCTGGTAACAAGGCCCTTAAAGCACTTTTAGGTCCTAGAATGAAAGATATTACTGTATATTTTAGTGCAAAGTATTATTATAACATCTCATGTTAACTTGGTTTTCGCTTATGCTAGTTGTTTTTGAATCCCAGGTTGTGACTTCAGTATTTCTCTTAATTCTGTTAGTTCTTAGCTACATCATGAACATATATGTAATTGTGATAAGCTATGGAAACTGAATAATGATTTCCTCTAACACTCTCCTTTTCTTTCCAGCCTACTAGACATGTAAAATGTGTCCCACATCAGAACAGGGAAGTTAAAATTGTCCTGGTGATAGATTTGTTACCCAGGCATTCCTTTTATCTTTCATCAGAGAATAACATTCTCATATCTCTTCCTGGGGACCTTTAACAAGCTTCTACTTTCATCCCTCTAGTCCTTTAACTTATAGGTATGTGTCCCCGACCATACTTCTCAGGAGTTGGTGATCTGATTAATGTTCCTTAGCGTGTCCTTTGATATAAGGCAGTATTTCCTGTGAGCCTTATTTCTAGAAAGAGCAGTTGTGGTTACAAGTATCAGAGGGGTAGCCGTGTTAGTCTGGATCTGTAAAAGCAGCAAAGAATCCTGTGGCACCTTATAGACTAACAGACGTTTTGGAGCATGAGCTTTCGTGGGTGAATACCCACTTCTTCAGATGCATGTGGTGGAAATTTCCAGGGGCAGTATATATATGCTAGCAAGCAAGCTAGAGATAACGAGGTCAGTTCAATCAGGGAGGATGAGGCCCTGTTCTAGCAGTTGAGGTGTTAAAACCAAGAGAGGAGAAACTGGTTCTGTAGTTGGCAAGCCATTCACAGTCTTTGTTCAATCCTGAGCTGATGGTGTCAAATTTGCAGATGAACTGAAGCTCAGCAGTTTCTCTTTGAAGTCTGGTCCTGAAGTTTTTTTCTCTTTGAAGTTTGGTCCTGAAGTTCCACAAACCCGGAAATCCTGGATGCCCCATCATCTCGGGCATTGGCACTCTCACTGAAGGACTGTCTGGATATATGGACTCTCTACTCAGACCCTATGCCACCAGCACTCCCAGCTATCTCCGTGACACCACTGATTTCCTGAGGAAACTACAATGCATTGGTCACCTCCCAGAAAACACCATCCTAGCCACCATGGATGTAGAGGCTCTCTACACAAACATCCCACACACAGATGGAATACAAGCTGTCAGGAACACTATCCCTGACGATGCCACAGCACAACTGGCTGCTGAGCTCTGTGCCTTTATCCTTACACACAACTATTTCAAATTTGATGACAATATATATCTCCAGATCATTGGCACTGCTATGGGCACCCGCATGGACCCACAATATGCCAATATCTTTATGGCCGACCTGGAACAACGCTTCCTCAGCTCTCGTCCACTCACGCCCCTTCTCTACCTACGCTACATTGATGACATCTTCATCATCTGGACCCATGGGAAGGAGACTCTGGAAAAATTTAACCACGATTTCAACAGCTTCCACCCCTCCATCAACCTCAGCCTGGACCAATCTACACGGGAGGTCCACTTTCTTGACACCACGGTGCAAATAAGTGATAGTCACATTAACACCACCCTATATCGAAAACCTACCGACCGCTATGCCTACCTTCATGCCTCCAGCTTCCATCCCGGACACATCACACAATCCATTGTCTACAGCCAAGCACTGAGGTACAACCGCATCTGCTCTAACCCCTCAGACAGAGACCAACACCTACAAAATCTCCACCAAGCATTCTCAAATCTACAATACCCGCACGAGGAAATAAGGAAACAGATCAACAGAGCCAGACGTGTACCCAGAAGCCTCCTACTGCAAGACAAACCCAAGAAAGAAAGCAACAGGACTCCACTGGCCATCACATACAGCCCCCAGCTAAAACCCCTCCAACGCATCATCAAGGATCTACAACCCATCCTGGACAATGATCCCACACTTTCGCAGGCCTTGGGTGGCAGGCCAGTCCTTGCCCACAGACAACCTGCCAACCTGAAACATATTCTCACCAGTAACTGCACACCGCACCATAATAACTCTAGCTCAGGAACCAATCCATGCAACAAACCTCGACGCCAACTCTGCCCACATATCTACACCAGTGACACCATCACAGGACCTAACCGGATCAGCCACACCATCATTGGTTCATTCACCTGCACATCCACCAATGTAATATACGCCATCATATGCCAGCAATGCCCCTCTGCTATGTACATAGGCCAAACTGGACAGTCTCTACGGAAAAGGATAAATGGACACAAATCAGACATTAGGAATGGCAATATACAAAAACCTGTAGGGGAGCACTTCAACCTCCCTGGCCACACTATTGCAGACCTTAAGGTGGCCATCCTGCAGCAAAAAAACTTCAGGACCAGACTTCAAAGAGAAACTGCTGAGCTTCAGTTCATCTGCAAATTTGACACCATCAGCTCAGGATTGAACAAAGACTGTGAATGGCTTGCCAACTACAGAACCAGTTTCTCCTCTCTTGGTTTTCACACCTCAACTGCTAGAACAGGGCCTCATCCTCCCTGATTGAATTGACCTCGTTATCTCTAGCTTGCTTGCTAGCATATATATACTGCCCCTGGAAATTTCCACCACATGCATCTGAAGAAGTGGGTATTCACCCATGAAAGCTCATGCTCCAAAACGTCTGTTAGTCTATAAGGTGCCACAGGATTCTTTGCTGCAGTTGTGGTTAGGAATTTCTCCTTTGGTAAAGTATTATATGGACAGAGACGTGTTTTATACCCCTTCTGATTCAGCCAGTATTGGTCACGTCACCGTTGGAGAAAGGTTACTGGACAAGATGACCCATTGTTCTATTCTGGAGTGGCAAGCCCTATTTTTCTAAACTAAACAAGGGAAGAACCAAAGAAAGGGAAAGATATAATTCTGAAATACATTTGCAGTTCAATCACTGTTTAAGTGACCATTAACTTTACAGGGAAATGTGTGCCAACTGTGTGTTCATCCGCAGTGCTGAAAAAAGGGAATTCCTCCTGGCTGTTTTGACTAATTTGTTGAAAACCCCTGGTTCTGGACTGAGTGCCCTAGAAATTCCCTGGGTTTGGAAACATGGATAAATAAAGGAAACAGTGTTGGAAAACATTCCATATAGCAGCGAAGGGGAAAGCAGCTCAGTGTAAGCTAACAGTCACCCTTTGTCCATTCAAACACAATACAGGTTATGAATTTGTTTTTAGTAACTACGCTCATTGCATTTTTCTATGACATTTATGTACTACATAAAAGGTTGCCTGTGCCCTAAGCACAAGGCATGGTTGACCCATATGAGTAAGAGAAAGATTGGACAGGCCAACATAATATTCTTTAAAAACACCCAGCTGAAGTCAGGAATGAAATTGGCAGGGCTTGACTGCAGGGAATGATATTTCCATCTCGTCATCAAGTTTCACTGTGAGTAACAGTGTATTGAAGCCAAGCTGACTGATGAGGAACAGGGGATGAAAAGGAAAACTGAGGTTACAGAACACAGAAATCATTTCAAAAGAGCTTCAGAATGATTAATCCAAGTTCTCCAGAACTCCATTCTCAACAGATTATTCAAGTGCATCTCAGGATTTATTAGCCTCCTATTTAAATTATTCTGCTTTCTATCCAGTTACAATATAAGAAAGAAAAAGCCTAAGGTTTTCCAGAGGCAATTTCCCCTGTGACTAGAGGCAGTAATATATTAGTCATTTAATTTTAACCCTTCTGCCAGTTGGAGTGGAGAGCAAGAAGGGCCGGGTTCAATATATAGGGGGTTCCTCTTCAGCAATATAATCAGAACCGTCTCAAACCCCCACCTGAGAAAATTTCACTCTATCCTCTAGGCGCCTCTGAGAGGCAATTCTTCCTCTCTCGCAAGCAGAGTATGAGGTAGAAAGAGTTTCTTCAATAAAATTAACCTAGCATTAATATGAGAAAACAGCACAAGCAGTATTTATAAACATAAAAGCATGAGCAAGACACTCTCCACAGAGTATGCTGGGCAGTATATTTTGCTTCAGGTTCTTGAATCCAACACCAGAGTTCCTGTAGTGTGCCCCCCCGCACCCGCTTAACACCCCACTCACAGTTGTTTTGTCCTTGGTCAGTGCAGACCCAGAGTTCAGAGGTGCATCTGCATGAATTCTCCTCCTGCCATGAGTGTGGGGGTGAAAGTCACCATGCTTGTTCCTCTGTCTGGATTCCTTCTTGTCAGCTGCCCTCTCCTGTCAGCCATGCCTGCCAGACATAGGCTCATCTGCCTGTCTGTCATGAACTCTTCCAGTCAGTCTCTTAGTGATTTTGGACAGGCACATGGTCTTACCACAAGTGATTTCAGCTCTCAGTGATCTTTAGCAGAAACACAGTCTCACTACATCTGATTTTTAGCTCTGATTGAGCATTTAAAATAACAAAGAGGCTCCTAATAAAGCCTATTTAGCTTTCTTTGAATACTGGGGAAGAACAAATTAAACCAGACTAAGGGAGCTTTTGGGAAGGATTCACAACCTCCTCACTAAGACACCTGTTCCCATCCCTCTTACTTTCACAGGGCTCTGGCATTCGAGCCCCTAGCTTAACAAGGTCCTTTCAGCTGAGGGTAACCCCCTTCATTTGGGACAGGTTAAGCACAGTCCTGCTTCCCTGTATTCTTACAATAATTACAACATTGGTAACAGAATTTCACTATCCCTGCATTCAGTACTAAAGTGATTTGTAACCCAACACCAGCCAAAGTTGATTACTTGGAGCAAAACACTGCTCTATCTGCTGGATATCTAAGTAGAGCAGGAGAAAACTGTATTTACATTAAACACACCCAAAGTCTCTCTCACTCCCAGCTAGCTGTCAGGGAAGCATTCATTCAAACCCTGCTTACATCATCATACTCGACACTTTATGCAAATATAGCTCTTATATTCTAGGTGTCCTGTAAGTAAATGAACATGTATTAAGTTAAGCCTTTCTTTATTTACTTTCTGATGCATTTTAGTGATGCCAAATAAAATTTTCTTAGACATCTATTAAAAAAAGAAGAATCATAACTGCTGTGGGGGCATATGCTAAGGAATACACCGCCCCTTGCTTCTGTGTAGGGAGGATCTTCCAAAGGCCTGAGGACATTTGATTTATTTGAGGTAACTCTCTCTTGCCAATTAGACTTTTTTCAGGTGTACACATATGAAGCTTCCATGTATCCATCCCTTTCAGACTATCTCGGGCTGTGATCCCCTTATTTTAGGGTTGGCTCTGGCTAATACTTGGATGGAGAAATCTTCAAGGAATATGCTCCAGGAAGTAATGTGTCATGCTTCCTTCTAAGTAGGAAATTAACCAATCCCTACCAGAAGAAAAGAGGCAAATATGCAAAAATATACAAAACAGATCCTGATCGCAAGTACCATTAAATATTTCATGGCACTTTTTGTATGATTGGGAGCACTGATTTGCACTTAGGTTTTAGTCAAATTTCAATATGGATCAATTTTGCCTACTGAAGCTAAATTCCACCATTGCTTCACCCAGATAAAAATTCTTCTTCATCACCTATCCCTAAACTGTTGTGGAGTTTTGCTGGTTTTATTATAAATGGCTGCTGTATCTCACCCCAGAAGTGGCTGTATTGCTATGTGTAGAATGTAGCCCCATAGATAAGTTTGTGGCTGAAGTGCATTGACCAATGCCCATGTAATTATATAAAGCACTTGTGACTTGCTAATAATGCTACATACATTAATTTAAACACCTTTTCAGCATTATTGAAAACATGTGTCTTGTTATATAGTAAAGAAAGAAACCAGACTTCTTCCCAGCAAAATACTTTGTCAGGTGCTGATATTGCTATTGATTCAAATGACCAGTTCCTTTTAAAAAATTGAAGTTTTGTCTCAAATTCCTAGTGTGATCTTGGCAGACATTGATCTATATACCAGACATTGCCAGAGAGGCAAAAAGTGGATGCTCACACATCTTGATATATTGCTGCAAAGTAAGGGGGAGAAAGTTGCCAAAAGAGATGTGGCTTGAGATGAAAAGTATGTTCTTCTTTGAGTGCTTGCTCATATCCATTCCAATTAGGTGTGCGCGCCGCGTGCACGTTCGTCAGAGACTTTTTACCCTAGCAACACTCAGTGGGCTGGCAGGTCGCCCCCTGGAGTGGCGCCGGTATGGCGCCTGATATATACCCCTGCTGGCCCGCCCGCTCCTCAGTTCCTTCTTACCGCCCGTGTCGGTCGTTGGAACTATGGAGCACGGCTAGCTGTTCTCCACCTCCCTAGCGTTTCACTCCTGTGTAGTATCGTGTATATAGTTCTTTTATTGTAGTTCTAGTTAGTATTTAAAATTAGTAATTTATAGTTCTGTATATAGTTATAGAGGATCGGGGGTTCGCCCCTTTTCCTCCCCCCGGTACTGGGGCCCATGCCTGGTTCACCGGGTTTCAAACCTTGTGCGGCCTGTCATCGGCCGATGCCCACAGGAGATCCGCACGACTCCTGTCTGAGGTGCCTAGGCGAGTCCCACCTTGCGGACAAGTGCCGGATCTGCAAGGCATTTAAGCCCTGGACAAAGAAAGAGCGGGACAGTCGCTTAAAGCAGCTCTTGATGGAGGCAGCGCTGACTCCCCCATCGTCGGCACCGACTCCGGCACCGGGACCAAGCATTTCCTCTGCTCCGGACTGCCCGGCACCGACAAGGGCTTCGCTTCCCCGCCCTTCACCGGCCCAACACCCCAGCCGGCACTGCTCCCTCTCCCCGAGGAGCAAGAAGCACAAGGCTCCTGCGGCACCTACAACTGCACCGCAGTCGGAGCATACTTCCAAATCGGACCGCCCAGCACCATCATCTGCCGCGGCACCGAGTATCGCCGCACTGTCGATTCCAGCTCCTCAGGAGCCGTTGAGTCCGGTGCCTCTCAGCTCCCCAGCACGACCTGCAGTTGAGCTCATCGCGCCCTCCACACCGGAGACCTTCTCCGTGGCACGCGACCTCATTGCTCTCACAGAGCCCGAACTGCCCCAACCCCCGGCACCGCCGGTGCGGGTTATTCAGTCGATGGGCAAGCCCACCATGGTGCAGCCGCGTTCACCGGGCACTACCGAGCACTGTCGGTCCCGCTCCAGATCGAGAGACTACTATCAGCGTCGTCGCTCAAGATCCCGGCACCACTCGCAGTCCTGGTACCGTTCCCTGCGGCACCGGTCGTACTCGAGGCACCGCTCGAGATCCCGGTCACCGTCGTGCTACTCTCGGCACCGGTCCAGATCATGGCACCGACGCTCCTACCGCAGCCGTTCCCGGCACGACAGCACATGGCACCGGTCCATCTCCCGGCACCGAGCTGGTAGCAGGTCCCGGTCCCGATCGAGATACCGCCACGACTCCCGGTACCGCTCACTGGCACAGCGCAGAGGTGAAATCTATGGGCACAGAGGCCTGGCACAGTCATCGTCAGCTCCTCCGTGGCCTTCATGTCACTCGTCCCTCTCCACATGCGGACAGCGCCTCCTACGGGGGTTCTGATGCACAGGCCCACCTGGACCATGGACCACCACAATGGTCCTTTTGGACACCTTGGGCCTACCACCAAGCCCAGGGCGAGCCATTGGGCCCAGCACGCTCCAGCCATTCGGAGCACTGTGCACCAGAGGCCACAGTCAGCCAGCCTCCCCCCTCGGGTACGGAGGAAGACCCTGCGCATCCCCTGGCACAGCAGGATGTTCCAGAGACG
Source organism: Gopherus flavomarginatus (assembly GCF_025201925.1). NCBI lineage: Eukaryota > Metazoa > Chordata > Testudines > Testudinidae > Gopherus > Gopherus flavomarginatus. The sequence goes on along the minus strand of NC_066617.1, from coordinate 319,836,049 downwards.
GAGGTCCCTCAGGACGAGGCTTCCGTACATGAACCACTCCTCCCTGGGTTATTTTCTTCCTCTTCCCTGGATGAGGCGGTAGCAGGCACATCATCATCGGGGCCCCCGCCGATTGATCTCCGGGCACATCAGGAGCTTCTGCGGCATGTTGCCCAAAATATAAACCTTCCTGTAGAGGAAGTTCCTGAAGTGGAGGACCCGGTGGTCAGCATACTCTCTGCAGAAGCACCGACCAGGGTGGCCCTCCCCTTCATCAAATCCATCTAGGCAAAGGCGGACACCATATGGCAGTCCCCGGCCTCCATCCCACCCACAGCCCGCGGAGTGGAAAGAAAATATATGGTGCCATCCAAGGGGTATGAGTACCTCTACGTACACCCTGCCCCCTGCTCGGTGGTGGTACAATCAGTCAACGAGCTGGAGCGCCACGGCCAGCAAGCTCCTGCGCCAAAATCCAGAGAAGCCAGGTGCATGGACTTGCTGGGTTGCAAGATTTACTCTGCGGGAAGCCTTCAGCTCCGTGTGGTGAACCAGCAGGCCCTCTTGAGCCGATACAGCTACAACACCTGGGAGGCTGTTGGCAAGTTTACTGAATTAGTTCCCCAGGACTCACGCCAGGAATTTTCAGCTCTTCTGGAAGAGGGGAAGAGGGTCGCCAGGATGACACTGCAAGCGTCCTTAGATGCCGCAGATTTGGCAGCCAGAACGCTGGCATCTGGTGTAGCCATGCGTCGAATATCGTGGCTTCAGGCTTCCAGACTACCGCCCGAGTTGCAGTATACAATCCAAGACCTGCCATTCGATGGGCAGGGTCTTTTCTCTGAGAAAACAGATCCCAGACTACAGAGTCTGAAGGATAACCGGGTTATCATGCGTTCACTGGGAATGCACACACCCCAGACTCAGAGATGGCCATTCCGCCCACAACCTCAGCGCCCTTATCCCCCGCCTCGACCCAGACAGGATTTTTCCCAGAGACGAGGCCGCCCGAACCGCAGACGTCAGTCGGGTCCTCAAGAGGGTAACAATTCTGGGTCCGCCAAACCACTGCAGGGACCCAAAGCAAACTTTTGAGGGTGCGCCCGAGAGCAGAATACCAATCCCCTCCCTGGATCCTCTTCATTTTCTCAACCGCCTCCACCCCTTCCTGCCGGCGTGGTCCCAACTGACCTCGGACCGTTGGGTCCTACGCACGGTGGAGTTTGGATACCGTCTTCAGTTTATTTCTCCACCCCCCCTCCCATCCTCCCTCCTCATCCCTTTTCAGGGACCCTTCTCACGAGCAACTTATCATCCAGGAGGTTCGCAAGCTCCTATTCATTGGAGCTATAGAGGAGGTGCTGGAGGAGTTAAGGGGCAAGGGGTTTTATTCCCGGTATTTCTTAATCCCCAAGTCAAAAGGGGGCCCCCGACCCATCCTGGACCTGCGAGGACTGAACAAATTCATCAAAAAGTTCAAGTTCCGCATGGTATCCTTAGGAACCATCATTCCTTCCCTGGATCCCGGAGATTGGTACGCCTCTCTCGACATGAAGGACGCATACTTCCACATTGTAATTTTTCCTCCGCACAGGAGGTATCTGCGCTTTGTGGTAAATCAGGATCACTACCAATTTACTGTCCTCCCCTTTGGTCTCTCCTCGGCCCCTCAGGTATTCACCAATGTATGGTGGTCGTCGCTGCTTCCCTGCGCCGTCGTCGTATTCACGTCTTCCCTTAACTTGACAACTGGCTTATCCGAGGCACTTCGGAGGCGCAGGTGATCGGCCACGTCGCCATCATCAGGGAGCTGTTTGTGAGTCTAGGCTTGACCATCAACCCAGACAAGTCCACTCTGGTGCCTACACAGAGGATAGAGTTCATCGAGGCAATGCTGGACTCCAACCTTGAGACAGCCAGTTTACCCCTGCACCGGTTCCAAGCCATAGTTTCCCTGGTCAAAAGTCTACAAGCCTTTCTGACCACTTCTGCTCGAATTTGCCTCGCTCTCCTGGGGCACATGGCGGCATGCACCTTTGTCACGAGGCATGCAAGACTGTGCATACGCCTGCTGCAGACCTGGCTCGCGTCGGTCTATTGGCCAGGCAGGGACGCCATAGACACAATCATAATGATTCCACCGAATGTTCTAGGCTCCCTTGGCTGGTGGACGATGTCCTCCCAAGTGTGTGCGGGCCTACCGTTTCACCCCTCCCAGCCCTCCATGTCCCTGACAACGGATGCGTCCTCGCTGGGCTGGGGTGCCCACCTGGGGACCCTGCTCACACAGGGTCTCTGGTCGCCAAGGGAGCTAACGCTCCACATGAATGTGCGCGAGCTGCGGGCAGTCCGATTGGCATGCCAAAAGTTTCAATGCCATTTACACGGACGTTGTATTGCGGTGTTCAAAGACAACACAACGGCCATGTATTACATCAACAAGCAGGGCGGGACTCAGTCCTCCCCGCTGTGTCAGGAAGCAATACGCCTGTGGGACTTTTGTATAGCCCACTCTACTCATCTAGTGGCCTCCTTTCTCCCGGGAGTACGGAACACCCTTGTGGATCACCTGAGCAGATCCTTTCTATCCCACGAATGGTCCATCCGTCCGGATGTCCTTTATTCGAATTTACGGAGGTGGGGGTTTCCCCGCATAGACCTGTTTGCCTCCAGATCGAACAGGAAATGCCAGGTGTTTTGCTCTCTACAAGGTCGCTCCCTGGGCTCCCTGTCTGACGCGTTCCTGATCCTGTGGACGAGACGTCTTTGTTACGCCTTTCCACTCTTTCCTCTCATCCACTGAGTCCTGATCAAGCTCCGGAGAGATAGAGCCTGCCTCATCTTGATCGCTCCGGCTTGGCCGCGGCAGCCCTGGTACACCATGCTGCTCGACCTGTCCCTGGCAGACCCAATTCCCCTTCCTCTTTGGCCTGATCTGATCACGCAAGACTTCGGCAGGATGTGCCATCTGGACCTACAGTCCCTCCATCTGACTGCATGGCTCCTGGCTGGTTAAGCCAGTCGGAGTTGCGCTGTTCCGCAGCAGTACAACAAGTGTTACTGGGCAGCAGGAAGCCTTTCACGCGTTCAACCTACCTCGCAAAATGGAAGCGCTTCTGCCACTGGTGCAACCAGCACGGCCATTCTCCACATTCCGTATTAGTCCCCACTATTCTGGACTACGTGTGGTCTCTCAAGCAGCAGGGATTGGCGATCTCCTCTCTACGAGTATATCTCGCGGCTATATCCACCTTCCATCCGGGCAAGGCTGGCAAGTCAGTTTTTTCCCACCCTATGGTGTCAAGATTCATCAAGGGCTTGGAGCGACTATACCCGCAGGTCAAACGGCCTACCCCTACTTGGGACCTGAACCTTGTCTTAACCAGGCTCATGGCGCCCCCCTTCGAACCTTTAGCCACATGCTCGCTGCTGTACCTGTCCTGGAAAGTGGCCTTCTTAGTCGCTATCACCTCGGCTAGACGACTCTCAGAGCTTCGGGCACTGACTGTGGACCCTCCATATACTGTATTCCATAAGGACAAGGTACAACTGCGACCATACCCGGTGTTCCTCCCTAAGGTCATCTCCGCCTTTCATGTTAACCAGGACATCTTCCTGCCAGTCTTTTGCCCAAAGCCGCATTCCTCCAGACGGGAGCAACAGCTCCATTCTTTAGATGTCCGAAGGGCTCTCACCTTCTACATTGAGAGGACCAAACCCTTCCGCCATTCACCTCAATTGTTTGTGGTAGTGGTGGAACGCATGAAGGACATGGCAATCTCCTCCCAGCGTATCGCATCCTGGGTGACATCCTGCATTCGGGCATGTTATGACTTGGCCCATGTTCTGACGGGTCCTCTTACCGCCCATTCTACCCGGGCTCAAGCTTCATCTGCCGCATTTTTGGCCCATGTCCCCATACAGGAAATCTGCCGCGTGGCCACCTGGTCTTCCGTACACACCTTTGCATCACACTATGCACTGGTCCAGCAGGCTAGAGACGATGCCGCCTTCGGCGCAGCGGTTTTACATTCCACAACATCTCGCTCCGACCCCACCGCCTAGGTAAGGCTTGGGAATCACCTAATTGGAATGGATATGAGCAAGCACTCGAAGAAGAAAAGACGGTTACTCACCTTTGTAACTGTTGTTCTTTGAGATGTGTTGCTCATATCCATTCCACACCCGCCCTCCTTCCCCACTGTCGGAGTAGCCGGCAAGAAGGAACTGAGGAGTGGGCGGGCCAGCAGGGATATATATCAGGCGCCGTACCAGCTCCACTCCAGGGGGCGACCTGCCAGCCCACCGAGTGTTGCTAGGGTAAAAAGTCTCCGACAAACGTGCATGCGGTGCGCGCACACCTAATTGTAATGGATATGAGCAACACATCTCAAAGAACAACAGCTACAAAGGTGAGTAACCGTCTTTTCACTAATATGGCAAAAGATGCCATCATCACTTAAAAAAAAAGGAAGCTTATTATGAAATCATGGAGCTCAGATGAAGAATTGCAGCAGATGGAAAGCAGAGAGAGCTCTCAAGGTGAAGAAATTCTGCAAACAGCCAGCCAGGAGGGAATATCTGTCACTGAACAGATATCTGCAAAGGCTGGTGAGATGTAAGAAAGTGGCTTACATCAGTCAGAGTGCAAGGAGGTACCTCAGACAGATAGCTGAGGGGCCTGTTTTTTTTAAATACTTTGGCAATATTTGCATAAGAAATTGGGCCAATAAAGTATTATTGAGTGGAAAACAGAATGGAGGTAGGACAAGGTGTTTGCCAAGCCAAGAATGGATATCATCAAGTTGAGTAAAGTAAAAGTCCTGAAAAAGAGCAGAGGAGACTGAGAGAAAACAGAAGAAACACATTTAATCTCAACTATATGATGCATGGCATCTCTGATGTGTATCCCTCAGTAAGACTTTCTAACTGTGGCTAAATACAGCAAACAAGTTAAAATGGGAAATCTGGATAGGATGACCTAGCACTGTCTGCTGGAGATTTGTCCATATACCAGCTGTTAGAGCAAGGAGCAGAATGCTAAAGCTCTTCTGTTAAAAAAGCATTAGCTAGGTTTCTTCTGGATGCAAAACCAGGCCTATACACAACTCACAACTGAAAAAGAAAAGAGGCTAACATTGAAGGAAAGAAAAAAAGATCCAGAAGAAATCCAGTATTTAGCTGCACCTCAGTTCTGCATTCCTATAGCACCATTCCACTCGCTGTTGGTTTGGAGAAATGAAGTGGCAGTGGCCATCTGTGTTGAGAGCACAAGAAGCTTGGGAGCAACAGTTTGTAGAAAAGAGAGTAAGGATGATGCCATGGTTAAGGTCTAGATCAGGGGTAGGCAACCTGTGGCACGCATGCCAAAGGCGGCACACAAGCTGATTTTCAGTGGCACTCATGCTGCCCGGGTCCCGGCCACTGGGGGGCTCTGCATTTTAATTTAATTTTAAATGAAGCTTCTTAAACATTTTAAAAACCTTATTTTCTTTACATATAACAATAGTCTAGTTATATATTATAGACTTCTAGAAAGAGACCTTCTAAAAACATTAAAATGTATTACTGGCATGCAAAACCTTAAATTAGAGTGAATAAATGAAGACTTGGCACATCACTTCTGAAAGGTTGCCGACCCCTGGTCTAGCTGGAGACCTGGGTTCAATTTTCTGGTCTGCTACACACTTCCTGTGTGACCTTAGGTAAGACATATGTAGTTCTCCACCTGTCAGAAGGGGATAATAGCACAGCCCTACCTCACAGGGGTGTTGTGAGGATAAATACAATAATGGTTGTGTGAAGCTCAGACACAACAGTGCTGGGGGCTATGGAAGTACCTCAGACTAAGGGAATTGGATGCCAACTTCCAATCTAGGAAGATATGAAAATCACAGTTTAATGGTATTAGAAACAGTGGCACTGGAATAAAATCTGCAGTAACAAAGGTAAAGAGAAAAAACACTTGTAACTGAGATGTAAAGTTGAAAGAAAACAATAGAAAGACACAACTAGAAAAAGAATGATAAAAAGGGTTTTAAAAAGTCTACATGGCATTTGTATCACCTATATTTCCAGCGTTTGATACCCATGAGATCAGCAATGGCAGAAATGAACAAGCAGATTCAGAAATGTGCTGGCTGCATTTGGAACTGGAAGTCCAAACAAATTTCATTTCCACTGCAGTACAAACTAGCTTTTCCAAAGACCTCAGGGCCTGATTTTCAAGTGCTTGGCTTTAGAGCAGTGCAACACAATGTAAATCTGTTTCATAAGGATTTTGATATTTTGATATTTCAAAAATTGGTTTAATTCTGATTCAGAATGAAAACAAAAATGTCTAATTTCTCCCTGAAAGCTAGAGCCCTGGCTCCGGGGCAGTCTGTTGGGGGGGTGGGGGGAGGGCTACCCCTGAAATATAGACTACTGAAGCTTTGGGTACTGACTCTGAGGGAGTCTGCCTGGCAGGCCGGCCTGAGGCCATGGGAACTGGAAGCCCTGGGGTCCCTGATTCTGAGGCAGTTCAGGAGATGGGCTGTCAAGCAGCAGGGCAGGTGAGCTGGCAGGAAGTCCAGCAGGTTTCAAAAACTATCTGGGTTCTATTGGACCTGTGTTGAAATCTCAAAATCTCTGTGGAAAAGTTCAATTTTGATAAATCAGCAAATTCCAACAGAAAAAAGTTTTGTTGGTATTTTGCTGGTATAGCTCTACTCAGTACTCATAATTGGGGCCAGATGAAAAGAGCTCAGCTCCCATGTAGGCGTGTAAATAAGAGACAGATTTTCTAAAGTATTCATCACCCAGCAGTGAGCTGAGTATCTTATGAAATCTGTCCCTTTGTGGTTAAGGAAGTAAAAACACAACAAAACACCCGGCAGAGAAAAAATGCCTGGAAGAAGCTCTTAGTTCTGTCTAACCACTGATACCCCCCAAAAGAATGTAATATATAAGGCATTTATAGTCAGCCAAACAAGACAAGATAATCATGATTTTTATGCCAGATTATGCCAATAAACACTCAAGTGCATGTGTTGACTTGGTTTGTGAGATCAAAATGCAAATTGAGCAACATTATCAGTCAAGTTTCAGAGAACTTTGTTAATAATCTAGAGTTTAAGTTGGACTAGTTTTTGGCCATTGGATGAGCTATGGAAGTGGCAGGGTCACAGATTCTGAGAATGGAAAACACTGTACATCCTGTGTGTCTGCTAAAGGGACATCAGTCAGTAGTCCCCACAGATCAAGTCTCAAGAAGGTGGTAAATACAGACAGTCTGAGACGGAAAATATAGACAAAGGAAAAATGGAGAACCCTTACTGTGCACTGGAAGCATGACAGAGAAAGGGCAGAACTGAAAGACATATATCATAGAATTACTGAAATGTAGGGCTGCAGGGAACCTCGAGAAGTCATTGAGTTCATCCCTCTGTGATGTGGCAAGGCCAATTAACTACCCTTATAGTTAGAATGTTTTTCCTAATATCTAACCTAAATCTCCCTGGCTAAGCCCATTACTTTCATTGGACATGGAGAACAATTGATCACTGCCCTTTTTAGAACAGCCCTCAACCTATACACCTTGTCTTCCATTCCGAGTCATACAAAGACACCAAAGAAGTAGAGAAGGAAGTTCTTTAGAGAGTAAATAGTTTCACAAAGCCAAAAAGAATCTGGAAAGACTGTCAGTGATGAAATGGCTCCAAATCATCCATCCGAGCCTTTTGCAAATATGCTATTGCAAATACAAATAGAAACGGCATCTTTTGTATGTGATAATAGTAAAGAGAAGGTGGCCAGAAATGAAAGACTGCAGGATTGCAATAATGATAGTGTTGTTTATAGGAATATAAGTAAAAACTATAGAAGCGTATATTTAGATTTGCAAAGCATTGGGAGAGGGATATAATTATATTAGGCCACTGTAGTGTAATCTGAGAACACAAGCACTTTAGGTGGTTCTGCTAATGCAGGAGCTGTTAGAAAACAAAACAGACTGATGGAGCTCTGTTAATAGAAGAGCATTTATCCTATTATTACCTTAGTGCCCCAAGGCCTTACTCATGGACCAGGACTACACTGTGCTAAGTGTTATACAATCACAGAATAAAAAGAGGGACACTGCCCCAAAGAGATTTCAATCTAAAACCATGTGTGTGCCTGGATTTACCTTCACAGAACAATAGACATATCTTTATATTACACTCAAGTGAGCATCACTTGCTTAGCAAGATTCAAGGTTTGTTTCTTTTAGTTTTGTTGGTGAAAATTAGCATGGTGGTGATTTTTATAATGAGAAAAATATTTATGTTGTTTTCAAACTAATTCTCCTTCCATGTGAGACAGAGAATGGAAAAAGTGAGCTTTCTTTCTTTCTTTCTTTCTTTCTTGAAGCAAGAGAAGACAGGATAAAAATGACTGTTTGCAAGCATAAGCTGTAATATGAATTGCTTTTCTTAATGTAATGACAAAGCGTTTCAAGGAGGCAGGCAAGAAACCTTTAAATACTTGTCACTTTCTTAGCAGGGGGCTAAAGAGGCTGTTGCTAGGAGCATAAGGAAGTCATCTCTTGTTCTGTAGTTAGCACTCAATGGTTTGCATTACTGAACTCCAGTCTCTTGGATCCAGTCTGTCCTGTTATCTTTTCACATTATTTTGTTTGTTTGTTTAACCTGTGTCAACAATCAACAACCTGCCATGGAGGTTTTTTTGGGGAAAAGTGTCTATCGCACCCAAGAGGGAGTGCAATATTCTCTTTAACTTCTTATTAATTAATTTTCATCTGGAAGATTAATATGGGTTCAAATTGGGCCAGATCATAGAATCATAGGACAGGAAGGGACCTCGAGAGGTCATCTAGTCCAGTCCCCTGCACTCGTGGCAGGACTAAACGTCAGGGCTGGCTCTACCATTTTTGCCGCCCCAAGCAAAAAAAAAAAAAAAAAAAAAAGGCCGCTCAGACCACCACCCAAATTGCCGAAGCAAAAAAAAAAAAAAAAAGCTGCCCCAAGAATGGATGGAGTGCCGCCTCTTAGCATGTGCCACTCCAGGCACATGCTTCCTCCGCTGGTGCCTAGAGCCAGCCCTGCTAAGCATCATCTAGATCATCCCTGACAGGTGTCTGTCTAGCCTGCTTTTAAAAATCTCCTATGATGCAGATTCCACAACATCCCTAAGCAATTTATTCCAGTGCTTAAGCACCCTGACAGTTAGGAAGTTTTTCATAATGTTCAACCTAAACCTCATTTACTGCAATTTAAGCCCATTGCTTCTTGTCCTATCCTCAGAGCTTAAGAAAAACAATTTTTCTTTCTCCTCCTTGTAACAACCTTTTACACATTGAAAACTGTTATCATATCCCCTCTCAGTCTTTTCTTTTCCAGACTAAACAAACCCAATTTTTTCAATCTTCCCTCAGAGGTCATGTTTGCTAGATCTTTAATCATTTTTGTTGCTCTTCTCTGGACTCTCTCCAATTTGTTCACATTCTTCCTGAGATGTGGTGCCCAGAAATGTGGCACCCAGATCCTGAGGCCCTTAGTCCCACTGAATTCAGAATTTTCCCTATGGTTCCTTTGATCCTCATAGCATACTGTAAACTAAATAAACTATTCTCTGGAATGTTAATTTTATCCTACTTAAATTCTTTTACCACATCTATTACTGTGCTATCAAAGCACCTAAGGGGGGATGGTTTGCAGAGGTGTAGATAATCTGAGACATTCTGCTTATGGAAGAAGATGGAGGAATACTGCCTTAGCAAGATACGGTGGAGGAAAGAATTGGGGGAGGACAGGAATAGAAGTACAATATGTAGCATTCTGTATTGCCTCGGGAGAAGGAGCAGTATGCATTATCCTCCACCCCAGGTCTACTGCCCAATGCTAGAAAAAACGGGGGAGGTGAGTGCAGGACATTGATTATGCCCCCTTAGGCCATGGACAGAGCATATCTTCACTGCAGTTAGCCCAAGTGATTGGCACTGTGGTTTCAGCACCCGAGTTGCCCTAATCCGAGTGCGAGAAGCGACACTACAAAGCGACACCTGAGTGCAGCACCAGTGAGGATGCAGTAATTCTTCTGTGTCAGTGGCTAGAATTTTTGGGGACATATCACAGAGTTCTTTGTGCTGCAGTCAGCTGAGCCATTCTATGATACTTTCCTAGTGAATTGTGGGAAAACTTGTTTATATTTCTGGGCACATGGGAGGAATTGTGGGAAAGTGATTTAGCCTGTGCCCTCACTGCAAAGTGGGTGGCTTACTAGCCTGAGTGAAGTGGAAGCCAGTTCTAACCCACATTCTCAACCCTTGTATGGATTGAAAGCATCACTTAACTTGAGTGAAAAGTTTTTGTGTGTGCACAGGATGGAGGATGGGGCAACACCCAAGTACATGCCCAGGCTAACTCTGCAGTGCAGACCTATCCAGAGTGTTGCTGGATAAATCAGCCAGCTTCCTATAACACTGAGGAACCACTCTTGTGACAGTTTCAACAGGGTCCTGTGATAGTGCTCTGTTGGTGTTAGAAGCTCCCATTCAGTTTCCTAGTCCCCTGGTCTAACCTGAGGACAGGCCAGACTTTACCTCTGAATGGTGACCTACAAAGGTTTTTTTTTTTTTTTTTAAATTGGGTTTGGGTTTAGCTAAGACCTGAATTTCTAATTGGGGGACTGGGGTAGAGCAAAATGTAGGAAAAAATATATTTTGGACAAAAATCCTTCAGGCCTTCTACATACATCTTAAATAAGCAACAGAAAGCACAAGCCCATTTTTAACTTTTACAGGCCACATTTAACATTGTAAATTATTTAAAATCTTCTTTTAAAATTGAAAATTTTAAATTGGAAATGTAAAAGTTTTTTTGCAAAAGGTAGAGCATGTCAAACCAAAACCACGCTAACAACATTTTCTAGATGGGAGAAAATGAAGTGTGTGTTATTAAATTATTTGACTTTCCATATTTGCTACCTTTACAAATATTATGACAAATACAGATCTCAATTCAACAGTGTGCTTACGCATGTGAATTTTCTCATTGACTTCAAAGTTAGATGCACGCTTAAGCACCTTGCTAAGTCAGGCTACAAGTTCCAATACTTCTTGCTGTGCCATGTGGATCCAGGGATCCGCCTTCCTGGTCTCATTGGAAGAACAGGGACATATGTTCTTTAAAATTTTATGATACCTGTAAGTTGAGTGGTAGCCTAGTATAAAAACAGCAGCCAGATATTTTTGAAAGTTGCTTATTTCATTCAATTTCCTTTTAAATCTATGTACAAATTTCTTCCCTTGCAATGATATTTCTTTGTAAGAAGCAGGTCTTCTTTCTTTCTAAAATAACATAAACAAAACTGATCTAACCCTGAGTTTTTCACTATCTGTTTATTGCAGATTCTAACAGCATGTTAACAAACTGAGAAGTAGTTTGGCAGCAGGTCAGTAGATTGGAGAGTGTTCTGATCTTTGTCAATTTCATAACCTTACCTTTCTTTCCTTCTTCTTCAGAACATCTGCTGTTCTGAATGACAGCAGAAATTCTGGTTGTACTCCAGGCTGAAGAAATAGAGAATGCCACACTCTTCTTTTTAACCCTTTGTTGTCTATTTCCCCTTCCATGTATGCATATGTATAACTCTAATAATGTGCATTCAGGAATAGGAATAGGGAACTTTTAAATACTGGAATCCCTTTAAGCAGCGGTCCCCCACCTTTTCGTCTGGCGGGCTCCAGACGAAGGTCCGTAGCGGCAGTCGAGCATCTGCTTGTCGGTGGCAAGTGGCGTCATTGAGAGGCATTGCCGCCGAAATGCCACTGAATTTCGGCATTGCCACCTCTCGATGACGCCGCTTGACAGTGGCAAGCAGCATCATCGAGAGGCATCGCAGCCAAAATGCCGCCGAATTTTGGCAGCATTTCAGCGGATGCTCGACCACCGGCCAGGACACGGGCGCATTTAGATGCCCCTGTGGGCGCGCGGGCACCGCGTTGGGGACCGCTGCCTATAAGCCTTGAGACAAATTAAAGCATATTGTTTGTTGAGTCCTTTCTCATCTCAGTGGCAGGCACCTGAATTCCAAGGAGAAAGAACCACATTATTTTCCTTTAGGACAAGTGAAGTGTTGGCATTCATGTGCTGTGTTACTGTGTTAGTGTTCACCCAAAATATCCTATATTATTAAGTGCTGCTGGTCACTTCCTTGGACAAAATGGTTATTTCAATCCACATCAATTATTTATATGACAATTAATTGAAATAAGTGTAGTGGAGACAATATGGAGTTATTTTATATAGAGGTTTGCAACCCCTATTCAGATGAGTTATCAATTTGTATTTAGAGCCCTCAGCTTGAAGCCAAAGTAGCCCGACACTTGCATTGTAGAGGTAGGAAGATGGCCATTGAGCAGCTGCCAAGCTGCTTCATGGTGACTACTTCAGCCCACTGGTTGTTGGGCCTTTTCACACAGTCCCTTCCCTTGTGGTTGGAAGATAGGAGCTTCCATGCAGTGGTATATCTCTCAGACATGGTCCAGTCTATGCTCTCCGCTCTCATCCTCTGTGTAGGTGAGAGCGCCACCTTCCATCATACTGCACTGGTTCACACAAAGGCCCTCCACAGGTGTGGAATTAGGGATTGATTTACCTGTAATAATGCCGAGGACAGGTGCATGGTGTATCCATTAAAGAGCTCTGTGGTCAAAACCTCTGAACAAGGTTTTCTTTGGCTATTAATCAGAGACATGTATGCTGGCACCAGCCTTCAGCTGTAGCAGAAGCCAGGGAGTGGGCCGGGGCACTTCCTCCCTCTTGATTAGCTCCCTTGAGTCCACAAAAGAGCTGCTTATGAGCACCACATCTAGCCCCCTTCCCCTCCTTTGTGTGACCTCCTACCATTAGGCTCATCATGGCTCTGAGATGGAGTTGGTTTGCGGGTGGGGTGGAGGGAGGGGGCTGAAGCCAGCAACAGCTGCCACCAATTTCAGTGGCAGAGTCAAAAGCCTTTAACTCAGCATTCCTGAGATCAGCTCATGGCTCAAAATGGAACTTTTACATCTGCACTTTGGAATCTTCCACTGCCCAGCTTCACTCCCACCACAAACTCACTGCTCTCAGAGCCACTGCTGCCACCATCGTCCTCATCCCCTCCCTCTGTCTCCACTTCCCCTTCACTCTGGCTCCATCTTCTCTCTCTCTCTCTCCATGTTCTTCCCTCACACTCTTCCTGTTTTTCCTGTCATCACTCATCTTTCTAGCCCTCACTTGTGAAAGGATAAACATGCGCAGCTTTAGCTCCTAACATAATTTAAAAAACCCTGATCCCTTAGGAAGCCTGCACAACACTCAAAATAACCTCCTTCTCCTGATGTTTAACCCTTGCCCTCCCATACCCCACCGCTAGTATTTTCTGTCTTTTGTCTAAATTAGGGCAGATGGTCATTAGTGCTAACAGGGATAGCACTGTGTACTGTGTACTGTGCCTTTAAGGTCTGAGCTTCCTGGATCAAAAATCTGACTGGGGTGCTGGAAAGCTTCTGTTATTCACAGCCAGTTCGAATCAAACATACAATAAATTTAAGTACTGAGTGATCACTGAACACTTCAAACCCCACCAATAATATCATAGTTGTGTAGGTACAATTCCAGCTGTTGTCTCTGGGGGACTTCTGCACATGGATTACTACAGGCAACAGCAGGAGGCACAGAGCAAGGGATACAGGCTGAGGTTGGGCTAATTTGACCATGCTCCCTGCTGCCTCTGCTCATGCTTTCCAGGACCACCTTCAAGTGACAATAGCACAAAAGATAAATTAAATAAAGAAAAGGGTTGGTACAGCCCCTAAAACCTGTTCACGACCCTCCAAGGAGTTTGTGACAATTCACTTGGTAAAGGGTTTTCATTTTGAAGGAGAGGAGGTGAGAGAGGAAAAGAATGTTCCTTTGTTTTTCTGCCTCCTTCTCCACCAACTCCTTTTGTCTCTCACCAAAACGCTTTCATGTGACACTCTCATCCACAGTGTCCCAGTTTTTCACATGGAAAATACTATCAATTTGGGGAGGGACTGTATCTTAATAGTGCCTAGGCCAGGGGTAGGCAACCTATGACACACGTGCCAAAGGCAGCAAGCGCACTGATTTTCAGTGGCACTTACACAGCCCGGGTCCTGGCCAGCGGTCTGGAGGGATCTGCATTTTAATTTAATTTTAAAGAAAGCTTCTTAAACATTTTAAAAACCTTATTTACTTTACATACAACAATAGTTTAGTTATATATTACAGACTTATAGAAAGAGACCTTCTAAAAACATTAAAATGTATTACTGGAACAAAAAACTTTAAATTAGAGTGAATAAATGAAGACTCGGCACATCACTTCTGAAAGGTTTCCGACCCCTGGCCTAGGCCATTTTGGTAGCTACTATGATACAGATATTGGCCAAATTCTCTGCTGGCATGACATGGTGGAGCTCTATTGAATTCTGTGGAACTCTGTCAATTTAGACCTGCAGTGGATGATGTAACTACATAGCTATCCATACTGCTTGTTCTACGAGATGCTAATGGGTATTTCCCTGATGATTGCATCACATCATTGCTCATCTTAGGCAACATAAAGATGTATAAAGACAGTTCACATGCAGTTTCAAAGCAGCTAATGGCCATGTTATTTTCATAAAAACTATGCCTAGCCTTTTACAATACCAATACCATCTGCAGATGAGCCTGTGGCATGGAAATTCCGAGTTTTTTGTGGAGGAAGATGCCATGGATACTGCACTGACCATCACTTACTGTGAAACTATAGGTAGGTAGAAGCACAAAAATAGAGTTTAATATGAATATAGAATATTAGGGCTGAAGTTGTGCTGCTGAGATTATAAAGTGTTAAAACTCTTCAATTGAATTATTCCATTGTAAACTTTGAATACACCCTTCATCCAAACATGCACATGGTACTGTACTCATGGTTTCACATAATTAAAATAAATAAGGAAACCAGGATATGTGTACATTAAAAAAAAGAGTCATAAAAGAAACCTCTGAAGATTTATTTACATGAATGTACCTTCGCATGCCTAAGAGTTTGGGACAAATTAATTCAGTGGCATTTGTGAGGAGTTGCACCAGAGATGAATTTGGCCCGTTATGGGGTGAAATGAGAAGACAATATATTCTCAAATAATTGGAAATATTTATACACTGCCAAAATATATTTGTTGTTGGAAAAATGGTGCCATGCAGAACTTACATATTAGTTCATTAAAATGTGTGAACAGGTTAATGTGGTTGTTTTAATAAGTAGCTTATCACCACCATGGGGGTTATTGTTAAGGGTAATTAGCATGAGCAACTCCATTTTGTAAGTTCCTCTATTTTGTATCCATCATTAACTAAAAGCGAACACATCACATACAAAGCTCCGAAGGGCAGCATTAAAGAAAGATAAAGCCAGAAACAGGAAAGATGATAGGAAAACAGCTGCAACAGCATAATTAAGGAAAAATTCTAGTATGCAAGGTAACAGCTGGACTGTGCACTAGCCAGCACGAGGACAATGACTAGCTGTAATAGGTTAAAGATAAGAAAATGGCTTGTTTATTGGCTAAGGCTTCTGATCCACGAGGGTAGCATGCCCTTCTAAAAAGTATATAACTTCTGTGTAATCTGCAGCCTAGGTCTCTCCCTGACTAGCAGGGGGACACCACGTTCAAACGTTGTTTGAACCTTGCGCAATAAAACTTTGTTGTTTGGACACTCTGTAAATCTTTGGGCTTTGTGCCTCAGCCTAGAAATGAACGATGCGTGGCCTACAGGTATAATTCGGAACATTATCCTGATCTCATTGTAGTCCAAGACAAAACTCCCATTGACTTCAATAAGGCCAAAATTTCATCCCAGGCACTTATATTGAAATTTCAGGAAACACTCTTTGCTCCCTTTGGCTTTTTCAGAAAAAGCAGAGCCCCAGAAGTGGGATTTTCAAAAGTGCTTAAGTGCCCAAGGAGCAGAAATCTCACAAGTCCCACTGACTTTCAATGGAACTTGTGCTCCAGTCTTAAATCATTAATGTGATTTTGAACCCCACCCCTATTCCCATTACTTGGAAATAGGCCCCATTAGAGTGTGTCAAAACTCGAGATGACAAAATCATTAGTGACCTGAAAATCTTGGCTTAAAACCTTTTGACACATTACACCAAAAGCCCACAGTTTTCCATATGATCTAGACCACAAGCTATTTAAAATGACCGTTATCTCTTTACACAACTTCCTTCCTCTATTTCATTTGAGCTATCTTAGTTCCTATTTATTCAATACAATATTCAGTTTAATATGTACAGAACTAAGTTTTTTCAGTGGAATTTTTAATACATGACATTCAGAAGCTCGAAGAGACCAGCAGAAACTGGTGGATGCCCTAGGCACGGGAGGATGCAGGAAAGTAAAGACAGAAAGAACACCCAAATTATTTATTAAAACTCTGTTTCTGGAAATGTGTACAGTACAGATCAATAGGTTACCTTATTCCACAATCTTTTCCGAAGTGTGGCTAGCAGAAAATGAGCAATGTTTGGAAGAATCCACTTAGAGATGCAAACTACACTGATGGCCAAGAGAGAATAAATGGGCAATTCTGTGGTTTATATATAGGCTTCATTGGGTAGTACCAGCCAACGCCAACACACACTGGCAATTATTGCTATAGATATGCGAGAGAGAGAATGAAACACATTGCAAATGGGCTAACAGTCAGATTTTAAAACTGACACTCAAATCTATGAAACAAAAAGAGAGAAAAAGAAAATCTTTTTTTTCCCTGACACTGAAGATTAATGCTTTCCCTACCAGTATTTTGAAGCCAGCTGATTTATGGCATCATCTCACAGGTGGCTGTTACAAGAAAGACACAAACCAACTAAATGGATACAAAAGAGTGCAAAAACCAGTTCTAGGAGTGTAATTAAACAGAATAGCAGAAACTATTACTATGAAATATTGTTTAGGGTTGTTGAACAGAAACAGCCTATATGTTTTTGGTTACCTTTTTTGACAGTTCTTCAGGCTATGCTCATATCCAAGCCAATTTGAACTAGGTTTGCAGATAAGTTTGCGAGTTACTGTCTCAGATTCTTTATTAAAATTCCAAATATAAAACCACCTACTGCACTTTGATTATTATTTATTTATTTATTTATATTGTGGTAGTGCTTAGGGGCCCCAGTCATGGACTACAACCCCATTGTGCTGGGCACTGTACAAACACAGCACAAATTGACAGCCCCTGACCCAAAGAGCTTACAGTCTAATTCATCTAAACTCCTTTCATCCACTAATTTTTTAATTTTATCAAAAAAAAAAAGGAATTGAGTCTGTTTGGTGATATTTACAAACTCACATTGTCGCATGATCTGGTAGATCTGGTGGTTCTCAAATTGTGGCCTGAAATCACCGGTGGTCTATGGAGATCTGGCACGCCACATGTTCTTGGCTTTTGTTATTGTTTTCATTGTTTCATTGTTTCCAGCTGCTACAAGTGTCTAGGATCTTTAAAAAAAAAACACAGAGAAAGAGGTCTAGTGTAACTGCGTCTATTAGGTGTTGTTGCTGGAGGAGGAAGAGAGAAAATAAGAGTCACCAGCATGAGGGGAATGTGAAGAAGGCCAAGAGGAACAAGTGGCTGGCCAGTATGTGCAGAAGAGAATGGAATCATACTACAGAGAAGAGACACTGGGTGTCATAAACAGATGGTTAAGGGTTAATGCCTCTTTTACCTGTAAAGGGTTAAAAAGTTCACCTAGCCTAGCTAACACTTGACCAGAGGAACCAATGGGGGAGCAAGTTGTTTCAAAAGGAAGGAGGGAAGTTTTTCTTTGTTTAGAGCTTCAGTTTCAGCCGGAGTGAAAAAGATCAAGGAACCAGCCTCTTACCAGAGTAGTAAGTTTTAGAAAGGGATAAATAGCTTTATGTTTATTTCTTTGTAACCTGCCTTATGCAATTAGAGGTAGAATCAAATTGGGTATTTGGGTATTTTTTTGTGTAACTAAATTTGTGCCCGGGGGAACATCCTCTGTGTTTTGAATCTGTTGTCTGTGAGAGTAGCTGGTATGCTAATCTCTGCCAGAGGGTTTTCTTTTACCTTTCTTTTCCTTAATTAAAAGCCTTTTACTTAATACCTGATTGATTTTTCCTTGTTTTTAGATCCAGGGGAACTGGATCTGGACTCATCAGGGATTGGTGGGGGAAAGGAGGGGGAATGGTTAATTTCTCCTTGTTTTAAGATCCAAGGGGTTTGGATCTGTCTTCACCAGGAAATTGGTGAAGGAGTCTCTCAAGGCTACCCGGGGAGGGGAAGGTTTTTGGGGGTGGGGGAAAGGGGGTGATCCAGACACTGAAAATTCTGGATGGTGGCAGCGATACCAAATCTAAGCTGGTAATTAAGCTTAGAAGTGTCCATGCAGGTCCCCACATCTGTACACTAATGTTCAGAGTGGGGAAGGAACCTTGACATGGTGAGCAGCGGTGAGAGACTTTTAGGAACCAAAAGCCAGATTTTTTTTTCCTCCTTTGAGATGCTGGGGAAGCAGTGAAGGAGAGATACCCTGAAGGCAACGAGTGGGAAAGCCCCAAGGCCAGGTCAAAGCCCCTCTCCAGCCACTCCCCATAATTGAGGTCCCATTTCAGTGAGTAGCTGTGGATATTCTGAGTCCTTTCCCAAAAAAGACCCCCAGAGGAAAGCAGTACATACTGACTTTCATGGATTTTGCTACCTGATGGCCAGAAGCAATAGCTCTAAGCAACACCAGGGCTAAAAGTGTGTGCCAGGCATTTGCAGACATTTTTGCCAGGGTAGGTTGGCCCTCCGACATCCTTACAGATTCGGGAACTAATTTCCTGGCAGGGACAATGAAAAACCTGTGGGAAGCTCATAGGGTGAATCACTTGGTTGCCACCCCATACCACCATCAAACCAATGGCCTGGTGGAGAGGTTTAATGGAACTTTGGGGGCCATGATACGTAAATTCGTAAATGAGCACTCCAATGATTGGGACCTAGTGTTGCAGCAGTTGCTTTTTGCCTACAGGGCTGTACCACATGACAGTTTAGGGTTTTCACCATCCGAACTTGTGTATGGCCACGAGTTTAAGGGGCCATTACAGTTGGTAAAGCAGCAATGGGAGGGGTTTACACCTTCTCCAGGAACTAACATTCTAGACTTTGTAAACAACCTACAAAGCACCCTCCAACACTCTTTAGCCCTTGCTAAAGAAAACCTAAAGGATGCTCAGGAAGAGCAAAAGGCCTGGTATGATAAACATACCAGAGAGCATTCCTTCAAAGTAGGGGACCAGGTTATGGTCTTAAAGGCGCAACAGGCCCATAAGATGGAAGCGTCATGGGAAGGGCCATTCTCGGTCCAAGAGCACCTGGGAGCTGTTAACTATCTCATAGCATTTCCCACCTCAACCCTAAAGCCTAAAGTGTACCATGTTAATTCTCTCAAGCCCTTTTATTCCAGAGAATTAAAGGTTTGTCAGTTTACAGCCCAGGGAGGAGATGACGCTGAGTGGCCTGAAGGTGTCTACTATGAAGGAAAAAGTAACAGTGGTGTGGAAGAGGTGAACCTCTCCACGACCCTTGAATGTCTGCAGCAACAGCAGATCAAGGAGCTGTGCACTAGCTTTGCACCAATGTTCTCAGCCACCCCAGGATGGACCGAATGGGCATACACTCCATTGACACAGGTAATGCTCACCCAATTAGAATCCCACCCTACTGGATGTCTCCTCATGCCCAAGCTGCTATAGAACGGGAGATCCAAAGCATGCTACAGATGGGTATAATCCGCCCTCTAACAGTGCATGGGCATCTCCAGTGGTTCTAGTTCCCAAACCAGATGGCGAAATACGCTTTTGCATGGACTACCGTAAGCTAAATGCTGTAACTCATCCCGACAACTATCCAATGCCACGCACCGATGAGCTATTGGAGAAATTGGGAAGTGCCCAGTTCATCTCTACATTAGACTTAACCAAGGGGTACTGGCAAGTACTGCTAGATGAACCCGCCAAGGAAAGGTCAGCCTTCATCACCCATGCAGGGGTGTATGAATTTAATGTGCTTGCCTTCGGGCTGCGAAATGCACCCGCCACCTTCCAAAGACTTGTAGATGTTCTCCTAGCAGGAGTGGGAGAATCTGCAGTTGCCTACCTCGATGAAGTGGCCATTTTTTCTGATTCATGGGCAAAACACCTGGAGCACCTGAAAAAAGTCTTTGAGCGCATCAGGCAGGCAGGACTAACTGTTAAGGCTAAAAAGTGTCAAATAGGCCAAAATAAAGTGACTTACCTTGGACACTAGGTGGGTCAAGGAACAATAAATCCCCTACAGGCCAAGGTGAATGCTATCCAAAAGTGGCCTGTCCCAAAGTCAAAGAAACAGGTCCAATTCTTCTTAGGCTTGGCCAGATATTACAGGCGATTTGTACCACACTACAGCCAAATCGCTGCCCCACTAACAGACTTGACCAAAAAGACACAAACAAATGCAGTTAAGTGGACTGATGAGTGTCAGAAGGCATTTACCCAGCTTAAGGCGACACTCATGTCTGACCCTGTGCTAAGGGCTCCAGACTTTGACAAACCATTCCTAGTAACCACAGATGCATCTGAGCATGGTGTAGGAGCAGTTTTAATGCAAAAAGGACGGGATCAAAAATTTCATCCTGTCATGTTTCTCAGCAAGAAACTGTCTGATAGGGAAAGCCACTGGTCAATCTGTGAAAAAGAATGCTGCGCCATTGTGTATGCCCTGGAAAAGCTACGCCCATACGTTTGGGGAAGGCGTTTCCAGCTACAAACTGACCATGCTGCGCTAAAGTGGCTTCATACTGCCAAGGGAAACAACAAAAAACTTCTTTGATGAAGTTTAGCTCTCCAAGATTTTGATTTTGAAATTCAACACATTTCAGGAGCTTCTAACAAAGTAGCTGATGCACTCTCCCGTGAAAGTTTCCCAGAGTTAACTGGTTAAATTGTCCTTAAAATGTGAAAAATCATGTAGTTTTACATAATTAGTGGTATATGTAAAGGTGCATGTGTTTTATTAATCTGTTTATTCTAAAGTTCTAGGAAGAAATCACCGCCAGTGTGGGTCCACACTGTCTGAAATTTGGGGGGCGTGTCATAAACAGATGTTTAAGAGTTAATGCCTCTTTTACCTGTAAAGGGTTAAAAAGTTCACCTAGCCTAGCTAACACCTGACCAGAGGAACCAATGGGGGAACAAGATGTTTCAAAAGGAAGGAGGGAAGTTTTTCCTTTGAAAGTTTCAGTTTCAGCCGGAGTGAAAAAGATCAAGGAACCAGCCTCTTATCAGAGTAGTAAGTTTTAGAAAGGGATACATAGGTTTATGTTTATTTCTTTGTAACCTGTGTAACGAGGCGGTGTGGCTCCCCTCCTCATCCGGGAGGGTCGAGCCCGTCAATCATCCATAGGGGTGGGGCCTCTCAGCGGAAGTCCCACCCCCCAGAGGGTCAAGCGGTGACCTGGAAGGATAAAAGCCTGCCCTCAGCCC
Organism: Gopherus flavomarginatus; assembly: GCF_025201925.1. Classification (NCBI taxonomy): domain Eukaryota; kingdom Metazoa; phylum Chordata; order Testudines; family Testudinidae; genus Gopherus; species Gopherus flavomarginatus. Next base: position 319,814,502 of record NC_066617.1, on the reverse strand, counting down.
TCAGTTGGAGCCCAGCCACCGTCAGGAGCAGACCTGTCCGCGGGAGCTCCTGACTGGGAAGCTGCTGAGACCACAGGCCGGTGTCCGGACTGGCCAGAACTTCCCCGCTACGACGAGGAGTTGCCGGAGCCGCCCCGCCCCTGTTGCAGCCCCGAGGACCCCCCCGGAACAGGCCTGGCCGGACTTCCCAGAAGAGCTGCCGGACCTGCCGCCCAGCCCTGGCCGTGAGGAGCCGATGTGGTGGGACATCCCTGAAGCTGATCCCACGAACCAGGTAGGCTCGGAGGGGGATACTGGAAGTAGCCCGGGGGCAGCCGACCCAAGTCAGGCTGCAGACCTCCCGATACCCATGGCAGTGTGTTGCGGTCAGGATCCCCACTGACCACCTGCAGCGGTGATCACCGCTGCTAGGGCCCCAGGCTGGAACGCAGTGGAGTGGGTGGGCCTGCGTTCCCCCTGCCACCTGTAGCCAGGTGGCAGAATCCCCCTTCCCCCAGCCTGAGGAGGCCATTAGGCCTACTGTGTGTTTGCTCAACCCTGACGCAAGAGGATCTGAGCCGTTATAACTGTATTTGGTGCCCCGCCCGAACCAAGGGCTGGGCCCCCTCTGACTTTGCCACTGCTCTGCCCTGCTCCAAAGGGCCAGAGCCGTTATAACTGTGTTTGGTGCCCCGCCTGAACCAAGGGCTGGGCCCCCTCTGACTTTGCCACTGCTCTGCCCTGCTCCAAAGGGCCAGAGCCGTTATAACTGTGTTTGGTGCCTCGCCTGAACCAAGGGCTGGGCCCCCTCTGACTTTGCCACTGCTCTGCCCTGCTCCAAAGGGCCAGAGCCGTTATAACTGTGTTTGGTGCCTCGCCTGAACCAAGGGCTGGGCCCCCTCTGACTTTGCCACTGCTCTGCCCTGCTCCAAAGAGCCAGAGCTGTTAATAACTGTGTTTGGTGCCTCGCCCGAACCAAGGGCTGGGCCCCCTTGGCCTGTGCCACTGCTCGGCCCTGTCCCAAAGGGCCCGAGCAACCCGCACTCCTGCCAGCCTGCCCTGAACCAAAAGGCCAGAGCTGGGATAACTGTGTATTGTTACTCAGTCCTGCAGCCTGAGCCCCAAACTGACTGTATATTGTTGCTCAGCCTTGCAGCAGGCGGCCTGAGCTCCTAATTAACTGTGTGTGGGTGCCCGCCCCAATCAAGGGCCGGTCCTCTGTTGACTGTGCCACTGCACGGTCCTATCCACAGGGACCGACTACCCGCGCAGTGGGCGACAGTCCCGAGAACCGAGACCCGCAGACGACAAGTCGAGGCCGGTGTGGCTCCCCTCCTCATCCGGGAGGGTCGAGCCCCGGTGAGTCTGGCTTACAACTGGCACCTGACCAGGGACTGCTTGAACCCGAGCTGCTGTGAGAAGGGGCTGGTAGGAGGACAGTAGCGCGACCAGCCCTCCATAGCCAGAGGCATGGATGTCGAATGGCTGTTCCAGCTGCTGGCGGAGAGCCAGGAGTGCCAGCAGGCAGCACAACTCCTGCAGCAGCAACAGCTGCAGGCCACCCATCTCGAACAGCAGCAACATCGAGGTGCCGCGCACCTCCAGCAGCAACAACAGCAGCATGCCGCTCAGCTGGAGCACCAGCAGCAGCTGATACAGCAACTGGGAGGCCAGCTGCAGCTGCTCCTGGGGCCTGCGTCCTGCCCCGTTGATGGAGCCACGGGAGAAGACGCCGGGGGCTTCCGCCCGCTGGTTCCCCTGCGCCTGACCAAGATGGGCCCAGGGGATGACCCGGAGGCCTTCTTGGTCACGTTCGAGCGCGTGGCCCTTGTCGCAGGGTGGGCCCGGGACCAATGGGCCACTCTTTTGGCCCCGTACTTAACTGGACCAGCCCAGCTTGCCTATCACGGGCTGGCAACGGAAGAGGCCAAGGACTATGATCGGGTGAAGGCGGTGGTCTTGGACGCCTTGGATGTCAGCCCCGAGACCTTCAGGCAACGGTTTTGGGGCCAGACCTACCCGACAGGCGCCCGGCCCCTGCTGATTGCCCAAGGCTTGAAGGAGGCCTGCCGCCGCTGGCTCCAACCTGAGACCCGTACGGCGGGGGAGGTGACCGAGCAGGTGGTCTTAGAACAATTTGTGCAAATTCTACCTGCCTGGGGAAGGGCTTGGGTACTCCGCCACCGGCCAGCCACGCTGCGTGCGGCGGTCTCCCTGATAGAGGACTTCCTGGCTGCGGAGGCTTCTATGGGGTCCGCTGTTCGGCCACCCACCCTGGGGCCCGACCAATTCCGGGGAGAGACGAGGACATCCGCCTCGTCCGGCCCGTGGTGCCCGAACCGCGGGCTGGACCCTGCGATGGCCTTCCGGGCCCCACGCCCGGATCCTGCCCCACACTCGGCCCTGCGGGCCTCTCCCGCGGGTCTGTCGGGGCCCCGCCGAAGCCCTCCCCGAAGCCCTCGAGCTGCCGGCCCTGGGGCGGACGCCCAGAAATTGGACCCTGCTTCGGATGTGGGAAGGCCGGTCACTTACAATGGGACTGTCCCAAGATGGAGTGTGATTTTGGGCAGGTCTGTGCAGGGGAAGGCCGAGCCCGACGGCCCCAACCCCCCAAACTCACAGTCCCAGTGGTCGTAGGGGACTGTGCCACAATGGCCCTAGTGGACTCGGGCTGTGGGCAAACACTGGTCCACCAGGGTCTGGGACCACCGGTCGACCCTGGTTTGGGGCCCGTTCGTTTGCAGTGCATCCACGGGGATGTCCAATCCTACCCGAGTGCCCGGGCCCGTTTAAGGCTCAGTGGCCTCACGCGGTCGTTGGTAGTCGGCTTGGCCCCCCGACTAGCCTACCCCGTGATCCTGGGACGTGACTGGCCCGCCTTTGAGGGGCTCCTTTGAGGCCGAGCCCCAGGAGCACCCGGTGGAGACAGAAGGGGACGCCGAGGAGGTTGGGGCAGGAAACGCGAAGGCCAAAGGCCAGGGGGAAGAACCTCCCCCCACCAGACCTCGCTTTGACACGGACTTCTGTCGGGACCAACGGGCCGACCCCACACTCAGCCGGGCCTACGAGCAACTGGCGGCAGTCAATGGATCCGTTGTCGACCCTCACCGTGCCACGCAGTGGCCACACTTCGAGCTCCGGCGGGACAGACTTTATCGGGTCGAGCGGGACCCCCGCACACGGGAGCCCCGGATGCAACTTCTCGTGCCCTGCTGCCACCGACGCGCCATGATGAGCCTGGCCCATGACGTGCCGGCCGCAGGACACCTGGGGCATGAGAAGACCCTGGCCCGAATCTGGATGCGGTTCTACTGGCTGGGGCTCGATGGGGACGTAAAGCAGTACTGTAATTCCTGCCTGGGGTGTCAGTTGGCCGCCCTGCCTCGAGTGCCCAAGGCTTCCTTGATCCCCATGCCATTGGTCGAAACGCCGTTCGAACACGTTGCCGTGGACCTGGTAGGCCCACTGCCCCGGAGTGCAGCTGGTTTCCAGTATATCCTGGTCCTGGTCGACTATGCCTCCCGGTTCCCGGAGGCTATTCGCCTGAGGAGCATCACGGCCTGGACCATTGCCGGGGAGCTGGTGAAGGTATTTTCCCATGTAGGATTGCCTAAAGAAATCCTGACTGACCAGGGCACTAACTTCACCTCCCGGTTACTGAAACAGGTCTGCTAACTCCTGGGGTGAAACAACTACACACTTCCGTCTATCACCCCCAGACGGATGGGCTGGTGGAACGATTCAATCAGACCCTTAAGGACATGCTAAAACAGTTCCCACCGGACGAGCTACGCCACTGGGACCAACTCCTACCACCCCTGCTACTAGCCATCCGGGAAGTTCCAGGCGTCGACCAAGTTTTCCCCCTTCGAACTCTTGTACGAACGGAGGCCACAGGGCCTCCTGGATTTAATGAAGGAGATGTGGGAGCAGTCGGCCTCCCCAACCCAGGGCCTCCTCCAGTACGTCCTCCAGCTGTGGGAACAGCTTACTCAGGCAGGGACCCTGGCGCGGGAAAACCTAAAAGTAGCCCAAGAGAGGCAGGAGCAGAGTTATAATCAAGAAGCGCAGGTATGAGAGTTTGCCCCTGGAGACCAGGTTCTGCTGCTCCTACCCTCCAAGGAGTCGAAATTATTGGCCCGTTGGCAGGGCCCCTACGAGGTAACTCGGAAGGTGGGCCCCGTTAATTATGAGATTTACCAACCGGGCCGCCGGAAGAAGAAACAGATATACCACGTCAACCTGCTGAAGCCATGGTGTGACCGGGAGGGCCTCTTGACTGACCCATGCCCACCAGACTTGGAGCTAGGCCCGGAGGTGGGCCAAATGAGGGACCTGACGGAGCCTCCGTTGGGGTGTTCCCTGACGAACGAGCAACGTAAACAGGCGCAGTGCCTCCTGTGGGTGTTCTGGCAAACCTTCACGGCGCTACCGGGCTATACGACATTAACCTGCCACACGATCCAAACCGAGCCCGGCAAGGTCATCCAAGAAACCGCCCGGCCGGTGCCGTATCGAATGCGGCAGGAAGTCGAGGAGGAGGTCCAGGCCATGTTGGCCCTGGGGGTCGTCGAGCCGTCTCGGAGCGAGTGGCGCAGTCTGGTGGTCTTGGTGGCCAAGCCAGATGGCTCCCGTCGGTTCTGCATAGACTTCCGGAATGTCAACGCCATATCACGCTTTGATGCCTACCCGATGCCCCGGGTCGACGAGCTGCTGGGCCGCCTTGGGGAGGCCCGATTCATCACCACGCTGGACCTTAGCAAGGGTATTGGCAAATCCCGCTCGAGGAGACCTACAAGGAGAAGACTGCCTTTGCCACCCTGTCGGGGCTCTATCAATTCACACGGATGTCCTTCGGCCTCCATGGGGCCCCCGCGACCTTTCAGCGGCTCATGGACCACCTCTTGCAGCCGCATCAAGAGTACGCGGCTGCATACCTAGATGACGTCATGATCTACAGCCGCCGCTGGGAGGACCATCTAAACCAGGTCGCGGCGGTCCTCAGAACCCTGGGGGAGGCAGGGTTGACGGCGAACCCCAAGAAATGCCAGATAGCCTGGCAGGAGACCACCTACCTCGGCTATACCGTCTGGCAAGGGCAAGTCAAACCCCTCGTGGAGAAAGTCCAAGCCCTCACAGAGTGCCCTCCCCGACAACCAAACGACAGGTACGACGCTTCCTGGGACTCGTGGGGTATTACCGGCAGTTTATCCCGCAATTTGCATCCATTGCTGCCCCCTTGACCAGGCTGCTGACAGAATAGTCCGCGACAGGTACAATAGACTCCCGAGTGTGAAGCGGCCTTTAAAAAGCTCCGAAGCTGCTTGTGCCAGGAACCCGTCTTGTATAGTCTGGATTTTGACAAACCATTTATCCTCCAGACGGATGCATCGGATGTCGGCCTAGGAGTGGTCTTGTCTCAGGAAGGGGACGGAGGAGACCACCCCGTACTGTATCTGAGCCGAAAACTGTTCCCACGAGAGCGGAACTACGCCATGGTGGAAAAGGAGGCCCTCGCAGTAAAGTGAGCCTGCGAGGCCCTTCGGTTCTTCCTCCTGGGGGCCCCTTTCACTCTCATCACAGACCACGCCCCGCTTCAATGGCTCATGCGTATGAAAGACAATAACGCCCACATTATGCGCTGGTATTTGGCCTTGCAGCCCTATGCATTCACCATCCAGCATCGGGCTGGCAAGGACCATGCCAAAGCGGACTTCCTATCCCACCTCGAGGAGATGCAACCGTCCAGCCCCGACAAACAGAAGCTGGACTTGAGAGGGGGTGTGTGTAAGGAGGCGGTGTGGCTCCCCTCCTCATCCGGGAGGGTCGAGCCCCGTCAATCATCCGTAGGGGCGGGGCCTCTAAGCGGAAGTCCCGCCCCCCCAGAGGGTCAAGCGGCGACCCGGAAGAATAAAAGCCGGCCCTCAGCCCTCAGTTGGAGCCCAGCCACCATCAGGAACAAACCTGTCCACGGGAGCTCCTGACTGGGAAGCTGCTGAGGCCGCAGGCCGGTGTCCGGACTGGCCAGAACTTCCCCGCTGCGACGAGGAGCTGCCGGAGCTGCCTCGCGCCCGCTGCGACGAGGAGCTGCCGGAGCCGCCCCGCCCCTGTTGCAGCCCCGAGGACCCCTCCGGAATAGGCCTGGCCGGACTTCCCAGAAGAGCTGCTGGACCTGCCGCCCAGCCCTGGCCGTGAGGAGCCGATGTGGTGGGACATCCCTGAAGCTGATCCCACGAACCAGGTACGCTCGGAGGGGGATACTGGAAGTAGCCCGGGGGCAGCCGACCCGAGTCAGGCTGCAGACCTCCCGATACCCATGGCAGTGTGTTGCGGTCAGGATCCCCACTGACCACCTGCAGCGGTGATCACCGCTACTGGGGCCCTGGGCTGGAACGCAGTGGAGTGGGTGAGCCTGCGTTCCCCCTGCCACCCGTAGCCAGGTGGCAGAATCCCCCCTCCCCCTGGCCTGAGGAGGCCATTAGGCCTACTGTGTGTTTGCTCAACCCTGATGCAAGAGGATCTGAGCCGTTATAACTGTGTTTGGTGCCCCGCCCGAACCAAGGGCTGGGCCCCCTTTGCCTGTGCCACTGCTCGGCCCTGTCCCAAAGGGCCCGAGCAACCCGCACTCCTGCCAGCCCGCCCTGAACCATAGGGCTGGAGCTGGGATAACTGTGTATTGTTACTCAGCCTGCAGCCGAGGGTCTGAGCCCCAAACTGACTGTATATTGTTGCTCAGCCTTGCAGCAGGTGGCCTGAGCTCCTAATTAACTGTGTGTGGGTGCCCGCTCGAATCATGGGCCGGGCCCCCGTTGACTGTGCCACTGCACGGTCCTATCCACAGGGACCGACTACCTGCGCAGTGGGCGACAGTCCCGAGAACCGAGACCCGCAGACAACAAGTTGAGGCCGGTGTGGCTCCCCTCCTCATCTGGGAGGGTCGAGCCCCGGCGAGTCTCGCTTACACCTGTCTTATGCAATTAGAGGTAGAATCAAATTGGGTATTTGGGTATTTTTTTGTGTAACTAAATTTGTGCCCAGGGGAACATCCTCTGTGATTTGAATCTGTTGTCTGTGAGAGTAGCTGGTATGCTAATCTCTGCCAGAGGGTTTTCTTTTACCTTTCTTTTCCTTAATTAAAAGCCTTTTTCTTAATACCTAATTGGATCTAAAAACAAGGAAAATTCAAAGGGACTGGATCTGGACTCACCAGGGATTGGTGGGGGGAAAGGAGGAGGAATGGTTAATTTCTCCTTGTTTTAAGATCCAAGGGGTTTGGATCTGTCTTCACCAGGAAATTGGTGAAGGAGTCTCTCAAGGCTACCCAGGGAGGGGAAGGTTTTCGGGGGGGGGAAAGGGAGTGATCCAGACACTAAAAATTCTGGATGGTGGCAGCGATACCAAATTTAAGCTGGTAATTAAGCTTAGAAGTGTCTGTGTAGGTCCCCACATCTGTACCCTAAAGTTCAGAGTGGGGAAGGAATCTTGACACAGGGAATAGGGGAGCATGTGCAGAGGGAAAGAGTAAGAGGGTACCAGACAGTAAAGTAGCTTTTGCAGGGAGGTAGAGGAAGAGATAGAATGGATAGAAGGAGGAATATATAATGAACAGATGTGATTCACTTTTTACAAAAGGACAAAACACATATTAAAGCAGGTAGGCATATGAACATTAACATGATTTGTTGCTAAGTAAGTAGTAGCTAGCCCAGGGAAGCTACGAAATCACAAAAGGAAGTGGAGGTGCTCCAAGACACAATCTCTCTGAGGTATAGTCCACAGAGTGAAAATATTTGCAATGCCTAATCTAGATATTTAGTGGTTCCCTCCCCCATCCCCTGTATTATTTGTTTCATTATTACTCTAGGGATTTAAATTAAATCAACCTGTTTGCCAGGAACATTCTTCATCCCTTTTTAAAAAATCAGTACTAAGTTTTGCTTTTCTCTTCAATCTCCCAATACTTCCCAGGTTTCAATTATTTTCCAAGTTGACAGATTTCTGGTAAATTCACAAGCCAGTTCCCCTTAACACTCTAGGATTCAGGTCATTCGCACTGGTTGATCTGTATGTCTTCACATTTTCCAAGTGTCCCCCTACTTGCTTGCTATAAATAACTGTTTGGACAATCAATTTATTATTTACTCATTTTCCAGACTTCTTTCCTTTTTTCTTGATAAAAACAGATCTTTAAAAAATGAGTTCAGTATCTTAGTAATTTTTGAGTCACGATTAGATTTCTCCTCATTTACTGATGAGCCTACCATACTTTCTCTTTTTAATGCATCTTGTCTGCTAACGTATAAAAGGCCTTCCAGCTAGCATTGACTCCCTCCAACTGTTTCCTTCCTCACATTTTTTTCTCTACAGACCTTTAAATTAATTTAAAGTCTCACAGCTGGGTCATCTATGCACTCAAAATCCAATATTGATATACTGTGCTAAGCCATGGCTAAAGATTCTTAGTAAGCAAATTGTAATTCAAACAGTGACATGTCAATCTGATTTATATTTTATCTAGAACCAGTTTAATCCAAGATCTGATAAAATTAATTCAGTCAGATCTTTGCCTGCCTGCTGTGCTTAAAAAAATGTTTGTACATATTATTGCTGATTGACTCCTATCAAGCAAAAATTCTAGTCTGTTTAGAATATAAATGATCTCTTGTTGAGTGTTGTTAATAATGTATAAAATTATGTGGCTTAGATCCAGCTGAGTTTTATATATAATATAATCAAATAAATAAAAGAATTTTAAGTTCAAAGGATCTATAACTACGTCTTCTAAAGTCAGCCTTAATCAACTTTAGGAAGGAAAAACTCTTGAGACCCAGCCTCGTGAGATAAACATGTGTAGCCGTGTAGATAGATTTCTGTAAGACGTGTGAGTACCGCAGGAAAGTTTTTCATAACACCACCAAAGACCTAGTCACATCCAGAGCCATATCAGAGCATACCATGGTAAATAATTCAGCCAAAATATAACAAAGAATGCTGTAGAAAATAAGACCGTGTTCAACTACTAACAGCATCAAGTACCTATCCATCTTCATTGTGGATTTAGCAGGCTCCATAAGATTTTGCAAAGCCCTCTCTGAAGCTTGGTAGACACTTTAAACACATATTGAGATCAGATTCGACCAAAAATGAACCTCAACAAATTTAAAAATCAGTTTGTTTTCATATGTAGATATAGTAATATTCACTTATATAATCTTCCAACTCCAAGCAGATAACTAGGTAGCTTACTTTTTCTATTAGTCTCCTTTGGAAGTGTGCAATAACAACTGCATAACACTGCAATACATAAAGTAACAATTTAACTCTAAGCTAGGAGATATAGCACCATGTATTTACTGACGTATTATCTGCTTTAATCACCACAACTTGCACTGCTAGGCAGAAGCTCTTCAGTATCTCTGCCTCTGATGGAATGTGTTATGGTAACCGCAAGTCACTTGGAACAGCCAATGCTTCTGATATGTAAAATAGACTATAACCTAAACCTTCAATAGCACTACTTTTTCAACTTGTGCAAGGCATTTGACATTCTATGAATATGAAACTTTTTTGTACATGTGCACACACACAAATTTCTGTCTGTAGGAATATACACTTATTATTATATCTGATGGTTTTAAAGGGTAATATTTGACTTAAAATATATTTGCATTTAGAGATGTTTAGACTATTATAATAAAATATAGGGAGGGAAGGAGTGGATGGATCTGAAAACATCAGGGATCTGAATATGCCCACACTGGCTTGTTTTAAGTCTGTTATTTTTTTTCGTTTGTTTTCTGTTACAAATATACTTTGGAAGACAAGATATTTAACTATAGATTTCGTTGTATACCTGACACCTTTGAAGGCTCAACTAAAGGTAAAAATTCATTCAAAACTAACCACTGTCTAATGCATATAAATGTAGACCATATCCTAGAGATGTGATTTTACAATATCAATGGGGAAATATGTATCTTTAGAATAAGGTTACTTATGTTTTAAAATTTTGCTCTGAATTTTCTTAGAATATGCTCCGAGAATGTGATGGGACTTAAATAACTTTCCAAAAGAATTGCAGTCCTGAGACACCTTAGATCAAAAGAGAGCCAAATAGCTTTATTGCAGGAAACTCATCTACCAGAAATAAATCCAAGTAGAATCAAGAAGATGTGGGTAAATGATGAGTATCATCCATCGTTGAATTCTAATAGAGGAGGCACATCCATATTAGTTCATAAAAGTATAACTTTTCAATGTATACAGTCTTAGTCTGATCCTGAAGGAAGATAAGTTCTTCCTGAAGGCTGTTTCAACTGAAAAAAAATTAATTCTGGGAAGCATATACAATCCAAGTAGAGTTCATTCTGAATTTTCCAAAAATACTGCAGACATTCTTTCTAATGAACAAGACTTTCCTGTAATACTTAGAGATGACTGGAATACTATGCTAGATAGACATCTGGACAAATCCATTTACATGAGAGCTATCATTCAAAGCACAATAGGCCAACTCTTATTATTAATGAAGGAACTTGACTTAAAAGATTTATGGAGACTGAGACACTCCAAAGAGTGTGACTATACATATTTTTCTACAGAACACTGATCTTACTCCAGAACTATTTTTTTTTCTTATGTCTTCAGAACTGATTCTAGCATGCCTAGAAGCAACTATTGATAATATATTAATTTCAGATTATGCCCCTATTATACTACCATCGACCCTGGCTAGATCTTATTAAAGTCTAGGTGGAAGCTGAACGCTCTGCTACTAAAATATGCAAAATTTGATTCCACAGTTGATTCAGTCATTTCTAACTTTCTATAAGAAAATAAACACTCAGTAACCTCAAACACCATCCTTTGGGAAACTCTAAAAGCTACTGTAAGGGGTGAATGCATAAAGTATGCCTCTCAAAAGAGAGAGAGACTCAAGTCACTAAACTTTCAGGCCAAGGAAATAGATGAGTTGCAGAGAATGCATAAGAGTGACTCAAATAATGAAAATCTCCTATGTTCTCTAATCAATGCCAAATATAAATATAATGACCACTTATCTAGCCAAGTTGAATTTACAGTCAACTGAGTCAAACAGAGTTATTATGAATGAGAAGGTAAACCAGATAAACTACTTGTCAGAAGACCTAAGATGGAACTGGTCAAGGACAATATTTATTCCTTATTACAAGAAGTCAGGAGTGCCATCCTTGAACCAATAGGTATAAATAATCAATTTAAGCAACTATATCAAGCTGTATATAAATCAGACAACTGATTTGACTCTAATGAATTTGAAAGTCTACCTTTTAATACCCCAAATTCAGAACAAGTTTTTAGGGACAAAGTTTTCATAACACAAGAGATTGAACAAGCTATAAAAAATACAGATTCTGGCAAAGCCTCTGGGATAGATGACTTTCCAGCAGATTTTTACAAAACATTTTTTCAAAGGTCTTCCCTGAGACATTCCAAAAAAGGAACCATATCTCATTTACTTTAATATTAAAGAAGAACAAAGATGGTCACAACTGTGATGACTTCTGACCCATATCTTTATTTAAGGTGGACTGCAAAATAATTGCAAAAATGTGATCAGCAGAGCACCCCCGCAGCATGCCGCTGTGCTTGGGGCGGTGAAATGTCTAGAGCCACCCCGTATACACTTTAAAAAGCTATCCACACCCTTAAGGAAAAATCCAGTCTTTGCATTTACATGGGGTATCCTGCAACCCATTAAGACAATTACAGCATCTGATCTTACTAGTTCTATTCTTGTACCACTATGGGATCAAGGCCAACTCCATGCTTAAGATAATTTGGACAGATAAAGGATTAACAAAATTTAAATATATAATACAAGCTGAGGGACTGATCTCCTTCGATTACATGTGTAACAAATATCAGTTACCCGTGTCTCATAATTCCTCCTTTCAGCAGGTGTGCTCAAGGATTCATGCAAGGATAGGGGACAATTGGTCCATTTAAACACTTTCACCTCTACAGGAGCATGTTAAGAATTATGGAACCAAAAGTCACTTTGTTGACATTGCTTAATGCTTTACAGTCTCTGCCTCAATGAAAAATGGAAAAAAGAACTTAACTTTACTATCTAAACAGAAACCTGGGAGGCTATCTGGCTTAATGTAAAAGATATTTCAAGTATTTTACCCTTGTTATTCTTCCAGAACAAGATATTAAACAGGTTTTACTGAACTCCAGAACATTTATTTAAGGCTTGACTGCATCTCCACCATTCGCTATGTGTTGCCAAACAGCCACATACCCACCTTTTGCATATCCTCTCTAGTCTATACCTGTCAAAATGCATATGTTTTGGAACACCATATTTAGTGCTCTCTCAAAAACTTTACATGTCACTATCTTTCCTTCTTCTCCTGCATGTGTATTTTAGGGATTCTGAGTGAGTTGGTATTACCCATCATCATTAAGAAATGGATTGCAGCAACTATTTTAGTGTCCAAAAGAGTTATTTTGAGAAAATGGAAATCTGCAGTTCCTCCCTCATACACAGTCTGGCTTAGTGAGCTCCCTTAGTGAGCATTAATGGAAAAATGACTTTGTCTAATAAAAATGCTTGGAAAAAATATCAGGATGTCTGGTCACACATAAAACTATTGTATACTTTTGTGGTTTTGTGTATATATTTAGTTCCTGATACCTATAGGTTATGTTCTCACTTTTTATCTAATTAGTGACTTTATTAATTGATGTCCCAACATGACCTCTATGGGTCCAGGGTTTTTTTCCTTTCTCTCTCCCCCTTCCCCCCAGATTTTGCAAATAATAAACATTGAATTTTGATATTTATATGCTATTTCCATCTTGTGCCTGTATTTATATATGTTCTGTTTCATTATGTGTTTATTTGTATTGTTTTTATGTAAAGTTAAAAACTTCAGTGGCATAATATGATCTTAAGAATTGGACTAATAAAGTCAAGAGAAATACATTTTTTTACACTTGAAAGGGATTTAGGAACCATGCAACATACTTTAAAAATGATGAAACTAGAAATAGATAGAAAAAGGAGGCTGAACTACTATTGCTTTTTGTAAAAGGTGAATAAACATCTGCAATTTTGAATGGTGTTTAATTAAATTCCAGAGATGCATAGATTTGTTTCTGGAGAAGGCAGGAATTAAAGGTTAGGGTGGAAAACAAAATGATGTAATTAGGATAAATGTTAAGGGCTAGATTAATTGATACACTTCAGTTGCTCAGCATTGCCAGAGTGGTATCATGGAGTTGGACTGTACAAGTGAATCTGGCCCTAAAAGGTACGGACACGGCTGGATTTTTTTTGTGTGTTTCTGAATGTCTTATTTTCTAATTAGAAATTAATTAACTATTGTAGCTTCAACATTCTTTGGGTCCCTACTGCAACACTGACTGCACTAAAATTATTCCATCTATTCTGTTGGAATCAGGAAGATGGAATTCAAGCCTAAATTATAAATACGTATAGAAAACCAGAGTCAAATGAAAACTGCACCTCTACCTCGATATAATGCTGTACTCAGGAGCCAAAAAATCTTACTGCGTTGTAGGTGAAATCGCATTATATCAAACTTGCTTTGATCCACTGGAGTGCGCAGCCCCCACCCCCCAGAGCATTGCTTTACCACGTTTTATCTGAATTTGTGTTATATCGGGTCGTGTTATATCGAGGTAGAGGTGTACTGTTGAACTTCTCATAAAAGAGAAAACCCCAAGAGTAGTTGGCATACAATAAATGGGATGAGATAATATGGGAGGTAATATTTTGGAGTCACATTAGCCTCATTATTTGAAGATGGATGGTTGTTTTGTGACAGCATAATGCTAAGAAAAGGCTTATTCACTTAGGTTATTTCCATAAAACATGACTGAATGTTCCATGAGCCATTCTTTACAGTTGCCTGTGTGCATTTCTCCATGTACAAAAAGACCTTTATTAAAGGACATGATTCAGTGGAATCACTTACAATTAATTATGGGAATTACAAAGGTGTTAGGAAAGTGTCAGATTCAGTTGACTAACCTTTGGAAAAACTGTTAGGACAAGAGGCAAACCAAAAGCAGGTAAAAACAACAAGGAATCCTTGTGGCACCTTAGAGACTAACACATTTATTTGGGCTAGAACCCACTTCATCAGATGCATGGAGTGGAAAATACAGTAGCAGGTATAAATACACAGCACATGAAAAGATGGGAGTTGTCATATCAAGTGGCAGGTCAGTCTAATGAGACAATTCAATTAACAGTAGGATACTAAGGGAGGAAAAATCACTTTTGTAGTGGTAATGAGAGTAGCCCATTTCAAACAGTTGACAAGAAGGTGTGAGTAACAGTAGGGGGAAATTAGTATGGGGGAAAACAGGTTTTGTGTCCATTTAGTCTTTTGTGTTGAGACTGTCTGGTTTGGCCAATGTACATGGAAAAGGGGCATTGCTGGCACATGATGGCATATATCACATTGGTAGATGTGCAGGTGAATGAGCCCCTGACGGTGTGTCTGTTGTGGTTAGGTCCTATGCTGGTGTCTCTTGAATAGATATGCAGACAGGTAATGCTTTAATTTTACGGGTGAAATCAAGACCCCACTGACACACTTAATACAAAGTAGTGATGGAAAATCTGGCCCAAGAATGTTCATTGTTCGTTCCCCTTCCTGCATTCCTGGTATTGTTTACTACTCAGTGAAGAGATGAATCTGAATTGGTGGGGTTTGGGTTAGCCCCATAGAATAATAGGAATCAGCCATAAAGACCCTGAACAAATTCCCACCAAAGCCAGTTGGAGTCTTTCCATTGACTTTAATGCAAGTAGAATCAGACCCAATGTTAGGATTTGAATGCACCTGTAAATCAGAATCAATGCTAGCTCACTGGGGATGTTCATGGGGGTTAATAAGGAAAAAGTGAAGGAGTCTCTTTGTTCAGTTTTTTACATGGATAAAGGAGTTAATATAACTACGTGAAGAAAGCAGGGAGAGTTCGGCTTTCTGTTACTCTGTACAACTACTTAGAAATGATGTAACTCTTGGAAGTTGTTTCTTTCTTACAGCCTATTTAATGTCTTTTATATTGTTAATGAAACCATCATTACATACACTGAAATTAATTAAAACAAATGAAAAACTGTTTCATTGTTCCCAATTGTTTCTGAATGTGTGACATTTCAAAGGGAGTACAAACCTTCTTTGGCTTTGCAAGTCCAAAACCCTGTCCATCGCTTTCCTCAGGTACTGTTTCATCAAACATATGGCAGTGAATAAGTCTTTTTTTTCATGAAAAAGCTTTTCTTAAATTACCAAGAGATCTTAAAAAACACAAAAGCATTGTTTTCAATTACTGACTGCTGGGGAATTCTTCCTGGGCTTTCTTTTGTCAGGTTATTCAATTAACATAGGGTATGCCCACATAACATTTTCAGGCTTCTGGAAGCAAGCCTCCCCCCCGGGTTAATACTTGGACTAGTGGGGCTTGCACTAGTACTCTAAAAATGGCTGTTTAGCTAGCACTTTGAAGTTGTCCTCATCGGCTTCACAGTTATGGCAGAATAAAACAAAGACTAATTCTATGCTGTGTGTCACATGTCGCATCTGTTGCACGTGTTGACTGCAAACAAGCTGAGATAAATTGGGTTAGGGGACGTTTTTTCCCTATTCTCTTGTTTTTCTCCCCCTTCTCTCTTTGCCATATTGTCCTCCATTTACTTGATAAGGGGAATTAAATTTTGCAGCCTCTTTTCGAAGCAAGGGTATAGTATTCAATATTTTCCTTTTGCAAAAACTGGCAGCTTATAATGATTTGTCTGCTTGTTCCTCCTTATTACCTACATCAGTGGAAGATCAGTTAAAACCTGTTGTTCATATCCTAAGCCATGGTGAGTTTTTCCAGATTACTTTTTGATGAGGTTGTGGGTGAGGGAATCTGAACCATAAAGTTCAGCAATTTGTGCACTTAAAACTTGGGCCAAGTTTTACTTCCGTGAGATAATATTCAAAAGGTTGCAGCTTGGTGTGGATTTTTAACAATTCTTTTACTTCCACACACGGGGAAAAAGGGCTAAATGTGTGAGGTCTCACCAGAGATGTTTTGTTCTTCAACAACAAACCATTTTTCCCAGGAAGAACAAATGACTGATTCTACTGCTAACCACATTTCTGTTCAAGGGAAGGATATTTGAAAATTAACTTTTCAAGTTTCTGGGGATGATCACTTTATGTTGGAGCCATGATTACTAACCAGAGGCCCATGGGAAAGCTGTTAGGAGACTACAGAAGGTGGCACATTTTATGTCCACCCTAAATTTGGGTCCTAGAGCTCTGCATAAAGGTAAGTAATATCCCCAATAGTTATGGTCAGGAGAGGAGACTGAATATGGGACCTCTAACTCCAAAGTAGAAGTCTCTACCATTTAAACTAAAAGAGCTACTCAACTAGTTAGCAGCAGTAGTAAGTGTCACAGTTTAGGGCAACTACACTTGTGTTTCCCCTCTCATGATCCAGCACGGGCACCCGCTCTCAGGCTTCCAGTTCCCCAACCATCACCTCTCTTTCATGGAGACATATATATGATGGGAGTATATGCAGCTGCACAGTTCCCTGCCTACACTATGAATGCTCCAGCAAGCCAGATTGCCAAAACAGGCCTCTTTTGTTTTCTCCTCAGACTATAAAGAGTGTAATTGCCAAAGTTAATCTACCACATGATTCTTTCTAAGCAAGCCGTTTGTTCCAATATTTCGTGGTACTCTGTTTTTTGCTCCTCTGGCAGCACTTGGCTTTCTTTTGTTCTCTGCCTTCGACCCCTTCCCCCCATGTGTCCCGATATTTTCTTCCTCTCATCTGGTCGCCCTAGCTCAATTGCCAGTGTGTACAGCTGGCCTGAGAGGGGGCACCCCTGCCATACTCCTCACCTGAAGTTCACCGGTTCGGTCAGGGTCCAGTTGAACCTGACCAGACACTCTGCAGAGGTGTCGAGAACCTGGAGAAAGCCCACAAACTGGAGTCTGCAGCCAAACACTCACAGAGTGCTCAGGAGATACCCGTGGTCCACCCTGTCAAATGCCTTCTCCTGATCCAGGGACAGGAGGGCCAACGACGGACCATACCTACACCTGAGCTCCAGAAGGTCCCAGACTAGATACAAGTTATCAAATATGTTGTGGCCTGGGACAGTGTAGGTCTGGTCTGGGTGGACCACATCTGCCAGCATGGACCTGAGCCACAGTGAGATGGCCTTTGCTACAACTTTGTAGTCCGTGCTGAGGAGTGAGACAGGATGCCAATTCCGTAAGTCACAGAGGTCCCCTTTCTTTGGAAATAAGGCAAGCGTGGCTTGCCTGCACGAAAGAGGGAGGACTCTGCTCTGCAAGGACGGCCCAGATGGTGACTAGGTCTGGGCTGAGGACATCCCAGAACATGCGGTAAAACTCCATGGTCAGCCTGTCCATGCCTGGAGATTTATTGGTGGGTATGTGGCAGAGGGCTTCCAAGAACTTGGCCAGAGTGAGAGGTAGCTCTAGCTGGTATCAGTTGCCCACGCTGACTATCAGGAGTCCGTCCAAGAGCACTCTGCAAGCATTAGGATCGGTCGTATCTGCGGAGAAAAGTCCTGTGTAGAAGGTCCTGGCTCTCCCGCACATCTCTGCCGGATCTGTGAGGGGGTGCCGTCCTCTGCCAGGAGGCAGGTGACGTGCTTCTTGGCCCCCCTCCTTTTCTCAAGGGCATAGAAGAAGCGGGAGCAGCGATCCATCTCCCGAAGGAGGTGGATGCGGGATCGAACAAAGGGACCCCAGGCCCGATGGTCCTCAAGGGCCCAGAGCTCCTTCCATTTCTCCCAGCACGCGCCACAGAGGGATGGATCCTTGGGGCTGGCAGCCAGATGCCTCTCCAGCTCTAAGACCTTCCATTCCAACTGCTCTATTACTGCATCCCTCCGCCGGCTGGTGTCCTGGGTGTAGTCGCGGCAGAAGAGCCGGGCGTGCACCTCCCCCATGTTCCACCACCGCTGTGCAAAGAGAAAGGTGTGCTTCTGCCTTTACCAGGCCAACCAGAACTCCCGGAAGGATGCCACAAAGCCCACATCCTTCAACAAGCTGTTGTTGAAATGCCAACAGGCCGGCCCTAGCCTCTCCGCACAGAGAGAGGCCGTCACAGTGGTTGGATGGTGATCAGAAAACAGGGTCGGATGGATGCTGGAGGAGTGGGCCTGTGAAAGGTGGAAGTGTGACAGATATATATGGTCCAACTGGGAGTGGCGCGACTGATGGACGTCCACCTGGACAAAGGTAAATGTCAAGATGTCGTCCTGGTGGTGGTCATGCCACCAGGGAGTGACGGCTGATGATCTCCAGGAGGACGTCCGCGGCGAACGGGCACTGCTTGGTCCCCGAGCGGTCCCACTCCTTGAGAGTGGTGTTAAAGTCCCCGCCAGGACCAGGCATTCTTGAGGAGCCAAGGAGCCAAGGGAGGTGGATGCCTGCTGATAAAAACATAGCTGCTCTGGGCCCAATGTTGGGGCATAAATGTTGATGAGATTGAGCACTAGCCCCTCCATGCAGACCCAGAGGTGCAGCAGGCAGCCCAGTCCAGCTTCGGTGACCCCCAGCACCTTAGGCCTTAGGTCAGGGGAGGACAGGGTCGCCACTCCAGCCGTACGAACTGTGAGGTGGCTAAAGTAGACCCTGTCTCCCCACTCCAGCTGCCAGTTGTCTTAGGCAGCTGGATCTCTATGGGTCTCCTGTAGGAAAATCAGAGTACGCCCCACTCCCAAAGGAAGGAGAGTACATTGTACCTGCGGAGACCCATCCTACAGCCCCGGGTGTTTAATGTTGCAAGGATGACAGGTGCCATGAGGAGAGCTGAGGGTGGGATCCTGACCGGCAGAGATGCTCACGGCCCCCATTGGGCTGTGCAGAAAACTGTGACCTACCCCAGTAAGCAAGGAGTCATGGAAGCCACAGACCCACTGATAGGCTGTGGCGACCTGCTTCCCAGAAATCCCCCCATTGCTGGAGAGCAAGCTGCACCTTATTGCGGGAACTACGGGTGTCTTGGAGAAACTCTCACAGCTCCTCTCGCAGCCTATCAGAGGGTGGGGTCACAGATCCCTGGCTGTCCTCTAGTGGGGCCCCTGTAGAAGCCCCATGGCCTACCGAGACACTTTACGCACTCCCCGAGCAGAAGACGGTCCCCTTCTTTCTCCTTCTCTAGGCTTCAGCGGCTCTTAGGCAGCAACAACCACTCCAGCAGCTCCGGTCAGCGGTCTGGTGACCAGGCAGGAAGGACCCCTCTCAGGTGATGGTGGTGGTGGTGTTCGTAGCAGCAGTAGCAACGGCTGGGGCTGGAGTCCCTCACTTCCTTCCTCTGGGGAGTGGGCCAGCAGGCCCCTGCCCAAGGGGCTGCAGCAGGAACAGCAACAACCAGGGGAAGGGGAGGGGTAGCAGAGAAGGGGTGTGGTGTCTGGCCCAGCCAGGGGAGTAGCTGGAGCAAGAGCAGCAGCAGCAAAGGCCCAGAGCTGAGTAGCAGCCCAACAGTGGGAACAGTAGCCTCCCACTGCCCTCCAAGCCGGAGGACTATAGGAGATGAGTTGAGGGCCGGTTTACTGGCCACTAGAGAAGCAGTTTTCTGTTCCCTGACTGACCAGAGCAGGGGCTACTCGAGGCTAGGATGGACATATGACTCCAATTAACCTGCAAAGAGTCAGCTGAGGCTGTTAAATTAATGTGAACACCTGACTCTAATTAAGGCCCCTCTGATAGTATAAAAGGGCTCACTCCAGCCAGGCAGGGCGGAAGCCAAGAAGCT
Source organism: Gopherus flavomarginatus (assembly GCF_025201925.1). Taxonomy (NCBI): domain Eukaryota; kingdom Metazoa; phylum Chordata; order Testudines; family Testudinidae; genus Gopherus; species Gopherus flavomarginatus. The sequence continues at coordinate 319,794,702 of NC_066617.1, read as the reverse complement.
AGAGGAGAGGAAGTGTGGCTGAAGGGCTGGGTACTGAAGACACCCTCAAGCCACTGGAAAGGGAGCCCTAAGGTGAGGGTGAAGAAGGCATTGAGAGAGGGAAAGCGGGAGAGCTGTGGGGAAGTGGTCCAGGGAAATGTAGCAACTCTGGCAATGAAAGGTTGCTGCCAACAGTTGCTGCTTTTAGGGTCCCTGGGCTGGAACCTGGAGTAGAGGGTGGTTCCCCCCAACCTGCCACTACAGAAACACTTCCCTGGGGGGCAAGACAGGCCCCCATCAGGACAGGAGGTAAACTGTTTGGGAACAAGTTTGTAGGGACAACAGAGACTATGGGAGTTCTCTCACTAACCTCCTTGCTGGCTTATGATGAAAAGGGCTCAGTAGACTGTAACCCTGGCCCTAGAGAGAGAAGGGCTATGTGGAGAGTCGCAGTGAGCCTCTGAGGCTAGCATAAACTGCCTGGAAGTGTGGGACCCATGGGGACAAGGTTGGAGCTCTGCCACAATAATAGACAATAAATATAAAGTAAGCACTATACACTTTGTATTCTGTGTTGTAATTGAAATCAATATATTTGAAAATGTAGAAAACACCCAAAATATTTAGATAAATGGTGTTCTATTATTGTTTAACAGTGCAATCATGATTCATTTTTTTAATCGCTTGACAGCCAATATATTTTACCAAAACAGTATGTTTTGGCTGAAGTGCTTGGGAAATCTCAACTCAGTTTACAAAGGCTTGTGTATGTTCTCTCCACATTGAGGGAGGGACAGACTCTTTAATAAATTTACACTGGTCAGGCTTCAGACCAGGGCAAGATGGTACAGATCTGAGGTGCAAGGCAAGGGAACTGGAGGGAATTGGCTGGTGCCTTTCTCTGTGAGACTTATGAGTGGCTCTTTGAGCATTCATGCAGTCCAGCTGGGTGTGGGACTCCACATGCTGTTGTGCTGAGTGATAGCAGGGCCTGGAGGGGTTTGCTGCTTGTCACTAGCAAAGCATTGTGAGAGACAGCCCAGGCTGGAGAGTTAAGAGGGCACAGCTGTACCCCAGTCCAGGTTGTACCCTGGGGTTCCCGTCACAGTATCTTGTTGCCAAAATTTCACATGAAGGCATTAGTCCACCTCCCCAATTCCTTTCATAGGTAACCTGGGGATTTCAGAACTCATGCTGGGAAGTTCAAAATGAATCCAAAACCAACCTCCTGAGCTGTATGTTAAACTCAGTACACATGAATGAGGGGACTTTGAGAACATTTTTGCAGCTAAATTCTGTCCCAAGGAAATGCTAAGAGCCACAATACATCTCTTTATCAAACAGTTTTCTGAAGCATTAAGTCAAAGTCTCTATAGGTTTTGTGATCAGTTAGGATAAACTACGTACTGATGGACATAACAGTATTTCTGTGCAGCTCTTGGAATGAACAATGTGGAGAGAAAGAAATGATTTTCTCTTCAAACAGCACCTGCTTTTCCTGTACTCTTTCACTTTCAGTTTTCATAGATTCCTAAATTTCATAGCCAGAAGAAAACATTGTGATTATCCAGTCTGACATCCCGTATAACACAGGCTTCCCGAAAATAATTCCTAGAGCATAGCTTTTAGAAAAGCATGCAATCTTGATTTAAAAATTGTCAGTGATGAAGAGTCCACCACAACCTATAGTAAAATTGTTTAGTGGTTAATTACCCTCATTGTTAAAAATGTACATTTTATTTCCAGTCTGAATTGTTGTAGTTTCAACTTCCATCCCTTGGAGTATGTTGTACTTTTGTCTGAAAGACTGAGGAGCCCATTATCAAATAGTTGTTCCTCATGAAGGTACTTATGGACTGTAATCAAGTCACCCATTACATTCTACTTGTTATGCTAAGTAGATTGAGCTCTTTGAGTCTATCACTATAAGGCATGTTTTCTAATCATTTAATCATTTTCATGGCTGTTCTGTATTCTCCCCCAATTTTTTCAAAGTTCTTCATCTATTGTGGACACCAGAACTGGACCCAGTATTCTAGCAGCAATTGTACCAGTCCCAAATACAGAGATTCCCTTGTTTATGCATCCAAGGCTCAGATTAGCTCTTTTGGTCGCAGCATCAAACACAGGGAGCTTTTGTTCAGTTTATTATCCACCATGACTCCCAAATCTTTTTCAGAGTCACTGCTTTCCAGGATAGAGTCACCCGTCTTGTACAGATTGTTTAGTCTTTATTCCTAGATGAATATATTAACATTTAGCCATATTAAAATATATATTGTTTGCCTGAGCTCAGATTACCAAGCAATCCAGATCACTCTGTAGTAGTGACCTGTACTTTTCATTGTTTATCACTCCTCCAATTTTTGTGTCATCTGCAAACTTTTCCAGTGATTTATGTTTTCTTCCAGATCATTGGTTTAAAAAAAAAAAAGCATAGGGCAAGGAACTGTTCTCTGCAGGACTCAACGAGAAACACACCTGTGTGCTGATGGTTCCCTTTTGAGATCTATGAAGTTATCCAGCTTTTAGTTCATTTAATGTGCACCATATTAATTTTATATTGTCTTGTTTTCTTAATTAAAAATGGCATGTGATATGACATAAAATGCCTTACTGAAGTCTAAATATATTCTATCAACACTATTACCTTTATCAACCAAACCTGTAATTTTATAAAAAATATAAAGCTAATTTGACATGATGTAGTTTCCACAAACCCATATTAATTGGCATAAATTACATTACCCTCTTTTAATTTCTTTATTTAATTGAGTACTGTATCAGCTGCTCCATTATTCTGCCCGGAATGAAGTCACACCAACAGGCCTATAATTACCCAGGTCATCCCATTTTCCCTTTTAAAATATTATCACAGCAGTTGCTTCTTCTGGATCTTCCCTGGTTTTCTAAGACTTATTCTGAAATCACCAGTAAGGGTCTAGCAAGGTCCTCAACTGACTCTTTGAAAACTGCAGTCTGGACCTGATTATTCAAAAATATCTAACTTCAATAGCTGCAGTTTAACATCCTTCTGAGATGTTAGTAGAATGGAAAGTGTGTTACATATGATATGACTACGTTTGTGTTTTTCACAAATACAGAACAGAAATATTTATTGAACGCTGCTTTTCTGCATTATTACTGATAATTCTACCATTTTCATCTAATAATGGATCAATACCATTGTTATGATTCTTTTTGTTCCTAATATACTTAAGGACAAGGAAAAGCTTTGTAGCTCTGCTCGCTATAGGTTTCTCCTTATGTTCTTTTGCTTCCCTTATGGCTTTACTGCAGTTCCTACCTTCTGATTTATATTGATTATTATCAACTTCCCAGGGAGAACCTTATGGAAAGTGCTGCCCTGGGCGAGGCTGGAGGTGGAGGGAGGTTGGGGGCTGCAGCTTGTCCAGGAGCGGAGCAGAGGTGCAGGTGGAGCAGGGAATGGGGGTGCACTGCGGCTGTGAGCTGAATAGGGCTGGGAAGCGGAGCCTGTAAGGGGCAGTGGATGGTGCTATTGTAAAACCCTCTTGACAGTACCCCTAACCCCACCCAAACACGACACCCTAGACAGTCACTCATGTCAACCACCCCAGGGCCAGCCTTGCAACTTCGACTTTTCCCTCTTATATCTATATATTTATATATAGATATAACATAGATATATATATTTAAAAAGCGTTATCGCTACCTTCACTTACCCTCTAAACCAAATCAGTTTAGCCAATATGTCCTTCTTCCCCAATTGTGACTTTCTGGGTTTCTAATGAAGTGTTCTTAAACAATTCACAGTTATCTTTCATGTTTTTCTGATTAAACTTTTCCACTCAGCTGATTTGTCTCATAATTGCTTTGAACTTTTTGAAATTGGCCCTTTTAAAGCACTCTGTGTGTGTGTGTGTGTGTGTGTGTGTGTGTGTGTGTGTGTGTGTGTGTGTGACTGGTCTGAACTTTAGTCTGTTTGTACATTATAAATGTGATCCAGTCATGATCACTTGTACCTAAAGCAGGGCCGGCTCCAGGCACCAGCAAAGGAAGCTGGTGCCTGGGGTGGCCAATAGAAAAGGGCAGCACTCTGTCCGTGATTGGGGCTGCACATCTCCAGGTCTTCGGCGGCAGGCCCTTATTTCCCCTTCTTCTTCTTCTTCTCCAGTGGCCTTCGGCGGCAGCTCAATCGATTTTTTTTACTTCTTTGCCGCTTGGGACGGCAAAAAAGCTGGAGCCAGCCCTGACCTAAAGTTTTTTAATTCTGTGATCAGTTCCTCTTTATTTGTCAAGATGAGGTTTAATATAGGATTCCCTCTAGGTCTAATATAGAATTTATACTGTTCCTCAATGATAGGTGTCTTAATACTTCATGGCACTTTGGGGAAAAAAATCCACACAAACAAAAATACAGCGTGGCACTCAGATTTTCATCAAAGTGAGGGATGAGGAGAAGATCTAGGAAGAGATGCTAGTACACTGGAGAATGAACTTGGGGAAGCGAATTGCTTGCTGTTGGCAGCCATGGTATGCCTCTGGCCAGGTCAGTGGAAACAATTTACCTGTGAAATTTCTCAGCTCCTTCTGTTGTTCTCCTAGGACATATATATTTGCTAGAATTATAACTGTTTATGAGTTTATTTTTCCACCACTTTGATAACATATTTTGTGGTAAAAATCAAATTCTGCAGAAGAGGTCAAGCCAGCAGTACTTCAGTGCACCAGAAGTTAATAGAGGCCTCAGAGCAATAGCATACCATACATGCTAAGCAGAATCAATATAGAAATCACTTATGGAAATTATGGTGGTCAGGCTGGCTCTTTCAGAAAGACTGAAAGGAAAGCTAGGGAGTTGACTGTAGTTTTATTTTTTATGTCAATTTAATATAATTTAAAGCAGATGAAGACAAATATATTTGTCAACACTTCCTATGAGAACATGGATCATCATCAAACTGATTATCAAAGGGATAATTGCCCTATCTCCCTCTGCGGGATGAAACCAGGTAGATCCCAACCTGGGAGTTAGAAGCTGGAAGTGCATAGATGCTGCAACTAGGGGTGCTGCAGCATCCCCTGGCTTGAAGTGGTTTCTGTTATATACAGGCTTTACAGTCTGGTTCAATGGCTCTCAGCATCCCCATTATAAAAGTTGTTCCAGCTACCTTTGTGTCATCACTCTTACTTCCCCCCCAGGAATCCTCTACATAGGGTTAGGCACCTTCCTGCAGGAAGGAGGCAGAAGGTTAAATACTGAGAGTGATTTTTGAAGTCCCACCATATTGAGGAATCACCTTTGAGAAGGGCTGCTTCTGTTAATTTGATGGAATATATAAGATTAGAGATCTAAGGTGTTGGACAGTTTCCAGGTCATGTTAACATTAAACAGTTTTAAACAAGGTTTGGTATACAGAGATCTCAGCTTGCTTAATAACGTGGCAACCACACCATTAAATATCATTTTAGCCTTTTATGTAATATACAGAAATTGGAAAACAATTAAAGCTTTTGAAATATGAAGTATTAAAGAAGACGTTTATTTTAACATTCCTTGTTCCCTTTCCTTTTAGCTGGAGAGTCTTTACAGGACTTCTTGGACAGTCTCAGGTGGTGTCAAATGTATAACAGCTGTCTTTTGGGGGGAAAAGAAGAAATTAGTTGAAATGGGCTGGAGACATGGCTGTTACTGTTGTTAAAATGCAACCCCATTTCACAGAAGGCAAAACAAGACAAACACCCAAGAGGGGAGAGGAGCGATTAGCAACAGATAGAAAATGCAGCTTCTGCCTCTGGTGTTTACTTTCATTTTCAGCCCCACTACGGGAAAAATAGGCACAGCACACAGTGTTATCAGCTACTCCCCTATCTGGCTAACTTGTACCAGCATTGGGCTGTTTAAGGTATTGCTTTTAGCTCTCTCTTTGTGGTCAAAGGCTTACAGTGGTGGAGCAAAATATACAGTCTTGGTCAGCTTAGCCAGACTCTTATTAGAGCAAAAGCAAAAGATAAAGGATAGGAAAGAGAAGAAATAAGGTGGAGAAGGAAAAGGACACAGTGCTGTGTGAGAGACAAAGTCACATATCTCAAGTGGTATTTGGGAGTCGGCCAAATCCAGTGGAAGTGGTGATGTCATCTGGCTACCTCTCTTGACCTGGTTTGGTCAAAGACATCTCTTGGTATGAGGACGATGAAGGCCTAATGCTATTACAGTGGATCCCAGGTCCCAAGAGACAGCAGAGGTTGCAGTCATGATGGCGAAGCTTGCTTCTTCACCTTCTTTCAGTCAATTGTCCCCCTTTGCTTCTGCTCTACCAATTTTCTTCTCAGTCTTCTTTTAAGGACCCCAAAATGGAATGATAGGAGGAATAGTACATCCTCATTATTTTGTCCGACAGAGGGATGGATCACTTGATGATTAGCTATTCTGTTCATTCCCTGTGGGGCACCTGGCATTGTCCGCTGTCTGAAGACAAGATACTGGGCTAGCTGGACCTTTGGTCTGACCCAGTATGGCCATTTTTATGTTCTCATGTCCATCAATAGGCCTGATTTCTGACACATTAACTTTGGTTCATTGATTTCTGGTCTCATACTGTTCTTCTTTACGAGACATAATCTCAACAGTCTTTTTTTTTTTTTTTTTTTTTTTTTGCATCTTTTCTTATCAACCTTTGTTATAGGTTATTGTGACACTTTATGAACTTTCACTCATTTTTCACAGTTGAGCTCACAATTAGGGTAAATTTGTAGGCCTGATCACCACAATAAGCTGCAGGGGTGATAACAGACTAGAAAATGAGAGGAGACTGGGAAGGAATAGGACCTCTTTGTGGATGGCCTGGCTTCCAGCAAGTTTCAGATTTTGGTGACTGAACTACTTGCTCAATCTGTTGGGGGTGCATGGGAATGCTGCTCCAGAGATAATAATCCACTGGGAACTAAATGTTAGGGAAACCTTGTGAAAATAGTGTAAAAAAAAGACATACTATGACATGATAATTGAGCTAATAACAGCACAGGCATGGATTAAGACTATACTGGACCTGGATTTGACAAAACTTTTCCTGCATCTCCCATTCAGATGGTGCGTGCTGTGTCTTCTGGCCACGCTGGCTTAACATTACTTAAGGGTATGTCTACACTACTCGCCGGCTTGGCAGGCAGCAATTGATCCAGTGGGGATCAATTTATCGCGTCTAGTCTAGATGTGATAAATCGACCCCTGAGCGCTCTTCCGTTGACTCCTGTACTCCAGTGCCGCGAGAGGTGCAGGCAGAGTTGACAGAGTTAACTTAGATTGATTTCCTCCCCACCTCTCCTCAGTGTAGACCAGGACTAAGTCACAGCCGCTCACTTCCCTTGTGCTGCGAGTTGATGGAAGCAGATTCAACTGAGTCTCCTCCTATGAGCTGCACTGGTAGAAGGTGGACAGCTAGCAGAAAAAAGGCTTGTGCTATGCTGCTTGCTTCTCACTCGGTCACTGCTGCAGCTGAATTCCCTTTGGCTGCTGGGTCCCCAGCCAAATGATGACTTAATCTGTTTACAAGAACCTTTAAGAGAGATAAAAAGTGATACAGTACCAAACTTCCTCTGATTAAGGGCACCAGAATGTAAAATATAATACTCCACTGGAAACCAGTGTAGTTGGAAACAGATACAGTTGAATCAGTTCAAATAAAATAAAAGCCAACCTGAATTTTCCCTCAAATTCAAACCAGGCCAAAGTCACAAAATGTTTTTGTGAGGAAGTTAGGTTCACTTTTTCTGTTGATGTTTGGGTCTCTGTGGGCTGGATGCACAAAAGGAGTTAAGCACCTGCATCTCAGTTTCAGGATCTACCATGATGCACAAACTCCCACTGAACCCTGGAGGTGCCTTAGCTCACTTGGCACCTAACCTTTTCAGTAAAAATTCCACCAGTGTCTGTATTTCTGCTACTGCCAAATTCAAACTTATTCCAGACATATATATCTGAAGAGAACAGAAGGAAGCTGAAAAGCAAACAAGAGCCTGGCAATATTGGACTGTGGTACATAGTGAGGTTATAGATGCAAGACAGCTGGGATTTGGAGATTTACAAAACCCCCCAAAATCATAGCAATGGTAAAAGGCATGCTTAAGAGTTCAGCTGTTAGAAAACTGACAAAACTGTAATAAAAAATGCATTTTGACTAAACGTAAGTTTAGTCTCAGTGCTGAGGAAGAGAGGTTGGACAAAAATCCCCAAAATTCTACAAGAAGCATACACAGAAAAATGGAGATTTTTCCATATCATCAACATTTTCAGTGAGAAATAAAATAAATTTTTCAAGAAGCTCTACTTAATAGTGTTCACGAATGTCTCCTTAGTTTTTCATACTGAAGCATACACTCTACTTTAAAGATGACTGGTCTGTGCCTGATGGTTTGGAGAAAACTGAAACAGCTAGATATTTGCTGTGTGAAAATCATAGAGGAAGCATGTGAATTAGTCCTCCTCATCAAATGAAGAGGTTGCTTTTGTTAGCTAGTCTTCAGATTTGAAAATACCTAAGCTCCCTGAAACTGGAAGTTCAAATGCTGGCAAGAACCTTTCAACCATCCAACGTAGATAAACTGAGAACCATGTTTACAAGTGCAAGGCTTTTAGAAGACATCTTAAAAAGCCGTAGGTCCTCACTGCTCTGAGCATGGCAGGGTAAAATTTTGCCCTAGTGTCCTTGGTCAAGAGACATCCTCTCCCTCTTCCGCTATGTTGAGTGCTAGTGATCTGCCTGCCTGCCTGTCCCTCTAGAGGTAGTTTCATGTCTGTATATAGTTTTTTGAAGCACTTTGCTTGCTGCATAGATTCATAGCAAAGATTGTGCAGGCATAATAATGTCCATGACAAAATATTTTAAGCGATTGCTTCTGCTGAATACAAAAAAGCCAATCTCCTTCTGTTTACATCTTTGCTTCCCTGGTTCTAGCAAGTCTTCTTATTTCCTCCCTATAGTGGATTGTGTTGACCTATGTGCTCAGCATGAGTATAATGACTAAAATGTTCAGATATTTATGGTATTTATTCTAACAACATCCCTGTGAGGAAGGGAAATATTGTCCCTATTTCACCATGGGGGAACTGAGGTAGAGGGTAGATTAAATGCAGAACTCTATAGCTGAACTGGGAATGGAACCCAAAGCTCCATAGTCCTATTCTAGTGCCCTTGCCAGTCCATTCTCACAGAAAATCTCTGTCTCCTTTTAGCTGGGAAGTAAATTGTTCTTTGGTTAGTCAGCTGCCTTTCATAATGTGCACCATCTCTTTTCCTGGGGATCATTCTTTTGACAGCGGTTTCTTCCTGCAGTGAAACTACTTCCAGAATCATGTCCCTCAGCCCTGCCATGTGATGCTTTAGGCAGCTGCCTAAAGCATCTATGTCTAAAGTTTTCCCTGAGGATATGACACAACTTGACAAGTTAAAGGAAATTCTCATGGGGTCAAATTCAGCCCCAGTATAAAGAAGGGCAATTCCACTAAGTTTCATCAAGGTTGAATTTAGTCCCTGCCTTTAGACTGAACTGAAAGTAAAATGACATGAGCTATAGGCAGAATGTCATCATCTATTTTGAATTTGGTAGCAAACACTTGTGTCACAATATTACTGAAAATGATTTATGTTACTATCTTTGCTTTCAAAAAAGCAAAATATGAGTGTTAAAGAAAGAAGCATAAGTATGTAGGAGATGACATAAAAGATGGATCCAGAACTTTAGGAGCCAGATTAGTCTGAGTGATGGTAATAATTGTTCTGCAATTTTCATAGAATCAGTTTACTTGCATCATGCAGCCAGTCTGAAAATCTCAACTTCTTGGCTGTTTTCACATTTCTACCCCCCTCCCCCCATGCATGAAGAGACACTAGCCCAACTTCGCTGCTTTAGCTGGATCCACAAACATAGCTTAATACCAGTTTCTCTGTAATCACATTCAGATAATTTGGGGCCAGAATCTGTCACCTTTTCTCACAGGGAGTGGCACCTTACTCCATGGACTTCAGTGAGACTGTGCATATTAAGGTACTACCTCCTGCAGCACGGGGTGGCAGAATCTGGCACTTGTATGAACAAATTTAAACTTAGTGGTTTAAAAAAAAAAAACCCTCAGGCTGCTACTTTCTTTGCCAAGTGTTAGTTTGGAGCAAGTCTTTTGGCAGACATATAAGCCTAGTTTTATAATGGAAGTGGTGACACAATGTTTGCTGATGTGTCCTAAGTGGTGACTTTATAATAATGCCATTGACATTATCTGGACTCTTTGTTATGACTAAACTAACGTGGCCAGGCTAGATCTACAGAAAGCTGAATACAAATGGTTAAGGAGCACACCTTACTTTTTTCCCCCTTCTGCAAGTCAAACTTGGCATTGATAGAGGTACAGAGAATGATGTGTCCCTCACTGATACTTTGGCTAAGTGAAAGCATGTGTTGTTGGAAACACTATACTACCCTGCTGTTCAGGCCATAAGAAAAGAAGCTGTCAATTTAGTGTTAGAAAAAAAAAGGTTTAATATCAATATTTTGGAAAAGGAACTATTTGCACATGGAAAGAAAACCACACCCATGTATTTTCTAAACATTTTCCAGTATTTCACTTTTTTTTTTAAATTAAATTTCTTACTTGGATTACAAAATATACTGGTATGGTATATGCAAACACAAACAGATGCTTTTTCTCAGTTAAAGTCACTATGAAAAGAGAGGATAACAAACCAAAATGAGTGTGATACATGTAGGAGTAGGCAGACAAACCTTAACAGAGACTTACAATACTGTGAAAAATGATTTACCCTGAATTTGTGGAGATGGGAAGAGCAGAGATTCTAGTTCTGGATCTTATAGGGCGACCAGGTAGCAAGTGTGAACAATTGGGATCGGTGGTGGAGGCTAATAGGGTCCTATGTAAGACAAAGACCCATATATCTGGACAGCCCTGATACAAATGGGACATCTGGTCACCCAAGGACCTTAACTGGTGATGTCAAAGAATCATAAAATCATAGAATATCAGGGTTGGAAGGAACCTCAGGAGGTCATCTAGTCCAATCCCCAGCTCAAAGCAGGACCAATCCCCAACTAAATCATCCCAGCCAGGGCTTTGTCAAGCTTGACCTTAAAAACTTCTAAGGAGGGAGATTCCATCACCTCCCTAGGTAACCCATTCCAGTGCTTCACCACTCTCTGAGTGAAAAAGTTTTTCCTAATATCCAACCTAAACCTCCTCCACTGCAACTTGAGACTATTACTCCTTGTTCTGTCATCTGCTACCACTGAGAACAGTCTAGATCCATCCTCTTTGGAACCCCCTTTCAGGTAGTTGAAAGTAGCTATCAAATCCCCCCTCATCCTTCTCTTCTGCAGACTAAACAATCCCAATTCCCTCAGCCTCTCCTCATAAGTCATGTGCTCCAGCCCCTTAATCATTTTTGTTGCCCTCCGCTGGACTCTTTCCAATTTTTCCACATCCTTCTTGTAGTGTGGGGCCCAAAACTTGACACAGTACTCCACATGAGGCCTCACCAGTGTCAAATAGAGGGGAAGGATCACATCCCTCGATCTCCTGACAATGCCCCTAATTATACAGCCCAAAATGCCATTAGCCTTCTTGGCAATAAGGGCACACTGTTGACTCATATCCAGCTTCTCGTCTACTGTAACCCCTAGGTCCTTTTCTGCAGAACTGCTTCCTAGCCATTCGGTCCCTAGTCTGTAACAGTGCATGGGATTCTTCCTTCCTAAGTGCAGGACTCTGCACTTGTCCTTGTTGAACCTCATCAGGTTTCTTTTGGACCAGTCCTCTAATTTGTCTAGGTCCCTCTGTATCCTTTCCCTACCCTCCAGCGTATCTACTACTACTCCAAGTTCAGTGTCATCTGCAGACTTGCTGAGAGTGCAGTCCACGCCATCCTCCAGATCATTAATGAAGGTATTGAACAAAAATGGCCCTAGGACCGACCCTTGGGGCACTTCACTTGAAACCGGCTGCCAACTAGACATGGAGCCGTTGATCATTACCCTTTGAGACCGACGATCTACCCAGCTTTCTATCCACCTTATAGTCCATTCATCCAGCCCATACTTCTTTAACTTGCTGGCAGGAATACTGTGGGAGACTGTGTCAAAAGCTTTGCTAAAGTCAAGGAATAACACATCCACTGCTTTCCCCTCATCCACAGAGCCAGTTATCTCCTCATAGAAGGCAATTAGGTTAGTCAGGCATGACTTGCCCTTGGTGAATCCATGCTGACTGTTCCTGATCCCTTTCCTCTCCTCTAAGTGTTTCAGAATTGATTCCTTGAGGACCTGCTCCATGATTTTTCCAGGGACTGAGGTGAGGCTGACTGGCCTGTAGTTCCTTGGATCCTCCTTCTTCCCCTTTTTAAAGATAGTCACTACATTAGCCTTTTTCCAGTCTCTGGGACCTCTCGGTATTATCCCATAATCTTTGAAGATGGTACAGTATAGGATACAAAGAGATTATAGATCTGCAGTGTAATAGCAATTCCCCAGACTTAAACCTTCATTAAAGATGGAGTTGATACTGAGAGTATATGTCCTGTACCACCTGTGACATACTGAACTTGCCTCCCCAAGTGGGCAAAATGGTCATTTGACAGATTATGTGGCTTAAAAAGAGTCAAGCAGGGAGTGAGGGTAGGGGAGAAAGATGAGATAAAAACCTGTTGTGAGCTAGAAAGAGGGAGAAGGGAGACTACAGGTAAGAAGCCCGAGGGGTCAGTACTCCACAGAGAACAGGAAGAAACTCAAAGGAGCCCAGGAGGAGCTGAGGGAAGAGAGAGAGCAGAGCCTAGGAGGGCTGAGAGCTGAACTCAGAGAGTGGACTGAAGAGTGCTGAAGTCTGAAAGAGAAAGATCCCCAGGAAGGAAGGGTTGTGCCCAGCTTGAGCCTGGAGCAGAAGACTTTTTGGGACTTCTGTACCCTGAATGGAATGAACTTTCTTTTCTGACTTAGTCAGAGGGGTCAAGTCACTGCAGCCATATCACCACAGCAACCCAACCAAGCTGGAGATCAACCTATGAGCCACACCAAGTACGAATGCTGCTACAATATGGAAATACACAGTGAAGGTATCCAAGCAATTGTAATTCTTTTCCTGTAGCAATGCCCCGAGGAGGAAAAAAAATCTCACAGGCAAACTTACCTATCAGTAAAACTATTTCATCTCTTTCGTGAATTGTCAGGGGAAAGGCCCAGATTCCGTGCCCTCCACCCTCCCCACACCCCTCGCCATCATGGGCCAAACAGTCACAAAACTTGGAAATTCTCTGTTATTACAAATTGGTTCTGATAAGTTACCAAAAGGAGGAACCGAACCAGTTATACTAGAACTGAGTTATAGTCACTGATAAACATCAATGAAAGACCATTAGAGACACAAGGTGGGTGAGGTAATACCTTTTATTGGACCAACTTCTGTTCGTAAGCGAGATGAACTTTCAAGAGCTTTTGCCCAAAAGCTTGTCTCACTCATGAACAGAATTTGGTCTAATATAAGACATTATCTTACCCAACTTGTGTCTCTAATATCCTCGGACCAACACATATATTATAAGACCATGTTGTACCTGGACTTTGTTTGGTTGTGTGAAGGGGAAGGGAAAGAAGACAGGTGTCATAACATATTCCCAGATTTGGACCTTAGCGTCCAAAATATGGGTGTTAGCATGAAAACCTCCAAGCTTAGTTACCAGCTTGGACCTGGTAAAGCTGCCACCACCCAAACAATTAGAGTGTTTTGGGGCACTCTGGTCCCCCCAACAACCTTCCCTGGGGACCCCAAGACCCAAATTCCTTGAGTCTTACCACAAAGGGGAATAAACCATTTCCCTTCTCCCTCCTCCTTCCCAGGTGTTCCCTCCCTGGGTTCCTGGAGAGATACACAGAAGCAAGCTCCGTGAATCTAAACAGAGGGACTCCACCCTCTCTATTTCCAGTCCTGGAAACACAAGTACCGAGAGAGACACTCTCTCCCCCACCCCCCCCCTTCTTCCAGAGGGAATGCAAAGTCAGGCTAGTAAATCTAACACATAGAGATTTTCCCCCCTGACTTCTTCCTCCCACCAATTCCCTGGTGAGCTGCAACTCAATTCCCTGGAGTCCCCCACTAAAGAAAAACTCCAACAGGTCTTAAAAAGAAAGCTTTATATAAAAAGAAAGAAAAAGTACATAAAAATGGTCTCTCTGTATTAAGGTGACAAATACAGGGTCAATTGCTTAAAAGAAATATGAATAAACAGCCTTATTCAAAAAGAATACAATTCAAACACTCCAGCAACTACACACATGTAAATACAAAAAAAACCCCAGTATAAACCACTGTCTTATCTCTTTGTACTCACAACTTGGAAACAGAAGATTAGAAAGCCAGGAGACAGAAAAAATCACTTCTCATAGCCGAGAGGGACAGATACAAGACAAAAGAACAAAGAACTCACACACAAACTTCCCTCCACCCAGATTTGAAAAAGTATTGTTTCCTGATTGGTCCTCTGGTCAGGTGTTTCAGGTTACTGGTGTTACCCCTTTACAGGTAAAAGAACATTAACCCTTAGCTATCTGTTTATGACAACAGGGTACAAGAAACCTTGCCCCTCCCCCTTCATCACAGTCCTGAAGGAACCTCAGATTTCCATGGGTCCAGGGAAAATGGGAATGGTGTCAGAAGAATCTAAGGCCTGGTCTACACTACGCGTTTAAACCGATTTTAGCAGCTTCAAACCGATTTAACGCTATACCCGTCCACACTATGAGGCCCTTCATATCAATATAAAGGGCTCTTTATATCGGTTTCTGTACTCCTCCCCAACGAGAGGAGTAGTGCTAAAATCGGTATTACCATATCGGATTAGGGTTAGTGTGGCCGCAGATCAACTGTATTGGCCTCCGGGCAGTATCCCACAGTGCACCACTGTGACCACTCTGGACAGCAATCTGAACTCGGATGCAGTGGCCAGGTAAACAGGAAAAGCCCCATGAACTTTTAAATTTCATTTCCTGTTTGCCCAGCGTGGAGCTCTGATCAGCACGGGTGGCGGTGCAGTCCCAAATCCAAAAAGAGCTCCAGCGTGGACCGTACGGGAGATACTGGATCTGATTGCTGTATGGGGAGACAAATCTGTTCTATCAGAACTCCGTTACAGAAGATGAAATGCCAAAGCGTTTGAAAAAATCTCCAGGCTATACAGTGCTGCGTGACAAGCGTAACGGAAAGCCAAAGAATCCAATGGACGCTCATGGAGGGAGGGACTGAGGACTCCAGCTATACCACAGTCCACAGCAGTCTCCGAAAAATATTTACATTCTTGGCTGAGCTCCCAATGCCTGTAGGTTCAAACACATTGTCCGACGTGGTTCAGGGTATAGCTCGACAATTTACTCCCTCCCCCCCCAGTGAAAGAAAAGGGAAAGAAATCGTTTCTTGACTTCTTTCAGTGTCACCTTATGTCTACTGAATGCTGCTGGTAGACACGATGCTGTGGCAGTGAAGAGCAGTATCCACTCCTCTCCCCTCCCCGGTGGCAGATGGTGCAGTAGGACTGCTAGCCGTCCTTGTCATCAGCCTGTGAGTGCTCCTGGCTGGCCTCAGGTGAGGCTGGCCGGGGGCATCTGGGTAAAAATAGGAATGATTCCCGGTCATTCCCAGTAGATGGTACAGAACGGCTGGTAACCATCCTCATCATAGCAACTGGGGGCTGAGCTCTATCAGCCCCCTCCCTTTCATGTGTAAAGAAAAGATTCTGTACTGCCTGGACTATCATAGCAGCGGGATGCTGGGCTCCTCTCCCCCGCACCGTTTAATGTCCTGCCTGGACTGTCATAGCACCGGGAGGCTGCCTCCCCCTCATTTTATCTCACTAACAAGTCACTGTCTCTTATTCCTGCATTCTTTATAAATTCATGACATAAATGGGGGGGACACTGCCACGGTAGCCCAGGCAGGTTGGGGAAGGAGGGAAGCAACGGGTAGGGTTGTTGCAGGCGCACCCCCCGTGAATGGCATGTAGCTCATCATTTCAGTGGGATCTGACACGAGCAGCTGTGCTCTCTGATACACTGGTTCTCTAGTACACTTGCCCCATATTCTAGGTAGGACTGACTCTATTTTTAGAAACCATAAAGGAGGGATTGACTCGGGGAGTCATTCCCATTTTTGCCTTTGCGCCCCCGGCCGACCTCAGCCAGGGGCACGCATGATAGCAGCAGACAGTACAGAACGACAGATAACCGTCATCTCATTGCCAAATTACAATGGCAGCAGACGGTACAGAACGACTGATAACTGTATCTGCTATCATGCAAAAGCAAACGAATGCTGCTGTGTAGCGCTGCAGTAACGCCTCTGTTAGCGGCATCCAGTACACATACGGTGACAATAAAAAAAAAGCTGAACGGGCTCCATGGTTGCTGTGCTATGGCGTCTGCCAGGGCAATCCAGGGAAAAAGGGTGCAAAATGATTGTTTGCCGTTGTTTTCCCGGAGGAAGGAATGAGTGACGACATTTACCCAGAACCACCCGCGACAATGATTTTTGCCCCATCAGGCACTGGGATCTCAACCCAGAATTCCAAGGGGCGGGCGAGACTGCGGGAACTATGGGATAGCTACAGAATAGCTACCCACAGTGCAATGCTCCAGAAATCGACGCTAGCCTCGGACCATGGACGCACACCGCCAAATTAATGTGCTTAGTGTGGCCGCGTGCACTCGACTTTATACAATCTGTTTTACAAAACCGGTTTATGTAAAATCAGAATAATCCTGTAGTGTAGATGTACCCTAAGTCTCCGCCTTCCTTGCAGAAAGGTGACCTATGCACATAGGGACCTTTTATGTGAGGGGATCTAAAAGGATATGATGTAGGGTTTAGACTGTAAACTCTTTGTGACAGGGACCATGTCTTTTATATGATGGCACAGTGCTCAGCACAATGGAGCCTTTGGACACTACTGGATTAAAAATAATATTTTTCTAAATAAAATCCATAAAATGAGCTTTAACTTATTACTTTCATAGGAACTAGATAATCAGAACTGTTTAGTTTTAAGCTGCTGCCATTTATGCTGCATTTCCATTGCTGTGCTAGCCTTAGGGTAATTCGTTACAGAAAACTGATGTGTTAACAAGCATATTGTAGAGCAATGTGGCTTTGCATTTTATGAGAATAATTTATTTTGTACCATAGTAGCTAGTTCCCATCCTGTTTTGTAATTTATATAATTGCTCCAGCAAGTTTCTAAGAGATCAGATTGCTTTATAAACTCACTCATTGCCAATGTGCCAAGAGATCTGTCTGAGCTACTACTGTTCAGAATCTCCCTCAAAATACTGTATTCTCATTCAGTGCCATCTCTCATTACCTGCTATCTCAAATCAACTAACAGAGCACCATTTCAGTGTGGGAAGGCCTGAGGCTTTGTCTACATTACAGAGTTCTGTCAAAAAAAGTTATGCCAACATACAGCAATCGCTTTAATTAAACCACTGTTGAGTGACCACACTGTGCTGTTTGTGTCGGCAGAGCACTTCCACACTAGCAGTTCTTGGATCGACACAGAGAACAGAGCACCGTGGGTAGCTATACCACTGTGCAATTGGCTGCAGGGTGCTTTGGAAAGAGTTTGCAATGCCTCATGGGGCAGGCACAGATCACATGATGCAGGTTTCTCAATCCCATGTTCCATCAGCATCCTACTAGATTGCCAGCTGCTTTTCAACTGAAGTGTGTGTGGGGGAAGGGTGGAGAGTGTGTGACAGTGAGTGTGTATGGGGAGAAACAGAGACACTGTGTGTTGGGGAAGTGTGCACATTTGGGGAGTATGCTGTGGGAGAGAATGTCAGCATGCTATCTCTTTAAGTTCAGACAGCAACTGGAAACAACCAGTCCTGGGGCAGGGGCAGGGGCAGGGGGACACCCCCGACATCAGTGTCCACCCCTTCCTGCCTGCTGCTGTGTTCCTAGTGCTGGAGAGAGTAAGATTCCACGTAAATAATTTGCTCTTTGTTGCCAGAGCTGAGCGGCATGCTCAGCTGTCAGAATTTCAGAGCTTTGAAAAGGGAGGAGGGCATGCCTGTATAGCTGGTATTCAAGGCAGCCGAGTTCAAAACAGTGAGCAGAGTGGCCATGGTGGGCATTGTGAGATACTAGGGGAGGCTAGTTATGGTGTCATAATGAAAGCCAGTGTCTACACTGATGCTTTGGCTCTTTAACTTTGCCTTTAACTTAAAAAGCTTTAGGCCTCTCACTGAAGTGGTTTATTTTGTCAACAAAACAGGAGAGTTTTGCCAACAAAAGTAGCATTGGAGAGTGCACACCTCCGCTGTTTTGTTGGCAAAAGCTGCCTTTTGCTGACAAAACTGTGTAGTGTTAACAAGGCCTTAGATGGAACCCAGAGGGAAACAGTTTTTTTTTTTTGCATTATTTATATAGTTGTATATATACTTAAAAGATTTAGATTCTGAGGCAGCTGTATCTGCACGAGCTATAGTATACATCTATAATGTATTCATCCCTAGTGGTATGCAAGTGCTGTGATTGAGGGGAGATTCACTCCCAGAGAGGGCTGATAGTATTTATATTACCTCTCTGGGGGCCTGATTCCTACTTCTGGAAAAATTGGCCCATTCTGCCCCTCCTCCAACCTCCATGGAGTGGGAACTGCAATATTTCACACCACCACTTGTGGGGAACTTTCCAGTGCCCAGGCTCTGTCCCTCTGCTGGCATTACCCTACATGAAATCAAACCCAGAGCAATATGTCTAACGTCACAGATTTATATAAAACCCATGCCCTGTTTTTGTTATGTTAGTTCTTCTTGTTAATTTGAATTTCCTTTGTTCCTTTAGAACTCACACAAACTACTGCCACATACAGACTTCTAAGTGCTAGTCCCGGAATTATTATTGGTAATTACACTTGCTATTGTGTGGAGCAGAACAATTCCACCTTGATTTCCACATCTTGAATAGGCTGGGAGAGGAAGTAGTGACAGTTTGGCAAATCTAATATGTTTTTTCTCCTAACTACTTGAAATTGCTGATTTTTGCAAACTGCCGTAGGCAGGGCTTCATTTCTGATAACCTGGGAAGTGCTCTGGAAGTGTATTGCAACTCAATGAAACATGACATTTTTCATGTGGAATGTCTATTGAACACCCCGTCCCCCTCCCCCGCCACCCCCCTCCAAAAAAAAAATGTCAATGTCTGATGTGTTTTTAAAGAGACACAATAAATTAAAGTATATTTGTGTTACTACCTTACCATGTTAAAAAGGAAATCATTCTAAATATCTAATGCTACCTCTCATGCCATTTGTCTTCTGTAAAAGCATGGATAATGTGAACAACAAAACTAGTGCTAGTCTGTTTCCCTTTATTGTCTAGGAAGTTTGCTTTCATAGAATCATAGAATATCAGGGTTGGAAGGAACCTCAGGAGGTCGTCTAGTCCAACCCCCTGCTCAAAGCTGGGCCAGTCCCCAACTAAATCATCCCAGCCAGGGCTTTGTCAAGCCTGACCTTAAAAACCTCTAAGGAGGGAGATTCCATCACCTCCCTAGGTAACCCATTCCAGGGCTTCACCACCCTCCTAGTGAAAAAGTTTTTCCTAATATCCAACTTAAACCTTCCCCACTGCAACTTGAGACCATTATTCCTTGTTCTGTCATCTGCTACCACTGAGAACAGTCTAGATCCATCCTCTTTGGAACCCCCTTTCAGGTAGTTGAAAGCAACTATGAAATTCCCCCTCATTCTTCTTTTCTGCAGACTAAACAATCCCAGTTCCCTCAGCCTCTCCTCATAAGTCATGAGCTCCAGGCCCCTAATCATTTTTGTTGCCTTCCACTGGACTCTTTCCAATTTTTCCACATCCTTCTTGTAGTGTGGGGACCAAACTGGACACAGCACTCCAGATGAGGCCTCACCAATGTTGAATAGAGGGGAATGATCATGTCCCTCAATCTGCTGGCAATGCCCCTAATTATACAGCCCAAAATGCTGTTAGCCTTCTTGGCAACAAAGGCACACTGTTGACTCATATCCAGCTTCTCATCCACTGTAACCCCTAGGTCCTTTTCTGCAGAACTGCTTCCTAGCCATTTGGTCCCTAGTCTGTAGCAGTACATGAGATACTTCTGTCCTAAGTGCAGGACTCTGCACTTGTCCTTGTTGAACCTCATCAGATTTCTTTTGGCCCAATCCTCTAATTTTGTCTAGGTCTCCCTGTATCCTATCCCTAACTTCCAGTGTATCTACCACTCCTTCCAGTTTAGTGTCATCTGCAAACTTGCTAAGGGTGCAATCCAAGCCATCTTCCAGATCATTAATGAACAAAACCAGTGCCAGGACCAACCCTTGGGGCACTCTGCTTGATACCGGCTGCCAACTAAACATGCAGCCATTGATCATTACCCGTTGAGCCCTATGATCTAGCCAGCTTTCTATCCACCTTATCGTCCATGTTTCTGGTTTTCATTATGTGATGTTTCTATATTTGTGTTATGCGTGTGCTAATTCGGATGTTTACACTGAAACAACAATAATATCCTTTCTGTTAATTTCATGAAAATATTTCAGTTGATCTGTCACAAACTTTTTTTTTCTTAAACTAAAGCAGGGACCAGCAACCTTTGGCACGCGGCCCATTAGGGAAATCTGCTGGTGGGATGAGATGGTTTGTTTACCTGCAGCGTCTGTGGGTTCGGCCGATCGCAGCTCCCACAGGCCGTGGTTCACTGTTCCAGGCCAATGGGAGCTGTGGGAAGTGGTGGCCAGCACATCCCTGGGCCCATGCCGCTTCCCGCAGCCCCCATTGGCCTGGAGCGGCGAACTGCGGCCAGTGAGAGCCGCAATTGGCCAAACCTGCGGACGCGGCAGGTAAACAAACCGTCCTGGCCTGCCAGTGGATTTCCCTGATGGGCCGTGTGCCAAAGGTTCCAGATTCCTGAACTAAACCTTGGGCCTAAACTAGCTTGACTGTCCCTGGAATTTATTTGTCCATAAAGGATGTTCTTGACCATACACATGTTCCATTGTAACAGTCAATTTTGAGGAGAGTCTTTTGTCCCTAAAACTTTACAGTGAGAAAATTCTGTTATTTACATCATTACAACTGGAATAAAAAAATGAGACTGAATTTGCACAGAGATATGGTTAGAAAAGGTTTTTATTGTAGTAGCATTGCTATGGGGTGCCTCTGACATTACCCAGTGTGCCACACTGGCTGGCCTGTGTTTTGATCTCTTAATGACAGACCCACACTAGGTTGTTACCCTTTTAACCACATATGTATTTATTCATCACTTACAAAGTATAACTATTACAGCAGGAGGAAACTTTCAAGCAATGTTGCCTCTTCACAGCCCAGTTTCACCCTGTGAGCTCCCCCCCTCCTGCCAATTGCCGTATTAGCTCATCAATTGCCACCCAAGTGTCAGTAACTCCCAGCAGAAACTGGTTAATTGGCTTCAGTTAAACCTGCATTCTTCCCAGTGCTGCAGCAACCTCAGTTACCAGGGTGCTACTAATAGTACCCTGTCACAAGCACCAGTGTGATAGACACTGTACAAACATAGCAAGATAGTTCTGCCCCCAAAGGACTTTTACAGTCTAGGAAGGAGAGCCCTGAGCAGGGCATGCACTGACATTTAACTTTGACCCCTTTTGTGTGTGTGTGTGTGTGGTGTGGGGGGCATGTTCTGTGCCCTCCTGGCCCTGGGAGGAGCTTGCTCTCCCTCTTCTCCCACCCCAGCATGAACTCGCTCATCATCCCCCCTGCCCCGTGGCCAGGAGGAGCTTGTTTTTCCCCCACCTTCACTATGGCCCTGGGGCCAGAGGAGTTCTGTGTCCCCAAAGATTATTATGGGGCCTGAGCCCCTGCTTTCCCTCCCTTGTGTACACTCCTGCCCCCAGCAGCTAGCATCTTTGACAAGATTACAGATATAAGATTTCATTGGAATGACATAACATTCCATTTCCTGTTCCCATTCCAACACTAAAATTTCTCAGAGCTCAGACATCCTAGCAAGTCAGTCACACCCTGTATTATTCCCACACACACTAATTTCTGATCTCTCTTTTTTTTTACAAGCTTCAGCAACGTATGAAATTGTAGTGCAAGAGACAGCTGATCAAAATACAGACAACAAAAGCATTCCACACACTAGTATTTAATAACTGAGACTCTGCCTGGAATGTCTCATAACTAAGTAAATTATGGTTTCAAGAACATAGC
The DNA here is from genome assembly GCF_025201925.1 of Gopherus flavomarginatus. Classification (NCBI taxonomy): domain Eukaryota; kingdom Metazoa; phylum Chordata; order Testudines; family Testudinidae; genus Gopherus; species Gopherus flavomarginatus. The sequence goes on along the minus strand of NC_066617.1, from coordinate 319,772,466 downwards.
AGTGATACAAAAAATCCATTTGTTGGGCCCACATATACCTACCACTCTAAATTTGCTTCCTGCTTGAGAAGATAAGAGGACATATGGACAAATCCTTCCAATTTTTCACTCAAGCCCTGGTGAAAATACTGCAAAGGCGACCTCTTCACAATTGTTTTTATACCAAATAACTAACATTTTTTTATCATTTTACATGTTTTATTCTTTGCTTTCTGGACTGAACTAAGAATTACCATTTCAATCCCTTTTCCCCCAAAAAATAAATAATAATAAAAAAATCATACAAGTTCTAGATCAATCATCCCCCAAGACACCCCTCATTTTCCTGGTGCCAGAACTTGTGCACATTAGTTAACAAGTTAAGTGGACCTGCAACGGGGGCATTCACCTCAACTGCTCCTAGTAGCTGGAGGTGATACCATAGTCTTTTTCTCACCCCTGACACTCCCTGCAAGCTGCTGGCCAACCTTAGTGGGTTGGTCCTCTGACCAAGTCACAAAGTCCAAATGAAACCCTTCTGGGGTAGTAAAGAGTCCAATAAATGAACAGTCCCATTGCCCTCCCTACGGTCTTCAGCCCCAGCTCTGGGCCCTTTAAATGCAGCCCTTTGTCCAGACTTTTTCCCCTTCCTGGGGTTTATGATACTGTGGTCAGTGGGGGAAAACCTGGCCCATCCATTATTCCGTGTTCCAGCCCAGGAACACTGCTCAATTTCAGTTCACTGCGTTTTTTTCCCTAGGCCTCTTCCTCTCTGCAAACCCAGCCAGAAAAACCCCACTTCATTCTTGAGCTCTTGTGGCCAGAACAGAGCATCCTTCCTTCCTCCTCTGTTCCCAGCCCAGAACAAAGTTACTCAGCCTCTGCAGATCCTTTTATCTGAGCCCGTTGGGATCAGATTGGCTGCTTCTGTGAGGCATCTCTAGGCAGGCCTGGAGGACCCACCTTTGCTGCTCTTTTCCTGTCACTTCGCTGCTTCCTTGGGCAGGATGTAGTAGGACTGTGGGACCTACTGCAGGAAGTCGCAGAGGCCAAGTACACCCTGTCACAGTATCCCTTGCATAATTTACCCTAAAGACATCAGAAACTGTATTTGTATAGGTGCAGAATATAGACCTTACTGTCTAATGTATTTTGTAAGTATTATTAATTATAAATTTTGCATGTTTATCTAGTTATTTCAAATCTCCTTTCAAAAAGTATTAGTAAATCTTTAGAGATGAGGAGATTGAGCAACAGAGAAGTTAAGGGCATGACTTTTAGATGTTCTGAGCGTCCACACTTCATCTGAAGTCAATGGGAACTGCAAATGCTTGAGACTTAAGAGGCTAAATTCACAAAAGGGATTTAGGCTTTGCTCTGAAAATATTTTCCAGAGTGGGCCCTACAGATGACATAGGTGAAGAACATCTTGTCTGAGAATCCTGCCAGGGCTTAGGTCTGAGTTAGGGTGCTAAGCAGCTGAGAGTCATGGTGACTTGGCGGCTTTGTGCATGCTGACCAGTGGAAACATAGGTGCCTATGCAGATTTAGGTGCCTATGGGGTTAAGTGGCAACTGAGTAGTGGTTTTCTGAGTGTCAGTGGTACATAAATGTTGGATTTAGCTGCCTAAATCCCTTAGTTAATTTAGCCTTAAATGACATGTCCGAGTTCATATGGTGAGTCATCGCCAGGTTTCCTGACTCTCGATATTATATTTATTATTATTTTATTATATGTTTGTTATATTGGAGATCAGGACCCCATTGTGCTAAACTCTAGATGAACAACTAAAACAAAGGAAGTCTCTGCCTCAGAGAGCTCAAAATCTAGTGTTCTGATAAAATGTAACAAGTGGATAAACAGACAAACTGGGATGGGGTATTGGTAGATGGCATGGCATCAGCAGAGATAGTTATGCTTGCATATATTAGCAGTTTCAGTAGTCATCTTGGACCCGGGTGGCCACCAGTCTGACCAATTCCAAATACTCTTGCTTTCATATTGACTGTGGCTATTGCATCCCTTAGGCTTTTCTGACAGTTACTTTATTTATCAACAGCAATTATTTTGGTATAATCCCTTTCACCTTAGCTGTGGAGATTCTCCTTGTTTCCTTTCTGACATGCTATATCAAGAAATCATTAAGGAAAGCCAAATTACATGCAATATCTGATCAAAGACTAGAATGAAACCAACTCAGCAGAGGCTGTAATGGCAATAGGAAACTAGCAAGTTTTCCCCCCCAGGGTTTTAAAAGTGTTTTAAAACAATAGCTATTGAGGATAGAATAGCTCAGAGAATTGGTATTAGGGTCTTGTTAACTCAAGGTCATGTTAATTTGAATCTAGCCAGTATCAATAGTGACTAAACATTGGCGCACTATGAAAAATTAGTTAATTTGCTCACTCCATTTCCAAGAATGTATAGAATTACAGAAACTCTCACCAGTTTTCACCTTGCTGGCAATCTAAGCAGAGGCTAGGGCTGAGTGAGAAAAATGAAGAGCTTATTCACCTGTAGAGATGTCTTCTCTATTTCATGGATGAGGCACATTGATGGGGCAGGGTGAGGAAATGTGCACTGCTGCAAGGGCAGTTCAGGTCTAGGGCTGTCGTTTGCTACTTGAAATGTACTTTAAAATAGCAACTGCATGTAAAGTTGGCCATGGATCTAGGATTTAATAAAACAACAGAACAATATTTGTACACTAAATCCAAAAGGTGGTTTATTTATGTAGCAGAGATATTCACGTAGTGGTTCCCCTGCTGAGAATGGAAGCTCAACCGCATGACCAGGACACAAAGTAGAAGAACCAGGATCATACACTTGTTGCTTAAAACTACATTCAAAAATAAAGTTAGAATGGAATCCAGTGTGGGCACAGTTCAGCTGGCCTTGCAGGGACTGACTGCCTGCATTTAAGCTTTGGAGGATCAGTCCTCCATAGCACAAGAAACTGAGATATAGCAAAATGAACTTGCAGAAGAAAGAGTTGGACTAGAGAACAGATCATGGCAATGCAATCTCAGGATCTTAGGATCTCCAAGACACGGACTTTAGGTAAATCTACTGAATTTCATCAGTGCACTGCTGCTGGATTGGGTTCCTACATCTTCTCAGAGCTGACATTTCCTCAGACTCTCAGCCCTGGCCACTCTGACCCTGGATTTACTCCATGCTACATGCAGAAGCAGTTCTACATAGCAACCAGGTCTCTGTGCATGGAAAGACCATGGTGTGGAAGGAGAAGATGAGCAGAGGAATTCTCACAATTTTCCAGCTGCGTATCAATAACTCACCTTTGTCCTTTTCAGACCTTGTTACACTGTGTGGCCTGCAAAAGTCACAGTTTTGGTAATATCTACAATGGTGACATCTACTTACCAATGCCTTTGGCTCAGATGCACTGGAGCCCCAGCGTTCCCTTTTTTGTTAGCCTCCCTTGAGGGAATGGGTTTGATAGGAAGATCTGCCTCTACCCTCTATTCCTTCATTATGAATGCCACAGAGGTCAAACTAGAGCATGAAAAACACTTGAAGCCGACAGCTTCATCTTGAAAGGTTAAATAGACTATGGTCAATCGTAGGCTAAGATCCTCTCTCTGGACTATGCAACAGAAACCACTATTTTGTCAAGTGGCTTCTCACTAGAATGCACAAAACTGGGATAAAGGACAACGGTGCCTGCTGTGTAACCTCAGAACTTGACATTACTGCATGTAACCCCAGAATCTGATGCTACAGCAATTAGCCATTTTTTGTATCCAGATCGCTGAAAACCGAATACCACATAGCTAGAAATAATCTTAGACTCTGAGATGCAAGGCCAAACAGCTGCATGCTTGCAGTTCTGCTGATCAGAATGGAAGAATGGGACAAAATGTAAATGTACCATGAGAATGGATGGAATGTTTGGACAGTCAACCCTAGTTTTAAGGCCCCTCATATATAAGTTTCTTTGTTGTTATGACTAGAGATACTAAAGGCCTTGATAATAAAAGATCATGAGCAGTTTGCTGAAATTAGGAGAATGGGAGACCTATGAGCAGAAATGAGCTGCAGCCAGTTCACACCAGTTCATGCAAACTGGTTGTTAAAATTTGAAGCAGTTTTAGAACCGGTTGTTAACCTGCTTCCCTGTGAGGAGGGGGCACTGCAGCTTTGATGGGCTCCGGTTGGGAAGTGATGTAATTCTTCCTCTGGCCGCCAGGGGCGTTGCACTTCCGGAGCCATGTGGGCCACCATCTGGCCCTTGGCACAGACCCTGTTGCTGCTGCTGCTCCCCTGACTCCTGGCCATGGGGAGTCCCTGGCTGCTCTGCTGGGCCTGGGCTGTGTCCTGCTGCTCAGGCTACTCCGAGATGCTCTCTCTGTGAATACCCGCCACGCTGCCCACAGCCAGCCCCTGTCTCCAACCCCTGCCGCACCCCCTACCTGCAGCAAAATGAACATGAACAAAATATCGGGACACATGGGGGGCAGGTCCGGAGCGCTGCTGAAACAAACAAAAAAAAAAGCCGAGCTGGAGCGCCACACCCCCCGCCCTGCCTGCAGACAGCCCCGCACCCCCTGCCCTCAGCCAGCCCCTGCTGCACCCCCTGCCCGCAGCCAGCCCCTGCCCCGTCTCCAGCCAACCCCTGCCGCACCGCCCTGCGGCCCTGACCAAAGCCAGCCAGCCCCACACCCCCCTGTCTCCAGGCAGCCCCACACCCCCCTGCCCTGCCTCCAGCCAACCATGCACTCTCCTGTCTTTAGCCAGCTCCGCACCCCCTGCCCTGCCCTGCCCGCAGCCAGCCCCGCACCCCCTGCCTCCAGCTAACCCTGCCCCACGCCCCTGTCTGCAGCTGGCTCCACCTCCATTGGTGCCCTGCAGCTCCCAGGGCAGTAACCCTGCACACCTGCTTCATGAGGGGGGCAGGGAGCAGCTGGGACCCACATATGTGCACACCCTAGCAAGTGTGAAAAATTGGGACAGGGTGGGGGGTAATAGAAACCTATATGTAAGCAGAGTCAGGATAAGCTCTACCCTGACATCTGGTGGAAAGAATTTCAGAGCGTGTATTTGCATAGGCACGCCTACCCCATCCCAGGCTGCCGAGCTGTGCGATTACGTTGTGACAAATGACTCAACCTCAGTTGGGTGGTACTTGCTAGACAAGGGACATGGGTTCCAAAACCCCAGTGTATTGAGAGAGGCTGGGGACAGGTATCTGTGTCTGGTGGTGCAGTCTCCTTGTGGAGCCAGAAGCACCGGTTCCACCCCGTCCTCTCTCCACTGTGGAATGTCAGAGTTGATTTTTTTATTCCCTCAAGAATCCAGATACAGGTTCACTGAGCTGAACTCACTTTGGGCTCATGGTGCACTAGCACTGGGGCTCCCCTACTAAGAGCTGAGATCACTAAGAGTTGAAATCACTAAAGAGCTGAAATTACTGAGCTGAGAGCACTGAGTACTGTGCTAACTAGTGGGGGAGCCTGAAGCTACACTGTGGAACAGAGCAGCTGGCGGAGTGGAGCAGTTTGTGGGGATGGCTGGAGCTGATCACGGGACAGCTGGTGGAGCGGAGCGGCTGGCAGAGCGGAATAGCTGTGGGACGGGTGGAGCATCCCACAGAGCGAGTGGAGCCGAGCAGTTTTCAGGGAGAACTGGAGCAGCTCATGGAGCAGAGCAGCTGGTGGAGCAGAGCAGTCTGTGAGGATGGCTGGAGGAGCAGAGTGAAGCGGCTGGTAAAGCGGAGCAGTTTGTGGAGAAGGCGGAAGCAGAACTCATGGAGAGGCAGGGCAGTTGGCCCCGGACCACGTAAGGTGCCCCTTTCTACTCAGGCTGGGGGGAGGGACCTCTACAGATAAACTCTCGAACTCTGGGGTGGCATTGACCAGAGACTTTTGGGTTGTTGGACTTTGGGGTGATTGGACTTAAAACCCTAAGGGGAAAAAGGACATTGCCAAACGTACTTGGAGGTGGGTTTTTGTTTATGGTTTGTGTTATAACCCTGTTTGTGGTGTTTCTCCAATGGAATGCTGCATTGATTCCTTCCTTTATTAAAAAGATTTTGCTACACTCAGACTCCGTGCTTGCGAGAGGGGAAGTATTGCCTCCTAGAGGCGCCCAGGGGGGTGTGGTATGTAAGTGTCCCAGGTCACTGGGTGGGGGCTCGAGCCGGTTATGCATTGTGTTACTGAAACGGAACCCCTGGATACTGAACCTGGCCCTTGTTGCTGCCAACTCAGAGAGGCAGAAGGGTTACATATATAAGAAAAAGACCCTGAAATCAGGACTGTCTCTATAAAATCAGGACATCTGGTCACCCTAGCACACCCTCAGGGGGTGGCGGGGATCCACACATGTGAAACGGAGCTCATTTCTAGTTCAGGCCCATCTTTTTCAAAAAGAACTTTAGGTGGGGTTAACATACATCTGTATTTTCCTGGACATTTAAAAATTCATCCCGGACAGCGATTTAAGAACCAAAAAGCCTGACATGTCCGGGAGAATACGGACATATGGTAACCCTATTGGTACAAAAAATATATACTGTGGCACATCCCTTAAATCAGAACTTTTTATAGGGAACCGGTTGTTGAGATTTTGGCAGCTCATCACTGCCTATGAGGAGTGACTATAGTGAACCACTAGGAGTCACTATGAGTTATGTGCTTTGTTTAAGTTAACTATAAAAGATTAGGGAAAAGGATACACTTTGGAGCAGTCTGAGGAAGCTTTTCTTTGGGCAAGGAGATAAACCCCTAAACTCTCCAGCAACTGGATGGAAGGAGGACCCCTGGAAGTCTGGTTGTTGATTATTCAAAACCATCTCAAACTTTGGGTAAATATAAGTGTTTGGGATGCTCTGAACCTACTGCTACAGCATATATATGTGTGTCTGTCTGAGAGCTAATAAAGTAGTTTTAAGTAAAAGCACTCTTGTTTGTACCAATCATTTATCAGATGGAAGAGCCATGTCCCCATTGAAATATTGCCAACACTGCCTGGAGAGAAACAGTTAATAACTGCTGCTTTGGGCTCTAAAAACCCTGGGTAACAGCTCGTGCTGTTCTAGGAGGCACACTGCTCCATATGCTGGGGAATACTCCAGGATTTAAGGATTTTTAAAGAAGAAGTGTTCCAGGAATTCCCTCTTCCTCCAAGTGATGGTCCTGTTCAGAGCTCAGCTACTTATACTAATCCAATGTCTCTGCAATTTATGAACTACCAAAAACATTTGTTTCTCCTTGCCTCCTCAATGGCTTGATTAATAAGTGCTGTAGAGACAAAAGAACTCAACATCTCTGAATATAAAGGATCGGGCTTTTGAATGTTGTGATGTGACTGCCTTGGAAAAGGGTAGCATGCAAGAGTCATAACAGGGCTGAACAATTTGAAAATATAGGGGGTGAAATACTAGTTCAATTGAAATCAATGAGAGTTTTGCTGTTTACTTCAAAAGGGCCAGAATTTCACCCACTGTCTTTATTCCCTGACGTGTCTGATCAATGACCCCTTGTTGTTAGCGTCTGCATCATGCTTCCACCCCACGTGCTAGTTGTTCACTGGAGGTCAAATAGACCACTGTTACTCTCTTGTACTGCTGCCAACTTCCTTTCTCTTTTCCCATGGTCACTTTCTGTCCTTTTGAGGAACTACATCCCTCTGCTTTGAAATGACAGCATAAAGATACGCATACCTAAAATCCAATTAAAATGTTAGTAACAAAATTACTTTCCTGTCTCAGGAGCAATTTTGAGTCCAAAATACAAGTGAACACACCCATACGTTAGAACAGGCCTCTGGCTTAACCCAAGTCCAAAAGAATAAAGAGCTCTCTGTTTACATTATTTTTAAATGAGGATGCCCTATCAAAGAACAAAAAATAATAAGCTATTTGAATAGCAGGGCAGGATGCCTGCAGGCAACAAAAATAAAAGCTTCACATTACATTTTGAACAATAACTAATAATCTGCATTTTTATATAACATCTTTTGTCCCAAAGGATCCCAATGTGCTTCTCAACTTGTCTCTACAGCTTTCCTACCACTGGGGCGGAATGCAGCTGACATTCTCTGAGTAACACTACATAAGAGGTTTTTTAAGAGAGGAAGGAAAAACTAACATGTACTATTGAAATGACAGCAGGAGCTGTAAGGTCAGCAGAATGTAATTACCCAAACTGGAATTCAGCCAGAACTCAGGGGTTAACACTTTGCAAATATGCCTGAATTAACAACACCAGAAATCACCTACACCTCCCAGGATAGAAAACGTACAGTGGATTAAGTGACATGGCAGCACTTCAAAGAGAAGCACATTAAAAAAAGGAAGGACTCCACAAGTTTACTGATATTTGGTCTCTATTTTTGGAGTTTGACTGAAAACTAGGGAATGGGGATATTCACAGAACTCTACTAATGAGTGTGGTGAAGCAAGCATTGCTGGAGACATTTATAGGCTGATGCTGTAGCTATAAGATGACAATATTCTTTGACTTGCTATTTTCAGAGTGTCATCTCTCTTGTTTTCTATTGCTCGTTCTTTCTCCTCTTTGCTTTTGTTCTATTCTTTTGCATTTTCGTACAACATAAAGTAATAAAGAAATTTAATATATTACTGTCTGATGTGATGAATATTGTTTAATCCTGTATTTACCTATGTAGGGTTTTTATTTCCTTGTGATTGTTATGGTTTCCCTTTTTCCCTTAATAGAATTAAGAACATTTAAAGTGCCACAGGTTCTTTATAAGATACAATAGTTCAGTACTTTCGATTCACATACTTTTCTGAAAGAGTACACCTCCAACCACACAGGGCCTTCTAGCATCTTTGGTTCTGTGCTCATAGTAAAGTGCACCACCTACAGAATCAACGGCACATTGTGGTGGAAAATTAGGGTAGCCCTGATGATCTAGGCTTTGCTTACTTGGTCTTGGCCTGCCTTGTAGCTAGCAGGGCCAAAACCTGAGCTAAGCTAAGTGTTGTGCTCCCTAACAAAGGCAGTCAGGAGTTGGGATGTGGGAAGGGGGGGCCAGAGGGCGGGGGATGAAAAGCCCCCAAAACAGGAACAATTTGCAATATGTGCCTACTACTGTTAAAATATAATAGCCGCTTGTGTGAAGCAATAAGGTAATCTATAAGTGTGAATCAATCATAGACCATACCTCCCCCTACCCCATTTGTGTAATCATGCCACTCCCTACCCCATTTGTGTAACTACCCCATTGTGTAACTGGACCCTGTAAAAGGACAATTGTTTAATAAGCACCCCATAAAAGGCAAGGTTGTAACAGTATTGAAAACCACCCAAAAGCCCTCTACTTACATTGCACCCATCCTAGGCAAGGTTGCAACAGATGACTGGAAAGTACCAAAAGACCCTAACTCTATTTTTCCTAATAAGGTTGTTATTACTCATGTGTGTGTAATTTAATTCCTCATACGGTCACTTATTACTTAACTGTGTGTAATTTGTTTGTGGTTTGAAGCTTTAAAAGCTGCTGTGTGCTTAATATCGGGGGAGCAGTTCTGACAATCGCTACCCCCAACGCGTTGGTGTGTTCGTCAATAAATGGGCCTCAGGCTGAGTCTCTGATCAAAATGATAGGTGGGTGAATTTTTCCACAACAATATCTTCCTGCAAAATCCTGGTCTTCGCTTGGAGCACTCACAGTGCAAATACTAGCCATGTTTGCTCAGCTTAAGATCACAGTTCCATGTGGTATGACTGCAGGTGAGTTCTTCAAACTGGTTCCAGGCTGGGACCAAATTAATAGCTTAAATTGCTGTTCCTGGGCAGCAAAGAGTACAAATAAAAGCTCCAGTTTGTTAGAGAAATGGGAGATGTGACAAAAAATCATAGAGTTTTCCAATGGAGGAAACAGAGTGCTACAAAGGAAATGATATTCTCTGGCATCACCACAAATTAATTAACATTGACAGTAAAACGTTTTTGCCTGCAAGGTAAAAAAGTCAGATGTTTATAAGCTTGTTATTTTAAAAAGCAACTTTGTCATGGGTGTTAATTTTTCCAATCACATCTTACAGTTTCATATGCCCCTAAAGCCAAATGAGAGAGAAAGGAAAAAGCTGTTGAGAGCCAGTATTGAAGCACAGCAATGCTTTTCCCTTTCAGGCCATTCATTGTTATCTTTTTTTTAATCTTGAAGAGCAACATCCTGTAGTATGATGGATGACATGTCAGAACTAATTAGGCAAACTGGCGGTGTGAACACCTGGAAGGAAGAAAAGTTGCTTGAAAATATCCCTCACCAGAGCAGTTGGGAATCTGGCTGATCAAAACAAGTCACGGAAGCTTGGATCTCATCATGGCTGTCATTTCAGAATAATTCTAGAATGGATCACAGGTTGCTAGTAGCTCCAAGCACCAAACTTCTGAGAATGCATGTTGCCCTGGAGAGGTATAGGAGAGAGCAGGGACTAAGCATAGTGAAACATGTGGATGGGTATAGTTTGCTCAGGAAGGATAGACAGGGGAAAAAGAGAGGAGGTGTTGCCTTATATAAAAATGTACACACTTGGACTGAGGTGGAGATGGACATAGGAGACGGAAGTGTTGAGAGTCTCTGGGTTAGGATAAAAGGGGTAAAAAACAAGAGTGATGTCATGCTAGGAGTCTACTACAGGCCACCTAACCAGGTGGAAGAGGTGGATGAGGCTTTTTTTAAACAACTAACAAAATCATCCAAAGCTCAAGATTTGGTGGTGATGGGGGACTTCCACTATCCAGATATATGTTGGGAAAATAACACCATGGGGCACAGACTATCCAATAAGTTCCTGGACTGCACTGCAGACAACTTTTTATTTCAGAAGGTTGAGAAAGCTACTAGGGGGGAAGCTGTTCTAGACTTGATTTTAACAAATAGGGAGGAACTCGTTGAGAATTTGAAAGTAGAAGGAAGCTTGGGTGAAAGTGATCATGAAATCACAGAGTTTGCAATTCTAAGGAAGGGTAGAAGGGAGTACAGCAAAATAGAGACAATAGATTTCAGGAAGGCACATTTTGGTAAGCTCAGAGAGCTGATAGGTAAGGTCCCATGGGAATCAAGACTGAGGGGAAAAACAACTGAGGAGAGTTGGCAGTTTTTCAAAGGGACACTATTAAGGGCCCAAAAGCAAGCTATTCCGATGGGTAGAAAAGATAGAAAGTGTGGCAGAAGACCACTTTGGCTTAACCACGAGATCTCGCGTGACCTACAAAATAAAAAGGAGTCATATAAAAAATGGAAACTAGGTCAGATTACAAAGTATGAATATAGGCAAACAACACAGGAATGCAGGGGCAAGATTAGAAAGGCAAAGGCACAAAATGAGCTCAAACTAGCTATGGGAATAAAGGGAAACAAGACGACTTTTTATCAATACATTAGAAGCAAGAGGAAGACCAAGGACAGGGTAGGCCCATTGCTCAGTGAGGAGGGAGAAACAGTAACAGGAAACTTGGAAATGGCAGAGCTGCTTAATGATTTCTTTGTTTCGATCTTCACTGAGAAGTCTGAAGGAACGTCTAACATAGTGAATGCTTATGGTAAAGGGGTAGGTTTAGAAGATAAAATAAAAAAAGAGCAAGTTAAAAATCACTTAGAAAAGTTAGATGCCTGCAAGTCACCAGGGCCTGATGAAATGCATCCTAGAATACTCAAGGAGTTAATAGAGGAGGTATCTGAGCCTCTAGCTATTATTTTTGGAAAGTCATGGGAGACGGGAGAGATTCCAGAAGACTGGAAAATGGCAAATATAGTACCCATCTATAAAAAGGGAAATAAAAACGACCCAGGAAACTACAGACCAGTTAGTTTAACTTCTGTGCCAGGGAAGATAATGGAGCAAGTAATTAAAGAAATCATCTGCAAACACTTGGAAGGTGGTAAGGTGATAGGGAATAGCCAGCATGGATTTGTAAAGAACAAATCGTGTCAAACCAATCTGATAGCTTTCTTTGATAGGATAACGAGTCTTGTGGATAAGGGAGAAGCAGTGGATGTGGTATACCTAGACTTTAGTAAGGCATTTGATACGGTCTCGCATGATATCCTTATCGATAAACTAGGCAAATACAATTTAGATGGGGCTACTATAAGGTGGATGCATAACTGGCTGGATAACTGTACTGAGAGAGTTATTATTAATGGCTCCCAATCCTGCTGGAAAGGTATAACAAGTGGGGTTCCGCAGGGGTCTGTTTTGGGACTGGCTCTGTTCAATATCTTCATCAACGACTTAGATGTTGGCATAGAAAGTACGCTTATTAAGTTTGCAGACAATACCAAACTGGGAGGGATTGCAACTGCTTTGGAGGACAGGGTCAAAATTCAAAATGATCTGGACAAATTGGAGAAATGGTCTGAGGTAAACCGGATGAATTTCAATAAAGACAAATGCAAAGTGCTCCACTTAGGAAGGAACAATCAGTTTCACACATACAGAATAGGAAGAGACTGTCTAGGAAGGAGTACGGCAGAAAGAGATCTAGGGCTCATAGTGGACCACAAGCTAAATATGAGTCAACAGTGTGATACTGTTGCCAAAAAAGCAAACGTGATTCTGGGATGCATTAACAGGTGTGTTGTAAACAAGACATGAGAAGTCATTCTTCTGCTCTACTCTGCATTGGTTAGGCCTCAGCTGGAGTATTGTGTCCAGTTCTGGGCACCGCATTTCAAGAAAGATGTGGAGAAATTGGAGAGGGTCCAGAGAAGAGCAACAAGAATGACTAAAGGTCTTGAGAACATGACCTATGAAGGAAGGCTGAAAGAATTGGGTTTATTTAGTTTGGAAAAGAGAAGACTGAGAGGGGACATGATAGCAGTTTTCAGGTATCTAAAAGGGTGTCATCAGGAGGAGGGAGAAAACTTGTTCACCTTAGCCTCTAATGATAGAGCAAGAAGCAATGGGCTTAAACTGCAGCAAGGGAGATTTAGGTTGGACATTAGGAAAAAGTTCCTAACTGTCAGGGTAGTTAAACACTGGAATAAATTGCCTAGGGAGGTTGTGGAATCTCCATCTCTGGAGATATTTAAGAGTAGGTTAGATAAATGTCTATCAGGGATGGTCTAGACAGTATTTGGTCCTGCCATGAGGGTAGGGGACTGGACTCGATGACCTCTTGAGGTCCCTTCCAGTCCTAGAGTCTATGAATCTATGTTTGAGGATAGGGGAGGAAGCATTGGAAATATAGTACTTTTTCCTCTGAGTAAGAACATAACCCAGTGGGTTTTTATTCATTTTTGAAAATTCTATGTCACTCTGAAGCATTTACATGAACATAACATATCTGAAAAGTCTTTGATTTACAAACATTAGGGCTTTGTTTCAATCTGATGAATACAGTGAACAGGTAGGGGTGGGGAGCAGAAGGTAACATTGAAATAATTATGATAGTGTATTGAGCAATAGTGTCACAGGGTCCACTCAACACTGGAATGCCTCCTCCTGGTTGCTCTGAGAATTAGCTCTGCTAGACCCATACCCCTTCCTGTGGTTGCACTCTGTTTCTCTCTCACACTATGACCCATCTCTTGCTCCAGGAATTGCAGCTTTCTCTTTGTGACTCAGCCCTCCAGCCAAGTCACTATGTACCAAAAGCCTCCTATACAAAATGGAATTTCCCTTCATTATTCTAATGGTGCCACTCCTCCAGTGTCTGGTAGGGGAACCTACGCCCATCCTCTACTCCAGGTTCCAGTGTAGGGACCCTATATCTAGTAATGGTGGCCTGCTTACCCCCAGACCGTGTCATAACCAGGATGTGGGTGGTGTGACCTAGTGGTCAAAACAGGAGCCAGGCCAGGCAGTCAGAGTCCAAGACAGGCCAGAGTGCAAACTGAGAGTTAGGCATCAGGAGGCAGGCAGGGTCAGGTTACCAGGAGATCAGAAGCAGGAGACAAACTTGAGGGCAGAACCACAGCTGGGTAACCAGAGTTCGGCTGGGTCAGGATAGCAGGGAGTCAAGTCAGGAAAGGGAAGCACAAGGCACACAGACCAGCACAAAGTAGATACCAGTTGCAGGAACAACTTCCTGTTCCTGTGCTGGGTTTAAATAGGGGCTGTGGACCAATCAGGGCTCCCAGAGGTCTGCCAATCAGCTCCTTGGACTGGGGCCCTCTGTCTGGGTAGCAGGATGGATATGGCTAGTGCCAAATTGTCCTGTGGAGCAGGGTTCAGGACCTGTGGTCCCTGATGCCATGTTGCTCTTCCCCTGGATTCCTTCCTATAGTCTAGCTCCCTCTTCTGGGTTTACCAGCCCATATTTCTTTCTCCCAGGTAGCAATTGCAGGCTGCCTGGCACTGTAGCCCCAAATACACCTTCTTTCTCCCAGGGATTAACTACATCACTTGCTGCCAACTTCCTGTTTTTATAAACCCAGCCCCACTCTTCCCAGCTGGACTTCATCAGCAATTAGACCTTAGCATGCCTTGGCTTTCCTCCAGGTGCAGCCTATAGGTTAATTGGCCTAATTTACCCCTTCTGGGCTTGTGTGGGGTGGACACTCCATATCAAGCAGTCATAGCATGAGTAATTATTTCATGTATTCAGATGTATGGAAGGGGAAGAAGGATGGGGCAGGGGGAGAAGGATATGGGGCAGAGGAAGAAGGATGTTCTGGTGGATCTCAGTCCTGGAGAAGACTGAAGAGTACACATCTGCAGCCTTCATGACATGGGTCTGTTTTTGCTCCCATATGGCAAAACTCTCATTGACCTTAATAGGACAGCACTGAGCACTCTGAGCACTGCTCCTGGGGGCTCTTTATCTTTTCTTCTTTGTTCTTAGTGTTAAATACCACCACCAATTTATTTGGTCTCAATATGGTTTTAACTCTAATCTTTTGGCAAAGTATTTTATCTAAGTTCATCAAGTCCCATTTATCAAGGGCTCTGAGGTACACATGATGTAAACAAGCGAATGCATTTGCTGTTAACCATTTCATTGCACAATACGATTTGATAAAAATGTTAACAGGCATCAGTCCAAATCAGGGGTCGGCAACCTCTGGCATGTGGCTCGCCAGTCTAAGCACCCTGGCGGGCCTGGCCAGTTTGTTTACCTGCTGCATCAGCAGGTTCAGCCGATCCCTCGGCCCGCGGCGCTTCCTGCTGCCCCCATTGGCCTGGGACGGCAAACCGCGGCCAGTAGGAGCCGCGATCAGCCAAAACTGCGGATGTGGCAGGTAAACAAACTGGCCCGGCCTGCCAGGGTGCTTACCCTGGCGAGCCACATGCCAGAGGGTGCTGACCCCTGGTCCACATAATCTTCTAATGAACTTTCAACAAGTATTATGTGTACCTCTTTATTTGTCAAACCCCTTGCAGCCATCTGCACATTCAGAGTGTATTGACAGAAGTTAAAGGGGTGTCTGTTACAAGTTTAGCAGATTCACCATTTTATTTACCATACTTTAACATGGGGTCGCCAACCTGTGGCTCTTCAGAAGTTAATATCTGGCTCCTTGTATAGGCACCGACACTGGGGCTGGAGCTACAGGAGCTAACATTCCAATGTGTCGGGGGGTGCTCATTGCTCAACCCCTGGCTCTGCCACAGGCCCTGCCGCCTGATTCCATTCCTTCCCACCCACTCCCCTGAGCCTGCCATGCCCTCTCTCTCCCCCATTCCCCCCCACAAGCCTCCTGAATGCCACGAAACAGCTGATCGGGAGGTGTGGGGAGGGAGGGGGAGGCGCTGATCGGCGGGGCTGCCAGTGGACGGGAAGCGCTTGGGGGGTGGGAAACTGATGAGGGGCTACTGATGTATTACTGTGGCTCTTTGACAATGTACATTGATAAATTCTGGCCCCTTCTCAGACTCAGGTTGGCCACCCCTGCTTTAACAGTTTCATTTACCTTTTGCCAAGGCCCATCCAATTAAACAATGTGCCTATATATGATAAGGCACACCACATAAAAAAACACAGAGGAGGGAAATATACATTTCCTGGCTGGGAAGCTGTTGCACATTTAGAACCAGGAAATTAAAAAAAAATTATGAGTGAATTTCCTAGACTTCCTCTTTCTTTCTCCAAATAAATCACCAAAAGCAAAAAGCTGGTCCCATTTGCCATTGACGTCTGTGAGATCAGGATTTGGTCCTGTGACCTAATGTGAATCTACTCTCAATGTGAATCTACCTGCTCCAGTCACTAAGGCATATATTTTAACTTAAAATGATATAAATTGTGCTCCTGACTTATCAGTCTATATTTGGTGAAATGCAAAGAACAGAATGGACCACAGCGCTGATAAGGACAACCAAAGCAGAATATCTACTTGCACTTATGTAAGAGTCCAGACACAAAGTCCAGCAGTTTGTTCAGGTGGCCATTACTCCAAAATTCAGTGTCGTTAGGCTTGACAAAATTAGATTTTTTAAATATAATTTTAATAGATAATATTGATGTTTAATTGTAAGCATTTTTGTAATCAATTTAAATTTTTGAAGTTGTGCGAAGTTATTGGAAGGGAGTGTTTAACTTCACATGTAAACATATATACACCTCCACCCCGATATAACGCGGTCCTTGGGAGACACAAAATCTCACCGCGTTATAGGTGAGACTGCATTATATCAAACTTGCTTTGCCCACCCCGTTCCTTGTTCCCTGGCTGCCCCCTCCAGAGACCCCCATCCCTAATCACCCCCAGGACTCCACTCCCTACTCAACCGCTCTGTCCCCTGACTACTCCAACCCCTATCCAGCCCCCACCCTGACAGGCACTCACCTGCAATGCAGGAAACGAGCAGCCCGGCCCCAACCCGCTCCACTCCACCAGCTCCCAGCCGTGGTGCTCCGCTTCCTGCTGTCGGTGAGTGTAGGGAGGATGGGGAAAGGATGCACCCCCGCAGTCACCTGTGGCAGGAAGCGGAGCAACGCGGCCCCAGCATGCTCCACTTTCCTTGCCCCGGCCCCAGCTGTGTCGCTGGAGGGAGGCTGGGGAAAGGTCCTGCACTCACGTGCAGCGGGAAGTGGAGTGCCATGGCTGGGAGCTGGTGGAGCGGAGCTGACTGGGGCTGGGCTGCTCCGCTTCCCACCGCCAGTGAGTGTGGGGAGGTTGGGGAAAGGATGCCTTCCACACTCACCGGCGGCGAGAAGCGGAGCGACGCCATCCCAGCCCGCTCTGCTTTCCTTGCCCCGGCCCAGCCATGTCGCTGGGGGGCACTGGGGAAAGGTCCTGCACTCACCTGCAGTGGGAAGCAGAGCTCTGCGGCTGGGAGCTGGCGGAGTGGAGCGGGCTGGGGATGGGCTGCTCCGCTTCCGCCGCTGCTGGTGAGTGCGGGGGCAGGGCCGGTGCAACCATTTAGGCAAACTAGGTGGCTGCCTAGGGCGCCTAGTGGTTGGGGGTGCCTAAAAGCCCCCTCAGGCGAGGAGGTGGAGGTGAGCTGGGTGAGGTGGCGCGCGGAGAGGGCTGCTCGCAATAATGAGGGGGGGACGCACAGGGGAACTGCTTCCTGCCCCAGCTCACCTCCGCTCTGCCTCCTCCGCTGAGCACAGAGCCCCACTCTAAGTCTCCTCCAATCAGCATCACAAGCCTGGGCAGGCAGGAGAATTAGAGCAGCCCCAACGTGCTCAGTGGAGGAGGCGGAGCCGAGGTGAGCTGGGGCGGGCTACTCAGGCAGGCTTAGTTTCTGCAGGAGGTCTCCCCAGGCAGGGTTAGCTGCTGGGTGGTGGGGAAGTCTCCCCAGGCTGGGTTAGCTGCCGGGGGGGGGAAGTCTCCCCAGGCAGGGTTAGCTTCCGGGGGCGGGAAGGAAGGAAGTCTCCCCAGGCAGGGTTAGCTGCCGGGGGAGGTGGGGGAAGGGGGGAAGTCTCCCCAGGCAGGGTTAGTTGCCATGGGGGGATGGGGAGGAGAGGGGTTAGCTGTCGTGTGGGGGGGTAGCTGCTGCGGGGGGGGGGCTCCCCGGGTGGGGGGCTGAGTTAGCTGCCATGGGAGGGTTAGCTAGGGGGGTGCAAGGTGGAAGTTTCACTTAGGGCGCAAAACTTCCTTGCACCGGCCCTATGCGGAGGGGATTGCTTCCTCCAAGCCCCCTCCCCCAAGTGACACGGCTGGGGCTGGGGCGAGTGAAGCAGAGAGGATTGCTCCCAGCCCCCCGCTAATCCCCTGGGCCACTCTGGGACTGCAGGGCCCCTCAAAGTGCCCCCCAGAGCTTCTGCTCCCCAGATCCTGGTGGGGGGGGGAACCTCTGACTGCCCCCAAGACCCTCTGCCCCTTATCGAACCCCTCGGCCCTGGCCTGGCCCTGCACTCTTAACACGCTGCTCACAGCAGCGTGTCAGAGTGTTATTGCATTGGGTGCGAACCTGCGTTATATCGGGTCGCGTTATATCGGGGTAGAGGGGTACTATAAGCTCTCAAGCAGCATTTTTCGTATTTTGCCTATGTGTGGATTTTGATTATTATCTATAGAAATATTTTTAATTAGTTTGTGTGCATATGCTGAAATTGATGTTTACCAACATTTACCCACAAAGCCTTATATTTCCAAGCCTAACTATCTTGGATACAGAACCAGAGAAAAAAACAGTGCTTTAGATTTCTATAGGTATGTCTACACTGAAGCTGGGGGGTGTAACTCCCAGCTTGGGTAGCTGTCCACATGCTAGCTCAGCTTGAGCTAGCATGTTAAAAATAGCAGTGGTGGCATGGGCAGTGAGACAGGCTTGCTGCTGAAGTAGGATCTCAGACAGGGTTGTACTCAGATGGCTAGCCTGAGATGATGTTCTTGCTGGTGCTGCCACTTGCTAGACTGACCTGGGCCAGCACGTTTACATAGAATCACAGAAGATTAGGGTTGGAAGAGATCTCAGGAGGTCATCTAGTCCAACCCCAGCTCAAGGAAGGACCAACACCAACTAAATCATCCCAGCCGGGGCTTTGTCAAACTGGACCTTAAAAATCTGTAAGGATGGAGATTCCACCACCTTCCTAGGTAACCTATTCCAGTGCTTCATCACCTTGCTAGTGAAATAGTGTTTCCTAATATCCAAACTACACCTCCCCCACTGCAACTAGAGACCATTGCTTCTTGTTCTGTCATCTGCCACCTCTGTGAACAGCCTGGCTCCATCCTCTTTGGAACCCCCCTTTAGGTAGTTGAAGGCTGCTATCAAATCCCTCCCCCCACTCTTCTCTTCTGCAGACTAAATAACCCCAGTTCCCCCAGCCTCTCCTCATAAGTCATGTGCCCCAGCCCCCTAATCATTTTTGTTGCCCTCTGCTGGACTCTCTCCAATTTGTCCACATCCCTTCTGTAGTGGGGGACCAAAACTGGACACAATACTCCAGGTATGGCCTTACCAGTGCCAAATAGAGGGGAATAATCACTTCCCTTGATCTGCTGGCAATGCTCCTACTAATACTGCCCAATATGCCATTGGCTTTCTTGGCAACAAAGGCACACTGCTGACTCATATCCAGCTTCTATAATCCCGAGGTCCTTTTCTGCAGAACTGCTGCTTAGCCAGTCAGTCCCCAGCCTGTAGCGGTGCATGGGATTCTTCCTTCCTAAGTGCAGGACTTTGCACTTGTCCTTGTTGAACCTCATCAGATTCCTTTTGTCCCAACCCTCCAATTTGTCTAGGACACCCACCCAAGATGAAAATTAGACCTTCCAGCTGCTGTGCAGACATTGCCTATGGAGGCTAACCAGTTGCATCTAAAAATGATCCATTTTTCTTTATAACCCCAAATGGCTTAAAATGGTTAGGAGCAATATCTTTGTCTTTTTGAGCTTTTAGTCAGTATGCAGGTTTTCTCCCTTCAAACTCTGTTTGGACCCACCTGAATACCAAAAAAGAAACGTGAATTTGCCATAAATGAAAGAACTGTAATGCAAAATTCATATGGTCCTGCTGACTCACTTCAGTCAGTTGGGTCTCTCTAGTTTCCCATAGAGGTTTGCAGTCTGCAGTACTTTACCTTTCCTGCTGTCAGTCCATGTTGCCTCAAGAATACTTTTGCACATATTTCCCCAGACAGTTATGCTACATAGTGTGTCTGGAAGCAGAGATTTGTCTTTTTGCCTCCCTGAATCAGACTTTCCTTCAGGAAAGCCAGATGCAACTGCAAGATGTAATTGCATGGCCAAAAATGAGAAATACAGAAACACTGAACTCATCCATGTGAAACGTCTCTCCCAATTCCTCGGGGAGTATGTTTATGCAGTTGTTACAATTCTCTGGAAAAGTAAAACTACAGTGTGCAACTCATGTATCATCCCAATGGCACATGATGACTACTGTAACTATTACTTTGGGCAAAAATTTATTTTATTAATTTGTATTGGACTCTTCTTTGTGATATCTGGGCACTTCATGGAGATTTAAAATGAGCAACTATTGAATCAACTGGTAGGACCATCCCTAGTGGGGTGCAGAGCTCGGGACATTGGCACCGAGTTTTTAATCTGCCAGGGGGTACGCCCCGATTCCACCCAGGCCCTGCCCCCACTCCACTCCTTCCTCCAAAGCCCTACCCCTGCCCCACTTCTTCTCATCCCCTCTCTGCCCCTATCCTGCCTCTTTCCACCCCATCTCTTCCCTGCCCAGTTCTGCCCCCTCCACTAAGTGCACTGCACTCTTGCTTCTCTCCCTTCCTCCCCAGAGCCTCCTAATGCCACCAAACATCTGATTGCGGCAGGCAGTAGGTGCTGAGAAGGAGGGAGAGGCACTGATTGGCAAGGCCTGCCAGTGGGCAGGAGCTGATGGGGGGAGGGGGAGGTTCTGGTAGAAGAGCTCCTCCTCACAACCACACCTGCCTGCCGCTTGCCTCCCCATTCACCTCCTCACCCCGCCCGCCTCCTCACAATTTGATCAAAGTGTGGGGCCCGGTGTGGTCACCCCAATTCGCTGTATCCAAGGGACTACTCTGTCAATTGGCACAGTTCTTGCCTTTACTATCCTCACCCACTCTGGGTACATCTACACAGTGTGACACCAACGTAGTGAGTCTCAGGGCTTGGGTCGACAGACCCAGGCTTCTGGGGCTCATGCTATGGTGCTATAAATAGCTGTTTAGACATTGTGGCTCAGGCTGGATCTCTGGCTCTTCCAGTTCTGCAGTTTCTACTAATGCCCCTCTGCCATGTACATTGGACAAACCGGACAGTCTCTACACAAATGAATAAATGGACACAAATCAGACATAAGAACTGTAACATTCAAAAACCAGTAAGAGAGTATTTCAATCTCCCTGGACACTCAATAACAGATTTAAAAGTCACCATTCTTCAACAAAAAAAACTTCAAAAACAGACTTCAATGAGAAACTGCAGAACTGGAATTAATTTGCAAACTTGACACCATCAAATTAGGCCTGAATAAAGACTGGGAGTGGCTGAGTCACTACAAAAAATAATTTTCTCTCTGTTGATACTCACACCTTCTTGTCAACTGTTGGGAATGGGACACATCCATCGTGATTGAATTGGCCCCATTAGCACTGACTCCCACTTGGTAAGGCAACTCCCATCTTTTCATGTGCTGTGTATTTATACCTGTCTATTGTATTTTCCACTCCATGCATCTGATGAAGTGGGTTATAGCCCATGAAAGCTTATGCCTGTAGTGCGGCTCGGCCGCGGTTCATCCCTCAGTGGGGCTGTGGGGTATCCCACTGCCTCACTGTAGTTCGCCAGCCGGGGGCTCTGCTGTCGTGGGGAACAACGCACACTCGGTTAGAGGGGTTCAGACCCCGGGGCGGGGCTGAGCCAATAGTCCGAAGCCGGTCCAGGCCCTAGGTCGAGGCAGAGCAGCAAACACTGAGTCAGATTGCACAGGCCCTCAGACAGGGCTGAGCCGTAATAGTAGTCTTAAGCCCGGCCCTAGGTCAGGGCGGGGCAACAAACACTGAGTCAGAGTGCTCAGGCCCTCAGGCAGGGCTGAGCAGTAATCATAGGCTTCGGCCTCCTCAGGCCAAGGGAAGGGGGAATTTGCTACCCCGGAGTAGGGTGGCAGGGGGGACGCAGGCCTTCCCACTCCACTGTGTCCCAGCTCGGGGCCCTAGCAGCGGCAGAAACTCGCTGCTGTCAGAGGGGATCCTGGCCGCAACACACTTACATTGGCTCTGGCAGTGTTGCAGCCAGACTGGGGTCAGCTGCCCCTGGACTACTTCCACACTCCCCCTCGTAGGGTACCTGAGTCATCATAGCGTCACCGGCTGTCTCAAACACCATCGGCTCCTCTGGGTAAGTAGCCGCTGGTAGGCTCAGCTGCTCCTCGGGGTATCTGGCAAGAGGCAAGCTTGGCTCTTCCTCGGGGTAACTGGCAAGAGGCAGGCTCAGCCCTTCCTCGGGGTAGCTGGAGCAGGGTAGTCTCGGCCAGTCCTCCTTGAGGTAACTGGCACGGGCAGGCTCGGCTGGCTGGGTGTGAGCTCCGGCTGGCAGCAGCCGCAGACGTCTGGCCCCTGCGGTGGCTGGGCCTCTACTGAGCTCTGCAGGCGAGCTTTTATTCTTCCGGGTCTGCGCCGTGACCTCTGAAGGGTGGGCGCAGGACCCAGTGGCTCCGCCCACGGTGGTGGTAGGGGAGGTTCGTTCCTCAGCGGGGCTGTGGGGTATCCCATCGCCTTGCTACAATGCCCAAATAAATTTGTTAGTCTCTAAGGTGCCACAAGGGCTCCTTGTTGTTTTTGCTGATACAGACTAACACGGCTACCCCTCTGAAACCTTTTGTGAAGTGTGATGCTTCCTGGTCACAGAAGCATAGCTGGATTTTTGGTAAATCTCATCTGCAAGGCTAGCAAAACTGTGGACTTTATTCCTTGACTTGACTTTATTCCCTGACTTTAGCAAAGCTTTTGATATGGTCTCCCACAGTATTCTTGCCAGCAAGTTAAAGAAGTATGGGCTGGATGAATGGACTATAAGGTGGATAGAAAGCTGGCTAGATCGTTGGGCTCAATGGGTAGTGATCAACAGCTCCATGTCTAGTTAGCAGCTGGTATCAAGTGGAGTGCCCCAAGGGTCGGTCCTGGGGCCGGTTTTGTTTAATACCTTCATTAATGATCTGGAGGATGTCATGGATTGCACTCTCAGCAAGTTTTCAGATGACACTAAACTGAGAGGAGGGTAGGGATAGGATAGAGAGGGACCTAGACAAATTAGAGAATTGGGCCAAAAGAAACCTGATGAGGTTCAACAAGGACACATGTAGAGTCGTGCACTTAGGACAAAAGAATCGCAGGTACTGCTACAGACTAGGGACCGAATGGCTAGGCAGCAGTTCTTCAGAAAAGGACCTAGAGGTTACAGTGCTCAAGAAGCTGGATATAAGTCAGCAGTGTGCCCTTGTTGCCAAGAAGGCTAATGGCATTTTGGGCTGTATAATTAGGGGCATTGCCAGCAGATCGAGGGACGTGATCATTCCCCTCTATTCGGCATTGGTGAGGCCTCATCTGGAGTACAATGTCCAGTTTTGGGCCCCACACTACAAGAAGGATGTGGAAAAATTGGAAAGAGTCCAGCGAAGGGCAACAAAAATGATTAGGGGGCTGGAGCACGTGATTTATGAGGAGAGGCTGAGGGAACTGGGATTATTTAGTCTGCAGAAGAGAAGAATGAGGGGGATTTGATAGCTGCTTTCAACTACCTGAAAGGGAGTTTCAAAAAAGATGGATCTAGAGTGTTCTCAGTGGTAGCAGATGGCAGAACAAGGAGTAACGGACTCAAGTTGCAGTGGGGGAGGTCTAGGTTGGATATTAGGAAACACTATTTCACTAGGAGGGTGGTGAAGCACTGGAATGGGTTACCTAGGGAGGTGGTGAAATCTCCATCCTTAGAGGTTTTTAAGGTCAGGCTTGACAAAGCCCTGGCTGGGATGATTTAGTTGGGGACTGATCCTGCTTTGAGCTGGGGATTGGACTAGATGACCTCCTGAGGTCCCTTCCAACCCTGATATTCTATGATTCTAAGAGTACCAGAATGACCATGCATACAAGAAAATAGGGAAGAAGTTGGCAGCTTTGCAAATTTATTGGACCAGTGACCAGTGCAGGGAACATATTAAGTGGCACAGGAGCGAGTACCAGAGAACCAAGGACCAGAGCCACACTTCAGACAACTTGCTGATATTGTGCCAGTTTTATGAGGAGTTTGACCAGGTGCTGAGCACTGAGTTCAGCATGGACACAACCAAGGTGTGTGATGACCTTGTCAGGTGGGATGGTGCCCTGCTGGCATCAGAATCTAGCATGGCGACTGATGGGTGCCAGCAGCAGGCACTGAGAGTGAACAATGTGGTCACCCTGTTGCTGAAAATGGTTTGAGAGCAGGCTTTGGAACAGTAGCAGCAGCAGCACATTCTGGGATCATATACAGAGGAGCTGGTGCACCCCTGAGGAACAGCCCTTTGTGGGTCCTGCAGCAGACACAGACTGGACAGAAGCCACCTTTAAGCTTAATTTTAATGTTCATTAATGCAGTAATGAAAAGGATTTCCTCTCCATGAACCAAAGCAAAAGTTAAGAAACCCCAGCTAGCAGCGTATATTGACTAATGGTGGGTTGTATACCAGCAACCTGCTCCCCCCACCACCACATGGGGATCAAAAAGGAGTTGGGGACATGCAAACAGTAAAGAACACCTTTAAATTGTAGTTTTATTAGAAGGGCACAGATTTTTGCCATTCCTGTTTCTTGAAAATAATAACCACACATTGCCCTGCCTGTGAGTATGCGACTCTGTAACCATTCTATTGAGACACCTGGAAACAGTGAACTGTGCGTGCGTGTTTGTGGAGATGTGTTTCATTCACAAATCTAGTCCATTTTGGCTAGAAGTAGTCCATGCAGTCCATAGGTGACAAAATCCTTTGTTCCAAATATGACTGTGGTTTGAAATTTTGTCCAGAAATGTGCCGGGGTGAGGAAGAGGGAGGCTGTTGATTTCTGAGTATTTGTGCGCAGTCATAACAGGGTAAGCCATGTGGAAGCTAATACAGCATCCTGTTGATTCCCTCATGAATTTGGATCCAATCCTAGGTGCTCTTAGCTGCAAACTTTACCTGAAGCAGGAACTCCAGATAGGTAATCACATTTCAGGGAAGGGCATGTTTTCCAGGGCCAGCTCGCTAGGTGACCGGCTCACACCACTCATATATATGCTGTTCAGTCACTGTATGTGTGAATGCTTCTGTGACATGCACTGCAGATTTCCCACTAGCAGCTTGGAATAACATCTCCCTTTGTCTGTTGGGCATCGCAAGAACTGTTATGTCCTCCAAAATGTGGAAGGCTTGAAATCATAGAAACAAATTTTTGTAGCACAGACACTGATAGAAGCCCTGTCCCCTGCCCCCATCCAAACCCAAGTAGTTTTGCAATTTTCTAAAATCAAAAAAGCAGCTTTGCATTTTTAACATACCATTGTACCTGCAGTTCTTTCACCACAATTAAACAAGCTGTGTCCAGGGAGCTTCTGTGGTCTGAAGCATCCTCCTCACAATATTTGGAAGTTCAGTTTGTAAAAGTATCATTTGATATCCTTGACATTCCACGGGGATTTTTTTTCCATGTTCGTGCAGTGAGCTATTTGAGACAATAGCCCTCTGTGCCTTAACCTGTTCCACGCCTCACAATGCCTACTGACTGCAGTGCTTCCACACCTTGCCCACACTGCAGCAGAAGCCTGTGGCAATGTACCTTCCAGGACTGTTCCAACAGGACATATTTCCATGATGAACTTATGGCTGAAGTTCAGACAGGGCCAACAAACAGGTCCAGTACGGCTACACTTGCAAGTGTACAGCGCTGCAGCGGCAGCGCTTTGAAGTGTGAGTGTGGTTGCAGTGCCAGCACTGGGAGAGAGCTCTCCCAGCGCTGCAGGTACTCCACCTCCCCATGGGGATTAGCTTACAGTGCTGGGAGCCGCGCTCCCAGCGCTGGGGCACTGTTTACACTGGCGCTTCGCAGCGCTGTAACTTGCTGCACTCAGGGGGGTGTTTTTTCACACCCTTGAGTGAGAAAGTTGCAGCGCTGTAAAGTGCCAGTGTAGCCAGAGGGACTTGTGGCTAGAGGAAAGGCATAGTGAGAAGCACGTCTCAGGTGGGCTGCACCAGTTGAGGATGGGGTTTCAACATGGGAGCAGGCACTTGCTTTGCAGTTCTTACAGGAGGAGGACAGAGCTCAGCTGTCTGAGTGGCTCGTATCACTAGTGACTGCAAGATTAGCAGCTCCTGTTGCATCACCCACACCAAGGCCTTAGTCACCTGCATGCTACCCTTTGCTTCAGTTCAGAAGGCTCCAGGTCTGGGTGGCCCATAAAATTGGGTCCCATGAGCATCTGGGCAGGGAAACCTCTCCCATCCAGCTCCTCCATATCAATCCCATACTGTGGATGCTGTGCTTTGTTTTTATTTGTTTTCTCCTGTAAGATTCTATTGTTACAGGTGTTTTGGTCTGGTTATAGCAGCTGGCCTGCCTGGGAATGGGTGAATGTTGTACTTTTCTAATACACTTTTATAAATAAGGATTTATTTAATAAGGAAAGTGTATTCATATCACATCATACGACGTGTATTCAAAATAACAAAGGTAAACACATGATCAGGGATAGTTAAGAATTAATATGCAAAGACTATCCCACAGTACAGTTATGTATAGCAATTCATACTTCAATCACTTCCTTACATCAGTCCATACTATGAAAAACCCCACCCCTTTCATAAGTGGTCATGTCATTCATAAGTACATTGCATGACACTAGAATTCCCCACCTCTCCCCACAATCAATAAGCCCCCATACTACACCCTCCAGAAGCACACTCATAGAGACAGTGGTGAGCTGGAGCCAATTCCCACAGGTTCCCAAGAACCGGTTGCTAAAATTAGACCTCCGTGGAGAACTGGTCGTTAAAAGGCCAGGGAGCGGGCAAAGAACTCCGGTCCATGGGCCGGACCATCCTGTTGCTCCCAGAATTCCCAGCTGGGGAGGCTGAGGCTCCCCCGGCCCTTCCCCCGCTTCCCCCCAGCTGCAGCACGGCCAGCCGCCGGCATCAGCTGAGCAGCTCAGCTGAGCTCTGGAGTCGTCCTGCTGCCACTTTTTGAGAGTCCTAGCAAGGCGTGGGGGGGGTCCTGCTGCAAGTTCCAGGTCTGGCCAAAGGGGAGGGGAGGGGGCAAGTGGGGCAATTGGCCCGGGCCCTGCAGGGGCCCCTGACCCCACGAGCATGTCTCCCCCCAGCCACCCGCCGCAGAGCTGCAGCATGGCCAGCAGCTGGGCAGCTCAGCTGAGCTCCTGATTCATCCTGCTGCTTTGAGTTGACAGCAAGGTAAGTGGGGAGGGGGCTGCAAGTTCTAGAGTTGCCAGGGGGCAAGTGGGGCAATTTTCCCGAGGCCCTGCAGGGGCCCCCGGCCACACGGGTATGTCTCCCCCCGCCCCTCCCCTGCTCCCCCCCCTTAAATCAGAACTTTTTATAGGGAACAGGTTGTTAAGATTTTGGCAGCTCATCACTGCATAGAGATACTATTCCCCCTCTTCCATTGGGCCATGCAAGTCCATAATGTGGGAGCACAAAGCAATTCTGTTTCCAGGAAGCATCCAGCTCCAGTTATGGTAGGTGCATTGTCTGGCAGATAGTACTGATTCAGCGGCGCCTTGCTGTCATAAGTCGATTCAGGGAGAAATGGCTCACGTCTGGCTCCACAAACATTGTGAAGAGCACAGCAAACCACACTAATGAAGGCAGCACTGATTAGACTGGCATCCAAACATGTCTGTAGACATCTCTAATGGGATTTCAATCTGCCAAAAGCTCATTCAACAGCCATTCTACACCTGCTAATAGTGTAATTAAAACTTCTTTTGCCAGGGCCTCTAAAATCAGGGTATGATTTCATGAGCCAAGGCAAAAGGGGGTATGCAAGGTCCCCCAGAATAATGGTTGGGACAGTAACCTCATTTATGACAATGTCATGTGATGGGAATAGTGTCCCAGCCTGTCCATGAAAGTGGACCCCTGATTGGTGAAAAGCCCTGGCATCATGAACTTTCCTAGTGCAACCCATGTTGAAATTCATAAAGTGTTCACTATGGTCCAGGAATGCCTGCATAACAATGGAGTAGTACCCTTTGCAGTTTATGTACTCATGCTCCTTGAGGAGGGCAAACTATAAATCCCATCACTGACCCCACTACAGTTTGGAAACCCCCATTGTCTCAAAGACAGCAGTTACTTCAGGAATATCTTTTATGCTTGCCACCTTGGGGTAAACCATACACTTGATTGCCTCAGAAACCTCTGCCACCACTTTATCAAAGTTGACTTTCCAACGCCAAACTGGTTTGCAATGTACCTGTAGTAGTCAGGGATAGCTAGTTTCCAGACAGCTATAGCAACCCGCTTCTGGACTGGCAAGGGTGCCCTCATGCATGCATCTTTATGCTGGATAGTGGAGGAAAGCTGCTCACAAAGCTCCAGAAAAATAGCTTTCTTCATGCAAAAGTTCTGGACCCACTGCTGATCACCCCAGTCTGCATGATGATGTGATCCCACCAGTCTGTGTTTGTGGCCTTGTACCAGAAGCACTGGGCTACATAGGGGCATCAGCAGCTACAGCAAGTGTACTGAGCAGCATCAGCCAGTGTGAGTCTGCCATGCTTCAGAACTCCTCCTCCTCCTCCTCTTCTACCTTCTCCTTTTGCTACATCATAAGCTGTATCAGGTACCTTCAGTGGGTCAGAAAAGCCTTGCTGAAATGTTCACCAGCATCTCATGGAAGTTTTTCCCATTTCCTGACAAAGGGTTGAAAGCACAAGCAAGAGAAGTTCTTCAAAAGGCGACTCCTCTGTGTTGCTGGCCCTAGTAGCTGGAAGCGCACACAATAAAATGACTGCTCAGCAGGCTGTATTGGCGGCCTGTTCAACCTTCCTGAAATGTGCAGGGTGCGCAGCAAAGCTTTCCCACAGTGCACCATGGACAAAAAGCAAGAGTGACTGTATTTCAAGAGGGCGCTGGGGAAGGTGGGATATGGTTGGTTTGACTCAGGTCTGAGTGCTGTGGTGTGGATGCCAGAGCCCCAGGTTTAAGCCTGGGTTAGAAAATTCTTAAAATAGGGTTATAACAATCAGTGTAGACACTCAAGCCCTAGGTTCTTTAATTTGAGGTCAGCTGACTTAAGTCCCACTAACCTTTGGCTTACTTTTCAGTGTAGACATACTCATAGGAATCTTCAATATAGCCAAGTCCCCAGCATTCGAGGCTTTATAGATGATAGCCAGAGCTGTGTGGGAACTGGAGTTTCCATTTCATGGGAACTGACATTTTCATTTTATGGGAAGTTCTATGATTTCAAAATTTGTTTTAGTTTGGAATAGGAATGAAATGTTAATTTCTGAAATTTCCTGTTATTATAATGTGTATAATAAACCAGACACAAGTGTTTAGTTTTGTTTTTGCCAATTATTAGCAAATGCAGGAAGTGGGAGGCCTATAGAACCATGGCAGACACATATGTGTGTTGCCTGAAAAAGCCTGTTAATACCTAAATAAGATGCCATTTGTGTGGTTTACAATGCAACCTATGGCAATGAAGTGGAGCTGAACTTATAAGAACAAAAATGAGAGGGAAAGAAATAGGTCTGGAAAGGGGAGCTGGAACAAGGAAGTTGGCGGGGGCATGGCTCCATCACTTTTGACCAGCCCTAAGGGTGAGTGATGGGGGGAGGGGGCAGAGAGGAGCAAGCAGAGGATGGTGGGAAGGGGCAGCGCAGGAGTGGGACCTTTGGGGAAGGGATGGTACGAGGGAAGAGCCTTGGGGAAGGGGCGGTGTGAGGGTGGCGGTTCAGGGGAAATGGGTAATATGGGGCAGGATCTTGGGGAGACGGAGCGGTGCAGGGAGAGGGGGCACGGTTTGGGCACTAATGAAGGTACAGTGCTCAGTTTATATTTATTTTTGATTACAAGTGTTTGCACTGTAAAAAGAAAAAACAAATAATATTTTTCAATTCACCTAATAAAAGTACTGTATTGCAATTGCTTCATCATGAAAGTTGAACTTACAAATATAGAATTATGTACAAAAATACTGCATTCAAAAATAAAACAATGTAAAGTTTTAGAGCTTGCAAGTTCACTCAGTCCTACTTCTTGTTCAGTCAATTGCTCAGACAAACAAGTTTGTTTATGTTTACAAGAGATAATGCTGCCCGCTTTTTGTTTACAATGTCACCTAAAAGTGAGAACAGGCATTATCATGGCACTGTTGTAGCTGGCATTGCAAGATATTTAAGTGCCAGATGCGCATGCTTCAACCATCATTCCAGGGGACATGTGTCTATGTTGATGACGGGTTCTGCTCGAAAAGCATCCAAAGCAGTGTGGACCGATGCATGTTCATTTTCATTACCTGAGTCAGATGCCACCAGCAGAAAGCTGGTTTTCTTTTTTGATGGTTCAGGTTCTGTAGTTTCTGCATCGGAGATTTGCTTTTTCAAGACTTCTGAAAGCACGCTGCCTACCTTGTCCCTCTCAGTTTTTGGAAGGCACTTCAGATTCTTAAATCTTGGGTTGAGTGCCATAGTTACCTTTACAAATTTCATGCTGGTACCTTCTTTGTGTTTTGTCAAATCTGCAGTGAATGCGTTCTTAAAACGAACAACAATATGAACTGGGTCATCATCTGACCCTGCCGTAATATGAAATATGTGGCAGAATGTAGATAAAACAAGAGCAGGGGACATACAGTTTTCCCTTAAGGAGTTCAGTTCAGGGCTGCCTCCAGGCACCAGCCAACCAAGCATATGCTTGGAGTGGCACCTTGTAAGGGGCAGCCAATCTTGGGGTGGCGGGGGGTGCTTGGGTTGTTGGGTTTTGGGGGGGGGTTGGCAGGGCAGCTCTTGAGGTAATTTTTGTTTTTGTTTTGGCGGGGCGGCACAGAGCTTGGGGGGGATGTTTTGGTGGGGCAGCTTGGTGCGGCACTGGGGGGGACGTTTCGGCGGGGTGGCGAGGCGCTTGAGGGAGATGTTTTGGCTGGGCAGTGCTGGGAGTTGTTTCAGTGGGACAGTGTGGCACTTGTGGTGTTTCAGCGGCACGGCGCTCATGGGGAGTGTTTTGGTGCAGTGGCGTGGCGCTTGGGGGGGTGTTACGGCGGGGTGATGCTCTTTTTTTTTTTTTTTGCTTTGGGTGGCAAAAAAGTTAGAGCCGGCCCTGGTTCAGTCACAAATTTAATTAATGCATTATTTTTGTAATGCGTGTCATCAGCATGGAAGCATGTCCTCTGGAATGGTGGCCGAAGTGTGAAGAAGCATACGAATGTTTAGCATATCTGACATGTAAATACCTTGGAATGCTGGCCACAAAAGTGCCATACAAATGCCTGTTCTCACTTTCTGGTGACAATGTAAATAAGAAGAGAGCAGCATTATCTCCTGCAAATGTAAACAAACTTGTTTGTCTGAGCGATTGGCTGAACAAGAAGTAGGACTGAGTGGACTTGTAGCCTCTGAAGTTTTACATTGTTTTGTTTCTGAGTGCAGTTATGTAACAAAAAAAATCTACATTTGTAAGTTGCACTTTCAGGACAAAGAGATTACATTACAGTACTTGTATGAGATGAATTAAAAATACTATTTCTTCTGTTTATCATTTTTACAGTGCAAATATTTGTAATCAAAATATGTGTTTTGATTTCAATTACAACACAGAATACAAGATATATCTGAAAATGTAGAAAAACTTCCAAAATAAATTGATAGCTTGTTGTTTAACAGTGCAATTAAAACTGTGATTAATCATGATTAATTTTTTAAATTGTGATTAATTTTTTTGAGTTAATCGCATGAGTTAACTGCGATTAATTGACAAACCTACTACAAATACTTGCAAACACAGGGAAAACAGCTGCAATGTTTGGCACAATTTCACCATTTAATCTGCAACAAACTTGCAAAGAACACTATGAAATATCTTATTTTTTCACAGCTATTGATATTACAGATGAAGGTAAGGAGAAAGCTATCATATTCAGTAGTGTAGTGGCCAAGACATACAGGTTAATGTGAAACCTGTTAAGCCTGAAAAACCTGGAGATACATCTTTTGATGAGCATGTAAATTTGTTAAAAGAAACATTTTAACCCAACACCAAGTGAAATAGTAGAACAATTTAAGTTTCATCCTCAGTCAAGGAAAGTAGGGGAGATGGTAGGGCAATTTGTGGCAGAACCAAGAAAACTCTTTTGAGATTTTAATTATGGTGTGACCCTGACAAAAATGCTAACGGATTAGTTTGTGGCATTAATGATGACAAAATGCAAAGGAGATTGTTGTCTGAACCAGAGTTAACATTTGAAACAGCTCTGAAATTGGCCTATGCCTTGGAATCTGCAAATAAAAATGTACAGGATTTACAAACGCAGGCCACAAGAGCCTGAGGAGATGGAAATTTGCACATAGGAAACACGAGGTATAATGCA
Source organism: Gopherus flavomarginatus (assembly GCF_025201925.1). Classification (NCBI taxonomy): domain Eukaryota; kingdom Metazoa; phylum Chordata; order Testudines; family Testudinidae; genus Gopherus; species Gopherus flavomarginatus. The sequence goes on along the minus strand of NC_066617.1, from coordinate 319,740,081 downwards.
CAAAATTTCAAGGCAACTCAGGAAACAGATCCAATCAACTAGCAGAGAGTGTTACCATTGTGGAAGCAAACACGGTCCCAATGGGTTGCAGATTTAAAAATGAGAAATATCACATTTTCAGGTTGACAGGGCACATTCTATGAACATGTTGAAAGAAAACTGGGAAAACAGACTCACAAAAGCATGATAAAAAGCAGCCTTATAGTCATGGTACTTTTCAGGTACTTGAGGAGGAAAATAGTGAGAAAGAACATGAAGAAGTAGTTTATACTATCTATAATATAACTGAAATAAATATTATTAAAGTAGGTCCCATTCATAATGGGCTGCCTGTAAATGAAAAAAGTACAATCTGAGCTCAACACAGGATGTAATGTAACAATTATGAGCCAGAAACGTATGAGACCTTGTAGAAAGATAATGAACCACCTCCACTGCAGAAATGTAGGATACAATTAAAAGCATACACTGGAGAAGCAGTAAAGATATTGGGAACCACCAATCTGAAAATATGCCACCAGAGCCAAATGAGACATCTATTGTTGCCAGTGATCACAGGCACTGCCTCTAACTTGCTTAGTAGAGGATGGTTGGCTGACCTTTCACTGGACTGGAAGGAAAAGTGCCTCACTGGAAATCGAATGATGATACAATTCTGGAAACTGTTTTAAATACACATAAGGAAGTATTTAAAAATGAATTGGGCACTTTAAAAGGCACTACTGCTAAAATCTACATAAATCCAAATGTTACATAAACTGCAAAGGGTCATTATTTCAGACCAGAATCTGTACCCTGTGCCACAAAACAAAAAGTTGAAATTCAGTTAAAAAAACTATAGACAACGGCAATAAAGTTTTCTGAATGGGCTGCACCAATAGTGACGGTGTTGAAGCCAAATGGCTCTGTACATATATGTGGTGACTATAAGTTCAGTGTGAATAGGCTCTCACAATTAGAATGGTACCCAATTCCAAAAATTGAAGACCTGTTTGCAGTTTTAGCAGGAGGACAATTGTTCAAAAAGTTGGACATGAGCCATTGCTATTAACAGATCATTCTGGAAGATTTCAAGCAGTATCTCACTGTAAATACTCACAAACAACTGTTTAAATATAATCAGTTACCTATTGGTGTGTCCTGAGCAACTGCTGTTCTCCAAAGAACCATGGAAGTATTGAGCATATGAACATAGGAATGGCCATACTGGGTCAGAACAAAGGTCCATCTAGCTCAGTCTCCTGTCTTCCAATGGTGGCCAATGCCAGGTGCCCAAGAGGGAATGAACAGAACAGGTAATTCAAGGAAATCCATGTGGCAGTATAATTCAATAATATACTAATCACAGGTATCACAGAAACAGAACATTAACAAAAGCTAGTAAGTGTGTTAATAAGGGTAAGAAAAGCAGGGCTGCACCTAAAAAAGGATAAGTGTTCCTTCCAGGAGTAGGAAGTGATATATTTGGGATATGAAATGGATGCCCAGGGACTACATCCAATGAAAGATTAAATAAAAGCAATTAGAGATGCCCCTGCTCCTAGGAATATTTCAGGCCTCTTATAAGGTCAAAAGTTTCTGTCCAAAATTTCAATTCAACATTATTGAAACACATCATTTTAATTTTTTTCAAAATGAAATGTAGTTGAGATTGACATTTTCTGGCAGAACATTTTGATTTTGACAAAGAATCATTTTCTGACTGAAATCTATACCATCAGAACATTTTTGACAAGCTTTAATGGTAACCAATATCAGAAAGTGACAGTGAAAAGTACAGAGAACAGGGATTGTGCATATAAGCATTTGTGTTTTGAACGAGGTGAAGCTTCCAAGGACAGGCCAAAATAGAGCATATTACAATGGTCTATCTTAGAGGTGACACAGATGTGATGAAACGATCACAGAGGAAAAGGGTGGTAACTCCCCTTCTCACAATGCTTTCCCCATGAAGAGTACTTCCATTGTTTCTGAACTGAGACTGACGTAGCTTTCTTCCAGGACCTTGATCATGCCCAGGGAAAACAAGGACAAAACTGAATCCTAGATTATCAAGGACTTCAGAAGACCATCTGGTATAACCCTCTGCTCAAAGTAGGGCCAATCCCCAAATTGCTTCCTTAAGGATTGAACTCACAAACCTGGATTTAGCAGGCTAATGCTCAAACCACTGAGCTATCCTTTCCCCCAGCAGTAGCAGCAGCAGCAGCTACCAGGAGTGGGGTTTGAGGCGGACATGATGCAGAGCTGAATATCATCAACAAATGGATGGTCCTACAGCCCAGAAACCCCACAGCCCTCATATTAAAGCAGAATTGATGTGGGAGATGGATAGGATGGAAGTAACAGGCTATGTCCATGTTCCAAAACAGATTGATAGGGATTCAGAAAGTGTTAGTGACCGGACCAGCTGCTGGCCTGCTCCCCAATTAACTGCATTGCTAGGCAACCAATGAGCCCAGTGGCACTGCTTTGGAACTGACAAAGTGGCCAAAGCCCCTTGATTGGCTGCTGATTTAGCAGCCCTGCTTATAAACCTGGCCTTCCACAGCAGAGTAGCAGGTTCTGAATATGTACTATGCCTGGTGTTTGGCTTGTTTCAGCACACATCCACATCCAGCTCCCTTTGGCTTCAGACTTTGCTTTGATCCCTGGCTCTGTTTGACTCTCCAGTTCTGGCATTTGGTTTCTGTCTACCCGGTACCGATCCCTATCTCTGCCTCGGGTTTATTACTCTGATTTACCCCTGTCTCTGGCATTTGGCTTCTGTCCCTCTGGCACTGACCTTTGACTTGTTTCCTGGACTCTGCCCACCCTAACTGGTAGGCTGAACTCTTGCTCCACCACAAGACCCATCTTGTCCCGTCTGGTCATCTACAGAAAGCTAGGAGAATTCAGATATTGCTGGAAGATTTGCCAAGACTTTCTCATAATCTTTCTTTATACAGAACATTTGAGGCAGGGTGGGGATTGATGAGATTATTAATGCATTTGATCAAGGAGTTTAATCACTGCTTACTTTAGGGTTTTAGACAAGTAGACCATTATGTTTCCCATCAATAATTGGCCTACGTTCCCAAGTTGTATGCAGTGGTGTTGTAGCCATGTTGCCCCCAGAATATTAGAGAGAAAGGGTGTGTGCAGTAATATCTTTTATTGGACCAACTGGTGTTAGAAACAAGATTTTGAGTTTACACAGAGCTCTTCTTCAGGTCTTTGAGTAAGTTTCTCAGACCTGAAGAAGAGCTCTCTGTAAGCTAAAAAGCTCATCTCTCTCACCAACAGAAGTTGGTCCAATAAAAGATATTACTGCATCCACCTTGTGTCTCTAATATCCTGGGACCAATACGGCTACAACAACACTGCATACAAATTGGGATCTAGAAAGAAATTATTGCAATGGCCTTAGGTTATCTGACAAGGGCAGATCATTTGCTTTATGAACACTGGATTTAATCATGCTCCAAAATTTCTACATTAGAGAGGACCCTTTCTTCCATTTAGCAAACTCGGTGGAGTCATTTCGCCTCAGCCTCACTCATGACCCTAAGTCCACAGTTTTGTGTGGAAGAAGGAAATGGGTAAACTAGGGTAGGAGTGGCCAGACCAAAGACAGGGTGGGGTAGGGTCGATGGGCCTTATCTGCCAATAACTCTGCAGAGTTCTATATGGTAAAATAATATTTCCCCAGGCAGTAATATCTCAATCCCATTCCTTTGTCCTCACACTAGTGGTTTTCTTAAAAAGAGGCCCTGAGGACATCTGTGAGTGGTGGAAAGGGGTAATTGAGCAAAATAACTATAATTTATTTATAATGCCAGGTAATGAACATAGTAAGAACCCAGGGACAGAGTCATCTAATGAGAAAAGTGTGTGTGTAATATGTGTGTGTGTTACCTTGGCCTCCACTCCAGTGCCACCCATTCCTGCACATTTGTCCAATTCTTTTCTTATGTTCTTAATATATTGGGCCAAATTCACTGGTATGTTTCTGCTGATTTGTAGTGCTCCATTGACACAATTCAGGCATAAATCTATATTAACTATTTAGTTAAACTTGGCTCATGATTGCTTAGAGTTGCGAGAATGTACAGCGGAATCTCTTACATTAACTTGATAAAACCCTAATGTCAATATTTCATCACTATTTATATAACTCATTTGTATTGAAAAAGAAAACAAACTCTCTATGCCCAATAGAAAGCAAATATTAATGTGTGGGGGGAAAGGGGGGGGCTGAGGGGAGGAAACGGATCCTGGCTTTGGAATTTTATTGTTTTCCTTGAAGATTTTGGATCTATTTGAACCTCAAATTCAAAACTAAACAAAAGAAATGTGAACTCATGATTACCAAAAATAAAGCAAATGACTTCCCTCTAAGATCTGTGAAGGAACATCTCAGAGTTAGGCAGTTCTTAATTGTGCCAGGGCTTGCTGGGGCAGAGCCCCAGCACCTCCAGGGTTGGCAGTTCATAGCCCCGCCACCTCTGCATAAGTTATGAATGTAAAAATATTGCTTGAGCCCGAGCACCTAGTTGCTTGATACCCAGCACTTCTTTCATTACAAATTAAGCACTGGAGTTATGCATGTCTTTAGTTTAAATTTGGTTTAAGCTACATAATGTTTTAATAGCTTTTTCAATTGACCTATTTAATATTCTAATATTTCAAAAATTAGTTACACAAATCTCTTTAAACAGGTTTATTTATCCCTGGCAGTCAAAACACATTTGGTATCGTTACTTTTCTTTTGCTACATACGCCATCAATCAAGTTCTGCATTGTTCCATGAAATATTTGATGTGCTTCGTGAATAATTACAGCATAGAGTGGCTTTAGTACTGGCTACTGTTCTGATTAAAAGAATGCCAGGCACATCGATCTGTCTGCTCATCCATGTGTCTACTTTATACTGCAGTCAGAAGGAGCTGGGAAGAGAATTAACCAGCCGAACATTTGTACATGCAAAGTACTCAGGATAGCACGAATGTTTAAATGCTGCTTATAAGAGCATTTCCACATGGGAGGAAAAATGAGCATTTGTTCATAACACATATTGTCTTAACAACATCAAATATTTGAAAAGGCTAAATGTAGGATTCCTTTCTTACAGGTCTCTGCTAATGTTGTCTTTTCTTTGACACCGGAAGGTTTTTGAGAAGGTACTGTACATAGAACTGAAGTCTGTAATTTACATGGGTTATTGGCTTGGTTCTCTTGTTAATAACTCATAGCTAATGTCATACTATTCTCTGTGGATAAGTCAGGAATTCTAAACTTTTATGGTTTGGAATATCTAAAAATCGGCATTCTTTTTGGCTGACCCCATCTAGCTAACTGCTGTAGTGTTCAGTATATTCAGACTTCACAGGGAGCTGTGCCAGCTTACACTAGGGCTGAATTTGGCCCTAAGGTACCATGCTACTAATGGGAGTGTGAGTCCCTTATGAAATAGAAGCCCAAAATTGTGAACTGGCATCTTTCTTTGCAACTCCTATTTTAATTTATATTTGAAAAAATATCATTGCAGTTCCTTGCACTATTTCTACATAAAATGAGTTTGCTAATCAAACATTTGCAGTTAAGTATATTTGAGGTTATTGTAGGTTATTTATCTTATATATTCTTATATGAAGGCCCATCACCATAGAATATGAGCATGCCCAAATATGCATGGCTGTGTACAGAAACAGCTGCTGCCCTGAAGAGCTTACAATTGAAAAAAGCCAAATAAATGTAGGCAAAGAGACACAATATGTAATCAAAGGTTGCACTGGCACCCTTCTAGCTACTTCCATGGTTTTTATTGTCTTGTTTAAGAAATGATACTCGGTTCCTAACTGTCCCTCTTCCTAGGCGTTATCAGCTGGCAGCTTCTGTCAGGTATCATAGTGGAAGTGGGTATTAAATAGAGAGGATTTGAAATTTGAGAGTGTAGCAGCTTTGCAGACCAATGAAGTGAGGGTCTTGTGTGCTCAGGCAGTGGCATGAAAGAAAGTACAAAGTCATTTTTAGGAGACATGGGCAAATGGGGTACTGGAGTCATTTGCAGAGTGGGAATGGGGACAACAGGATCAGAGATAAAGGCAGATAGATAGGGAGGAGCAGAATTGTGTACATCCATAAAGCAAGGAGAAGAAGAGCTTGATGTAGTGGATGAAGGAAAGTCAAAGGAGGGATTCAAATGGGGGGGGGAATATAGATGAGATGGACAAGAAAGGTGGTCTTATGGCTGTTTTGCATGGACTGGAGAAAGTGGGTAATATATGTATCAGGAAAGCCAGAGAGTGGAGAAAAAAGGAACTAACCTTCATTTGTACATGAAGGAAAAGTGCAGACTCAGCAGAAAGAGCTCTCTGAGTTTTTACATGTAACAGACCCATAGTCATTTAAAAATAAATCCCTCGGACATTTTGGACACATGGGGATTTCTGGATATACTCCACTAAATACTGCAGTGGTAGCAGTATTTATTTTCTATTGTTCTTTTAAGTATATCATTCTTTTAGAAAGCTTATTTACATACAGCAGCAAATTACCATTCTTACGTGTCTCTGATACTTGAGGGGGAGGTGCTGTACAAATGTGTGAAATATGTGAACAAATAATAAATAAATGAATACATCTGCCAGATAAATCACAGCTGGAAATGGCTGAGTTTCGGGACCCACGTGGAGAAGTCTTGGAACTAGCCCATATAGCTATAAAGAGCACAGAGATAGTCACTGCTCGCGGTCATGCTTTCATCACTGATTTATTCCTAGAGAAACCAAGCAGAATTCTTTGCACTGACCGTTTCTAATAGGCAGAATATGTCTCAGATCTGATTTTAGAAATACACACAAAGAAACTCCCTTAGAGTTTAAAAATGCATTGACAGACCTAGTCTATCAATAACCAGGCTCAAGTCACAGACTTTCTGTGTTTCTAGCTCAACTCTCCTGGATATATTAGACTTGATTTAAAAAAAACACAAAATTTAAACAAAACAAAACAAGACCAAAAAAAAAAAAAACAACCAACCCCCTTCCCCAAAAACCCTGATAGTGAGCAACATACTCATCTTACTAAATGGAAAACCCTTTTATTTCCCCAAGGGTCAGCCTGAGTGCACATAGCCTGGTGTATGCACTGGGCTTCCTTTGACTGGCCAACATTTTTTCCAAAGCAGATTGATATACAATGGCCTATGTTGTTTCTGCATATCAGTTCCTACTAATGCATGAGCTGGCAGTGGCTAAAGAAAGGAAGAGTAAAAAACATTAACATTAAGAAAACAACTAGTGGGGCTTTTGTAGATCTGAATAAGGTCCATGAATGAAAGGTGGTTATCTAAAGCAGAGCCGTACCATTATGTTGCTTTTGGAGGTTTATAAAAATCATAGAGTCTGTGAAGATAAATGAACATAATGTGTCAAACCCTACCTAAAGTGGTATAAAGTTTCTTTTTAATAGACTATACAACTAAAGATTAACAAGCCTAAGGGAGTTAGAGTCAGATTTGTAAAGATATTTAGGCACCTAATTTCCATCAGAATCAATGGGAGTTGTGTGCCTAGATACCTTTACAAATCTGACCCTTAGATCCCAGGCTTTGTTTCTCTAAATATATATCACTGCAAAGACCCATAACTGGACATTGGCTATATTTTCACCTTCACCCACAGTTACAGTAGGTAAGGTACGTTATTGTACTACTTAAGCCATATCAAAGATGTTTTGGAACAGAGTATTTCAGGATCTGATTCTGCACCATGAAAGTCAATGAGAGTTCTGACATTGACTTTTGTGGGTATAACATGAGGGCCTTAGGAAGAACTGCACAGTATTCTATAATAAAGGGTGCTTACCTTCCTGCCTGCCCTGCATATTGGTTATTCATAAATGTATCATTTGGCAGCAATGTTACCACTCAAATCACGAGCTAGATTGGCTAAATGTTTCATCCTCAGTTTATTTATTCAGCTTTACAGCTTTGGCTGCTTATTCTAAAACCACTCCAATTAAAACCAGAGACTTGCAGGGCAAAGCATTGACTGACTTGAAGTAAACAAGGCATGTGCTCTGAGCAGATGACACATTTGTGACATGCATTTTTGGTGTGAGAGCTTAATAGTTTTCTTATTCGTTAATCTGCATCATTGTATAACAGAGATTGATGGAACCATTCTGATTTACTGCAGACTGTTGCAAAGTTTGTCTGTACACAGCAATGTACCCTACACAGGAAAAATAACTCAGGCTCTTATAACTTCTGAGTAGACTATTTTTAACATGAACTCAGTCAGTTTTATATTATGCTTGAATATACACTGTCTAGCTGGTTGGGGATTTTTCACATGAGATATAGGAGATCTGGGTTCAAGTCCTTGCTCTGTTTGATTTGGAGTAGGGACTTAAACCCAGTTGTCCCACATCCCAGATGGATGTCTGAAACAATGGACTACAGAGTCAGCCTCTCCCTCTCTCAATCACTCTTGTTGGAGATGGTCCAATTTGTACATATAAACTAATATTCCTTGGGTGAGGTTGAGAGATTGACCCAATAGCCCAGGGTTACAGCACTCACCTAGGATGTTTGAGACCCAGGTATAAGTCCCTGCTCCAATAAATATTTAATTGTTTATACAAAGTGGAACAGTTCCATCAGGAGAGACTGAGAAAAACCCACGCTACCCCAATGGCCTGGAGTGAGGGCACTCCTGGGGAAAGTCTGCATTCAAGTCCTTGCTCTGGATGCTACCACATGCCAGCTGAGTGTCCTAACCACCAAGCTATTGGCTATTCTAGAATGTGGATGGGGAGTCTCTCCCTCTCAGGTCATATGAGCATGTGCTTAAGTACTATCCTGACTAGTTCTGATTTGGGGACTTGGGTGTAATCAGAGGCCCTGATCCTGCAAACCGTTATGCACATGAATTCTATGTGACTGCTCACAATGTGTAAAGTTATTCAAGTGTTAAGTGTTTGGAGGAGTGGGGCCTAAATAAACAAAACAAATGAATTAGAGAAGGAAAACCTAAAGTACAGTAAGTAACTGTAAAAGGAACCCTAACAAACTTTCTTAGGTACTTAGATAGTACCCACTATGTGAGCACTAAACAATCTTTAATGTATTTCTCTTCATCTCCCTCTGTGAAGTAGGAAAGTGTTATCATCCTCATTCTACCGATGTGCAACTGAGGCGCACAGAGACTATGTAGATTGCCCAAGGTCATAGAAAGATTGTGACCAATTAAGGAATTTAACCCAGCTTGACGTCCAGGCTAGCAGCCTAACTACTGGACTATGCTTACTGTCCTTCAGGTCAGGGATATGTAAAAACACAGACGGCTTAATGACACATATGTTTCTATTGAATTAAGAACAAAATAAAACATTTTAGGCATTTTTATTGCTGAGAGATTAGTAATTACAATTGTAAAACAAAGAATGTCTTAAGTCAGCAGATATAGCTAATTATACTTTGCCTGCTATAAAATTTAAATATACAAATCCTCCATCAATACTGCTTTAATTATTTAACTCACAGAAAACACTGATACATATATGCATGAAATATATAATCCATAACAGGCAACACTGACATGCTCATAGCTGACCTCCTCTGAAACAAGCTGCTCGAATAGGTAATTGTCAGGGGTCAGGTCTGCTAGAACTAGTTATGGCCTACTTCCCTGCTAACTTTGCTGCTAGGCAACTAATTGGTCCAGCTGTACTGCCCGGAAACTGCCTGATTAAACACAGCACCACACTGGCTGCTGGGCGAGCAACATGGTTTAAAAGCCCAGCCGGAACAGTAGAGCAGTGGCTGTTCAGTGAGCTCTTTGCCTACAGCTGTGCTTGGTCTTGTCTCTGCCTGTGCTGTCTCAAGCCTTGTTCCTGCTCCAGTCCCAGCAGGCTCCTGCTCCTGACCCTGACCCTGGCCCAGCCCAGCCCCCAGCTTTGTCTGTGCTTTGAACTCCCAGCTCTGACACTCATTTATGATGTCTCCAGACTGTGATTCCAGTTAATGCTTTGGCTTCTGACTCTCAGCTCTGACCCGTGGCTCTGCTTCAGGACCCAGCTCTTCTGAGGTTAAATCTAATTGATAGGCCAGATTCCTGCTCCAACCATTAGGCAGACGACCCCTGACTCAGTCTCTGACAGTTTGAGCATCCCTTAGATACAAAGGCTAGAGATCCACCTTGCTGATTTAGATCACATGAAAAGCAATATCTCCTTGACAGAGCTGGTAGACACTGTACAGAACCTGCAGGCACAGATGTCCACCCTACAGGCACAGAATATGACCCTACAGATACAGGTTGTCCTTCCAGTTGTCCCACCCTCTAGGTTGTCATGAGTGGGATGTGGGTGTCTGACCTAGTGGTTGGAGCAGGAGTCAGGAGACAGACTTGGTCATATACAAGGGATAAAGAGTCTGTAGTGTCAGAGGTTGTACTGAACATCATCAGGAGGCAGGTAGGATCAGAGTAAGGTAGTAGGAGTACATAGTGCAAGGAAAGCATTCCTAAGCAAACCCAGCTGCCTGGATAACTTCTTGTTCCTGTGCTTGGTTTAATAGAATCAAGGAACCAATCGGAACCCACTGAGTTCTGCCAATCAGATCCCAGGACAGGAGTGCTCTGTCAGAGTTAAGCTTCTAGTTCTAGCAACTGTTGGCAGGTCAGAACTTACTGACTCACCTTATGGACTAGGGTTTGAAACCCTTGGTCCCTGACACAGGGAGTCAAAAATTCCCCATGCAGATAAATTTGACAGTGATCATGGCCAGTTGCGAGGATTCCCAAACCAGTGTTGACACCTGTCCCTGTTTGTTCTCCACTGCCCGAGTAGGGCTTATCATTAGTTTGATGACTGGTGAAACTTTGGCCCGGGCTTTTCCCTTCTTGGAACAATCCAACTTCTAGGCCAAATGGGGGTTTGAGCCATGTCAACTATCGTTGGTGACCTGAAAGGCACATGAACTGCCAAGGCTGCATTTAAATGCTCCTGCAAAGGTGCCAGCCTTTTGCCAAATATGCTGCTGAATGTCACTGCTGGGCCTCAGACACTGAGTGGAACGAGGCTGCACAGCACAAGCAGTTTCAACTGGGGTTCAATGAAGATATTAAGAATGAGCTGGCCCATGTAGAACTTTTACCCAGTTTGGATGATCTAATTAAATTATGTGTTAGGACAGATAACCATCTGATGGAGCAGCAGCATGAATATGTCTCAGCCCCCCAAATCCTGCTGTCATCTCAGGCCATGCATCTTCACCTGTGCATTTCAGTCCTGGTGCTGGAATCCTCTCAAGTTGACCAGTTCTGCCCAAGTCTCTCTGAAGTGGAGAAGCACTGACACATAGCCTCAGGGCTATGCCTATAAGGTGGGGGACCTGGACACCTGGCTTTGGTGTGCCCTACAAAGTCAGCTCAGAAGTTGGGAAACATCCCAACAAGGGGATCTGGAATGGGTAGCTTCCCTACTCTCCTCCGCAGTTCTTAGCACCCCACAGGCCTCTGTTGGGATGACAGCAATGAGTCAATACCCAATGCACCTCACCTGTTGAAGATCCGATTTCTCACAAGCCCTGAGATCCACCTGGAGGTGCTTGTTAACTCAGGAGCCTCAGACAACTTTATGGACTGAGTTTTGCTAAGACTCATTGAACCTCTACCTTGCACAAGATCTCCCAGGACCAGGGCCGGCTTTAGCCCAATTCCACCAATTCCTCCGAATTGGGCCTCACGCCTAAGAGGGCCCCGCGCCCAGTGAGAATCTCTTTCCTGGCTAGAGGCACCTTTTTAATTTTTACTCACCTGGCAGTGCTCTGGGTCTTCGGCAGCACTTCAGTGGTGGGTCCTTCACTTGTTCTGGGTCTTCGGTGGCACTTTGGCAGCGGATCCTTCAGTGCCGCCGAAGATCTGGAGCGAGTGAAGGACCGCTGAAGTGCCGCTGAAGACTCGGAGCACCGCCTGGTGAGTATAAGCCCCACATGTTTGTTTGTTTTTTTGTCTTCCCTGCCGAGGCCCCATTGAAACTGTTCGAATTGGGCCTTCAACTTCCTAAAGCCGGCCCTGCCCAGGACCTCATGGAGACCATTGATGGATCCCTCCTCTCCTCGGGCCTGGTAACCCATCAGACTGTTCCCATAGTGATTGTTAAACTCCAGGACCATGAGTAAACACTCCAGTTTGGGTTAATTTGGATTCCCCACTCTCCAGTCATCCTTGGGATGCCCTGGCTCAGCAACCATGACCCCTGTATCCATTGGCCTAAGGGGACAATATACTTCTCCCATTACTGCCAGCAGTTTTGTCTCCCAGAACCCAAAAGCAAAACCAGTACCTTCTGCAGCTTCCAGTCTTCCCAGGGAACCCCTGCTCTAAGGAAACAAATCCACAAGAAGTCACAGCACCCCACACAGTCCCATCTGCTGCCATGGAGATACTTTGCTGGTGTATTTGACAAAGAAACACTGGCACTCTGTCCCTGCACTGGATTTATGACTACCTGGAATTGAGGTTCCACTCAGTCATATATATGCCCTCTCTGAACCAGAACTTCAAGCTCTTCACACCTTCCTGCAAGAAAACCTACAGAAGAGGCTTATCCAGCCATCCACTTTTCTGGCAGGGGCTTCAATCTTCTTTGTTAAGAAGGACAGCTCCTTGAGAGTCTGTATTGGTTATAGGGCATTCAACAAGGTGACTATTTGGAATTTGCTATCTGCTCCTTCTCATCTCATCTTAGATCGGTTGTGCACTGCTTGAAATTTCATGAAACTAGACCTGCCGATAGCCTGGTGCGTGTACAAGAAAAAGATGAGTGGAAGACTGCTTTCCACATCCAGAATACTCACTTTGAATATCTGATCATCAATATTCAGTCTATGCAATGCCTCAATGACATTCCAGCACCTTACTAATGACATTTTCTGGGGCAGACTGGTCCAATTCATTATTGTTTACCTGGATCACATTCTTATTTTTTTGGAGGACCAAGCACTTCACAACCTGCATGTACACAGTATCCTTGAAAGGCTTTGCTAGAACTACATACGTGCGATGCTGGAGAAATGCAAATTCAACTGGGACACAATGGATTTTTTTAGTTATATCATCTCCCCTAAAGGATTGGCCACAAACCCATGTGAAGTCCTGAGATCTCTGTGCCTGGACCAAGATCGCCATATGACACTGCTCAACCTCCTCTAGACCTTGCCTACTCCACCTTGGCCTTGGTCCACTATCTCCGTGGACTGTATCATGGAACTGCCACCCTTCCAGGGTCACACTGCAATTCTTGTTGTGATCAACCATCTAACAAAGATGGCACATTTTGTCTCATGTCACACTCTCCCCACTGCCTGGGAGACAGTTTGCCTCTTTTGTGGATAACATCTTCCAACTCTATGGTTTACCAGTGAGTGTAGTATCTGACTGTGGGTCCCAGTTCATGTCTGGTTTCTGGTGGGAATTTTTACATCTCCTGCATATTGATACCTTGGACTCGACTGCATATCACCTGGACACCAGTCAAGTCAATCAGGTCCTCAAACAGTATCTGTTGCTTCCTCAACTATTACCAAGACAACTATCTGCCCTGATCCCCCATGCTGACTTTGATTACAACAATGCCATGCATGCCTCCACCAAGATACCGCCTTCCTTTTTTTGCTAACTATGGGTTCCACCCTTGCTTTCCATACTGAGAACCCCACCAAATCACCGGTACCTGCTGCTGCTTTCATCACCCCTCACATCCACCAGGTGTACCAAGAGCTCAGAATGAGGTAAGATGAAGCTAAGCCAGCATATGAATCAATGGTGGGCAAGCTGTGGCTTATGGGCCGCATGCAGCCCATCAGAGTAATCTGATTGCGGATCGCAAGGCATGTTGCTGATGTTGACCATCTGCAGGCCAATGGGAGCTGCGGGAAGTGGCAGCCAGGAATGGTAAACCACAGCCACTGGGAGCTGCAGGGAGCTGTGCCTGGAGATGGTCAACGTCAGCAACATGTCTCGTGGCTCATAATCAGATTACCTTGATGGGCTGCATGTGGCCCACAGGCTGCAGGTTGCCCACCACTGATGTAAATGGTATGCTGACCAGCACTATTAGCCATCCCTCAGTTTCATGGTAGGAGATATGGTCTGGTTGTCTGCCTGAAACCTTAAATTAACTTGTCCATTCACAAAGCTGGGCCACCAGTACTTGGGGCCATTCCATATCCCAGATAGGTTTGCCAACGTTCCATTGGCACAAAACCGAACACTGAGACCCTGCCCCTTCCACGAGGCCCTACCCCCCTGCTCACTACATTCCCCCCCCTTGGTGATTCACTCTCTCCCACCCTCACTCACTTTCATTGGGCGGGGCCAGGGGGTTAGGGTGTGAGAGAGGGTGAGGGCACTAAATGGAGGGGTGGGCTCTGGGTTGGGGCCAGAAATGAGGGGTTGGGGTATGGGGTGGGGCTCTGGAGTGGGGCTGGGAATGAGGAGTTCAGGGTGTGGGAGGGGGCACTGGGCTGGGGAGGAGGATGAGGTGCAGGGGGTGAGGGGTCTGGACTGGGGGTGTAGGCTCTGGGGTGCAGGAGGGGCTCTGGGTTGGGTTTGGGGGAAGGCTCAGGGCTGGGGCATGGGGTTGGGGTGCAGGCTTACCATGGGTGGCTTCCATCACTGGTTCTGTGGAGCCAATGCAGGTTGACTGCTTGTCCTGGGGCACCGTGCTGTGCCCTGGAAACAGCCAGCAGGTCCAGCTCCTAGGTGGAGTGTGGAGGAGAAGGAGGCTCCATGGAGCACACTGCTCTCACCTGCAGACATGTCAAGTCAATCAGGACCTCAAACAGTATCTGTGTTGCTTCCTCAACTATTACCAAGACAACTATCTGCCCTGATCCCCCATGCTGACTTTGATTACAACAATGCCATGCATGCCTCCACCAAGATACGCCTTCCTTTTTTTGCTAACTATGGGTTCCACCCTTGCTTTCCACACTGAGAACCCCACCAAATCCCCCATGGCTCTCATTGGCTGGCAACCAGCCAATGGGAGTGCACAGCTGGTGCCTGAGGAGGGGCAGCGCGCAGAGCCCCATGTCCGTCCATCCCCGTCTAAGCTGGACCTGCAGGCCGCTTCCAGGGTGCAGTGCGGTGCCCCAGGATGGATATGGACTAGCCTGCCTTGGCTCCACAGCACCAGTGACCAAACTTTTAACGACCCAGTTGGCAGTGCTAACCGGAGCCACTGGGGTCCCTTTTTGACTGGGTGTTCCAGTCGAAAACAGGACACCTGGTCAGTGGTCACCCTAACCCAGAGCATATTTACCCAGTTGCATTCAGGTTGAAGTTACCAGAATCTTCTAAAGTCCACCCCCAATTTCATGTTGTCTCCCATTCTAAAACTGTATTTCAAGGATATCATCTTGCATCGCACCGCTCCTCCCTTCCCACACCAATAACTGTTGGAGGACAAGAGGAATGCATGGCCTGACAAATTCTGGACTCCTTCCAAGTTCAGGTAAAATGCCAATATTTAATAGATTGGGAAACTGTGGAACATGTCCACACCCCAGACTTCTTGTCCACCTTTCACCATCCATGCCCTGAGAAATCCAGCTTTAGGAATCCTGGAAGGTGCCCCTACAGGGTGGGGGATATTGCCAAAGGTTAGGTCAGCTAGGACCAGCTACTGGCCTGCTTCCCTGCTAGACAATTCATAGGCCCAACTGCATTGTCTTGGAGCTGCCTGATTAATCATAGTGCCTGATTGGCTGTCAGGCCAGCAGCCTGGTTTATAAGCCCAGCAGCAACAGCAGAGTAGTGGCTGCTTAGCATGTTCCTGATCCTGCCTGTATCTGTATGCACCTCAGATTCCAGCTCTGATCTGGCTTTGGACTCTTTTGGCTATACTTCCTGACTGTGACTCCAGCTAACCCTTTGGCTTCAGCTTCTGACTCCTGGTTTTGATTCTTGGCTATGTCTTCTGACTGCAGTTCTGGCTTACCCTTTGGCTTAGGCTTTGTCTTCTGGATCCACATCTGAGGTCAGTTCTAACTGGTAGGCCAGACTCTTGCTCCAACCAGGAGGTCAGACTGCCCATGGCTCAGTCTCTGATACTAACATATACTTCTATTGTAAGTAATAAAGGAATTATTTTTACAGGTTAAGCCCCAATATTGTGTTCAGCCTTGTACAAAACACACAGGACGACTCTGTTCTTGCTATAAGGAATTTATATTGTAGGTGTTAATGTGCCAGATTCATCCTTTGTGTAATTCCACTGATGACAAAGGGTTACACCAAGGATGAATTTGGCTTAATGTATTTACATCCACATATAATCGATGTACAATATGCACTTATTGAAACAGAAATAAACACAGAGCATGCCTGTATCTGGGTGACTTAAGCACTTCAGTAGTGGATATAGGACCCCCTTTGGAGGAAGAATAACATGTTGCCCAGGTTCTCTTGTGGGGAAGAAAAACCTGCTGTCCCAAAAAACCACTTGCTGCTTAGCTCCTCCACCCTACTGGGACAAGGAGAAGAGCCACTTGCTGCCAGCTGGATCCCTATGTGGCTCAAGGGAAAAACTGCTATATCCAGGATCACCCTGCCTAAGGCAAGCCCTGCTGTGGGTGAGGAAGCACACCAGCTCAGCCTACTGCCTTCTCCAACAATCTCCAGGGAAGTCCAAAAGCTTCAACACCAAATCCCATCCCCTAAAGCCTGCGGAGCCAAGAGTTGACTGGACTCTCAAGCCTCTCTGGAAATGTGTTGCAACCAGAAGCCACAATTAACTTTACAAAATCCTGGATTATCACGTGTGCATTTGTGCAGGTTATTCTGAGCCAAATAACATTATTTTTATCAATATGATTTGAGCAACTCCTTATTGTCTAAGATTATTTCTCAGAGCAAACTAAATATTAGATAAAAGTAACCTGTTTCTTGGGAAATTTACAATAATATTATGCTAACTGTCAGACTTTTGCTAAATTATCCAAAGAGAGGTAACGCCAAAGACAATCCTTGATTTCAAAATATTTGGACCCCCTGGTCAGATTAGCCGACAACTTCTTCAGTTAAGAGCTTCTTATCTCTGTTTAGTGTTTACATTAATTTCTGATTCTCCCACAGTTTACTGTAATTAAAACAGTTCATAGCTTCATCAATTTTAAGGCCTGTAGGGACTATTAGGTCATCTAGTCCAATCTCTTGAATAAGCCATAGAATTGTATCCAGTATTGAGGCCAATAATTTGTGATATGGCTAAAGCATATCTTCAGTTTTGATTTGAAGACATTGGAGATGGAGAATCTGCCTTTTCCCTTGGAAGTTTGTTCCAATGATTAATCACCCTCACTGTCAAAAACTGGCGTTGCATTTGTCTCACTTTAGCTTCCAGCCACTGGTCCTTGTTATCTGTTCCTCCACTACGTTGAAGAGCTCTTCAGTAATTTTATACACAATAATAAAAAAACAAACCAAAAACAAACCAAACCAACAACTGCTCTTTTTAGTTATCTTACCTGCCTTCTTTTCTTGTCCTTACCTCCTCTTTCTTTGTGGGCATGGTCCAAGAAACAGACAATATTAGCTGATGTCTTTGGAAATCCTGCGGTACTGGAGATCCTCCAAAGTCACTTCTCTCTACTGCACTCAGTGATCAAATATTATTTCATGTGCTACAACAACTAACAGTCAACCACTAGTACCTATCTCACTCCTTTGTGCATTAATGATTTCCCTCTCCTTTGGGGGACTATCTATAAAGTATACTCCTTCCTTCATCATGCATGTGGTGTGACAGGTGCAGGCTTTTAAAACAATTCTATACTGTTACTCTGGAAAATTAGTTATTTATCTCTCTTTGGGGGAATCTGGAAAAAGGAGAAGCAGAGAGAGAGAGAGAGTTCTTATTTCCTTGCTCTTTAGAACAGTATCCCACTCATTCCTGAGCATACTGTAATGGTTCATCCGATTCTATGGAAGATATTTCATGCTAAGCCTGTACATACTGGTACATTTCACTCCAATAGGTGCAATTAATGAATACTGTTGGTGCTGAATGTGAGTTCATAGACTCAGACATGCATGACGCATGCATGTAATTGTCTAAACAAACATGTCAAGCTGGAAGTAGATCAGTTTTGACACAGAACATATGCAAAATAGATTTCCTAAACTGAGCTAGGTCACAGTGACTTGTTTCAAAGAACACATTGTTTTCAGACTTCCATGATGGAAAAGTAATAGCACACACTGCATGTCTAAAAAGGATTACACCATAACTACCTATTTTCAATACTACTGAGCAGAAATCTATGACCCCACCTAGGAAATGAGTAACATTTTTCTGTGGGCAACTAATATGCTTTGGAGTAACATCTTTTATTTTCTTCTTAATATCAAATATTAACCCATTATCTGGAAGTTCCAAGTCTCTAGCAATGTATCTGAAAGTCAAAAATGATCCCAGCTGGGATACTAGTCATTTAAAGAAAATTTTCAGAACGAAAATGAAAAGAAATCCCTAATACTGAAGGTTACAAAGTCATGTCTTGTCTTCTTCCAGTAAAAATTAAATACAGCAACAACACGAAAACACCATCCTTGAACTCTACTTCTTCAATAGCAGTTATAGGCTTTGATACCAAACTCTCTCTCTTTTCCAGCATCTGACTGAATAACCTGGTAGCTTCCTTTCTCAACTTTGATAATGCCTTTGGTGTCGCTTCACAGTCTGTTGTACACCAGTAGTTCAGCTGTTGCCATGGCAGTGGGTGCCATGTTTTGAGTGTATTACTTAGCTTTGAATCAAGTTGGAATCTGAGGGATTTGTTTTCAGTCTGCAGCTTATGAGCCCTATGTAACAATATTCTGCGCTCTTCATGTCAACTTGCCTGAAAGGTTTGGAGCCACCCATGCCTTCATTTGCAGGTTACTTTCTCCTATGAAATAAAAAGGCCCTTTGCCATGCTTTGAAGCTATCGTGTGAGCCAGGGAAGTGATCTGAGCCAAGTTGTAACAGGAGAATTAGAGGTCAGATCCATGTGATAAACTGGAGCAAAATCCATAGAGAGTTCTGAAAACAAAAAGGGGAGTTCTGAACTGGACCCTGGAATAAACAGGGATTGGGAGCCAGTGGAGGAGACTAAGTGGGCAGACTTCTTGCAAGGTCTGTGCAGTGAGCCAGGCTGCAATGTTCTACATGTTCTGGAGAGCTGGGACCTGGGGATGCTGTGTAGATGGGAAATTCCATATTAAAGGTGAGAGAAGATGAAGGTGTGGAAGTGAATTTCATCTGAGGTGGAGTTGAGGGAGCGATGTACACAGGCACTGCTGGGAAGGCAGTGATAGGCAGAGTTCCAGGCAAAGCGAGAGGGAAGGGAAAGCACGAAAAACTGAAGGGAAAGAAGAGTCTTGGAATAACAACACATGGATGAGATTATTTATTATCTGGATGATTTTCTCAGCTGTGTTTATCATTTCATGTTGGTTTCAATACTTTTGTACATTTCATGGCCTTTGTCCCCAGAAGTTTTGTTAAGGCTTCTCTCTGGCATGATGTTTCTCAAGGGGTTTTGGTGAACAAGAGAACTGTTTCTGAAAGAAAAGTATTTTTCTCTCCTTTGTCCCGCCTACCAATTGCTGTGGAAGAGAGACTGTTTAGATCAGGGATCAGCAACCTTTGGCACACGGCCCATCAGGGAAATCTGGTGGCAGGTGTGATGGCGTGCAGGAGCAGCTCCAGGCACCAGTGAAGCAAACACGTGCCTGGGGTGGCAAGCCATGGGGGGCAGCCTGCCGGTCGTTGTGAGGGTGGCAGGCAGGCGGCTTTCGGCGGCGTGCCTGTGGGAGGTTCGCCGGTCCCACGGCTTCGGTGGCAATTTGGCGGCGGGGACTCCGATGGTGCAGCACTGGTGGACCTCCTGCAGGCATGCCATCTAATCCGCATAACCAGCAGAGCACCCGCAGGTGCGCCGCTGAAAGCCGCCTGGCTGCCGTGCTTGGGCGGCAAAAAACATAGAACTGCCCCTGACAGTTTGTTTACCTGCAGCGTCCACAGGTTCAGCCGATCTCAGCTCCCACTGGCTGCAGTTTGCTGTTCCTGGCCAATGGGGGCTGTGGGAAGCAGTGTTGGCTGAGGGATGTGCTGGCCGCTGCAGGTGAACAAACCATCCTGCCCATCAGTGGATTTCCTTGATGGGCTACTTGCCAAAGGTTGCCGATCCCTTGTTTAGATATTTCAGTCTCTGCCTCTCCCTAGCTGTGGGAAAACTGGGGCACTCTCCTCTAGACTTCAGACTGAATTTGCTTCCCTGGCTAGTAGGTTTGCAGTCTTTACCTGTTGTTTTGCAGTACTTGGCTTTTCATTTGCATAAGATTCATTAGTTTCTTCCTGGGTTCTAATTTTATCACATTGTTTCTCAAGTTTATGATGCAGAGTCCAGAGGTGGCTTTCTAAGAATGTCATTTTATTACTAGGCTGCGCTGAATGGGGGACAACGTTTTAGCTATTTACTGAAATCAGAGGCTCATTTTAGTCAGAATGTGTCATTTTGGTTTATCTCATATTTCCTACACACACAAAACCTTGTTTCTCCAACCTCACAATTCTATTGCAGTATGTATGTTTTTATTGGTTCCCTCTGGCAAAAGGTTTTGTTCAATCTGCTCTTTCTTCAGCTAATGTATGGAACTATAGGTTCTTAGCTGGTTGAGCTTTTCATTAGTTCCGCCATTGGCTTGTTTGCTATTACACACACAGAGTACTTTTCTCTTGTTCTCTGCAAACTGACACATATAAAAGCATGAGCATAGGTCGTGTCCACCGTGAGGTTTCCCTTTATGATTTGATAATTCACAGTGTGTTTTTCTGCAGGCTTCTCTCCCATTTCAGCAAGCTGTAGCTATTTTAAATCTCAGAGAATGAGGCAGTTCATTATTTTACATATATTTTTCATAAGGTCAAATATTTAGATAGGGCATAATCCAGATTAGTAACTTGCAAGCAAGTAGACAAATATACTTCTCTATAAAAAGTTAAATGAAAAGGCAAATAAAATCCACACATTCAAAATGGTCTCAGAGAGGATTGTTCACCCAATTAGGCAACCTTGAGAATATCAACCAATAAAAGAAATATTCCCATAAAAATCACAATCACTTTGTTTTACTGGTTCAACCATTTAATGAGCCTAGGATAAATGAAAATAGAACATCAAATATCAGAGTAGTCCTTCAGATTTTAAAGTACTGTGAGAGAACTGTGCCTTTTATCCTTTCTAGAACCATAAAAGACCAACAGTTGCATCAACCTCTCTTTTATGTGGCTCAGATCACCTGGGGGCTAATTACTAGTTAGGGATAATTAGCCTCCAGTTACATCAGATACATTTTTATCCACAAATCCCCTGGAACTTTTAATTTGTTTATTTGGCATGTTCTGATCCAGCTACCACTGGAGAGAATGGTAACAGTATGCCAATAAATATCTTTACTTAAAAGTAGTCTTTTTAAACAGAAAGACAACCCCTCATTTTTCACTTCTTACTTCAGAAATGCTATTTGTAAACAATACAAGGGGAGGCAAACTAACAATCCTGTGGTGTAAGCAGAAGGTGAAAAATGGCATTTTAAATGGAAACCTAACTACGACATTTACATTTGATTCCAGGCATTCATGGCTTTAGGTTGTCTGCAACTTACTTCTTTGCTAAGGCTTAAAATAAAGCATGTACAGTACATTTAATGAGCACTGGCTGGGCTCCAAATACTGGGCAAATTTGTCCTATGTACTGTAAAGGGGAAGGCAAGAAAACAAATGCAATTTGAGTTTACCTTTCCCCAGCACAATTGTGCAGAAGTCAGGCAAAATGTCAGTTTAATAATCTCTAGAGTAGAGCTGAGGTTTTTTTCTGAGAAAAAAGTTGATTTTTCATCAAAAAATTGAATATCAAAACAGTTCAACTGAAAACTAAAATAGTTCCCTTTGGAAATGTGGCTGTGGTGTCTCATGGGAGTCGTCTTTTGAGTACCTCGGATTTCCATTCTCCTTTTTAGGCTGGATCAGACCATAAATGCCATGATGCATCATAGTCTGCTCTCTTGAAGAAGGGAGGCAATGTACCACAAAAGTCCCTGGCTATGATGTATCATGGGAGATGTAGTCCAACCAGGGAATTTGGACCATCCAGGAAAATGGGCAGATGAACTGACTTACAACTCCCCTGAAGCTCTGTGGCAGCACATCCAAATTTAAATGTTTCATTCTGGGGGCATTTGAAACAGGTTTTTTTAATGGAAAATGGAGTTTTTTGACTTATTTTTTTCTTGCAAAAAGAGTCTGCTTTCCACAAGCAGATTTTTTTTCAAAAAAAGTATTAATTTAGTCAAACTCCATTTTCTGTCAAAAAACAATTTGAACACAAAAATTTCAACCAGCCCCAATCTTGAGTGCTAGGCCAGAGCCTGCAGAATACACATAGTACTGCAGCCATATAGGGCACAGCCAGGTTCATGTCCCCCAATCTCTGTGTGCCTGCCGCACGCACCTAGAAGCGAATACTTGGGACAGTGTATATAGAATCTTCTGTAGTAGCAAGGACTGCTACTGAGTTCATTGCTCCCATGCCACTGAGCCCACCTGCTCTGTCCACAGTTTAACAATGGCTAGTTGAAAAATTGCAAACACAGGTTGGCCTCATCTAAACTTGCAGCTGAACTATGTTGGGAGGTTGCATGCTGGAGTGGCTAGGGCACTGGGTTGAAATCAGGAGGCCTGGCTTCTGTTACCAGCTCCGTTGTAGATCTGCTGTGTGATCTTTGGCCCAGATCTTTAAAATTGCTTAAGTGTTGCTATGCTCATTGTGATAATGACTAATCCCTAGGCAGCATATCCAAGCTAGGTGTCCAGCTTCTACATAAAATGCTTAGGGAGATTTAGGTACCTAAGAAGGGGTTTTCAGAAACTGGCCAGTTAAGTGGGGAGCCACATAAGGTAGCTAGGAGTGAAATGCTGAGAAAGATGGGTCAGGGGTGGGGAGTAAGCCCTAAAGCAGCTGACACTGTGCCCCAGGCTGACAGACCAGAAATAGGCACCTCCCTCTGCTCTGGATATGTAGTCACAAAGCCTCTCATAGATTTAGGCACCTAAGCCTGGTCAACTGCTGAGGCAGCCCATGCCCTTACAGCCAAACCAGATCTGTCTCCTGCTCGTGCTCGATACCATACTCACCCTATGTTTCCTGTGCCCTCAGTTGTCTTTTGTGCAGGTGTTTTTACAAAAATGAGAAATATGATCTTTGGGAAGCATCTACTCTCTTCTCGTGTGGTGCTCAAGGCACAACTGCCAGTGTGTATTTCATGTTGATCCTATACCCAAGGGAGATACAGATAGGAAAGGGTAATTAAAAGGGAAAATAGATTTAGTGTTTTGTGGTTTTTTTGTGTCCATCAAATAATGGCAGCTAAAGGAAGGCCTGCAAAGGAGCTGGTTGCAGTTTGGGTGTGAGAGGGGGTGCTGGCTCTGGGAGGGAGTTGGGTGTGGGAGCAGGTGCAAGCTCTGGGAGGAAGTTTGGGTGCGGGAGGGAGTGTGGGCTCTGGCAGGGAGTTTGGGTGCAGGGGTGTGGGCTCTGAGAGAGAGTTTGGGTGCTGGGTACGGGGTCTAGCTGTGGAAGGGGGTTGGGGTGCAGGAGGAGGTCAGGGGGTCAGCGCTTACCTCGGGCGGCTCCCAAAAGGAACTGGCACACTCCTCTGGGAGTAACTCTTAGGCGGTAGGCCCAGGAGGTCTCCATGTGCTGCTGCCTGCAGGCGCCACCCACTCAGGTCCCATTGGACACAGTTCCCAGCCAATGGGAGCTGTGGAGTTGGTGCTTGTGGCAGAGACCCCCTCCCCAGGGGCCACAGGGATGTCAGCCACTTCCAGTAGCAGTGCAGAGCGATGGTGGGCAGGAAGCCTGCCTTAGCTCTGTTGTGCTGCCAGTGGCAGCAGCCGGGGGTCTCCGGGCCCTTTTAAATCGTCCAGGCCCCTGGGCAATTGCCCTTTTTGTCATCCCCCCCATTGGTGGGCCTAGCAGGGGTCAGCACCACCATGTTGCACAAAGGACGCTTGACAAAATTACCGTACTTAGTGACAGACATTGAGTGGGGGTTATGTCATTCAGTCATTCAACGCTTCTTGAAAAATTACCATGGACCTCAACATTCTCACCACGGACACTTGTGTCCATGTACAGACACGTTGCTGACCCCGACCCTAAGTACATGAGTGTCTATGATCCCCAGAAGCCATTATGCAAACTGAAGATTGCCTGAGCACTCCAGCCATAATCCCTTACCAACTCAGGATCTTGACAGGATCTCTGCGCTGGCCTGGGAATACACAGTGCTGGTATGGGAGCCTACTGACATGAAGTAAGAACATGTTCATTATGTACATTCTGACTGATTGACAGTTTATGTCATATACAGTCCTTGAGGTCAGGCAGGCATCTGGTAAAGGGAGTTTGGGTGGGGACTCAAATCCTTTCACAGTCCGATTCCACTGGTGTAGTATAGAAGCCAGCAAAATTCCCCGTGGCAGTGGGACTATTTCCCCGCTTACACTATGATGATGAGGGAATCATGAGAACCCACACAGAATGGAATAGAATAGACATATGACTCAGGATGTTCTGACACATTTCATTGCATTATGCTATTGGCCCAGAAGAGTGCTGCATTCCCAGATCCCAACCCCAAGGTGCAGGGAGATGAACAGATTCACTAACCTTTATATATAAGGAGTTTACTGCTTCTCTTCCTCTTGCCCTGCCCTCCCCCGCAATTTCTGTGTGGAAAAATTACAGTTCTGTGGAGTATTAAATTTGTCTAAATTACTGGTTACTGAGCACTTCTCAAAATCTCTTTTCATTCTCCCAAAGCTCTTTCTGGCCAAACATGAGAAAGAAATAACTCTTTCTGGTTGCGTTCTGTATGTTGAACCTTGGGTTTTGTCTTTGGTATCATTTAAATTAAATCACTTAATAGTCATTTCTATGGCACTCATTACGGTAATGTTTGAACATCAGATTTCGATAGTGTTTTCACATTAGCATTTCATTAAGCATTGCCTAGAACGGTTTCTCTTTTCTTTTTATATTTGTAGTTCACATGCTTTAAATTAGTGAATTTTGCCATTGAAACCATAATTAATGACACGAAACAAGTAAGTTATAAAAATAACCCTGTGTTATGACTTCTCAGAGCTCTTCGACAATATTTTGTGCTGCTAATCACATTTGCTGTTGTGATCCAAATTAAAGCTTATTGCCATGTTTTATTATATGAAATCCTGTACTTATCAGTTGGTCGATTTGTTAAGTGCTATATAATTTAAATCCCTCCACTATAGTTCACTAAATTTGGCTCCCTGATGTGGCCCCTTTGGGTCACTCTGGTGATACAAAGGTACTGTAAAGTTGGTCTAACTAGCCAGATGATGATTCCTTTGTGGGGAAAACCCTTAGTGGAAGAGAATTGAGGTTTAGGTGAAGGACAGGTCCTTGGTATGGAGGTGCCTTTCTCTGTGGTAGTCAGAGGCTGAGACCTCCAGACAGTCAGAGAAGGTCCAGGAATCCAGCCTGTCTCAGCCATTTTGGGGCACTGAGGCTCAGATAGCACTAGATGTCTTCGGCTTTCTTCAGAGGGTTTCCTCAGAACCTGTCATATCGGGGGAAAAGGAGGAAAGGTGCAAGCTACTTTTCTCACCCATGCTACAGAAGAGACATCCTACAGCCAGAATATAGCTGACCTCCCCTCCCCATGAGAGACCAAGGTTTGTTCTGCAAAGCCTTACTCATGTCAGTAGTCATTACCCATCTAAGTAGTCTCACCAATTTACAATGGGCTGTTCATGTGGGTAAGAACTAATCACATATGGTTTTGCAGGGTCAGGCCAAATTATCTTAACATTTGAGCAAGATCACTTGATCTGTCAACCTGCTTTTTGACAGAAGCCCCTTTGTGGAAAGTATGAGAGTTTGTTAAAAGTATATATTTTTACTAAAAGATTTAGGATTATAGAAACCAGAGATGGAAAAGACCTATTAGGTAATCTAGTCCATCTCCCTGCCAATGCAGGATTGTTCCCTAGAGTACTGTTTCAGATTAGATTTCCAGGGTTTCCACCTGGTAGCCTTTTTTCAAAATTAATCCAGGATTACAGACATATATCTCAGATTGAAAACTAAGGTAGGTCTTAACTAAAGTGTTTCAGAGCTTACAGCCAGCAGTTCCTGTGCATGTCTGTATATAAATTTCTCCCCATCTATTTCTGTGACTTTGTGGTGGGTGGAGAAGAGCTTAATTACTTATTTTTTTAAAGTGACCATAATTTCAGAACCAGAAATTGGGACTTTAGAAATATCTTTTGAGGTTGTGAAATACTCAATTGTTCTGTGTTCTAGCTCCTGTCGTTGATCTGCCTCTGCCTGGTTTGGGAAAGCTCAAAGATAACTTGAGCTCTATCTTTTCCACCTGTACCCTTCTTTCCCCAGCTGTCCTCCCCTTTATAGTTCTGGTGACCATAGGTAAGGTCAAAGAAAGGTATAGGGGGGCCAGAACAAGAGGTTTTGCACTAACTAACTAGGTCATTGGCACAGACTCAGATTGCAGAGTTGCTGTGTGATAATTTATCACAAACTTTGGTTTTGAACAATGTTTGGTGAGAAATCCACAATCACTACATGATAAGCAGGGCAGGCCCTGGGAAAACTTGTATTTTGGTGCCCTTAGCCCATGCTGCCTCCCTAGGCTCGCCACCCATCCCTCTGGGCTCCCCACTCATCCCCCTGGCCTCCACTGCCACCCTGGGCTCCTTACCCCCCCATTGTTCCCTGGTCCTGCTGCTCCCCCCACATTTCACTGAGCTCCCTTATGTGGCCTCACACCCACTCACACCTCACAGCGCCCCTTGCCACTTGACCATGGCACCCCCCTGACTAAGGTGCCCTGGGCGGTCGCCCACATCACCCACCTGTAAGGGAGCACTGATGATAAGGGTGACACAGGGGGGTTACAAACATCTTCTTATATCATCCTGAACGAACGTTTAGTAAGTATATATTTTGATTGATGATACATTAAAAATGGGATACTTCAGGTGTTGTGAAAGAAATTCCCTGGAGATCAGAATATCATATGAAAAACTGGTATTGTTCCACTAAAACTGAGACATATGATCACTTCTGTTGGAAATAAGGATAATTTGGGGTTTTTCCCCTCCTTTAAAGAATATTGTTTTCATTTTAGCTGAATACAATTAATTTTTTTTCTTTCTACTCCTGGAGATTTTTGCCATTTTGGGCTGGCTGCTATTGCTTATTTAGATGAGACTGTATATAAAGAAGAGCTCCCCATCCTTTAAACAGGCATTATTCATCCTCATATTTACCTTATGTTTTCCCCTGGAAATAGGATATTTTTTCTACCTTTGTTTTTATTATGTGTTGCTAGATTCTTTTTTCTTTTGTTTTTTTGCACTGTGGGAATGAAACCATTGAGTATGAGTGAAGTTACTGATGAGTACCCATGCAATCCTACTCATCTTCATTTCACTGTCTCTAGGAACTCAGCTGCCTCTGGGCATGGTTGCTTAGCAACTCAATGAGTTGGCTGTGCCCAATACACCTTCACTAACTGATGTGTTACTTGATTGGACAGAAGGATCTCTATTTAAGACTTATAGCAACAGTAGCACAGTGGCTGCTCAATGCATTCTATGCCCTCAGCTGTGCCAAGCCTCTTTTCTGGCCAGTCCTTACTCCACCCTTTGCTTACTCCACTCTAGCCCTAGTTCCTGCCTACCTCCGAACAACTGATTCCTGGCTCTGATCATTGGCTTGTCTCCTGACCATGATCTGGCTCTGCCCTTTGGTTCTGTTCTGGCTCCTGACTTCTGGCTTTGACCATTGGCTTGCCTTCTGACCACACCTCTCATTCTGCTGTCTGTTTCTGCTCAGACCACTAGGTCACACCACCTAAAGTGTGTGACAGGGAAGCAGAAGGATGGAAAAGAAAAAAAGGACCAAAAATAATGAGTGAGGAAGAATATGTTTGGTAGGGATAGGCCTGACCTAAAACCACATATACAAACACCCCCAAATTAATGGAAAATGTGGATCTGAATTTCTCGTCTCTTATATTCTTCATTTTCTAGTCAAATCTCTAATCATTAGTCCAGTGTCTAGTCTAGTATCAAGACTATAGTCTAATCTGTAGTCTAGTCTCTACATGCATCTAGTGCCCAGTCTCTCATCTAGTCTTTAGTCTTAGTTTCCAGTCTAGTCTAGTTTAGTCTCTACCCTACTGTCTAGTAGTCTCTGACCTCTAGTCTTCTACCTAGGTTAGTCTCTTGTCTAGTCCAGTGTCTACTCTAGACCACTGTCTAGTCTAAACTCTATTATAGTCTGTAGTCTAGTCGAATCTCTAGTCTACTTTAGTTTGTATTCTAGTCTAGATTAGTCTGTAGTCTAGTCTAGTCTCCTAGTTTCTCATCTCTAGTCTTCTAGTCTCTGAGTACTAGTCTAGTTTAGTCTCTAGTCTAGCATCTAGTCTAGTGTCTTTTCTTTAATCTAGTGTCTAGCCTTTAGTCTCTAATTCTCAGTCTAGTCTTCAATCTCTAGTTAGGTCTAGTCTAATCTCTAGTTGAATCTAGTCTCTAGTCTTTAGTGTCTAGTTGACTCTAGTCTTTATTGTCTCTAGTATCTCTACTCTTGTCTCTAGTCGAATCTAGTCCAGTATCTAGTATCTCCTCTTGAGTGCACTCTTGATCTCCAGTCAAGTCTCTAGTCTAGTCTCTCATTTACTCTCGTCTCTTTTCTCTAGTTTCTAGTCTAGTATCTAACTGAATCTAGTCTTTAGTGGAGTCTAATCTCTACTCTAGTCTTGTTTTGAGGCTAGCCTAGTCTCTAATTTAGTATGTAATCTAGTGTTTTATCTCTAATCCAGTCTCTGTTTTAGTCTGTTGGATCTAGTCTCTAGTCAAGTTGAATCTAGTGGTAACTTGTTGACAAGTCTCTAGATGAGTTTTTAGTTCAATCAAGTCTCTAGACAAGTCTAATGTGGTTTATAGTCTCTGCTCTAGTTTCTAGAAAAGTACCACCTCCAGTGTATTCTAGTCTCTACTCTGGATTCTAGTCTAGTCTACTGTCTAATCTCTAGTCTCTATCCTAGTCTCTTGTTGAGTATAGTCTAATCTGATGTTGTGACTAACCTAGTCTCTAGCTGAATCTAGTTTTTAGTTATGTCTTGAGTCTCTAGTCAAATCTCAAGTCTAGTTTAACCTCTAGTCTCTAGTCTACTGTCTAGTCAAGTCTCTTTTCTAGTCTTTAGTCTATTCTCTAGTCTTTACCTTGATTTCTGGTCCAATGCCAAGTCTAGTGTGTAGTTGAGTCTCTGTTCACTAGTTGGGTCTATATTGTATAGACCAGTCTCTACTTTAGTCCAATCTCTGATCTAGTTACCAATCTTGTCTCTAGGCGAGTTTAGGTTATTCTCTATTTTAGTGCCTGATCTAGTCTCTAATCTAATCTCTAGTTTAGTCTTGTCTCTAGTGTATTCTAGTCTCTATTGTAGTCTCTGTTGGTCTAGTATCTAGATTAGTTTCTAGTCTAATCTAATCTTTAGTCCATTTTTTAGAATGTCTCCATCATGGCATCTGAATGTGCTTGGATGTGACCTTTGTGCCTAATACTGAACACCCGAAACTTTGGAAAAATAGAAGAACTGGATCTGGACATGAATTCCACATTCTCATAATGTGCTGCAGCAAAAGGCCAAGCAGTATGAATTTGTATGATTTTGTGATCCAGATGCCAATTCTGAGACTCACCACCATCTCT
The DNA here is from genome assembly GCF_025201925.1 of Gopherus flavomarginatus. Taxonomy (NCBI): domain Eukaryota; kingdom Metazoa; phylum Chordata; order Testudines; family Testudinidae; genus Gopherus; species Gopherus flavomarginatus. The sequence goes on along the minus strand of NC_066617.1, from coordinate 319,710,200 downwards.
GTTTTTAAATTACTCATTACTGTCAGATAAATAATATTAGACAACTGGAATGTAATAATAGACCATAGCATATTTTTGAATATGTGAGTGTAAGGGTATTTTCTTAGTGTGCATCATAATTTACATGATCTTATGTTAAATAACATCCGCTTCATTATGAAAAAAAACATGCTTAGCAGTCTCCAGAAATGTCACATTCTTTATTAGGTTTCAGAGTAGCAGCCGTGTTAGTCTGTATCTGCAAAAAGAACAGAAGTACTTGTGGCACCTTAGAGACTTACAGATTTATCTGAGCATAAGCTTTTGTGGGCTAAAACCCACTTCATCGGATGCATAGAATGGAACACACCTGTTCTATGCATCCGATAAAGTGGATTTTAGCCCACAAAAGCTTATGTTCAAATAAATTTGTTAGTCTTGAAGGTGCCGCAAGCACTCCTGTTCTTTTTACATCCTTTATTAATGATTGGTTGGAGTAATGGCTGCATAATTAACTGCAAAGTTAAGTATGAATCCATCTAGATTCAAAACCTCTTAAAGGGCATGCTTGTTCCTCATAGTGAGCAGACACATGTGTTTCTTTACTTAGTGTATGTTTCTTTGTCCCTGAATTCATATTTTGCTGATTTTCAAAAGGACAAAATGGGTTTTAAAAATGCTACTCACAGTTGCAAGAGCTCACACATAAAGTCTTGTAGACTTCTGGAGCCAGATTTACACAAGGGGATGAAATTATACACCTTGGCCACGATGTTCAGAAAGTGGACATCTTCTGCCTACAGACAGACAACTATTCCCTTTGGCTTACTGGTTTGTCCCCTTTGTAAGCATTTTAACTTTAAAAATATCAGTTTTTGGTGTTTGGAGGCTGAGACCTGGTACCAACAATTATAAGTAATAATGTTGTGCCCTCATATACATCTGAGGATCTCCATCATAATGGGTATTATTATCCTTACTTGGGACTTTGCATGAGGAAACCAAGGTATGGAGAGAACTTTTAAAAAATGGCCACTGATTTTGAGTAGCTCTATTTTTGCATGTCCAATTTAGGACACCTAGACATTGAGGCACTCAAAGTCAACAGACACTTTTGAAAATGTTGGCCCTAATGATTTGCCTTTACACCGCACAGGTCATACAATTAGCAAAGTTTTGTGGTTATTTTTACTATTGTTGTTGTAAAGATGGATTCAAACCTCAAAATTCAGATCTAATTTTCTAATACCCAAAGCCTAGGGATCTGGGATCTAGGATTCTGATTTGGCCCATTCTAAAGCCATCTAAAGTTGTTTGCCATATTTGGATTAGCATTTGGATTTTGAACACCCCCAGATATTGGGGTGTTGAGACTTCAGCTTTGATTTGTGCCAATATCTAATTTTATTTTGCATCCTTTATGCCATACATTATAGTATCAGAGGAGTAGCTGTGTTTGTCTGGTTCTGTAAAAGCAGCAAAGAGTCCTGTGGCACCTTATAGACTAACAGACGTATTGGAGCATGAGCTTTCGTGGGTGAATACCCACTTTGTCACATGCATCCGACGAAGTGGGTATTCACCCATGAAAGCTCATGCTCCAATACGTCTGTTAGTCTATAAAATGCCACAGGACTCTTTGCTGCCATACATTATAGTGCACACACAATATGAAATTCACATTGTACATATGAGTTCTCCCTGATTAATAATGTTCAACTCAGTGTTAGGAAATATTATTTTTTATTATTCTTTTTACATTAAATTCTCTTGGACAGACATCCCAGAATCTTTTCTGTGATAGCCATAGGTGATGGCTAAACTCTAATGCTAAATAGGATTTTGTTTTGGATATATGAATGTCTTTGTTGTAGCTGGCCTGTACTCTTTTATCCACTCTATTTTACTCTGAACTTTAGCTGACCCTAGTGTGTTATCAGTAAGCTGAATTTTAGCTGGACCTTAGCATGTTGTTAAATAATGGATTGTGTGTCTTTTTTTACTTAAAAATTTTGACCCTTAGGGAAATGTCCAGATGTCCAGAGAGAGATCACTTATAACTGAAATGGAGTCTATGTTTTCTGTAATTAATGAGATAATCTATCAAAAGATGCTCTTATCTTATCCGGAATTACTCTAACAGATTATTCCTTTCATAATGACTTGGTTATAAATATGTTTTGTAATTGATAAAATAGTGGATGGTTGAACAGTCATCTGTAGCTGATCAATTCTGTAAACCAGATACCATGAAAAGAAGACAATAGTTCATTTTCTTTGTCTCTTTTCTGTGAACAGACATAGTATATAAACAGATGCCTGTTATTATGAATGTATGCTATAATGGACATAATGGTATATTTGATAAAAGAGTGTCATAAATATTCTGTAATTGATAAAATTAGTAACTGACTAAATGGAAAAAGAACATGTGGTATAGCAAGTGAGTTCTAAAATCAAAGCATGAGCAAAACGTTAATGAATAGATAAATTTCTAACCATTAAGAGCTAATTGTGGTCACAGATGATCATAGTATGGTAAATTAGTTATCGATATAGTTGGCTTATTGATTCAAAATAAGATCAAGCATATGAGAGGATATTCCTTTGTTCTGAACAGTATATAGGTAGTGAGTGTTAGGGAATTAGTCAGAAGTGAACTCAGGTATGCTGCCTCACTTCTCCAGTCTCTAATTTGGTATGTATGTTTCCTTTTCTGTATTCGGTGTAGTGCTGTATTCAGTATTGCGTGATTGTCTGACTTATAAAAGTTCAACTGAGTTAGTTATTTGACATCATGACTTATGAAATCTGAATACTCAACATCAGTTTTCTAACAAATCATAGAGGCCTAGAAATTAGAGGTGAACAATGCCTAATAGGTCAGTCTATTCCCTTGGCAATGCAGGTTTATCCTCTGGAATCCCATCCTTAGTGCATTATCCAGTAAATTTCAGTGACACAGCAAGCCAGGAGCAGCACTGAAAATAGAACTCAGATGTCCTCACTCCTAGTCTTTAGCTCCAAGCACTCTGGGATGCTAGCTCACTTGGAGTCTCAAAAATTTGTTAAATGGAAGAGAGATCAAGTGTAACTATTACTATACAAAGGGTGGAAGTAGGGTTACCTGACAGCAAGTGTGAAAAATTGGGATGGGGGTGAGGGGTAATAGGAGCCTATATAAGAAAGACCCAAAAATCGGGACTGTCCCTATAAAACCGGGACATCTGGTCACTGTAGGTGGAAGAGAAGAAAGAAAAAATCTGATCATACAGCCCTAAATGTTGGACTCTGTTCAGAATGCATGTCTGGAAATTACCTCCTTTTGGATGGGTTTGATATTTCCTTGTATTGTTTGCCTAGTATTTTTAGCAGCCAGACACTCCATCAAAGAGCCACAAAATTAGTCCTGCCAAACTGTTAATGTATTAAACATTCAGTATGTAACTAGTCTTTTTACCAGATAGTTCATCGCTCCGCAACCCTCATAAAATCAGGTCATATTTTAAAGCGCGTTCAAAACTCATGTTGAAGTGTATTGAGTGCACAATCCCTACCTGAGCCACAGCTGCTTGCTGAGAGGATAGTGCCCATATTCACTTACTCTATGTATTTGTATTACAGTAATATCTACAGGCCTCAACTGAGATTACCACACTGCATATACACACAGTAATAAATAGTCCCTGCCCTGGAGAGTTCACAATCTAAAGAGAAGACAGACAAAGAGTGGGAGAAAACAAATGTTGCTATCTTGGTCTTACAGAGGGGGAACTAAAGTTACATCTATACTTCGAGCTGGGGTCATAAATTCCAACTTGGGTAGACATACATGTGCTAGCTTTGACTGAAGAAGTGTGCTAAAAATAGCAGTGGCACAGGCATCAGGACGGGCTAGCTGCCTACATACCTATAGGCCTGGGTGAGATTGGATAAGGAGGTGTTAACCATTATACAAGGCACTGGTGAGACCTCATCTGGAATACTGTGTGCAGTTCTGGTCTCCCATGTTTAAGAAGGATGAATTCAAACTGGAACAGGATCTGAGGAATGGAAAACCTATCTTATGAAAGGAGACTCAAAGAGCTTGGCTTGTTTAGCCTAACCAAAAGAAAGTTGAGGGGGGATATGATTGCTCTTTATAAATATATCAGAGGGATAAATATTAGGGAGGGAGAGGAATTATTTAAGCTTAGTACTAATGTGGACACAAGAACAAATGGATATAAACTGGAGACTAGGAAGTTTAGACTTGAAATTAGACAAAGGTTTCTAGCCATTGGAGGAGTGAAGTTCTGGAACAGCCTTCCAAAGGGACTAGTGGGGGCAAAAGACATATCTGGCTTTAAGACTAAGCTTGATAAGTTTATGGAGGGAATGGTATGACAGGATAGCCTAATTTTGGCAATTAATTTGGCAACTGATCTTTGATTATCAGCAGGTAAGTATGCCCAGTGATCTGTGATGGGATGTTAGATGCAATGGGATCTGAGTTACTACAGAGAATTCTTTCCTGGGTGTCTGGCTGGTGAGTCTTGCCCACATGCTCAGGGTTTAACTGATCACCATATTTGAGGTCAGGAAGGAATTTTCCTCCAGGGCAGATTGGCAGAGGCCCTGGAGGTTTTTCGCCTTCCTCTGCAGCATGGGGCAGTGGTCACTTGCTGGAGGATTTTCTGCAGCTTGATGTCTTCAAACCACAATTTGAGCACTTCAATAACTCAGACATAGGTTAGGGGTTTGTTACAGGAGTGGGTGGGTGAGATTCTGTGGCCTGCGTTGTGCAGGAGGTCAGACTAGATGATCATTATGGTCCCTTCTGACCTTAAAGTCTATGAGATTGCTCTCAAGGTAGCTAGCCCATCCCACTGCCTGTGCTATTGCAACTATATTTCTATTTTTAGCACACTAGCTTGATCAGAGCTAGCATGTATGCATTTACCCAGGCTAGGAATGACATCTCCAGCTCAAACTGTAGGTGTAGTCTAAGAACCTGAGAGACTAAGTGAACTGCCCAAGGTTATATAAGAAGTCTGTGGCAGTGCCAGGAATTAAATCTAAATTTTTGAGTCCCAGTCTGGTGACTTAGTCACAAAACAAATCCTATTTGTTACATATAGAATGTCTTCTACATGTAAAATATATATGCCAATATATAACATATGTAAATGTTACAAAAAGTACCATGAAACACATCTTGGTGCTGGGAAGATTAAATGTTTTCATGGCATAAATTCAGATGGCGGCATTAGAGTTGGTTTTGCAAATCATCCCAAATAAATGTTGATAAATCCTTTATACTACATTAACATGTATTCTGTATATGGTACAATGTTACAGAAAAGCCATTTTAAGAATGTTTTAGAGAGTTTTAAAAAAAAGTTATTAGGACTGTTTTTCCTTATCCCTTCAAGAATCAAGCCGGTTGTCTGAGGCCTTGTCGATACATTAATGCTATAACAGCATCACTGCACCTGCACTGCTGTAGAGCTTCAGTGAAGACGCTACCTACGCTGACAGAAGGGGTTCTTCCATCAGCCTAGGCACTCCATCTCCCCAAGAGGTTGATGGGAGAATTCTCCTGTTGACCTAGTGCTCACTACACTGGGGGGTTATGTTGATTTAACTGCATCACTGAGGGGCGTGGATTTTTCACACCTCTGAGTGACATAGTTATATTGATCTAAACTCACAGTGTGGATCAGGCCTTAGTTAGAACCAGTATAATTGGCTTTCTATACCTAAAAATATCATAACCCTAAGGTACGGGACTTATAACCTCCTTCCCTTCACTCATATTTGTAAGAGTTGTAATAGTTGTCATGTCACATGTCTGTGATGAGTGCAAACTTCCTTTGTGCTATTGCTGCTGAGAGGAAAGGAGGAGAGAAATGAAACCACAGAGCCTGTTCTGAACCTTTTTAGCTTGGTCTGCACTGGGGAAATTTCCCCCAAAATTCTAACCGGTGTGCTGCAAGGCTCTGAAAGAGTTAACTGTAGAGGTTTCAACCTCTGTAAATAGTGCTGACTATGTGTGTCACTTCAGGGTTATATTTAATAATGTGCTTGCTTTATTAGAACCACATGGGTCTCTTTGAGTTTCTTCCTCTACCCCGAACATGAAACTGGTTTTAAAACTAGTTCAGTTAAATCCATTTGAAAACCAGTTGGAGCTGTCGTGCAGACTAGGCTCCAGTTGTTCAGCACTATTAAGAAAACAGTTCAGTAAAAATGGTTTAGACTACCTGGCACCTGGTATAGATCATTGTTCCGAGATGGGTTTAACTGCACCAATTCAAAAAGCAGATCAAATTTCCTGGGAAATTTCTGCAGTGTAAAGAAGCTCTGCCCTTAACTTCTCTTTAGGCTGCAGTCGCTGGATAGTATCGTATTTGTGATGTCACAGCTCTGAAATACAATCCTCTGGTAACATCATAGCTGAGAAATTGAGCGCTACACACCAAAGTTCTGATGTATTTGGATCTGGGATTCTGATTCAGTATAGGAACATAAGAACAGCCATACTGGGTCAGACCAATGGTCCATCTAGCTCAGTATCCTGTCTTCTGACAGTGGCTGGTGCCAGATGCTTCAGAGGGAATGAACATTGGGTGATCTGTCCCCTGTCATCCAGTCCTAGCTTGTGGCAGTTGGAGGTTTAGGTACACCCAAGCATGGGATTGTGGCCCTCATCATCTTGGCTAATAGCCATTGATGGACCTATCTTCAATGAACTTATCTAATTCTGCTTTGAACCCAGTTCTACTTTTGGCTTTTACAACATCCTCTGGCAATGAATTCCACAGGTTGCATTGTATGAAGAATGTTTGTTTTAAACCTGCTGCTTACTAATTTTATGAGACCCCTGGCTCTTGTGTTATGTGAAGGTGTAAATAACACTTCTTTATTCACTTTCTTCACACTAATCATGATTTTATACACCTCTAATATCCCTCTTTGTCATCTCTTTTCTAAGATGAACAGTCCCAGTCTTTTTTCTCTCTCCTCATGTGAAAGCTCTTCTATATCCTTCATCATTTTTGTTGCCCTTCTCTGTACCCTTTCCATTTCCACCTTGTGAAAAATATTGAGATATTGAGATTTTGATTTTTTTTTGTCCTGAATGAGGACGAAAAACCAAAATTTCAATAATTTTCAAAAAATAAAATTCCAAAACCAATTTCATTTCAGGTCATTTTGAATTTGTTGAAACTGTTCTCTTTAAAAAAAATATGTAAAATAATTTGTGAAATAAAAAGTAATTTTGAAACACAAATCCAAATGTTTTAGTTCTGAAAATGTCAAAATAGGATGTTGTAACATTTTAAAACCTTTCCCTCCCAATTTTTTAAGAATGAAATTTCATTGAAATGGATACAATTTCATGAAAAACTCTTTTTAATGAAAATTTTCTGACCAGCTCCAGGAAAAGTGACCTTGCCATTGAAGCAAAAACTTGTAAAATCCTTGTTTGGAAAGACTAAAGAACAAAACAATTGCATTAGGAAAAAACATTTGCCCACATAATAAATTAACTAGAGAATATTAGTCATCTGACTAGTTTATGTGCATGTGGATAAGTATTTTAATTTTGGGACCCACAATATCTCATCTAAAATGCCATATTACTGGGATCATATCTTTTTATCATAAACACCGTTTTTATGACTTCAATGAAGATTTGATTAAAAAACCGCAAATTTAGCAATGTGATATGAAATTGATTCGGAAATAATGAAGTCAACCTGTTCTTTGATGACAGAAGGGAATATAAGTCATTTGGAACAGTTAGCCTGCTGCATTTGACAGGTTTTCTGTTGCTAAAGCAAATTTGCCAAAACAGAAGCTTCTTACTGAAGAGGCAGTTTCTATGTGTTCTGATTCTTTACATGCAATGTGTAAATATATGTATGTATATGTGCCTTCAAAAAGCAAACTGGAACTTTTGGATTTGCTACTAGTCAGACATCGTGAATTGATTTTCAGATGTGATCTCTTTGACTTGCATTCCCTCAAAACCCTTGTAGCCAGAGAGTCCACATTTATCATTTCTTCCTTAATGCTCTATTTGGAACATCTGTAGAATGTTAGCAGAGAGTTGAAACATGTGCAAAAAAACAGCTCTTCAGCTAACTTTACATGGTCTGTACATTTGGGCTTCCAGAGAAAGTCAGGGAAGGACTATGGTGGCAGCTGTGATAAGAGAATGAGTAAGACAGTAGCAGATGGACACACTTGGATTATTTTGTACTGGCTACCATAAATTGTCAGATTGACAGTTTAGTTTTTTCCTCTGTCACTGAATTGGATTATTGTGATAATTTTACTAAAACCAATGCACAGCTGATGTTCCTCCTCCTCCCCCCAAAAAGAAAGTTCAGGCTAATCTTGATGCTCGCAAATTTGCAGAATGTAGTGCCAGATTCTGTCCTCAGAATGACATTGAATCTTTCTTTCTTTCTCATACAGACATGTGGCTTGCTCAGATCAGCCTCCTTACTTACACTCCAATCCACCAAAATTCTTCCAAACCTCCAAAATATACGTCTCCATGTTGCTTCTGTTTGTGGAATTGGTTCTCTAGGCAGCAGCACATCTTGGCCAAAAATGGGCCAAATTACTCCAAATGCTGAAGTTTTCATATCCAACCATTTTTTGTTAGTAGATTTTCACATGGTTTGGGATTCATAAGTTGCATTTGGCAGAACATTATGATTTTGGGCCTACTCAGATGTTCAGTCAACATGCAGCTGTCTTCCAAACGTTGTTCTTTAAAAAATGATACTTTATACACTATATGTAATCATGTATTCCCACTGATACCCCGGTTCATAAAAGCTGTTAAAGGTAGTGTCATAAACAGATAAGAAAAGTTAATAGCACAGAAGTACTTTATATCTCTTTGCCTGGAAGGGGTTAACAAGAACAGCGAGCCTGGCTGTCACCTGACCAGAGGACCAATCAGAGGACAGGATACTTTCAAATCTTGAGGGAGAGAAGTTTTTGTGCTGTGCTGTTAGTTTTGGTTGTTGTTCACTCTGGGGGCTCAGAGGGACCAGACGTGCAACCAGGTTTCTCTCCAATCTCTCCAATACAGGCTCTTATAAGTTCAGACTAGTGAGTACTAGGTAGATAAAGCGAGTTAGGCTGATGGTTGTTTTCTTTATATGCAAATGTGTATTTGGTTGGAAGAAGTTCAAATGTGCATTTGGCTGAAAGGAGTTCAGATTGGCATTTTGCTGAAAAGATTCTAATTTGTACTTGTATACTTAGGCTGGGAGGGTGTTCCCAGTGTCTATAGTTGAAAGACCCTGTACCTATTCCATTTTAAATTTACAAGGATAATTTTTACTGTTTTTCCTTCTTTAATTAAAAGCTTTTCTTGTTTAAGAACCTAATTGTTTTTTTATTCTGGTGAGATCCCAGGGGACTGGGTCTGGATTCACCAGGGAATTGGTGGGGAGAAAGGAGGGAAGAGGGAGAGAGAGGCTGATTTCTCTCTGTGCCAGGATTACTTTCTCTCAGGAAGAATCTGGGAGGGGGAGAGAGAAGGAGGGGGGAAGGTGCATTTTCCTCTCTGTTTCAGGATTCAAGGGGTTTGAATCACAGTGATCTTCCAGGGTAACCCAGGGAAGGGAAGCCTGGGAGAGGCAACAGTGAGGGAAAGGGTTTAATTTCCTTGTGTTAAGATCCAGAGGGTCTGGGTCTTGGGGGTCCCCGGGCAAGGTTTCGGGGGGCCAGAGTGTACCAGGCACTGGAATTCCTGGTTGGTGGCAGCGCTACAGGTTCTAAGCTGGTAATTAAGCTTAGAGGAATTCATGCTGGTACCCCATCTTTTTGGATGCTAAGGTTCAGAGTGGGGATTGTACCATGTCAGGTAGGGAATGTTTTACTTACGTCTCAGAATGTCTTCATTTTTAATGTGTTATGGTGACCCAAAGACCTCTTCGTGCCAACTGGTAGTGCATAAGAGTTACAGGGATCCCCTGGGTCTATTATTTGCATTCTAGTTCACCAAAGAGTGTCATGGAAAGCGTCTCTGAAAGCCTGTCACACTGGTCATTATAATCTTTGTGAAATATATATGCAGATAATATATAGCAGATAAGTATAAATAGTAGAAATTATGTGCTTAAAGCAGAGGTGGGCAAACTTTTTGGCCTCAGGGCCACATCTGGGTATGGAGATTGTATGTTGGGCCATGAATGCTCACGAAATTGGGGGTTGAGGTGCGGGAGGGGGTGAAGGCTTCAGCTAGGGATGCGGGCTTTAGGGTGGGACCAGAAATTAGGAGTTCAGGGTGCAGGTGGGGGCTGCAGGCTGGGGGTGTGGGCTCTGCGGTGGGGCTGAGGATGAGGGGTTGGGGGTGCAGGAGGATGCTCTGTGCTGGGAGTGAGGGTTCAGAAGGTGGGAGGGGGATCAGGGCTGGGGATTGGGGTGCAGGAGGGGGTCAGGGGTTCAGGTTCTGGGTGGCACTTACCTCAAGCAGCTCCCAGAAGCAGCAGCATGTCCTGCCTCTGGGTCCTACGTGGACCCTGCTCCCCAGCAGGAGCTCGGGGGCTGGATTAAAACATCTGAAGGGCCAGATGTGGCCCCCGGCCTGTAGTTTGCCCACATCTGGCTTAAAGTCTTGTAGTGAAAGGCAAGTAACCCAGAGATAGTCTACATTAAGTCAAATTCCACTAGACTGAGGGTGGGAGACTTTTATCTCCCTTGCTGACAATTATGTTGTACTATTCATGGAAGTTAGTATGAGCTAATGAAGAGATTGCAGAGACTTCAGAAGGAAAGTCAACAGAAAGAGCTAAACAGCAGGGCTGTGAATTCTGTTTTAGAAGGGAGAACAAAAAGAACAGGTGCAGGCATCCTTTTTCTGGGCAGACAAGTTGCCAACAGTCTTGGTCTTGTGAAAGGAGGGTTTCAGCCATCCTGGTTGAAAAACTCTGTGAGAAAGACTTTGGATAATCAGTACTTTATTAGACAAGAGGGTTTTGTGTTAGTCAAGTTTAGGCACTAAAATGCTTTTTGTAATTTTATTTTATATGTAAATCTTTGTTTCCAATATTTCTGAGCGCTATCATTTGTGTCTCTGTTCTTCATTAAATAGAGTTATACTTGCTTTCTCTAAGTGGCAAATCTGTGTTGTGTGTGAAGCGGAGCCGTGTTCTAAGGTGTAACTAGTAAGCTGTGGTGTACTGTTCCTTTGGGAATAGAGGATCTGGTAATTCTGAGACCATTGCGTGGATGAGGGGCTGGACTCTGCAGGGGGATGCTTGGAAATCTTCTTGGTTAGAGTGTGTCTATTGCTAGCCTGTGTGAGTGACAGCAGAGCCTGTGAGGGCTGAGAGGGGAGTGCTTGTGTTGCCTGTGGCTGGAAGAGTCAGGGAATTGAACCCTGGCAGGCACAGACAATGCTTCCTTAGCATGAGGCAGAGATGGCAGTAACAATGACAGCTATGATAGAGGCAAAAATGAGCTGCGATAGAGGCAGAGGCATCACTCGACCTCCCCTCTCAGGGGTCAGAAGTGAACCCACCAGAATGCACCCCTGGACTCTGGGACTTCACTGACCTCTGACCACAAAACCATGAATAGCATGCAGCTGAGGGAAAAGGGATGGTGTGTTAAAGGGACATTGTCCATTGGACTTTCACAGCACAAGGTGGGAAACTAAGGCAAAGGACACTTCCCAATGTACTGTGAGACAGATGTTTACTTACTGTTCACGTACTTTTGAATTACAGTTGTGGTGTTTTCCCAAATTAATGATATGTTTCCCCTCTTCCTAATAAAAAGTTTATTTTGTTATATGTAGACTTAGTGTTTGCAAGTGGGGAAGTATTGCCTGATAGAAGTGCCCAGGGGTGATGTTTGGTTTTCCCAAGTTTCTGGGTGGGGCCTTGAGCCGGTTTTATTCTGTAATGTGAAGAGGAATCTATAGATATTGAACCTGGTCCTTGTTGCTGCCAACACCACTTGGCAGAAAGGTTGCATAATATACAATAAAAAACAAAATAAAAATGAAATGGTTTGAACTTGTCACCATGAGGAGTTTCAATCTGAAATGAGTTATTATTCAGAATTTTCTTTCGCAGAGAATTATGCAATTTTGGGTTTGTTCTGATTTGGAACAAGAACTCCCCTACCTTATTCACATTTCCACAATTGTTATGGAGGTGTCAATTATACTGTGTGCTACTGTTTGGATGCATATCATAGCAGTGCAGGGCAACCTGATCAAGCTTTTCTCAGAAGACACCAAGTACACGCCTCAGCAAGGTGGATAATTGGATAATCTGGATGGCATCTGACAAACATTTAATTAGAGCAGGCTCCAAAGCTGGGCCTGTACACAGAGTCAGTGGTTCATGAAAGCTCTACCAATGGCTGCGTGGTGTACCCTTTTTCCTACCCTTTTTCTGGAGTACCATATTCATGGCAATGAGCCCCACTGTCCACAAGTTGAAAAAATTGAATATTATTTGTTAGGAAAATTATTATTTTATTTTAAATTGTTTTATCTGCAAAAGCACTGACCACGCTACAACACTGACTGTGGACAGCATTATATAATAAATAATCTTTAAATGAAATTTTAAGGGTCCACAACAGATAATCTTAAAGACTGAATTGTTAACCTAGCGAGACAACAGTGTGATACTGTTGCAAAAAAAGCAAACGTGATTCTGGGATGCATTAACAGGTGTGTTGTAAACAAGACACGAGAAGTCATTCTTCCGCTTTACTCTGCGCTGGTTAGACCTCAACTGGAGTATTGTGTCCAGTTCTGGGCACCGCATTTCAAGAAAGATGTGGAGAAATTGGAGAGGGTCCAGAGAAGAGCAACAAGAATGATTAAAGGTCTTGAGAACATGACCTATGAAGGAAGGCTGAAGGAATTGGTTTGTTTAGTTTGGAAAAGAGAAGACTGAGAGGGGACATGATAGCAGTTTTCAGGTATCTAAAAGGGTGTCATGAGGAGGAGGGAGAAAACTTGTTCACCTTAGCCTCCACTGATAGAACAAGAAGCAATGGGCTTAAACTGCAGCAAGGGAGATTTAGGTTGGACATTAGGAAAAAGTTCCTAACTGTCAGGGTAGTTAAACACTGGAATAGATTGCCTAGGGAAGTTGCAGAATCTCCATCTCTGGAGATATTTAAGAGTAGGTTAGATAAATGTCTATTAGGGATGGTCTAGACAGTATTTGGTCCTGCCATGAGGGCAGGGGACTGGACTCGATGACCTCTCGAGGTCCCTTCCAGTCCTAGAGTCTATGAGTCTGTGAGTCTATGAGACAGATGGAAAATTCTGGACAAGCTTTCCAATGTTTGTCTTTTACAAATATGTACTTTTGTTTAAATATTTTCTAGGATTCTTGACAAAGTGGCATGCTTTAGGATTACAGATTGGGACTCAGAATTTCATGGGAAGATTGTTTCTTTGTTCTATGAGAAAATGCATAATGAGTAAGATGGTCATTAGGGTAAGGGAATAAATGGCTAAGAAACCTGTTCTGCCTTCGAAGAATGAATGAGAGGCATTTTTGTTCCTATCCTGTAAGTGCATAAAAGTAACAAAAGATTGATTTAAAACATTCGACCTGGATAATTAAATGTACAAAGATAGAAATTTTTACACAGAGAGATCAGCCAATATCCATCTTCCAAAAAGAAAAAAAAATGAAAAAACCAACCAAAAACCAACCAAAAGCAGCACACTTAGACTTTTCCCCTTGTGCCAAATGGACATCTGGAAAAACTCTCACACATAAAATGAAGCCATAGAAGTTTAGTCAGTCTCACATTTATTAGTTTGTGTTATTACTGCACAATCAATAAGCCCAAATATTTATGGAGGGATAGCCTAATAGTTTCCTGTGGCAATGCATTTACTGGGCCTGATTTCTTGTACGCACAAAACTTGTTGGGTAATTTGGATACCTAAGGAATGTACAAGACCAACAAAATGTAAGTGTATTCTCGAAAAGGAGAGTTCAGTTATTAAGACAGGGGTTGGCAACCTATGCCACGCATGCCAAAGACGGCACGCGAGCTGATTTTTAATGGCATGCTGGAGCCTGCTGGGACTCCAGCATGCCATTAAAAATCCTGCCCAGCCTGACCTGCTCTCCTCTGCCCTCTGCTCCCCCTCGCGGGGGCAGGGAGCAGAAGCATAGATGTGTGCACAAGGTGGGCAAATGGCCTCACTCTCCCGGCGCAGCAAGCCATGGGGCCTGCGCTCCTGGGCCAGAGCACTGGGCCAAGCACAGCAAGCTACTGGCCCCTCCCCTGCCTTCTCCCCTCCCCTGGAGCTCTGCCGCCGTGCGCGCAGTGCTCTGAGGGGCGGGGCTGTGTGCTCCCGCGGGGCAATGTATCTAGCTCTGTGTGGAGCCTCATGGTAAGGGGTCCAGAGCTGGTGGGGTTGGATAAGGGGTGGGGGCAGTCAGGGGACAGGTAGGGGGTAGGATCCAGTCAGGGGACAAGGAATAGGGAGGCTTAGATAGCGGGTGGGATCCTGGGGGCCAGTTGGGGTCAGGGGTCCCAGGAGGGGGTAGTCAGGGGACAAGAAGCAAGGAGGTTGGGAGTTCTTAGGGGGGCAGTCACCCAGCCCTCTCCCCTGAGCCCTGACCCCCCCACACACCCCGCCCTCTGCCCTGAGCCCTACACCCCCACACACTCCCCAGACCCCTGCCCTGGGCCCTGTACCTCCCTCATACACACCCAGCCCTCTGCTTGATTCCTTCATCCCTCCCTCCCACAACCCTAGCCCTGACTCTGGCACCTCCACACATACCTATCCCCCCACTCTGCCCTGACACCTGCACCCCCCCACATACCCAGCCCCCAACCCTGACTCCAACCCTCTGCCCCCAGCCCTCTGCCCTGATTCTTGCACTCCCCCCACATCCCCAGCTCCCCCACACCCCATGCACCTGCCACATCCCCAGCCCCACCCGGAGCACCAAACAGGAGCTCCTGCATCCCCCCTCCACATTCCCACCTGCACCTCTGGCATCAAATGGGAGCTGCCCAGGTAAGTGCCCCACACCCAAACCTCCTGCCCCAACCCTGATCCTCCTCCCTCATTTTAGCTCCTGGCCCGACCTTCACCTCCAGCCCTGTGCTCAGTGCACTCCCACCTTCAGCTCAGTGCAGAGAGAGGAAGAGAATGGCCAGAACCAGGGAGAAGGTAGGTACCCACTATATGGGGGCAGGGACATGACCCAGAGCAGCAGCGGGCTGAGCGGGTCTGGCAGCCAGGATTCCTGCTGGCAGGAACCGGCAGATGGAACCCCTGGACAGCAGCGGGCTGAGCCTCTCAGTCCACTGCCGGTCTGGGGTCCCAGCCGCCGGTCCCACACAGCCCGCTGCTGGTCTGGGGTTTTGGCTGCTGGACCCTTGCCAGCCAGGGTCCCGGACACAGGCCTCACTCAGCCCACTGCTGGCCTAGGTGAACAGAACCCCAGACCAGCAGCTAGCTGAGCGGACTGGTGGCATAAGATCAACATTTTAATTTCATTTTAAATAAAGCTTCTTAAACATTTTGAAAACCTTGTTTATTTTACACTACAACCCTAGTTTAGTTATATAATATATAGACTTATAGAGAGAGACCTTCTACAAAACATTAAAATGTATTACCGGCATGTGAAACCTTAAATTAGAGTGAATTAATGAAGACTCGGCACAGCACTTCTGAAAGTTTGCCAACCCCTGTATTAAGATCACTATATTTAAAAAATAATTCTGCTACTTGAACATGATATTTGTATGGATCGATTTACATGCAAATCCAGATGGTTTTTGATAGTAATACCAGATGTTATAAAGTAAAATGGAAAGTGTGTGTAGAAACTTATTTCCATATGTATTAGGTAATTGTGTAGTTTTATGTGGTAATCACTCATGAGTATGAGAGAAAATCTCTCTTTTTCCCCTCAAACTGGGAAGGCCATAGTGGAATCACTATGGTTACCAATTTATTATTAACCATGGTATGATGAGACTGCCGACAATATATAGCCAATCTATGACTGCTAGCATTAAATATCTCCAATGGCCTGCGATGGAACACTAGATGGGGAGGGCTCAGAGTTACTATAGAGAATTCTTTCCCAGGTGTCTGGCTGGTGGATCTTGCCCACATGCTCAGGATCTAACTGATCATCATATTAGAGGTTGGAAAAGTATCCCTCCCCCAGTTCCCTGGGTCAGATTGGCAGAGACCCTGGGTTTTTTTTTCTTTCCTTTGCATCATGGAGCATGGGTCACTTGCAGCAGTGAAATGGCACATTCTCTGTAACTTGAAGTCTTTAAATCATGATTTGAGGACTTCAGTAGCTCAGCCAGAGGATTTGGATCTATTACAGGAGTGGATGGGTGAGGTTCTGTGGCCTGCAATATGCAGGAGGTCAGACTAGATGATCATGATGGTCCCTTCTTCCCTTAGTCTCTGAGTTTAAGGAGTGTAACTACTACCAGTTATCCACATGAGACAGCAGTAAAGAACTCCTATAGCAGGGGTAGGCAATCTATGGCACACTGCCCAGGTCCTGGCCACCGATCTGGGGGATGCTGCATTTTAATTTAATTTTAAATGAAGTTTCTTAAACATTTTAAAAATCTTATTTACTTTACATACAACAATAGTTTAGTTATATATTATAAACTTATAGAAAGAGACCTTCTAAAAACGTTCAAATGTATTACTGGCACGCAAAACCTTAAATTAGAGTGAAGAAATGAAGACTCAGCACACCACTTCTGAAAGGCTGCTGACTCCTGTCCTATAGTATATTCCATCTTATCTATGGTGCTTTGAAGGTGCCTATCACCTTGGTATGCAAGTACTGTGTGAATCCTATACATATTCCATTCCCAATTTTCCATTTTTGTCTTGGATTGGCAAATTCATAAGAGTACAGTAACATCCCAAGCAGATGCATTTGAGGGGCTAGAAACAGTCTGTATTTCAGATTGAGACTGCAGCAAAATATCTCTTCTCAAGGCTGATTAGGTCAGATAGCCATGTTTGACATGTCTGGGTGCTTGAATATCCCCAAATCAGTGTAGTTTTATCTCAACCCCCTACTTAGTTGTAGACTTCTTCCTAAAGTTGGTGCACTTGAGCACACTCCATGGGTGGTGGTGTTTTGTTTTTAAAAAACGCTATATATTTAATAAATAGAAACATCTTAATTATGTAGAATAAAATTAGGTTAAGGATTTCCAATAAATTATTAGCAGAAAGTAGTAAAATATATTATAGGTGATAGCGCCTTAAAGAGACTACATTTAAATAAAAAACATTTTGGATTATAATTTGACTTAAATTGACATTGTATTTTTTGTCTTGAGATCATAAGACATATTGTCTAATTGATTTTTGACTTTGCTGCTGGCAACACCTGGCTCTGTATGCATTCATAGCTGTCTCTTAAATTGGGGGCTGTGCTTCTTAGATAGGAGTAGCAAAAAACATCTGTCTGTTAAGCAAGGCCCAATAGAAATTAAGAGATTTCATATTATTCTTTGAGGAATATGTACACTTGCTAGAGGGAATTCTGTTTTCCAGATGTAACAATTTTAATTGGGTGATGTGGAAGCTGCAAGGGAAATTGCTTTCTTTCATTTAACATCTGAGTTAAAATGCATCTTTAAAACTAGCATACACAGTCACTCTGCAAGTTGCTTTGCACAAATCTAATATCCAGATTAGTCAGTATGGAATATTTTTTTCTGATTCTGCATATTACTTCTATGAACAATTAAACTTTTACAATTTGCTAAGATTACTTCCTTTTTTTCTTTGAATTTTTGTATGCAGAGATATCACTGGATCAGAAGGATTTGATGTAAAACTGGGATTATTAAGGAAAAGTTTAAAATTAAAAAGTTTAAACTGGGGTCTAGCAGACTACATCTAATGCACACATGCAGTGAAGAACATTTTTAGGAAATCAGCTCCTTAATAATTTTAAATGATCTAGTTCAGAGTTTCTTGTTCAGATATTTCATGTCTATTAAACTATATTGCTTACATGCATTTGCTTTTTGCAGATAATTTCTACCTTGACAGTATCTTTTTAATTATTACAAAGGAAAGAGTTTTTAAAAATATATATTTTTAAATCATTTATGGTATATTGTATGTTTAATGCCTGATTTTGCAAGCCTAACCTGCCCTGATTAGTATTTACTCATGGGAGGAATCCCATTAAGACCCAAATAACTTGGGGGGCTAGCTCATGGAAGGGATAGCTCAGAGGTAAACCCTGCTAAACCCACGGTTGTGAGTTCAATCCTTGAGGGGGCAAAATCAGTACTTGGTCCTGCTAGTGAAGACAGGGGGCTAGACTCAATGACCTTTCAGGGTCCCTTCCAGTTCTATGAGATAGGTATAGCTCCATATATTATTATATGCATCCCTAACTTTATACGTTTTGAGCAGTCCCATTGATTTAAACACATGCTTACATCCCATTGACTTTAAAGGGGTTTAAGAACACGTTTAAAATAAGGCAGAGGGTCCTGACCTCATGGTATATGTGTGCAGTTCAGACAACAGCTGTGTTGTTTTTGTCTCCTATAAGCAGCCACAGATTTATTAAAAGCTAGTCTTCTCATGTTGGAGAATAAATCTTTTTTAATAAAATAATTATTTCTTAAAGGGGTAACAAGGTAATGAAACAACACCAAGTATTGATGAGAATCAACATGTAGGCTGCTTTTAGGAAAACATTTATGTATGTACTTATATCTATCCAGTGATGAGCTGCCAAATCTTAACAACTGGTTCCCTATAAAAAGTTCTGATTTAAGGGGGGGAGTGGGGGAGGGGCCAGGGCAAAGGGAGACATACTCATGGGGCCGGAGGCCCCTGCAGGGCCTGGGGCAAATTGCCCCACTTGCCCCCCCCCCGGCAGCCCTAGAGCTTGCAGCCCTCTCCCCACTTACCTTGCCGGTAGCTCAAAGCAGCAGGACAACTCCGGAGCTCAGCTGAGCTGCCCAGCTGATGCCGGCGGCTGGCCATGCTGCAGCTGGGGGGAAGCAGGGGAAGAGCTGGGGGAGCCTCAGCCTCCCCAGCTGGGAATCCTGGGAGCAACAGGATGATCCGGCCCATGGACCGGAGTTCTTTGCCCACTCCTTGGCCCTTTAACAACCAGTTCTCCACGGAGGTCTAATTTTAGCAACCGGTTCTTGGGAACCTGTGGGAACCGGCTCCAGCTCACCACTGTATCTATCCCTATTCAGTAAAACACTTAAACACATGCTTAATTTTAAGCACATACTCAAATCCTATTGAAGTCAATGGGATTTAAGCATAAACCTCAATACTTTTCTGAATAAGGATGGATTTAAGAAACAAAGAAAAATACCATGGGTAGCGATGTGTTCACATTAAAGCTCATCATTCAAACATAACAAAGGGCAGCAAGGAAAAGTTAGAATCAGACAGGTTCTTTGGCTTATTATGTATATCAAACATTCACCTGGTTACCACTGAATATCCAAAGAGCTCATGCTAATGGATATAACAACTAAAAGGACTGCTGAAGGATAATATATGATATGAGTAGTCATGTGTTCAATTCACTATAAAACATTGGTAAAATACATAAATATCTAACTGGAATCTAATAACAGAATTTTACATTAAAGATATATTTGCATATTCTACCTGTACAAAATCCTAATGTTGTTATCATAAAAAGTACTGTGCAATTACTAGGATACAATGGATTTTCTACACTGTCAACAATTGTGTGCATAAAACTATTTCCCAAGAATTTGTTATAAAATTCTTAGACATAATGGTAATATATTGTACTCATTTATATATAGAACTGATCAGATTATTAATTGCAATTAAGTTTACCAATATATTTAGCCCTGTTTTTCCCTTTGTGAATCATTCATAGGCTGATCTTGATTTACACAAAAGTAGTAATTTTTCACCAAATAGTATTTACAAACAAATTTCAGCTTATGGACTGTTTGCCAAATATCTACTTTGACCAGGTCTTCAGCTATTTTCTAGTTGACACTTGTGATATCTGATTTATCATTTAAGTCACATATTGTTATTCCTGTTCCCTGGTTGGATGACAGAAACTTTTAAAGCAGGAAAATAATAAATTACAAATGCTGGAAGATGACTAGTGAGTAACAGGTTCATTCAGGTAAGAGTTTGCAGATGAAACATTATTTATACTAACATTCAAGAAGCTTTTAGAATTTGCAAGCATTATTACATATATATTGGCAGTTGTGTGAATGCACAAAAATACTATTGATACCCCTGCACCCAAATATCAGCCATGTGAATTCACATGGTTTATTTGTGAAAATATTCACAAACTGCTCTTTGAACTAGTCAGGCATCTCTAATTACATGCTAGGCTTACATTTTAAAAAATGTCTTATTTCTGATTTTTTGGGGGGCCAAATTCTTCAGGTAAAAAGAGAGAAACTAGATTTTTAAGAGGCCATGCTTTTACCTGTTCTACTCAGGAGCTATATTTTTGATAATTTGGGGCATTTGTTTATTACTACCCAAATCCTTGGACATGAAATCAGTTTTCGAACAAACCACGTTAGTGTGACAAATGGAAAGAAAATTCTGTTCTTTACACATGTTGCTCTGCCCGGGCAGTAAAAGAATGGTCGTGGTACCAATGGAAGTGGAGGTAAAAGTACAGGATCATTTTTCACTGCCATGAACTTTTGTTGTAAATGTTTCTCCTCCCATAAGCTCCATAATATGTGCAACGTGTTGGAAACTTCTCTGCTAGCACTTTCCCCTTTCATATACTTTCCTCATGTAGCTTCCACAAAAAACATCTGTTGCTAACAAATTGAGACCCTCCGATGATATATAAATGTGTATTGGACTTTGAAGAGGAAATATAGAAAATTAATGCAAACTTTAAGTGACAGAGGACTCCTAAGAACACCAGCCTTTTAATTTTGAATGGCTATGTTTGTCATCAGCGTGGGAATAGAATAGTGAATTTTAAGTGGTGGTGTGATGGCATGTATAAAGGGTTTAATGGGCAGAATAGTTGCTTCACCAGATGTGACTTAAGGTATGTCTACAACGCAAAAAACAAACACCTCTCCATACAATACACCCATGGCAGTGAGTCTCAAAGCCCCAGGTCAACTGATTCAGGCTCATACTAGAGGGCTAAAAATAGCAGAGTATCAGTTCCCACTCAGGCTGGAGCCCGGGCTCTGAGACCCACTCTCTTGTTGGGTTTCAGAAGCTAAGCTCCAACCCAAGCTATTTTTAACTCTGTAGTGTGAGCCTGAGTCAACTGACCTAAAGGCTCTGAGACTTGCTGCCACAGGTGTTTTTTTTTTTTGTTTTTTTTTTTTTTTGTAGTACAGACCCATCCTAGATGGCTGACAAACAAGAGCTGAGATAAAAGGCTGCACCTAGAAAGAGAGATGCTGAAATCGGAGGAGACTCCAGAGGAAAGAGGGAGCTGACAGGAAAAGATCTGCAGCTAGCTGCAGGAAGCCCAGCCTACAAAGGGCTGCATGATGCCAAGGAGCTTGTGTCATTATCCAAAGTAGGAAGTGGCCCAGGCAAACAGAAGCAAGTCTACTGAATTAGACCCTTGGCTGGAACCCAGAGGAGTGGGAGGGCCTCTGTTGCCTACTGATCCCCAAGGAAGTAGAGGTAAAAACCCCTGACACAGAGAGAGTCAAGGACTGCTGAGCCCAGGGTGGGGCTGAAGGCCTAGGACAGAGTCATTAGATTTCTACTTGATTGGACTATTTATTACTCTGGAAGAGGTGAGACTATTAGGAACCTGGCCAGAGGGCTAAGTTCTCAGAGGGGCAAACAACACCAGGCTCAGAATGACCACTGACAGGGACATCAGAACTGGAGAGGCTGCTACACCACACTTGGTCATGAGGGGTGCGTTGGCCAATGAGAGACTTCCCGCCTAAAGAGAGTTTAAAAAGGCTGTCAGAATTCCATGGTCTCTTGCATTGTATTTTCTGAGAAGCAGCTCTGGCATAATATTACTCTTTGATGTAGTAATAAATAAATCAGGAGAACAGTCGTGAACAAGAAGCTCTTGAAGAATCAGATGTAATCACAGTAGAAATCCAGTTATTCTACCTCAACCACCACTGGTGCTGTTAAAGACTTGGGGTGGGGGAAGGGTTTTTTTTTCAAAGGTGTGAATGGCAGTTAGATGCCTAAGGCCCATTGACTTTCAATGTGTGTTAAGCACCTAACTGCTATCCATGTCTTTGAGAATTTTCCTCCATTACCAATCACTTTGTTAAGAAGTCTCCTGAGATTTATTGTGGGCCCACAACTCCCAGTGACTTCAGTGTTGAGATATCTTGCTAATCTGTGAGATGTGCTCAGCACACTGCAGGATGGGTCCTTTGGGAATGATTCTGAGAGGTGATAAGGTCCTAAACTTTTCATTAAGTTCAATGGGAGCTGAATCTTGTGCTTGTTCTCATGGCTACATGAGCTTCTCTGGGCCTACATACGCAGCTGGGCATATATTGGATCCTCTCTTCAGCTTAAGACAGGATATTGCAGATGTCACCAATGTACCACTCCCTTGGTCTGATCACCAGCCTGTTTAGGCATAGATCAGAGCCTTTCCTCCTTCCCACCAGGGCAATGAACAATTAAAGTTTGTCTGCCCCCGAAGACTCCTGAAGTCTCTAAGTTTCCAACTCATCTTAGGAGAACAAGCCACCCAAATACAAGGCCATGTTGATTACTGATTACTCTCGCCCCTCGCTCCACCGATATGGTCACAAGGTGCCCGTTATCTACCGGGTAATGAGCGTTGGGATAGGGCGGAGGTTCGATCACTGGATGCCCTTTGGGGGGGTGACAAGTGCCCGAGGGTAGCAATGGGGATAACACAAACAATCAGTCGTGGGGTTAAAAATTGAGGGTTTATTGAATGAGTCACAGGTGAGGATAAGGAACAACTCAATACTAGTTACAACTTGGGCTTACAATATAATACCAGAACAAATAATAAAAATACTGCAATTACAAACAGAAGCAGACCCTGGTACTTCTCTAGGTCCCAGTAGTTATTCAGGTCCTTCCAGGGGTTAGTAAGGGTGGTATTGGTGCTATTATTAACCATAAATGCAATAACTCGTCTAAATAAAAGCAAATTGCAATAAGACAACTACAGCTTGCCGTGAGACTCCGGCTTACAACACAATACAGACTCAGTTAGCTAACAACAATAGCAAAATCAGTACCCAGGCATACTCACACACACAAACCACGAAAGTTTCAACATCACCGGTAATCAGGTAGGCTCCTTAAAAAAAACTCGCGCCTGAGGGAGACCTCCAGGTGATCAGGCTCGGTTACAAGGTCCAGCTTTTTTCGTTTCTCCCTGTCCACTCTATACGGACTGGACAATTTATAAAGGTAATGACGTGTTCAATTTTTCGGCTAATTAGGAGACTTGCAGGTGCCTCGTTACCACCCTCAGGGGCCGGGGGGAGGTTTCCTGGAAATGGCTGACCACAAAATTTGCCTAGCATCAAACGGTAACTTACAGGAAATGTTTTTCGCTTGAAACTGTGTGCTCGTTTCCTGAACATGGAGGCCAGGGCAGAAAGCTGCTTAAAGCTGCAGCAAAAAAACCCAGGCTCTAACAGGCCACAACACTGTTGTCCTCCATCATTAATGCCTTAGCCCAAAGCCATCCATTCCCTCTCCAATCAACTGTTTTTCTAAGTATAACTAATTGTTTGACTACTTTCTAGGTTCAATCTTAAAATTATTTAAGAAACCAAATAGCCAGTCTTAGTCAGTTTACTATCAAAAGACAAAGCACTAGACAAAAGAAGGCATACATACCACTCTTTTGGGATGTGGTCTCAAAGCATTCATCTTACATAATGGATCTGATTCAAAAATACTCATCTAAGACTATATTTATAGTAGACCTGTTACAAGTTAGAGAGTAATTTATACATCACCTGACACTCTGTACTTGTTTTTCTGTACCATCCTGCACTTTTCCTTGTCTTCTTTTGAATATTACATTTCAGATATCAGTGGTCCAAAAAAGCACTCCCCACAACTTTACCTGGACATACTAGTCATGGTTTATCTCTGAGAGGTTTCATTTTTGATTGTAAGAGCTGAGTTCAGCTGTTGTAAAGTGTTGTGGGATATACCCAGGGCTGTCATTAGGGGGGTGTGGGTCCCGGGACAAATCAGCTAGTTTCCTCGCCATCCACCCAGCGCGCCCGCCCATGTGGCTGTTGCTCACCTCCTCATCCCCTCCGCCCACCACTCGCCTCCTCACTGCCTGCCCGCCTCTTGCCTCCCCACTAGTCTCCTCGCTGTCCATCCGGTGCACCCCCCCATCTGCCTGACCGCTGCTCTCCTCCTTGCCATCCGCCTGCCCGCCGGCCTCCTCACCCTCCTCCCACCTGCCCGCCTGTCACTTGCCTCTCCATTTGCCTCCTCACCCCGCTCACCCACCCACTTCCTTCCTCACTTCTCTGCCCTCCTCCTCACCTGAATATTGGGACAAATGGCATCCTGATTGTACATCGGTGGGGACACGAGACAAAGAGCTAAATATCAGGACAATCCTGATTTTATCGAAGTGCAGAGGCCCCTAAAGTGCGGGGTCTGGGGTGGTCACCCTGATTCACCCTACCCAAGGGATGGCTCTGGATATGCCTTAGCATGACTGAACAGCATTCTGGGAAAAGCATAGTAAAATTCACAGTTATCCATCTTTGCATAACTACACAACATTTATAAGTGATACAATGTAAATCATAGTAATGTGGTGTGCAATATGCATAACTTATATGCTGGCTAACAGTTCCCTGCTTGTTGCATGGATCATTACCACTTCAGAGTGACAACTTTGTTAAATGGATGTGTAAAGCAGAAGTAAGCGCATAAATATTTAAACAAACTGTGAGCGGCAATACACAATAAGTACAATTAAAATGAATACACCATGTAATACCAGCAAACCTTTAAATATAACTTCTATCCAAGTATGAAAAGTCAATACTTCAAGATCCCCATCATGGGTAGATTCATTCAGGGCTTATTCTGCTTTATGCATGTCATTGCCAATCTAATAATGTATTTAAAATTTAAAGTTAGAGGATCAATGTGCATATTGAAAATGGGTAGGTATTTTTTCAACTTCATCTGGGTGCTGACTCACTTTAAATAATGGATTAATTCTGAAAAACAGGAACAGGCATAATTATAGTGTGACCTGCAGCATTGTGAGTCAAACAGAAGTTTGGAGTAGCGATATCACAAGTTAAGTTTCCATACTACATCTTATGATGTTCATGGGCAGAAATTTATGCCAGTTGCACAAAACATCCTGTAACCCTCTCCAACAATACAAACAACACTTACACTTGCACACCACATTACTATGATTTACATTATATCACTTATTATGCCACTGCAGTAAAAGAGGCAAAACAAGTCTTGCATTCCTCTGCGATAAACACTGCCGAATCCATTTTTGCTTAGTGTGTGTTAGCTTGACTGTATACTGTGAGATTTAAGGACAGAATTTTAACCACAATTCTAACTTCCCAAGCTTATGTGGAAATCTTTCCGAGCTTTTCATCCAATATCTAATACTGTAGACATTTAGCTTTTTTGGTATAATTTCCTCTTTTTTACGGTGGGTGTCATGGTATAATTCCCCACTCTGAACCTTACCGTCCAAAAGATGGGGTACCAGCATGAATTCCTCTAAGCTCAATTACCAGCTTAGTACTTGTAGCGCTGCCACCAACCAGGAATTCCAGTGCCTGGTACACTCTGGTCCCCCCAAAACCTTGCCCGGGGACCCCCAAGACCCAGACCCTCTGGATCTTAACACAAGGAAAGTAAACCCTTTCCCTCACCGTTGCCTCTCCCAGGCTTCCCCTCTCTGGGTTACCGTGGAAGATTACTGTGATTTAAATTCCTTGAATCTCAAAACAGAGAGGAAAATGCACCTTCCCCCCTCCTTCTCTCTTCCCTTCCCAGACTCTCCCTGAGAGAGAAAGTAATCCTAACACAGAGAGAAAATTAACCTTTCTCTCCCTCTTCCCTCCTTTCTCCCCACCAATTCCCTGGTGGATCCAGACCCAGTCCCCTGGGGTCTCACCAGAATAAAAAAAATCAGGTTCTTAAACAAGAAAAGCTTTTAATTAAAGAAAGAAAAAACAGTAAAAAATTATCTTTGTAAATTTAAGATGGAATATGTTACAGGGTCTTTCAGCTATAGACACTGGGAATACCCTCCCAGCCTAAGTATACAAGTACAAATTAAAATCCTTTCAACAAAATACAGATTTGAACTCCTTCCAGCCAAATACACATTTGAAAATAAAGAAAACAAACATAGGTCTAACTCGCCTTATCTACTTAGCACTCACTATTCTGGACATATAAGAGACTGTATCAAAGAGATTGGAGAGAAACCTGGTTGCACATCTGGTCACTCTCAGAACCCAGAGAGAACAACAACCAAATTCTAACAGCACACACACAAACTTCCCTCCCTCAAGATTTGAAAGTATCCTGTCCCCTGATTGGTCCTCTAGTCAGGTGACAGCCAGGCTCACTGATCTTGTTAACCCTTTACAGGCAAAAGAGATATGAAATAATTCTGTTCTATTAACTCCTACTTATCTGTTTATGACAGTGGGTTTTTCTCCTTTCTTTTTAGTGCATATGCAATGACATCATAGATCATAATAGATCCAATGACTACTGCCTTATTCTGCTCCCAATAAAGCTAATTAGACTTTTGTCATGGACTAAATGGGGAAAAGATAAGGGCTATATGGTGATGTATTTGGAGTGGATATCTGAGGGCAGTCCATTGTCTTGTAAATATCTGAGGCAGGCAGCTTTGTGCAAGTAATTCACATAGGCAGGAATTACTTATCCATTCATCCACACTCACTCTCCATCCTGGATCTTCCTCCTCCCCGCCCCCCCCCCAACCATGATGGACATCCAGTTACTGCTTTCATGCTACTTTCAATACCTGTCTCCCTCACTGCCCTCTTTCCTGCTCCTTTTAGTGACACTCAACACTCTTATTTCTATTCTCCTGAATGTTGTTACACATGGTCCTCCCTGACCACACACCATCCATCTTCTTTTCTGACTTTCACACACTGCTCTTCTTCTTTTCTCAATCTCCCACCATCATTTTGGTGACTTCAACTTCCATATTGATATCCAGTACATGGTTACAATGGATAAGATAAAAAATAAGATATATAACCAGGGCATAAGCCAGTCAATAGCTGACTAAAATTTTTGTGGATAGGGTTCCTTGCTGTTTGTGGGGTTGGACATCAGGAGATTTCTTGCATATAGTACTGGCCACTATCAGAGGCCAAGCATTAGACTAGATGGGCCATTGTCCAGATTAAGTGTGGCAATTCCTGTGGTCTTATTTAGGTTCAAATCCTGCTTGTTCTTATTCAGTACAGTTAGTGCCATGTGAACATGCATTATTAAAACATACATAAATATGTGTACAACTGGCATGCTGTTTAAATAATATGTAGGTTAACAGTTGTGTGAATGCAGACAGATGTTCAAAGAGCCAGCATTGACTATCAGAGAAAGAAAATTCATGAAAAAGAACACCACATATATAGTAATTTACTATCTAGACAATTTTGGAAGAGCATATTATCAGTATGTTATTGAAAATCTAATCCTAAAATCAGGGCCGGTCTGCAACATTTTGCACCTGAGGCAGGGAGCTCAAATGATGCCCCATGTCCCCTTACTTGGGCCAAAACTTTGAAAGATCTCAATTTTGGGTCCTAGTGCCACCCCCCTACCCCCCTAGTCTGGCACCTGAGGCAGCCGCCTCAATTTGCCTCGTGGTAAGGCCAGTCCTGCCTAAAATCATCAAAAAGATGTGTGGGAGTTTAGCTGCATTATTTCCATTGACTTTAATGGAAGTCATCCAACTGAAATCCCATGTAACCTTTTGAGTATTTTTAGAATTAGACTTCCAGATATCATGGAAGTACCATACAATACTCTGAAAGCGGATCCCTTTAAGTGTTATTTCAGAGCCATTACAGTTTTTTGCATCAACCCATGAGTTTCTAAAGTGCCTATTTGATCCCCTAAGTGTAATGGCTTTTTCTAGGGTCCAAAATGAGTCAAATTCTGCTCTGACTTAGACTTGTGCCACACCACTGAAATAATCGAAGTTGCCTGGGTCCAAGGGAGAAGAGAGTTTGACCCAAGATACTTAAATGCTTTGTATAATTTTGTAGTATGGAGCATTCAGAATGCCATAAATATACATATTAAAATGCCAGGGAAAAATATTGTCCATGTATAGTATCCAGTGACTTGACAGTTTTTTTGTTTGTCTTTAGTGTAGAGAGTGTTTGAAAGGACATTTAGAAATTAAACTGAAACTGGTACAGATCTCTCAGGTAAAATAGCCCCCTTCAAATACAGAGTATGTATTTACCAATTCTTTTAAAACCACCACTTTTGAGTGTGCCTTTGTCATGTGCTGCCCCTCTCCCCCAGCTCTCATTGAGATCAGGAGGCTCTCAGGGCCTCACAGTATTGGGCAGTGAGTTTATCTTAGAAATTTCACTGAATAGGGAATTTTTTAAGACTTGGGAAATAATAGTTTGCAGTGCAACCTTTGACAGGCCCTAAAATGTAGCTGTGCTAGCAGGGACTTCTCGAATATTCACATTATTATGTTATTTGGCTAATTATGTAGCCAGGGGACCAAACAGATATGATCCACCAGTCAAATTCAGACGCCTAATATGACTCTGTAGCAGGGTTGGCTGTTTGGTCAGCAGGCCTAGTGGTCAGGGCTTGCTGCTCCAGACTCTTTTTTTAGTTCACTGTACCCTGTGCCCCCTGAATGAGGTTCAGCTGGGGTAGCTTCCTTGTTGATAAAACCTTAGTCCTGCCTGTTTTAGGGCTAGGCATAGGGGAATCTGGGTTGGGTAGAGGCCTTCAGGTCCCCCTGCTCCACCAGGTTCCAACCCAGGGCCCTAGAAGTGTGGTAGAATGGGATGGCCTACATTCAGCCCACCTCCTGCTCACCTTCCCCTGGGTCCTTCCTACCACACCTCATGACTCAGTTTGGGATGCATCTGCTGTTTAATTATAGTCCTTTGCTTCAAACCCCCTGCAGGTGACCCTCTGATGCCTCCTTCACACAGTTCTCCCTATCTCTTGGGTGATGTCTAAATGGGGGAAGACTCACAGTCAGACCTCCTCAGTAAAGGCTCCTCTCCTACTTTTGCATGGCAGTGCTCCTTTAGGAAATGACTTCTCTGCTTATCTGGCCTGGTGTGGAGCTCTCATTGTACTGCTCTTTCCTTGGGAGCATGCTTGGCAGTGTTTGAGAGGCAGAGCTTTCCTGGCCCCATACTGCGCCAGTATTTCCCCTAGAGTGCTTGGTTTTGTGCAATTAGAAAGTTGGCAAGCCTATGTGAAGTCTTGACTGGCTGGGATGTGTGTTAGGGGTAACAATGGATTCCAGAATGGCCAGAATTACATTATGTAGGTGTGAAGTTTTGAAGCAGATTCTGTCTGGAAGGCATGAGGAATCTCCACAGTGTGTAAAGCCTTATCTACATGGAGAATTTGCCCCAATTCCAGCCATTAGTAGCCAGCTCCTGAGGTAGATGCACCAGTGCAAATCATAGCTTTCCTTGTTTATAGTAGAGATTTTCAAAAGCCTTCTGAATTAGACTAACCTTCCTCCCACTGAAGTCAAGTGAGTGCTGATGAAAATGCCACCATAGGAGTTTGCTTCAGTGCAGGTTTTTTTTTACCAGTGGTTAACCACAAATACTTGGAGTCAGAGCAACTTCCTAGCATAGACATGGTTTTAAAGCCTTTAGTGCAGTTTGAATGAAGAGTCACAAATTTAACCCTTCCCAATATCATGGTTTGATTCTTGTGTTCAGGGGAGTTATGCTTTTTCATTAAAATGACACTCTTCTGCCTCCCTTTTTCCTGTTTTGACTGAGTTCTACCCCTCTATCACATGCAAAAAACCACTGAAAGGAATGGAGCAATCCCATACACCAAAATCTTAACTGAAGTTATCACAAATGTTCTTAACTCCACTGTTGACGGAAGGAGAGCTCAGAAAACTGAGACAAATTCACTCATTTAACTAGACAAACTGGTTTCCCTGCTGTGATTCCTTGTTTGTTGTCTACTCACATTACTCCTAGCTGGCTTTGGCTTTATGCAAGTTTTTGTCAATTACTCTTATAGTTTAGCAACTGCAGGTCTCAAACAGGACAAAGGAGGAAGAGAAAACAATAGCTATTCAGGTGCATTGCTCCAAATACTGGAATAATTAATCTGTGTGATGGCTTTCAGTAGCCTATATTCTGCTCTCTCCATCCACGCAATTGCTAGAGAAAATAAAGTATCTGACTTGCTGCACCCAACCTGAGAGTGAGAACTCTGTTTTTCTCTGACACCTATGTACCAAAATTCAGTCACAATTTTGCCATAATCTCAAAATCCTTTTACGCCAGACATGTATCTCTCTCTTCCATCGGCTTTGAGATAAAACTGTAGCTCCTAATCTTTTGCGGGCACTTGTACCAGAAAAGTAGCTGAAGACAAGATCTTGGCAGTATCAGTCAGTGCTTGCCGCCTCCCATTCATTTATGCATACTGCAAATTGCAGAAGAGAGCTTGGAGTTTAGAGCAGCCCAAGATCTACTGCATCTGGAGATAAGAGCACCTAATGAATATAAAGCAGTGGTTGTACAACAGAAACCAAAACAGTGAACATAAGAACGGCCATACTGGATCAGACCAATTGTCCATCTTCGGACAGTGCTAGATGCATTCAGAGGGAATGAACAGAACAGGCCAATCATTGAGTGAACCGTCCCTATCTTCTGGCAGTTGGAGGTCTAGGGACACCCGGAGCATGGGGTTGTAGCCTTGACCATCTTGGCTAAGAGCCATGGATAGACCTATCCTCCATGAATGTATCTAATTCTTTTCTGAACTCATTTATACTTTTGGCCTTCACAGTATTCCCTGGCAACAAGTTCCACTGTGTTGTGTGAAGTACTTTCTTTTCTTTGTTTTAAACTTGCTGCCTATTAAATTAATTGGGTTACCTATGTGAAGGGGTAAATAACACTTTTTCTCCACACCAGCATGATTTTGTAGATCTCTGACATATTCTCCTTAGTCATCTCTTTTCAAAGATGAACAGTTCCAGCCTTTTTAATCTCTCCTCATATGGAAGTTGTTTCATACTCCTAATTGTTTTTGTCACTCTTCTTTGTAGCTTTTCCTGTTCTAATTTATCTTTTTAGAGATGGGGTGGCCAGAATGTCATTATGGATGCTTGACAGTCAACTCCCAGTAGTCTGGATCTGTCAGTGGGAAAAAGTTCTGAAGAGACAATTATTATGCTTCTATTTTTCTTTAGAACACACAACACCCCCATCCTCACCCCCAAGAAGCACTTACGGCAGCGTGGGACACATATGAAACTTGGCAACTGACAATTGCTATTATTCAGAAAGCTTCATTCTCTGTGAGACTCAAAGACATGACGGGATTACTTTTGTATAGATTGTTTCTTGATCAAAAATATCCCAGGGGATAAAACATTGATGATTCCCTGCTATACTATACCTGAAGGAATGGGAAAAGTGTGGGTGAATTAAAATCCTAGCAGAATGATTATTGCCGTTGTTAGCAGCTGACTAACACTGACTCTTTAGCACATAAATGACATAATTATCCTTAGGGAAATAATGTTTTTTGGCATACTGCCCTCTGACTCAACTCAACTCTTGGACTCCTATCTTCCTTATAATTCTTCTTGATTATGTCAGGCTGCAAAGTGAAGCAAGTCAGACCAAAAATAATTAATAGATAACAAGAATAATTATTTAAAAGGCTAGAGATTTTTGCTTCAAAATTTCTCTTTCACAGGGATTTGAATCAGGCCCTAAGCAAGGAAGCGATTGCAGGAACCCTGGTAGCATGAAAATGCTGTTGCCTCTCCTTGTCATCACATGTCCTGGCAACAGCTTAATGTATCTGTGCCATTCTTGACAGCAGTGGCATGCATCCCAATTCCACCCACCTTACATTTGTGAATGCCTTATGGGACTTTTGTAACACCTCTCCGCAGCTCTGTTGTTGAGGGGAAAAGGTCTTCAAAATGCAAGAAACTCTGCTATGGATTTAGGAGATTCAGCTTCCCTTTGCAACTGTAACACTTGTGGTTTCTTGTGTAATTTGGGGAGAAACTGTTGTAGATTTCACTGGTCAGCCAAACGTGAGTTAAAGACCTTGTCCAAAGTATTGAGGCCCACTGGCAAAACTAACATTTGTAAAATAAGCATGGAGCAGTAATGTATAGGTACAAGGCACTGTACATGTATTGCCAACTCAGTGTTCCAGCCAACCATGTTTTGAAATGTCTTTTAACTAAGGCTCTTCGTTATCGGTATTTAATAGCTTTCCTGAAAAATAACCAGGTTTTTGAATATACAATCAGACCATCTTCAGCACCTTGCCATAGATCAAGTCAGGTGGGTGTGCAGTTTGCAATGAGGCCATACCCCTTTGGGATCTGCCATGATGATGTTGAGGATGTTACCAATTTTTTCCAGGGGAATTTTGCCCTTTTTTTTTTTTTTTTTTTTGGACACAGGAATTTTTTGCAGGGGAAGTGGATGGGACCACACTGAAGGGCTAGCAGTGTCAGGAGGGCACCTGTCCAACAGGGGAGCCAGCACTCATAGGTTGCCGCTTTCTACTCCTTTCCTGATCCCAGCCTTTCAACACAGCCCTATTTGCTTTCTCTTCACAGTGGGGGAGCTAGATGAGCAGGGAGCTGGGTCGCAGCAGCCAAGACTGCTGACCACTGCAGCCCCAGGCCCCTCAGGGAGCAGAAGGCTGCTTTCTGTGAGTACTGGCCCCCTTCAGTGTGGGAGTGGATGAGGCCATGTTGAAGGACAGGGCTCAGGGAGGGGCTGTGTCTGGCAGGGGAAGCAGACAAGGCTCTGTCTCGGCTGCGGGGACCAGATTCCCTGCCTGTTTCAGTCCCTAGCTGTGCAGCTGCAGCAGCTGGCCCTAGAGCACAGAACCTCATGTGTATCTCCTGCTGGACAGGGCCTGTGCAGGGCTGGGGTCAAGAGGGGGACTCAGTCCAGAAGGGGAGCCAGTACGCCCTGGGTGCAGCCTTCTGCTCCTCTCCTAACCCCAGCCCTTCAGTGTGGCCTGTCCATTTCCTCTGTGCACGGGCCTTGGGAGCGAGAAGGGCAAGGAGCTATGCCCATGCAACTGCAGCAAAGAGCAGACTTCCTCATCTGTCACATAGTGAGTAACCACCTTCCCACCATACCTTCTGAGTAGCAGGCACTTCTCTGTGCCCTGCCCCCTGCCCCATGAGTATCTGGCACCCTTCCCCCTTGCCTAATGCCCTTTGTTTTCTGTTTTCACAGATTTTTCTCCAGGTTTTCAAATTTTTAAATAAAACCCGGTAAATTCCCATGAAATTAAAAAAGCAGACACACACACACACACACACACACAAATAATAAAAGAAAAAAAAAACCTGAAAACCATTTCAGAGCAAGGTACCATAGAGAGTCTATACTTAATCCCTTTCCGTAATAATCTAATTTAGCTTCTCTTGCACACCTCTATCTCTCTATAAAATGATATAGATTTAGAAAAATGTTGTTTTTTTGTGATTAATATTTCCTCGAGCTCAAATGATGACTATCTTCACAGTTTCACAGGTACACATGACACTTTGCAGACAAATAGATTGTCCCTTCCCTGGGGAGTTTACCATCTAGATTAGACATTATGACACATGGAACGGTGACATTAGGAAAGGGAGAGAGGATATATATGCTTTATCAGGTTTCTTCTGTTAAATCTATAAAGGAGACCTGGGTTCTATTCCTGGCTCACTGGGAGACCTTGAGCAAGTCATTTAACTGCTCTGTGCCTCAGTTTCCCCATCTGTAAAATGGAGATTATAGTGACCTCTTTTGTACTGTATGTTGACATATAAGGAAGAAAAACACTCTTATGGGGACTAGGTATTGCTTATTACTATTAATGTGTATTTCTACATGTATTTGAAATTGGTGTGGCTATGTGTGTCAGTAGCCAACAGATTTTTGAAAGAGAAGAGGAAGGCTGCATGATGCACAGAAAAAGGAAGGTTATTTCAGGTGTAGGGGACAGATGGGAGTTTTTAATTCTACTTTTTGGTAGCTAACATTTGCAAAGTGTGTTTTGATATGCAAATGAAAGATATTATAGAAGGGCAAGTCTTATTCTATTCAAAACATGTACAAATATTAATTTAATTAATCCTCACACTATGTCTCCTCTGAGGTATATCAGCAAGGAGAACTGTCTCCAATTTACCAACAGGGAAACTGAAACATGATTAAGCCCTGATTTTCAACTGTGAGTGACTAAAGTTAAATATGAATTTAGGTGCTTAGGTACCTATGTAAATTGCCTGATTTTTCAGACATGTCAAGTACCTGCTGCTGGAATTTGCATCTGCCAATGACTTGGTGATCCCAAAGATTTGCAAACAGTCTTGGTTCAGCCCAGATGGTTTTATCAGGACTTACTGATCACGTCCTCATTAACAGCTGTCGGTGGACAATCGTCATAGATGTTCAAGTTCCCAGAGGTGCTGAACTTGATATTGACCATTGACTTCTGCTGACAAAAACGTATCTCCAACTTGAAGACAGCCAGTTAATGGGTCAAAATTAGTTTCAACTAAAAGCTGTTATTACAACTGAGCTATCAGATGGCTTTCTGTTCTGAACCATGGAAGGCTATCAAAGAATTAGAGACTGGTGTCTCACTCTCTCTGTCATCTGATGAGGAAATGCGCTGTGTCGAGTCATCAGTGCTGACCACTAGCAGCTCAGTACTGATGCCTCAGACCTTCCAATGTTGTCCATGGATCAGTGAGGAGATGCTCACAGCAGTTGCAGCTAAGAAAAGAAGGGCGGCTACAATTTGAGTCTTCAAAGACACATTTGTCAAGAGCTAAGAGTGAGGCTGAATGGGTTAGACTTTGGAGCATCGTCAAGTCATTTTGTAGGAAAGATAGTGTTAGGATTAAATCAGGCAGCCTGTTTGGAACAGGCTGTGACCAGGAACAATTTCTGCACTCCTCATTCAACTTTGCATATATACAGCAGACATGTAAACCAAGCCAGCTTGTCCAGTAAAGAATCAGAATAGTAGTGTCAGCCAGAGTCTGCAGGATCAATTGCATGGATGGGAAGATAATTTCAAGATGCTCTTCAATTGTTCACTTCCTGCAGTTCCTCTTCAAATTCCACAGAACCACTTCCTTTCAGTCAAGAAGAGAGTTGGCCTGCAGTCCATAAGCTGAAGTCTGGGAAAGTACCAGGGGTTTGTAACATTACACCAGAGTTGCTGAAGAGAGGTGACAGTGTTGTTGTACTGTGGCTGCATAGGCTTTTCCAGATCATCTCACATACTATTGCCATCCCTGATGATGATTAGAAGAAGGAGTTTATTTTGCCTCTGCTTAAAAAGGGTAATAAGGATGATTGTAGCTACTACAGAGATATTATGCTATTGTTGGTCCCAGGGGAAGTCTTTGCATCCATGTTAATGTCTCAAATCAATGTACTTTGTGACAAAGGTCGGGATACTTTAGACATGATGTCAACCTGATCATTATCTTGAGACAGCTTTTTGCTAAAATGGCTGAATGTAATAAGCCATGCACATCACTTTGTACAGCAATTCCATCAGACCTTTGATTCAGTGCATCAGGCAAGTTTATGGGACCTGATGGGGTGTCTCAGTGTCCCTGGGAAATAGCGTCATTGAGAGAAGAGCTCTATAAAGGAATGGAAAGCTGCATTTGAGCCAATGGCAGATACATGGCATTGTTTTCTATCTCCACAAGAGTTTGGTAAAGCTGCTTTAGATGTACCATTTGTTGTTCAATATATTCATTGATTTGTTGATGTATAAGCTTGAGGAGGCAGCTGAGCTGAGTACCACTCTTCTTAAAGATTTTTAATAGACCAATGACATTGTCTTGTTGGCTTAGTTTGGGACAGATGATGGCTT
The DNA here is from genome assembly GCF_025201925.1 of Gopherus flavomarginatus. Classification (NCBI taxonomy): domain Eukaryota; kingdom Metazoa; phylum Chordata; order Testudines; family Testudinidae; genus Gopherus; species Gopherus flavomarginatus. The sequence continues at coordinate 319,674,043 of NC_066617.1, read as the reverse complement.
ATTCAGTCAGGCAAGAAGCAGTGTGCACTGGTCTGGTTATTAATCCAGCTAAAACGAAGTCCCTGGACATTATCATCAAATCATCTTCAGTTTCAGATTACAGCCAGCTCAATTTTAACCTGTCTGGATGGGACATCGAGCAGTTGATAGCTTTCACATATTCAGGAAGTGCCATAGATAGTGCTGCAAAATGCTCAAAAGATGTGGATGATCCTACAGCAGCAGCTGCTGCCATGTTTCAGGTCCTGCAGTGGCCCTCTGTGGGAATGTTGTGAACATCAAGCTTGCTACAAAGCCGTGGATCTATAGAATTACATCTATAGAATCTATACAATCTATAGAACCTTATTGTGTGGAAGTAGGGTGACCACATGTCCCGATTTTATAGGGACAGTCCCAATTTTTGGGTCTTTTTCTTATATAGGCTCCTATTACCCCCCATTCTCTGACCCGATTTTTCACATTTGCTGTCTGGTCACCCTATGTGGAAGTGACGTGTAGGTGCCAAAGAAGGCTGAAGAACCCCAGAATGATGCTTTTGATTCTTATCTCTATCAGCTGCTCCATATTATGTCGCAGGACAAGAAAAAAAATGAGGCAATTTGAAGACAAACCCAGCAACTGTCTCCATCAGTGCTGGTTCACTTTTGGTGGTTTCCTTGGTATGCACATACGAATGGAAGACCAATTAATTCCGAGGTGTGTGTGCCAAGGAATGCTACTACACGGCCAGCAATCATGTGGGTGCCAAAAGCTTCGGTGGTGTGATAAGATTGTCAGTGATGGACATAAACTGAATATACAATCAGACCATCTTCAGCACCTTGCCAGAGATCAAGTCAGGTGGGTGTGCAGTTTTCAATGAGGCCACATCCCTTTGGGATCTGCCATGATGATGTTGATGCTTAGCTGCTTTAAGACTCAATGCACTTATTTTGGTGTCTAAATACTCATTTAGTTGTTTATCTTCAGGTGCCCAAATCTGGTCTAAATGTGCTTTATTTATTTCCATCAAAGGAGTGTCTCTCCTTTGCTGTAGGTGCACCTAGGGCAATTTTTAAAATACAATTAAAAGGACTAATCCAGGAACTTCCCTTTGATGTGTGACTAGTGATCTGCTCCAGGAGAGGGTATAAATGAGATCTTAATTTCTGTAGTGTGTGCAAAATTGCCTTTTAAATAGCTCTGTGTGAAGCCAAAATAGCTGAAATTCAAGCAGGAGAACATACAGAATGAATATTATTAAGGTAAGCTTGCAATAAACTGGGGATTAGTGAGGCCTGGTAGAGGTCAGTATAACAGTTAGCATAAGTAAGTGACCTAGGGTTATAAGATGTGGTAATAAGTGCTTTGTAATAAACAAGTTAACTGCAGGAGGATAAGCCTAATGGAATTTTAGGGTTTTCTTTTTGGTAACTTGTACCATTGAGGCTAATCTCATTGGCACACTGGAAAATATTGACAAATATGTGTAGATGTCTGAACAAAGGGGTATAAAAACTGATTTAAGTATATTCACAAGTGGGATCATCGGAATGATAAACAGGTGGCAGCTCACGTATCATTTTCACTGATGATGCTCCCACTGACTGTTCTTTCATCTTCATTTCTCCGCTCTCCATGAAGTTGTGAGTGTATCAGCCTCAGTGGTTGCTTTGTACTTTGTATCTATGTATTTCTCACTATTCTTTATTTTTGAATGGCTTGGCTTTTCGATAAAAAGCTTTCACATTTCTATGTGTATCTCACCAGTTTCAAACTCAATAAAATGTATTATATAGCCAGCTGAATAAAAAGAACCTATTATTTGTGACTTATTTCATTGCATTTGCCGTCTATCCAAGGCTACATCTTCATTCAATAACTAACATAAATCTTAACCCAGAAGATATATTCACATACAGTCTTTAAGATCCCTCATGGTCCTCTCAGTCTTTCTCAGTTCAGGAAAACAAATATGTCTAGCTGTGTGCCCTGAAGGGCAGCAAAGTAAAGCGATTTCAGGCCAAGGGAAAGAATGATGTCTAAAGCTGAGAAGGCCTCATGGAGAATGCTCTGTCCTTCCTTCTCACTGGAATAGGTGTCAGGATCATCTCCTGATCTCACCATTTGCAGTTTGGCTGGGGGGACATAAGTAGATTCCAGGCTATTTCAGGCTTTTAAAGGTGAAAACCAACACCCTAAATTCTACCCTGTACCTTTTAGAAAGGTAGTGGAGATCCAGAAATCATCCTGGAAACATGTACACTGTAACAAATGAGAAGCTGAATTCTTCACCAGCTTCAGTTTGTAGATGGAGGTAAGATATTCCCCCATTGTTGTTGTGGAAGTGACAAAGGTATGGATGATAACAGCTGCAAGAGCCACATCTGAAAGCACTCGGTATAACTTTCTGACTGCAACTAAAAGAAAAAAGACTGATCTGGCTGCAGCTGCCAGCTGTTCTTCTATTAGCAACTGGGAGTCTGTAGTGGGGTAGCTGCCCCACTCCCTGAGAATTTAGGCTGCAGCAGGCCAGTGTGTCTGTGCAGATGGGCAGCCACTTAGAAAAGGGCTTTCTGGGGGCCAATCAGGGCCAAGATTAGAGCCAACCAATGAGGGCTAGGCTAGGCCCTATATAAAGGCAGCCTAAGAAAGGCACAGGGAAACTCTCTCAGACCTTCAGAGGGGAAGGTCTGTCTGTCTGTCTGTCTGTCTGTCTGTCTGTCTGTCTGTCTGTCTGTCTGTCTGTCTGTCTGTCTGTCTGTCTGTCTGTCTGTCTGTCTGTCTGTCTGTCTGTCTGTCTGTCTGTCTGTCTGTCTGTCTGTCTGTCTGTCTGTCTGTCTGTCTGTCTGTCTGTCTGTCTCCTGAGTGAGGAGACTAGCACCTGGGGCAGTGCAGTGCACTGCTGGGCAGGCTTGGGGGAGCAGAAGGGAACTCCAGCCTGCTACCTGCCAGGCTGCAGGCCTTGAGGGAAAGGCCTAGCTGGTGCAAAGGGGCCAAAGGGGAAGCAGCCCAGGGAGAGAAGGAGAGCAGGAAGTCTGCCACCAAAGGGTCCCTAGGTTGAGACCCAGCATAGAGGGTGGGCCTAGGTCCCCCCACCCGCCTCCTTGCATGAACACCCAGCCAGTGGATGTGGTGATAGTGGACTGCACCAGACTCCTGACACTAGGGGTTAGACTTTGGGGTGTGATTGACCATGGTGGCTGAGGGGCAGAGAAGGACTGCTGATAACACCACACTCCTGAAAGGGGGTGAGACTGGAGCAGTGGGCACTGCTGGAGGGCACTGTCCTGAAGAGGATGCTGCTGAATGTGAAGCAACGCAGGTCCAGATGCCAGTGAGGAACAAATGATGGATGGGATACCACTGGCAGAGGGTGCTCTGCCAAGGACTGAGCTAATTCCCAGGATAACCAGTTGGAGGTGCCATGGTGGTGAGTTCCAACCCCGTCAGAGTCCAATCACACTGCTAGATTCTGCATCTGCTGCACAAATGACAAGAGAATCTACTCAGACAGAGGGGGCAATATTATGGAATTATAGAAATGAGGGCTGGAAAGGACTTGAAGAGGTTATCTAATGCAGCTTCCTCACCCCCTGATGCTGAGGGAGAGCCACGTTTAGACCATCCCTGATGGCTGTTTGTCTGACCTGTTCTTAAAAACTTCCAGTGACAGGGATTTCACAATCTCCTTTGGTTATCTATTCCAGTCCAGTCCTCAGCTATCCTTATAGTTAAAAAGCTTTTCTTAATTGCTAATTTCAATGTCCATTGCCATAGATTAAGACAATTACTTGTCCTACCTTCAGTAGACATAGAGAATAATTGATCACTTTCTCTTTATAACAGTCCTTAACATATTTGAAGACTATTATCAGATCTCCCTTCAGTCTTCTTTTCTCAAGACTAAACATACCTTGTTTTTTAATCTATCCTCATTGGTCATATTGTCTAAGCCTTTTATCATTTTTGTGGCTCTCCTCTGGATTTTCTCCAGTGTGTCCACATCTTTCTTAAAGTAGGCCACCCATGGACACAGCATGCCAACTAAGGTCTCATTAATGTCAAGCAGAGCAGGACAATTACCTCCTGTGTTTTACATAAAACACTCCTCTTAATTTACCCCAAATGATATTAACCTTATCACAACTGCATCACATTGTTGATTGATTTTGTTTGTGATTCACTATAGGACCCAGATCACTTTCAGCCATACCAATGCCAAGCCAATTATTCTCCATCTTTGGATTTGTGTACTTGACTTTTTCCTTCTGAAGTGTAGTATTTTGCACTTTTCTGTAATGGAGTTATGTTTATCATCTCTTTTGGCTGTTTCCCTCAACTGTCCTACGACATCTGAGTCTTTTCCAGTTTAAGTCTCAGCCAGCTAGCATTTATTTCTTTCTTTCTCTCATCCCCACACTGGCCTATGCAGTCAGCTGCTCTCGCTGGATCAGGTAATATGGAGATACAGTGCTGACTTGCCAAAGGGCCATACACTGATTCAGTGGCAAAGCTAGGACTAGCACTCAGAAGCTTTAGTATTCCAGTCCCATGCTCAATACACTAATGACAACTGCTTCTCTTATTGGAACCATTCACAAATCTGTTGCCTGTTACTCATTCTTACATTCTGCCTGGCAGGAGCATTGACTGTGAACTGGATGTGCAGCCTTGTTTTGTCTGCACATTCATTTTTAAAGTAAAGCTTGTTACATATGGGTGTAGACAGGAGTGGGTCTGGGATTACATTGAACTGACTGAATAGTGTTTCCCCATTTGGTGTTTGGTTTGGCCAAACCCTCGTTGTGTTCTGCCAATCCTAAAAGTCTGTCTTTGAGAATCACTCATCCCCTGTTGCAAGATTTTCCTAGTGCTGTTGTAAGATAACTCAGTTTTTCAGCTCTGAAACTGGCATGGTAATTGTTTGGCTCACATTGAATGTAAGTGGCCATATTTTCCTTTCTAGAGAAAAACTCAACAGCAGATGGCATTTGCTCTGGCATAGCATATGGGATGATAACACTGGAGTGTCTAATTCCATTAACAAAAGTAATAGTATGAGTATTCCAGTCAGGCAGTCAGTCATGGGGTGCTCAGGAGTATAGTACAGGATATACTCTTAGACAAAACACATTTGTCATGTTTGCTGGTCTTTCTGGAAATATGTTCCATATGTTCTGCTGCAGAAAAGGAGCCAGAAATATACTCAAATGTATGATGGAAGATGGTGAAGGAAGCATCCATTTATAGGTATAGCCCTGAGGCCTCAAAAGAGAAGATCTGAATCTGGATTTGGAGGTGCTTGGATTAGAGAATTTGGTTCAGCCCATTAGGGAGAGAATGGCCAGCCACAAAGCTCAGATCCTGACCCACGTTCCACTTTTGAATTTTCCCAGAGCTCATGTTCACTCTGATTCAGAATTTTTGGGTCTGATTTCTCACTGCATGATGTAAATCTATTGATTTACACCAGCATAAAGCTTGAGTGACACAGTGGTGAATCAAGCCCTCGGTTCAGGCCTATGTCTGTTCATTGAAGTTCCATAAATATATCATTCCTGGTTCCATTGAAGTCAAGGGCAAAACTCGCTGGCTTTGGAACCTTAAAGTCTTTATCACCTGAGGTGGATTGAATGTTCCTCAGATGACAAGATCATTTGATTTAATTGGCTTTGCTTAAATAATTCTCATTCTCTTAATCCCCCTTTTTCTCTGGTCAGACATGATTTTCCCTTCATGATTTGCATTAGGCAAGAATTTTGTTTTCCTCTTGTGTTGAACCTGAGATATGGTAAAACATTTGTATAATTGGAAAGAAATTCAGTGGTGGGACAGTTTGCCAGACTGGGTGAAATTCCTCTGTTTTATGCATAACAAGTCCCAGAAATTTTCCACACACTTCTATTCAAAAGTCCACTGTTTCCTTCTTCTCTGGTAAACTGAGTCAACTACATAAACACTGCAGATGAGTGGGGCGGAAGAGGTATGGTTTAAAATACTGCAGTCTTCAGAAAAGTAGATTTTTGAAAAATTATCTGTGAGGTTTATTTGACCATCTTTTTCACCAGCATTTTAACTCTTGCAGTTGTAGCAACATTTGTCTCCAATGGCCACTGACATGCTCATTTACAACCAGGTATTCCTTGCATGCAAACTCTAACAGTTTCTACATTTGAGATATTTTCTGAACTAATGTAAGGTTTATCTGTGCCGTATGAAAAGAAATGCATATAGGCCAATGCTTTCAAAGCTGGCTCCCTAAGCCCTCTTTAGGCTCCTAAATAAAAACATCCTGATTTTCCAAATGCTGAGTACCTGCAGCTTCCATCAATGTCAGAGGAAAAGGCTGAAGGCTCAGCATTTTAGAAACTAAGGCAACTTATTTAGCTGCCTCAATATGGATTTGGAAGCCTAGCTTTGGAGCTCAACATCTTTGACATTTCTAGCCATAAGGCACATTAATGAGTAATAGGGTTTGCCTCCAGTGCTTTATCTTTATGGCTGCAGGGTTCAGATCAGAAGAAATTCTCTCACGTTGTGGTCTGATAGTGCCTTTCCCAGGTGCAAATCATTTAAGTGCAAAACATCCATCTGATGGGATAATTGAAAATGACCCTCTTTGGTAAATTTCCATCTTTTACATCTAAAAGTACAGAGCTGACAAGGCAGGAGACCAGTTGCAGTTACACCTCATAAGAACATGGAACGTGTGATCCCTTCCACAGCTAAGTAGCTTTGCTGGCTACCGTTGCCGAAGAACAGAAACTAGCAGTTCATTAGTTCCTGCCCATGGTGAAAGTTCCAAAGTCTTTCTAACTGCCACCTATCCTATGATTTCAGAAAGGAAGATGGTTTTCACAGGTCTCCAAGGGCACTTAATGGAACCCTGAGTAAGATTGTGTATGTGGTTTGCTTTCAACTTCCTGTATTGGCTGTTCTTCCAGGGGAAACAGCCACCCAACCTCCTTGAGCCATCTCTTATTAAGAACAGGAAAGGCTTCCTCAGCAAACTGACATACTCCCCCACAAGAAGTGTTAAAATCTATCTGAAGAATTAAAAAGAGTGAATAATATATAGCAGGGAACAATCCTGCAGTGGCCCTTGAGGGATAAAAGATATAATGGGCCTTTCTCAACTCTCTCTCTCTGATTCTGTGGAATGTAAAGAGGCTCATTTTTCATAGCTTTAAACTCTACATATTAAAAATAAATAGAAACAAATATATCTTGGACATCAACACTTAGCTAATTTGAATATTAAATCTAATGGACAGTGTACTGTAATGAGCCAGAGCATAATCATAAAATAGTATGTTGGGAGGAGCTTTATAATATAATGTATGGAGATATACCTATCTCATAGAACTGGAAAGGACATTGAGTCCAGCCCACTGCCTTCACTAGGAGGACCAAGTACTGATTTTGCCCCAGCTCCCTAAGTGGCCCCCTCAAGGATTGAGCTCATAACTGTTTAAGCAGGCTAATGCTCAAACCACTGAGCTATGCCTCTCCCCTTTAGAATATGTGAAATAAGTATGGTGATATGGCAGTTATCTGATTTTCCTAGTCAATCATAAATATATCATTATAAATATTCCAACATAAATCAAATTAGGTAATTATATATCCTGATAATGAAGTTCTAATGCACTTTCTAAAAGTTCTAGCTAAATATTATATTCTTTCTACTATAGACTCTAAATGTAGTAGGTTTAAGGATTTTTCCATTTAATAGAAAAATGTTTTTAATGCCTCCCAATTTTCATGCATGATTAATAGTGATTTTTTAAATGTATTTTGCATTTTACTGGGCAATATTCATATTCTCCAGACCCTGCATATAGATTTGCCAAGTACACTTTGTAATTCATCATTTGCCAGTTTTCTATCATGACAGATAATCTGACAGTGGTAAATCACTTTTTCACATTCTATGGTATTAATATTATTGTGTCAAACTGTGAAGATGGAATAGTCTGAACTTTTATTTAAATGAAAAATGTAATTTTTTAATGTTTTGATTTGAAGAGTCATTGGAATCCATTCTGCACAGCTGGGATAATTTTGCTTTTTTATTAAACATTTTTTATTAAACACTTTGTTTTATTAAAAACACTGGTCCCGCGGCTTCAGCGGACCTCTCGCAGGCGTGCCGCCAGAGGCAGCCTGCCTGCCGTGCTTGGGGTGGCAAAATCCTTAAAGCTGCCCCTGACCATTCTGTGGAGGTTACCGCAATCACATGACTGGAGTAGCTTCAGTGGCCCCTGATAATAAATAGTTAAAGACTTGCTGCTGTTGGAAGCGCTTATCATGAAGTGTATATAGGTGTTATCATCAGAGGCATGGGACTATGAATTTGGAAGAGCTGTTCTGTTAAATGAAATGTGAATGGTGCATAGAAGTGCGATAAAGATAAAACATTTTACCCTTATGTTATATTCTTGCTCACCAGAATGGGCCATTGTTCTGCATGATCCACTGGTAGAGTCTACACTGGTGTTCATTAAAGACAAATCTGACCCAAAATACTGGATCCAAACACCACTAAACAGAGCATCAGTCTGAATCTAGATCTGTAGTTTGCATCCAACACTTATTTGAGGTTCATACAGGAATTAAAGAAATATCACAAGTAAATGCCAGATTTTTAATTCCATTGTAGTTACTATTGGATCTAGGCACTTAGTGAGTATCATAAAGATGCCATCTGAATAAAAACTTAGTTAAAACTTGCATATTCAGTCAAATATGCATTTGCTGCTCAAGGAGACATAGAACATAGGATGCACTGTAGGAAATAATCCATCCTTATAAAAGTACTTTTTCATGGGGCAGATTAAAGTAAGAAGTGATTTTTTTAGCCCAGCTCCACACAGACTTAGATGTTGCAATGCTTAACTTGGCACCTCGAAAATCACTGGAACAAAAATCCTGAATTGTTTGCCTCGCCCCAGATCTACATAAGTACTTAGATGCGTAGCTCCCAGTTTTGGCTCTGTAGCGAGGTAGAGTGGCCTCCCTCTGAGCCTGACGGGGAAGGACCACTCCACTCTCCCTGGTGGGCGAAGCTATGCTAGCCCCATCAACAATGCTGGAAACAGAGAGGAGGGACTGGAAGGATAGGAGGCAGGGCCTCCAGCTCAGTTTTACTGGATCCAGATGTCTCACCTGATGTAAGACTCCAGACCAGACCATGAGCTGTGCACCAACCTGCCTCCAGAGGAGACTGACTGTGGAGAAGAGCTGTTGGGACTGCTGTCTGCTGTTTACTCAGTGGGGGCTGACTATGGAAAGGCGCTGCCAGGACTGCTGGCTGCTTTGTACCCTGAGGATACTGAGGACCTGAAGACTGCAGAGCTGCCAGAAAAGGGTGATAGGAAATGACCCAGGGAAATCAGACTTTCCTCAGGTGGTGTTGCTGGAAGATGTGTCAGTGTGTTTTGTGGAATCCCTGCTGATCCAGTGGGGGGGATTACTCACCATTGGTGGGGTCCTGGGTTGGAACCCAGTGAATACAATGGACCTGGATGAATTCATCCCCTACTCCCCTGCCACCAACCCCATCCCTGGGGTGGTAACTTGGCCACCTTAGGGCAGATGGCCTGTGTGTAGTTGTGCCTGGCTCTAGCCTAATGGCATGAGTTAAAGACTTCTTGCTCTTCCCCCTCCCAGAGGGTCAGGGCACCTGACTGTATTTGTGGTCCACCCTAACAAGCAGGCTTTGTGCTACAGATGGCCCCTGCTTTGCCCTGTCCAGAGGGTTAGAGCACTAGACTGTGTCTGCTGTGTGCCTGAGCCAGGAGGCTAGGCTAAAGACCGATTGTTGTTTGGGCCTGCCCACATAGATGGGGTTATAGACTGGCGATTGTAGCTAGGAGCTACTAATTCCCCTGCCTATTGACTTCTGATTGCGGCACCGTAGTGAGGCAGAGTGGCCTCCCTCTGAGCCTGACTGGGAAGGCTGACCTCCAAGAGGCTCCATTGCAATCCACAAATCTGCCATTAAAACTCACTCAGAACCTACATTTTCAGAATGAGTTCCCAGCTGCCTATGTTTCAGCCTCTAGACACACATGTTGCTCTCCTGCCAAGCCCCAAAGCAGGGGAAGGGAGGAGGAGGCAGCAGTGATAGTAGCACCAACTTATAGCCCAGTGGTTCACATGGGATGCAGGAGATCTAGGTTCAATTCTTCCATCTTCACCTGAGAGGACAAAAGGATTTGAAGAGGTTACTGCTTAGGTTAGTGACCTAACCACTGACCTACAAAGCATCCTGATGTTGGAGGAAGGATGTCCTTCAGTCTCTCCTGTTGAAGCTGTTTCACTATGACTGGAGCAGGGGGACTGGACCCAGGGTCTGCCTCCTCCAGGTGGCTGCACTAACTGTTGAACTACACAGTCATTCTTTCTCTGGCCCAATGACTAAGCCATGGTGGAACAGCCTCAATGGAGGGACTGAGGGATCCCCTCCCCATCAGAATGTCCCATGTGGTTAGAGATCTCCTCTAAAATGTGAGAGACCTTTATTCAAATTTTTTCCCCTACTCTGAAAGAGAGGATAATTGAATGTAGGTCTTGACATATCTCAGGTGAATGATCTAACCCTGGGGCTAAATTTATGGAGTGCTCATCGCCACCACCTTCTCTTCTGGCAGGATTGGGCCATGCAGGGAAGATAGGTAGGAGAAGACCTGTCCTTCGCCTGTTCACGGATCACACTGAGCTTAAGCAGGAGATAGTGTCCAGACACCTAGACTAAGGCAGTAATGTGTGTACCAAGAGGCAGAAATTAAAGCACCTAGGGGACTTATACGGCAGAAACGTATGCACTGAGTTTAGCACCTACAGAGTCAGGTGACAGGCAGGTTTTATGGATCCTAGTGGTACCAACCTAAAACTGGGAATTTATTGCCTAAACCCCAGATTTGGGCACCTAAGACCCAGATCATCAAAGGTATTAAGGCACCTAACTCCCACTGATTTCAATGAAAGTTAGGCACTTAAATACCTTTGAGGATCTGGCCCCTAAGTCCTCTTGTGGATTTAAACCCTTGTGTTGGGGTGTATAGATCCCACACTGACAAGGAAAGGGTTAACGAACTACTGTGGTTTCAATTGGCCCTGCCCACTACACCTGCAAAAGATGTCAGGGTTGGAGGAAGAAATTAAAAGGGGGAGACCCCAGCCCATTTGGGGCTGAATAGGAAGGAGAGTAGATCTTTGTAAGAAACCTGGCTGGGGCTAGGAACTGCTTGAGAGACTACTGCCTCCAAGAGGGAAGCTAGGCCTGGTGTGGGGACTGCTGTTGTGATGTATGACCAGCGCCTTGCTTAGTGTTGCTGGGTAAGACAACTGGAGCAGATGCCCTGTCTGAAGGGAGCAACAGCCAGATAAACCCTTTTCTTGTCTTGAGGACCCCACAATGGTTGGCCATGAGCCCAGGAGTAATCCTGGCACAGACTTCTGTGTGTATATTTATCACATTAAAGGTGCTATTAAACATAAAAGCAGAAGGAGGGAAGGTGGTGATCCAAATGTGAATGCCTCCTGCAAGCATAGGAAAATGATCCTTTTGGTCTAGAGAGGTTTGGCTCCAGGTTCTGGAGAAAGGTTTAAGGACTTTCTAAAAGTGAAAATAACATCCTGTCTGCAAATCAGTGATCAGGTCAGCCCTGAAGAATCACTGTACCGTAAGCATCTAACAACATATAATTTATACTCTGACATACCACTACTGTCCAAGTAAATGTTCATTTTTTTCTCCCTTAAATATCAGTAAAGAAGGTTCTGTGAAAATTTCCTGGAGAAGAGACTCCGAAATTCTGCTGACTCTTTGGAAAATAATCTCTCTCAGCCTGATTCTAGCTGTGTAAGGTGGCATTAATGTAAATGAGAAAGAGGCTTAACACTAACTTCAGGGCTTTTTTACACTGCCAAAGTGGTGTAAATGGGCCTTAGTGTTTGTGAGAATCAGGCTTATCAAGTGTATATCTAACTTAAATATGTAGATCAAATTCTAGTCTCAGGTATATCTTTTAACTGGCTTAAAAAAACTTGGATGAGGGTAACTGAGAGCAGAAATTGGTTCCCTATTTTTATATTTCTGAAAACATTCATATGCTTTCCTGCTGCTGCTCTGTTCAAATGGATCCAGAACCAAGTTGTCTTATTGGGCATTTTTTTGTAGGGTGAAATTCCTATATATGCACCCTTTAAGCCCCCTTTGGTCCCTGGAAAGTGATACAAAAGGCTTGAGCTGCTCTATTAACTAGGAGTGGATTTCTCCACCATTGCAGACCCAGCACCTAGTGGTCTGCAGAATGAGGGACCAAGCCTTGCCCCAAACTTTGACCATGGAATAGCAATGAGTTGTCATTAGACTGCTGGGACAGCCCTTGGAGACTTTTTGAAGAATGCAATGAGGAAAGGTTTGCTGATGTCTCTCTCAATAGTCAGTTTGTTTTGGATGAATGGTCCTGTTGGTTTTTGTCTCAAGTAAAGCTGGTTATAAATTCTGTGATGGAACATTTTGTCTTCAGAGAATACTGGTTTGTCAATATTGAACCATTCCATGGAGATGGCTTGATTTCACTGAAGCAGAGAGATTTCCATCAGAAATCTGATGGAAATCTCTCTGATTTTCTTCCAGCCCCTCTGATTCGCTACTTGTCTACCAGGGTATTGCCTGCCTGATGCAACCCAATCTTTCTGGCTCTTCAGCAACCTGCCATGCAGGCTGGTGGGGCACCGAGTACCCTGGCTCGCAGGCTTTATAGATGCCAGGCACCTCTACAGCTTACCTGGTCAATTGACTGGGAGCGAGGAACCTGGAAGCACTACCATGCATACCATGCAGTCTGTCCCAGGGTCAGGGAACCCAGAGCTTTCCCTATCATGGATAGCTTCAAAATGTGGGGGTTTTGTTTCAAATTGGAACCAAATCAAGCTTTGAAATGTCCAAATCTTCAATAAAACAAAATTGCCTTTTACTGCAGAGCTGCAGTCCCAACACTCCACTTAGTTACTGGTCAGGAATGGAAACCATTTCCTACAGATGTCTTACTAATAGCTTCAGATATAAAGTATTTTGGGGCAAGCACGTTTCATACTCTTAATTGTCTTTTGTGTTTGTTATTGGAGACTAATATACTCAGTACTTTTTCAGCATTCTGAATCTGTGGACAGATAATCTTTGACTTTTACTAAACAACTAAAAGTTGAAGGAATAGTGACTCCTGTGTATATTTCTGTATTTTCTTCAGCTAACAAAACAAACACCAGAACTTTCTTTCCTCACTTAAGGAAAAGATTTAAAATCCTTAAACCTTGCTTCAGAGATCTCTGGTGAATTCTCACTTTTCTTTCTCCTGATCTGGACACTAAATATTCAAGTACTACTGATTAAACGTCTTTTTGAATTCATCCATAAATATCTATAATATAAAATCTCTGGAAGCTTCCTTCAAGCTTATTTAAAATTTAATTTTACTAACCTACTGTTAACTGAAAGGATTAAAATGAACTTTCCACTACAGAATGTAATAAATACTTCTACCACCCTGGCACTTTGCAAAATGTCCTCATATGTACTGTCAAGAACACAATTCCCAAACTCAGAATGATTAATCAAGGATAGTTTTTCTAAAACAATCTTTTCAATTGAAATGTGAGGCAAAGCAAATGCATCAGCATGGTGCAGTTATTAGTTTAAGAATCTGAGATAAAATTACACTCTAATTTCATATTTCTCCCTGATTATTTTTGCATTTGAAATAAGCCTCACAGACCGCTTGTGTAGAGGATTAAGTATTTTCTATGGTGTGACATATATCACAGTCTGTAATGTCAATACATTTCTCTGGTTAGTCATCTTGATTTATGATGACAAAGATTTAGCTTTAAGATTCCTAGAACTAGGTTACATGCATGATTAATTGTACCACATTGAAGACTTGGTCATACTGGCTAGCATGGCTGTTGAGAAAGCTTTGTCAGAGTCTTTACTCCCTATGTCCCTGTTTTCATGCAATTAAGCTGAAAAAGCATGGCTGCCCCACATCACAGCTGAGTAAGAACTGCACTTGTCCCAAAGGTGGGCAGCTTTTAAAATTAGAAATAGTGTTTTAAAATGAGAAGAACTGAGTTTCTCCCTCTCACAAGTGTAATTGTGTATCAAACAGCAGTGTCTAGACCAATGTGAAACCTCGGACTTGAGCTTTCACTGAAAATCAGTTTAAGTTAGGCACCTAACTCCCTTGGTTGCTCAGATAGGGCTGAATTCTGCCACCCTTAGTCATATTGAGTAGTTGGCCGAGGTTGATTCTCTCGATTTTGTATGACTGGATTTACATCCAATCTACCTGTCTGAGGTACTTGTATGGCCTTCCTTACTCTAGCATCAGTATCAGAGGGGTAGCCGTGTTAGTCTGAATCTGTAAAAGCAGCAAAGAGCCCTATGGCACCTTATAGACTAACAGACGTATTGGAGCACGAGCTTTCATGGGTGAATACCCACTTCGTCGGATGCATCCACACTTGCATCCAATGAAGTGGGTATTTCCCCACGAAAGCTCATGCTCTAATATGTCTGTTAGTCTATAAGGTGCCACAGGACTCTTTGCTGCTCTAGCATCAGTGTTATTCACAGCCTATAACATATTTATCCTCCCAGCTTCCTGCTGAGGTAGGGATGTACTACTAGTTCATTTTACAGATGGGGGAACTGAGGCACAGAGATGCTAAGTGACTTGCCCACAGTTACACAGGAAGTGTGAGGCAGAGCAGATAAATGAGCCCAGATCTCCCAAGCCATGGATTAGTGCCCGAATCAGTGGACCATCCTTCTTTTGAGTGCTACTGTTCTCTGCTTGTGTTTGCCCCTTGCTTTCTTTACCAATGCTTAAGTTATCTATTCAGAATAGCAGCAAAGAATCCTGTGGCACCTTATAGACTAACAGACGTTTTGGAGCATGAGCTTTCGTGGGTGAATACCCACTTCCTCAGATGCATGTAGTGGAAATTTCCAGGGGCAGGTGTATATATGCTAGCAAGCAAGCTAGAGATAACGAGGTCAGTTCAATCAGGGAGGATGAGGCCCTGTTCTAGCAGCTGAGGTGTGAAAACCAAGAGAGGAGAAACTGGTTCTGTAGTTGGCAAGCCATTCACAGTCTTTGTTCAATCCTGAGCTGATGGTGTCAAATTTGCAGATGAACTGAAGCTCAGCAGTTTCTCTTTGAAGTCTGGTCCTGAAGTTTTTTTGCTGCAGGATGGCCACCTTAAGGTCTGCTATAGTGTGGCCAGGGAGGTTGAAGTGCTCTCCTACAGGTTTTTGTATATTGCCATTCCTAATGTCTGATTTGTGTCCGTTTATCCTTTTCCGTAGAGACTGTCCAGTTTGGCCACTACATGCAACTGAGGAAGTGGGTATTCACCCACGAAAGCTCATGCTCCAAAACGTCTGTTAGTCTATAAGGTGCCACAGGATTCTTTGCTGCTTTTACAGATCCAGACTAACACGGCTACCCCTCTGATACTTGACACTATTCAGAATAGTGGAGCCTGGAGGAGTTAGGTTCTTCTGCTCCTGCCATCTCTGTCTATAATGCTGAATAGTTCTCTGTCTTCTGTATAAAATACTTTTTTGGGGAGGTGGAGTAGAATGGGGTTCTTCCTTGCCTTGATCTTGAAATTACTCTTGCTTCTGCTCCCCTTTCCCATTTTTCTAAGCTACTTAAATGTTCAGCAATCCCATTCCCAACCAGCTGTAGCTAGAGCTGAGAAAATTATTCATTAGGAACAATTTATCCATCAGAATTAGCATCCTAATGCTGTTCGTGAATTCTCCATGATCAGCATATGATTGCTTGCTATTGTATCCAGTACTTGTGCAAAGAAACCTTCATGAGAACATATTTCAGGTGTGAGTGGTTTGTTCCTGAACGATTCATTTCTACTGTCTTCTAGTGTCCATTATTTGTGATATGTGGTTGGTCACTGGGTGGTATTTGTTATCCATGAGTGGATGTATGAAGCTTTGTAAATAAGGAGCTACAGTTCAGAGGCATATAATAAATGTTGTTTGGGGTTAAAAACTCTTGCTTATATGTGAAAAGAGGCATTCAGATGAAAAACAGCCACTCTCAACATTACAAGCCAAATTATGATTGTGGGTGTAGGGGGGGAAGGGAAGGAGAAGAGGAGAAGGAGGGGAGGAGGAGGGGACCAAAAACATTTACTAGATGAAACTGAAAAGTGTTTTTTGGGAAAACATTCCCAAATACAGCAATTATTCAACCATTATTTATTTCCCATAGCACTCACTGTATGCAGGGCGTTTTCCAAACACTTAATGAGGCGGGTCCCTGCTCCGAGAATTTACAATCTAAGGACTGAAAGATAGACAGAGGTTAGGAGAACAGGACCAAGAATTGGCAAATGATATCCAACTTGTATTCTGTGCAGGCATTTATAATGCACTAATTACCTTAGTATCTGAGCACCTTGTAATAGTGCATTAAGCAACATGACTAACATCTGTCATAAGTATGTTCTCTTCTCTCCCCAGGAGGAGAGGTGTCTGCAGTGGAGGGTGTTATCCTGATAGGGTTTTAGGGACTTTTTTTGGGCTGGATGGATGGGTTAAACTATATCTGCTGCCCTGTATCTGTTAGAAAAGGCAAGGTCAAAGAACTGTGCCCAGCACTTGGAGTAGAATGTGGTGAGGTTTGTGAGAGTCTTGGACCAGCTCCTGAGAAAGTTCTGCCTCTTGCACAAAGGAACTTTAATCTTAGACTCCATCTACACTTGGACATACGCTAGTACGCATATGTCTGTGAGCCAGGAATCACACTCTTAGCTTCAAATGAAGGCAGAGCCTCTCTACAGCATTCCATTGTGCCACAGGTGCATAGATCTACTCCCAGCCTCTTCTCCCATGAACATACTACTGAAACAAATGCGAAACCAAGCATCGAAGGGATTTTTGTCTGAATGAATTTCTGCAGCTACTTTCATTTTTGTCTTCCTTCTCCTCCCCCAGATGCTCACCTGATCTCATTTTATAAAAGTATTCTCCTCTCTGTGCGATGGCCACCAACACAAAACTCCAATAGGCAAAGTGATACAGAAAGCTGAATTTAACCTCCTCCTCCAGCCCCACTATTCTATGTTATCACTGTCTCCAGAAATATGATCAAAACAATATCACACCAAAATATGTATGTGAACAGGAGGTGGAGAAGAAGAGGGGGCACGGCAGATAAGTTGGTGCGAATCCCTTCTTTCTCCAAGATCTAGTTAAACCAGTTGTGACATTTCTAATTTATGTGCAAATTTCTACATAATTCTACTTGTGACCACGCTGAGATTTTGCAGAGTTAAGAAGCGGAAAGATTTGTATATGGGGGTTCTTATGCTAAGAAACAATCCACTCTCAAAACCCCCTAGACTTTCCCCTCTTTTCCCACCACTTTGTAAAGCAATTTATTCCTGCCAGAAAACAAACAGTCTGATTTGTATCCAATTTCTGTCAGATGCTGGAATATATACCAGGATGTTTGCTGTGTCATTTGGACCGAGTCCTGTGTGTATGTTTTTAATAGGGTACTGTAGCTTATTTAATTTTTCTTTTCATTACAATTGTTTTGTTTTATAATTATATGCTTAGATATGTTTTCTCACTACAATTACTAAATGTAATGCTTTTTTATTGGCAGTTTATGTGGCAGTTTTCCTTAGGCAAACGTTAGTTTGGTTTTTAGGAAGATTTTAAGGCTTTAGCTGCAATATTTAAAATAAATATGCTAAAATGTCAACAGTTTACTCTGTTTTTACTCTTTTCCCTAATGATAGCTGTTGGTTTTGTCAGCTTTGTCAATGTAATGACACTGCATAATGTCCTCTTCTAATCAACTTATCGCAATTCCAGTTGCTTGAATTCTTGTACATGCCATAAAATGTTTGCTTTGATAGAAGTTGTGGAAGCTTTGCTAAGAAAAAGATGGACAGGAACTCACTGTTTTTTTGCCTCTTGACTTGGTGCAATTAGACTTTTCTTGGACAGAATCAGTACACAATACATTACTCAATTTATGAAGCTGGATCTCTGCCTTGAAGACTCTCATCAGTTATAAGGTAGCTTTCAATTCTAGTTAGTTTCCCTTTGAATGCTACAGTTTTTTTTCCACTAAGGCGATGTCTACACCACAGGGACTATAGGGGGATAGCCAGGGGCGGCTCTAGGTATTTTGCTGCCCCAAGCATGGCAGGCAGGCTGCCTTCGGCGGCTTGCCTGCGCGAGATCTCCGGTCCCGCAGATTCAGCGGCATGCCTGCGGGAGGTCTGCCGAAGCCATGGGACCAGCAGACCCTCCTCAGGCATGCCGCCAAAGGCAACCTGCCTGCTGCCCTCGCAGCATGTGCTTGGTGTGCTGGTGATCCGGTGACCCAGAGCACCCCTCATGGCTTGCCGCCCCAGGCATGTGCTTGGTGTGCTGGTGCCTGGTGCCTTGGGGATAGCTACAACACCATAGGGTTATGCCAGCATAGCTGTAGTGTAGATGCAGCCTACAGCGACAGAAGGGGTTTTTCCACTGCTATAAGAACACCACGTCCCTGAGCACTAGTTGCCAAATCATTCTTCTGTCGACCTAGTTGCATCTACACCAGAAGTTAGGTCAGCAAATCAATGGCAGTCGGGTGTGGATTTATCACATCCTTTGGCACTATAGCTGTGCCAACATAAATTTTAAGTGTAGAGCAGGCCTAAATGAACCATGCTTAACGTAAATCAGGAGCAGTAATATAAAAATTGAGGATTATAATCCAATCTTGCTGACATAGGGGAGAAATCCAGTGAGAACTCTTGACGTAAGCAGAGACAGGATTGCATCAGAGGTTTTTTTTGGATCGGCAACCTTCAGCATTGTGCAAACATGTGGCATTAAGAGAGCCTGCAGTAGTACTTGATGACCTAGTGGCCACTTTCATGTGGCTGTTAGAGTTTAATTCTGATATTGTCCTCCCATATACACCACTTTCACATTGGTGCACCTTTATTAACTTTGACAGTCACCCTGACTTAAAGTGATCTGAACGAGAGGAGAATCCGACTCTGAGTTTCTAAACTGGCAGAGCAGGGGTGTATTTATGATGCCAGGAGCTCCTCACCTGAAGAGGAAGAGAAGATCTTGTGTCTCCTGGATGACTGAGAACTAGGGCCTGAAAAGCAGCATTCAAGAGAGAGTGCTGGGAAGGTGAATGCTGGGAAAGAATGGGGAAAATAAAGAGACCCAGGCAGCGTTGACATGGACACAAAGGGTTACCCTTTAAATGTGCAGAATGTGTATGTATATTTGGGTAGGTGACCATTTCAGATAGAGCATGAGACTCTGAGTGGCTGTATTTTTTTAAAAATGCATTTGCATCACACATACCCACATGTCTTCATAGAATCAGAGAATATCAGGGTTGGAAGAGACATCAGGAGGTCATCTAGTCCAACTCCCTGCTCAAAGCAGGACCAACACCAAGTAAATCATCCTAGCCAGGGCTTTGTCAAGCTGGGCATCAAAAGCCTCTAAGGACGGAGATTCCACCACCTCCCTAGGTAACCCATTCCAGTGCTTCACCATCCTCCTAGTGAAATAGTTTCCTAATATCCACCCTAGACATCCTGCACTGAAACTTGAAATCATTGCTTCTTGTTCTGTCATTTGCCACCACTGAGAACAGCTTAGCTCCATCCTCTTTGGAACCCCCTTCAGGTAGTTGAAGGCTGCTATCAAATTCCTCCTCATCCTTCTCTTCTGCTGACTAAATAAGCCCAGTTCCCTCAGCCTCTCCTCATAAGCCATTTGCTCAGCCTCCTAATCATTTTCGTTGCCCTCTGCTGGACTCTCCAATTTGTCCAAATCATTTCTATAGTAGTGGATGCAATACTCCAGATGTGGCTTCACCAGTGCCAAATAGAGGGGAAGACTCACTTCCCTCAATCTTCTGGCAATGTTCCTACTAATGCAGCCCAATATGCTGCTAGCCTCCTTGGCAACAAGGGCACACTGTTGGCTTATATCCAGCTTCTCTTCCACTGTAATCCTCGGGTCCTTTTCTGCAGAACTGCTGCTTAGCCAGTCAGGCCCCAGCATGTAGCAGTGCATGGGATTCTGCACTTGTCCTTGTTGAACCTCATGAGATTTCTTTTGATCCAATCCTCCAATTTGTCTAGGTCACTCTGGACCCTATCCCTACCCTCCAGCATATCTACTTCTCCCCCCAGCTTAATGTTATCCTTGAACTTGCTGAGGGTGCAATCCATCCCATCATGCAGATAATTAATAAAGATATTGAACAAAACTGGCCCCAGGACAGAACCCTGGGGCACTCCACTTTATACCGGCTGCCAACTAGACATTGAGCCGTTGATCACTACTTGTTGAACCCAACGATCTAGCCAGCTTTCTATCCACCTTATATTCAGCCCACCTTGAGCTTTTTCCCATACCTGGTATATTATTGAATGTTTGTCTGACCATGTCAAAACTAGACTGCAAGGCCCAGATCCTCAAAGGTATTTAGGTTCCTAGCTTCTATTAAAATAATAGTAAGCAAGGAGCCTAAATACCTTCTAAGGATCTGGGTCTTAAGTTTCTTGGGACTGAGTACATGTTTCTAACATGCCTGGCTGGAAATGCAAAGCACATCTAGCACTCAAATACTAATTAGAGCTACCAAAAACTCAGGATTGGGATAAAGGTTTGGACCTCACGTGGCAGTTTGACCGTCTTTCTATGCTTAATGATTCTAACTGCGAAATTTGGGAAAATTTAAGATTAACTGCTCCTAGCCGGAAAGAAATTCAGGTATGCCTGTACCTGAGGTGACACCTTGACCCTTTCGAAGTCAGTTGGAGTATTGCCATTCACTTCAACAGAGCTCTTGGCTCTTCCCATTATAGAGGCGGATTCTGATCTCACTTGAACAAAGGTTGATTATCAATAATTTCACAAAATGAAGTCAAGAGAATTACATTTGGTAGTAAACTGGTGTAAAAGTGAGATCAGAATGGGATTGCAAATCTGGCTCCAGATTGCTGAAGACCCAGTTTGCTTTCTCAAATACTAATGGCAGAGCTTATTTTGCCAAATTTAGAAGCCACAGGAAAACTGTGGTTTCTAAATTTAGAATAGAACTTGGAATTCTTATGTTTCAGGTTCTTTTTAGCTTTGGCAAAATATATATTTTGCTGAATTTTATATTTTATTCTCTTAGTATTTCTGGAAGCAGAACTAGAATTGCTTTCAAACAAGATTTTTGTTTTCGTAGCATAGGGTTCCATTTATTTACAAAATCAGAGGTTGAAAATTACATTTCCTTGCAAAAATCTTGCAAAAACCAAACAAGTTTCATAAAACTCCAAACTTCAAAAAAAAATAAAGTCTAAAGGCTTTGAGTACTATCAGGTTGCCCAGCCCAGTCACCAAGCAACTGGCATGAACAAAAAATTCCTAACATTCCTTGCTTGATTTAGGTATCTCTCTTGTGATGAACATGATCCTAAACTGAGTCTTATGAAACTGACAGA
Source organism: Gopherus flavomarginatus (assembly GCF_025201925.1). Lineage (NCBI taxonomy): Eukaryota > Metazoa > Chordata > Testudines > Testudinidae > Gopherus > Gopherus flavomarginatus. Next base: position 319,652,479 of record NC_066617.1, on the reverse strand, counting down.
ATAACATTTGCAAGAAAAAATAGTTCCCTAATGGATGACATTGTAGTAATGATTAGTAAGAATTAATTTAGGGCCTGATCCAAAGTCAGTGGGACTCTTTCCAGTGACTTCCATGGGCTTTGGTTCAGGTTAAAAAACTGTGTCCACTTCAGGTGTCACAAAGGAAGATTGAACTAAAGAAAACTTGTAGATATCCTTATAGGAAAAAAGCTATTGGCATGAGAAACTTAAATGATATGTACAGTTATCCTAGCAAACTTGAGCAGTTTCTGGGTTTAGATTTAGGTTACAAATTGTAGGGGAGGGAAGAATTACTTTGTTGCCACAACATAAATTGCTGATTAGCAACGTGTTAAATGGTCAGAGCTTCACATAAAGGTCCCCTTTCTATGCACTTGTACAATGGTTTTTTAAAAGTCTTTATTCAAAGGGGTATTGTGTCCTTCCTCTACTATGGGACACTGAGGGGGAGAGAAAAACCAGAGGTTGTTTTTTTAATTAAGTAAACTTGGGGATCTGTGAAAGCCACTCAAGCCATTGCCACATACAGATACAGACAACAGTCATCAGTGCAAATCAAAATTGGGACCTACAGCATCAAAAGCTCAGAACCAACTGAACCAAAGGAGAGTCTTCTATGTTTGAGCAGAAGGTGAAGTAGCTACAGGAACCAGCTGGCTGAGGAAACATGATTGACAATCTATGTACGCCCACCCACACATCCTGTCACATGGAAGGATCTTGTGGCTTTTGGGGAGGAATGTACATACAGGTCAGAGTTGCAATGCAGGTGTCCTGGTGTAGCATAGTTCCTTCAAAAATCAGCAGAATATTTTCAGAAAAATCCAGCTATGTTTAGTAATGTTAGAGTGGGAATGTATGCCTCTACTTTCCTGATTCCACAAAGGGAATGTTGGGCAGTAGCCCTTGGGGTGCCATGCTGCAAAAGAGGAGAACCATATAAAGTTGTCCCTCCCCCTGCAAGGATACCTCACCATTTTTGGGCCAGAAGCTTCTTTTTCCCAAGGATGATTGGGCTCTGAGTTCTGGAGGTCATGATGACTGGTGTTTATGTATAGGCACAGGCCTATAGTGGCGCTACAACACTTTTAATAGTGGAGGGTGCTGAAAGGCAGCCACCTTACCCCATCCTTTCTACCCCAGGGTTGGGAGCAGGACCATGTCTCTGGCAGGGGGGACCTGAATAAGGGAGACAAGGCTGTGGCTGGCTGCTGGGACCCTGGGTGCGGGCCTGGTTGTCAGGACCCCAGACAGGGGGCCCTTCCTAAAACCTGAGGGTGCTGCAACATCCCTGCACCCCTAGTTTCTGCCCCTATGCAGACCTACTACCCCTAGAGAGAACATTCAAAGGAACCATTGTCTTGAGTCTCCCTTCCATGTTTTACCTCATGAAGTTTACCTCAGTGTGGTGCCTAGTGTTTTTTTTTTTCCAAATACCAATTTATCCTCATAACGCTTCTTATATCCATTTTACAGATCAGCAAAATAAACAGTAATAAGCTGAGCGAATTTCCTGAGGTTCTACTGCAAGTTTATGGCAGAATCAGGAAGAGAATACAAGAACATTAATTTCATCTCCTGTACTTTATTCCATCTCCATTACATCTCCTTTATTTCTTCACACAACTCAGTCAACATGTGGAACTCTTTGCCAGAGGATGTTGTGAAGGCCAAGACTATAACAGGGTTCAAAAAAGAACTAGATAAATTCATGGGGGATAGGTCCGTTAATGGCTATTAACCAGAATGGGCAGGGATGGTGTCCCTGGCCTCTGTTTGCCAGAGGCTGGGATTGGGCAACAGGGGATAGATTACTTGTTTAGTGCCTGTTCTGTTCATTCCCTATGAAGCACCTGTCATTGGCCATTGGTGGAAGACAAGATACTAGGCTAGATGGACCTTTAGTTTGACCCAGTATAGCTGTTTTTATGTTAGTTATTGCTTTCAGATTACAGTGGGGGACAGATTCTGATGTCAGTTCCAATTATGTAAATCTGGAGTAACTTCACTGAGGTCAAGAGAGTTACATTGGTGCCAATGATCAGCATTTAGCCCTAGCATGTTTGCGTTCAATAGAATTAGTCCATGTTTGCACTTGCAAAATTGACATTGACTGTTATTCAAGGAAATGTAAAGTGGTGTAGCTCCCTTGAAATCAGATTTAGATCTTATGTAATACCAAGATCAGAATTTGACCCTGCACATTGTGATTTTCTTCCAAATGCTACAAATAAAAAAACCATTTTCTTCAAATATTTGCATAAAAATGTGATGGAGAGGTGTAATGTTCCATAGCACAACACTTTATCTCTTTTTTGAAGTGCGAGTACAGGCCCCAGATGCCAAGCTGCAGAAGATATTTTTCTGGCAGTTACATCTGGATGTTTGGCAGCCTTCACAAGTATCTTAACTGGTTGGCATGGGCCTATTATAGTTCATTGTTGTCAGTCAATGTTCAGTTATCGATTGACCCTTTCATATGTTTTTGCTTGACTTTGTGTGTCTGAATTGTAGAATTTCCATGCCAAATTCTGCTCATTCTAATTGCATGTGTGGTCCTATTGAAGTCAACAGCCGCAGCGGATATACCCCAAATAGCTCAATTTCAAAGCCACATGTAGCTAAAGATTCAGATGAGCCCCAAACTCCCATTTTAAAAAAAATCTGTTAACTGCGTGGAAATAACTTGGCATCCATGGAAACAATGGTGTCATACCCACAATAGTCTGTACCCATTCCTGTGCATAATAAGTGCAGGAGCTGTAGTTATAACAGCAAAGTACTACAGCCAGTACAAGAGAAGGTAGGACACTCTCACAGGCAGACAGACACCTGCTTTCTCATCTTAGTACATTTTATTTATATGATACCTTTGATGCAAGGCACCAAATAAAAGTAGCAGAAGGACACAGCAATAAGACAACAGTCAGTGATGCCAAAAGCTAACAGCTGGTGGTCCTGCGTGGGAACGAAATATTGGACAAAAAGACATCAAATCTCATAAGCTCGGCGTGATGCTTTCATTTGCCGCTTCCCTTCACTCCTGGCACAATCCTTTTTCCTTTTTATCCTGCCTTGAATTTTTAATTCTTATGCCAAAAAATTGATTCATGGAGGCATTGCCGCCACATGTTTGTCTGGACCCCATAGCCATTCCGATGACACTTGAATTAAGTGTTCTTTGGAAAATCTATTGGTATAATGCCATCAGTGGGCTGGTTTGAGAAGTACAAAAAGCCCAACTTTCCAACCTTATGATGAAGCAGAGAAACTGCCTGCCACCACACCAGGCATTAGAGAGCTTTTGGGCCCAGTTGGACTTGCCCTGTTATACTTGCAGAAAATGCCAGGCCTGGAGGGGGAGAAAAGGAGGGAACCTGGCTCAGTTTGGGGATGACTGGCAAAGAGGTAGGAGCTAGCTGCCTCCCTACCTGAGGGGAGAGGTTACTAGCCTGCTAGCTGAGGCAATTATGCCAAAGTAAGCACTGTCTACCCAGGGAGTAAGCACTATCTACCCAGCTGTGGGAGATTGCAGCGGAGCCCTAAGTGCCTCTGGTAAGTGAGTGAGTGAAGCCCAGAGACACTGTGGGGCTTGCCCACCTCAACTTGGGGCTGCCCTGTCCAAAGGAGTCTGGGACTGTGGCAGGATACTACCCAAGACCCGTGAGAGGGCACTACAGGAGGTAAGCCACCCAGCAAATTGGACTAAAGGGGTCACACATCAAACTAAACAGACACTGGGAGGAAGTAGCAATAAATTTAGACCAGGGGCGGGCAAACTTTTTGGCCTGAGGGCCGCATTGGGTTTCGGAAATTGTATGGAGGTCTGGTTAGGGGAGGCTGTGCCTCCCCAAACAACCAAGCTTGGCCCGGCCCCTGTCCCCTATCTAACACACCCCCCCACCCCGCTTCTTGACCCCTGATGGCCTCCCCTGGGACTCCTGCCCCATCCAACCCCCCTGTTCCCTGATGGGACCCTGGGATCTCAGTAGCATACAAAATGTTTGAGGCACCATTGAGGCATTTGTAACCCTGTTCAGAATGAAAAAAAGGACATAGCCAATCACTAAACCTTTTGCCCATTACTATAACCCATCTGTATTTAGGGCTTCTGTCCACTCCACACAGGTGCCTTTTCATTTCTATGCTCCTCTCCTCTTCCAGTTTCTGTCTAACCAAAAAGCGGAACTGCAAGCTGATGGCCGTAAAAGTGCTTTATCACATTTATTTCCTGCTATCATTTCCAAGCAGCTTCAGAAATATTGCATGGAAAAATGACAAGACTTACAACATTTCCAGCCAAATCTTTTCAGTCTGCAAGATTTGGATAGTTCAGATAAATACTCAACATTTTTGGTGCGTGGCTGAAAGAATGCCAAGCTTTATGAGCCAGATGTGCAACCTTTATGCAAAGTTAACCCTCCACAAAGGGCCAACACAAAGCCAATACACCTCTTAAATCCCACTTAAGCCCAATGTTAAGTATTTAAGTTGTGCAGAGGCATTAGGCTGGCCCTCCGCACAGAGATGGATTCAACCCAGTATGTTTAAAGGTTGCACAGTTGGGGCCCAAACCTTTTTAAGGTTGTTTGCTCATAACTATATCCATCTTATAGCTGTACGATCTGCATAGAGAACTCTGAACTGCTGCTTTTCCAAGCGATATACAGGTATCTGTTTTTATATAGGTTTCAGAGTAGCAGCCGAGTTAGTCTGTATCCGCAAAAAGAAGAGGAGTACTTGTGGCACCTTAGAGACTAACAAATTTATTTGAGCATAAGCTTTCGTGGGCTACAGCCCACTTCTTTGGATGCATAGATTTTATACAGGGGTTTTTATATAGTGGTTCTCAACCCCTAAGGGTCTGTAGACTAGGTCTTTAGGGGTCCGCAAATGAAAAAAGGTTGAAAATCACTGATCTATATAATGTGTACACATTCTGTAGAGAGACCTAACTAGTTGTCAACATGAGATTACTGTAAAAGCAGCAAAGAGTCCTGTGGCACCTTATAGACTAACAGACATATTGGAGCATGAGCTTTCATGGGTGAATACCCACTTCGTCAAATGCATGCATTCACCCATGAAAGCTCTTTGCTGCTTTTTACAGATCCAGACTAACATGGCTACCCCTCTGATACATGAGATTACTGGTGTGTTATGTATTAAAACACTTCACACAGGCTGCATGTCTAGAACTTTAGAGGTCAGATTCAGCATACAAATCTACTGATTTAACATGGAAAGATTTTCTTTGGTCTGGGATTATTCACTTATATCAAAGATCTACATTTTTCTAAAAAGAATGATAAGCTCTAAAGGGTAATTTTTAAAAATAAAAATAATGCTGTAACTAAATAACACGAAGTTTCCTAATGTAGCCATATTCATTACCATAGACATAGCTTTACAGCTTCCGACAACGTCTTCTCTCATTGAAAATCTTGACTTAGTATCTTGTTTGATCCTCAATGAAATGATTTTACTGCTACAAAATTGCCTTTTTGTTTAGAATGGCCATCTGTGAAGCCACAACCAGATAGTTTTTGTGTGTGTAATTCATCTGAGAGGCAGCTGTTGGTAGATTTGCAAATGAAGGTCTGTAATTAATTTATCTTAATCTGGATATTGATTAAGAAAATGTTTTAATTTGCAGTGAAAGACATGTTGTTATCCCATACTATGTTGTTATCCCATAGTCTTTTAGTGCATTTCCCTTGGGTTACTGACTCCCTTGGGTCATGCAGTGTGGTGGATGTGGAGCTGCTATATAACAATCTACGAACACTGATCAGTAATAATCTCATGAATACTGTGTCCTGATCAGTGAGAAGGTCACTGTGCAGCTACATAGGGTTATTGGGAGATCTTGAATGAAGATCAGCGGTGCCCAACCTTATTGCACACGAAGGCCACACAAGTCTAAGCACAACCTTAGAGAGGTTGTTTCTATATACAGTATTGTCTATACTATATTATGTTAAGCAGGCCGTGGGCCTTATGAAATGTTCTGGTGGGCCGTGTATGGCCGCTGGCTCTAGGTTGGGCACCTCTGGTTTAGATTAATAGGGGGCTGTTGGAAAAAACAAGCAGGAAGGCAAATCAATAATTCTAGGTAAGAAGCTCCCAACAAACACTTGAGGGCAACAAGCAGTGAAGATGCTCCAGCCCAAAGTTACACAGCTGTTTTGCCTAGACTGGGAGACTAGAGATCGAAGGGACACTCTGTAATTAAAAGGACTCTGGCCAGAGGAAGCAGGTATTGTCAGTGAGCTATGTAGTGGATGGAGAACCGACTGACACAGATACAGATCCTGGGACACGTCTGATGCAGTTGGGCCCTTTCTAAGCTTCCAGGGGATGGCAAGCCTTAAGGAAGACAGATGTGTATATTCTGTTTGTTTAGAGCTAGAACATTTCAGAGAAAAGATCTTAAAACAATACCTTGCTTTAAGAAAGCTGTTCACTGGATGCCACTGGTCATAGCTTCTGGAGAGAAGTGAATTGCAGGTGCTGAACCTAAGTCAGACCTGCTGAGGTAATCATGGCTAATACTCGGGGACTGCAGCCCAAGGCCCAGTCCGAGTATGAGAACTGTGCAATTCCAGCCTGAATGACTTGACAGCTCAAGGCCTGAGACCTGGAGGGGCTTCCCTCAAAGGGTACATCTACACTGGAATAAAAGATCTGTGGCATGGCCTGGGTCAACTGACTTGGCTTGTGAGGTTTAGACTGTGGGGCTAAAAATTGCTGTGTAGACATTTGGGCCCAGGCTATGGGACCGTCCTCATTCTCCAGGTTCCAGAGATTGAGGAACATGATCATGTATGCCACAGTTTAACGGCACCTCAGCCTGAGCCCCACAAGGCTGAGTCAGCTGACCCAGAGCAGCCACAGGTGTTTAATTGATGTGAAAATGTATCCAAATAGACCAGGAGGGTGAGAAGTGCAGTTAGCCCAAAAACTCTGACATGCAGAAATTATAACTGGATGCTAGCTACAGTATAGCAAATGGTCAGGTTTCTGCAAGCCTGAAGCTAAGCTGGAGGATCTGAGGGCGGGGGAGAAGAGGGAAATGATGATATACAACTTGTTAGAGTCTAACCCAGAGTTATTTAAAAGAGTTCTATGGTTTACAAGGAGACACTACCATATTGGTAAAAGTCTTTAGACATCTCTAGAGCAATACAAATTCCTGACTGCTAGAATGACTTCGTTTTCCATCCTTTGTTTTGAACCTTAATCTTCCCATTTCCATTTGCATCTAACTTGTCTCCTTGAGCCATGCAATCTAGATTCTCAGTGGAGGTAGGTAGGGGACCTACTACATTGCACTCCACTGCCTCATGAAAGCTCCCTGCCCGCCCCCCCCCCCAAAAAAATTATACAACTCTTCCAAATGTTAATAAGGTTTGAATTTTTAATGGTTTCCAGCCAGGCGGCCTGAATTCCTTTGGTGATCATTGCTGTTTCCAGTTGGCCGGCTGCAGTTTGTCTAAATTGACACAAGACTAATCACAGTGCTCTGCTCAGTGTCATTTTACTGTCACATTGGCTATAGCCACACTGAGCAGTATGGTGTGATCTAATGGACTGAGAACAGAACTGGGAGCTGGGGAACCCTCCATTCTAATCCTGGCTCTGCCAATGATTTGTTGTGTATCTTGAGCAAATTATTTTACCTCTCTATGTAAAATCGGGACACGAACAACATATAATGTTTGCTTGATGCTTAGAAGAATCAATGCTATAAATCAGTAGAGACAGTTCAATCATGCTACTACTTCTAAGCTATTCAGCGGACTTTATTAAATACACTTTCAGTTTCTGGGGCTGTGATTTCATTGTTCATGCTTTCTTCTAACTAAGAAACAATTTCTTAAAGCAGATTTTTCAATACAATCAATTAAAACAAACATATCTTCCCTCAAAGTTCCAGATTGTTATAAAGTCTTATCTTTTTCCACACATTTGCTCTACCACTCTTCCTTCTTCCTTTAGACAAGCAGTCATAGGGCTTGTCTAAATGAACAGTTAGTGTATGGTAAGCTGGGTGTAAATCTACTCTGCACTAGCCTGCCATGCACTGTGTCTGGATGAACCCTGCTGCCAGGCACTAGAAGTTCCATGGTGTGCTTTGATCTGCTCTGTTTTGAAAGAGGGTCACATGGACAGCATGCAGCTTGGATAAGCTCACACTTGTAAGTAAGCCCTAGAGAAAACCTTCCAAAACAAAGAGATGACATCTGAGTGGAATCAGATGTTTGACAATGCTCTGTGTAAGCCAAACAGTGTTCATTAATAAAGTCCTATTCATCATAAACCATTTGCTGTTCAACAGAAATGAGCCCCGATCATCAACAAACCTCAGCTTCTTTAGGGAAAGACACTGCAATTAATCGACCTTTAAACTATACAACATAGTATGAATTGTAGTAAGAAGCAGGGTGTGAGAAAAGTTCACACAATGCAAAGTTTCTCACATGTATTTGATCTCTCTGCATTAACATGCCACATAGTACCAGCCAAATTTTATACAAACTATTCAGTCTCCTTGGAGGATATAATTTGGGGGAGATTTTCAAAGGCAGACTGCTATTGATTTTTATAAAATCAGTTAAATGATTAACTGTTGTTTGTGCTTTTACAAATTTTCCCCGAAATCAGAGATTTTTGGCTTTCTCTCTAAAGTGAGATGACGTGAATGATCAGGGTCAGACTAGTTTGCCCAAACTTGAAACAAAGCTTTGAGATTAAGATGATTAGTTACATATTTTGTATTTTTTTGGAATTCCTGCTTTGGACCCAGATCAGAAACAACAGTACCAAAAGACAGAAAAGATTATTCTCTTGGTATTTCTGATCTGGCTGTGAACAAACACTGAAAATTCTATGAGAGAAATTGTTCCAGCAGATTTCCAACCTGATTTCTAGACCTAAGAGAACTAAATTTTCAGATAACCACTAAGCAAAGTGTTCATATCTTTTTGGAGTTCATTAATCTTTTACTAGTCCAAAGTAATTTTAAATGACAAAATTAGCTCTTGATGATGGAATAGAACACTCCACATAGCATAGCTGTCTGAACAAGCGTATGGATCAAGATTGTGGTCTTATAGATATTGTGACCTTTACACTTCAGTGTCACCCTTTGTGATATGATGTTTGACAGAAATTTCTTGTTGAGGTATGTCAAGCCAATGGAACTAGCCTTAATTCACCTTTCCTCTACTACCTAGTAAAGTAGGTAGTCAGAAATTTGGGTTTGTTGGGATTCTCCAGTAAAACACCAGATAGAAACCTTGAGCTGTCATGGGGTTCAAAGTATAGAAAAACTAATATACAAAACTACAGTCATAATACTGCAATTTTTTTGAAAATCCCACCCTTAAAGTAATTGTCAGACACTTTAAAAAGTGTTCAGCGTTGTCCTAACTCTGGTCAATAGGAGTTTTACCATGGACTTCAAAGAAGCAGGGTTAGGCCAATGCCAAGTGCTCGTCAAACGTCCCACCCTATTTTTTTTCTCCTGCCTGTAGCAATACAGGCTCTCTCTCCAGCATCCCTTTCAGGTAGCAGGCAGCCTTGCCAAGCAGAAAGAGAAAATCAGAACTATGTAATATGTTAACAAGTGTGTAACAGCATTTCTGCCTTCTCCTGAGGGGGTGGGGGAAACTGTTTAGAAAGTTACAGAATTTTAAGTACTTTTTTTGTTTTTTTTTTTCAACTCACTTTCATAGAGTTTGAGGTCAAAAGGACCATTAGATCCTCTAGTCTGACCTGCAGTATGTCCCAGGCCACTAAGGGTATGTCTACACTGCAATTAAAAACACACAACTGGCCCATGCCTGCTGACTTGGGCTCACGGGCCTCAAGCTAAGGGACTGTTGAGTTGCAGTACAGATGTTTGGGCTCAGGCTGGAGCCTGGGCTTTAGGACTCTGTGAGGTGGGACGGTTCTAGAGCCCGGGATCTCGCCTGAACTGCAATGTCTACACCACAACTAAACAGCCCCTTAGCCTGAGCCCCGTGAGACTGAGTCAGCTGGCAGGAGCCAATGCAGATACACTGTTATCCCCGTGTTGAGCCCAATAACTTAAGTTGTATGAGTCAACAGTGTGCCCTTGTTACCAAGAAGGCTAACAGCATATTGGGCTTCATTAGTAGGAGCATTGCCAGCAGATGGAGGGAAATGATTATTCTCCTCTATTCAGCACAGGTGAGGCCATATCTGGAGCAGTGTCCAGTTTTGGGCCCCCCACTACAGAAAGGATGTGGACAAATTGGAGAGAGTCTAGCAGAGGGCAATGAAAATGATCTGGGGTCTGGAACACATGACTTACGAGGAGAGGCTGAGGGAACTAGGCTTATATAGTCTACAGAAGAGAATAGTGAGGCGGGATTTGATAGCAGCCTTCAACCACCTGAAGGGGGTTCCGAGAGGATGGAGCTAGGCTATTCTCAGTGGTGGCAATGGCAGAACCTGCTCTTGCTTCATTTCTGACTAGGAGATCTATTAATTTTAAACCATTAAACTGAAATCCTCGTAGGCAGTTTTAGTGAGAGAGCTCACAGACTTGCTTTTATTTTGGCTACAAACTTATTAAACTCATGTTCTTTACTCTGGAGCTTAGCTGCAATTATGTGAAAATGGAGAAAAGATGCTCTGGAGGTATCCTCTTTTGTGTTAATAGTGGGATTATAAGATCTATTAACCATTTTAACAAATCCTCTTATTTATTTTAGGCCTGAATATACCCCGAAGGCCCTGTCTGTAACTGAAATGGACTTGACGTTCTACACTGCCAAGTTTCCAAAACCTAAAGTAAATTCAAGTACAGTATGGCTTGGCTTGTTTACCTGCAGCACCCACAGGTTCAGCCAATCACAGCTCCCACTGGCCATGGTTCACTGTTCCAGGCCAATGGTTGTTGTGGGAAGCGGCGGCCAGCACATCCGTTGGCCAACATTGCTTACTGCAGCCCCCATTGGCCTGGAATGGCTAACTGTGGCCAGTGGGAGCTGCAATCAGCTGAACCTGTGGACATTGCAGGTAAACAACCCATCCCTTCCCTCCTGTGGATTTCCTTGATGGGCCGTGTGCCAAAGGTTGCCAATTCCTGTTCTATATAATACCTATTTCACTATCTAAAGGCCCAATCCTGCAAAATGCTTATGACCCTCATATCCTATTGGGAAAAACACTGAGCTGTGTCCAGCACTTGCCACTTCCAGTCTAGTCAAGGGACTTTATCCTGAAGTCCTTGTTCAATTTTTACTCAGAAAAAACTCCCATTGTCTTTGAACCTCAGCATTTGGTCCAAAGTGAATTGTAAATGCTGAATACTTCTCAGGATTTTAGCCATTGGCACAAAGGGGAATAAGGATGCATGGTGCCATACAAGATTGCGCTCTCACATATTAAAAACTAATGATTGTGATAGTGCTGTCTCTTAAATCCAAACAGTGCCGAAGGTAAATGTGTTGGTCATTAAAAAGGAATTTCTGCCAGGTTTTCCAGATTGGCCCATTACTACAAACTCTGCAACTTTACAAATAAATATAATGCTTGCACATGGCAGTCTGTTCTGAGTCACACAAATGAGAGAGAACAGTATGCTTCTGCTCAGACAACTTCTAAATGCTGATTTCTGCAATCTAATTGGAAGGTTTCGGTTAACCAAAGAAGCTGATGTCTGATCCTTTTGTTTATTACAAGAGACCAGTACTTTGCATGTTTTCCAAGCACTCTCAGCAGTTGAGGGTAGAAAAACTGCATTCTAAGGGCTAATCCAACTACTTTTCAGTTTACCCAACTGGCTTCCAGCGAAACAGTGAAGTGTATAATAAACGTCCTCTGATTCATTGTGTTTAACATTAAATACAGTAAAATGCTTGTGCAACCCAGGGAGGCTTATGGCCCTTCATATTTTCATCACTGGTGCAAAGAAATGGGGGAAAAAATCTGGTCATTTACTTGGCTTGGGAACACAATTGAAGAGAAGTTTGGGACAGATTAAAAGACAGCAGTTCTGACTATGGCTGTGATTGGGCAAGTGGCAGCAGAGGTTTCAGCCTTTTTATGTCATTTGACAGATTTCCCCCAGATTTCAGTTTTTGGGGTAGCTGTGTTGAGTGGATAGTTAAGCTGAAATTCACCTCTGTGAAAAAGTCCACTATGAGGTTCATGTACCATGTAAATCCTAGTCAAGACCAGGGGCTTAATGTGAAGCATTGAAGCCTCGATACATTTCCTATTGAAGTCAATGGGACCTTTCCCATTAATTACAGTGGGAGCTGGATGAAGGTTGTGTGATGCATGACCAGAAAGGGTTAAACATCCTGCAAAATAAATGACTCAAATTCAACCCTTAAAGACATGTGGGGATATAATATTTGTGTTTTTGTGGATTTACATATATGTGAATAGGGTGAACAATGTAATCAACAGTCCCTGTCTATGCTGTATTCTGTTCATTCAAAGATCAAAAGAACGCCTTAGCATTTAAATGAAGTGTAAACATGGGATATTTCTGTATTCATCGCTCTTTGAAATGTACAGCAAATCATCAGTGAATGGTGGAGGGACAGCGGATTGTCTTATGTTATTTCCTATAGCTAAGTACCAGTGATGGACCCATGTGAAAGTTGCCCTAATTACCTGTTGTTCCCCAGAGGGACTCCAACTTGTCAAACAAGACCTGAAATTGTATAAAAGATCCTTGGGTCCTGATACTTTTTATCTCAGATAAGCTTCATCAGAGGATGTTTGAGTCACAAGATGAAATCCCAGTAAGCAGGTACACCCTGGATATGATATTGGACATGGGACTATAACCTATGAACTAAATTCTAAACTTTAGAATCTAAAGGAACTCTTTGCAACTACAAAACTCACCATCTCTGCTACGAATCTGAACCTCAAGAATTGAACTCATGTCTGTATGTATATTGATCTTTTAACCTATACCCTCTCTTTTGTTTTTTTGAATAAATTTTAGTTTAGTTAATAAGAATGGGCTGTATGCCTATATTTGGGTAAGATCTGGAATATTCATTAACCTGGGAGGTAATGTGTCCAATCCTTTGGGATTGGTAGAACCTTTTCTTTTATATGATGAAATAAGATTTTCAGAACTCTTCATCATATTTGACATGTGTGCCTGGGTGGAGGCCTGAGGCTGGGTTACTTTAAGGGAACTGTGTTGTTGATTTTTGGACAACCAGTGAAGTAATAAAGAAGCAATTTTATGATGTCTTGGTAAATCTAAGTATTGAAAATATCCATCAATTTTGGGGATTATCTGCCCCATTCTTTTCCGTTCACCCTAATTGAGTGACCTCAGTTGGTCCCCTCTGGTTGCTTAAATGGGATTTACATGGAGCATGGGCTTTGTGCTAGTTCTCTGTACAAGGATGATCTTAACCCACAAAGAACATGAAATAAAATGGGATAAATGAGTGATTGGAGGGAACTTGCTGCCATTTTGTTTAACATGTGACTCCCCTACTTACATATTAGACTGAGAATTGTTATCTTGGTAATTTTCCTTTTTCAGTCTCTCTCTTGTCCCAACACACCATGGTAGCGGTTTCTCAAACTCTTTATTTCTTCACATCACCAGAAAGGGATTCATGGAACATTTATGATCCCCATACTGAGAACCAGATTTTTAAAGCAAATTCCCACTAGACTCATGAGCTAGGCAAATTTATTTAATGTGTTTCTTTAAAAAAAGAGCAGTATGCCACAGCTTTACTCAAAGGCTTGTTTCTTTTGGCTTTCTTTAGCTCTTTGAAAGTTACCAATGGGGTTAGATCTTTTATTGAGTCCTTTGAGGCTTTTAATGATAGCTGTGCAAAAGTTTTGGAAACCCTGATTGTCCCCCTCTTTCCATCACATTTTTCAGCCTTCTCCTTCCCCAAACCCCTTTTTGTTTCTTATTTGGCTTCCTCTGTATCATCCAAGTTTAGGATCATTTGATGTTTACACTTTCATTTGTATTTGTTTGAAATAATGATAGATTTCTGGAAGCATACAGAAGCACCTGGGAGACTTGAGATATGTACTACTTTAAAACTAGAGGTCAAAATTCCCCATTTGTGTAAATGTGTGTGTGTGCGTGGGGGGGAACTCCATTAACTTTAGTTAATTGGGCCCATTATGTCTGCGCCAGGAACTTACAAAAGGGGATGACTGAAAAACACCCTTTGTCAAACACTGCTCAGAGGGAAAACTTCTGGGACTTAACAACACTGTGGCCATGCAAAGAGCAGATCAGGATGCACAGTGGCTGATGGCACAGGAAGGATTCAGATTCAGCTGCCAGCAGTGAATTTGGTCCAATAACAGCAGAATATACAAATAACCCCCTGAGTATTTTGGGAGAAAAACATAAGAGACAAAATTCTAGCTCTCCTAACGAGAGTTTTATTATATATAATTTCCCCCCTTCTCATGGATCCTCAGATAACTGTACGATGAGGTTTTTGCTAAGATGTCATATTTAAATCCTACCTAGAGAATCAATTTAATGATAGCTCTCTGGGCTAGACACTTTGGTGCACATGGCTTTGAGACACCTTCCCATTCCTTCAATCCTGGAGCCATCAGAGACTTGGCTGAAGGCTCCTCTAAATTACACCAGTGGGAGTGGCCATTCCTGCTTGTGTCGCAGAATGCCACCCTCACAACACACCTACATTGCCAAAGTCCCTGATGCAGCAGGAATCAGCTGCTTGTTTGATGCAGCTTAAATTCCCTGTGTGCTTCTGGAGTAGTACAGCAAGCCAAAGATCTGGCAATCTGTGTAGCTATTTGAGGACTAAATGCAGCTCTCAGGATTCTGGACTAAGTGAAGGGCAATAAGCTCAGTTTTGGAGGAGTAGGAATGTCTGACGTTCTACCAGGGTCCCTTCTGGACAGGACTCACAGTTATCTTTGTTGATCCTTCCTTCAGAGCCCACTGTGATGTGTGACTCAAACTCAGTGGAAGGCAGTAACAAAATGAACATAGGTAGTCAGAAAATGGGGAGCTGGACACAAAAAAAGGTGCCAAATTTGCCTTTTTGGATAGAGAGCAGAGGGTTACATTATTCATTCTGTCTGCGCAGTAATCCCAGCAACTTGAAGTAGAACAATCATGCTGGGCTACTCCTAAACACTGAATAATAGCTGTGGGGGACTTTGCCTCAGAAGTGTTGAAGTACAATTTCTAGAGATACACCAAAATCAGATCCCAAGATTGGAAATTAGGATTTGGGTCTGGATTTGGATCTGAGGTTGCAGGTCAAATTATTTCTATAAAGAGATAAACCTATGCACCAAATCTTAACCAGCAAACATTTGAGATAGACTGGTTCAGATTTATAGTTTGAACTTCCGTGTTCAGGAGTAGCCATTTCCTACCTAATACAGAAGTATGAGGATTAGATTCAGGATTTTGGTTTGGGTCCTTCTCTAAACATTTTTAAAAATACTTTTGTGGTGGTTTTTCTGGTCCTGGTACTTGCCCTTCCTTCTCTGTATTTATATGTCGAAGTCTAGGCTTTAACATTTCTTGATTGAAAGGGGTGTATTGTATTCTGTAGTTGCGTGTATGTTGGCTACATGGAATCACTATCGTCTCCTTATCAAATTCACAGAAAATGACATTAACCAGAACTTTCCCAGAGTTCACTGATATCGCTGCTTACACAGGGTAGTAGATAATTAGAGTTCCCTTTTAAAAAGCGGCAAACAAAAAAAAGTTTGCAAAACTGCTAGAGGACTCTAATTATGAGACCCTTTCCTGGGAAAATTGCGGATTTTCTGGAGAAAGAGAGCATACACAAGGCATAGAAGAAATAGTCTTCCCCCAAAATACAGTTCTGGTTTTTAATATCCCAGATGAACCATTAATATCTGCTTAATGGTTGTACCCTCAAAGTTTTATTTTTAATTTTGTTTTCTTTTAAGGGATTGTAACACTCATGAAAGAAGCCAGCCTATTTAAATCCCAGGAGGGTGGGCAGAAGCCACTTAAAGAGCAAAAGGCCCAACCCCGCAGGGAGGGAGGGGCTGCAGCACCCAGGATTTAAGGGATTACAGGAAATGAATAATAACAAACAAAGATGTGGTTGCAGGCCACACAGGCTGCCAGGTACAACACTGGCAGAGCTCCTGAAAGCTTCCAGACTGATATTCTTCTGCCCTGACCATTAGGGACCATGCAGGAGAGTGCAACAGTAGATCGATTTCTGCCCACACCCATTCAGCCGGAGGCGTTTCTTCAGAATTTCCAGTTAGAGCTATTTGTTTAAATGACCCAATTACATTTAGAGTCATTTCAGTATTAAAGTGCATTTCCCTATGCTACGTTGCGTAAGGGAATTGTCGTTCCAGCCTCTTTTCTCTCCCGTGGGCCAGACTCCCTGGCTGAACTACATCTCTCGTAATGAACCCACTCATGTGACTTCCATGATGCTCTACACAACCTGGTCAGAAGGACATGTAGTTCTCCAGGGAGCCTGTCCCACAGGAGAGAAAGGGGGAAGGAACTACAACTCCCATTTGCTAGGCAAATGCAGGCTAATGTTTTGTT
The DNA here is from genome assembly GCF_025201925.1 of Gopherus flavomarginatus. Classification (NCBI taxonomy): domain Eukaryota; kingdom Metazoa; phylum Chordata; order Testudines; family Testudinidae; genus Gopherus; species Gopherus flavomarginatus. The sequence continues at coordinate 319,635,876 of NC_066617.1, read as the reverse complement.
GAACTGATTTGACATGAAATGGTTCAGAACAGTTCAAAACTCCTTTTTTTTATTGGAGTCTAACTGATACAAAATGAAATATTTTTATTTTCTTGGTGGAAAAATTGCTATTACTTTTTGAGTCTTTGGCTAGCTGTTCTTCAGATTCTTTTTTGGCCTTCCTAATTCTATTTTTACACTTCACTTGCCAGAGTTTATGCTCCTTTCTATTTTCCTCACTAGGATTTAACTTCCACTTTTTAAAGGATGGCTTTTTGTCTCTCACTGCTTCTTTTACTTTGTTATTTTGCCATGGTGGCTTTTTTTTGGTTCTCTTACTATGTTTTTAAATTTAGGGTACACATTTAAGTTGAGCTTCTATTATGGTGTCTTTAAAAAGTTCCCATGCAACTTGCAGGAATTTTACTTTTGATGCTGTACCTTTTAATTTCTGTTTAACTAACCTCCTTATTTTTGTGTAGTTCCCCTTTTTGAAATTAAATGCTGCAATGTTGGGCCACTGTGATGTTTTCTCAGCCATAGGGAAGTTAAATTTAATTGTATTGTGGTCATTATTACCAAGCGGTCCAGCTATATTCCCCTCATGGACCTGATCCTGTGCTCCACTTAGGACTAAATCAAGAATTGCCTCTCCTCTTGTGGGTTCAAGGATTAGCTGCTCCAAGAAGCAGTCTTTTAAGGTGTCAAGAAACATTATCTCTACATCCCCTCCTGAGGTGACGTGTACCCAGTCAATATGGGGATAGTTGAAATCCCCTATTATTATTGAGTTTTTTATTTTAGTAGCCATTCTAATCTCCCTGAGCATTTCACAGTCACTATCCTGACCTATCCTGGTCAGGTGGTTGGTAATATATCTCTACAGCTATATTCTTGGTGTTCAGGCATGGAATAACTATCCATAGAAATTCTATGGTACAGTTTGGTTCATTTAAGATTTTTACTTCATTTGATTCTACACTTCCTTTCACATATGGTGCCATTCCCCCAGCACACGACCTGTTCTGTCCTGCCGAAATATTTTGTATCCTGGTATTACTGTGTCCCATGATTATCCTCATTCCACCAAGTTTCTGTGATTTCTATTATATCAATATCCTCATTTAATATGAGGCACTCTAATTCACTCATGTTATTATTTAGACTTCTAGCGGTGGGATATAAGCACTTTAAAAAACTTTTCACTTTTTAGCTGTCTCCAATTACATGATTGAATGAGACTTTTTTTTCCATTTGATGGTTTCTGATCAGATCCTACCTGTATTTTATTATCTTCCATCCTCTCCTCCTTACTAGGACATAGACAATCTCCATTAGTAGATCCTCACCTAAGGGATGTCTCTGTCTGAACCATGTGCTCCTTCGCACCTTCGCACCTGTCAGCTTTCCTGCAGCCCTTAGTTTAAAAATTGCTCTACAACCTTTTTAATTTTAAGTGCCAGCAATCTGGTTCCCTTTTGGTTTAGGTGGAGCCCATCCTTCATGTATAGGCTCCCCTTATTGGCATCTCTGTTGCTTTAATGAATTTGAGTAGAGAGTAAATATAGAACATGGAAGGCTTGATCCTGCCAGATGCTGAGCACCCACTGCTTGCATTGAAATCAATGGGAGTTAAGGAGGTGCTCAGCATATTGCCAGTTGAGTTCCTATGACTGTTTTGGGTTCAATCCTGTAAGACACTGGTACCTTCTGTGATATGCTGCATACCTGTGCTTGCATTGAGCTCAGCTCCTCAGAAGACAGAGCCCACTGTTCTTTGGGGTAGATGTCTTTCTGTAAACTCCTTCTTATATGTCATTAAATACAGTGGGAAAGAAACATTTTGGTTTGCATCAAATGTGGATGATGCCCTTTGCTATGAAAATTATAGGGGGCTTTGTCCAAAGCCCATTGAAGTCAGTGGAAACATTGCAGTGGAATTTAGCGGACTTTATATCAGGCCTGGGATGCAGAAAGGAACTGAACCATGTCAGCCAGTTTAGTTTACTGTGATTTTGTGTCTCAGCAATTTCTGCTCACAGTGAGTGTATGGCAGTTCTCCAAAAAGAGCCATATTTGTGTAGTTTATGTACCCACCCTACTCAGACCCACGCACCATGTATCATTTGAAAGCTTATTTTATGTATATTTCAATGCTGTATAATGTGGAGCTGTCAACTGGTGCTGTAAGTCAGTAGGAGAGATGAAACCATGATACCCAAAACGAGTGACATTTTTGTACGGTTCCAGAAACACTGCAGCATGTCTGACTACAGTTTTTACTGTTAATTTTAACACTTTAATGTGGTGTTTAGTTGTCAAAACTACCAAATGACAACCTTTTAAAAGATTTTTATTGGTTTTTCATGGGCAAGTGTTTTCCCCCCAGAAATGACGAAGCTGTTGTAGCATGTGGCAAAAATGGTGAATATCAACATTTTGCAATGTACTAGCATGAAATGTTTTCACTTCACATATTCTTGTCAAAGTATCTCACAAGTGATTATAATAGTGTTCTATATTTTCAATTGAAATTCACTATCAGATCTGCCTCACACTGAAGGCTGTGCACCAGCAGCAGCAGAATATGTGCCCATAGTTTGTACTGCATAGTGGGCAGATACACGTGCGTGAATTCCTAACGTAATGCTTCCCCATTTATAAGCTTTTGAATATACAATGTAGCACCTAGCCTTCTTGCTAGAAGGTTTTAATTTGTAATTGCCTATGCATTCAGTACTAGCCTTTGAAATATTGTAGAAACTAGCTTTTTAATTCAGTGACACATGCAGAGATCAGTGTAAATGATAGAGATGACAATACACAGCTTCACATTATGAATATGTTAAAGCTATGAGAGAAAGAAAGGGCCCAACAAGTAGTGAAGACAAAAAGATGACTAAGAAGGGATGTGACACAGGTGTGGAAGTAGATCAAGAACGGACAGGGATTTGAAGGGGATTTTAATGCAAACAGTCACCTCTGTGAGCAAGAATCAGGCTAGTTGTTACCCTAATAACGCGAGATTTGTAGAAGCAAGGATTGTGTGAGACGAATGGGAAAGAACTGTGTGAGAAGTTGTTGCGACCTTGTGTTAGATATGGAATGTAGGCTGGCGTCTAAATGACCCATGTATAAACAAAATGCAGCTGTTGCTTATTATTGTATGTAACAAAAGGTATAAATGCTTGTTGTAATTGTTTACCTGTAGAGAGATCTGCCTAGGAGTGGGGAACCCTGTGTCCTAGTGCACACTATCCCTCTATGCAATTGCTTGAGAATAAAGTATCTGACTTTGCTGCACCCAACCAGAGAGTGAGAACTATATTTTTCACCGATAGCGGTCTATAAAATTGTGAATAGTGTGGAGAAAGTGAAGAAGGAAGTGTTATTTACTCCTTCACATAACAGAAGAACTAGGGGTCACCCTAAGAAATTAACAGGTAGCATATTTAAAGGTAAACAAAAGGAAGTATTTCTTCACACAATGCACAGTCAACCTGTGGAACTCATTGCTAAGAGATGTTGTGAAGGCCAAAAGTATAACTGGGTTTGAGAAAGAATTAGATAAGTTCATGGCTATTAGCCAGGATGGTCAGTGATGCAACTCCATGCTCTGGGTGTCCCTAGCATCTGATTGCCAGAAACTGAGAGTCGAGGATAGACGATGCATCACTCAATGATTGCCTGTTCTGTTCATTCCCCTGAAGCCTCTGGCACTGGTCACTGTTGGAAGACAGGATACTGGCTAGATGGATCATTGCTCTGACCCAGTATGGCCATTCTTATGTCCATAAACAAGTCCTTGCCTGTGCACTGAAGTGGAATGAAGAACATGTCACTGCTCTTAATAACCATGTCATCAACATTAATCTATCTGACCCTGAATCACATCTAGAGATGCTTATCAACATATCTATAGGACTGCTTGTAACATCAGATGCAGAAGAGTGTGCGATGAAAATAGCAGATGTTGGCGAAGATCAAATGGAGACATTTGTGAGAGGTGCACTTGATTCTGATGGGACACAGCTTCTTCAGCCCTGTCAAGAATCTGGCATCAAAACATTTATGAACAGGAACAAGAAGATCAAATTTAAGTCTGGCAAAGGAGGGATAATCATAGCAGTTATAAGTCCAGAAATTGTTTACTGCAGAGCCCTGTCCTTAGCAAGATACAGAGGCAGCTGTTCTTAGTCACCTCTGCCTATGCCCCTCTTCTGTGCTGATGGACTAATGAGAAGAATTGACAAAGCCGAATTAGGCAGATATGACAAAAATAACTCTATGAAGACTTCAGAAGTGTACATACCAAGGCAATAAACCCACACACTTTTGACAGAGATCATCATGCTGAACAAGATGATAATGATGTTGACTATACATGTTACTGGTGCTATCACTCTTCAGTGATACAAACTCATTATTAGATTTTGGTTAGCCCTACAGATTGTTGTTGTGATGCTTTCAGGTCACACAAAAAATCCAATGTTATGTCTTGAAATAATACATAATTATTAAATTGAAAATTAATGCAAGTATTTTAAAGTGGTCATTTTAATGTGTTAATGGTGTCATTTTTATGCCAGTTTCTATAGCGTATAGCACCACTAGGCAACTCCCCATCATACTTTATCTTAAAGTAGGTGGATGGGTGTGTGTGTAGAAAGGGTACATTAAGTTGAGCAAATTGGTGATGTCTGCAGCCCACCTACAAAAAGCTGTCCCCTCTGGACATTTGTGGCCTGATCTTGAAGAGTTTTGCACAATAGCTTCTCTCATTTTGGGGAATGGAAGTAGCTAATGTTTAGCACCTCTCTGGATCAGGCCATTACTGCTGTTACAAATCTCAAATGTACAACAACAATAATAATAGTAACATCTTAATTTATGTAGCACCTTTTTATCTACTACAATGTAAAGGATTTTTGACTGGTGAGAGTTTCATACTGAAGGGTAAATGATGTTATTTTCATGGTTATCTCACTGTCAATTAGAGTATAGTTCAGCGCTGCCCAGAGGATTCAGGGGGCCTAGGGCAAAGGAATTTTAGGGGCCACTTCCATTAAAAAAAAGTCACAATACTATAGAATACTATATTCTCATGGGGGCCCCTGCAGAGCCTGGGACAAATTGCCCCACTTGCCCCTCCCCCCGTCTCTGGGCGGCCCTGGTTTAGATACAAATTGAAAACAATCTTTTTGTTTCTGAACACTTGTCACTTTATAGTCACATGAAAGCACAATTTAAGATAAAGGTCACCTTTATAGTTCATTGGGGCCAAAAACTCCATTGGTGTTAAAAGTGTCATTTCACACACCAGTGTTATTGTGTAATTAAATTGGCATGTCTAAGATGGCATGCATAAATAGAGCATATTAAGAAAAATTAACACTTAAAATATTTTCATCTTTCTTTGAAACGGCTAACGCAGACATATTATTAAAAGTCAGAAATTGGTGAAGGTTCTAAAAACATTACATCTTCTTTAACTTTTCACAATAATATTTTGATAGAGAAAACATTAAGGATGAACTACTTGTCTCAGTTCAGCCTGGTATATTTCAATGAAAAGTACTAAATCAACAGGAGCTTTTGAGCATTCAATACATCTCAAAAATCAAGTACGTTATTTTAGGTACCTACATATGGACTTAGGAACGTAATGTTAGGCATCCATTTTTGAAAATCTTGACCTAATTAAATAATTTTGTTTCATTTAAGTAAATTGCCACAGGAAGAAAATATTTATACAAAAATAGGTATTACAGATCAAGATACCAGTTACTTATCTTTTCTCTAGTCCACTTGATTTTTAAAACTAATTATTGCCACTGGGAATTAATAATTATTATGACTCATAAGATAATTTAGGTAACTTTTTCCTTAGAAAATATAATAGAAAAACTCAGGCACTGGACAAAGACTAAGATTCGGACTTAACAGGGTAAAGTTTATGGATCTAAAAATAAATTTCTGACATAATGATGTTAGTCTGTAAAGTGCCACAGGACTCTTTGTCACTTTTTACAGATCCAGACCCTCTGATACTTAACATAAAATTGCTGTCATAGAATTTCCCCCAAATAATCTTATCATTATGTAATGCCTATAAATGAACACAACTGCAGGTTATAGATACAATTTCCAAAAAGAACTTGTCACCATGGCCCATATCCAGGGAATCAGTGCAGTGGCCAAGTGCTGGTGGGCTCCATGGCAGAATGGAAGGTGTTCCTCACTCAGGTGGTGGAAGAGCTACACAACTGTTCTATGGCCGAGACAGCAGCCCTAACCCAAAGGTCCTGGGGAGCCCTTCCCAGCTCATGTCCCACTTCATGGGGTGCATTTTTTCTATTCTATTCAGATTATTTTACTATAGCCATTGTTGTTGTAGCTGTACACCTAAGAGTGATCCAAAGGTCACTGAAGTCCATAGCTTCTGCCCCTCGATGCTCAGTGGAACCACCCTGGTTCCATTGCTTATGAAGCCTTCTGCACTGCTCTGTGTTTTCCCAAATATTTCGTTTTCTTGTAACAAAAATATCCATACAGGAGTACTAATAATCTTTATTTTTTAAACTCAGTCACTTGACACAGGTCAGGATTAGAAGAAGCTAACAGCTTTGTCACACTGGAAGGATCATTATCCATTCACTTCCTTGGCAACTATTACATAGCAGTTAGGAGTTTCCAAATTATACCAGGTTCTCAGCATGGACACTGTGGATGATACCTCTAGGATCTAGCTGGACAAGTGGATGGTCAGTTTTCACACTGGAGAAAGGCAAATAACAGTCCCACAATGATCTGTACTAGGACCAGTGCTGTTCAACTTATTCGTAAATGATCTTGAAAAGGGGGCAAAAGGTGAGGTGGCAAAGATTGCAGATGATACAAAGTTGCTGAAGATAGTAAGTCCAAAGCTGACTGCAAAGAATTAAAAAAGGATGTCACAAAACTGGGGGACTGGGCCAGAAAATGGCAGATGAAATTCAGTGTTGACAAATGCAAAATAATACACATTGGCAAACATAATACCAACTATACATACAAAATGATGTGGCCTAAATTAGCTGTTACCACTCAAAAATTAGATCTTGGCGTTATCATGGATAAATCTCTGAAAACAGCCACTCAATTTGCAGCAGCCATCAAGGATGCTAACAGAATGTTAGGAACTTTTAGGAAAGGAAGAGATAATAAGACAGAAAATATCATAATGCCACTGTATAAATCTATTCTATGCCCACACCTTGAATACTGCATGCAATTCTGGTCTCAAAAATGATATATTAGAATTGGAAAAAAATACAGAAAAGGGCAACAAAAATGATTTGGGGTATGGAACAACTTCCATATGAGGAGATATTAAAAAGAATGGGACTGTTCATCTTAGAAAAGAGATGACTAAGGGGGGATATGATAAATGAATCATGTATGGTGTGCAGAAAATGACGAAGGAAGTCTTGTTTAGTCCTTTACATAACACAAGAATCAGGGTTCACCTGAACAAATTAATAGGTAGCAGATTTAAAACAAACATAAGGAAGTACTTCACACAATACACAGTCAACCTGTGGAACTCATTGCCAGGGCATGTTGTGAAAGACAGAAGTATAACTGGGTTCAAAACAGAATTAGATAAATTCCTGAAGGATAGTTCCATCAATGGCTATTAGCCAAGATAGTCAGGGACCCAAACTCAAGCTTTGGATATCCCTAAATCTCCAACTGCCAGAAGCTGGGACTCAATGACAGGGGATGGAACATTCAATAATTGCCCAGTTCTGTTCATTCCCTCTGAAGCATCTGGCACTGGCCACTCTTGGAAGAACAGGATACTGGGTTTGATGGACCATTGATTTGACCCAGTATGGCTATTCTTATGTATTAGTAGAGAGATGTAAAAAACACAGCTGGGGATGGTGGCTTGGCCAAAGCTGTAATAAAATCAAGCTTGTCCACAAAGAATTCTCCAATCATCCAAAGAAGATAGACTATCTATGTTGGGGATTCAATACTCAGAAGAATCAAAAGAACATTCTGCAAGGGACAGGCAGATAAGAGGCTGCCTTCCCAGTCCCAAGCCATAAGATGGCCTCTAAGGCATTGGTTCTCAACCAGGAATATGTGTAACCTTGGGGGTACACAGTGGTCTTCCAGGAAGTACATCAATTCATCTAGATATTTGCATAGTTTTACAACAGACTACAGAAAAAGCACTAATGAAGTCAGTACAAACTAAAATTTCATATGACTTATTTATACTGCTCTATATACTATACACTGAAATGTAAGTACAATATTTATATTCCAATTGATTTATTTTATAATTACATGGTAAAAATGAGAAAGTAAACCATTTTTCTGCAATAGTGTCCTGTGACACTTTTGTATTTTTACATCTGCTTTTGTAAGCAAGTAGTTTTTAAGTGAGGTGAAACTCAGGGTACACAAGACAAATCAGACTCCTGAAAGGGGTACAGAAGTCTGGAAAGGTTGAGAGACACTGCTGTAAGGTTGGTTAGGCTTTTGAAGTTACTGAGAAAGGATCAACTGGTGATGGTTCATATTGGGACTAATGACACTGTGTTATAGAATATCTCAGATAGTAGATGACTTCAGAGAACCCAGAAGCATTCTAAAGAAGACAAATGATGAAACAATCTTCTCTAGAATACTTCTGTTCCATGTACAAAGGAAGAGAGAAGGCAAAAGATCTGGAAGTGAACCACTGGCTAGATAAGCAGTGTAGAGTGTATGTTTAGGTTTTGTGGAACACTGGTTCACCTTCTATGTGGGGAGAGGGCTGTATAGTTTAGATTGCCTTTGCCTCAGTAAAATGGGGACCAATCCCCTCAGGGACAGCCTGGTAGTCAGGAGAGCACTAAATTAATGCCAAAAGTGGCGAGTAAAAAGAGGGAAGCTATGAGCACTCAGCACAAAATCAAGATACTGAAAGTAAACTTAATCAAGGAATCAAAGAACATGAAGAGTAGAAATTCTTTAATTTCCTGTACCCCAATGCTAGGAGCTTGGGTAATAAAAAAAAGAGGAATTGGAATTGCTCATTTATGAGCAGAAATTTGATCTAGTATGTACTATTGAAATCTGGTGGGATGATTCCTGTGACTGAAATACTAAAATAACTGATTATAACCTATTTAGGAAGGATCAAGACAGCAGAAGGGGACGAGGTGTAGCAATCTGTTATCAAAAATGGCAGTATGTCTTTTTGAGCCACTAATAACTCAGAAGAAAATGATCTTGAATGCTTATGGATCAATATCCTTTCAGATAAAGCACAAAATAGGATATTAGATGATGTCTACTACAGACAGTCAAATCACTCTAGGGAATGGGAGGATCAGCTTCTTGATTAAAATACTGAGCTGGTTCAGCAGGTAAGTGAAGGCAATTATAAAAAAATATATACATATATAACAAATGGAAGAAAGGGGAAGTTGATAGTAATGAATATAAATAGGAAATGTAGAAACTAGTAAATGTAGAAAATTGATAAGGGAAGCAAATAGACACAAGGAAAAATCTATGGCCAGCAGAGTTAAGGAAAGTAAGAAGGATTTTTTAAAATTTGGAACAAAAAGAATCCTAACAATGGTTTTGGTCCATTACAAGATGAAAATTATTAGATTTTTATCTAGAATTATCAATAATAATGCTGAAAAGGAAGAAACATTTAATAAATATTTCTGTTCTATAGTAAAGAAAAAAACAGATGATGTAGTCCTATAATATGATAACATGTTTTCCACTCCATTAGTATCTCAGGAGGATGTTAAATAGTAGTTACTACAGTTAAACACTTTTAAATCAACATGTCTGGATATCTTGCATCCACTAGCTTTAAAAAAGCTGGCTGAGGAGCTTACTGGACTATATATGTTGTTTTCCAAGAAGTCTTGGAATGCTAGGGAAATTCCAGAAGACTAAGAAAGTTGCTCTTGTGCCAGATAATGGCACAGCTGATACAAGACTTAATTAATATAATATTAGAAGAGGGTAGTGTAATTAATGCAAGCCAATATGAATTTATGGAAAATAGATCCTGTCTAATTAACTTGATATCTTTTTCTTTTATATGAGATTACAATTTTGGCTAAACTTGCTCTGCCATATTTAGGATCGTACAGCTGCCTTAGAGAGACTGCAACATGGGAACCTTAATGTTTAGCACTCTTTAATACTGTCAGTTGGTGGGAGGTTTTTGTATAAAGACCAGAATATTTTTCTTCTCATTTTCATCTTTTTCTGTCATCATGGTGGTCGGGGGAGGGGAATATAATTTCCTAACACTGCCCATTTTCAGATTAGTAAAATAGCATGTAGCAACTTTATAAGGGGATGGCTATAAATAAGTCTTTTTCTTTCTTTCTTTCTTTCTTTCGTTCCAAACACCCAGAAATACATGTGGATCACTTTAGAGATATTTATGCCATAAAAATATTCAAAACATTGTGTAACTCACTGTCATAATATTTTTGGTTTGCTTCCTGATATTTTTCCAAATATTAAACATTTTTGATCAATAAATAAAATCATCATATCCTGAGAGAGGATAAACTGTGAATGATTAGACTGAGTCTGCAGAATCTACACTTTTGTTGGATGCTGTGCCATTTCACAGCATGGGAACATAAGTAGACAGGGATATACAGTGAAACCAGCCGATGCATTATCTTTTGCTCCTTGTTCCTTATGAACTCCGATTTCTATTATCTGAAGAAGATTAGAAGCATTCTCTTTGCAAAAGGATCATTTTGTTAGTGGCATAGATTGGGTTTAATTGCATATAGTAAATAATGACAACCGTGAATGGTAGAATATAGATGCATTTACCAGGTAACCCTTTCTTAACTATTTAAGCATGAAATCCCTGATCCGGGAAAGCAGTTAGGCACATGATTAAGTCCATCTCTCTTAAAAAAACAACAGCACTTAAGCACATGCTTAAAATTAAAGCACATGATTTTGTGAATCGGGGCTTAAGGACCTGATTCAAAGACCAGTGAAGTCAATGGAAGATGAAATGAACTGCTACCTTTTGGATCCCCAACACAGTCAGATCATTGTACCTGCTAACAGACAGATTCATGTATTTCATTCATTATTAGTATTATTAAGCTCTTGTGCAAGATGCTGGCTTGACAGCACCGAGGACTGAAATTCCTTGTTTATCCTCAGAACATACAGAGCACAGGCAATGGCACTACACACTTGAAGAAAATTATAGAAGAGGTGGAAGGAAAAGAACTCTTAAGTCATCATTCTAGCCTATTTCCCTATCAGTGGAGGTTCACCACCTAGAGAACGTCGTCAATTGTTTATCCAGTCTAGTGTTAGTGTGCCAAGTCATGGGGTTTTCGCCACTCCCATTACAAGACTATTCCATCAGCTAATAGTTCAGTGCCAGGAAGATTTTCCTGTACAGCATTCAACCCAAGTTTTAATTTTCATGCCATCTCTTTTAGGTCTACACTTTTCTCAGTCTTACATTTGTTACCTTTCAGTTTCATTGAATGTCCATTCTGGTGTTATGAGAGAAGGCAAACAGGAACTCCAGATCTCTTTTTATGCCTTTTAGCAGTTTATGATCCATGTGTTCCTCACTCCATGCCTGTTTAGTTTCATTAATATCCTTTTATGAAGGACTTTATATAAGGTATATTTGAAAGTCCAAGTAAATGTCTAGCTTGCTGTTCTCTGTCACCTCTAGGCCAGTTGCCATCATTACTGTTCCCAAGTTTAGCCTTTCCATTTAATTTGTGAGTTTCTGATACTTCTCTAGCTATATGAAAAACGATGAGCATTCTGAGCCCCAATCCAGCAAAGCACAGAAGCATATGCTTAGCTCTAGGCATGCGTATAGTCCTGCTAAAGCCAATAGGAGCATGCCCATATTTATATGCTTTGTTGGGTTAATATTTGTGTGAACTTTACTATAACCACTGCCCTGAGCCATTTGGTTATCCAAACAAAGTGCTCTAATGGCCTTTTAATTTAAAAGGTTACTGGCAGAGAATTCTAAAATTACATGGAAAAACAGTGCCAAAAAATTAAAAGATTTTTAAAAACAAGCAAACAAAAATTATGGAAAAGATAGAGCCATGAAGAATACTGGGACAGATGTTTGGTGCGTTTACTTTTGGGAACTATAATGACTAAGAAATTAATGAAATGATCGGTATATGTGCCTGTGTTACTTAAACACAAATATGTTCCAGTTAAATTACTTCATTTTTCAAGCTAAATGGCATGTTATACTGTGTTCTGTAATACATTAACACAATGCATGCAAAGATTTAACATCTGTAGATTATCTGGCACAACTGCTTGTTTGTAACATCATCTCAGAGTGCCAAAAATTAAATTACAGGGAAAAAAAAAGCAATTCTGTTGAACATCATGGAAAATCCTGGTCCCAGATCCCAGAATGAGTAGCTGGGGATCTTTCTGGGGACATACATACATCCTTCCTTACACTGCAGACCAGTAGCAGAGCTGATACTGGGCTGCAGTAACCCATGCAGTTCATTCTCTCACTCTACATGAATCAATGGCTAGTGAATCTGAACAGCTGTGGATCAATCAGCCCTTCCTCCTGCCTTGTTTCTGCCCACCCTGCATTGCTCCTGGGAAGCACACATGGTGCCATTTTGGAGTAAGTTTTCAAATCTGCTCTTGGCAAGGTATGATTAGGTCTCATAACCTTCTCCTCCCTTAACTTAGCCACTGGAAGGCAATATAGTCACAAACAGTTGAGTAGGCTTGACCTACTATTCTGCAGAGAGCAGGGGAGCATGTAAACACATACACTACCAGGATACCAAACCCCATTGTCTATTTCAAGGATTCATTTCCATTATACTATAACACTAGCTCTGTCTACAACAGTATGTGCTACTAAAATGGTGTTCGCTGCACAATATTCCATATATACTTGTTCATTACCCCATTCATTTGGGGGGTAAAAATAGATGGCTAGGTAAAAATAGCAAAAACTGTTTGACCCTTTCATAAGCCAACTCTATATTTCAGGAGTTGGGAAACTTTGGCTCCCAGCCCGTCAGGGTAAGCCACTGGTGGGTCGGGATGTTTTGTTTACTTGGAGCATCTGCAAGAATGGAGCCCCTCAGCTCCTAGTGTCTTTGCTGTTCCCAGCCAATGGGAGCTGCAGGAGGTGGTGCACACGTCCCCCAGCTCCCATTGGCTGGAAACGGCGAACCGTGGTCACAGGGAGCTGAGGGACTCCATGCCTGCAGACGCTCCAGGTAAACAAAATGACAATGTATTAGATATTCAATTCAATGATTTCATAGAGTTTAAAATCATCAGATTTTGGTGTAGACCCGTTTATAAGCTGACCCCCGCTCTTTGATGAGTCACTTTTTTACCAGAAATATTTGGCTTATGAATGAGTATATGCGGTAGTTAATACTGCTGTAAATGAGTGCAGGTGGTGCATCGGAGTGCAGAATGAGGCCCACTGAGGTTTTGGTATTAGCTTATACTTTAATGAAACACTCTTTCAACCCTAATTCTTTGTTAAGTAAGTGGGTTTTTTTGTTTGTTTTTTGGGTTTTTTTGGAGGGGGGGGGAAGGGATTTAGAGAGTTAGAGGCAGATTCTGATACAATATTAAAATGGTCATGAATAGTATCTTATTTCCTGAGAAATGTCACTGAAATTATTGGGACTACTTGTGGAATTAGATGTTACCCAATATGAGTATGGCTATCAGAATCTGGTTCTTATTAGTTTATTTTTGGTAAATAAATGCTATATACAATATATTCACATGGTGAGGGTATTATGATTATGGCCAATCCCTTGGATTTGATGGACCATTCACTACATTTTAGACATATGAAGATATATGTCTACCATTTTAAAGTAATAGTATAGTAAAAAAATGATCTTTATAATAGGACACCGAAAGTGATGACTGAATGAGCAATCTCTTCTGCATCTCTTCTATCTAGAAAAGTTTGGCAGGCCTTGTAAACAACCTAAGGTTTGTGTTAGCACAAAAATTTTTGTGCTATGAGGTAGTTTTGTTCTGCAGTGAACAACCTCTTGACTAAAGCTGATTTTAATAAACTTCATACTTGGTCTTTAAGAAACAGACAGTTGTCAAGCAGCAATAAAAATAAATAGGGTTTTTGATTCAAGAGCAAACTAGCTGGATGCCAGCTGTTTCCAAATTCTTGTCATATCCAACACCATTCAAAGTGCTTTGGTTGGTCTTATTTGCGTAGAGTTTACTCATGTAGAGATGCAGTCATTAGTTGGATCTGGCATTTAAAGTACTGAAAAACATCACGTGGATGCCAAAGGGATATTATATTTGATATATTTATTCAAGGGAAGAAGTCTTCTTTTGAATCCTCTGAGGGATCCTCCATTTTTCTTTACTCCCTGTCACCCCTGCGGACCTTGTGGTCCTTTTAGGCAAGCAGAACAGGACACACCTTCCTGAGCAGCCAATAAAAGCTACTCTTAAACTTTCCAAAAGGGTCACTGTAGAGTAGTAGGAATTGCTCCCTGACTCCAAGGACCACGCCTGAAAAATGTGGAAATAGTTTTCCGCTGATTAAAATAGCTTTGGGAACATTCCACATCATAATACAGAGCTAAATCCCTATCTTGTAAGTGGGAGTTATAATTTTTCAGATGTATCTAATTAATTTATTTTTTAAACTTATAAAACATACCCTTCTACAGGGTTCAGCTTATGTCATTTTAATGTTAATTAGGCACATTATTTTTAGTCTAGTCATGCCTCACATTTTCTGTATAGATTGTATTATTGAAGAAATGAGTGAGCTCCCCTTGCAGATATTACTAAATTTTGACTGTGAATGCTGCTGAAAGTCCTGAAATTGAGTTTCCCGTTTATCCCCTGAACCAGTACAGCATAGATAGTAGAAGCTTGACAATATAGCCTTCCAATATGCCTTAATACTAACCTGGTGGGACCACCTCTACAGATTTACAATTAGTGTCAGTTGCAGTTATGGTTTTTGTGATGTGTACATTTGTCCACTAGGAAACTAGACTGAGATGGCAAACTCATTTTGCTCAGGTCACTGAACATTTGTCAGCTGGAAATAGCAGTTGTCAGATAGGAATTACCAATAACCAGAGTATCTGCTGATCTGTGCCAGATTTAGGCTGGTGACCTATAGATAAAAGTAATTATATTTCAAGTCATCACCGTCATTTAGATCACCCAAACACCTTTAAAAAAAAGTTATGTAGGTGTAAATGAATTAGCTCCAACTGCAACTACTTATCACTCCCCAAACAATATCATCAGTTATGGTTAACTTAACAAATAGCAACAGGAAATACACTTAGTCATTAGCCTCCCCATGATAACCCATGGATTGCAGGGATGGATGGAGAAATTCCAAACTAAATACGTTTTGGGTTCAGTTCAGAGTAAGATTACAATAAAGGTCTTAATTATGATTGTGTGTGATACAGGCATTTGTCCCCTGGGAACTTGACTGAGACCAGGAAAGAGCCTTGCTAACAACATTTAGTCACCATGAATCTCTGCCATCTTAAAAACCTGACAATTAAATTAGGATCAATTTCCTTTACCAATCCACTGATTATTGTGAATGTAACCCATTGTAAGACAAAACTAAAATAGTGGTCTTGATCCTTGGCTGGAGGTAGGGCAGAGATGGCTGTTCAGCAGAAGTCAAGTTAGTTCTTGTTGCTAGCTAGAGTCTCAGGGTCCATCCACTGTACTAATTTTGTTTTAATTAATTATTCTTATTTATACAGAACCATAAGTTTGAATTACACTATACAGATCACTAAAAATGACTGGTGATTGTACTTCAGTTCTAAAGCAATCAAAATATATAACGCAGGAACCAGCATCCTCCAACCCATAAATTGTCCTTTCATTAAAAAGTTCAGTAAGATTATCCTTTAATTTTAAAGTTCAGCTATGGTTGTGGATATCATGCAAATACCTAGTGTCTGAACAGCCCTGCATGCAGATGGAGAACATAGTCTTTTTTAAGAGTTTTATTTGGCAATGCAACTTATCATACTGATGTCATTCAAGTCAGATTTAAATACAGAATACTTAGTAAAAAAAGAGTTTGGGTGTTCTAATAATGGCTTGAACTTATCTGAGATTTAATAAGCGCTCAGATCTGAAATATTAAATAAAAATAAAGCATATTTTAAAATGTGAATCAATAATTTTAGGGTGCTGTATATTCTTATCTGTAGCAGAGATAAATGTCAGTTAAATATGTTTTTTAACTATCATGGTCAGACCTTGCAAACCATTTTCAAGTTACCCTTACTCAAACAGACACACTGACTTCAACGAGACCTCATAATTTCAGTGGGACTACTCATCTGAGTAAGAGTTGTAAATCATAATATGTACTGAAGTGGACATATATAATTAATTAGATTGTATTTTTAATTTGGCAAAGGCCTCGAGAGCTAAGGATAGACAATTTTTTCTATATTGTTTAATAAAAAAAATAAACAAGTACAGCAAATAGTTTTAGGCTACAAATTTAATTTGCATCCCAATAGTTAAAATCTGAGGATTTCATCTGGACTGGGTTTTTTACTTTTTATTTATTTATTTATTTTATTTATTTAAAGAAATATTATTATTATTTTTACCAGGAAACTAATAAATATAATAAAGCTGTTTAAACATGATCCAGGAATATTTACATTTCATTGAAATACACGTTGTGGAGGGAGGTCAAACTGGGAATTAAACTTTCTGCTGAAAATTAGGTTTACATCCATGATGCTTTTGCAATAATAAGGCAGAGCCATGTTGATTTATGCACTATATAAAACAAAAAATGTGCTTGAGAATTCTGCTGTTTGCTGAAGGGGAAGAATGATGCAGAGACAATTATTACAAGAAAATTAAAACAATGAGAATACACTGTTTTATATGAATCAGCACCAAAGGCATGTCTAATTTACTAATCACCATAATGAGAATTTTAACTCTTTAGCTGTAATAAGACATTATATTTCAGTGTTATCTACAGTAAATACCAAGCAATGATTAAGGGCCTAATGCCAAGTTGCTTGCAGTCAATGGAAAGACTTACATTGACTACAATGGGCTCTGGACAGAGGAGCAGTAATTAACAACTATGCCCCTAATACTCAGCAAGACTAGGAAATGAACTTTGGTTTTTGCGTTATGAGATCCTCAGGGTGCACGGTGGCCAGGCTGCAGCAGGAACCCAAGGGGAAATTTGGCCTGATTTAGCATAATGGGTCTGAGAAAGCATACACTGAAGGGCAGCTCTGACAACCTTTAAATAGGTGTTGATTATGTTCTGATCTCTGGCTGGCCAGCTGTGCTGACTGGGTGGTGTGAAGGGGAAACAGAGTGGTAGCCCTGCCCTCGCCTTCTATAGGGAGACTAGTGCCACACTGCAATGTCTTCCTGGCTCCCTCTCTATCTCTTTGTGCACTCAGGTAAAGACAACCGTAGTCTGGCCTTCAGTATTTAACATTTAACGTATAATAAAGATCTTATATCTAAATTAAATGCATGTTGAATTCTGTATATAGAACTGAATTTAAAGTACTACCAACTTTCCTAATACTGTTTAAGATGGCTAAACAGGTTAGAAAAAGGGGGATTGTGATGGAGCCGCCCCGCCCCTCACTAGCCCCAGCAGCATAAGGCCAATAGCTCTGGCAGCGGAAGTCCCGCTCCGCTCGTACTGGGCATGCTCCAAGTGCTCTGAGAGTATAAAAGGAGGAAACCCAGCTTAGTCTGGGCTGGTGGCTGCAGGGAAAGGACCTACCCGGGAAGCTCCTGCGGAGAACCGGCCACCGCCCTTGAACTTGCTGGGACCTGAAGCTTCCCCTAGCTAGCACGAAGCCCGACTGCGGGTGGAACCTGAGGAAGCGATGGACCTGGAGGCCTGCGGAGAACCTGGAGATTTGTGGGAGACCCCAATTCTCATCTTGGTAGGAAGCAACCCAGGAGACTAGTACCTTGCCCCTGGTAAGCCTCAGTGTTTTGGTAGGACCGCCCCCCACTGAGTTCGTGGCAAGGTCCTACCATGCTGTTAGGGGCAATTCCATGGACTCTGTCTGCTAGGCCGTGTTACCCCGTAACCAGAGGTACTTCTATGGACTCTGGCCACTAGGCTGTGTTGCCCTGCGACAAGGGGCGTGAACCCTCACACGTGGTGAAGAATGTGGGCATCGATTCGGGCTTGTTGAAAGGTCCAAAGTGAGGGAGTTAAACTGGAGGAACCCCCTATAGCCTCACGATGGAGACCGAGAAGCTTCTAAAGTGGATGCTGGAAAAGCAGCAGGAGCAGGTGGCCAGTGGGACCCCTGGTCCGTCAAACCTGCTGATGTGGCAGGTAAACAAACTTACCCTGGCGAGCCGCGTGCCAGAGGTTGCCAACCCCGGTTATAGTCCAATATAGATCAATTTAAATGTTTAAATCTGCCTCCCTCTCTATCTAGTTTCTTATGCCATGCCCATCTGAGTACTTTGTCATTACTCCTCTCCATTCACACAGGCTGTTTAAGGCAGAAGGGACCATTAAGATAATTTAGTCTGATCTCTAGCATTACAGAGGACACTAAAGATATGTCTATACTGCAGTTAAACACTTGTAGCTAGCCTGTGTCAGCTGACTTGGTTCTCATGGGGCTTGGGATGTGGGGCTATTTAACTGCAGTGTAGAAGTTTGGGCTCAGGCAGGAGCCTGGACTCTAGAACCTTTCCCCCTTTTGGAGTCCCAGAGCCCACATTCCAGCATGAACCCAAATGTATACACTGCTATTTTTAGCCCCATCGCATGAACCTGAGAAAATTGACCTAAGCTCAGTGATTCAACACAGTCACATGCATCTGACGAAGTGGGTATTCACCCACGAAAGCTCATGCTCCAAAACGTCTGTTAGTCTGTAAGGTGCCACAGGACTCTTTGCTGCTTTTACAGATCCAGACTAACATGGCTACCCCTCTGACACTCAACACAGTGGATTTTTCTTTGCCAAGTAGACATATACTGAGTGAAGTTCCATGGCCCCCATTATGCGGGAGGCAGACTAGATTACAACAATTTCTTCTAGTCTTCTGCGGAGGGAGGGAATAGCACTTCTCTCTTCAGGAACTAGACTGCCTTACCTTGTTTCCACCTTCCTGCAGCAGTTTGAGTGGATTTACCCCTATATGAATCCCGTCACTCACCATTGAATTGTAGCCACCTGTAGGATTGAGAATGGCACCTATTTTTCAGCATATAACACCACTGTGTGACAGTTTACAACAAGAAATGAAGAACACCATATCCACTTGACTCTACAAGGAAAATATACATAGGCCTAATGATAATTTAGAGGTACCATTTGTAATCATCACGTTTTTAAGCAACTTTTTTTTTGTCTTAAAAGTATTTATACTCTTTACAGGAGCCCATCCCATTAGTTCACTAGCTGCTTCCATTTCTGAATATGGATTTATTCATCCAAACTGTTGCTGTAATAGAACATTTCTTCCTTTAGCACTGGTTATTTTACCATCCTCCCCAAAGGCATTTTAGCTACAATAAAATTAAAGCACCAGTTTGGGACCCTGGTTAAAAACATTAAGAAATGAATGTTTCATGTGAACAAAAATATATATTATTGAACTAGGCTGAATGGTTTAAAAAAAGTGTTTTCATTTTTCCTAATCACAAAAATGAAATGTTTGGCTGACTCATTTGCATTCAATTATTTGGTGGTGTAAACGAGGGGGTGCCAGGGCTCGACCCTCTCTGGGGAGGAGGGGAGCCACGCTGGCCCACTCTGCTCCGGTTGGCCCGGGAAGTTAGCCCGGCAGTCCTTGCGGTACTTGTCTGCCCAACGGGCGAGGGGCTCAGGCCCTCCAGCAGGGCTGAGCTGTAACAACCGCGAGGCGCCAGTTCCTACATCAGGGCAGATAGCAGCACAGAATCAGTAAGGTCAGGGCTGAGCAACGGTAATAGTTTAAGGCGCAGCCCTAGGTCAGGGCGAGCAGCAAACGCTGAGTCAGTAAGCTTGGGCCTTGGGTCCGGACCAAGCAACAATAGCAGTTTTAAAGGCCCAGCCCTTGGTCAGGGCGGGGCAGCAAATGCTGAATCAGTAGGCTCAGGCCTTTGGTCAGGGCTGAGCAACAGTACCAGTTTAAAGGCCCAGCCCTAGGGCAGGGTGGGGCAGCAAACACTGAGGCAATATGCTCAGGCCTTGGGGCAGGACTGAGCAGCAGTAACAGTTATCGGCCTCCTCAGGCCAGGAAGAGGGGGGAGTCTGCAGGGGGGACGCAGGCCCTCCCACTTCACTGCGTCCCAGCCCGGGGCCCTAGCAGCAGCAGAAGCTCGCTGCTGTCAGTGGGGATCCTGGCTGCAACACACTGACATTGGTTCTGGCAACTCCACAGCCTGACTAGGGTTGGCTGCTCCCAGTTGCTTCCAAGCTCCCCCTCAGAACCTACCTGGGTCCTAACGTCGGCCTCAGCAGGCTCCAGGAGCATAGGCTCATCACGACCGGAGCTGGGTGGTAGGTCAGGGAGTTCCTTGGGATACTCGAGCCACGGTAGCGATGGCAACTCCTCCGGGTAGCAGCAGGCACGGGGAAGCTCCGGCAGCTCCTCCTGATAGCAAGCGCAGGGAAGCTCCGGCCAGGCCGGGCGGCTCCCCTGAGTTGCCGAAGTCTCCCGGTTTCGAGCTCCTGAAGGGACGTCTGTTCTCTCTGGCCGCTGGGGCCTGACTGAGCTCTGAGGGCCGGCTTTTATAGTTCCAAGTCACTGCCTGACCCTTTGAGGGCTGGACTCAGAGCTCCGTAGCTCCACCCACTCTGCCTCTGCCGGGTCTCAACCCTCTCCAGGGAGGAGGGGAGCCACGCCGGCCCACAATAGGTTGTTATATCCAAATCTAAGAATAGATTTCTGGGTTGTAAACAGCAGTATTTATTTTCATATTTCCTGCTCTGGGTTGCATTGGAACAACAGAAGGTTGAAGATAAGAGTGACTTGGCTTCCAAATGTGAATGAATGTGTTGTGTTCATTTGTGTGGGGGTCAGGGGATGGGATTTAATATTTGACTGTGCCAAGTGTAGGTTTTGAATCTATCATGTTTGAAGTTTCACTTTTCAAGCAAACATAATTTGCTGATCCACAAGACTACAAAAGCAGCAAAGAATCCTGTGGCACCTTATAGACTAACAGACGTTTTGGAGCATGAACTTTCGTGGGTGTATACCCACTTCCTCAGATGCATGTAATGGAAATTTCCAGGGGCAGGTATATATATGCTAGCAAGCAAGCTAGAGATAACGAGGTCAGTTCAATCAGGGAGGATGAGGCCCTGTTCTAGCAGGTGAGGTGTGAAAACCAAGAGAGGAGAAACTGGTTCTGTAGTTGGCAAGCCATTCACAATCTTTGTTCAATCCTGAGCTGATGGTGTCAAATTTGCAGATGAACTGAAGCTCAGCAGTTTCTCTTTGAAGTCGGGTCCTGAAGTTTTTTTGCTGCAGAATGGCCACCTTAAAGTCTGCTCTATTGTGTCCAGGGAGGTTGAAGTGCTCTCCTACAGGTTTTTGTATATTGCCATTCCTAATGTCTGATTTGTGTCCATTTATCCTTTTCCGTAGAGACTGTCCAGTTTGGCCGATGTACATAGCAGAGGGACATTGCTGGCATATATTACATTGGTGGATGTGCAGGTGAATGAACCAGTGATGGTGTGGCTGATCTGGTTAGGTCCTGTGATGGTGTCGCTGGTGTAGATATGTGGGCAGAGTTGGCATCGAGGTTTGTTGCATGGATTGGTTCCTGAGCTAGAGTTATTATGGTGCGGTGTGCAGTTACTGGTGAGAATATGTTTCAGGTTGGCAGGTTGTCTGTGGGCAAGGACTTGCCTGCCACCCAAGGCCTGTGAAAGTGTGGGATCATTGTCCAGGATGGGTTGTAGATCCTTGATGATGCGTTGGAGGGGTTTTAGCTAGGGGCTGTATGTGATGGCCAGTGGAGAAAGAAACCAACAGGACTCCACTGGCCATCACATACAGCCCCCAGCTAAAACCCCTCCAACGCATCATCAAGGATCTACAACCCATCCTGGACAATGATCCCACACTTTCACAGGCCTTGGGTGGCAGACCAGTCCTTGCCCACAGACAACCTGCCAACCTGAAACATATTCTCACCAGTAACTGCACACCGCACCATAATAACTCTAGCTCAGGAACCAATCCATGCAACAAACCTCGATGCCAACTCTGCCCACATATCTACACCAGCGACACCATCACAGGACCTAACCAGATCAGCCACACCATCACTGGTTCATTCACCTGCACATCCACCAATGTAATATACGCCATCATATGCCAGCAATGCCCCACTGCTATGTACATCGGCCAAACTGGACAGTCTCTACGGAAAAGGATAAATGGACACAAATCAGACATTAGGAATGGCAGTATACAAAAACCTGTAGGAGAGCACTTCAATCTCCCTGGCCACACTATAGCAGACCTTAAGGTGGCCATCCTGCAGCAAAAAAACTTCAGGACCAGACTTCAGACTAACACGGCTACCCCTCTGATACAAGACTACAAAATAACTCACCTTTCCAAGAAACAATTAAAAATATGAAAGCATCATGCCCATGCAGCTCACAACTTGAAGCTGTATTCTGTAGCAGGGTTTGTGGAACAAAATCTTGATGCAGAATGTCAGTGAGAGTTGCTTGTGTCTCTCAGAACAAAATAAACCACTTGCAGGCTTTCACATGTATGATTTAAAATTCTATTAATCAAAGTTATTATGGAACAAAAAGCTAAATGAGCTGAATTCTAGCATCTTTAGCTCATGCATCTGTGTTTCCCCCCCTTAAATTTTCTTTGCAGCTCTCAGCCAGACAGCTATGCTCACTCTATAATATTCTACCCAAAGAACATTTAAAATATGCAGCCTTGCATCAGTTTCTGTGCAGTGTGTGGCTGAGGATATAAATAATTGCAGATTTCAGATATAGTCATTAGGAGTTAGTGGACCATAAAAGGGAACAAAGTGCTAGGCATCTTTTTTTCTCAAAGATGTGTGGGGTTACTTCCCATCCATGGTAGTAATAATGTCTTACCTGTTAAACTGGCTTCCACAAATCACATTGTAAAGGATTCTAACTCTGCTCAGGTAGATATGTCCCAAAATATAAAAACTGCATTAATTCTAAACATTACATGAAACAAAAAAATATCAGTTTGATTAAGAATAACGGTCCCAATTAAACCAACACACAAAATAGAGCAGGAAGAACAGAGTAAATTAAAGAAATCAGATTAACTGATAAAACATTGTCATTTTCCATAATCATGTATCAGAGTAGCAGCTGTGTAAGAATACATATCCATGTATGTATTCTTACACAGCAAGGGTGAAATACTCAGGAGTATTGCTATTAACTTCAGTGAAGCCAGGATTTCATCCCAGGAACTCAACAGCAATAATCAGAATAGGCATTCAATGATGGAGTCTTAAATTCTACCTGCCCTTAAGAGTATTTCATGGCCTGCTGGGTAAATTCCATTGAATAACATAAGGTCCTTGTACAAAAGGCACTCCCTTCCTATTGGACCTGTGGAATTTCAAGGTCACCTTTGAAACACCAAATGATTAACTATGGGATATAGAACCTATCTTCCAAAGGCAGCATCTACAGAGGCTCCTGTATCAAGGATCTGTTTCTGCTCCCAACTGAGTCAAGTTTAAGGGTATTATTGACTTCAAAGGGAATAAATCGAGCCACAACTCTGTAATGGCATAACTAATGTGAGGACATCTACCCTTACACACATCTAGATGGAAAATGATCCCTTGTGTCATCCCAAGAAGTAACATGGAGACAGCTCTTGCAGAATTTATTACTTGAACGGTTTTGATTTTGATTTTCCCCTACCATACTTCTCTGCGCAGGTTCCTTAGCTAGCATTTTCCACCATGGCATCATCAATTTGCCTGTCTTCCACCCTGGCTATCCCAAGTAAATAGATTCAGGCTACTTGCTTCATTATCATGGCTAGTTCTGCTGACTGGAAAAAACTGAGTTCTGATTAATTGTCCACTCTTTGTGGTCCTTGGCCTCCATAACTATCAGTCCCATCTGTGACTACCAGCCATGCTCAGCCAGGAAGAAGAAATCACCTCCTAAATCACAAAATCTGTCTTTAGATATAGGCTCAGTTAAGCATTGCTACAAACCTTAGCATGAGATTACGTAGGAGAATGTGTGAAGATGTGTGAGTTGTCATTTGCTTGGCCACTTGGTTGTCCTCAGAGGTAAGCGTTATTAAAGAGACCAGAAAAGTCTAACCTACTCATCTAGAAGGGCTGTCTCCACCAGCTGGAGAAAGGAAAATAACTTATCAGAAGCAATCTCTATCAAGGATTCTTAAAACTGCAATACCCACCTAGTGAAGTGAAGAAACAGATTGACAGAGCCAGAAGCCACCTACTACAAGACAGGCCCAACAAAGAAAGTAACAGAACACCACTAGCCGTCATCTATAGTCCCAACTAAAACCTCTCCAGTGCATCATCAAGGATCTACAACCTATCCTGAAGGATGATCCCTCACTCTCACAGACCTGGGGAAACAGGCCAATCTTTGCCTCCAGACAGCCCCAGCAACCCAAAGCAAATACTCACCAGCAACTACACACCACACAACAAAAACATCAACCCAGGAACCAAACCCTGCTACAACCCCGGTGCCAGCTCTGCCAACATATCTATTCAAGGGACACCATCATAGGACCTAACCACATCAGCCACACCATCCAGGGCTTGTTCACATGTACCAGCAATGCCCCTCTGCCATGTACATTGGTCAAACTGGACAGTCTCGACACAAAAGAATAAATGGACACAAATCTGACATCAGGAATCATAACATTCAAAAACCAGTAGGAGAATATTTCAACCTCTCTGGTCACTCAGTAACAGACCTAAAAGTGGCAAATCTTCAACAAAAAAACCTTTAAAAATAGACTCAAATGTGATGCTGTGGAACTGGAATTAATTTGCAAGATGGATACCATCAGATTAGGCCTGAAAAAAGACTGGGAGTGGTCGGGTCATTACAAAACCAAAATTTAATTTCCCCAATACTAATTTCTCCCTATTGTTACTCACACCTTCTTGTCAACTGTTTGTAATGGGCCACTATCTTACCACTTCAAAAGTTATTTTTCCTCCCTTGGTATCCTACTGTTAATTGATTTATCTTGTTAGACTGACCTCACACTTGGCAAAGCAGCCCTCATCCTTTCATGCATTTATACCTGCCCCTGTATTTTTCACTTCATTTATCTGATGAAGTGGGTTCTAGCGCACAAAAGCTTATGCCCAAATAAATGTGTTAGTCTTTAAGATGTCACAAGGACTTCTCGTTGTTTTTGCTGATACAGACTAAAATGGCTACCACTCTGAAACTTATCAGAAGCTGGCAGTTTGCCTCATTAGAAGGGCAAATACTATAACAAAAGCTTTGCTTTTTTTCTCATTGCTTGTCAGGAGGTTTTATACCTGTCTGAAATCATAAGAGGGACATCTGGGAACAGAAGAAAATTCAATTTGCTTATAAAACTGGAGACACTTTTTAAGACCTACAAAAACAGAATCTCTGAAATACCTCCAAGTATACTGACTGTGTGCTAAGACATTTTTAATGTTCAGCCTGTTTGCTACGAGTTTAAAGGAAATGGTTTCCCTTGGCCATCTAGACTAGTTTTTAGTACTAGCCTGTATATACTGGCCTGTAATATATTAGAGAAACATAGGCCATGGCTACACTTACAGTTCTGCAGCACTGGTAGTTACAGCTGTGTTCGTACAGCTGTGTAGGGCCAGCGCTGCAGTGTGGCCACACTGACAGCTACGAGCGCTGCAGTGTGGCCACATTTGCAGCATTTGCAGCGCTGTTGGGAGTGGTGCATTGTGGGCAGCTATCCCAGCATTCAAGTGGCTGCAACGTGCTTTTCAAAAGAGGGGGATGGGGTGGAATGTGACAGGGAGCGTGGGGAGACAGAGAGAATGGATTTTTGGAGCTGACACTGTTCTCAGCTCCCTGCCTTGCAAGTTCTAAGGACTGGAAGACACACAGTGCCTACCTTCAATCATTTTAAAAGTTCTGACCCCTTCCCCCACCCCTCTCTCATTCATTAAATGCAAATTATGCACTCCTAAATAGCCGTCAGACCAGATAAGCATCTGCTCAACATGGACTTCCCCCTCCCCCTCTGCCGTGTGAGCGTGCTGTTTCTCTCTTCAAGCAAACAGCTGTGAACATTCCAAAGTAATTCTCCTGCCTGCCTCCGCTCGCTCAGCAAACAGGAGCTGTGTTTGTTTTTTAAATAAGCAGTTTGGCTGAACTCCGAGCTCCCCCTTTCTTCTGGTTTGTTGTGGACAGGAATTCTGGAATACCTCCTTATACCCCGGAGGTCAATAAAAGCTCTGGTGGGGTCCACACTTGCTGACCAGCGCTGGATCACCAGCGCTGGAATCGCTACACCCGTGGCACGACTGGGTGTACAGCCAGCGCTGCAACCAGGCAGTTGCAGCGCTGGCCGTGCTTTGCAAGTGTGGCCACATCCTAAGTTGCAGGGCTGTAACCCCCTCACCAGCGCTGCAACTCTCTAGTGTAGCCATGGCCATAGTGTTTATTTGTTTAAACATGCTTCACTGTTGTTTGAATACACACATCCTGGAACATTGCTTATCTCCCCCCTTCATATGCAATTGTTGTTTAGCAAATACAGAACTGAAAAACCCCTAAGATATTACAGCTACAGGCTAGGAAGTCAAGAAATCCCTCTGTTCCAGTTCAGTTTGTTTCTATTTTCGTAAATAAAGTTAGGATTTTTTAAAAGACAGCTCAAGTGCTCCAGAAAGAGGTTAGGGAAAAACCATGTGTTATGGTTGGTCCTCATTCTTTGAGTGATCCCTGGCAGCCTAGTGTGGAACTGCAGTTGTAGCCCTGCCTCAGTTTCCCCAAATGCACTTTCAATGAATTCTGTGAGGCTTTTTCTTAAGTTTTATTTTTATATATAGATACAGATAGATAGTGACAAACTTCCTCCTCTACCTTGGTGGGTCTTGCGATTATTGGCGGATTTGCTCGCCTCAGAGATCTTTCCCTCTGGTGGAACCCAGAGTCTGGGTCAACTCCTCCTGTATCTAATCAGGAGTTGAGATGTTTGCGGTGAACCCAGCCCCACCCTGTACTCCTGGTTCCAGCCCAGGGCCCTGTGGATTGCAGCTGTCTATAGTGCCTCTTGTAACAGTTGCATGACAGCTACAACTCCCTGGGCGACTTCCCCATGGCCTCTTCCAAACACCTTCTTTATCCTCACCACAGGACCTTCCTCCTGGTGTCTGATAACAGTTGTACTCCTCAGTCCTCCAGCAGCACATCCTCTCACTCTCAGCTCTTTGCACATCTTGCTCCCAATTCCTCACACACGCACCACAAACTGAAGTGAGCTCCCTTTTAAGCCCAGGTGCCCTGATTAGCCTGCTTTAATTGATTCTAGCAGCTTCTTGATTGGCTGCAGGCGTTCTAATCAGCCTGTCTGCCTTAATTGTTTCAAGAAAGTTCCTGATTGTTCTGGAAACTTCCCTGTTACCTTACCCAGGGAAAGGGGACCTACTTAACCTGGGGCTAATATATCTGCCTTCTCCCGCTCTCCTGTAACCATCTGGCCTGACCCTGTCACAATATATATATTTACAAATACAACAAACATACCAAAATTCAAGATTCATCATAATACACAAAGCAATGAGGCTTTTATTTTGTGAACAGTTCCCCTTCAGAGGTCACATTTATTTAATCAAAGACCTAAATATGATACACAAACAAGTCTTCACCCCAATGTCCTAGCTGAGGCAGTCAAGTTAACCTTAGTCTGTCTGTCCCCCTCGTGTCCAGCTGTCCCCTCCATCCAGACCACTTATCAGTCAGGCCCTCTGGAGCCAGACCTCTTGTCATCACATGGGGAAAAATTTCTTCCCTGGACTCATGGCCCCTACAGAGGTCAAACTACTACATCTCTTCCCCTGTATGGTGGATAGCTTGTTTGTGATCTGGACCACTTGCTACTGTTTGGCAAAGACCTTTCACCAAGACCAGGTCTCCCTAGGACTTGGCACTTGTTGCATTATCCTTTCATAGAATCATAGACTATCAGGGTTGGAAAAGACCTCAGTAGGTCATCTAGTCCAATCATGTGCTCAAAGCAGCACCGATCCCCAACTAAATCATCCCAGCCAGGGCTTAGTCAAGCCTGACCTTAAAAACCTCTAAGGAAGGAAATTCCATCACCTCTCTAGGTAACCCATTCCAGTGCTTCACCACCCTCCTACTGAAAAAGTTTTTCCTAATATCCAACCTAAACCTCCCCCACTGCAATTTGAGACCATTATTCTTTGTTCTGTGATCTGGTACCACTGAGAACAGTCTAGATCCATCCTCTTTGGAACCCCCTTTCAGGTAGTTGAAAGCAGCTATCAAATCCCCCCTCATCCTTCTCTTCTGCAGACTAAATAATCCCAGTTCCCTCAGCCTCTCCTCAGAAGTCATGCGCTTGAGCTCCCTAATCATTTTTTTTGCCCTCCTCTGGACTTTTTCCAATTTTTCCACATCCTTCTTTTAGTGTGGGGCCCAAAACTGGACATAGTACTCCAGATGAGGCCCCATCAATAGAGGGGAAGGATCATGTCCCTCATGGGACTGGCAATTGTCCTACTTATACAGCCCAAAATGCTGTTAGCCTTCTTGGTAACAGGGGCACACTGATGCATATCCAGCTTCTCATCCACTGTAACCCCTAGGTCCTTTTCTGCAGAACTGATGCCTAGCCATTCGGTCCCTAGTCTATAGCAGCACATGGGATTCTTCCATCCTAAGTGCAGGACTCTGCACTTGTCTTTGTTGAACCTCATCAGATTTCTTTTGGCCCAATCCTCTAATTTGTCTAGGTCCATTTGTATCCTATACCTACCCTGCAGCATATCTACCACTCCTCTCAGTTTAGTGTCATCTGCAAACTTGCTGAGGGTGCAATCCATGCCATCCTCCAGTTCATTAATGAAGATATTGAACAAAACCAGCCCCAGGACTGACCCTCGGGGCACTCCGCTTGATACCTGCTGCCAACTAGACATGGAGCCATTGATCACGACCCGTTGAGCCTGATGATCTAGCCAGCTTTCTGTCCACCTTATAGTCCGTTCATCCAGCCCATGCTTCTTTAACTTGTCAGCAAGAATACTGTGGGAGATTGTATCAAAAGCTTTGCTAAAGTCAAGGAATAACACGTCTACTGCTTTCCCCTCATTCACAGAGCCAGTTATCTCCTCATAGAAGGCAATTAGGTTAGTCAGGCATGACTTGCCCTTGGTGAATCCATACAGACTGTTCCTGATCACTTGTCTCTCCTCGAAGTGCTTCAGAATTGATTCCTTGAGGATGGGCTCCATGATTTTTCCGGGGACTGAGGTGAGGCCGACTGGTCTGTAGTTCCCTGGATCCTCCTCCTTCCCTTTTTTAAATATAGGCACTACATTAGCCTTTTTCCAGTCATCTGGGACCTCCCCTGATCGCCATGAGTTTTCAAAGATAATAGCCAATGGCTCTGCAATCACATCCGACAACTCTTTTAGCACCCTCGGATGCAGTGCATAACATAACATCTTTTCTCTAGGAGTATCTTTCCTAGGTCCCTTTTTCAGATGAGCTCCCTACTAGCTCCCCTGAAAAGTCACTTGCCTCATGAGCTTCCTTTTTGTTCTAGGAATTCCTACTGACCCCGAATAACCCTTTATTAGACCTGGCTATTCCGTAGTTAATTAACTGTTGTCCAGCCACCTAAACAATTAAGTACTTTTAGGTTGGCTCATTCTCCTTAGCAGAGCCTGTCACAGGTAGGTTGGGGCTAGTGACCCTGTGACACCATGCCAAACACTTACTGGTTATTCATCAGTGCATTGGCTCTGGCAATTTTTCCTCTCTTTGTTACATTAGTCAGTCCTGCACTGCACTGCAAGAACTAAAAAAGATGGGAAGGCTAATGACCCATACTATAATATTACTTTGGGTTGATCTATTATTTCCAGCAGGTGTTGAGCTTGGCATCTTTAGTTATTTGGTTGAGCTAAAATTCAGGAGGATAAAATGTGAAAAAAAAAGTTAAACAACCCCCAAATGCATGGAAACAATCTCGCTTACTAATCTGCCCATTTTCACTGTGTTTCAGAGCTGTGGTTTTAAGACATAAAATTTGAAGTACATTTTAAGAAACTTGCCTAACACAGTACAATTCTCCAAAAGGGAAAAAACTCTATGAATGAAAATGGAGGTATCCCATTTTTTTAAAAAATGCCAATTTTGGGGCTACATTTTCATCAATTTTTTTTTCAGTGCTGTCATTTCCAGAGGGAGAGCAAAGCTCTTGGGCTAGAGCTTCTGACAGCCAATAATACAAGCTGTTGGCTTGAATCCTGCCAACTGTTCCAGCCCTGAAAATAATACATTAACAACTCTTTCAGAAGGCTGTAAAACTACGGGAAAGCAAAATCTGACTCATGCTTTGTCCAATATGCAAGATGTCACTTCAATCAGAGGCTTAAGCTTAGATCAGCTCCTATTGGCTTGGCTAATAGAGATTCCCATTTGGCTCACCTGGGAGAGCTCCTGACTCAAATCTGGAGGGGACCTGACCTGACTAAATGTTTCCTGTAGGAATGCATATACTGAAAGTCCAGCCTCTTAATGGGAGACACTGCTAATCATGTCTGGACACTCTATTGCCACTAGCTGTGATCCCTCCTGGCTATTATATCAAACAGAGGGAGTTTGAGCTTTGAGTCATACATATAGCTTTAGTTTCTTCAAAATAAACTGTTCTTAAATCAATTCCATCTTCAAAGTATATTACAATTATGAGGCCATATTCATCTCTGATTTAACCAAAGGTGTTACACCAGGAATGAGTATGGCCCATGCCATTGGTACAATCCACAGCTAGAGTTGCCAGTCTGACATCAGCTCACTCTATTTTGCCCCACTTTTAACCTCACATTGTCTAATCACCAGTGAGACTGAATTGCCAGATCAGAGAGAGAGGAAGGCTGTTCTTGTTTAAATAAATATTTGGGTGAAAACAACTGAGAGCATTACCTAGGAGAAGGGACAGTTTAAGAAGCACTATGCAAGCTAGAAATGTTCTTTACAGTCCTGCTAGGGAACCCCAGTTCTGGCTTGCAAAGACCCTCTGTAATTCATCCTCAGGTCAATCTGGAGCAGAGATGGCCAGTCCAGTCACATTGTGGTGACAATTATTGGACAGATTGAGCCTGGTCCTTTTGTAGGTGCACAGTGGCAAATAGAGAGAAACCTCCCCCTTGTTTGCATGAACTCCATAAAAGACTGAGGGGTATTCCAGTCCCTCCCTTTCCTCAGGGTTGTAGAGTGCAGCAAAGAGGAAGAGAATGAATAAAGAGGAGGCCATGACACTGGCATCCACATGTGCTGGTTCAAAGGACTGTCTGGCTGTGCAGGGGGGAATATTCTGTACTCCATAAAGGAGCAGGCATACTCACTCTGTATACCTGGGTGTCTGGGAAACATTCTTCCTCCTGACGTCTCTTCTAGGGCAGTGCAGCTCCATGTTGACCTTTCTGAATTGATTGCAATGAGGATTTTGACAGAGTAAGAATTGAATGAAAATAGTATGATTTTGCTCATAGAGATTAAGACGAGGTCTCCAGATGTGAGATTCAGCTGTGTTATTAATGTAGTCACTCTGTCCTTTTTAACTGCTCTTAATAATTTATCATTTTTAAAGTGTATTTGATCAAACAAATGCTATATGTCAAGTAGCACTGAACTAAGAGCAAAAGCTTCAGAGGTTCATTTTAAATAAGCATCCACAGTGAATACTGCTTCTCCAACTCATCTGATTCTTGTGACATTTCCATCTTCATTCTGCAGCTTAGAGTTGCATCTTGATCTCAGTTATACCGCTGCAAAGCCAGAGGGATTGCATTTATTTAGGACAATGCAGTTCCTCTGGCTTGAACCAGTGTAACTGAGATCAGAATCTAATGCTCTGAGCTATAAAATCAAGATGGAAATATCAGAAGGAGAGAAGACCCGATCATCCCTTTCTATGGGAAAACATTGTAGGGATCACAGAGGCATCACTGGGAGCAGACCTGTGAGATAGAGGCATTTATTGCTTCCAGTCGGGCTGGATATACATTCTTTACATGGGATTCTACATGGGTCCAAGCCAGAATCTGGAAGTAGCAAATATCTAAAAGAGAAGTCAGCCACTTTTTCATATCTCAAGAAAGATGTAGCTAAAGTTTTGGGTAACTGTTCAGGCCAGTGTTTGCTGTTTCATCTTCCCTCAGGTTTCAACCTCATGTGATTTGGAATAACCAAGATATTAGACTCTGAAAAGCAGGGTTTGAAAGAGACATGCATACAGGCTGTACTTTAACTTTGACTGAAGTAGAATGTGCGGCTGAAATCTGTTGTATAGTAATTTGGACACCAGGAGACAGTGGGTCAGAGTTTAATGTTGTATTTCTATTAAAACCAAATATAGTTGAAAGGATTTTGTCCTTTTTGTTTCATTCTAAGGCAATGCTATCTACATTTTAAACAGCACGGTTGTAGAGAAGTACTTAAGGGCCAGGCATATTTTCATATCAATGTGTGAATATTCTTAGCGTACTGAGCACAAGCACGGTTCACAGAGAGTTCCTTGGGTTCTCAGAAGAAACAACTAAGCTCTGCAAACTTTGGAAGACCTAAGGTAAAATTTACTCCCTTTTGAGCAAAACAGGGTGAAACCATTATTCAAAGGTTATTAGCAAAGGGATATTAAACATTGGGCATCTCATTGTTTAGGCTCCCTGAGAACTAGAGGTGAAGAAATGCATTTATGAGCGAATTAAACTATGTAAAGCTGGGAAGTTGAGGAAGAAACATGCTTATTCTTTGATCTATAACATAAACATGATCTGTTATTTACAAGAAACAATTCTAAACAATAGATAGGCCCAACCTTCTGTACTGTGAATTTGGCCTGTTTACTGTACAAGCCAGTGGTGATTCTATGCAATATGGAAAATATGTATTATTTCAATGCAGATTGACATGTGTGACTAATTATGGTTATTGGCACATGACACACATTTTGAGGGAAGAAGGGCTTGGTTCCAGTACTTAGATGTCTTATGAGAACTTTCTTTTATAGATGTTCTTTAAAACTAAAAGTTTTTTTTCCAAGACACCAAGAGACCAAGGGTGGAATGGACACGTGTAACACATCTTGAAGAACAAGAGTTACAGAATAGGTCATAACCCTCTTTTTTTTCAAGTGTACATACAACCATCTAGTAATTATATTAATTCAACAATAAAAAGTCTGTAAATACGGCATAACTCCTTCCTAGCCACAATCCAACAAACAATTTAGTCTTTAAAATGAGTGTTTCTGTAAGAACAGATTTAGGCCTTGATCCTACAACCACTTAAACACATGCTTAACTTCACTCACCTAATCAGTCCCATTGACTTCAATGGGACTACTCACACAGGTTCTGATCAAAAGCCCACTGAAGTCATAGGAGGCTTTCCATGGGCTTTCCAATGGGCTTCAAGCATACCGGGAAGTTAGACACAGGCTTAAACATGTGCAGAATTGGAGACTTGATTACTTTCTTCAGCCCTTTGACAGGGTTTTGTATTTTTAGGTACTAAAGGTAATTATCACCATCTTTGAAGGCTATTGCAAAGTAGGCTGAGGAGAATCAGTGTGAAAAGGAAAGTTTAGATCACAGAGAAGTTAG
This sequence comes from Gopherus flavomarginatus, assembly GCF_025201925.1. NCBI lineage: Eukaryota > Metazoa > Chordata > Testudines > Testudinidae > Gopherus > Gopherus flavomarginatus. Next base: position 319,601,942 of record NC_066617.1, on the reverse strand, counting down.
AAAGGAGTTAAAATTAAGGACAGGAAAACCATATAAGGAAGGCTAGGAGGGCCAATACATAGCTATAAATCAAGATATGCAACACTGATTTAATTTACAGTAGCAAGTTGTTTACTGGGATCATGAACATGTATTAGCATTCACATTTCTGGCTACTCGGCTGTTTTATTTATTATTATGTATTTTATTACTGTAATCATAATAATCTTTTACTTTTTTTTTACCCAAAAGGGCTCCAGGCACCTGAGTTTGAATAATTTTCCCCTCATTTACTTGTCCCTAACAAGCTCATCAAAAACTTGGGGCTAACAGAACTGATGAACATTCCAAAGCAGAATGCAATTTAAGACACAGAGGATCAGACCAAGTGGAGTTAAGAAGCTGCCATATCTTTTTATTCTGAATCACTGTTCCACCTCTCCTTTGACACTACGGTATCCCGGTGAGAATTCACTTCCCAGAAACTGTTTACATATACACAACACCAACTGGTAGTGAGGGTGTGTTTCTGTTGCTGATAAAAAGGTGGCCAAAGTGAGGTAAAATTTCTTAAATCTTAAAATCTGTTTTTGTTTTGCTTTGTTAATGCCAAAGGTCTTTATCCCACATGGCGCTCAATCCTACTCAAATTGAAATCAATTGGAATTTTTGCTATTGACTTCAAAGGTATGGACTGAAAAAGCGTATGTTTAACATGGAATCTGGTTTTAGGTAAAAGACAACAAATCACACTTCAGTACCAAGAAACCCTTCAACAATTAAACAAATTAGTCTCAATTACCTAAATTGACTTTGCTTTTGTTTGCAAAAAAGTTACACTGTTTGTCAAGGTCAGGCCAGAGGGGCTGTTAAAATTACAACCTCAGGAAAGCCAAGATTTGTTATTGGAATACTGACAAGCCCTTAACGATAGCAACACAAATGGCACATCTCTAAGCAAAATATTCTAAACTAATTGTCTGTGTCCTTGGATGTACAATGCACTGAAAGTCATCTGCTGAATACTGCTTCAACTAGGTTTTTGGCCTGTGATCTATGTGCAATTTGACCTGTTGGTTTGCCAAAAAAAAAAAAAAAAGAATAAAAATTCCTATGTTTAAAGGTAGTGCTGGAACGGGAGCAATTTGGGCTTCATTGCAGCCCCTGAACCAGATGTTCAGTGCTGGGGCTCTTTAGATGTTTCTATTATTGCTGTGTAGTCATGAAATGAAAGTCTCATACTATGTGTTAAGAGAGTTACATGCATAATTCACTTTATTTTTGATCAATTTAGGAGGAAACTGCCTCCTCTTCCACTGGTACAAGTGGCTGAGAAAAGTGGTGTGGTTCTACACCATCTTTGCATTTAGTGTAAATAATACCATCTTCCAGCTTCCTCAGTACCTAGCTGCAATCAGAGTCTGGCTGATGTAAAACCCAGACAAGACTGCGATGTTGCTGGTGTGAATAGAGAAGTGTTTTGAAGAACTCTTCTCCTCTCATAACAATTGAAAGCATCTGCCTTCAGATTCATAAATAGATGAATTGGCCCAATGCTAAAACAGACACCCAACGACTGGTTGCCTAACTTTTTTGAAACTTTTGACCTCACTCATTTCTAGCTGTTACATTAGAAACTGAGAAAATGTAATGTTTTTATAAGAGAATAGGCCGAAAAATAAAGTTCAGAAAAAATGATTTTCCCACACAAGTTTTACAACTCCATGAACTCCCTGAATTGCATTCAATTAATTAAAATATATTACTAAATTGATACAACAGTGTAAGTGTTCTAAAATGTAACCTTGTTGCAGTGAAATTAATTGGGAAACATACTGTCAAAATTCTCTTCTATTTGTATCCTTATCCTATGCATGTCACCATTGCATCTGAGTGCCTGTTCTGGTCAGAATTTGGTGACCTTTGTTTACTTGAGATGGCAGCTACAATTAACTTTATGCAAATGAGTAGTTCTGTTGACGTCAGCAAGACTACTCATAGGCATAGAGGTAAGCACTGGAACTGTATGAGGATGGAAGTTCTGTTTCACAAAGGATTTTGAAATTTGACTGTGTTCCAAATAGGAACAAAACCCAAACACTGCAAAATTCTCTGAAGGAAAATTCCAAAAGTTTTGTTTCAGGTATATTAAAACGTCAAAATCAAAATGAAATAGTTCAAAACTTTGTATTAGAAAACAAAATTAAACAAAATTCAAAACAAAAAGTAATTTAAAATGGAGATCTAAGTGTTTTATTCTAAAAATGACAATGTTTTCTGGTTTTCTTAGGAAAAATAATCCTGGAAAAATCAACACAATTTCACAATTTTTTTCAGTTATGAAAGAATTGCATTTTCAAATGGAATATAGTTTCATCTAGGTTTCTCTGATCAGCTTTAGTAGGCACATGTACAAATGCTTGCAGGATCAAAGCCTTAGAGAGAAACTGAAATCCATGAAGCTTCCTGCTGATCAGTTTCTTCTGTACAGTAGAATCTCAGAGTTATAAACTGATCAGTCAACTACACACCTCATTTGGAACAGGAAGTACACAATCAGGCAGCAGCAGAGATAAAACAACAACAAAAACCCCAAACCCAAAAAATCCAACTACAACAAGCCAAAACCAAAAACAGTACAGTACTATGTTAAATGTAAACTGCTTAAAAAAAAGGAAAGTTAAAAAAAAAGATTTAACAAGATAAGTAAACTGTTTCTCTGCTTGTTTAATTTAAATTAAAATAGTTAAAAGCAACGTTTTTCTTCTGCATAGTAAAATTTCAAAGCTGTATTAAGTCAATGTTCAGTTGTAAACTTGTGAAAGAACAACCATAATGTTTTGTTCAGAGTTATGAACATTTCAGAGTTACGAATGACCTCCATTCCCGAGGTGTTCATAACTCTCAGGTTCTACTGTATTTTGAAAGTCAGCTTTCATTACTTTGGCTTTTAAATATTCTCATCGATGTCTTCTCTCACATTGTATATCTTTGTCTATTTAATGCAAGGAATATATGAGTTTTACTCTTTCCATGCAGCATGGCTTTTAAATTTGTACATTTATGTGAAAAGAAAATATTTTACTAACCAGAGACAAAATCAGACTATATACTCCTGGGCAAACAATCACCCTGTATTAAAAGAACCTGTGAATCAGGTTTACAGTTTACAGACAATTTAATCAATCAATGCAAAATTTAACCTGAGAAACCATTAATTTATGACAACCCCTTAGAGTACATCTGTACCGAAGCAGGGAAGTAAATGGCAGCTTGTATAGATGTTATCTATGGCTATCTGCACTCTGGCTAGCACCCAAAAAATAGAACTGAGAATGCCAAGACATTGACTTCAGAGTGGGCTGTACAAGTTCAATTGACCCGTGCTCCGCCCTCCACCCTGATACATACTCACTCCTGCATCCAGCACTGAAGCCCTCACCATGGTCCCCAATCAAGATAGCTAGAGGATAGCTAATGTGGGTAAGTCTACATGAGTTGTCATTCATACCTTCAGCTGCAACACAGACATACCCTTAAAACAATAAAGTAGAGGTGAATTGAAATGGTCTGAAAGTCACTACGCCTAGGATTTATAGATATCAGTTCATGACCTAAACTGTGATCACAACTCTTTAAAACCACCTTGCTTTCTGCTCATTAGCACACAGTGCATCAAAAAGCCGTAAGCTGAATTCAAGTCCTGCAGTTCCAGTGGGTAATTAAGTCATATTTGGATGAGAATGAATCAAGTCAACCTTCACTATAGTTAATAAGTCATTTTCTGTTTTTTGCTTGAATTATTAGAATCAGATGCCTCTGTTATGCTGACTTCCAGCTTGTCTATATCACACTGTTCTCTAGATTACCCATAATAACAGCTTTTATGTTTTCAGTTTCAGTGTAATGTATGGTGACATTTTGTTTTTGTATATTTTATTTCCTCTCAGTTGTAATTACGTCTGCTAATCCCGATGCTCACCCCCAGAATCGTGGTTCAATCATTTTCTTCAAAATATATATTTTTATTTCCTATGAGGTTTTTTTAGCCTGTGACATATGTAAAAATATATTTATATATATATATAATTGTATAGCTATATTAAAAACTGTCACAGGCTAAAACCAAAAGAGAAATATATACAAAGGCAAATCCTTGGAGAGGCATTTTGCTTAGAACCTGAGATAATTAAAATATGGGTTTGTGCTTTAAGCTTGATCTTTTAATACTAGAATTACAGGTCCTGATCCAGAGCTCATTGAAGTCAATGGAGAGACTCCTCAATGACTTTAGCAGGCTTGGGATTTGGGCCAGATATAAGTGGTTTGGCATTTAATTTAGAGACTGGGTACTTCAGTCAGAACTAATTATTGCTAATTATTTTCCCTTTAATCAGTCAGACATTTGCAGCTGGTTCAAAGATTTTGGAACTTGCAAGGTCCATATGAAATAAAAGTGTTGGTTACTGACTCTGAGGTAAGAGAGAAGCAGCAGCATATGGCTGTAAGGCAATATATCACATTATGAGTAACAGTGTGGCCAATCCCATACCTTCAAAATCATGAATCAAGCCCTAAAAATAATTAGATTGGTTTAAAAATCATGACATGAAAAGAAAATGTTGAGCTCTTTTCAGTTGTCTTCTGTTTTTTTGAGTCTTTAGGTTTCATGCAGGTTACATTTTATGAGGGTTAGAAAGTTACTTTTTTTAAAAAAAGGAATGCTCAAATGTTCATCTAATTGCTCGTCACCAGGAGCTGGGGCTTTAAGCAAAACACCAAATAGGATGAGACTCACAATAGAAATCACCAGAGTAAGCAAAACTGCAACATCTACAGGGCTCTAGGAGCAAGGGTGTAGGGCTTGGGGGAGCAGGCTGTGCTCTCATCCATCCTCCTGGCTGAGGGTAAGGTCCCAGGCAAGGACACATGCATCTTAGGAATGAATGTACAGATGGTGTTGATAGGATTTGGCTTCCTCAACCTTGGGATGCTGTTCTGGGAAGAAGGTCTTCTGGGAAGAGATGTGGTCCACCTGATCAAGAAGAGGAAAAGCATCTTCATGCACCAACTCACCAAAGAAGTGAGTTGTCTACAGGGCTGGTGCAACCATCTTCGGCTGCCCCAGTCGCCGCCGGCATTTAGGCAGAGGGAGCTGGGGCAGGGGAGCGCGAGGAGGGCTGCCTGCAGCAAGTAAGGGGTGGGGAGGGAGGCACGCAGGAGAATTCCCCGCCCCAGCTCACCCCGCCCCACCTCCTCCCCCGAGCATGCCGTGGCTGCTTCACTTCTCCTGCCTCCCAGGCTTGCGGTGCTTAAGCTGATTGGCGCCGCAAGCCTGAGAGGCGGGAGAAGTGAAGCAGCCACAGCGTGTTCAGGGAGGAGGCGGAGCAGGGGTGAACTGGGGTGGGGGTGCCTCAGGGTGGAGGGTGGGGGGCTGCTGCTGGGTGGGCGCCTCAAGGTGGAGGGGGGAGCTGCCATGGGGGGGTTCCTCAGGGTGGGGACTCGGGGACAAGGGAGGGCGCAAGGTGGAAAATGCAAAGGGTATGGGGAATAAAGACAAAGAACTGTAAGTATTATTACAAATACTAAATTATGACTTAATTTGCATCACAGAGACTTGGTAGGATAAGTCTCATAATTGGAAGGACAAGCAGGATGAAAAGGGAGGATGTGTTGTATTATACATCAATAACTTTTTCTGAGGTCCAGAAGCAGGTAAGACGCAGGCCAGTTGAAAGTCCCCTGGGTAAAGATAAAAGGAGTAAACAAATTCAGAACTTGTAAGTAAGATCCCATGGGAAGAAAATCTAAGGAAAGAAAGTCATTCAGGAGAGCTGGCAATTTCTCAAAGTTTGCTTTCCGTTGGTCAGGCAAAACATTTTTAATATTAGAATTACAGAATTACTGAAAAGTGGAGAGGAAAAATAGTTTTGGGGGTTTTGGATGAAAATCCCCCCTAAATTAGTAAAAAACCAGGCCTTTGCCCATGGAAATTTTCATTTTGACCAACAAGCCATTTTGTATTGAAAAATGAAATAAACTTCAACTATCTAAAATATGCACTATAGACTACAGGATGTTAAAATTGATATCAAACCAACATTAAAATCAGAAGCAGTTACTCCAAGTCCATGAGATTTTCAAGTGTGCCTTTAAACAACAGTTTGAAATTTTGTCTCATGTGCATCATTCCATGCTTCCTTCTCTCTCTGCAGCAACAGACAAAGGGCAAGAATGACCCACAGAAACAACACATTCTAAAAGCCACTGGCTCTCAACCTTCCCAGACTACTGTACCCTTTCAGGAGTCTGATTTGTCTTCCAGACCTCAAGTTTCACCTCACTTAAAAACTACTTGCTTACAAAAACAGACCTAAAAATACAAAAGTATTTTGTACAAGCACACTGTTACTGAAAAATTGCTGACTTTGTCAGATTTACCATATAATTATAAATAAATCTTTTGGAATATAAAGATTGTACTTACATTTCAGTGTAGAGTATGTAGAGCAGTATAAAGAAGTCATTGTCCCTATGAAAGTTTAGTTTGCACTGACTTTGCTAGTGCTTTTTATGTAGCTTGTAAAACTAGGCAAATATCTAGATGAGTCGATGTACCCTCTGGAAGACCTCTGTGTACCCCTAGGGATATGCATACCACTGGTTGAGAATCACTGCTATAAGCACCCTTAAAAGAGGCTAGAAATAAAACTTCCCTCACCAGTAAGAAGCACCTTTACAAACAGAGGAGCTCTGCCCTCACCACATGAAGGCAGAGGAAGGCCCCTTCCCACCTGCAGAAACCAGCTTAGAAGCTGCACTACCTGAGGCTGCCAGCTTTGTAGTCCTGACCTAGGAAGCAGCAGCTGTCTCTCTCTGCTGTCCCCAGGCCCACCGACAGCATTTCCGGGCCCCATGGCAGAACAGTCATTGTGTCCCCACGTATGCACAAACTTCACTGTGTGGACATGTTCTACCTAACATTTGGGCGGTGCTGTGCCAGCGCTGGCTATTGCCCAGTGTGCTGCAGGTGTAGCATAGGAAACTTCTCTCTGTAGCAATATGTTACCTGTTGCAGTTACTGATAGGTAATGGATTGTAGAAAACTGATATTGCAAAAAATGGATCTCTGATGTAGCAAATTCCTACAGATAGCAGTTTGTCCCCTGTACTCTAGTGTTGCCCTCTGCAC